>NC_136410.1:234469233-235821233 GCF_051521515.1 Lactuca serriola
ACTGAAGTTGTGGTGTGTGCGATGCCATCATCCTGAGCTCTTCCCTTTACTTGCGGAAGTACCTGAAACCAAAACAGAAACTGTAAGCACGGAGCTTAGTGAGCTCCCCCAAACTACCACATATCATACAATAACATATAAAACTCATATCGGGCCTTGCCCACTGCATCGGACCGAAGTCCGGAACTAAACAGGGCCTTGCCCTTTGCATCGGACCGAAATCCGAAAACTGCATCGGACCGAAATCCGAAAACTGCATCGGATCGAAGTCCAGAACTGACTGGGACCTTGTCCCCTGCATCAGACCGAAGTCCGGAACTAACTGCATCGGACCGAAATTCGGAACTGACTGGGACCTTGTCCCCTGCATCGGACCAAAGTCCAAAAACTGACTAAGCATAACGTAGCATAACATAAACATATCAACTAGCATAAGCACATATACTGCATACTGCATCGGACCGAAGTCTGGAACACATAACACAAAACATGCTTGAATCACAAAGACATCAAGCCATCTAACTACTGCATCAGACCGACTTTGTGGCCAAAGACCCATTCCTACTAGAAGGAAACTCACCTCGTAGTCTGGTTGCTGAATGAACTGCTCTGGAATCTATCTGCTGCTGCTCCGGTATCTCCCCGACTACAAATTCCATAAGTACACTCAATCAAATACTGATAACTATACTGAGGGTAAAATGACTATTTTACCCTTGGTCAAAGTCAACATACAGTTGACCTGACTCGTCGAGTTGGGCCACCAACTCGTCGAGTCCCTACTCTCATTTCTCAATTCTGCTCGCTACTACTCATCGAGTTTGGCATAGACTCGCCGAGTTCCTCTTTGATACTAACACTTAGTCAATCTGCATCCGACTCGCCGAGTTGTATGAACAACTCATCAAGTTCTCCTTCAACCTATGAACACTCCGACTGTGACTCGCCGAGTTGTATGAACAACTCGCCGAGTCTGTTCTTGAGATATGAAGATTGCCTTGGACTCGCCGAGTCCCTCCATGAATGAGTTCGATCTCCGACTCACTGATTCCACCTATAACTCACTGGTTCCACACGGAATAATACATAAAAGGGGAAAACTTGGGAACTCGCGACTCGACTCGCCGAGTCTGAAGAACGACTCGCCGAGTCGGTTGCATTCAACTTCTAAACAGTTGATTCTGCTCAATACCAATGCATACAACTTATAGATCTGGGTTCTTAAGGCTTGGTTACCACGTAAAGTTTCCAACTTTACGTGTACATATGCATGAAAAGGAATTTAAAGGCTCAAAAGGCACTTAAAAGAGTAAGTCTAGGGCTTTCATGCAAGATGGCTCCATAAAGGTGTTAGATCTAAGTTTTTGTTACTGAAACATGGCTAGATCCGAAAGCTATTCAACCCAATGCGATCTCTCTACTATATTCAAGCTAAGAAATGGAAAAAATGGCCTAAATGTGATTTATAATGGAGAATCAATCATAGAAACAGAAGGAATCCGATTAATACCTCAATGAACTCTGTAGTGGGTGCAAGATCTTGGATCTCCTTCTACTCCTTTGGATCTAGCTTCCTTCTTCTCTTCAAAACTTCAAGATTCACACAAGAAATGCTCAAAATGCTCAAGGAATGGTTAGGGTTTGCTAAATGATGCTCTGAGGGTGAAGGAGGCGAGTTTGGGGCTCATAACATGGTTTAAATAGGGTGCAAAGCCCGTGGATTCTAGGGTTTCTTCCAGACTGGCGGACTCGCCGAGTCCAGGATATGGACTCGCTGAGTCACCAACTTAAACGTGCTCAATATCTCGTCTCTACTCGGCGAGTCGGGCCTACAACTCGCCAAGTTCCAGCTAAAAATGCAAAAATACTTAGATTATAATACATACCAGGAATCAGGTGCTACAGGGTACCATGAAGATAGGTCTCACAATCCTGTATTAACTAGTTTACGTGTAGTTCAGTGTTCTCGAGTTCGTAATCGTTTGTATACGTTGTAGAGTATAAATAATTATTTAGTAAAATACTCTTGTTACAAGCATATGGTAATGGGTAAACTAAATTTGTCATAGTTTATGTGTTCGACTTGTACGAAGTTTGAATCTGTAAAACCGGTAAAGAGTTCCCCAAACTATACTTATTATAGTTTGATTGGTATGTTATGTTCATGTATTCTTCTGAAAACTATGCAATTATGTTTAGAAAGCGTCCCTTATGCTCCGCATATTACAAAAGGGATAAATTATCTAAAAGTTTGATGTAAAACCATTGTAATTGCATCAGTTTTTAACTTGTGAAAACCTTTATGTTTGGCTTGTATTCCCCCTGAAAACGTTATAAAAACTTATAAAACCGTACGGGTATAAACTCACAGTTGGTTAGTTGCAAAGGAATGAACTAGAAGATCCTTGAGTCGACGCACGTGGCACTTAACGGAATCCTAATATTAATAAATACATATACGTATCTAAATTAGCGATTTCGTTAGATAAAGTGTTAGATAAACACTTGGTTTCTGTTAAGGAATGTTACCGAGACTTGGTTGGATCGAGGAAAACGGCGTTTCCCCACGAAAGAGTTGTTTACGGCCATAAAGGGGGTTTACAACCGTAAATAGTGTTTGCGGCCGAGAATTGGGTTTACGACTGTGAACTAGGTTTACGGCTTTTGAAGATCTGGGGGATTACGGCCGTAAACTCTAGAACAAGGGTGCTTGTTTTCGACGAAAAACTGTTCTAAAGGCTCCTAAATGGCCCCAAATGACGATTTATGGCGTTTTTCGAGTGAAAGGAGGGCTTTATGGTGTTTATGGTCAAGAGGTTTAGAGAGAGAAAGTTGGTGCTTCAAGCCAAAAATGTTCAAATGAGGGTGGGGATCCAATATTTATAGGCCAGGGGTATGGTCGGTGATGGGGTCCACCTTACACCGACCGTAAACATGGTTTACGGCCGTACACGGGTTTACGACCGTAAACTTGTCTTGGCCATGAACTCGTTTGTTTTTCGAGGAATCGTGAGTTTTTCGCGCGATTTTTGGTTTTCTGACCCGTATGTAATTATAGCTATAACTTTAGTTAATTTACTTAACCCAAGAAGTTGACGGAAAGTTTAATAAAAATTAAAATTTTTTAACAGATGTGGGTTAAAAATAATGGAAGAAATTTCGGGTTGTCACAACTTCCTCATACGAAATCAGACTTGGACGTTTTTTCTACGCACGCTCTCAGTTTAACGAACTCTACGAATTTCTTTTAGATCGCTAAGGCTAAATATCGCCCTATCATAAATTCACTATTTACGTCACGCAATGTCGTACCGGTTCTGTCGCAAAACTTCGACAGGTAATAACTTCTTCGTTATAACTCGAATTTCGGCACTCTTTATATATTCAGAAACCTTGTCACGACCACTGCAACTTCCTTTATAGCTATTAGGTTTATCTAACACTTTATTTTATTGCTTATTTTTATCCTTAATTCATTTAAGTCACACAATTAAGCATAAAACACATAATACTCAAATAATAAATTTTTATTATTTCTAAACGGGTTACAAAGGTTAACCTAGACTATTACATCAACATTAATGCCTAGCCCAGAAACACAGACGTTACAATTAACTTGTTGGCCAACGTTTCTAAAAACTCATGATGTGAGGCATAAGGTCTCACGACGTGAGCGCGACTTAATGACCCAAAAACCTAATTTTCGGGTATTTGTTATCCATCCTCGGCCTCTCTCACCCTCTAAGCCTCTGGAAAACCCTAATCTTGACCCTCTTGAAGATTTTAAGCATTTTTGGAGATCCTTCAAGCATTCTTTAGTGGTTTTTGGTTACTTGAAGTGGAAGAAGACCTTGGTTGAGCAATCTCTTGGCATTTTGGCTTTCACCTTGCAATCTCTTGGAGCTTTTGGACCATTGTAAGTCATCAATCTTGGACCTTTCTACCTATTTCATTTTAGATCTAAGATATAAGCTCCTTTTTGCATGTCTGAGTGGGATTTCTTACATGGGTTCCATAAAGTTGGCAACTTTATGGATCATTGACTTATTCTCTTCAACATAGTCGTTGGATCCGAGTTTTTGTGTAGTTTGGGACTCCAAGTTTGAGTCTAGATCTAAATTTCCCCACTTTGGTCTAGTAAGAGTTTGAGTCATGCATTTGACATGCATGAATGAAAAACCTTTTTATCATCCTTTGGGTAAAGGAGGACCCCTTAGTAAGTCCCAATTCATGGTTGTAAGGATTAAGAGCTTAATGTTTTAAGCTACTCTGTTCAGATCTCACGACATGAGGTTTCGGACCGTCACATTGTGAAGAAGTTGGCCATCCATTCTATTTTGTCCGGAGTAGGTCATGATGTGACTCAAGGTTGGGTTGTGATGTGAAGAGGATTGGAATCATTTTGGACAAGGTAAGTTGACTCGCTGAGTCGGGAATGAGTCGAGTTGGTGCTCACGACGTGATCATCTTCTGGTCACGACGTGAGAACCTGTTGTCGGAATTGGGACCGTAAATTTTGGACCATGTTGGGCCTTGAGGTTTTGTTTTGCGCCAATGATATTTTTGGACTGTTGGTTGAAGGCCCATGAAGGGGTTTGGGCCCAATTTGGAAAATTGGGTCATGATTGGGCCTTGGATGATTATTTTGATAATTAGGCCTTTTGGATTGTAGGTTTGGGCCTTAGTCTTGGATCAAACTAGGTAAGGGGTAAAATGGTCTATTTACCCTAGTTTTTGGACTAATGGTTATGGATTGTAATCCAGTTATTAACTGGATGTTATTTGGTACTGGTAGCTCGGAGATTTGTCGGACCAGCAGCCATAGATTTATCAGTGTGATTCAGCAGTGCGGGGTAAGTTTCCTTACTGTGTTTAGCGGGTCGAATGCACCAATGCTGGCCCATGATTATGTTATGATATGGCGCTAGATGTCTGTGTGACTCTTGCATATATTATGTACTTGTATGCCTACTGGCGGGGCCTGATGATTATTTTGTATTCTATGTATCTTTCTGATTATTGCATGCATATGTGTTTATATGTATGTTAGGCGAGGCCCGATCTATATAACAAGCGGGGCCTGATGACAGGTGGGGCCCATTATGTGTTTATTATATATGGTATGTGGTGTTTTGGGGTACCCACTAAGGTTTTTGCTTACGGTTTTCATTTTATGTTTCAGGTACTTCCAGTTCCAAAGGGAAGAGCTCAGGATGATTGCAGAGCACACACCACCTTGTTCCGCATTTTCTTGATTATTCTGATTTGAAATGATGATTAATACTTTTGTTTTATCTGGATTTGTATAATGATGTTTTTGGGATATTGGTTTTATTAATTTAAAAATAAAATTTTCGGGTCTTATTTCAGGGACGTTTCATAAAATCTTTAGTTGTTTTCTCTAAAAAAAATTGTTTGCTATTGTACGACCTTTCTCAGAAAAGGCCACTAGTTCTTGGTAAACAAGTTCTTGGTAAACAATGATCTGGTCTTTACTTCATTCACTCAAATCCAATAACAACCAAAGGAATTGTTCTTTCTGTCACTTTAGATAACACTTCTAATTCGTCTGTATTGTTTTCAAATTCTACTTGTAAATCATTCTCTTGTAATGTTTCTGTTTCTGTATGGCATAATAGACTTGGATGTCTTCCCATGTACATGTTGAAAACTGTTGGTTTGTTGAATAAATAGAATGATATCTTTGATAAATCTTGTGATGTTTGTCTAAAGCTAGGCAACACAAACTTCATTTTAATTACACCACCGTTCATTCTTCATCTCCTTTTGTACTCATACACATTGACATATGGGGTCCTTACCTCACCAAAACTTATAATAATCAATCTTATTTCAATAATTGTTGAAATTTTCTCAAGAACTACATGGACTCATTTATTAAGCACAAAGAGTAATGTATTTGGTGTTTTAAAAGGGTTTATTCTAATGGTTGAAACTCAATATGGGATAAGACTAAGGATGATCAATTCTGATAATGCACTTGAGTTGGGATCAAGTAATGAAGCCAAGCTATTTCTTCAGCAAAAGAGCATAATTCATCAAACCAGCTGTATTTTTACACCCCAACAAAATAGGGTGGTTTAACGAAAGCACAAGCATATATTGGAAACTTCAAGAGCTCTTTTCTTTCAATCATAGCTTCCTAAATTTTTTTAGGGAGATTGTGTCCTCACTGCTACTTATCTCATTAATATATTCCTTCAAAGATTATCATGGGAAAGAGTCCACTCTTTCTTCTTACTAGAAAACAACCTTCCTATGATCAATTAATGACTTTTGTTTGCTTATGTTATGCAAGTACCCGACAACACAACAGAGACAAGTTTCAACCATGATTCGTCCCTTGTGTTTTTATTGGTTACCCTTTGGAAAGGAAGCATATAAACTCTATAATCTTGATACAAAGAAGGTTCTAATATCAATGGATTTCATCTTTTATGAATAAATATTCATATATCAACTCAAAAACAAAGTTCAAACACCATTATTTCCAAATGATGAAAATACCCTTCATGCTGAAGAATCCAATTCCCCTAGCATACAACTTGATTCTTTCACTCCAAATGATTCTTCCATTACCTCTCATCCACATTCCATTAACTCAAATAATCAGCATTCTCAACCAATTAGAAGAAGCACAAGAAATATCACAACTCCATTTTATTTGCAAGATTATGTCTACAAGATTGCTTCTAGTGAAAGTCCTTTTTCATGTTCTTCTTTTTCTACTTGTATGCACACTTTTACTTAAGCTATGTCTCCCAAACATGTTTGTTTTAACACTTTATTTGTAGCTAGCAAAAAATTAATGTGAAACATTGATAAAAATCTTGAACCCTCAACCTATGAAGAATCTACTTCTATACATGAATGACAAGAAGCCATGACAAAAGAATTTGAAGCTTTAGAGGCAAATAATACTTGGAAAATTATGGATCTTCCTAAAGGAATGAAACCCATTTGTTGTAAATAGGTTTATAAAGTTAAATATAAAGCCGATAGGGGTGTGGAAAGATGCAAAGGAAGATTGATTGTCAAATGCTTTACTCAAAAAGTAAGGCATTGATTATACTAGAACATTCTTCCATGTTGTTAAAATGACAACAATTCATGCTCTCATTGCTACAACTATCAAGAAAGGATAGCCAATGTTTCAACTAGATGTCAACAATGCATTTTTACGTGGTGATTTAGATGAAGAGATCTACATGAAGCCACCTACAAGACTTCAATCATCCAACCCCTATCAAGCTTGCAAACTGCAAAAATCATTATATTGTTTGAAGTAGGCTTCCAGGCAGTTATATGCCAAATTATCGTATTCCTTGAAGGGAAGAGGTTATCAACACTCGAAAAATGATTACTCTCATTTTCACAAAACAATGGTATCGTTCAAAACTTTTGTTGTTGTATATGTTGATGATTTAATGATTACATGGAACAATGAAGAAGAAATCTCAACACTTAAAGAATTTGTTGACACTACCTTCAAAATTAAGGATCTTGGATCATTAAATTTCTTTATGGGGGATAGAAGTGTTATACTCTAATTCTGGTGTTATTCTAACACAAAGAAAATATGCCAACGACATGCTCAAGAAATTTGAATGCCATACTACTTCTATTTGTCCTTTGCCATCTAATGACAAACTTCTTATTGGTCGGGGAAAAGTAAATTGTCATAAATTCCTCTAAAAATGACATTTTAGCACAATTATTACCTGATACAAAAATAGATATATATTTTCTTTCAAGTTCACCTTCCAAAAAGTATCCATTTTCAACAGGATGTCCTAACTTTATTCCATTATTATTTGTATACAAATGCCCCCTTTAATGGAAGTACGTTACTATAAATTGCTCTAAAAATGATATTTTTGCACAATTCTTATATGAAGCCTAATCAGGTCGTTTTGTTACCATTTCACAAAAAAAAAATCTCATTTTAAACCCTTCTTTTTATATGTCAAACTAATCTCATAAATGGAAATACATTGATATAAATTACTCTTAAAATTCTATTTTGTTCACGATTTTTCATTATTTCAAAACACCCTCTTTTTACCATTTATTCATTTCGAAAACAATAAAAATTTTAGGATTTTTTTTGTTAATCCATTTTTACAATATGTCAACATTTTCCTTTAATTGAAGTATTTTGGGAAAACAAACATCATTTTTACCATTTTAACATTGCCAACATAGTCTTATTTTTACCAAAATGTCATCATTACAAACCATTAAATCATTAATGAAAGAGTTGATCAGACTTTTACACTTTTAATCTCCACAACATAGTCGTATTTTAACGAAAGTAACTTGTTATAAATTGCTCTTAAAATCTTCATTTTGCATATCATACATGGATCTAAAAAAAATCCAAAACGGTCCAATTTTAACAAAAATCTGCACATGTTAATCCAATTTTACATGTTATTAAAACACCCGTATAATAGAATATATCTTGCTAAACATACCTTACAAAATAGTCATTTTGCACCATTTATACCTTATGCATAGAAAACAGAGAAACAAAGCAAAAAAATTTACAACTTTTTCCCTCATTAAATTTTTTTTAACAAAATCCATACACACACACACACATATATATATATATATATATATATATATATATATATATATATATATATATGTGTGTGTGTGTGTGTGTGTGTACATGATTTCGTTGTTTATTGCATTTTCTGGCTTAAAGTTTAAAGTTAAAACCGGATGCAATTTTCAACCTTACGTTGTCATAAATTAAGAAATCATTATTGGGTTGTGGACTGAGTTTGAAACAAACACTCAACATGTCATTTCCTGATCATACATACATTCAAGAGTCATTAATTGTGTTAATTCAATATGAGTTTAACTATGATCCTCCTATTCTTGAATATTTGCATTCCAAATTAAATACCAAGCAAAAAATGGTTATGACACCATTATGAATGTGGTTAACAACAAACAAGGTGATATATTTTTCCTTTATGGTTATGGAGGAACCAGAAAAACATTTGTTTGGAAAATTCTGCTGCTATTAGATCCAAAGGTGAAGTTGTTATCAATGTTGCTTCAAGTGGAATTGTAGCACTCTTGCTTTCTGGTGGCAGAACAACGCATTCAAGATTTAATATACCAATTAACTTGATTGATGATTCATTTTGTTAGTCTCTCCAGACAATGATCTTGTTGCGCTACTGAATAAAGCGAGACTTATAATTTGGGATGAAGCTTCAATGATGAATCATCATTGTTTTGAAGCATTTGATAGACACTTAGAGACAGTATCCGTTAATCGAACAAACATAAACCATTTGGAGGCAAGACTATTGTATTTGGAGCTGACTTTAGACAAATTCTTCCAGTAATACAAAGAGACAATCATACGGATACTGTGCAAGGCTCATTGCATTAATCCAGATTATGGCTTGAATGTATCGTTTTACGTTTAACAGTAAACATGAGGCTTTAAGTTGGTTGTCCAACTAATGATTTGGATGAGACAAAAGCATTTGTTGATGGATTCTTAAAATTGGTGAATGTAATATTGGTGATCCTAATGATGGTGAAGCTGAAGTTGAATTTCCAGAAGACATTATCGTTCGCTCTACATGTGACCATATTCATTTAATTGTATCGATAGTGACCATCTTGATGATCCATCATATTTTCAAGATAAAGTTATTTTGGTCCCTACAAATGAAGATGTCGATGCTATCAACAACTACCTGTTAGGATTGATGAAAGATGAAGGAAAAACTTATCTGACTTCAGGTTCTTTATGTGAAACAGAGTCATCAGATTGTTTTGAGGAATCAATTTACTCTCCGGATGTGTTGAATGCTTTTAAGACATGGAATTCTCAACCATAAACTTACACTAAAAATAAGTGTTCCAATTATGTTGCCTCATAATATCAACCAAACCAAAGGTCTATGCAATGGTACTGGGTTACAAATTGTTAGGCTTGGAAAAAATGTCATTGAGACACGGATTATAGCTGGTAGATTTTTCAATGAGACTACTTATATACCTCGCATGAAGTTAACTCCGTCTGATAAGAAAACTCCTTCCATTTTCAGCAGAGGCAATCCCCATAGTTATTTTTTTTGCTATGACCATTAAAGGGAGTCAAGGACAGTCATTATCAAATATTGGATTGTATTTGCGTAGACGCGTCTTCACTCATGGTTGGTTATATGTAGTTGTTTCTTACGTGACAAGTAAAAAAAAGACTTAAAGGTACTCATATGTGACGATGAAGGTCGTCTAACTAATAAAACAAAAATAAGTTGTCTACAAAAAGATCCTACAATGATTACAGATAATCTGACATTTTATTTTATTTTTTAGATATTTCAGTATAATAAATAACACGAAGTCTCTTTATGGTAATTTATCTTATTTTTTTATTGTGTTGGCTTTTTATGACTTTATATATTTTTTTAATATATTCCCCCGTAAGGTCATAATCTAGTTTACTCTAAACTAAATAATAAGTTTCCATTTTTTATAGTTTACACTAATACTAAAGATGTTTCTTGATGATTGTTTGACTATTTTTAATTCTACTATTTCATATAAAATTCTGAATATATATCTTTATAGCGCGTTTTGAATGTAAAGACCCACCTTCTCTTCATCATCTAAAACAACTCTAAAGAGCTTGTCCAAGTCCATGAGTACAATACAATCAACTTCCATGGAACAAATGCAGCCTAACAGTGAACCACTTTCATAAACTATAAATAAAGGCATATGTTGCGATTGTAATTTTAATGAACAAAAGGAATATATAGAAAAGAATCTTACAATATAAAATGTATAATCTTACAATATAAGGATTTGAACCTATAGCATAGAAGATAAAAGAAGGGGAGGATTTAAGGCAAAAGGCGATATGGTAAAAAATAGTGTCTCAAAGATAAAGCCACCTCTCTCTTTCTCGAAAAATAAAAATAAATAAAGTCACCTCTCTTCCACTTAACATATTAAGACATTTTGTATGTATTAACTATTAAGTCAAACATAAACAATACTCTATATCTCCCCGAATTAAGTATTGTTCTCATTTCTTTAGGTCCACTAAAACTTCATATCACAAAACATAACAATAAAATAACCTCTTGTTAAATTACCAATAATCTCCACAAGAACATTCACCATCTTTAAAATGATGAAACCTACTAGCATCACGAACAATAATCTCCCTCTTTTTAATCGCCGATATATACTTAATAGCAACATGACAATCATTACACACCCGTAAATTCTTCATAACCCTAATCGGAACACAATCCGGTGTATTCATTAAAGCAAAAGCAATTGCCAATTTCTCACTATGATGAACCAAATCATCTTCCTTTTCCTCAAGATCCATATCATGCAAAACGGACCCCATATCCGGTTTATACCCTAATAACTTCATCTCTAAAGTAAGTTTTTTCAAATAAAGATCGATTTTTTTCGAATCTTTATGGGATTTATCACTCATACAAAATTGATGAACCTCGTTCTTCATCTCAAACCAACTTACACCGGGTTCCTTTTTTACCCCTCTATCTCTCATCTCCTTTCTAAAATCCGACACGTTTTCCCATTTTTTAGCGGATGCTTGTATGTTGGAAAGTAGGATGTATGATGCCGAGTCATTAGGGTTGACTTTAATGACTTCTTGACCGATTCTTTTTGCCATGTCAGCGTTTTTATAAATTCTACACGCGGACAAAAGGGTTTTCCATATAATCGAATCCGCCTTCACGGGCATAGTTCTAATGACATTTTCCGCTTCTTCTAAATGACCAAATCGCCCTAGGAGATCAACTAAACAAGTGTAGTGTTCTAATTGAGGCTCCAATTTGTATTTTTCTTTCATCAAATGGAAAATTTCAATCCCTTTGTCTTTCAATCCACAATGACTACAAGCATAGAGTAAGCTCAAAAACGTGACATTATTCGGTTCTAATTCTTCTTTTTCCATTAAGTTAAATAAATCAAGCGCCTTTTTTCCCATTCCATGAAACCCATAGGCTGCAATCATTGAACTCCAAAGTACAGTATCCGGGATTTTTGTTTCTGAAAATGCTTTTAGAGAATCTTGAATACACCCACATCTTGAATACATGCTAACTAAGGAACTAAGGACAGAAACTGATGACGTGGCACCGGATTTTATTGACTCTGCATGAATCTGTTGACCTTGACCAAGTGTTGCTAACTGGGAACATGAACTTAGTATGCTTACGAATGTGATTTTATCTGGTTTAAATCCTGACATTTTCATTATGTAGTATTGATTTAAAGCTTCTTCTGAAGATCCACTTTGAACTCTTCCTGTGATAAGTGTGTTATAAGCAACTACAGTATGAAAGGGCATGGATTTTATCACCTTTTCTCCTTCTGATAAACTTCCTGATTTGATGTACATGTGAGCAAGTGAACTCCCTACAATCACATTAACTTGGACTCCTGTTTTAACTGCATAGGCATGAACCTGTTGGCCAGAAGTTAAGCTTTTTAAGCCAGCACATCCACGAAGAACACTGCCATTGATGAATTCAAGATGTAAGAAAGGCATAAACTTTTGAAAAAAGTTGAAAAGAAATGAAGAATTGATTATTGATCTCACCTGCCAAGAGTAAATTCATCGGGATAAAACCCCAAAACGTGCATCTCCGAGAAAAGTCTCAAAGCTTCCTCATTACATTCAAAATCGGTGAAACCTGCAATCAAGGCATTCCATGTTGCGATATTTCTTTCGGGCATTTCATCGAACACTTTGCGTGCTGTATCCAAGTCGCCACTTTGCACAAAACCTCCGATCAATATGTTATACGACATGATGTTTTTCTTGGGCATTACGTCGAACAATGAGTGGGCAGTCTGTGATTGACCGAACTTCAGGTAAGTATTGAGGAGGTGGTTGGTGACGAACCTGGTTGAAGAACACCCGGACGTGATTATCAACGAATGGAGTTGTTGGACAAGCGAGAGCGAGTTGAGTTGTATGCATGATTTGAGGAGGTGAGAAACGAGAGATGGATCAGAATATACTTCGGAACTGAAGGTCTTGAATGCTTCAGTGATTCGACCTTTTGAACAAAGGTGTAGAAATTTTTCTGGAGGTGGTTTTGATGGAGGATATTTAATGGTTCTTGTGGTAGTAGAATAAAGGCGATTGATGGAGCTTAAACCGACATTGCAGAGCTTTTGAAGGTATAACTTGTCCATGCATCAACATACCAACTCTTCTGATTAGTTGCCTTTTGCTGAGTTTTAATTGGGTCTTTTGAGTTCTACAAGAAACATTGGCTAAATCCTAAAAATAGGTCTTTTTAATGACTTTGAAGTTGCAAATTGTACCTCAAAGATTAAACGAATGTAGTAGAGCTCTTCAAAGTGAACATCGTGACAAAATCAAGAGATTCAAGAATAAACTCTTTGACCAAAATTTAAAGTTCATGTTGCATTCGTCTACAATTACGAAGTTTGATCTAATATAAATAAAGCATTTATGGTTTTCAATATGAAAATTCATATTTATTGCTTCGTTTATCTTTTATCTAAGTATATATATATGAGAGATTGTCAGTGAGGTATGAACAACAATGCTCAAATCATATATGAATCATATTAAACTGATGTAGAAAGTTGTATATCCACCATCCACCTAATAAAAAAGAGACTTTCCATAAGTAACAGTATAAGCTGACATAAGAAATAAAAGCCCACAATGGTTCAATCACGAGTGCTTATAATCGAGAATAAAAGAAGTTTCACTTAAAAAGTATGGTTTAACTATTGCTTATATAAAACTATTCAACATAAGCCGAAGTTTCCAACTTTTAAATTAAACAACTAGAAAAAAGCAAAAAAAAACTCCAACTACTCCTATCACCTTCTCCATACCTATACATGTAACATGTTACAACAACACCATTACAATTACACATGATTATTCAAATTTAACTAAAAACCTTAAGCTTCCCGACTTCTCAACACCAAAAAACCCAAAGTCCATTTGGCCCTTCAAACAGGAAACAATGAAAAACCATGAGAATAACCATTTTATTTTTTAATTAAAAAAAAAAAAAAAAAAAACACCATAAACCGCCCGGATCTCAACAACTGCCCATCAAGAAACAGTTACTCCCGCCCGAACTGCCCATCCCAAAAGTAGCATCTCTCACAAGAAACTTAACATTTCGAGTCCCAAGAAACTCCAAAATCTCCAAACACTCGATCCAATCCGATTCACAAACCAACAAAACCCATTCCTCTTCATCGTCTTTATACTTAAGCTGAAAAGTCCCTCTTTCAATCTTAAACCTTTTCCCAACTTCTTCATACAGTTGAAACCATCCAGACAAAGGATCATACTTAAACCTTACTGTATCTTCTTTATATGTAGCCTTTACAGTTATCATCTTATTATTATTATTATTATTATTCCCTTCATCTCCAAACAACATTTCGTTTTTTGGTGATTTAAAAACCGGAGAACTCGATGAACTTCCATTCATCATCGACCCATTTGACGAATCCGTCATGCTGGAAGAAGTTGATTGGTTGGATTTCTCCATGTCATCACACGTGTCCATGTCATCACAACCCGAGCTTTGATCTGGTTTCGAAAACGTCCATGGAGTTTTTAAACTGTTTATGGAGTTTGTCACGATCGGGATGGAAGTTGACTTGTTGACTATCGTGTATGATTCGTCTTCGACTTTGACTGACTTTTGCGTGTCTTGGTTGACCGGGTTTGCGGGTACGAGTCCACCGGTTGTTGGGTCGAATTTTAACCCGCCTTCCACTCCTTGTACTGAGTCGAGAACCGTTTGTATTTTTTTTAACGAACGATTTACTTTATTTATTTTTCGTGATGGCCATCGGGAAATCCCGTGTTGTCTGCATATCCTTTTCAGTGTAGTAGGACAAACTACAAAAGTACAAAACAAGAACCGATTTTCATTGTTGTTTATAACATGTTTAGTCTTATAATAACGTACTTATAATTTTAAAACCTCCCAATCAAATTGTAAAATATTATTATTATTACCTCCAATTGCTTTAGCAGCATCCTTAAGGCTTCCAGAAAAGTATTGTTGTAGAACACTTAAGCTAACATTCTTCTCTGCTGTACTTCGCTTTTTCTCTGATTGTCTCCTTGATCCACCAACCATCTACAAGTCAACACAACATTTAAGTCAATATATATATATATATATATATATATATATATATATATATATATATATAAAATTAAAAAAGTAATATTACCTGATCAGGTGGACGAGGTCCAATCCTAACATCAACAGATTCAGTGCCATTAACAGAAACTTGATCACCAGGAATCAAACTCCCTTCAACATATTTCTTCTCAGAAGAGCTTCTTGATACTTCAAGTGGCAATGAACTTTCATCTACCCCCATCTGAAAGCCAGCATCCACCCCACCCCCACCCACACCCCCACCTACCCCTGACAATTCACTTTCCGAAACTGTCCTCAAACTCCTACAAATCCTCTGCATAGTCCCGGATAAATTATTCAACAAAAGTTGTTGTTCTGTGGAGCCTTTCATGTTAACAGGAAGAAAAAACTCCAAGATATAATCATCATCACCAGTGTAAGTACTCCTGAGTCTAATTGCAACAGCAGCATTTAGGCCAAATTTTCTTGCATGTTGGACAAGTGGGTATTGGCGAATATCGTAGTCTTTTACATCAGGGTAGAAAAAAGGGTGATTTGATTGAAGGGCTTTTCCGGCAATTCCTTGTCCTTCTTCAAGGTGATGTTCACTGCATGCTTGAATGAAGCCTTGCATTTCTCGTTCGTTGACGTAACAGGCGTCAGTTTGGATGCATAGGATTGGTTTTTCTGATGAGTTGAAATTACGTTTTCGCCCTCCGACACGTACTTTTATGGTTTCGTCATGGAGTTTTTCGTTGTAGCTACATGGGATCCATGTTAGGGCAACGGGTAGTCTGTGTGCATGGCATACTGCTCGAAGAACATCCGTTATTTCGGATAGTGCAGCCATTTGGTTTTTTGAGAGGCACTGCAAAAATGATGATCCAAGAAAAAATCAAGACTTTGCGTTCCAAGATACATAAGGGTAAAATGGTCATTTTCTCCTATGGAGCTAAGTGAGAGTTGAGTGAGTTTATCAAAAGATCAACATTTCACATTCAAGTTGATCCTATAATGCAACATAGTATATGGAACTAAGCAGCATAGTGGACTACATGCAAAAGAAACACAAGGGTAAAATGGTCATTTATACTTTTTTTGACTGTTTAAGAAAGAAAGTTTTCCAGCTTTCCCGGATCTAATATCAGGGAAAAATAATATAAAAACATGGATTCGAGTTCATTAATTATCTCATGAAAGAAACAAAACATTTCATAGATGATTATCCAGATTTGAATTGTGCTCAAGAAGGGTTTAGTTGGGTTTCGTAAGAAATACTACAATGGGACATTTAAACAATTTGACATTATATATACAAAGGAAATCTATTTAACCTTGCAATAAAATCCACCCTATTCATCAAATACCTGCTTATATAGTCGAGGAGGTGCAACACTTTTCAGGTTCACACTCTGCAAAGATTAAAAAAAACAGAGGTTATAATTTTACAACATAGATTCACAAACCATGCAGAAAACAAGAAATCAAGACTGAGTGCATGATCTTTTACAAGAAAAGATTAACAGCACAGTTGGTTTACCAAAGGATTAGAGTAACTTCACCAAAGAAACAAAAGAAACAGTAACTCCAAACATATTCTTTCTATGAGTAACAAAAAGTTTACCTCAAGAGCACGTGAAACATGATCCATCTCTGCACTGAAATCAGCCTTCTCTTTCATTGTAACAAGTTCAAGAACAGCACAACAAGATGTATCATATGAGTCATCTTCAAAAATAGGTAGAGCAATAGATCCTCGGACTTCATGACTAAGTGCAAGATCTTTACGCAAGTATTCACCTTTATTATAGTGGGAAACATTTGAAGTCCACTCAGGAACTTTTGAGCTGAAAACCCTACCAGGAAGCCCTAAAAAGCCACCAGGTTTCACTTCAGCTGAAAACGTGAAGCCTCTGGAAACTTCTCGATATCCAGCCAGCATCTGATCAAGCAAATAAGGCTGCTCACATGTGCTTAATATATACTTGTCACCTTCCATAATTGGAACCCAAACTTGAGCCAAAATCCCTGCTCCAGATGAATCTTTGAACAAAGACAATGCTTTCAGCATCTTTTCAGCAAGGGGTCGACCACCTGGTGACCTATGGATGATACCATTTCCATTTTCTTGAAATTTTTTCTGTTGACAAGAACTTCCATTTCCATTTTCATCAGATGAATTCACAGGTATGGTGAACTGGGTGTCTGGGGTAGGAAAGGATACTCTTTCTACGCCATTAATTTCTCCATCAGTTGGGAGAAAACCGGATTTGACTTGTTCTGTGAAGTTTGTGTAATCATAGGGTGCATAGCCGGCTGATAGGGCAAAAGATGCTAACATCTGATCAGCTGCTGAAGGACTTGTACACCACCCAGCGTAAGTATCAAAGTTCATGAGCTCAGAGAAGCTGTTGAATGGGTCGTCTGGCCTTGTGAAACCATCCATGGATGAAGGATTCTCCATCTGAGGCCTCGGAGAAGCCCAGAAACCCATCGGCTTATCTTTTGGTGGGGAAGGGAATTCCATTTTGAAGATTGTTCACAGCGAAACTAGAATTCCTACATCTGCTAGTTTCAGTCTTTTAAGACTCAACGATAATACGATCCCACCGTGGAGTTTTTTTTTTTATCTCGATCTCACCAAGTCGTAATATGTGTCGGAGACTCAAATTCAACGAAGCTAACACGGCAGACGAAAATCAAATACTAATCGGTGCAGAAGCCAAGTGATTTCTGAAGATATTTAAAGGGGAATAAGTATAAAACAAACCTGGGATGGAACAAATTGGCCTCTTCCAGCTGCGAATTGCGGAAAGCCACAGATGTTCATATCAATAACATAAATCCAATCTCAGATTCATGACTCTTACTGGCTGAAGAATCCAAGAAATGACCAAACATACAACCAATCAATGAAATAGTAGTTTAACTATTAAGGAAATTGAATTTTAATAGTTGGCAAGCAAAAAAATACCAAAACTAAGGAACCCTAAACTGTAAAATTGAATCGATATCTGGTGCTTATAGCTTGGAAAATTACCGACCATTACCGACCAAAGGAAGTTGACAAAGAAGCGAGTTGAAAACCTCGAAACTATGCGAACCCCAGACTCCGAGAGAAAGAGGATTGCTCTGAAATGGCTACGGGAATTGAGAAATGAGGTGGACTCATTCCAAAAATAGAATGTGCACGTCAGAACACAACAGAAAACCATTTTACTACCGCCTATAAAAGGAAGCAGGCTTTGTTTTGTTGCCCTTTTACATTTTACTACACAATTACACAAACGGTTGTAATCATTGGTTTTATTTTTGGGAAAAACTAAAAGTTCAAAATCTGATTATTATCCAGCAAACATAGAAAGTTGAAACTTGGAACTATTAGGCAAGGGCGAGTGGGTTCGATATTGAATCGACAAAAGCCAAGCATCCTGTCTTTATGCTAAACTCAGGATGGCAACTCGTGAACGGATATAGCGGTTTCACTAATAATGATATCTTCGTAAATCCCATAAAAACCTTGGGTTTTGCTTTTTTTAGCAAAAATTATCATGGATATGGAAGTCGAGTTGAACATGTCTGTCGGACAGAAAACAGTTGTTGAGTGTTTTCGAGCATCTCATGCTCATGATTTTCTGCTAACCATCAATACTGATGGTCTTAAATGTATGGTCTCAGCCAATATATGTTTCCTGTGAAATACCGTACTATCTTTCGATACTGGCTCGTGATTCCTTATTCCCACGTCAACAGATATGCCCAATTAACCGCAATGCATGTTTGGATATATATGGTTCGTTATACAGAGCTTTCAGACTTCAAATACCGACATGTTTATGGTTAGGGATGTTCTCTTTGACGTCTATCAGCATACAAATATTTTCGTTAAAAAAGAAGCAACTGTGAATTTTGTGAACTTTTTGACTGACTCACTGGATGGAAGATCCACACTGACATTTTTGTCTTTAGATGGATAGGAGGAAACAAGTTTCTGGATCTTACTGGGGTCTCCCCTCTCGTGGGTTTGAGGAGTGAGGGTTTCACAACGGGACATACTGTTTTTGAATTCGTCGCGTGGAAAGTGACAAAACACAAGAATGCATGCATTAAAAATCAACATGTCTTTATACATTTCGCATTTGATACATTTGGTTTCTCGCACTAGAGGTAGTGGAGCTCCTCAATAGAGTCGAACGAGTCATGATGTAACAACCAAATGGCGTCCTGAACTAGCTGCTGCTTGTGAAATATGGAATGAGATTAAATTTGAGTTTCAGGCAATGAATACTTTGGATCAATAACTTTCGTTCTCTTAATTGAATTTCAATTAAACTCGGCCCAATCTTTTATTAAAAGGATTGAGCCGAATCCAACATGCGTATATTTTAGATAGATACAAATGGGACACTACTAACCACTTGTTTAATTAAACTACCTTCATTAGTTGGAACGACAAAGTTTTACTTAACCAACATAAAACCATACATATATTAATAGTTATACTTGCGTACATCACCTAGAAAACCCCATATCTCGATTATCATAAAATAGAAAGCAATAATATCATACAATACAAGGATTCATGATGAAAAATAGTGGTTGTACGTTAATGCCTATTGCTCTACATGGAGCATCTCTCAATTGTCACAACTAGTTTATTGAGTATCATCATTATATAAGAACAAATGGGCATAACTTCAATTGGCTAAAACCCACGTTTCTTTTCCAAGACTACAATTGAAAAGAACTTTTGCATGCCACGTGTACAACATAAACTATTGCCCACATCACATGAGACCCACAGTACAAATTTACAACCATATAATCTCATACATATTCTTCCCATGAGGCACCCCAAAAACTCACGTAAACAATCCCCTCTTCTACTTTTCTTTGTTGATTTAGCGCTGGAAGTTGGAGACCATAAACCCGTTTGTTGATCGCCCAAAACAACCCGAACTCTTCCTTAGTATCAGTTTTAAAGGTGACACAAGAAGCCTTCCTAAAAATGAACAAGTCTCGGGTTTAGATCATGCAACAAAGGTGAGTCTTTATGACCCCTTTTCTTTTATTTTTACAAATTTTGTGGGGAGATACATACACACGTTACATGCTAGATAAGAAAGTATAATACTATAATATGTCATATACTCTCAACATTCTCTGTAACATGTTACCACCCAACATCTTATTTATATAAAAAAAACATGCAACAAATATACAAAAATATTTCATGCATGATAAACTAGTCTCCTTTGTTGCTCATGTAGCGTTAAAACAATTATATGAAATATTAGATGCCAATATAAATATATGTATTGGTATTATCTTTGTGACATAAGTCCATGCAAGTATTTTTGGTTGATAATCAAAACTAACCATTAGTGTTAGAATGGTCATTAATAAAACAAATCAATAAAATTATAGACTTAGGACATACTTTGTTAATTTATTTACAAGCAAGGTCTAAAGTGTAAATATAATATGAGATAACTAGGCTTATAGATACATAAGTGTTCCATTGGATTTATGTTATAAAACATGATTATTTTTATATAAAATTGTTATTTTATACAAAAATGGAGTTTATAAAAAGACCTTGTAATATTTTATAAAATAAGTAGTTTTTATAAAATATGATTATTTTTATATAAAATTGATATTTTATATAAAAATAGAGTTTATAAAAGGATCTTGAAAAATTTTATAAACTATGTAGTTTTTATAAAATATGATTATTTTTATATAAAATTGATATTTTATATAAAAAAAATAGAGTTTATAAAAGGATCTTGAACATTTTATAAACTATGTAGTTTTTATAAAATATGATTATTTTATATAAAATTGATATTTTATATAAAAATTGAGTTTATAAAAGGATATTGTAACATTTTATAAAAATAAGTAGTTTTTATGAAATATGATTATTTTTATATAAAATTGTTATTTTATATAAACATGGAGTTTATAAAAAGATCTTGTAACATTTTATAAAGTAAGTAGTTTTTATAAAATGTGATTATTTTTATATAAATTTGATATTTTATATAAAAATAAAGTTTATAAAATGATTTTGTAACATTTTATAAAAATAAGTAGTTTTATAAAATATGATAATTTTTATATAAAAATGATATTTTATATAAAAATTGTAACAGCCCGGAATTCCAAATATTGATATAATTATGATTTTGGGGGTGCTTTAAGAGGGGACTCGGCGAGTTGGAGCCTAGACTCGCCGAGTAAGATCGCAGGCCGGGTCGCGGGTTCGCGACTGGACTCGACGAGTCCAGATATGGACTCGGCGAGTCTGCGCTGTTTAGCGAAAACCCTAACCGTTCAGGTTTGGGACGTATAAGAGGCACTCATTGGCCGTCATTGTTCATTTTAGCTTTCTGAGAAGAACCCTAAATCGATTGGGTGCATCTAGAGCAAAGTTTAAGAGCCATTGTTGATCTTGGAAGAGTTGTTGTGCAAGGAAGAGAAGGGCTTGGCTAAAGGAACAGCAAGGGAGTCACGTTCTGAGGATTTGGGGACACAGAGGGCACATTATTCAGGTAAGAATTCGAGTTATGCTCTGCTATGTTGATGTGTCATGGAATTAGGGTTTATGGAACCCTTTTGTGACTAGATTGAATGTTACCCTAGTCCCCAAACGATTGTAACCCTGTATTGGGACCTTTGTAGGTCCAGAATGTCCCATGCCTGTGCATTCGGGAATTGATGAAGGCTTTGGATTGGAATCCTTATGCCTTAGGTCAAAATGTGAATTATGAATCATGGGGTGTATCATGAGCACTGAAATGAGGACCTTACGTGGTGGATCAGTCTAGGAAGGCCAGACTTATGAATGGTCGGAGCAGTTCTGACCTTAGAAGGCAGTTTGAGCGGTTGCATGGCATGGACTCGCTGAGTCCGATGAACAGACTCGGCGAGTAGCTTGAAGAATAACTGGGACTCGTCGAGTTGTTCTTCAGACTCGGCGAGTTGAGTCGGGGTGGCCCCGCGATTCTTCCAGGAGGAACTCGTCGAGTAAAAAAGGGATACTCGACGTGTAGAAAGGGAATCTTAAGGAATCGGTGAGTCAAGGGCGAGTGGACTTAGAGTCGTTGAACTCGGCGAGTCTTGGGGTGACTCGGCTAGTTAGGTCGCGGGTTAAGTGAAGTTCTGAGTATGGGGACTCGGCGAGTCATAGGGTTGACTCGGCGAGTAGGGTCAGTCAGGGGTTGACTTTGACCTTGTCTTTGACCAAGGATTGACCAGTGGTTCCAGGGGTATTTTGGTAATTGTTGTTTATTGTTTGAGTTCAGTGCATTGGTGTCTGTCCAGAGGTGGAGATCGTATCAGTGATCGGAGCAGCTTGAGCTATCTGTTCAGTCGACAGTTTCGAGGTGAGTTATCCTCACTATATCGCTAGGGTTTATGGCACCAAGGCCGACCCTTTTTACCGGATGGAAATCCGGGTAGTTGTCATTATATGTTACAGGCCGGAAGGCATTACCATGTGGACCGGAAGGTCATGGCCTGGAAAGGCGTATGTATGCATTTAGTACGTTGACTGATTCATAGGGTAATGTTATGATAGTGACCGGCTAGACCGGTATCTTGTTAGAGTAATGCTATGATATGTGATCTGTTGATCGATTGTTGTCTATGAACTGCTATATGATTGTTTGTTATGTTATATATGCGTTTTATGCTTATGGGCCGGAAGGCAATATGTTATGGGCCGGAAGGCGATTATATTATGGGCCGGAAGGCAATATGTTATGGGCCGGAAGGCGATATGTTGTGTGATGGACCGGAAGGTCGGCGTGGGTAGGACCGGAAGGTTTACCCAGCAGGGACGGAAGTCCCCTGAGACACATGGACCGGAAGGTCAGGGCCTGGAAAGGCGTATATGTGGTTGGTATTCTGGGGGTATCTCACTAAGCTTTCGGGCTTACAGTTGTGGTTTTATGTTTCAGGTTCTCAAGAGTCTGTGGCAAGGCAAAGGCGTGATCGTACCATTCCTCGCGTTGGTGTTTTATGATATGAACCTGGGAAATTACTCTGTTTTAATAATGTATTGAAAACCTTTTGTAACAACGTTAATAAAATGGGTGATTTTGAAAAGTTTTAATTGTTTTGAAATTTTGGATGTTACAAAAATGATATTTTATATAAAAATGGAGTTTATAAGGAGATCTTGTAGTATTATATAAAAATGAGTAGTTTTATAGAATATGATTGTTTATATAAAATAAGATATTTTATATAAAACTTATGGAAAGGCTATTAACGCTTCAAGAAAACAAAGAATTGAAGTAATATTTTTATGTCTTCAATGTTATATACATACGAATTTACGTAGTCTTAAAAGTATATGTATAATAGTGTATGTACAACTATATATCTGAATGTGACGACAAAGAAATGCAAACGCTGTTAAGGCTCGGAATACAAACGACGACAAAAATCCTAGACTTAACAATTTAAGAATATTCTGTATGAGAAACACTTCATCGCTAAGAACTCAAAAACTTAGTACAATGTAACGACGTAAGTTTTCAAACCAAAATTTTCATTTTTTTTAAACACATACAACTCTATATTATATTCATAAAAATCATGTGTCTCAATGTCAACATGAATCCACACAAAAGTGATATCCCAGAATCCTCAACATAATCTCGAACAAGTGTGTACAATCACGCCGATGTCTTCCCGCTATCCTCGGAGGTACCTGAAACACATAACACATAACACGGTAAGCACAAAGCTTAGTGAGTTCCCCAAAATACCACGCACAAATAACTAGCCACTCTAGTCTATAGCTCTATAAAACCCTCCGGTCAATGTGTCTCAGTGGGACCCTCCAGTCCTACAGCTCGTTGGACACTCCGGTTCGGTCTGGTTGGGACCCTACAGTCCCATGGCTCGTTGGACCCTCCGGTACGGTCTGGTTAGGACCCTCCAGTCCCATGGCTCGTTGGACCCTCTGGTCCGGTTTGGTTGACCCTCCAGTCCCATAGGCTCGTTGGACCCTCTGGTCCGGTCTAGTTGGGACCTCCAGTCCCATGGCTTGTTGGACCCTCTGGTCCGGTTTGGTTGGGACCCTCTGGCCACCAGTAATCTCTCTTTAGGTCCAAATACATCTTAGTGGCCCCGGGTGGATCAAGAATCTCAATCTATGCGCCTCCTCCATCAGTATACCTCGAGCTCCGCTCGTATAGGGCACCCAAATCTGTCCTCGGAAAGTCATAAGCCCTCGACTATCCGTTACAAAATCTGAAACCTGTCCAATCACCCGCTCCCTCTTGCGGTTCTCCGGTCTCACGGCCTCCGCCTGGGCCTCTCGGATGGTATCCAAAACTGGAATCATCACTGTCATCCTCATACACACGTCTCAAATTGGGGCGCTCTCTGCTCGACGGCTCAGGGCGTCGGCTACCACGTTAGCCTTGCCCGGATGATACATGATCTCACAATCATAATCTTTCATCACATCCAACCACCTCCTCTGATGCATATTCAGGTTGGGGTGATCCATGAGATACTTCAGACTCTTGTGGTCCATGTATATGGTACACTGAACCTCATATAAATAGTGGCGCCGGATCTTGAGGGCGAACACCACCGCCCTCAACTCTAGATCATGGGTGGGATACCTCGTCTCATGAGGCTTCAACTACCTCGATGTGTATGCTATCACGTGCCCTCTCTGCATTAGCACCGCACCCAACCCATATATAGATGCATCACAGTAAACCACAAAGTCCTCCATTCCCTAGGGGAGGGCTAACGTCGGGGCTTCGCACAATCGTTGCGCGAAGAGTCTCAAATGAGGTATGCGGCTTGGGACCTCAAGTAAAAGCAATGCCCTTCCGAGTCAACCTGGTGTGGGGGACGGAAATCTTGGACAAATCCCTAATAAATCTTCGATAGTAGCCGGCCAACCCTAGAAAACTCCTGATCTTGGTGGGGGATCTCGACTTGATTCCCAGTGGAAATCTTTTACCTCAATTATGGGTTAAAAAGGGTAGGATTCCTTATTTTTACATCGAGGGTCCCAATATTCACACTTCTTATTTTTATTTATTTATTTGTTTTTGCAGCTTTCAAGTTTGTAGACTTAGTTCCCCCAGCTGAAGACACTGAGGATAGGATCAAGAACTTCCTTGATCTGCCTGATTCTAAAAAGATATTCAAGCTTGATCTTTCATTCATCAAGAAAGTTCAATTGCTATCATCCCTATGACTACCAATAAGTATCCTTGAGTACTTTCATCTTTGGTCTTTGAGAAATTTAAAGACTTCTTTGGTTTTCCCTGGATCCAAAGCCACATGGGCTAGTGCTCATTTCTCCATTTATGATCTTGATACGGCTATGTTAAGTGGCCAGATAGATGTGAAGAAAGAGAAGACTAGCTCCTCCCTTGCCTAAAAAAAGGCCCACATTGATCTGACTATAAAGACTCCAGGATCCCGGAATAGGAAAACTCCCGAAGATACGGACTTGAGCTTGGAAAACCTTGGAGTTGAGGATGCACTTCAGAGGCTAGTTTCCTCTTCTGAAGCTGTAGGTGTTAGTGTTACTTTTCTTTCTTAAGATTTGCCTTACACTCTTTTTAATGTAACTCTTGTTCCAGTTCTTTGATTGTGTTTCCATAGACTTGAGGATCCGGACTGAAAAGACTAAACAAGCTTTTAAAGGAACAAGAAAAAGTATGGATGACGACCAATGAGGATCTCTAGAGATAAGTGGAACTCCTAAACAAGGAAAAGGCCGAGAAAGAGGAGGAGCATAATGCAGAGATGGCAGAGGTGATCACTGAAGTGAAAGCTAGCATGGACATGGCTGTTTGGAAAGCCAATATCAATTTAGCTGAAGATGTGGCTAACGTAGGATCCTAGAACCTGGCTGGGTAGCGCACATCCCATGCTGAATTAAAGAGTGAACATGTCAAGACCAGTGATGATCCTAAGGAGCAGTAGCCAAAGACGAATGAGGAGAAGAAGAGCTCAGACGATGATGACCAAGCCACGGTCTAGGCCTGTTAGATAAAAACAGTTTACATAATTGTGTACAAGACAATTCTTATTTTTCGTGGAATTAATGTACCACTTTTTTATGTATGGTTGTTTCATACTTCTCTGCTTCCATGGTTAATTTTCTTGATATGATTGTAGGATTTTAGAGAATCCTTACATAATCAGGATCCTAAAGAGTTTAAAACTTACAAGAATGTTTTAAGATCTTATTAGCCTGAAATGATTAGTTATCAAACTGGGATCCTAAAATAGTTAAGATCTTTTTTTAGGATAGTAAACCTTTTTTATGGAGGAAAAGAATAATTTTAAAGGATAGATAGAACCTGCTTGTCCTTAGGATTTGCGACCATTTGACTCATGAGAAGTCTGGAAGCTTCTGTATGGAAAATATCTTTTCTTTAGGAGTTCATCAAGGAGGATCCTTAACTTAGTGAACTGGGAAGCATCCCACCTTAAGAATCAATTGGAAATAACGCCATCTTGGAGAAAAAATTAGGAAAACTCTTGTTTTGTATGATAATGTCACAAGCCTTGCATATTTTCAGGCGAGCATCCCAACTTTAGACAACATGTTAATGTTATAGTTCTTAGCAGAACACTGGGGAAATCCCAATTTTAAGGCAACACATTAGTGTTACAAGCTTTAGTAAATCACTAGGGAAAATTCCAAATTGGATGATAACATGAAAATGTTATAGACCATAAGTTTTTTTATGGGGAGGATCCCAACTTAGTATAACACGTAAGTCTTATTAACCTTACAAAATCACTAGGGAAGATCTGAATTAAGACAACACGTTAGCGTTATAAACCTTATGAAATCACTGGGGAAGAGCCCAACTTAGGATAACACGTAAGTGTTATAAACCTTATGTTCAAATGTTAGGATCTTGAGATATGTTCAGAAATAAGAGGGTTGCCAAGTCACTAAAGCGTGAAATGATCCCCTTATTCACATCCCATAGTAAGATTTTGTGCATCCAAGCGAGGTGTAGAAACCTTAACTCGTAAGAAAGAGGCAATTAACTCTTTAAACCTTAGAGGGGATTAAGTACCCTTAGTCGTAGGAGAGACGACCTGTCTCTATTCGTAGTTATATGTATAATTACCTATTGCAATCATAAAGATTACATAACCATGTATCTATTGGGATCCCCGAATCCTAAGATCCTCAAATCTCAGGATCATTAAACATCAGGATCTCTACCTGTTAGGATCTGTGAATGCTAGGATGGTTATGTGCTAGGATCTTTGATTTTCTGCACATAGCAAACGTTATCTTGGGGTAGGCATTAGCTTGGCTAACGCCCCTCCGATGCTTAAGTTAGTATTGGCTTTCATAATAATAAATAGAGTCGGATAAGAATAAAGGTAGAGAGAGTGTACCTTGAGTTTGTTTGAGAATGATCAACATAACTTACATGAAGTATGATTTTTGGTGGATGAAATTCCAGGATCTTGGTAGGACATTACCTTTAAGGGTGTCTAGCCAATACGCCCTATTTCCTGCTTTTGAATCAATGAGATACGGTCCTTCCCATTTAGGTGTCAATTTTCCTACACTGGGATTCTTGGTATTTTGGAATGTTTTCCTGTTGGGTTTTGAGCATTCTATGACTCCTAAGGTGTACATGCAACCCTAAATACATTGGATCTATGTTTTCTCTATTATACATGCAAATATCAATTTTCCAAGGTATTATCCTAACTATCATATTATGAAGTACAAGTAATATAAAATCTAGTAGAATAACATACCTCTTTGTTGTAGCTTTATTCCATGGAGCTTAAGAGCCTAGTGCTTCAAGTGTGACAACTCAAATGATTCACACAACATCAAGAACACTTGGAATAACATGAGAATAAGGATACTTGTACAAAATTCGGTTTTTCCCTCTTGTGTATACATACTAATCACACTAGTTCCACTAGTGTCATTTCATGAACCATAAACCTCTTTATATAGTGTGGAGGATTAGGTTTACATTCATGTAAACCCTAATACCCATGACCTTTCATTTCCATAGGATCCATGGGTTAAACACTCCATGGACTATCCATGAAAGCTTAGCCCAACCTAAATGAACTTGGCCCACCAACTATATATAAGAGTCCATATTTAATTAGTTCCTTTTGATCACTAAATTAATTCTTGATCAATACTAATTAAATAATATGATTGTTGGATAAGGTGTCTAAGTCCATAACTTATTTGGTACATACTTGACCCGGCCTGGCATGGTCCATTTGGGTTGCACTTCACCCAAACGATTTATGGATAATTTTATGAGAATTGTATACTTACGATTTATTAATATATTATAAGTTATAATATATTAATATGAAGTCATGTTATTTAATTAGTTTTAGTCTTAAATTAATTATGAATTAATTTAGAGATTAAAAAGAAGACTGATTAAATTATGGGCTATTATATTTTATATAGTGTGGGCTAATACTCATTTGTTAATGGGCTAAGCTAATATGGAAGTCCATGGATGATCCATGGAGCTTTTAACCCATGGATCCTTGGAAAGGAAAAGACATGGGTTATTAAGGTTTCACCCTAACCATGCACACTATATAAAGAAGCATATGATGCAAGAAATAGGGCCTAAGGGTAGACACTAGTAGTGTGAGACTTAGTGGTGGCCGATTACACAAGAAAGTATACTACTCTCTCAAAGTTTTCCAAAGTTTGTGGTGATTTGTGATTCCACTTGAGGCATTCACACTATTGGTGTTAGGCTCTCAAACTCCAAGCAATCAACCACCATCAAAAGGTATGTATTTCTACTAGTAGTTTTTGTTGGGTTTTGAGCATTCTAACACTTCCTAAGTGTACATGCAACCCTAAATACCTTGGATCTATGTTTTCTTTATTATACATGCAAATAAGAACATCCAAGGTATTATCCTAATCTAGCATACAAAAACTATGAATGTAACAAGATAGAATACATACCTCTTGATGTAGCTTGATGTCTTCAAGCTTTAAGAGCTTAGCCCCAATAGTGTGGAAGCCTCAAGTGGAATCACAAATCATCAAGACACCTTGGAATACTTTAGAGAATATGATTACTTGGTTCTCTCTAGTGAAATTGGCTAGCCCTTCTTTAGTGTATCCACACTAGTGCCTATTTCACCAACCAAAGACATCTTTATATAGTATGGAGGATTAGGGTTAAACCCTAATACCCATGACCTTTCATTTCCTAGGATCCATGGGTTAAACACTCCATGGACTATCCATGAAAGCTTAGCCCAACCTAAATGAACTTGGCCCATTCCATATATATAAGAGTCCATATTTAATTAGTTCCTTTTGATCACTTAATTAATTATAAATTAATTCTTTATCAATACTAATTAAATAATATGATTCCATATTAATATATTAGAACTTATAATATATTAATATTAATCATAAACATACTATTCTCAAAAGATTATCCATATAAATTGTGTCGGTGAAGTGCAACCCAAATGGACCATGCCGAGTCGGGTCAAGTACATACCAAATATAGTTATGGACTTAGACATTAATCCAACAGTCTCCCACTTGGATAAGTCTAAAACTATTATTACGTATGACTTCAAACCTAACTGGCAATCGTAGCTCTTAAAGCTGCTGTCGAACTCTGATCTTGTCAACGAACTTGTCCATTAGATAAGGGATCATATATTCCTCCATTCTAGATATCATATGGACTGAGACATGGATTATAATCATTCTCTCTATCCATTTGTTGTTTCCCGATTTCCGATTTATGACGACTGACTAATTGAACAAATCAAATCAGTCCTGGCCCGGCCGAGCACTTCCATTTGTCATCATCAAATCATCGAGGGGCCCACAGATATCGCTTTTATCCCGAAGGTAAAAGGAATGGATAAACTTCGACTCATATGGCTTGTTCTACTACTTGTTGAATCATACACAAAGGCACGTTTTATAGCATCGAGTTACCAAATGCGTTTTCGTGCAATCAATGTACAACCAACTCATAGTAACAACTCATATCTCTAGGTTTGAAGAATATAAGATATTATTGTCTCATGATCACTCGTGATAAAATCCATGAAGTGATTCCAATGAGCGCGGGTTGAATCCAATACTCAAAACTTATGAGCACTCGTGAGTGTTGTAGCCCTTTGTCCAACACCTTAGACCTCTACAAGCCAACCCATGATAGTCTTAATTCATATCTACTTCCAACATATGACCGACTGTGGATGTTTGAATAACTTAGTCATTCAGGAAGAATAACCCAGTTTATTCGGGAAGTCAAAACATGCAAAATAAAACACAATAATAATTGAATCCAATATGGTATCAACCCTTTGAACATAAATAAAACACCTTTTATTTATCACCATATGATTATACATTATTCATTGTATACTGTTTCAGCTATCAACTTTATTCTTGAATTTAAAACAATAGTTGTCCCATGCTCTAAGCATGTACACTATGTTTTCTTAAACACTAGTCATGCCACACACCAAGTATGCATACTATGTTTGTCTATGATCTTTATTTTGTGAACTAGATCAATTGAACATAACTTCAATGATTCTCTTTTCACACTCCCAAATCCTTACTGCAAATGCAAGAATTCCAAATTCATGCCATTTACAGAAATCTGTTAGATTCTAAACTTATATGCATTGATCCTCTTGTAACGATTATGCACAAAGTCACAAAGACTTGGCAACAATCATTACAGAGTATTCCAAAGGAGATCAACTCCTTGAAATATCCTTCTTGCATTAAGTTTCCTTAATCTTACACAGATTGAAAATTCTAACTTTGAAACATTTCCAGATTCCATTTTGACTATCACTTCTGAACAAGAGTTGCCTCCTTACAGATTATGTCAATATGGTCCTTCCAGAATTATCACTATACTTCCAATTGTCCTTGAGTAACCAATCTTTGGTAAACCTTAGATTGTCCTCGACAATTGTTTAATCCTTTTAGTCATATCCAGTTCTAAACCTTTTCCCTTCTTAATGCCCCAGGCATTTTGGAAAATTTTAGAACGGATGAATATAGCACATGTAATCAATCCTATATCCGAAGCATATGGGACACGATTCATGATGTCTTACATAAAGACTAAACCAGTCTTTTGCTATAATATTTCCATTTCAATTTGCCAAGTTCTCATAATTCAGATTATGAAAAGGGATGCCGTAATCATAATCGAATTTTAGAACACAAATAATGGACCCATATATAGAATTTCCTTATGTTGAGCCATTCCAACATGAAATTCATATATATCCTTGACTAAATGATTAAAACCTCACGATCTAAGCTGATTTGAGATGAAGCATAATTTCCTCTCCCTTAATTATAGCAAAACAACTTTTTCCCAATTGAAACTTTTGTTTTCTATAATTAACATTGCTAACTTGCAATACTTATCATAATTATCATGCTCCCACTAACATGATGATTATTAGCATAACACTTATGCTCCCACTAGCTTTGACATGTACTCAGAAATCAGCTGGACAGTCTGAAATTTAGATTCACACACCCTTTCCGTAGATAGCTCACCTGTGTGTCTAAGCAATTTCAAGAACCATGAAAAGGGATACCGTAATCATGGTCTCAATTGCTTAGGCATTTGCCATTTCTCACAAGTCCATGTTAGTGTGCCGGTTAACCACACGCGCTCCACTAACGACTTTTGAAAATGCAAATAACACAATTGATATCTTCGTAAAATCTACTTAGTGAAAGCGTTTCCTCACCATCATTTTCATGAATCGGAGAGAAACCTTATGACACTTAGATTTATATGGTGTATGAGTTCCTACCCATATGAATTTGTCAAACCATAATCACAAGACAAAGATAATGACAAATCCAAAACCATATGGATTGAACTCAATCTTAACTTCTTGCCACTTGGCAGCTCAAGGGCCTGCCATTGCTTCCAAGTTGTTATGCAACAAACTGAGAACTCTAAGAACTCATATGCAAAGCCAACTTTAACTGGAATGGGCACAAATATGTTAACACGATAGGTTATAAACCTCAAGTCGTGTGCTAGTGAAGAATTTCAGGTTTTATTCTTGATTATTTCTTGAGACTTTCAAGACCTTTAAGACTCCCACTGTCCTCTTGACATATAAGACTCCCTTGTCAAACATCCAAGAGATAGTGCGGATTCTAATCAAGAAAAACACTTTACCCAATTGGCCTAAGTTGGTCTTTGTTTTATCCAAAACATCACAACTTACCAATTTCAAATGTACAAGAGTAGAAAATTTTTACTCTTACATTTGACAAGTGTTTTAAACCTTCTTTAAGACATGTCACTCAAATGACAATCTTGGAGTATGACTCTAAGACTTGTATTGGAACGAAGTATGACTCATCTTCTTGATTTAACCATTTCAACAATTCAAGTTCCTCTTCTTAGTCATAAGAATGCACTTAGATTTCCTTAGAGAACTAATTTTGATATGGTTTCTTAATCATTAAGATGATCACAAAAACTGATACTAAAGTACTCTCCCATCTTTTCAGATTTGAGAAACTTTTATCCTTCTGCCTAATTTGATTCTTCTTATTTGCTCTGCCTTACATTGGAACCTTTTCCAATGTCTCAGAGTTACACATAAGCATGTAAGTATAATCATATTTACTGAGCTTTAGTAAACTATGACGAATAATCTTATCGATCTTTTGTGGTGGACTTAATCAGTGCACAAGACTGTGTACTCGATCCTTTAGTCCTTCACTTGACTCACACATCCATGTGAACCAGTAATTAGTCTTAATTTTTCCAAAACTTGAAAGTTCTCATTCATCATGCTATATAACTTGCATGATTCCAAGTCCCGGTCCAAATGAAACTTGGGTGATGAGAATCTTTCCTTATTTGGTAAATATAGACATTACCACAAATGAAAGAATCAACTTCATATTTCCACTCTTGCTCTTAATGGAATCATATAAGCAACAATTTTTCCTCAAAAGCCATTGTAAGGATATTTTAAAATAAATAAAATCAAAAAATTTTTCTTTTATTTTAAAACTTTGCGGAAAAACTTATCCTTACAATCCATATGAAAACTTGTTGTTATCTATTCCTAAGCAATATCTTATAACTCCTAAGAAGTTGCTCAAGAATCCGATCTTCAAACTATGCGATAGAAATCCATCTACGCCATCAGATTCAACATATTCTTTCTTTAAGTTTCTTCACTTTTCTTTGATTCTTAAAACATCACCATGTGACCCAGTCACATCATGTATCAGGAATCTCAGAATAGAAACTTAACAGAGTTAGATAGTGGTCTTTACCTGAAGTAGAGTCAAACTTATTGACTTTAACATCCTTAGGTAAATTTGGCAGCTTCGCAACCAATGCCCCTTCCCTTGGCAATATAAACGTATGGACCCTTTGATAATGGTACACGAGACTATCACAGACTTAGCTTTTCTCTTTACCATTTGGTCAACCGAGTTGACTATGGCCGATCCCTTTCCATTGGGAAGAGAATGCTTTACTGGATATCCAATGTCATCATTGTCAATGTCCATAAAGTTTTAGGAAGTTGATCTTAGCAAATAGATAAGATCATTAAGGGTCTTGTCATAGTCTGTTTCATAGGTGTCCCAAAGGAACTCACTATGTGACTTAGAAAGTGATTGAACCACTAACTTTCTCAAGACTTTGACACCCAACTCTCCCGGCTTGTCAATATGTGACTACATCTCCAAGATGTGTTCACACCTAGACCTTGCCTTGCCAATAGGGCTTGAGTGACCTTAAACTTTTCAAGAACTTGTGGGTTGGGGAGAATAATTGGAGGAGGTGAAAGAAGTATGATTTCCAAAGGACATCATCTTCATTTAGGAAACCTTGTTTCACTAGATTTGGGAAGATCATAGGTGTCTATTACATACATCTTTTAGGAGATATTCAAGATAGTTGATTTAAAGTCCTTAATATGACACCCAATATGAAATATTAAGGCTAGGACCCAACAAACTATTTTATAACTTAGAAGAGGTATGCCGTAATCCAAGCTATAAAATATTTGAAGGTAGGTGAATGACGATTCACCAATTTCCACCAAGATAAACGAAATGAATTATTAGGTTTTAATTGGTTTTGAAACTCCTAGATCTTTGAGATTCATTGAACTTTTCAAAGGCATGTTTCAATCTCGAGTGTGCCCTTCAGGTTTTGTGACTGGGATGCCGAGGATCACAAAACAAGGTGTGAAGTAACCATGCAAATTACTTGGTACCCTTAAGTGTTTACCCCTCAATCGATGTGCCGGTTAACCACACACGCTCCACCGATACTATGATAAACATTAAGTTACCCTTTTCCTACCTTGTTAAATACGAGTTAGTGTGCCGGTTAACCACACACGCTCCACTAACCGACTTAAACAAAGTGCAAAGTGTAATTTCATGGATTAGCACCTTATTCACATTTTTCTAAGTAACTAAGATTGGGTATTATTAAGAGTTTAGTTACTTAGTATTTATCATTAATACTTTTAATGAAGGGTTAATTATAGTCTTGTCAAACCCGTTCGGCTAACGACCCTCCACCGGTCAAGCAAGCGGTGGGTGAGAGTGGACACCCATTAAGTTGCCATTTTATAGGCAACAACCTTATACCCACCTTATAGACCGGCTTCGTGAATGAGGCGTACTAGCGGTAAGACTGACTTTACTCTTATACATATATATATATATATATATATATATATATATATATATATATATATATTATTAACTTATAATATTATAAAGTATAAGGGTTAAATTTTAACTTTTAAAATTCTAAGGGCTAACTTGGAATTAAAGTATTCATAAGAGAAAACTTTACAAATTCCAAAACTTGAGGGCAAGTTTTGAAACTATTCAAAACTAATTAATTCCATAACTTATGTGTTTAAAGTAGTTTTAATCCAAAAACTCTTCAAGTTCCATAAGCTGAGGACAAGTTATGGAAGACTTTAAACTAATAAAAGAATTAACTTTTTCTTTATTTTATAACTTATGGAATTAATTAAGGTTACACTTTTTTTTTAATTTATTATTTAATGAAGAGACTCTTGGTCCTCCATAACTTGAGGACAAATTATGGAGTCATAACACCTTTTAATTAGAACTAGACTCTTCATTTTTGTAACCTTTGCCAACTTTTATGAGTTTTAAGATTCATAAATGTGACTTATAAGTTACATAAACACATTTTATGAACTTCTTTTAGATTAATTTGGATTAAAACCAACTATCACATAATTTTATTCATTAATCTAAATTCACTCATAAAACAAGGTAACACAAAAAACTTTTGGTGATCCATAACTTATTCTTAAGTTATGGAATCCTTTAAAACATTAACACCAAATTTTTTAAATCCATAAAAACTTTGAATCAATTTTTTTTAAAAACCTTTTCATATCCATAACTTATGGAGGTTTCAAAAAATAAAACTCTTTAGATCAAACTTTTAAAACTAATAAAATAATCATATCATTTTATCTTTTATTAAATTTGACCTAATTCAACTCATAAAGCAATTTATTCAAATTTTAAAAATAATTAGTTTTTCACAAGAACAAGTAATTATCTTAAAATTTGACAAACTTCATGGTTTTTTCCTTTTTTTTTCAACTTGGAAAATAAAATATTTGCATCAATATAACAGAAAACAACCCGTGGCTCTGATACCACTGTTGGGTTTTGAGCATTCTAACACTTCCTAAGTGTACATGCAACCCTAAATACCTTGGATCTATGTTTTCTCTATTATACATGCAAATAAGAACATCCAAGGTATTATCCTAATCTAGCATACAAAAACTATGAATGTAACAAGATAGAATACATACCTCTTGATGTAGCTTGATGTCTTCAAGCTTTAAGAGCTTAGCCCCAATAGTGTGGAAGCCTCAAGTGGAATCACAAATCACCAAGACACCTTGGAATACTTTAGAGAATATGATTACTTGGTTCTCTCTAGTGAAATTGGCTAGCCCTTCTTTAGTGTATCCACACTAGTGCCTATTTCACCAACCAAAGACATCTTTATATAGTATGGAGGATTAGGGTTAAACCCTAATACCCATGACCTTTCATTTCCTAGGATCCATGGGTTAAACACTCCATGGACTATCCATGAAAGCTTAGCCCAACCTAAATGAACTTGGCCCATTCCATATATATAAGAGTCCATATTTAATTAGTTCCTTTTGATCACTTAATTAATTATAAATTAATTCTTTATCAATACTAATTAAATAATATGATTCCATATTAATATATTAGAACTTATAATATATTAATATTAATCATAAACATACTATTCTCAAAAGATTATCCATATAAATTGTGTCGGTGAAGTGCAACCCAAATGGACCATGCCGGGTCGGGTCAAGTACATACCAAATATAGTTATGGACTTAGACATTAATCCAACAGTTTTATGATTCATAATCCTTATGCTATGCTAGTTAGGAAGAAACCTTGGAAATTATTATTTGCATGTATTTTAGAAGAAAACATAGATCCAAGGTTTATTAGGGTTGCATGCACACTTAGGAAGTGTTAGATTGCTCAAAACCTAACAATGGTATCAGAGCCTAGGCTTGTTTTCTTGAATACTTGATGCAAATTGCTGAAAATCGAAGTTTATGTGCTGTCTGCACAGCAGACTCGCCAAGTCCATGAAGGGACTCGACGAGTCCAAGACAAAATTCATCCAACTCGGCGAGTTGGTTCATGCACTCGACGAGTTGGAACCCCAGACAACATATCTTCGAGTTTTAGTGCTGGAATTGGTCTAGAATCATTACCTTAAACTGTTTTGGACTCATAAAACCTGTTTTTGATGTGGTAATGATGATGGTGGACCAATTTCAAAGTTATAATCAAAATTTCAAGTTTATATGTGTTCATATGATTCTTGAAATTGTTGATGTGGATGTTCATGTTCATATGAGTTTTGTTAGATCATAGGAATTATTTGCAAATTGTTTGTTAGTTAATTCTTGATCTTAATGTGTTTTAATGGAATTCATAATTTGTCCTCAAGTTATGGAATTCCAAAATTTTTTTCTTTTAAATGTTTTTTTAAGAAGTCATAAGTTACACTTTAGAAGAGTTTTTCTAATAAATGTTTTTATGGACTTCATAACTTGTCCTCAAGTTATGGATTTCCAAGAGACTCTTCATTAAAAATATTAAACACTTAATTAAAACTCATAAGTTATGAATATCCTAAAGTTTATGAATTGTTCAAAACTTGCCCTCAAGTTTTGGAATTTGTAAAGTCTCACACAAACTTTAATTCCATACCCTAGAAGTTTTAAAAAGTTAAAATTCTACCCTTATACTATTATAAGATTAATGGTTAATTATTATATATATGTATAAGAACAAGTCGTTTTACCGTTAGTAGGCCTCATTCACGAGCCGGTCTATAAGGTGGGTATAAGGTTGTTGCCTATAAAATGGCAACTTAATGGGTGTCCACTCTCACCCACCGCTTGCTTGACTGGTGGAGGGTTGTTAGCCGAACGGGTAGGACAATGACTTTAAACTCTCATTAAAAGTATAATGATTATTATAAAGTAACTAAATGTTTTATTTAATTCCCAATCTTAGTTACTTTAGGAAAAATGTGAATTTGGTGCTAGCCCATGGAATTCACACTTTGTACCTTACCAAGTCGTTGGTGGAGCGTGTGTGGTTAACCGACACACTAACTTGGACTAGTAAGGATCACGAAGGGTGACTTAATGTTTGTCATAGATCAATGGAGCATGTGTGGTTAACCGGCACATTGATTGGGTGATAATATTAAGGGTGACAAGTGAATTGGTATGGTTATTCACACCTTGTTTTGTGATCCTCGGCATCCCAGTCACAAAATTTGAGAGGGCACACTCGAGATTGAAACATGCCATTGAAAAGTTCAATGAATCTCAAAAGATCTAGGAATTTCAAATCCAATTAAAACCTAATAAATTATTTCGTTTTTCATGGTGGAAATTGGTGAATCGTCATTCGCGTACCTTCAAATATTTTATAGCTTGGATTACGGCATCCCTCTTCCAAATTATAAAATATTGTGTTGGGTCCTAGCCTTAATATTTCATATTGGGTGTTATATTAAGGACTTTGAATCAACTAACTTGATTTTCTCCCATTATAGATGTTTGGTTCAGACAACTATGATCTTCCCAAATCTCTTGAAGATGGTGTTCCTCAACATCATGCTTCACTTCCTCCACCTCCTCCAATTATTCTCCCTCACCCACAAGTTCTTGAAAAGTTTAAAGTCACTCAATCCCTATTGGCAAGCATAGTCTATGTGTGCTCACATCTTGGAGATAAAGTCACATATTGACAAGCCGGGAGAGTTGGGTGTCAAAGTCCCGTGAAAGTTGGATGTTCAATCACTTTCTTAGTAACATAGTGAGTCTCTTTGGGACTACTATGAGACGGACTATGACATGACCCTTAATGATGTTATCTATTTGCTTGGTGCTGTGGAATCAACAATGATTTGGAACACCAGTAAAGAAAATTTGATTAAAAGAACAACTTCCCAAGTCTACATGGACATTGACAATGGTAGCATTGGATATCTAGAAAAGGATTTCTCTTCCCAATGGAAAGGGATCGGCTATAGTCAACTCGGTTGACCAAATAGTAAAGAGAAAGGCAAATTCTGAGATAGTCTCATGTGCCATTACCAAAGGGTCCATGTGTTTTGTTGCCAAAGGAAGGGGCATTGGTTGCGAAGCTGCCCTATTCACCTGAAAGGTCATAAGGTTGATCAAGTCAAGAGGTTAGACTCTACTTCGGGTAAAGTCCACTGTCTAACTCTATTAAGTTCCTATTTGGAGATTCTTATTACATAATGTGAATGGGTCACATGCTGATGTTTTTAAGAATCAAAGAAAAGATAGGAAGCTTAAAGTAAGTATATGTTGATTCTGATTGCAAAGGTGGGTTTCGATCGCATGGTTCGGCAATCAGAATTTTGAGCTGTTGCTTAAGAGTTATAATATATTGCTTATGAATAGATAACAACAAGGTTTTCATGTGGATTGTAAGGATAAGTTTTTCCGCAAAGTTTTAAAATAAAAGAAAAAAAGGGTTTTAATTTTATTTATTTTAAAAATATCCTTACAATGGCATCTGTGGAAAAATTGTTGCTTATATGTTTCTAGTAATAGCAATATTGGAAAGTGGATTTTATTTTTTCATTTGTGGTAGTGTCTGAATTTACCAAATGAAGAAAGTTTTTCATCACCCAAGTTTCAATTGGACAGAAACTTGGAATCATACAAGTTGTATTGTATGATGAATGAGAATTTTCATCTTTGAAAATTAAGACTAATTCTTTGATCACATGTATATGTGAGTCAATTGAAGGACTAAGGAATTAGGTACACTGGGTGTGCGTTGGTCAAGGTCCACCACAAAGATTGATTTGTCATGATTTACTAAAGATTAGTAAATATGATTATACTTATAAGGTTAAGTATAATTCTGTAACATTGGAAAGGTTACAATGTATGACAAAACAAATGAGAAGAATTAAATTAGGCAGAAAGGTAAAAGTTTCTCAAATCTGAAAGGATGGGAGAGTACTTTAGTATCATATTTCATGATCATCTTAATGATTATGAAACCATATCACAAATTCATACTCTAAGGACGTCTTAGTGCATTGTTATGGCTAATAAGAGAGGTCATGAATTGTTGCATTGGTTAAAATCAAAAAGATGAGTCATACTTCGTTCCAAAACAATTCTTAGAGTCATACTCCAAGATTGTAACATTAAGTGACATAAAGTAAGGTTTAAAACACTTATCAAATGTAGTGTAGAATGTTTCTACCCTTGTACATTTGAGATTGGTAAGTTGTGATGTCTTGGATGAGACAAAGACCAACTAAGACCAATTGTGTGAAGTGTTAGTCTTGATAAGAATCCACACTATCCCTTGAATATTTGTTTTGTCAAGGAATAGTTCTTGACTAGGGAAACTTATATGTCAAGGGGACAGTGGGAGCCTTAAAGATCCTAAAAGAGTTTCAAGATTTAATCAAGAGTAAAACCTGTAATTTATCACTAGCCCACAACTTAAGGTTTGCAACCTATCGTGTTGACATAATTCTTATTTCTGTACCTACTTCAAATAAGTTGAATTTGCATGTGAGTTATCAGAGTTCAACTTGGAAGCATTGGTGGGCCTTGTGCTACCAAGGTGACAAGAAACTAAGATTGAACAAGTTTAATCCATGTAAGGCTGAATTTGTCACTAACCTTATCTTGTGATTATGGTTTTGACAGATTCACATGGATAGGAACTCATACAATATAAAATCTAAGTATCATAAGGTTTCTCTCTGATTCATGAAAATGATGGTGAGGAAACGCTTTCACTAAGTAGATATCAATTGTGTTATTTGCATTTTCAAAAGTCGTTAGTGGAGCGCGTGTGGTTCACCGGCACACTAACATGGACTTGTGAGAAATGGAAATGGTCTAAACAATTAAGACTATGATTACGATATCCCTTTTCATAGTTTTGAAAATTGTTTAGACACACATGTGAGCTATCTAAGAAAGGGTGTATGAATCTAAATTTCAGAAGTCCAGCAGATTTCTGGAAATATGTCAGAGCTAGTGGGAGCATAAGTGTTATGCTGATAATCATCATGTTAGTGGGAGCATGATTATTACGTTTAGTGTTGCAAGTTAGCAATGTTAATTATAGAAAACAAAGTTTCAATTCGTGAAGTTGCAGGGGTTGAAAAGTTGTTTTGCTATAATTAAGGGAGAGGAAATTATACTTTGTTTCAATTCTAAAGCTTAGATTGAGATTTTAATCATCTTTAGTCAAGAATATATATGTATGAATTTTATGTTGGAATGGTTCAACTTGAAGAAATTCTATATATATTGCGTTTTCAAAATTCGATTATGATTACGACATGCCTCTTCATAGTTAAATTTTGAAAACATGGCAAATAAAAAATATTGTAGCAAAAGACTGGTCTAGTATCATGTCTTTATGTCAAACATCATGAATCGTGTCCCATATGCTTCGGATATAGGATCGATTGCATGTGCTATAATATTCATCTTTTCTAAATTTTCCAAATGCTTAAGGCATTGAGAAGGGAAAAGTCTAGAACTGGATATGACTAAAGTGATTAAGCAATTGTCAAGGACAAATCTGAGGTTCGCCAAAGATTGGTTGCTCAGGGACAGTTGGAAGTATGATGTAAGTTGTCGGAAAGGACCATATTGACATATTCTGAAAAGAAGTAACTCTTGTTCGGAAGTGATAGTCAAAATGGGACTATGGAAATGTCTCCATAGGTGGAAGTTATTCAATCTATGTAAGATTAGAAAACCTTAATGCAAGAAGGATGTTCAAAGCAATGTACTTTGAATATGAGACTTCGTTTCCATACAGTTGATCTCCTTTGGAGTACTCTGTAGTGACTGTTGACAAGTTTTGTGAATTTGTGAATAATCATTACAAAAGGAACATTGCATAAAAGTTTGAAATCTAACAGATTTTTTGTTAAATGATAGGAATCGGGGATTCTCACATTTACAATAAGGATTTGGGATTGTGAAATGAGTATCAATGGAATCATGTTCAATTGATCTACATCACAATGTAAGGATCATAGACAAACATAGTGTGTATACTTGGAGTATGGCATAACTATTGTTTAGAAAAACAAAGTGTACATGCTAGGAGCATGGGACGACTGTTGTTTTATTCAAGTCTTAAGTTGATTGTTTGAAACATTATACAATGAATAATGTGTAATCAATATGGTGATAAATAAAAGGTGGTTCTATTTATATTCAAAAGGGTTCTGAGACCATATTGGATTCGATTATTATTGTGTTTCACTTTGCATGTTTTGACTTCCAAAATAGCTAGGTTATTCTTTCCGAATGACTAAGTTATTTAAACACTCCACAGTCGTTCATATGTTGGAAGTAGGTATGAATCAAGACTGTCATGAATCGAGTTTGTAGATGGCTAAATGGGTTTAGTCATAGCAATGGTTGCTACAACATTCATGAGTGCTCATAAGTTATGAGTATTGGAATAAACCCACGCTCACTTGTATCACTTCATGGAATTTATCTCGAGTGATCGTGAGACGGTAATATCATATAAATCTTCAAACCTAGAGATATGAGTTGTTACCTATGAGTTGGTTGTACATTGATTGCACGTAAACGCATCAGTAACTTGATGTTATAAAACGTGCCTTTGTGTACAATTCAACAAGTAGTAGAACAAGCATATGAGTCGAAGTTTATCTGTTCCTTCTAGAAATAAAAGCGATATCTGGGCCCCTCGATGATTCTGTTGTGACCTATGTACCGGCCGGTCAGAACTAAATTGATGTGTTCGATTAAGTTCTTTGTCAAACAAATCGAAAATCGGGAAACAAACTGCTGGACAATAAGTACGACGTTGTTCCATGTATTTGTCCGGCTGATATCATGAGAACAGAGGATTATATGATCACTTATCTAAAATGGCGCTTCATAGTTCAACAGAGTTTTCGAGAGTACGATTGTTGGTTGGTTCCTGAAGTAACATACGCAAATATAGTTATTAGACTTATCCAAGTGGGAGTCTGTTGGATAAGGTGTCTAAGTCCATAACTTATTTGGTACATACTTGACCCGACCCAGCATGGTCCATTTGGGTTGCACTTCACCCAAACGATTTATGGATAATTTTATGAGAATTGTATACTTACGATTTATTAATATATTATAAGTTATAATATATTAATATGAAGTCATGTTATTTAATTAGTTTTAGTCTTAAATTAATTATGAATTAATTTAGAGATTAAAAAGAAGACTGATTAAATTATGGGCTATTATATTTTATATAGTGTGGGCTAATACTCATTTGTTAATGGGCTAAGCTAATATGGAAGTCCATGGATGATCCATGGAGCTTTTAACCCATGGATCCTTGGAAAGGAAAAGACATGGGTTATTAGGGTTTCACCCTAACCATGCACACTATATAAAGAAGCATATGATGCAAGAAATAGGGCCTAAGGGTAGACACTAGTAGTGTGAGACTTAGTGGTGGCCGATTCCACAAGAAAGTATACTACTCTCTCAAAGTTTTCCAAAGTTTGTGGTGATTTGTGATTCCACTTGAGGCATTCACACTATTGGTGCTAGGCTCTCAAACTCCAAGCAATCAACCACCATCAAAAGGTATGTATTTCTACTAGTAGTTTTATGATTCATAATCCTTATGCTATGCTAGTTAGGAAGAACCCTTGGAAATTATTATTTGCATGTATTTTAGAAGAAAACATAGATCCAAGGTTTATTAGGGTTGCATGCACACTTAGAAAGTGTTAGATTGCTCAAAACCCAACAATGATTTCATATTAATATATTAGAACTTATAATATATTAATATACATCGCTAGTATCCTTTTTCTCATTTTGTATATCCAATTGTTCCAATGCCATGCAAACGAAATGGACCATGCCAAGTCGGGTCGAATACATACAAATAATAATTTGGGCTTAGACATCTAATCCAACAGTCTCCCACTTGGATAAGTCTAAAACTATTATTGCGTATAATTCCAAAAACCGACTAGCAATCGTAGCTCTTAAAAGTTGTTGTCGAACTCTGAACAAATCAATGATGGGTCAATTAGATAAGGATCATATATTCCTCCATTTTAGATATCATATGTACTGAGACATGGATTATAATCATTCTCTCTGTCAATATATTGTTTCCTGATTTCCGATTTATGATGATCGACTAATTGAACAAATCAAATCAGTCCAGGCTTGGCCAAGCACTTCGAGGTGTCATCACTAAATCATCGAGGGGCCCACAAATATCGCTTTTATCCCTTTACGGTTAAAAGGAATGGATAAACTTCGAATCATATGCTTGTTCTAGTATTTGTTCAATCACACACAAAGGCACGGTTTATAACATCGAGTTACCAATGCGTTTTCGTGCAATCAATGTATAACCAAATCATAGTCAACAACACATATATCTAGGTTTGAAGAATATAAGATATTATCATCACATGATTCACTCATGATTAAATCCATGAAGTGATTTAAATGAGCGTGGGTTGGATCCAATACTTAGAACTTATGAGTACTCATAAATGTTGTAGAAACCCTTACTATGTCTAACATCTTAGACATCTACAAACCCGATTCATGACAGTCTTAATTCATACCTACTTCCAACATATGACTGATTGTGGAGAGTTTAAATAACTTAGTCATTCGGAAAGAATAACCTAGTTATTCTGGAAGTCAAAACATGCAAAGTGAAACACAAGAATAATTGAATCCAATATGGTCTCAGAACTTATGAATATAAATAGAACAACTTTTATTTATCACCATATTGGTTACACATTATTCATTGTATACTATTTCAAATTATCAACTTTATACTTGAATTAAAACAATAGTTGTCCCATGCTCCAAGCATGTACACTATGTTTTCTAAACACTAGTCATGACATACACCAAGTATGCACACTATATTTTCCTATGATCTTTACTTTGTGAAATAGATAGATTGAACATAGTTTCAATGATTCTTATTTCACAATCCCAAATCCTTACCGCGAAGGCAAGAATTACAAATTCCTGCCATTTACCGAAATCTGTTAGATTTTAAACTTATATGCACTAATCCTCTTGTAATGATTATGCATAAAGTCTCAAAGACTTGTCATCAGTCATTACAGAGTATTCCAATGGAGATCATTCCGTGGAAACGAAGTCTCAAATTCAAAGTACATTTCTTTGAACATCCTTATTGCATTAAGTTTTCTAATCTTACACAGATTGAATAACTTCCACCTATAGAAACATCTCCATATTCCCATTTTGCCTATCAGTTTTGGACAAGAGTTTCCTCCTTTCAGAATATGTCAATATGGTCCTTCCAAAACTAACACTATACTTCCAACTATCCCTAAGCAACCAATATTTGGTAAACCTTAGATTGTCCTCGACAATTGCTTAATCATTTTAGTCATATCCAATTCTAGACTGTTCCCCTCTTAATGCCCTGAGCATTTGGAAATTTTAGAAAGGATGAATTGTGACAATAGTCAAATTCGGGTCAAGTCTAAGCCGGACAAGGTCAACGGGTCAAACCGGTCAACTCAATTAAACCTTGTATAATAGGGTTTGCATTATGTAATTTCTGTATAACTCACTATCTTAATGAGAAAACATCACTTGGAAAGTTCGTGTGTTTAAATTTCTTTAACCTTAGTGCTAAACAATGAACAAGAACAATAAAACAATGTTGCATACTCATAGGGAGTGTGTAAGATCCTAAAACATGGCATAACGGGGTTTACGGACCTTGCATTGCGAAGCCGGACACTCACATTCGTCACACACGAAACCGCTCTCAATCGTTTTCACTCTATCTCTTCTTATCGAGAAATCTCTCCCAAATCTCTCTAAGAATATGAAATCTCTCCCAAATATCTCTTTGTATGTCAAAACTCTCCAAGAGTGTCAAATCTCTCCCAAATCTCTCTAAGAATATGAAATCTCTCCCAAATATCTCTTTGTATGTGAAATCTCTCCAAGAATGTCAAATCTCTCCCAAATCTCTCTAAAAAAGTGAAATCTCTCCCAAATATCTCTTTGTATGTGAAATCTCTCCAAGAATGTCAAATCTCTCCCAAATCTCTCTAAGAATATGAAATCTCTCCCAAGTATCTCTTTGTATGTGAAATCTCTCCAAGAATGTCAAATCTCTCCCAAATCTCTCTAAGAAAGTGAAATCTCTCCCAAATATCTCTTTGTATGTGAAATCTCTCCAAGAATGTCAAATCTCTCCCAAATCTCTCTAAGAATATGAAATCTCTCCCAAATATCTCTTTGTATGTGAAATCTCTCCAAGAATGTCAAATCTCTCCCAAATCTCTCTAAAAAAGTGAAATCTCTCCCAAATATCTCTTTGTATGTGAAATCTCTCCAAGAATGTCAAATCTCTCCCAAATCTCTCTAAGAATATGAAATCTCTCCCAAATATCTCTTTGTATGTGAAATCTCTCCAAGAATGTCAAATCTCTCCCAAATCTCTCCGAGTAGGTGGAATCTCTCTCAAATCTCTCTCGGAATCTCTCCCAACTTTCTATAATCACTCGGGGCATCCCGACCCTCGAATTTCGCGAAAACAGCCCAAAAACGGAAGTCTACGCGAAAAACGGACCTAAGGAACCGAAACCCCTCTTAGGAACCGAAACCGAACCCCTCTTAGGAACCGAACCCTTCTGAGCCGAAGGCTGCTCAACCGAACCCGAACGTTCGGCACCTTTCGGTTTTGACCTCTTCTCTTCTAATGGCTACCGAACCTTCTCTTCTGAGGACCGAGGACCGAACCTTCCCTTCTGACCTTCGGACCGAGCCCATCGCCCTCGTTCCTTCTTCTGGCTCAGCCTCTCGCTTCCGAATCAGCACCATCCTGACCGAACCTCGGCCTAGGACCGAGAGGCCTCGCTGGGAAGCCTTTTTCTCCCGGTTTTCGATTAAATTCGCGTTTTAAGCCCGTTTTTAATTGTTTTAACACGGGATTTTCACCCAAAACTTTATTTTAACATATAAGACCCTTAAATTAATGATTTAATCACATTTTAAGGATAAAACCTTATCCAAAAGAAAGTAGGTAAAGTACAAATGTAGAGTGTTGACTTTACCTTATTTTATGACACAAGCAACCCCATACCCACTCCATGATTAACCCACACTCCTCCCCACCATACCTTGTCACTTCCTTGTACTTTTTACCCCTCTCACAAGCCATCCCCACGTTTTTAGGGCTGGTCACTCAACCTCTCTCCTCATTTTCTTTCAATCACTCTCATTCCACCAAAGATCCAACTCCAACTCTTCTCTCCAACTTCTCTCTAATTCAAGATCCCAAGGCTGATCATCAAGTGTTCTTCCACTCTTGGTAAGTGTAATTCATCCTCCTTGTGATTTTTACACTTCATTCTACTCAAATCATTGATAGCTTATACAAACTCCATAACTATGATGCTAGATTCTCAAAAATCTTCAAGGCATCTCCAAGTGTTCTTGAGTTAAACACCTCCATTCTTCAACAATCATCTACTGAAAACGCTTAAGGTGAGTTCATACCCCTACATTTTTATGTTTTCTTAAGTTTTTAAGGGGGGAATACAAGTTAAAACACCAAGAACATAACTAAAATTTTCTAACAGCTTTCATCAGAAAAGTTGGACTCCATTCACGGACTGTTTTGGACAACTTAAACATTTTTGTTTGAAAAACTGTTTTAGGTGTAAGTAGTTCCAGTTCTTAGCTTTAAAATGACTACTTGCATATCTCCATACGATTTTTCTACAATTTATGGTAATTTTTACAAAACTGCCTATCATTTCAAACACCAATCCGGACCAGTCTGTGATTATGGACTTTTTCACCCAAGTTGGAGGTCATTAAAAATCATGATGAAAATTAGGAGTAAACTAGACACATTTTGGGAACTCTCAGAATTTACGGATCTAGTTTTCAACTTCGTATGATTTTTCTATGACTTTTCAAAAACAGTATAGAACGGTTGAAAATTTGTTAACAGCTTATAAGCTTCATAACACTTTGTATTATGTTGAGCAAAGTGTATAACGATAAGTTCTAAATATTGAATGTGTTACCTTGTTAGTTTATCATCATAAACTGAAATATAGTCATTCATGATAAGATTATTCATTTATTTAGAACACGTATATTAAACTATAATGAGCATAGTTTATGGATTCATAGCATTAAAGCATTCATAAAAGAATTCTTATACATTACAAACGTTTTGGATAAACTATAATTGGTATAGTTTATGTATCATTTACTTCTCAAACTTATTTACCAAAGGTTTTCAGTTTAGTTCACGTAAATCTGTTAATGAATAAATTTGTGAGTCATTCCCTTCGGGTTACTTCCAAAGTAACAAAGTCGAAAAGTCCTGTAAATCGTAACCAGAGTCTCTTGTAGGGAGAACGTGATAGTTGTGTATAGATCTATATCGGGTTTGACAAAACCACACCAGAGCTGCTTGCAACAGCTAGACCGGCAGGTCTGTGGTGACAAGTGTCATTTAACGGCGACGCCTGAAGAACGTCGCATTACGAGGCCGTCTATGTCAAGTATGGTTATAATAACTCATGGAAAGTATTAACAAACTTAAGAATTTACGAGAATTTCACTAATATCATACGCGTTTATATCGAAATAAACTCACGTGATTTTCTGTAAATAAGGAAGATTACTCATACGTTTCAGTCTTTGGGTACAAGACTACAGCATTCATTTTAAGGAAAATATCGGATTTTTCTAGAACTGCTATGCAATTACGAGACAAGCTATTTCATAATTATATACAAAAACTTATGAACTCACCAACCATTGTGTTGACACTTTTTCAAACTATTTGTATTCTCAGGAAATCGCTAAACAGGTAACAAAGTACTTTTGAGGATGGGACGTTGAGGCGTCAAACTTATCATATTTTGTCAACATATTGTAATTGATTTTGAAACATGTAATTCATATAATGATGTAACTCTTTCAATTATATATATGTTGGTTGTGTTTACTTTCATCACTATTACCATTGTTGTTATGATACTACACATGAAGTCCTCCACCCTCGGACGTTTCCGCCATCCTTGGTTTGGGGGTGTGACATGAATATTATAGTACATGCAATCGATCCTATATTCGAAGCATATGGGACATGATTCATGATGTCTCACAAAAAGACATGATACTAGACCAGTCTTTTGCTATAATATTTATGTTTCTATTTGCCATGTTCTCATAATTCAGATTATGAAAAGGGATGTCGTAATCATTATCGAATTTTAGAACGCAAATAATGTACCCATATATAGAATTTCCTTATGTTGAGTCATTCCAACATAAAATTCATATATATATATATATATATATATATATATATATATATATATATATATATATATATATATATATCCTTGACTAAAGATGATTAAAACCTCAATCTAAGCTTTTAGACTTGAAATGAAGTATAATTTCCTCTCCCTTAATTATAGCAAAACAACTTTTACCAATTGAACTTTTGTTTTTTCTATAATTAACATTTCTAACTTGCAACACTTATCATAATTATCATGCTCCCACTAACATGATAATTGTTAGCATAACACTTATGCTCCCACTAGCTTTGACATGTACTCAGAAATCAGCTGGACTTCTAGAAATCAATACTTTTTTGACTTTCTTACAAAATTTCAGATTTCTGATATAAGATGTGTTGATAAAATTTTATCAAAATCATACACCTTTCCTTAGATAGCACACATGTATGTCTAAACAATTTCAAAACTATGAAAAGGGATGCCGTAATCATAGTATCAATTGTTTAGACCTTTGCCATTACTCATAAGTCCATGTTAGTATGCCGGTTAACCACACATGCTCCACTAATGACTTTGAGAATGAAAATATCACAATTGCTATCTACTTAAAATCTACTTAGTGAAGCGCTTCCTCACCATCATTTTCATGAATCGGAGAGAAACCTTAAGACACTTAGAATTTATGGTGTATGTGTTCCTATCCATGTGAATTTGTAAAAACCATAATCATAAGACAAGGTTAGTGACAAATTCAAACTCATATGGACTGAACTTGTGCAATCTTAACTTCTTGCCACCTGGCAGCACTAGGGCCTATCATTGCTTCCAAGTAGTTATGCAAACAATGGAGAACTTTTCAGAACTCATATGCAAAGCCGACTTTAATTGGAATGGGCACAGAAATAGAAATATGTCAACACAATAGGTTACAAACCTCAAGTCGTGTGCTAGTGATAAACTACAAGTTTTTATTCTTGATTAGATCTTGAAACTTTTCCAAGATCTTTAAGACTCCCACTGTCCTCTTGACATATACGACTCACTTGCCAAATATTCAAGAGATAGTGCAGATTCTTTATCAAGACATACAATTGGCCTAAGTTGGTCTCTATTTTATCCAAAACATCACAACTTACCAATTTCAAATGTACAAGAGTAGAAACACAATTTACTCTTACATTTGACTAGTGTTAATAAACCTTCTTTAAGATGTATCACTCAAGTTAGAATCTTCGAGTATGACTCTAAGACTTGTTTTGGAATGAAGTATGAATCATCTTCTTGATTTAACCATTTCAACAATTCACGACTCCTCTTCTTAGCCATAAGAATGCACTAAGGTGTCCCTAGAGGATTAATTATGATATGGTTTCATAATCATTAAGATGATCATAAAACATGACACTAAAGTACTCTCCCATTTTTTCAGATTTAAGAAACTTTTATCTTTCTTTCTAATTTTGTCACACCCCAAAATCGGAACGGCGGAAACGTTCTGGGGTGGATGACGTCATGTCAAGTATCACAACATATGTAGTATAGTAAATCAAAGTACAACAACCATTGCATTAATAGTAATAGTTTTACATGGTTTACATTACAGTACATCAAGTAATACAAGTAATAGTATAAGTGCAGCTTGGTACAAAACTGTCTTCATTAAGAGCTCCTGGATGTACCTGTCTAATGCTGACCTGAGAATACAAGTTATTTGAAAAGCGAGTATCAACATTTTTACAAATGTTGGTGAGTTCATAAGTATTTAGTGTCATTTTATTCAAATAACTTTAATAAAAATAGCAGTTTTAGTTTTAGAGTATCCATTGAATTAGAGTCCTTTCTAGAAAATCCTATATTTTCTTTATTAAAAGTAGTCTTCTACCAAGACTGGACGGAGTTATGTGGTAAAAAGTAGCTTTCCCTTAATTGCTATCATTATCAAAATACAGAATTTGATTATTAAAGAAAGCAAGAGAAATCAAGGAAATTAACATATGCCTCAGCAGTGAAGACTGCTGACTAAGGCAAAAGGAATCATAGACTCCAGGAGAGTATTGAACGAACGACACGCCTGGCTCAGTCTAACACAGGGAGACATAGACCCCAGATGGTACCAAATGAAAGGTATAGCTGGCAAGGTCTAAACAGAGAATACAGACCCCAGACAGTATCAAATGAAAGATACAGCTAGTAAGATCTAAAACAGAGAATACAGACCCCAGACAGTATCAAATGAAAGATAAAACTAGTAAGGTCTAAAACAGAGAATACAGACCCCAGACAGTATCAAATGAAAGATACAGCTAGCAAGGTCTAAAACTAGTGTGACTCTGAGAGTGGGTTTCCAGCATACAGTGTAAAATACAGTGTAAAATACTGTTACCTTAAGGCCATGAATTATAAGGTAACCTGGGATACTCGTAACCATACCAACCGACACTAAAGTACTTGACGCCCTGCAAGCGTCTATATAAAATATGACATTTGTCACTCCTTGGCTTGGTAGGCTGTGGACTGTAGCTAGCAGTCAGGGTGCGGGGGTGTCAATCCCATATAGATCTATACACACAATGTCCGCTCTCCCTATAGGAGACTCTGGTTACCAACTAGACGACGGAGAAGGCCGTGTCCCGAAGATAAATCCCAAATAGTGGGTAGTGGATTTCCAATATAAGAGTTGAACTATTGGTAGAGACTCATAACTGAACTGACTAATGTAAACCCATATGTCCATGCTTGTGTACATAATATATAACTAATGATCGAATGACCTTCGGACGGACATCCGATCCCACCAGACTACATCTCAACGAAGAAAAGGAAATATGGCGAACAAGCCTTCCTAAGTCCTTCTACCATTATTTACATGCATCTATACAAGCATAGGCATACATCCAACTACGTTTGAGTGTGTAACAAGTGGAAACGTATCGTGAAGTATAAATAAATCGTGATGTATAACCGAATCGTGATGTATAACCGGATCGTGATGTATAAGTGAACAGTGTGGAATAACCGAATCGTGAAGTGTAAACGAAAAGTATGGAATAACCGAATCGTGAAGTATAAGCGTTAACAAATATAAGTGTATCACGAAGTGGAAACGTTATCAAGTAGGAGTTTAAACTAAGTAAAAGCGAAGCAGCGGTATCTAACAAGTAAGAGTATACGACATGAAAGAGAACTTTGATGAAAACCTTGGAAAAACCTTTATACTTAAGAAAATCACAACTTGGTATTCTTTGGTAAAATAAGTTTGAAAACCTTTAGAAATTCTTTGGAAACTTTTCATAAACCAGTTTAAAATGAACTTTGATAAAACAGTATAAGTAAGAGTTTTGAACAAGTGAAAACATTTAGAAAACCATTTATAGTATCCTACTCGGTAAAACAGTTTACAGTGTGGTAAATCCTTGTGCATGCGGGTTATCAATCACATGTGATTGATATGATAACTGGCATGTTTAACTTGTATTCCCCCCCTTTATAAAACATGTAAAAACATTTAAAAGGTTCATTCAGGGGTATGAACTCACCTGTTGTAAGTGGATCCGACGGAGGTGCCGGTATAGGATGCTAAGCGTCAAGTGAGGACTTGACCACACACGCGAATCCTATTTAACATGTAATGATACATTTAAGTATCTAATTAGTCATTTAATAACTAATTAAGCAAGTAAGGATGTCTTACGACATAAAAACACTTTGCTACAAGTGCTAGAAGTGCCCCGGGTTGCATAGGAGGTGTGTATGGACTCACATTGGAGTTTACTCCTCAAGTGAAGGCCCTTATGGGTGTTTATGGTTTCAAGACCCTTTCCCCATGAGTTTACGGCCGTAAACTCATGGTAGTAGTGTCATGGGATGTTTAAAGGTCTTAACTCACTCATGGAGTCATGCTAGAGTTGAATCAAGGGCTAAGGAAGTGATTGAGGCTCCAAAATGGGCATAAATGGAGTTTACGGTCCATAGTTTACTCCTTGAGGAGTTTACGGTCGTAAACTCATGTTAGCCCATTCCTTTGGTTGTTTGGTGGTTCTAACTCATGTAGGTAAGGTGCTAGTGGCTTTTAGAGGCATCGGAAGGTGTTTAGGGCACTTAAACACCTTAGAAAGGTGTTTACGGTCTAAGGAGATACACTTGGGGAGTTTACTACCTTAAACACATGAGTTTACGGCAGTAAACTCATGTTAGTCCCCAAATCATACGTTTTTTGTGGATGTAGGTTAAGCATACTGATGGGAACCTTGTCCTGGATGAGACCTTGCTTCTGACTCTGGGATGAGATCTCCTCGGTTGCCTGGTTATAACTGCAAGATCACAAAGAACAAGGGCCGTCAGTCGCTTCCCGGGAGAACGCTCCGACGGTCAAGTTAGGATGACTTTAGGGTTTGTGTCTGTTCTCTTAGGATTGGTTAGAGAGCTTACCCCGCTGATCTTGTGTGCACATCCTTTTATACCTAGTGCTCCTGCCTGGTCCGTACCAAACAGGATCACTTTTGGAGGAGAGAAGGTCAGAGGCGCTGATTGGAGGGTCATGCGCCCTCAACCGCTAGAGCGCTCTCATTGGATCCGACGGTAATGCTCTGATCCTGCCCTTTGTCTCCTGACCGTATCTTTTGTCTCGGAGCAAGGAGCGTTACTTGGCAGGCGCGAGCCTTCCGCCTGTCCGTTCCGCTCCCGGGGGCGCCAACGGGCGTTGAGCCTGCTGGGCTGAGCCTGGCTGGTGTGCCCGACTCTAGGGCTTCGACGCGGTTCTGCTGTGCTGCCCTAGGCACACCATCAAGTCCCCCAGTCCAGTAGCCGTAGCGATGTAGCACTAGTTACGACGTTCTGGACTTAACTGATTGATACATGTCCGTTATTACTCCGTTCTTTATGGCGACGTGACCGCGCCTGACTATTAACGGTTACGTCAGCGTGTCAGGCATCTAAATGTCCCGCCTCTTCCTTTTCCTTCAAAAGGGATTTACAGAAAACGGTTCTCGCCATTTCTTCCCTCTTTTCCCTGTGTCTTCGTCTTTTCTCTCCTTTCATTGCTAATCTTCTCGGGATTGTTCCTTCTGTCGTCGAGTATCAACAGTTGGAGGCCACTTATGGCTTGTCTCCTTTAGAAGGTGTGGAATTTCCTTCTGCTGGCTCCTCCATCTCTTCTCCCCCTGGAAAGATCGGGGTTTTCCTTAAAACCCTAGATGCTGGCATACGATTTCCTTTGACAGATTTCCAAGAGGAGGTTCTTCAGAAGGATGGCTGTAGTCTTCAAATGTTGACCCTTAACGCCGTCAACAAAGTGGTCGCCTTCGAGATGATCTGTAGAGCCAATGGGTATGTTCTCGACTACTTCGTCTTCAAGTTCTTCTTCCGGTTCTGCCTTACCGGAGATAAGTGTACGTTTTCGGCCCGGCGAGGGGGACATGCCCTAGTTCCTGATGGGCGCACCCCCAAGAATTGGCAAGACAAATGGTTGTGGGTGAATCAAGAATTGGTTGGGAGTGGTCGTTACCGTGCCAACGCTTTCGCCGATACTGTCCCTAAGCTCTTCCCTCACAATCAAGAAGTCGCCGATTACCTGAAAAGTGTGCAGGTAACCGCTAAAGATTACTCCGAAGCGTTTCTGTCTGGGGTAGGGATGAGACCCTCCTGGAGGCGGTGTGGCAAGATGGCGGTGTTCTACTCCGTCATTGATGGTGAGTGTCGCATTCGTCCTGTTTCTCTCTTTACTTTACTTTTTTGGTGTTTCTCTTAACCGCCTCCATGTGACTTACATTCCATTCTACTTTTCTTTAGGTGTCGAGTCTTCCTTATCCATGGATGAGGTGCTACGTAAACGCTATCGAGGCAACCTGGAGTTTCGTGAGGTGGATCTGTTCGAGCGTCTTCTCCCTCCTCGTCGGGCAGATCTTCTCAACACCCCTACTCCTCCTGTTCCTCCAGCGGGCTCGTCAGCGTCTGAGGGAGGTCCATTGCTTGCCCGCCCAATTTCCTCTGTTATGCCAACGGGCGGTGTTCCTTCCCCCTTCCCTGGAGGACACTGAGGACAACAAAGAGGGTATCATTGCTGACGTTCAACGGATGCAGGCGAAACGGAAAGCTATGCAGGCGATGGGTGAGCCGGTGACTGGTGCTCCCTCTGCCCCCAAGATGGTGCATACTAGGCGCAACTTTTCGCGTCTGCTGAGCTCGATGAGTTCCACGCCAGTGAGCTCCACTTCTGCTGGCGTGGTTGTATTCCCGATGATGACGTGCAACAGTCTGAGGGAGTCAATAGGGCGACTGAACAGCCCGGTTTTACAGAATTTTCTTCAATCCCTTCTCCAAGTGTTCCGTTTGTCCCTTCCAAGCTTTCTCCCGTGAAAGGCCTTGGTCCCCACGGGCCAGTTGCAGTTTCCAAAGATGATGGCCTTGGTGATGGTGCTTCTGGGTCGACGGATTTTGTGCCGTCTTGGGATCTTCGCACCGATTCTCGTCTTTCTGTTCGTGCCAATGCCTTGGAGTTCTCGCGCCATGCCTTCCTTCCAGCTGCAGTGGGGGATATGGATGCGATGGGTAGCCCTACCCTTACTCACAACATGGTCTATGCTGCTGCGCAGGCGATGTTCTATCTCGTTGTAGGTTCCCGGCGCATCCATAGCCTCGGCGAGGTGGAGGCTGCTCATGCCACCTGTGGATCGTGTGTGGCAAGCCTGGAGAGCCACCTGGGTGAGCTTGGCGACGATCTTCGCTCAGCTGAAAAGAAATGTGAGTTGCTGGTGTCTGAGAAGAATGTTCTTGATGAGGCTAGGGCTGCATTGGAGGCCAAGGTTGATTCTCTAACTCAAATGAATGAAGGTTTAATGATCCAGGTTGAGAGTCTCGAGCGTGACGCCATTAACTGTGACAAGCTTGTGTCGTCGCTGCAAGCAGATGTGTGCGCTGCTCGTTGAGACTTGGATTGGCTGTTGCAAATCGGTGTTGTGCGTATCGTTGATAAGCTGATAGAGCATCCTGACTTTACCAATGCTATAAGTCTTATTCGTCATGCTGCATATGTGGCTGGGGTTGAATCTGTCCAGAAAACTTCAAGTGGTGGTAAATGTGGGGAGGTGGGTGCTGGTTCGCTGTCTGTCGGGCCTGTGGTTAGCGTAAGTGATGCTCTTTTGTCCTTTGCTAGCATGGATCACGCAGGTCTGTTGGGTCTGGGAGAGATGGGTATTGATGGTTTGCGAGTGTTGTGTTCTTTTGGTTCAGAAGGTACTCCTATGGATGTTGTGGGTCGTGAGATGGTGCTTGTGAATGACCCTGGTGTGGGAGGTAATGGGAAAGGTCGTGGTGCTAGTGGTGATGATCGAGCAAGTGTTAGAGGTGATGATGTTGATGAAGTGGTGGATGATAGGGAAGTTTCTGATGGGTTGGCTGGGAAAATGGGTGAGGATGACGCTGTGGAGGGGGCTGTGTTTGGTGGTAAGGCTGTTGGTGATGGTTCGAAGCCATGATATTTCTTCATTTTGTTTAGTCTATGTGTTTTGCTTTGCAATGGTTGAACTGCTAAGAACAATGTTTTTTTTGTTATATATATATATATATATGTTTGGCATGCACTAAGCATTATCTATTATCAACTTTTGTTTTGTGCTTGGCTTATTCGTTTATTGCATGTTGCTCAAGATGTGCCAAACATGTTGCCTTGTTTTTGTTACCACTGACACACTAAGTGTTTGTATTGAATGCACTTAGCACTCATCATTCATTCATTGAAGATTATTACACTGAGTAAGAGAGATCAACAATTGCATTATTATTTAACCGCGGGTTTTTTAAATACACTAAGTATTAAGCTCATGTCACTTACGCATGAAATTCTATATATGTCGAGTACTAAAATCATGCCTTTAAACATAGAAATACACTGAGTATCAATTCTCATGTCACTTAGCATGGATAAACGTACTCTAAGTACTCTAGGGTGCCACATACTAAATGGAACATCAACCAACTAGGGTTACAACTTTCCTCTTCCTTAGAAATAAAATTTCTTTAAGTTCCTAGGATTCCATGTTCTTGGAATGGGGCTTCCTTCCATCGTCTCTAACACGTATGCCCCGTTCCTGTTTGCCTTTGTGACCCTGTATGGGCCTTCCCACATTGGGCCCAGCTTTCCCTGGGGTTGTGCCCGACTGGCCTCATTTTTCCTCAAGACATACTCGCCCACTTTGAAGGCCTTCTCCTTTACCCTTTGGTTGTAATACCTTTCTGTTGCATGTTTATCCACAGCTTGGCGTACTTCCGACTCTTCACATTTATCCTATAGGATATCTAAGTTTATCCTCAGGTCTTGTGTGTTGCTTTCCTCATTTTGGTTGGCCACCCTTAGCGTATTCACTGCCACTTCCATGGGGAGCATGGCTTCAGTCCCATATGTCAAGCTGAAAGGGGTTTCCTTTGTGCTTTTCCGTGGTGTAGTCCTGTAAGACCATAGCACCATTGGTATCTCCTCTGCCCAATTCCCTTTTGCTTTGCCCAACCTCTTTTTGATCCCATTGACAATGGTTCAGTTGGACACCTCCGTTTGACCGTTCGCTTGAGGGTGTGCCACCGATGTGAAGCGTTGGCTTATCCCTTTGGCAGCGCACCATTCTCTGAATGGGTTCTTAGCGAATTGCAAACCATTGTCGCTGATGAGAACCTTAGGTGTTCCGAATCTTCTCATGATGTTTTTCCACACAAATTTTATCATGTGCCTCCCAGATATGCATGCCAGTGGCTCAGCTTCAATCCATTTTGTGAAGTAATCCACGACTACCACCATATACTTCATCTTCCCTGGTGCTTCTGGGAATGGACCCACTATGTCTATGCCCCACTGGTAGACGGGCCATGGGCTGGATATGTTGCTTAGCGGCGCCGGAGGTTTCGCCTGGACTGGGGCGTAAGACTGACACTCCCAACATTTCTTGGTTACTTCTACTGCGTCTTGATGTATCGTCGGCCAGTATAACCCAATTCGTAGCACCTTTCCTATCAAAGCCCTCGCCCCTTTGTGCGCGCCTACCTGCCCTGAGTGTGCTTCCTGCAATATCTCTCTCCCCCTGGCTTTATCTACACATTTTAGCCATGGAGACGTGAATCCCTTCTTGTATAATTCCCCGTTCACCATTGCGTATGAGGGCGCCTTTATACGTTTTTTTCTGGCCTCGTCATGGTCATCCGACAACACTCCTCTCTGGAGGTATTCCTGGAACGGTGTCATCCATGTGGGTCCAGCGGGGGTCAAGGTGTTCACCTGCTGTTCATCGATGCTTCTCTCCCGGAGCACCTCCACTAGAACTTTCTTTGACAGGTGGTCAAAACAAGTGGACGCTAGCTTGCTCAAAGCGTCTGCCGTCTTGTTCTCACTTCTGGGTATCTGCTTGATTGTAAATTGGACGAATGATCCTACCAGTTGCTTTACCATCTTTACATACTTTCCCATTCTTTGGTCTCTTACCTCGAAACTCCCATTGACCTGGTTCGCTGCTAACCTTGAGTCGGTTAGTGCTGTTACAGCTTTCACACCCATCTGTTTGGCGAGTCGCAATCCTGCAAGCAGTGCTTCGTACTCCGCCTCGTTGTTCGATGTATGGAAGTCGAAACGGAGGGCGTAGGTCACCTTTTCTCCTTCTGGGCTGGTCAGGATCAGCCCCGCCCCTGAGCCTTCCCTGCTGGATGCCCCGTCCGTGTACAGGGTCCATGAACTGTTGCCGGTAGGGGCCTCTTCAACTACCCACACTTTTTCTTTCGCCGGGTTTCCTCCGTCAGGAATTTCTAGTAAGAAATCAGCCAGCGCCTGCCCTTTGATACTTGTTCTTGGGCGGTAGTTTATATCGTGCTCTCCCAGTTCAATTGCCCACTTGGCCAGCCGACCCGACGTCTCCGGCTTAAGCAAGATCTGTTTAATGGGGTAGCTTGTGAGTACCTCGATTTGATGTGCCTGGAAGTATCGCCTTAATCGTCTCGCCGCGTAGATGAGTGCCAACACCAGTCTTTCCAACGTGGGATAGTTGAGTTCTGGTCCCTAGAGCGCTCTGCTAACAAAGTATACCGGTCTCTGCTCCCCTTCCCTTTCCACAACCAATACCGATGATATCGCTTCGCCTGATGTTGAAAGATACACTTGTAATGTTTCTCCAGGGATGGGGGTTGCCAGAGTCGGCAACTTGTTTAGTGCTTCCTTGATTCTCTGGAGCGCCTTCTCGGCTTCATCCGTCCATTGGAAATTGTTTTTCTCGATGCATCCCTTTAAGGTGTGGAACAGTGGCATAGCCTTGTCGGCAGATTTCGAGATGAACCTGCTCAGAGCTGTGAGCTTCCCATTCAGACCTTGTGCATCTCTAAGAGAGTTTGGGGTTGGCGTCTCAAGGAACTCGTCGACCTTGGTCGAGCTAGGTTGGACGCCTTGTCTAGTAACATAGTAGCCTAAGAATTGCCCTTCTTCTACTCCAAACGTGCATTTGGCTGGATTTAGTTTCATTTTGGCCACCTCCAATGTCTTGAAAGTCTCTTCGATGTCTTGCAGCATCTTCTCTTCATTTGGACTCTTAATCACCATATCATCTACATATACTTCAATATTCCTTCCAATTTGCTTGGCGAATATCGAGTCGACTAGCCGCTGGTATATCGCCCCTGCATTCTTTAACCCGAAAGGCATCTTGGTGTAGCAGAACGTGCCATGGTCTGTATAGAAGGCTGTTTTCTCTTCGTCTTCTTTGCTCATCAATATCTGGTGATACCCTTTGTATGCATCCAAGAAGCATTTTAGTTTAAATCCTTGTAGCGACTCTACTTTCTGATCGATTTCCGGGAGTGGGTAGCAATCCTTAGGGCATGCCTTGTTTAGATTAGGAAAGTCGATGCACATGCGCCACGACCCATCTTTCTTGCAGACCATAAGTGGGTTTGCAATCCACGTTGGGAACATTGCCTCCCTTACTATTCCGGCCTCTGTCAGCTTAGACACTTCGGCATTGATCGCCCTATTACGGTCTCCTCCTTATACCCGCTTCTTCTGCTTAACCTCTTTTACTCCCGGTTTGATCATTAGCTTATGTCCAATGACCTTCCTTTCTACCCCCAAAATATCCGTGGGGGTCCAAGCTAATACATGTTTGTAGCGTTTGAGCAGATCGACCAGTGCTCTTCTTGTGTGGCTTGGGAGGTCTGATATGGGCATATTTAGTTATAAAATTCATGCATTATCTTAATACTTTATGTTGTTTTTGTCTCATTTAATGAACCAAAGGTGCTTAATTAGCTTAAATATTTCATTTTCAGCAACAAAGACATGCTCGAAAGGAAAATAAAGTGGAATTGGCGATTGGACGCTTGGATCTTGGATTTTGAAGAAAGAAGGACGTTGCTGGACAGCTTGACCCCTCGTTAGTGTTTTGGCCATATCTCATGAACTGTAACTCCGATTGACGAGATTCAAAATGTTCTGAAAACTAGACACAATTTCGGACGACTTTCGTGTTTTGAGAATTTGCTGATTCCAAACTTACTCGGCGAGTAGGCCATCAACTCTCCGAGTTGGTCAGAAGTTTCGCGATTCTGGACGCGCTGACTTGCCGTACACGGGTTTTAAGTGACGGACTCGCCGAGTAGGTCACTGGAATCGCCGAGTAGCCTCTGTTTTGTGAAAATCTATATAAAGGGACTTTCAGATCGATACCCTAGAATATAGAGAAACCCTTGGAGGCCAATTGTCGACTAAAGGTGGTGCTGGAGCGTGGGAAGCAAGGGAATCAACCCTACATTCAATTTTAAGGAGAATCAAGGCAAAATCAAGTTTATTCTTTACCTAATCTCTTGTTTGAACTATGTTTTTACCAATTGATTTCGTTTTTTGAGCTTGTTTCTGCTGTAATCATGAGCTAAAACTCATAACTTCTGTTTAGGTAGATGAATTTGTGAACATGGATTGATTATTTGATTAGGATTAATTTTAATTGGTGATTATGTTTTATTAATCTTGTTAAAGAACCTTATATGCTAAGAATAACTATTCTTCTGTTAATAAATTAGTAATTAAGTTGTATGAACATCTCTTAGTTATTAATTTCATATGATTTATTGTGACCACATAGTTGTATGTCTAGGAATAACGAATGTCAAACTAGAATTAACTAGAAGATAGGTAACTTAATGTGTGAGCTTGTTTGATGAACATCAGCAAGAGGTTAATTGAAGGGCCAATTTAATTAACCATTAAAAGTCTTGTTTAACCCGAATCAATAACTAGGAAATCCGTTAATTTAGACAACTGGCCACTGCTTGAGTTAATTTGTTTCATAAGGATTAGTAATATCGAACGTGAAACTAATCATCTTAGTCGGTAGCCAATGAAGAATTAATCTGATACATTGAAATCATCCATGGGAACAAATGAGTCGAATCAAAACAGAAGTCCTCTTTATTATTGAATTTAGTTGATTTTTATTTGCTTAGCTCTTAGTTTCTTAGTTTTTGTTTTAGTTAATTGTTTAAGTTTCTAGTCTTGCAAAACTAGAGAAAACCCATTTTCTATTACTTGTTTTATTTAGATAATATTAGCATTTATTTTAATTGTTTACCGTTCCCTGTGTTCGATACCCTACTTGCTTGAACTATATTACTAATCGATAGGTACACTGCCTTTTGTGTGTTTATTTTGTGTCTAAGTTAGTAGGATTAAACCTAGTTTGTTTCACACACATCAAGGTCGCTTCCAACACTGACTGGATGGTCGGGGTATCCCTCATTGATTACCTCCTTCCTCTTTGCAGGATTGTCCCTGGGCCTCTTGGGCCCTTTGGTTATTTCTGCTGGCTTCATAACCGTATAGCATCGTAATTCTCTAGGCGGGGTGGCCAAAATCGTGGCTTCACCTTTTGGTGTGTCGAATTTCATGATCCCATGCATGGTTGAAGGTACAACCCCTAGCTTCAAGAGGGCAGTCCTTCCTAAGATAATGTTGTGCTCCGCCGAGTGTCGAATGACCACAAAGTCTATCAGGGCAGTCTTCTTCCGCTGTTTGTCGTGGCTAGTGATTGTTAAGGGGAGGTAGATCGTGCCCAACGGCCACAGGCTGTGGCCGGTGAATCCCACGAGCCTACCCGTCGCAAGTCGCAAATTGTCTTTCCAGCAATCCGGGAGGAGCTGGAAACAATGCTCATAGATGATGTCTGCTGAGCTCCCGGTGTCGACATAGACCCTATGGATGGTCACGTCTTTGATGGATGCCTGTATTATCAGAGGGTTGTCACCTTTCTAGCCGTCCAGCTGGGGATCCTGTATGGAAAACGTGAGCGCGCGTGCTGACGGTTTAACAATGACTTGCTTGCCTCGTTGTTCCTCCCTGCTTCTTTTGGTGTGTATCATGAATATTTCCTTGGGCTGAGCTCCTTCGCAGGGTGGACCCTTGGCGTTCTCAGCATCGAATTTGGCGCGTAAGCTTCGCGCCACATCCACCAGGTCTCCCTTAAGTTGTTTCTCCTCCATCTCCTTCTTTAGTACCGAACAACTAGCTGTATCATGCGTTTTGCTTTTGTGGTACTCACAGTACAAACTCTTAGGCGACTTGGCTGGCTGCTGTTTCTCAGACACTGCATATACTTCTGGGCAGCGACCCCGTTTGTCGTCTTTAATAAATGGTCGGAAACGTGGCGGTGGTCTTCTTGCTTGGCCATAGTGTCTTCCTCCCCTCCGGAAATCTGTGTGGGTCGGGTGGTGACGTCTGGTCGCCATAGCATTCAAGTAGGCCTGCTTGGCTGTTTCACCATCTTCCTGCCGTAGGTATCGCTCCACTCTTTCTTTCAACTCAACTCGTGTTAGAGGCTTTTTTCCCATGAGTTTTTGCGAGAGGGGCCCAGGAAGGAGTCCCCATGTGAAAGCGCCAGCAATGAGCCCTTCGTCATGCCCCGGTACATCCAGCGTAGCGTTTATGAACCTTGTAAAGTATTCTCGAACAGTCTCTTCCTCCCGTTGTTTACATCCTATGATTGAGTGAGAATCGCCTTTGTATTTACGTAGCTGCATGAAGTTGGTGAGGAAAAGGTACTTGAGCTGAGCGAAGTTTGAAATGCTGCCCGGTTGTAGCGTTTTGAACCATGTGCTGGCGTTGCCATCGAGCATCGTCGGGAAATCTGTGCACCGAAACTTCTCGTTAAGCTTTAGCGACGTCATCGTCCATTCATATGTGTCAATGTGGCTATCTGGGTCGGTAGTCCCATTGTACGTTTTAAGCGTCGGGAGCTTTGTAGTGTTTGGTATTTCGTAATCCAACATCTCTTTAACAAACGGAGATGTTACACTCCGGGAAAAACCATCCTGGTTTGGAGCAATCGACATCCCTTGCTGGTATTGAGAACTCATTCCATGTTGTAGGGGCATAAGGTAGCCTGAACTTGGTCCATAAAAGGGGTATGGCTGGAATGGTAGCTGGAGGGGATAACTAGTGGAGAAAGGGTGCATGGATGTAACAGGATTGATCATTATCGGATGTTGTAGGGTGTTGTTTGAGGGAATAGTCGGTCCAGTCCATGCTCCAACCGTCAGGTAGACGGGTGGTGAATGGTTCATCATGGTTTGCGCCAGTGGTGGTAGTAGCGTTGTGGAACTCTGTCCACCAGTCGTCTGGAATGATGTAGGTGTTACGAATGACGGTGAAAGGTTGAGAATATGGCTCAACGGGGGTGCAGTTGAGTGTACTGTTCGCGCCTGTTGCAGCGGCGGCGCAAAGAACGGCGACATCTGAAGCTGTGTAGGCGAAAGTAGCCCCACCAGAGTTGTTCCTTGCTGAGAAAACAACGCTTGCGAAATGTTTCTGGCGGCTGTTGTAGAACTTCCTTTGCCCAAAACTGGCCTGTTGGTCGCTGTAGGCGGTGGCGTTTCGTCCAACGTCGTCATGGGACGTATGGGACTGATTGGTCATCCCTCACTACCGTTGGACGCCATTGATGCTTGCTTTCGTGCTTTTGTTTTTGTTCTTCGTCTCACAAACGGATGGCGCCAAATGATGGAACCTTGTCCTGGATGAGACCTTTCTTCTAACTCTGGGATGAGATCTCCTCGGTTGCCTGGTTATAACTGCAAGATCACAAAGAACAAGGGCCGTCAGCCGCTTCCCGGGAGAACGCTCCGACGGTCAAGTTAGGATGACTTTAGGGTTTGTGTTTGTTCTCTTAGGATTGGTTAGAGAGCTTACCCCGCTGATCTTGTGTGCACATCCTTTTATACCTAACGCTCCTGCCTGGTTTGTACCAAACAGGATCACTTTTGGAGGAGACAAGGTCAGAGGCGCTGATTGGAGGGTCGTGCACCCTCAACCGCTAGAGCGCTCTCATTGGCTCTGACGGTAATGCTCTGATCCTGCCCTTTGTCTCCTGACCGTATCTTTTGTCTCGGAGCAAGGAGCGTTACTTGGCGGGCGCGAGCCTTCCGCCTGTCCGTTCCACTCTCGGGGGCGCCAGTGGGCGCTGAGCCTGCTGGGCTAAGCCTAGCTGGTGTGCCCGGCTCTAGGGCTTGGACGCGGTTCTGCTGTGCTGCCCTAGGCACACCATCACATACGAAGTTCTAGGACCAAATCCAAGCCATACAAAGTGTTAAGGGCACTTTAACACCCTTTGGGGGTGTTTATGGTCTAAGATTGGGTGTTTACGGTCCAAGAACCTTCTTGGGCTGTAAACTCATGTGTGACATGATTTTCTATGCTTTGGTGCATAAAATGAAGGAAAATAAGGTTCTATGCACTCTAGGAAGTTCATGGGAGCCCTTGGAGGTGTTTGAGGGGTAGCTTGACACCATAAAAGGTGTTTATGGTCCATGAACATGGGTTTACGGTCTAAGAACATCCTTAGACCATAAACTCATGTTTACTCCCCCTTTGGTCCGATTTTGGTGTTCTAAGTCCTTTCGGGTAAGTCTCTAAGCCATTGCTAAGCGTGAGAAGTGTTTGGGAAGGGTTTTTGAGCATTAAAACTCACATCCAAGGGGTTTACGGTTTTGGGAGGCTCCCAAGACCGTAAACTCATGTTCTTGAGGTTTCCGGATGATTAAGTCACGAGTTTGCAAGATAGAAGTGTTAAACAACAAGCTAGGGAGGTTTACTTATCGATTTGAGGCTCGGAGGGACGATTTTTGACGAAAACCCATTTGTAGAGAGAGAAAGTAGAGAGAGAGAGGGTCTAAGGTGGTAAAAGGTTTCTAAGGAGTGTCCACCCACCCTTATATAGGGATTGGGTGTTGTACCCGGTATACGACTACCCGGTACTTATGTTTAACGGGGTTTAAAAATTTTTACCCGGTTAAATGGCCGTAAATAAAAATAAACTTTTTCCAAATAAATGGAAAGATTATTTACGTGACTTTATTTTCGCTTGACTAATATTAATTAAAATATTCCAACGGGTTTAAGTCCGGTCAAAAATATTTTCGGGATAAATTTGGCTAATTTTTGACGTAACTAATTTCGACGTTAACTGCGACGTTAACTTTGACGTTAAAACTAATGGAAATTTTTGGGTTGTCACAAATTTGATTCTTCTCATTCGTTCTGTCATACATCGAAACTTTTACAATGCTTCAAAATTATATTTAAACTTGTAAGTATAACCATATTTACTAAACTTTAGTAAATCATGACAAATAGTCTTATAGATCTTTTGTGGTGGACTTGATCAGTACATAAGAATGTGTACTCGATCCATTGGTCCTTCACTTGACTCACATATACATGTGTACAAGGAATTAGTCTTAATTTTCCAAAGAAGAAAATTCTCACTAATTATACTATACAACTTGCATGATTCCAAGTTTCGGTCCAATTGAAACTTGAGTGATGAGAATCTTTCCGTATTTGGTAAATTTAGACATTACAACAAATGAAAGAATTAAATTCACATTTCCATTATTTCTAGAAACATACAAATATCATTTTTTCAATAAAAATCCATTGCAAGGAGATATAAACTAAAATAAAATCAAATTTTTATTTATTTATAAAATGCGGAAAAACTTTATCCTTACAATGCAACTTAAAATGAAAAATATGCTATTACATATTTCCTAGCAATCTATCATAACTCCTAAGTAGTAGCTCAAGAATTCGATCTTCAAACCATACGATTGAAATCCATCTTCGCGATCAGATTCAATATACTCTTCTTTTAAGCTTCCTTCCCTTTACTTGATCCTGCCACACATCAAAATCTATTAAGAACCTTCAAATAGGAACTTAAGTGTAACGCCCTGATTCTCAGGTATTGCTTAAATAAGATTTATTGGGTTAAGCTCTACTCGACGAGTTGGTTGACCTATTCGTCGAGTAGCAGCTGTATGAGATCGCATTTTAAGTGACCTACTCGACGAGTCCATATTGGGACTCGGCGAGTAGGAGCTGGCGGATGAAACCCTAAATCCTGGGGTTTGCACCTCTATTTAAAGGAGCCTTAGCCTCCTTTGGCCTCTTTGCAGTCTTTGAGAGCCCCTTAAAACCCTAATTTGTGTGTGTGTGTTCCTTGGTGTGGTGTTTGAAGCTTGGAAAAGAGAATCTTGGAGGAAGAAAGCTAAGAGTGCAAAGGAAATTGAAGCAAGGAAGGAGTGGGAAGCAGGATTTACCTCAGCTAGCATCCTTTGGAGGTATCAAAGTGCCATCCTTACTTCCCTTTTTCCCATTTGTTGAGTTTCTAGGGTTTTTTTTATGGATTTTTAAGTTGGTATGATGAGTTATGGGCTAGATCTAAAGTTGTAACTTCAGATCTAGACCCTCCTTGGATTCTAGAAGCATAAAGTCACAGTCTTGGTTGTGATTAAGGTCCCTATTGAGCATGAAGTTCCATTAAGAACTTAAAATAGACATTTAGAGCCTTTATAGCCATGCATGCACGTAAAGTTTGCAACTTTACGTGATAAGCATGCCCTAGAAGCTTGGATCTATGAGTTGGAGCCGTTGCATGGCTCAAAACAAGTCTGTATGGAAAAAGGACTGAATGGACTCGGCGAGTCACATGAGGATGGCCGTGAACTCGACGAGTCGATGAACAACTCGGCAAGTCTGATGAAGATCATCATAAGACTCGACGAGTTGAAGAACAACTCGGTGAGTCGAATGATTTTTCTCTAGGATATGTATGAGTGTGTATCCGTCGAGTTGCAAGGAGGGAACTCGACGGGTGGCCTTAAAGTTTGATCGAGAATCAAAGGAACTCGACGAGTCACTCTGATGACTCGGTGAGTTGGAATGTACTTCAGGGAACTCGGCGAGTAGCCAAGGGTACTCAGCGAGTTAAGGTCAACATGGACTGTTGACCTTGACTGAGGACTTTGACTTTGGCCAGGGGTTGACTAGTGGGTTATGGAGTACCTTATAAGGTTAAGGACTTATGAGTATGATGTACTATGATAATAGGTGGTGGAGCCTGTGTCAAGTGATCCGAGAGTTGGAGTTTACCTTTTGTGTCGACATCTGCGAGGTGAGTTATCCTCGCTATATCGATAGGGTCTACGGCACCAAGGCCGACCCTTTAGTTGTTATTGTTATGGTATGCTACATGTAGTTATGATCTGTTAGATCGGAATCGGGGTAGACAATATGTTATGCTCTTATGATCTGTAGGGATTGGTATGTTAGTAACCTGCTAGGTCGGTACTCTAGTTACAGGAGAATTCTATGATTGATGATCAGTGTGAAAGATATGTTTGATGTTTGTATATGCCTGTATATGATAGTAAGCGCACACGGTTATTTGCTTGTGGTTGGGTTGAGGCGGTCCTGCTTTGTGCTGAAGGCCAATATACCCTATGAGCGGTCCGGGGAGACTGTAAGCCCACGTGGTGGACTAGTCATGACGAAGGCTCAAGATAGATTCAGACAGACTGTAGGCCCGGTAGGGCTGTCCAGTCAGGCCGATGGCCCAGTATGCATGTTGATTGATTGATTATTACTGATATGGTATTGTTAGTCTGGTATTGGCATTTTGGGGGTAGCTCACTAAGCCCTTGGGCTTACATTTTCAGTTTATTGTTTCAAGTACTTCAGGAGATCATGGAAAGGCGAAGGCGTGACCGTACCGCTCCTCATCCTTATGTTATGATTTTTGGGACACTCTGATGGAAAATTATTTGAAAACATTTGTAAAAATTTGTAAACAATGTTATTTAGTTTTTATATATGATTGAAAAAGTTTAAATTTGGCGTAAAATTTATGGATGTTACATTAAGAGAGTTAGATAGTGGACTTACCTGAAGCAGAGTCAAACTTTTTGACTTGACCTTCTATCAGATCTTTCAGGTAGTTAGGGTAGCTTTGCAACCAATGTCCCTTCCTTTTTCCAATAGAAACATATGGACTCTTTGGTAATCGTACATGGGACAATCTCAGACTTAGCCTTTCTCTTTACCATTTGGTCAACCAAGTTGACTATGGCCGATCCCTTTCCATTAGGAAGAGAAAGCTTTTCTGGATTTCCAATGTTACCATTGTCAATGGAAGTTTGGGCAGTTGATCTTCTAATCAAATTTTCTTTACTAGTCCTCCAAATCATTGCTGATTCAGAAGCACCAAGCAAATAGATAAGATCATTATGGGTCATGTCATAGTTTGTTCCATAGTAGTCCCAAAGGAGCTCACTCTGTGACATAGAAAGTGATTGAACATCCAACTTTCTCAAGACTTTGACACCCAACTCTCCCAGCTTGTGAATATGTGATTTTATCTCCAAGATGTGATCACACATAGATCTTGCTTGCCAATAGGGCTTGAGTGACCTTGAACTATTCAAGAACTTGTGGGTTAGGGAGAATAATTGGAGGAGGAAGAGAAGTATGATTTCCATTATCCAACCATGGAGCATCATCTTCATTAGGAAAGCTTGTTCCAAGGGATTTGGAATGCTCATAGATGTCTAAACCAGACATCTAATGGGAGACATTCAAGTTTTTTGATTTAAGTCCTTAATATAACACCCAATATGAAATATTAAGGCTAGGACCCAACACAATATTTTAGAACTTGGAAGAGGGATGTCGTAATCCAAGCTATAAAATATTTGAAGGTAGGCGAATGATGATTCACCAATTTCCACCATGAAAAACGAAATAATTTATTAGGTTTTAATTGGATTTGAAACTCCTAGATATTTTGAGATTCATTGAACTTTTCAATGGCATGTTTCAATCTCAATTGTGCCCTCTCAAGTTTTGTGACTGGGATGCCAAGGATCACAAATCAAGATGTGAATAACCATGCAAATATACTTGGTACCCTTAATATTTATCACTCAATCGATGTGCCGATTGTTGGATTAGTGTCTAAGGCTATAACTATATTTGGTAAGTACTTGACCCGGTTGTGCATGGTCCTTTTGGGTTGCCTTCACCATAGCAACATGACATGATGATTTGTTAAGAGAGAAGAGATATTATTGTTAATATATTATGAGAATAATATATTGAAGGAATAATATTGTTATTTGATTAATATAAGTCATATATTAATTGAGAATTAATTTGGTGACTTAAAGAGGTTAATTGAATAAAGGGGCATAAACTGTCAAATGTGTGATAGTTGTGTTTTGGGCTATGTATTCTTATGGATATGAGGGTGGACGAAATTTAGGGTTTGGGAACCTTAAAATCGTCCAAGCCTAGTATCTAGGAGGATCTTGGATTGCTTAGCACCTAAGTTATTCAATTAGGGTTTAAGGTGAAACCCTAGTAGCTCATTGTATAAATAGATCCCTAGGGTGAGGGAAATCGGCACTCATGCAAGGCAAGGAACCCTAGGGCCGATTTGTCACCCTCCTCCCTCTCTCTCAAGATCATCTTCTTGCTAAGTTGGTTTTTGTAAGCCATTAGAGGAGTGACAATTGTGACTCTAAGCTCCAAGAAGAAGAATCATCAAGCAAGTAATCCAAGGTATTGTTCTAGATCCCAATTCATATGATTAGATTCAATTGTTTACATTAGATCTAGTATTTTAAGTCTTGGATTCAATGCATGTTCAATTAGAGAAACCTATATCCAAGCAATTAGGGTTTGCATGTGCACATAGGAAAGTTCTTGTGGCTCAAACCCATCAATGGTATCAGAGCTTTGATTGATTTCTATTAAATTGATGCATTGGTTGATTGCTTGTTGCTTGAAAAATTCGATTTTTGTGATTCTACCTGATGAACTCGGCGAGTTCCACTGTGGACTCGACGTCTAGCTCCAACTCGGCGAGTCCATAGTGGGAACTCGGCGAGTTCGAGCGTTAGAAAGAGGTAGTTTCGGGATTTCTTGTTGTTTTACTTGAGGAAACTTGCCTTAACTGTTTTGGGTCATTAAAATCCGATTTTAAACATATATATGAGTATATTCTTGACCAAACAAAAGATAATTACCAATTAGTTGAATAATAATTTCCTTATATGATAATAATTGATTATTTGAATTGAATTGGTGAATTGTCTTGCAAGTAATGTTAAATAAGATCAAATTGAGATAATCTAATTAGTTGATTTATATTATTTGCTATTTGATCCTTATGTTTTGAAAAGTTTAAAACTTGCCCTCAAGTTTTTATAATTTAAGTTTTGTGATTAAAAGTTTAATTTGAATGATTTAAATTTCAAACCCTAGAATTTTACAAGTTTAAAATTCAACCTATACTAATATAGTATTACAAATTTAATATATATATATATATATATATATATATATATATAATTAAAGATGCTAGTCTTACCGTTAGTAGGCCTCATTCATGAAGCCAGTCTATAATGCGATCCCATGAAATTACACTTTGCACCCTTGTTAAGAAGTTAGTGGAGCGTGTGTGGTTAACCGGCACACTAATTGGTTCTAAGAAAAGGTGGCATAGGGTGATTCATTGTTTGTCATAGTTCGGTGGACGGTGTGTGGTTTACCAGCACATCGAATAGGTGATTGTAACAATGAAGGCACCATGTAGATTTGCATGGTTATTCACACCTGCTTTGTGATCCTCGGTATCCCAGTCACAAACTAGAGGGGCATATCGAGATTTAAACATGCCATTGAAAGGTTTCAATGAATCTCAAAGAAATCTAGGAATTCGCAATACATTTAAAACTTAAGCTTATGTTTGTCATGGTGAAGAATTAGTGAATCGTCATTCACTTACCTCGAAATTATTTGCATATTGGATTACGGTATCCCTTTTCTAATGTGTAGATAATGTTGTTGGGTCCTAGCGCTAAATTTTCATTTTGGGTGTTAATTAGGGACTTAATTCTAATCAACTTTGTTCCTTTCTATTTGTAGATGTATAACGCAAACAACGCTTCTGCTAACTCATTCACGCTAATGAGCCTTTGTTAAAAAGTGACTTTCGATGGATCGAACTTTAGGGAATGGATAAGATACATTCACACGATCACGCGTTACGAGGACAAGGAGTATGTTCTCGATGAGAAGCTCGAGAAGATCAATCAAAAAACTGCTACTCTCGAAGAAATGGCTGTCTTTGAGACACATGAACGTGATGCAATGACAGTCCATTGCATCATGATAGCCATAATGAACTCCGAATTCCAAAAGTCCTATAAGGACATGTATCCTTATGAGATGCATCTAGACTTGATGGAGAGATATCACCAAAGCGCGAGGCAAGAGCGCTATGAGATCATAACAAATATGATCACTGCTAAAATGGGAAGTGGAGAGTCTTTAACCGTGCACTTGCAAAAGATGCAAAGGTATGTCGATCGTCTTCGCAAGTTGAGTGTCAACTTTGGGGAAGATTTGGCTATCGACATTGTTCTTCACTCCTTGCCCTCATGCTACAACCAATTTCCGATTGAACCGATTGATGAGTCCTTACCTCTTAGACGTTCCGAAAGAGTTAGAGTTCAACTCTAGTTTTATGATTTTCATATTACTACCGAAGGGGAAACGTATATTAGTGATGGTACACTAATAAATCTTTATGAACCTAATAGCTCTAAGGAAGCCATGGCAGGCCCAGAGTCTGTAAAATGGAAAGAGGCTATGGACAGTGAGATTCAGTCCATGTATGACAACCAAGTTTGGAATTTGGTTGACAATGTGTCCGGACTTAAGACGGTTGGGTGCAAATGGATCTTCAAGAAGAAGACCGACGTGGATGGGAATGTGCACACGTATAAGGCATGATTGGTGGCGAAGGGCTTTACTCAAACTCCCGGAGTTGACTATGATGAGACCTTCACACCAGTTGCTAAGGTAAAATCTATTAGGGTGATGCTAGCCATTGCCGCATTTCATGATTATGAGATATGGCAGATGGATGTCAAGACCGCTTTCCTTAATGGGAAGTTGGCTGAGGATGTTCACATGGCTCAGCCAGAGGGCTTTGTCGATCCGAAGCATCCCAATTGAGTGTGCAAGCTTGAGAAGTCCATTTATGGACTTAAGCAAGCATCTCGCAGATGGAATCTTTGCTTTGATGAGAAATTCAAAGAGTTTGGATTTGTACGAAGCGAAGATGAATCATGTGAATATGTCAAAGCCAGTGGGAGTATAGTTAGCTTCCTCATTCTGTATGTCGATGACATACTGCTCATTGGAAACGACATCCCGCAGTTGCAGGAGGTTAAGTCCTGGCTCGGGAAGTGCTTCGCTATGAAGGACCTTGAAGAGGCTTCCTATATTTTGGGAATAAGGATAGTGAGAGAACGAAGTAAAAGACTAATAGGACTTAGTCAGAATACTTACTTGGATAAAGTACTACAACGTTTTTGTATGCAAAACTCGAAGAAGGGAGAACTACCGATACAGAGTAATGCCAAATTGAGTAAGACTCAAAGTCCAAGTACAGAAGCCAAGATAGTTGAGATGAGCCGAGTACCCTACGCTTCCGCAGTTGGCTCAATCATGTGCGCTATGACTTGTACTCGCCCTGATGTGGCCTTTGCTTTGAGCATGGTCATTAGATATCAAGGGAATCTGGGCAAAGCTCATTGGATTGCAGTCAAGAATATACTTAAGTACCTTCGGAGGACCAAAGAATGGTTTTTAGTCCTCGGAAGGAGTGATGACTTAAAGGTGTGAGGGTATAGTGACGCCGGCTTCCAAACCAACAGGGACAACTACCGTTCGCAGTCGGGCTGGATCTTTACCCTTAATGGAGGAGTGGTGACTTAGAAAAGTTCCAAACAAGAAACTGTAGCTGATTCAACGTGCGAATCAGAGTACATTGCAGTGAGCGAAGCATCAAAGGAGGCGATGTGGTTGAAGAACTTCATTGGTGATCTTGGATTTGTGTCTGCCATAAAGTAGCCTATGGAAATTTTCTGTGATAATGAAGGAGCGGTTGCCTTGACCAAGGAACCGAGGGATCATGGTAGATCTTGACATATCGACAGAAAATATCACTTTATTAGACATCGAGTAGAAGAAGGACACCTCGTAGTAAAGAGGGTATCGTCGGAGGATAACCTAGCAGATCCGCTTACGAAGGGACTGAGCAGGGTTAAGCATTTGCAGCACGCTTGGAGCATTGGGCTGAAAGACGATATTAGTTTAGATTAGATAGTTTGGAAGCATGTAATAGATAAATGTAACTGACATTTGATGATTAAATAAAAGAGTATTATTTATGAGTAAAGCTACTATCTTATGTTAATTGTTTAACTATTGTTTCACTTTGCATGTTTTGACTTCCTGCATAATTGAGTTATTAAGAATAATCGAATTATTCGAATGGTCCACAATCGTTCATATGTTGGAAGTAGATATGAATGAAGATTGTCATGAATTTGTGTGTAGAGTGTCTTAAAAGTATTAGACATAGCAAAGGTTTGCTGCAACATTCATGAGTGCTTATGAACAACTTGTAACACCGTAAAAATTAAAACAATTTTTCACTTTTGAAAACACATTTTTAATTAAACAATTCATTCACAAAACGTCATAACATCAAGTTTTCAAATCACAATGTCTCCCAATATCAAAATACATCCAATTCCCATATGTGTGTACGAATCAAGCCGGCGCCTTCCCGCGGTCATTACTGGTACCTGAAACACATAACACTGAACACTGTAAGCATAAGCTTAGTGAGTTTCCCCAAAATACCACAATAATCACATAATAGCCACTCGAGGCTATAACTCTGTTGACCCTATGGTCAATGTGTCTCAGTGGGGCCCTCCAGCCCCAACTCTCTATGGGCCCTCTGACCCTAACTCTAGGGACCCGAAAGTCCCAACTCTGTAACTCTGAATCATGCATATCACATATCACAATAAATCACAACACATAATAATATGCAATCACACTAGCATGTAACTCTATAATACTCTGTCTCTTGACTCTGTTACCACACTAGGTAGAGTATAGTAAGAAGACTCACCTCGGGTATCTCGGTAAATCTCTGACTCGGTAAATGCTGGCCTAGCCTCCGTCTAATCATATAAAAATAATACTCTATTTAGTATAACTCTCAAGGCTAGACTATGCTCTCTTATGACACTCTCAGAAGGGTAAAAGACCATTTTACCCCTCCCATAGCTCAAAGGCCCCACAATAGACCATACCCTAAAAGTCAACCAAAAGTCAACTCTCCGGGTTACGCTGCGTGTACCGGATGTGTACGCTGGGCGTACCCAGCTGCACCACAGAATCGGGGAGCGCCTCCTAGTACACGTCACGTACTAATTAAATTACGCTCGGGGTAATCCCCTGCATCAGCCCTCTTGCTCTTGAGGTCTTAATCAGTTAAGACCTATGTCCATATTTTAGATCTGACCCCTTCTAAGCCCCTTAATCCATAAAGTTGATGACTTTAAGCCTTTGCATGGATGAACAAGTCACTAACTCCCAAAATGATCCAACCTTCAACTCTAGAAGGCTTAAAACACATGCATGACTCCAAAGTAACATCCAAGATGGGAACTTTATGGCTCTACATCACTAATAACACTAAAAAGGGACAGATCTCGGACCATGGAGTACTTTACACTCATAAAGTCTCCACCTTTGGGATTTTTAGCCCTGAAAATGACACATACAACAATAACCAAAAGAAGAGGAAAGTTTTGAACTTTATACCTCCAAGAGTAGCTCTTTCCTCTGTAGATCTCAGATCCAAAATGGAACCTCAAGCTTTAGCCTCCAAGTTCTCCTTTCCTTCTTCTTCACCAAGCCTCTAAAGCACCAACACTCTCACACACTAAGAACGATGGGGCTCTCTTTTAGGGTTTCACTCACTGATATGGAGGCTAAGGAATGAGCCATAACACCCTTTAAATAGTGCACAAGGAGGATTAGGGTTTTTTGCACCTGGGCCGGGTACGCCCGACGTAACTCTAGGTACGCTGAGCGTACCTTGCCGACTCCGCGTCCAAATTAAGCGCGCGAGTACGCGCAGCGTACCCCCTTGGTACGCCCAGCGTACTCACTTGCTATACATTCTCCACTCAAGGACTAAACATGACAATACAATAAAGAACAAGGATGAAAGATATGCACCTCAATCTCGAGGTGTTACAATTCTCCCCCACTAGAACTAGACTTCGCCCTCGAAGTCTCATTCCTCGAACAACTCTGGATGCTGCCCTCGCATCTCCGACTCTGATTCCCAAGTCATCTCGGATCCCTTCCAATGTTTCCACTGAACCAAAACCAAAGGCACCTCCTTGTTCCTCAAAACCTTGATCTTCCGATCTCTGATTGCCACCGGTCTCTCAGCATAATTCAGGCTTGCAACCACCTGAATATCCTCTAATGGTACCACTGCTGACTCATCGGCTATACACTTCCGCAATTGCGACACGTGGAAAGTGTCATGGATCTGACCTAACTCTGCAGGTAGCTCCAACTGGTAGGCTACCCTGCCTACCCTTGCAATTATCCGAAAAGGACCGATATAATGGGGCCCCAACTTGCCCCTCTTCCTAAATCGGATCACTCCTTTCCAAGGAGAGACCTTCAGGAGTACAATGTTGTCGACCTGGAACTCGAGCTTGGGCCGGCGCCTGTCCGCATAACTCTTCTAACAACTCTGAGCGGTCAATAACCTCTGCCTGACCTGCTGTATCTGCTCAGTCGTCTGCAGCACAATCTCTGTACTACCCATAACACGCTGCCCGACCTCACCCCAGCAAATGGGAGTTCGACACCTCCTCCCATACAACAACTCAAAGGGTGGCATACCAATGCTCAAATGATGGCTGTTGTTGTAGGAAAACTCTGCCAAGGGAAAATACGTGTCCCAACTCGCCCCGAAATCCAACACACACGCCCGGAGCATATCCTCGAGCGTCTGAATTGTCCGCTCACTCTGTCCGTCAGTCTGGGGGTGATATGCGGTACTAAAATGCATCCTAGTACCCAAATCTTCATGAAACTTCTTCCAGAATCTGGAAGTGAAACGCACATCTTGGTCTGTGACAATCGAGATCGACACTCCATGCCGAGATACCACTTCCTTCACGTATATCTCTGCCAACTTCTCTGTGGAAGAGCTCTCACTGATAACAAAGAAGTGGGCGCTCTTTGTCAACCTGTCAAACATACATCTCGCAACAGGGTGCTCTCTGCCCTGCGGCTCAGTGCATCGGCTACAACATTAGCCTTGCCCGGGTGGTACATGATCTCACAATCATAATCCTTGACCACGTCCAACCACCTCCTCTGTCGCATGTTTAGGTTGGGCCGATCCATCAAATACTTCAGGATCTTGTGGTCCGTGTATATTGTACACCGAACCCCGTATAGATAGTGACGCCAAATCTTGAGGGCGAACACCACTGCCCTCAACTCAAGATCGTGGGTGGGATACCTCGTCTCATGAGGCTTCAGCTGCCTCGATGCGTATGCTATCACATGCCCTCTTTGCATCAGCACTTCTCCCAACCCCAAGATCGATGCATCACAATACACCACAAAGTCCTCCATCCCCTCTGGGAGGGCTAACACTGGGGCTTCACATAGCCTCTGGCAAAGCGTCTCAAAGGAGGTCTGCTGCTCTGGTCCCCATGAAAAAGCGACACCCTTCCGGGTTAACCTGGTGAGTGGCATGGCGATCTTGGAGAAATCCCTGATAAATCTCCGATAATAGCCTGCCAACCCCAAGAAACTCCTGATCTCGGACGGTGACCTCGGCACCTCCCAACTCATCACTTCCTCCACTTTGGCCGGTTCGACCAAAATCCCCTTCTGGTTAACGAGGTGCCCTAGGAACTGGACCTCTCGCAACCAGAAATCACACTTGGAGAATTTGGCATAAAGCCTCTCCGATATCAGAACTCCGAGGATCTCCCTCAAATGCTCCTCATGCTGCTCTCTGGATCTCGAATACACCAAAATATCGTCGATGAACATGATCACCGACCAATCCAACATCGGCCTGCACACTCTGTTCATGAGATCCATGAACACTGTCGGGGCATTGGTGAGTCCGAAAGGCATCACCACAAACTCATAATGCCCATAACGAGTCCTGAACGCTGTCTTCTGGATATCCTCATCTCGCACCCTTACCTGATGATACCCCGACCTCAAATCGATCTTGGAGAACCAAGATGCTCCCTGCAACTGATCGAACAAATCATCGATCCTCGGCATCGGGTAACGGTTCTTGACCGTCAGCTTGTTCAACTCCCGGTAATCAATGCACATCCGGTGTGAACCATCCTTCTTCTTGACAAAAAGGATAGGCGCTCCCTACGGCGAGCTACTCGGCCGAATAAACCCCTTCCCCAACAGCTCCTAAAGCTGCGAGTATAACTCTTGCATCTCTAGAGGTGCAAGGCGATAGGGCACCTTGGCAATAGGCACGGACCACGGAACCAAATCGATACTGAACTCCACTTGCCTCACGGGAGGCACACCCGACAACTCCTTTGGAAATACATCCGGGAACTCACGCACTATCGGAACCTCCTCAACTGACCTCGGTCTCCCTGAATCAACCCGCGTATCCATCACATACGCCACAAAGCCCTTACAGCCCTGCTGTAGACACTGCCTCACCCTAGCGGCCAAACAAAACGCTGACCCAGAACGTGTACCCTCGCCGTACACCGTAAGAACTCCCCCACTAAGGTCTCGTATGGTCACCAGCTGTCGCTCGCAGTCGATAACCGCACTGAATCTACTCAACCAGTCCATGCCCACAATGACACAGACATCACCCATCGCAATAGGAATCAAATCAATCGGGAACTCAACACCGAAAATCTCGAATACACACTCTCGGATCACCTCTGTGGCATAAATCACCCTCTCGTCAGCTATGGAAACTCTCAGAGGCCGGCTCAACACCTCACGACTAACACTGATATGCTGACTAAAAGCCAAAGATACAAAAGACCGACTCGCACCCGAGTCAAATAACACCAAGGCAGGTACAGAATTCACAAGAAAAGTACCTATGCATAACATAATATAAGCACAATATCTCAACATCAAAATAAATACATGAAAGAATACATACCAGCCACGACATCGGGCGCTACGCGGACCTCCTCCGCGGTCAACTGAAAGGCTCTCCATCATGCCCTCGGCGCTTCGGCCTTTACTGGCCGACACTCGGTAGCTCTGATGGCGGCAGGGGCAGATCCCGGAGGTGCTCCCTGTGCTGATCCCCGCAACTGCAGACACTCTGCCTTCTGGTGTCCGGTCTGGTTGTAGTGAAAACATACTGCAAACCCCTTGGGGCAGTCCTTGGCCATATGCCCCTCCTTGCCACATTTGTAGCAAGACCCTGCTCTGCACACTCCGTCGTGGCTCTTGCCGCACTTGCCACAAGTGCGGCCCCTATGGTTCCCTGATCTCGAATCGGCGGGCTTGGCCCGCTTGGCTACCGGCTGGGGCTGCGCCGGTCGCCGATCCCTCCCCTGAGACTCAGCCTCCTCCCTAGCCTGAGTCTCCAGCTCTATCTCCTTCTTCCGGGCATTTTCCTGAAGCTCGGCAAATGTCCGGTACGTCGAGTTCGCCACGAACTCATATATGTCCCTCCTCAGAATGCTCAAATATCGACTCATACGTGCCTGCTCGGAGGACACGTGCTCTGGGCAGAACATCGCCCGCTCAAGAAACATCCTCGTGATCACAGTAACAGACTCAGTGCCCTGCTTGAGGGTCAGAAACTCCTGGGCCAAACGCTCCCTCTCCACCTGGGGAACGTACTCATCTCGAAACATAGCAGTGAACCTCTCCCAGGTCATTGCTGCAAGATCAGCAGGCGTATAGCGCGCCGTCACAAATTTCCACCAGTCCTTCGCCCCCAAGCGAAGCTGGTTCAGCGCGAACCGGACTCTCAAATACTCAGGAGATGAGCAAGTGAAGAAACACCCCTCAATGTCTGAAATCCATCTCATCGCCGCAATCGGGTCCTGGGTCCCGTCAAACTCCGGTGGTTTCGTGTTGCTGAACTCTCGGAACAGCAACGCATCACCACCCCGTGGCCTTGTGGCAGCTATGGCTGCAGTGGCTGCAGCAACAGCAGCCTCAGAAAGAGCAGTGTACTTCTCATCAAATGTCTCTATCAACGTGGTCTTGATAGACCCGAACATCTCTGGTATCTCTGCCCTGATGGCCGCAGCCACCTCCTCCTGGATGATCCTACGGATCTCCTCATCCCTCGTGTCACTGGTCCCTGATGTATGGCGAGTCCCAACCATGATCTCTCTCTGAAATACAAAATAAGAATAATATCAGGGACTCGCTCGAGTATACTCACACTCGAGTACTCCATCCTACTTGTTCCCTAGTACTCCAAAGATTCTTACTTGGACTGTGCACTGACTCGGTGTCTTCAGTAGTACGGGCTCAATACTATCGTCCACACCGCATCAGCATCCACTCCAAGTCCTCCTCCCAGAGTCCCAAGTCCCAAGCACTCTACTCTCTCTAATCATATGATACTCGCAACAGATCTCTCAAAATCTCCTCGTTGCTACCTAACCACTCTGAAATATTCATAGCAGCAAGACTCCTAGACTCAGGCATCACATATCAGGCCACTCTAGTCCTAATAAGAATACCTAGTCTACTCTAGCATGCATATCATAGATCATCAGATAACATATTACATAATATATTATAACACTTATAACGATGGTATTTCGGGAAATCACCGTTCGGGCGCTGGCTGTTCGTACACACGACTCTGCTCTGTTTATCTCGCAAGTTCTTTTGAAAACTTGTTTTATTATCAAAATTTTTCTCAAATCCTCGGTTTGAGTTCAGATATGCCCAAAGGTGCACCCGAATCCCTCAAACCTAGGCTCTGATACCAACTTGTAACACCGTAAAAATTAAAACAATTTTTCACTTTTGAAAACACATTTTTAATTAAACAATTCGTGCACAAAACGTCATAACATCAAGTTTTCAAATCACAATGTCTCCCAAGATCAAAATACATCCAATTCCCATATGTGTGTACGAATCAAGCCGGCGCCTTCCCGCGGTCATCACTGGTACCTGAAACACATAACACTGAACACTGTAAGCATAATCTTAGTGAGTTTCCCCAAAATACCACAATAATCACATAATAGCCACTCGAGGCTGTAACTCTGTTGACCCTCTGGTCAATGTCTCTCAGTGGGGCACTCCAGCCCCAACTCTCTATGGGCCCTCTAGCCCTAACTCTAGGGACCCGAAAGTCCCAACTCTGTAACTCTGAATCATGCATATCACATATCACAATAAATAACAACACATAATAACATGCAATCACCCTGGCATATAACTCTATAATACTCTGTCTCTTGACTCTGTTACAACACTAGGTAGAGTATAGTGAGAAGACTCACCTCGGGTATCTCGGTAAATATCTGACTCGGTAAATGCTGGCCTAGCCTCCGTCTAATCATATAAAAATAATACTCTATTTAGTATAACTCTCAAGGCTAGACTGTGCTCTCTTGTGACACTCTCAGAAGGGTAAAAGACCATTTTACCCCTCCCATAGCTCAAAGGCCCCACAATAGACCATACCCTAAAAGTCAACCAAAAGTCAACTCTCTGGGTTACGCTGCGCGTACCAGATGTGTATGCTGGGCGTACCCGGCTGCACCACAGAATCGGGAAGCGCCTCCCAGTACGCGGCGCATACTAGGAATTACGCTCGGCGTACTCCCCTGCATCAGCCCTCTTGCTCTTGAGGTCTTAATCAGTTAAGACCTACGTCCATATTTTAGATCTGACCCCTTATAAGCCCCTTAATCCATAAAGTTGATGACTTTAAGCCTTTGCATGGCTGAACAAGTCACTAACTCCCAAAATGATCCAACCTACAACTCTAGAAGGCTTAAAACACATGCATGACTCCAAAGTAACATCCAAGATGGGAACTTTATGGCTCTACATCACTAATTGTTGGGCTGAAGTTCTGTTTTGTATTGCGTCCTTTGGGCTCATAGATTAGCCTAGTATTCTCCGGTTTGGGCCTGTCCAACCGAGAGCCTTTTTATGTATTGTATATAAGTTATCGCTTGCATGCATATTAGGGCAAGGTTTAAGATTCAAGATTTATGTTTTAGCGTTCCAAAGTTTACGAAATTGTGCTCTTGTAATCTTCCAATCCTTTACAGTTGATGTTCTTAATCGAGCTCTTCTAAGGATTTTGTTTAATCATTCAACACGTTTGATTCAAGCTGTTTGTTCTAATTATTTCGTTCTGTCTGGTTATTTATATTGTGTTCTTGCAGTTTCATATTCATATACTTGTTCATGATCTAATCGATCTTTATAGATTAAATGTTATTGTTATTTTAATCTCATCAATTGGTATCAGAGCAGGAGGCTGTGTAATCGATACACTTCTTTTCTGTGAAAAAAATTTTTATTAGGGTTTTCCGCAATCATCGATATTTATTGAGCCGTCATCTTAATTGACGTATCTTAGTATTTATTGTTTTGCCCTAATTTGCTTTATTACAAGTCTGATCTTTGAACAGGTTATTACGATCGTTATGGACGCAACGCAATCAAACCCTATTAATATTTCCAACAGCATTGGTTCGACGACAAAGATTCCAATCTTATACACCCATGACTATGAAGTTTGGGCACATCATTTTGAAGATTACGTGATTGGATCGGAGGACAATGGTTTTCTCATATGGGAAGCCATTATCAATGGACCATTTTCTCATTCCGCGACATCCAGAGTTATTAAGACGCAAAAAGAATACAACGATTTGCTCAAGGACGTGACAAATATTGCGCAGGATGAGAAAGATAAATTCCAGTGCAATATTAAGGCACTAAGGTTGATCAGATTCGCCCTTCAGTCCGACACTTTCAGACTAGTCAGCTCATGCACTACGGCAAAGGAAGTGTGGGATAGACTTCGCGAACTGTATTCAACAGACGAAGATCTTGAACACTCCATCCAAACCTTGCTTCTATCTGAGTTTGGAGAATTCAGGCAAGGGGCCGAAGAAACCGTGACCCAGACGTTTGATCGCTTCAATCATCTTCTCAGCAAGATGATCAAACACGACATTGAAAGGAAGCTCATCGAACAAAAGGTTACTTTCTTGAACGGACTGAGATCGGAATGGAGAGCAGTAGTGTCTACAGTCAAGGCCCATGAACAGTTTAAATCATACTCTTTGGCGAAACTGGTGGGTATTCTAAAGTCCCAAGAGAAGATTGTTGTTCAAGAGAAGAATGTTGTGTCCAGTCTTGGTTCGTTGGCCCTCCTATCTAAAAGTAAAGCCGTGATGGAGGATGAAGAGCTCAACTTGGAAGAATATGACCTCACAACTGAGGATTATGCCATGATGGTATCCAATCCTAAGAGGTTCATAAAGAAGAGATTCCCCAGCAACAAAAACCGAAACTGGCAGGGGAGTTATAGCTCTGAAAAGGCAAACAATGAACCGAAAGCTGAGGAGTCCAAGAAGGAACCGAAGGCAGATGGCGATTCAGGAGTAAGCTGCTTCTACTGTGGTGGCAAGAACCACTATGCTAAGGACTGTGTTCTTAAGAAGATGGCTGAAAAGGACGATGGAAAGGATGAGGAAGCCGTACTGCAGAAGAGGTTGGATGAGTTGAGGAAGAAAAAGTCTACCGCTAACCCTTCTATTAATGCTCTTATTGTGCAGGGTTCGGTTAATAACGATGAGTTCGGTAGCACCGAAGTTTGGTCTACTGACTCAGAAGACGAAGAAGTGAGGAAGCCTACTCATGGAAAGGCTTATATGGCTAAGGAGGAAAGCAGTGGTGGAAAATGCTTCATGGTGTCAAGCGCATCTCAAATGAGGGGATACACTACCGATGGAGGAAGCAATGGACCGAAAGCGCAAGAAGATATGTGCTTCACAGCCAAACCACTCAGTCAACAGTTCAATGAGCTTGATGAACTGATAAAGAAGGTACAATCTGTTTTTATTTCATCTAAAGTACCATCATCCTCATATGAGAAAGAACTAAAAAACGTTAACACAAGAATTTCTCATTTAGATTGTAGCTTAACTCAAACTAGAGTCACCAATTCTAACCTGACTGATCAATTAAGCAGGGTGGCGTCGAAGAGTGAGGAGCGGCGTATGTGGATTGAGTTAAAAGAGTCGGAATTAATTAAAGTCAAAGACGAAAACATTTATTTGCAGAGAGACAATTTGAAATTGTTAAAACAACGAAATGTTTTTTGTTTAATAGCTAAACGTTTATATTCCAATATTACTCAGCTGCATTTGGACTGTGAGATAGGCAAAAAGATCCACCGTATGATTTTACCATTCCTAGAATTTAAGGAGGATGAAATCGATGCTGAAGCTTACAATTGTGAGAGTGTGATTTCGTCTGATGATGTCAACCCAACTTATCAAATTGGACTGGACAAAATTGAGTCCTTCATTAAATCCAAAGACCATAAGGACATGCTCAAAAATCTGTTGGACGAAAATGATAGACTTAAACTGAGAACCGAAACCATACAAAAGTTTGACTCTCTAAATGCCAAGGTAAGCTCAGAAAATAAAATTGATGTTGAAAATGCATCTGAGCTTAACGAGGACGAAAGCATGAGTGAAATTTCTGTAGAGGATACGGTTGACTGCTCAGAATTTGTGAAAAGCGAAACTGAAAACCACAAAAATCTTATTTCTGAAAATTCTGTGGAATTCGCTAGATTGTCCCAACAAAAGTCCCCGAAATTAGTAGAAAAGGCTGTTGTCTATCAAAAGGTCAGAACCACTCCAAATCAGGTATACAAAGTGACTGGAGTAACCGAACATCAGACAGCTGAACTCACGGCTATTGTTAACGAAGACAATGCTGATGGCTGTGATGAGTTCTTCTGGGAAGCTCCTATTGACAATGGAAACGAAACCGTTGGCCTATCTGAAAGAACCTCTTGGATGAAGAAAGGGAGATACATACCTGAACCCTTGAACAAGCCTGATAATTTCAGTGAACCAAGCACAAGTGGTACAAAAGACACTCCTCAAGAGGTTGATCCTTCAGTAAAAGAAGACATTCCTTCAACGCCAACAGCTCGAAGTGAAACTTCATCAGATACTCCTTCCACTTCCTCAGGACAAACTGAATCTTCTTCAGATATTCCCTCTGCTCCCTCGTTTCAAAGCAAAACTCCTAAAGTTCAAAAGGAATCAGCAAAGGATACATCAAAAGCGAAAGCGAACGTTCATCATCAACCTAAACAGATGAGGGATAAAAAGATAGAAAGGAACCTAAGATACAGGAAAAACCTTTCTGAAAGGAAACAATTCTGGCACTCCCAGAATGCATACTATTCACACAAGGACAAGAATCTGAAGTATGAAAATAATCCCGTAAGAAAGCACGATAATTCCAACAACCGAAAGCCAAGGTTCGGTTCGCAAGAAGATACCAACCGAAAGCCAAGGTTCGGTTCGCAACAAGATACCAACCGAAAGCCAAGGTTCGGTACGCAAGAGAATTCTAACCGAAAGCAAAGGTTCGGTTCTGAAAAGGATTTCAACCAAAACCAAAGGTTCGGTTCCATGAACAACTCCAACCGAACTCAGAGGTTCGGTTCTGCAGTCAGAAGAGAACAAGACTCAAAGGTTAAACCCACCCACGATCAAAAGCAAAAGGGTCACCTAGAGTCATCAGCAAGGAAGACTTCTCCATCCAAATCCAAATCCTCTCTTCCTAATTCTTCTTGTTCTTCCCCATCTAGCTCTAACGCTAATTCCATGGGTTCTCAAAAACCACGTCCATCTGCTGAAAAGAAGGAAAAGCAGAAAGTCGGTGAATTCAAACCTGAGACTAAAGCGAACACAACTAATCCTAACAAAATAAAAGTTTTCACCATTAAAAAGAAAGATGAAACAACTTTAATTAAAAGAACATATCTTGTTGATATCTCTCTAACTATTCCTGTTCCCATGAAGACCTCACATGGACCCAAGAAACTTTGGGTTCCTAAATCTGCTTAATTTTTGCAGGTTATAAGTGACGAGCAGTTTGACAAAGAATGGTACATCGACAGTGGCTGCTCGCGTCACATGACAGGAAGGAAGGAGGAACTCAGGGAATACAGATCTCTTGCAAATGGTGGCAACGTTAAGTTTGGAAATAACTCTTTCGGCACCATAAAGGGATATGGGATGATAACGAATGGTGACTTTACCATAAGAAAGGTGGCTTATGTGGAAGGACTTCAACACAACCTCATCAGTGTATCTCAGCTTGTTGGAGGTACAGGTCTCAAAGTTTCATTCGATGATGAAGGTTCTGAAATCATAGAGAAAACAACAAAGAAAGTGATTCTGAAGTCAGAGCGAAAGGGTGAAATGTTTCCGCTGAACATGAAACCCATCAAAGGAAACCCAGCAATTTGTCTGCTATCTAAGGCTCAATCCGACGAAAGCTGGTTGTGGCACAGAAGACTCTCTCATCTCAATTTCAAAGATATTAACCGACTTGTCACTGGAGGTCATGTTAGGGGTCTTCCATTGCTCAAATTTGACAGAGAACATTTATGTGCTGCATGTGAAATGGGAAAGCAGAGTCGTCAAAGTCACCCATCCATTGTTAACACAAAAGTTGTCGAACCACTCGAATTGCTTCATATCGATTTATGTGGTCCTTCATCTATTGAAAGCATCGGTGGTAGCAAGTACATTCTTGTTGTCGTTGATGACTTCTCTAGATTTACATGGGTGTTCTTTCTAAAGCTCAAATCTGAAGCGACTCAAAAGCTGAAAGTGTTTATTAAGCAAATTGAAGTCTAGCTCAAGAAGGTCGTTCGCAACATCAGGAGCGACAATGGTCTCGAATTCAAGAACAGGGAGTTTGAAGCGTTCCTTGCAGAAAAGGGAATTAGCCATAATTTCTCAGCTCCCTACACACCACAGCAGAATGGAATAGTCGAAAGACGAAACCGATCTCTGTGTGAAGCTGCCCGAACTATGTTAAGTTTCGCTTCCTTACCTCTATATTTTTGGGCTGATGCTATTTCTGCTGCTTGTTATACACAAAACATGTCTTATCTCAACAAGCGATTCACGCTCACACCATATGAGATACTAAACAACAGGAAGCCCAATGTGAAATTTTTCCACGTTTTTGGCTCAAGGTGTTTCATCTTTAACTCTAAAGAACACCGCAACAAGTTTGATGTCAAAGCCGACGAGGGAATCTTTCTGGGTTACTCACTCACTTCAAAGGCGTACAGAGTCCTAAACAAACGATCAAGAAGGATTGAAGAAACATACTATGTGACCTTCGACGATAGCTATGTCAAGAAGCTACAGGCCATAGATGACACTGCCAGGGAAATCTTCCCTCAAACTGGTCAAGTCACAATCTCAATCGCCAATATGTACGAGAATTTTCTGGATCTCTTTGATAATCCGGAAAAAGCTTCTCTCTCAGAAGCAAGGGCAGCCGACAACAAAATAGATCATATGAAGCAGATTGTCGAAGATGCTGCAAGAAGAATGCATGAAGGAGAATCGCCTACTGATGAATCTCCAACCAACAATGCTTCAGTCGAGGGGGAACCAAGTTCTCTTGTCGAGGGGGAGCCTAGCTCACAAGTCCAGGGGGAGCCAAGCTCTACTACTTCAACCGAAGGTCCTTCATCAAGCGAAGGTAACTCTCCAACCGAAGATGCCCCTCCAAACGAAGGCGCTTCAATGGCTGAAAATCCAGCACCACAAGAAACCCCTGAACCTCATGCTTGTCAAGACTCATCAATTGAAGGGGAGCATGATGATATGACGCTTGATTTTGATAGCCAATCCGAGCCTGAAGAGATGATCAACGCTGAACTAGATCCATCCTTTGATCCGAATTACCCTCCTCTTACAAAATGGACCAGAGATCATCCTATCTCTCAAGTAGTTGGTGATGTATCTGAAAAGGTTCTGACCCGATCTCAACTGAAGGCAAAACAGACATCCTTACTCACAAAAGTTGATTTTTGTATGTTTAACTCATTTGTATCAAAAGTCGAACCGAAGACAGTGAACACTGCCCTCGATCACTCTGATTGGGTTCAAGCGATGCAAGACGAACTGAATGAGTTTGAAAGGAACAAAGTCTGGCGCCTCATTCCAACTCCTCCAGATGCTTCGGTTGTTGGTCTTAAATGGGTCTTTAGAAACAAAATGGACAAGGAAGGTAATGTCATTCGAAACAAGGCTCGCCTGGTTGTCAAAGGATACTGTCAGGAGGAAGGGATAGATTACGAAGAGACGTTCGCTCCAGTAGCTAGGCTAGAATCGGTTAGAATATTTCTGGCCTATGCTGCTCACAAAAACTTTGAGGTCTTCCAAATGGACGTCAAGTGCGCATTTCTCAATGGAGAACTTGAAGAAACCGTGTATGTGGAGCAACCTCCTGGGTTCGTGAATGAAAAATATCCAAATCATTGCTACATTCTGGATAAAGCTGTGTACGGCCTCAAACAAGCTCCGAGAGCCTGGTATGAAACGCTTACAAAATTTTTAAAGATGTCCAAATTCAAAAAAGGTTCGGTTGACCCAACCTTCTTTCGCAAAAAGGAAGGTAACCACCTTATGATAGTTCAAATTTATGTCGATGACATCATCTTTGGCTCTACGAATCCCAGCTTAACAGCTGAATTCAGAAAGTTGATGGAGACTAAGTTTGAAATGAGCTCAATGGGTCCTATTAATTTTTTCCTTGGTTTAAATATAAGACAGGGACCCGAAGGCATCTTTATCAATCAGGAAGCTTACACGAAAACTCTCCTAGCAAAGTTTGGCATGATGGGAGACTCAAAAGTCAAAGTCCCTATGGCATTCGGCACCAAACTTACCCCTTCACTGGATAAACCGGCTGTCGACATCACGCTCTATCGTCAAATGATAGGCTCACTGATGTATCTAACTGCTAGCAGGCCTGATATCATGTTTTCTGTATGTTATTGTGCTCGATTTCAGGCTAACCCACGCGAACCTCACATGCTGGCAGTAAAGAACATCCTACGCTATCTCAAGCGAACCGCCTCCTTGGGTCTATGGTATCCATCCAACTCTGGCTTCTTCGTTCAAGCCTATTCTGATGCAGACCTTGGAGGATGTGGACTCGACCGCAAAAGCACAACTGGTGGCTGTCAATTTCTTGATGGGAAGTTGGTCAGCTGGCAATCCAAGAAACAAACATGTGTGTCGCTGTCTACTGCTGAAGCGGAATACATTGCCGCTGCATCCTGCACATCACAAGTGATTTGGATCCAGAGTCAACTTCGAGACTATGGACTCAATATGAAGAAGATCCCTCTATATTGCGACTCTGAAAGTGCAATTAGGATCTGTCATAACCCGGTGCAACACTCTAAAACCAAACACATAGCACTGAGGTATCACTTCATCAAAGATCATGTGGAAGATGGAAATGTCGAAGTTCACTTCGTAAGAACCACTGATCAACTGGCTGACGTCTTCACCAAAGCTCTTCCAGAAGCCTCATTCAATAAAATTTTGCAAGGACTAGGTATGATGGAATCAGAGTCAGTACCTCACACTACCTCTCAATCTCAAACGTAAGAAGCGAAACCAACCGAACGTTCGGGTTCGGTTCAACCATTTCACTCGCTCATTACTTCAAAGGTAGTTTTTCTAAGTTGTATATTTCTTGTGCAAAATTTGTTTTTCTTTATGTAAAAATTTTTTTTATCTAAACTTCTTGGTTTCTTAAAATTTTCCAAAAACCGAAACCTCCAGAAGGTTCGGGTTCGGTTTTTCAAAATTTTCCAGAACCGAAACCAACCGAAGGTTCGGGTTCGGTTTTTCAAAATTTTCAAGAACCGAAACCAACCGAAGGTTCGGGTTCGGTTTTTCAAAATTTTCAAGAACCGAAACCAACCGAAGGTTCGGGTTCGGTTTTTCAAAATTTTCAAGAACCGAAACCAACCGAAGGTTCGGGTTCGGTTTTTCTAAATTTTCCTGAACCGAAACCAACCGAAGGTTCGGGTTCGGTTTTTCAAAATTTTCCTGAACCGAAACCAGCCGAACGTTCGGGTTCGGTTTTCCATTTCAAACACTCCAAAAATATTTTTTTTGTATGTTCGTTTACTTATGGGGATATATTTGCTGAATTACTTAAGTGTCCCTAGAAGCATGCTGCTGTATGTGTCCCAAGCCTCATAAGATTTTGAATAATTGCCTTCCCGACTTGGTATACACAAACCTTGTCTTCCCAATAAGGCTAACTTATTTATTCTAATCGTGAGCTACCTCACACTCTTCTCACATGAGTTAAGAGTCTCCTGCTTGGTCCTTTCTTTCACAGCAGAGGTACTATGTCTTCTTTCACCATCCCCATTACACTTCTCCATAACATTCGTTTCATCACTGTAACCCTAGAGACTCTCAGAAACTACCACTGAGGTTTATGGTTACGCAACATCTGTGTTCATGATCTTAGTTTCGTGCCACTACGAGCTGAGTGAAACCCAAAATTCAACACCAAAGAATTGACGGTGACAAATTAATTTGATCAAGTTTTTACCAATGAATTGACGAATGTACCTTCATGAAATCTCAATTTCTTTTCTTTTTGCGTGGTTCCAATGAAATTGTTACACACCATAACATTTCTTCCCAAGGGATCCAGTTTTAATTTTTTATCTGAGATTTCATATTCATCCAAGTCACTTAAAAAACAACTCCAACCTACTTGTTCAACAGACTACACTGGTCTCACAAGTACTTTGTTCACATTCGTTCTTATATCAAGAATTGAATTGATTCAAAGCGAAACCACCCTTATTTTATCTTATTAAAAGAAGCCTTTCAACATTTATTAATAAATGTTTGATCGTAATTCAACGGGATTCCACACTAACACTTTAAGGTCTCTCTTGATCTTGAAGGAAGAGATTCGTGCCCGGGATCATCAGTTTCGTGTCATAATTGACATCACAGATTATTCCAAAAAGAGTTGCTTTATTTCCTTATCTTTTACACTCCTAGCACGAAAATCCTAGATTTTCAAAAATTCTGTTACTAATTATTTTACAGACTGGATAATTAATGGATTGTTCATAATGAAGTTGTGGTTACCAATAATCCACGTGGGCGTTCTATTCAAAACACAGAAAGTTAAAAAGGGGAAGAGACAAAGGATGCTGACGCGGCGGAAGTTCAAAGGATAGAAATTCAAACGACGGTAAAAAGGCGGGCGCGTGAATTTGAAGAGGCCGGCTTTTTCTGACACTATTGGACGCGTGTACAATATTGAAGCGTCATCCATCAGGCATTAATGGCGCGTGTGGAAATGGAAACGGTTCATCTCTCTAAACCGGCGCTTATTGGGCGGCGTGATCCTAGGAATCTGACACTCTCTCTCCTACGTGATCATCGCACGTCCCAACTGTCACCAATCAGTCACTCAAATACCCTTCCATATTTCCATAAAAGATTTGAATCGATCTTTCTCTCTCCTATCACCTACTATAAAAACCCTTCCAGACCACCTTTTACCTCTTTACTGCCCCATAATTTCCAAAGCAATATACTTCCAAACTCTCTCCCGGTTATCTTCTTCTCCAACCTGCAACAATGGCTGAATCCTCTTCCGTCCATGCTACTTCTCAGATTCTCCCCATCAGACCTCAACAATGCCTTGTCATTGATCTGAACCCACTCGCCTATGATCCCTACATGTCGCCGATTATTGAATGCCTCAAGTACTCCCAACTTGCTCCGGCATTGTCCAAGATTGAAACGGTGCCAATGGTGGCTCTATCTCAGGTCTATGCGACGGCCTACTACGACAAGGGCGTCGACAGGATCTTTTTCGAAGTGGCGGAACATAAGACGTCGATTTCTCGTTCCCGCTTCTGCTCTATGCTTGGGTTTGCTGCTGACCCATCGCGTGTTCACCCGGAGACAATTCCGGTTGGTATGCTCTACAGCATGTTCTACAACATGGGCTACACGGAAGTTCTCACCTCCGTTGCCAGATTCAAGAAGTCATGCCTACCGCCCCAATGGAATGGGTTATTCACAGTTCTCTTCAAGGGACTGTCAGAACGAAGCTCAGGATCGGACGGGGCTAGTCGTCTTTTCCTGTCAATCATGTATGGGGTATACAACGGGATCAACCTCGACTACGGGTTTGTCCTTTGGCAGCAGCTGATTCAGAGCCTTTCTTCAACTTCTCGACACTCTGAAGTGTCGCTGGCCCGGTTCAGGATCTTGATCACAAGATGGGCCATGGACCGGTTTGACGTCCAAACTGCTGACGGTGCACCGATGTCTTCGATTGGTACGTTCCACACCACGAAGATCATCGTATCTGCTGCATCGAAATTCTCCTTCATTGGCTCTATCTCGGAGTCGATGTATGGTAGTGTGCCATCAGAAAGCAGTATGATCAAAACGATCAAGGAGTTAGGGCCATCTGGTCCAAGGGAACTGACACCGGACATGCTGCGATCAATTCATGATGCTGACAAACCGGTGGCAAGGGGTAAGAAGGCAGACAAGGGGAAGAAACCATCAAAAGCCCCAAAACCCACTCCCAAGAAACGCAAACAACCGAAAGCTGCTTCCTCTCCAAAACCGAAAAGGAGGAAGACCCAACCGAAACGGACGCTCGTCCTTTCGTCAACCTCCAGTGAATCCGAAAGTAGGAGTTCGGACTCTGAGGGGTCACAAGGAGACGAATCTCCACAAAGAGGCCACACACCCCCTCGGTCCCCAACCCCGGAGATGGAACTTCACCAATCCCCAGTTCCTTCCCCTCCACCCCCAATTCCTATTTCCATTCCCACCATAACCCCTACTATACCACCAACCTCATTCCCTATACCACCACCCATATTCACCACCTCAACCGAAACACCACCTGTAACCGAAACCCCTCCCGTAACCGAACCTCCACAAACCGAAACCCATACACAACCACCACCCGAAACTAACCCCCCACCTACTCAACCTGAACCAACCAAACACATAACACCCCCAGCTTCACCACCACCTCCATCTCCAGAAGACGCCTCCGATGGCGATGATCAATACCTCGGTGGTGACCATCTGAACTTTGATTCGGTCTACTATAGTCCGTTTCAAGTTCAAAGCGATGAGGAGGATGATGCTCCTGTAACCAAGAAGCATCTCCGCGAGCTGAACGAGAAGGTTGATCAACTTCTCGCCTCCTCTTCCAATCAGCAGTCATCCTTATCTGAAGCTGCCCTTCAGAGGATAGTTGATGCCTTCTCTAGGGCTCAACATGACTCAGTGGCCTCTGCTACTGCTGCAATAGACGCCTCCACCCGAGCTTGTGAGGCTGCGACCGAAAAAGTCGATAAACTATTCCATGACGCTACAATCCTGCTGCAGTCTATGCAGGAAAGCGCCGAAGCCACCAAAACAACTCTGGAACCACTTGTTAATCAATTGGCCCAGTTTGTAAAGACGGAGTTATCCTCGTTCGCTACCCTCAGACAAAACCTTAGCGATGACAACTCGGCTCTCCGTGCCTCCATTGAAGCCCGCTTGGCAAAGCTACAAGAGGATCTTGCGGCTGAAAATAAACTGATGGACGTCCTGGCAAGTAAGACTACTGCCCTCAAGGTCAAGAGCACCCAACTTTCCAACTCCGAACAACAATTGGAGGCTCTTCGATCCGAAAGGGAAATCATCAAGACGTGTGTTTCGGATGTCCACGCCGCTCTGTCAAACATCCTGGAAGCACACGACCCCATCCTCAATCACTCGGTGAGGCGTACCCTCGCTGAGAAACTCTCTCCGGCCATGGCTCTCTTGAGTAAAATTGAAGGCCTACCCAGTTTCGTGTCCATTCCGAAACAAGGGGGAGATGAGAAGAAAGGATCGAAACCACCTCCTTCCTCTAAAGCAACTCACACAACCGAACCACCCCCAACTGGTCATGACTCGGGTTCGGGTGTGAAGGACAAGGGCAAAAACATTGCAGAGGGAGGAGATGAAGATGAAGATGAAGATGAAGATGAAGACAAGGAGACTATTGCGGACATGTTAAAGAGAAAGAACAGTCGCAATACTGATGACGATGTCAGTCGTGTGGCACGTGAAGCTGAAGAAGCCGAACGTAAACAAAAAGAAGCCAACGATCTCCTTGAGAGCCGAAAGCTGCTCTTCCCTGCCTGGACCAGGGATCGACTGATAAAAGAGGCCATAGAGACTCCAAGCATACTATGGCTCGAGCCGGTGATATCATTCGACTGCATCAACTCGGTCGATTCGCAATTTGATATGCCGCTGACTCGAAAGGCGTTCATCTTCCACGCCTTCTCCAACATTTTCGAAGTCCCGCATCCGAACGATGAGCTTGACAGGGAGCTCATTGACTTTTATCTGGAGGCCGCTCGCCCTCAATTCCTTACATGGAGCGCCCAGAAGATTGTCAATGTTCGGGTGATGAAGCCGTTTGCCGTGGGGAGATTCACAAACGTCAAGTTCAAGCTTATCCGAGGATCTGCAAGAACTGCTCACATGATCTCTCTGGCGGATCTGCCCAATCTGAACCCTCATGATTGGATAGTCTTGTACAACATCTTGCTGACAAACGAAGCCGAATATGGTCCCATCTTAGACCATGTCAAAAGGATGCTGGCATGCTATATCATGGAGGTGGCCCTAATGGATCAGGAGGTTGCCACAGTGTTTAAGAAGAAACCGAAAGTCAAGCCTGTGGGATCGGCCAGTGACCTAAACACGATGAAAATGGGCAAGATTGATTCGAGGCGAAACTCTGTGATGTTCACCAGAGCCGAAGGACAGAAATGTCTATTCGCGTTAGCTGACAAGCACCTCTACACCACTCCCTGCTTGGAACACGTTCTATCTATCGTCAAGCGTTGTAAGGACAATTCGGCTGATGACATCAAATATTTTGAAGATATGATCAATTGGTACATCCGGTTTAGACAGACCATCCTTTCCATAACCAAATGTCTGTTTAGTACTGTGAAGAAGAAGGTACCAGCTTCAGCTGCCGGCCCAAGTACGAAGTGATGGTCTCGCTCCAAATTGACGCAAAAGGGGAGATTGTTGGGCTGAAGTTCTGTTTTGTATTGCGTCCTTTGGGCTCATAGATTAGCCTAGTATTCTCCGGTTTGGGCCTGTCCAACCGAGAGCCTTTTTATGTATTGTATATAAGTTATCGCTTGCATGCATATTAGGGCAAGGTTTAAGATTCAAGATTTCTGTTTTAGCGTTCCAAAGTTTACGAAATTGTGCTCTTGTAATCTTCCAATCCTTTATAGTTGATGTTCTTAATCGAGCTCTTCTAAGGATTTTGTTTAATCATTCAACACGTTTGATTCAAGCTGTTTGTTCTAATTATTTCGTTCTGTCTGGTTATTTATATTGTGTTCTTGCAGTTTCATATTCATATACTTGTTCATGATCTAATCGATCTTTATAGATTAAATGTTATTGTTATTTTAATCTCATCACTAATAACACTAAAAAGGGACAGATCTCGGACCATGGAGTACTTTACACTCATAAAGTCTCCACCTTTGGGATTTTTAGCCCTGAAAATGACACATACAACAACAACCAAAAGAAGAGGAAAGTTTTGAACTTTATACCTCCAAGAGTAGCTCTTTCCTCTGTAGATCTCAGATCCAAAATGGCACCTCAAGCTTTAGCCTCCAAGTTCTCCTTTCCTTCTTCTTCACCAAGCCTCTAAAGCACCAACAAGCTCAAATCAACACTCTCACACACTAAGAACGATGGGGCTCTCTTTTAGGGTTTCACTCACTGATATGGAGGCTAAGGCAAGTCTGATGAAGATCATCATAAGACTCGACGAGTTGAAGAACAACTCGGCGAGTCGAATGAGTTTTCTCTAGGATATGTATGAGTGTGTATCCGTCGAGTTGCAAGGAGGGAACTCGACGGGTGGCCTTAAAGTTTGATCGAGAATCAAAGGAACTCGACGAGTCACTCTGATGACTCGGCGAGTTGGAATGTACTTCAGGGAACTCGGCGAGTAGCCAAGGGTACTCAGTGACTTAAGGTCAACATGGACTGTTGACCTTAACTGAGGACTTTGACTTTGGCCAGGGGTTGACTAGTGGGTTATGGAGTACCTTATAAGGTTAAGGACTTATGAGTATGATGTACTATGATAATAGGTGGTGGAGCCTGTGTCAAGTGATCCGAGAGTTGGAGTTTACCTTTTGTGTTGACATCTACGAGGTGAGTTATCCTCGCTATATCGATAGGGTCTACGGCACCAAGGCCGACCCTTTAGTTGTTATTGTTATGGTATGCTACATGTAGTTATGATCTGTTAGATCGGAATCGGGGTAGACAATATGTTATGCTCTTATGATCTGTAGGGATTGGTATGTTAGTGACCTGCTAGGTCGGTACTCTAGTTACAGGAGAATTCTATGATTGATGATCAGTGTGAAAGATATGTTTGATGTTTGTATATGCCTGTATATGATAGTAAGCGCACACGGTTATTTGCTTGTGGTTGGGTTGAGGCGGTCCTGCTTTGTGCTGAAGGCCAATATACCCTATGAGCGGTCCGGGGAGACTGTAGGCCCACATGGTGGACTAGTCATGACGAAGGCTCAAGATAGATTCAGACAGACTGTAGGCCCGGTAGGGCTGTCCAGTCAGGCCGATGGCCCAGTATGCATGTTGATTGATTGATTATTACTGATATGGTATTGTTAGTCTGGTATTGGCATTTTGGGGGTAGCTCACTAAGCCCTTGGGCTTACATTTTCAGTTTATTGTTTCAAGTACTTCAGGAGATCATGGAAAGGCGAAGGCGTGACCGTACCGCTCCTCATCCTTATGTTATGATTTTTGGGACACTCTGATGGAAAATTATTTGAAAACATTTGTAAAAATTTGTAAACAATGTTATTTAGTTTTTATATATGATTGAAAAAGTTTAAATTTGGCGTAAAATTTATGGATGTTACATTAAGAGAGTTAGATAGTGGACTTACCTGAAGCAGAGTCAAACTTTTTGACTTGACCTTCTCTCAGATCTTTCAGGTAGTTAGGGTAGCTTTGCAACCAATGTCCCTTCCTTTTTCCAATAGAAACATATGGACTCTTTGGTAATGGTACATGGGACAATCTCAGACTTAGCCTTTCTCTTTACCATAGTCAACCGAGTTGACTATGGCCGATCCCTTTCCATTAGGAAGAGAAAGCTTTTCTGGATTTCCAATGTTACCATTGTTAATGGAAGTTTGGGCAGTTGATCTTCTAATCAAATTTTCTTTACTAGTCCTCCAAATCATTGCTGATTCAGAAGCACCAAGCAAATAGATAAGATCATTATGGGTCATGTCATAGTTTGTTCCATAGTAGTCCCAAAGGAGCTCACTCTGTGACATAGAAAGTGATTGAACATCCAACTTTCTCAAGACTTTGACACCCAACTCTCCCAGCTTGTGAATATGTGATTTTATCTCCAAGATGTGATCACACATAGATCTTGCTTGCCAATAGGGCTTGAGTGACCTTGAACTATTCAAGAACTTGTGGGTTAGGGAGAATAATTGGAGGAGGAAGAGAAGTATGATTTCCATTATCCAACCATGGAGCATCATCTTCATTAGGAAAGCTTGTTCCAAGGGATTTGGAATGCTCATAGATGTCTAAACCAGACATCTAATGGGAGACATTCAAGTTTTTTGATTTAAGTCCTTAATATAACACCCAATATGAAATATTAAGGCTAGGACCCAACACAATATTTTAGAACTTGGAAGAGGGATGTCGTAATCCAAGCTATAAAATATTTGAAGGTAGGCGAATGATGATTCACCAATTTCCACCATGAAAAACGAAATAATTTATTAGGTTTTAATTGGATTTGAAACTCCTAGATATTTTGAGATTCATTGAACTTTTCAATGGCATGTTTCAATCTCAATTGTGCCCTCTCAAGTTTTGTGACTGGGATGCCAAGGATCACAAATCAAGATGTGAATAACCATGCAAATATACTTGGTACCCTTAATATTTATCACTCAATCGATGTGCCGATTGTTGGATTAGTGTCTAAGGCTATAACTATATTTGGTAAGTACTTGACCCGGTTGTGCATGGTCCTTTTGGGTTGCCTTCACCATAGCAACATGACATGATGATTTGTTAAGAGAGAAGAGATATTATTGTTAATATATTATGAGAATAATATATTGAAGGAATAATATTGTTATTTGATTAATATAAGTCATATATTAATTGAGAATTAATTTGGTGACTTAAAGAGGTTAATTGAATAAAGGGGCATAAACTGTCAAATGTGTGATAGTTGTGTTTTGGGCTATGTATTCTTATGGATATGAGGGTGGACGAAATTTAGGGTTTGGGAACCTTAAAATCGTCCAAGCCTAGTATCTAGGAGGATCTTGGATTGCTTAGCACCTAAGTTATTCAATTAGGGTTTAAGGTGAAACCCTTGTAGCTCATTGTATAAATAGATCCCTAGGGTGAGGGAAATCGACACTCATGCAAGGCAAGGAACCCTAGGGCCGATTTCTCACCCTCCTCCCTCTCTCTCTCTCTCTCAAGATCATCTTCTTGCTAAGTTGGTTTTTGTAAGCCATTAGAGGAGTGACAATTGTGACTCTAAGCTCCAAGAAGAAGAATCATCAAGCAAGTAATCCAAGGTATTGTTCTAGATCCCAATTCATATGATTAGATTCAATTGTTTACATTAGATCTAGTATTTTAAGTCTTGGATTCAATGCATGTTCAATTAGAGAAACCTAGATCCAAGCAATTAGGGTTTGCATGTGCACATAGGAAAGTTCTTGTGGCTCAAACCCATCAATGGTATCAGAGCTTTGATTGATTTCTATTAAATTGATGCATTGGTTGATTGCTTGTTGCTTGAAAAATTCGATTTTTGTGATTCTACCTGATGAACTCGGCGAGTTCCACTGTGGACTCGACGTCTAGCTCCAACTCGGCGAGTCCATAGTGGGAACTCGGCGAGTTCGAGCGTTAGAAAGAGGTAGTTTCGGGATTTCTTGTTGTTTTACTTGAGGAAACTTGCCTTAACTGTTTTGGGTCATTAAAATCCGATTTTAAACATATATATGAGTATATTCTTGACCAAACAAAAGATAATTACCAATTAGTTGAATAATAATTTCCTTATATGATAATAATTGATTATTTGAATTGAATTGGTGAATTGTCTTGCAAGTAATGTTAAATAAGATCAAATTGAGATAATCTAATTAGTTGATTTATATTATTTGCTATTTGATCCTTATGTTTTGAAAAGTTTAAAACTTGCCCTCAAGTTTTTATAATTTAAGTTTTGTGATTAAAAGTTTAATTTGAATGATTTAAATTTCAAACCCTAGAATTTTACAAGTTTAAAATTCAACCTATACTAATATAGTATTACAAATTTAATATATATATATATATATATATATATATATATATATAATTAAAGATGCTAGTCTTACCGTTAGTAGGCCTCATTCATGAAGCCAGTCTATAAGGTGGGTATAAGGTTGCTGCCTATAAAATGACGCTTAATGGGTGTACACTCACACCCACCGCTTGCTTGACTGGTGGAGGGTTGTTAGCCGAACGGGTAGGATAGGGCAAATCTCTTCTTATTAGTAAGTATAATGAATCTATATAAAGTAACTAAGCGTGTTTTATAAAATTCCCAATCTTAGTTACTTTAGGAAAAGTGAATTGATGCAATCCCATGAAATTACACTTTGCACCCTTGTTAAGAAGTTAGTGGAGTGTGTGTGGTTAACCGGCACACTAATTGGTTCTAAGAAAAGGTGGCATAGGGTGATTCATTGTTCGTCATAGTTCGGTGGACGGTGTGTGGTTTACCAGCACATCGAATAGGTGATTGTAACAATGAAGGCACCATGTAGATTTGCATGGTTATTCACACCCGCTTTGTGATCCTCGGTATCCCAGTCACAAACTAGAGGGGCATATCGAGATTTAAACATGCCATTGAAAGGTTTCAATGAATCTCAAAGAAATCTAGGAATTCGCAATACATTTAAAACTTAAGCTTATGTTTGTCATGGTGAAGAATTAGTGAATCGTCATTCACTTACCTCGAAATTATTTGCATATTGGATTACGGTATCCCTTTTCTAATGTGTAGATAATGTTGTTGGGTCCTAGCGCTAAATTTTCATTTTGGGTGTTAATTAGGGACTTAATTCTAATCAACTTTGTTCCTTTCTATTTGTAGATGTATAACGCAAACAACGCTTCTGCTAACTCATTCACGCTAATGAGCCTTTGTTAAAAAGTGACTTTCGATGGATCGAACTTTAGCGAATGGATAAGATACATTCACACGATCGCGCGTTACGAGGACAAGGAGTATGTTCTTGATGAGAAGCTCAAGAAGATCAATCAAAAAACTGCTACTCTCGAAGAAATGGCTGTCTTTGAGACACATGAACGTGATGCAACGACAGTCCATTGCATCATGATAGCCACAATGAACTCCGAATTCCAAAAGTCCTATGAGGACATGTATCCTTATGAGATGCATCTAGACTTGATGGAGAGATATCACCAAAGCACGAGGCAAGAGTGCTATGAGATCATAACGAATATGATCACTGCTAAAATGGGAAGTGGAGAGTCTTTAACCGTGCACTTGCAAAAGATGCAAAGGTATGTCGATCGTCTTCGCAAGTTGAGTGTCAACTTTGGGGAAGATTTGGCTATCGACATTGTTCTTCACTCCTTGCCCTCATGCTACAACCAATTTAGGATGACCTACCACATGAACAAGGAAGAGGTCACCCTAAGCAAACTCCAAGGTCTCCTAAGGACTGCTGAGAGCAACCTAAAGGACAAGTCTGTTGCACCAACTCCCAATCCATCTACTGCTCCTGTTTTGGCTATTCGACAGGGAAGGGGCAAGAAGAGGAAGGCTTCTTCGAAGAACCACCGCAAGGGAAAGTCCCAAGATGGTTCCTCTTCTTGTGGGACCAAGGTTGATCCTGCTAAGCCCAACCCTAACCCAAAGGAGGCAAAGTGCCATCATTGCCACAAAATAGGGCATTGGAAGAGAAGCTGTCCAGAATATCTGCAAGCCATCAAGGATGGGAAGATCAAGCCATATTTTGCAGGTATATACACAATTAAATCTAATGATTCATCTCATGCTATTTCTTGGGTTCTTGATACAGGGTGTGGTTACCACATTTGTTCTGATTTGCAGGGACTAGGAAGAAATAGGGATGTGGAGCTTGGAAGAATAAATCTAATCTTGGGGAACAGAAGATTGTCGCCTGTTACCAAGATTGGAGTGTATTCTTTAGTGCTTAGTAATGGATTGAATTTAGATTTAAATAATTGTTACTACTCGCCAGATATGGCAAGAAACATCATTTTTTTCATGGTTTATTTAGACAAGGATTTAGATATTCGTTTAATAATGAGAATAGTTCTATTTATGCTTATCTAAATGGTGTTTTATACTTTGAAGCAATGCCTTGTAATGGAATTTATGAAATTGTTATGGTTGTAGATAACCTAGGAAATGATGTATTGTGTATGGATTCTTCCAATAGTATGGATAAAGCATCTTTGTGGCATTGTCGTCTTGGACATGTCAACAAGAAGCGCATAGCCCAAATCCAAAAGGATGGAGTGTTGGAGTCATTCGACCTTAGGGAAGATGACACGTGTGAATCTTGTTTACGTGGAAAGATGACCAAGTCACCCTTCACTGGCACTTGTGAGAGGGGTGAGGTTTTATTGGATCTCATACACACCGATGTGTGTGGTCCCTTTAGATCCACCACAAAGGATGGGAACCACTTCTACGTGACTTTCACCGATGATTATAGTAGATATGGGTATATTTACTTAATCAAGCACAAGTCAGAAACGTTTGAAAAGTTCAAAGAGTTCAAAAATGAAGTGGAAAATCAATTGGGCAGGAAAATCAAGATGCTTCGATCCGATAGAGGAAGAGAGTACCTAAGTCTTGAATTCCACGACTATCTCAAGGAATGTAGAATAGTTTCGCAATTGATGCCACCTAGGACACCGCAACTGAATGGTGTGGCAGAAAGGCGTAATCGAACCTTATTGGACATGGTCCTTTCTATGATGAGTCATGCTTCACTACCTATCTCATTCTGGGGGTATGCCTTAGAGACTGCCGCCCATATCCTTAACCGAGTCCCTACAAAGAAGGTTGCCAAAACACCTCACGAAATGTGGACAGGGAAAGCTCCCTCGTTGGCACATATCAAGGTTTGGGGCTGTGAAGTTTTTGTAAGACGAGAGACTCACGACAAGCTCGAACCTCGTAGTGAGCGATGTATTTTCATCAGCAACCCGCAGAGATCCTTTGGATATCTCTTCTATAGACCGAGTAACAATGTTTTCTTCGTTGTGAGGAGAGGGGTTTTCCGAGAACGAGAACTCATAAGCCAAGGAGACAGTGGGAGGCAAATCGATCTTGAAGAGATTCAAGAGTCGAGCGATGAAGGAACCTCTAACGCTGGCGCTCAACCCGAGGAGGAAACTCCGATTGAACCGATTGACGAGTCCTTACCTCTTAGACGTTCCGAAAGAGTTAGAGTTCAACCCTAGTTTTATGATTTTCATATTACTACCGAAGGGGAAACGTATATTAGTGATGGTACACAAATAAATCTTTATGAACCTAATAGCTCTAAGGAAGCCATGGCAGGCCCAGAGTCTGTAAAATGGAAAGAGGCTATGGACAGTGAGATTCAGTCCATGTATGACAACCAAGTTTGGAATTTGGTTGACAATGTGTCCGGACTTAAGACGGTTGGGTGCAAATGGATCTTCAAGAAGAAGACCGACGTGGATGGGAATGTGCACACGTATAAGGCATGATTGGTGGCGAAGGGCTTTACTCAAACTCCCGGAGTTGACTATGATGAGACCTTCTCACCAGTTGCTAAGGTAAAATCTATTAGGGTGATGCTAGTCATTGCCGCATTTCATGATTATGAGATATGGCAGATGGATGTCAAGACCGCTTTCCTTAATGGGAAGTTGGCTGAGGATGTTTACATGGCTCAGCCAGAGGGTTTTGTCGATCCGAAGCATCCCAATTGAGTGTGCAAGCTTGAGAAGTCCATTTATGGACTTAAGCAAGCATCTCGCAGATGGAATCTTTGCTTTGATGAGAAATTCAAAGAGTTTGGATTTTTACGAAGCGAAGATGAATCATGTGAATATGTCAAAGCCAGTGGGAGTACAGTTAGCTTCCTCGTTCTGTATGTCGATGACATACTGCTCATAGGAAACGACATCCCGAAGTTGCAGGAGGTTAAGTCCTAGCTCGGGAAGTGCTTCGCTATGAAGGACCTCGAAGAGGCTTCCTATATTTTGGGAATAAGGATAGTGAGAGAACGAAGTAAGAGACTAATAGGACTTAGTCAAAATGCTTACTTGGATAAAGTACTACAACGTTTTTGTATGCAAAACTCGAAGAAGGGAGAACTACCGATACAGAGTAATGCCAAATTGAGTAAGACTCAAAGTCCAAGTACAGAAGCCAAGATAGCTGAGACGAGCCAAATTGAGTAAGACTCAAAGTCCAAGTACATAATAATATGCAATCACACTGGCATGTAACTCTATAATACTCTGTCTCTTGGCTCTGTTACCACACTAGGTAGAGTATAGTAAGAAGACTCACCTCGGGTATCTCGGTAAATCTCTAACTCGGTAAATGCTGGCCTAGCCTCCGTCTAATCATATAAAAATAATACTCTATTTAGTATAACTCTCAAGGCTAGACTATGCTCTCTTATGACACTCTCAGAAGGGTAAAAGACCATTTTACCCCTCCCATAGCTCAAAGGCCCCACAATAGACCATACCCTAAAAGTCAACCAAAAGTCAACTCTCCGGGTTACGCTGCGTGTACCGGATGTGTACGCTGGGCGTACCCAGCTGCACCACAGAATCGGGGAGCGCCTCCCAGTACACGTCACGTACTAATTAAATTACGCTCGGGGTACTCCCCTGCATCAGCCCTCTTGCTCTTGAGGTCTTAATCAGTTAAGACCTATGTCCATATTTTAGATCTGACCCCTTCTAAGCCCCTTAATCCATAAAGTTGATGACTTTAAGCCTTTGCATGGATGATTAAAGGATCTGAATCTACTGCAAAAACATGTGTTTAAAAGCTTTCTAGGAGTTTACTGCCAACCGTAAACACCTTTTCCAGTTCTAAATTCAAGAACTTCATCAACCGTAAACTGTGAATCTTCAAAAACTGTGAACAAGGCTTCAAAAACATTAAGAACCGTAAATTCAGAAACCGTAAACTCAAGAACCGTAAACTCAAAGACCGTAAACTCAGAGACCGTAAACCCTGTTTACGGTCGTAAGCTCATCAACTGCAAACTCTTTTGTGATTTTAATTTTGTGATTTTAAATTGATTCAATTTCAAATGGATTCTCAAAGTCAAAATCATTTTCACGAACTTGATACTGTCATGGGCACCACTACGCGTATTCCAAGATTGATGTCTACAGATGGTTTTCCCGAGTGGAAGTACAAAATTGAAAAATACATTAAGATGAAAGATTTCAAAGTCTGGAGAAGCATTCTTAGAGGCCCTGTTAGAATCACTATGACAGTTGGAGGCCAAGTGATTGACAAGGCTGTTGAAAACTACACTGATGAGGAGTTTGAGAAAATTGAGGAGCAGGAAAGGTTTTCGTGTGTACACTTCAGCTAAAGATATATGGGAAGCCCTACTTGAGGTTTATGAGGGCAATGCAGATATGAAGGAAAGTCGACAGGACATGTTGAGACAAAAGTTTAATATGTTTAACTACATTCCAGGAGAGACTCTTGAGGCTCAACTACAGCGATTCACAACTCTCACGACTGACATGAACATATCTAGGATTTTCTTAACCAAGTCAGAAATCAACAAGAAGCTTCTAAATGCTCTTCCTAGATCATGGGATATGAATGTTGATGTAATTAAGAAAACAAAGGATTTAAATTGCCTCACTCTTGCTGAAGTTATGGCGATCATCAAAGCCTGTGACATTGATGACAAACAGAGAGAAATTAATCATGTGAACTCATACTCTACTGCAAATCTTGGAATCTCATCCAACAATTCTTTCTCATCAATCATGTCCTCCTCAGGTCAAGCCTTTGTAGATCAAAAACCTCAGATTCAGACCTTTGTTGCTGCATCATCCATCCCTCACCATCAAACTCAACCATATGTCACTCCACAAGCTGTCCCTGCTCCAAATGTGTCAACTGTATCTTCTTCTTCAAACTCTAAAGACTCTGATGAAAATCTAGCTCTAGCTACTGGGTTTGTTAATTGCTACAATGCTTTTGTAGCTGGAGATCTTCCACCTCAGCTGTCATTTGCTGATTTGGATCAGATTCATCCTAAAGACGTAGAAGAGACGGACATTACTTGGCAGATTGCTATGGCTGTTTTCAGGGCCAAACAGTTTGCTAAGAAGACAGGGCAGAGTAACTGGGGCATGAATGCTGATAAGAAGGTGGAATTTAACAAGGGCATGCTGAGATGTTTCAACTGCCACGAGTCGGGTCATTTTGCTTGTGAATACCCTAAGCCAGATCGTAGGATCAATAATAACAGGCAAATGGTAGCAGTGGGAAACAACCGTGCAGGTGCTGCAACTAATGGTGAGACTGCTATGGTCGCTTAATCCTTTGATTGGGAGGACCAAATTCAGGCTTTGAATATCTCAGGGCCACAAAATGCTCACCTAGCTCAGATTGATGATGCTGCCTTGAAAAATGATGATGTTGATCCCGAAGCAGAAATGATGGAGCTGCAGTTTTCCCTAATGGTGTCTACTTCCTCCGAGCCTAGGAAAAGTGAGGTAAACCTACCATCTTGTTTTCATGCATGTAAAGAATATGTTAAATTTCTTCGAGATGAAATCCAATTATTACGTAGAGAAGTAGAGGACCTTAGATATGAGGGCTACCAACTTAGGAAAGGACAAAAACCACTTAAGGCCCAATTAGAAACCAAAATAAAAGATTTTAGAAGGATTCAAACAGAATACAGTGAAAAATGTGAACTGTATGATTATGTTAAAAGACAAAATGATGAGTTAATTACTAAGCTTGATACATTAAAAAGGGAGTATGATTCTGCAAACTTTGCTTTTCAAAAATTTGATGGATCAAACGAGGTAGTTAACACCATGATTGATCAATGCATGCAATTTAAACGAAATCAGTCCAAGGGTTTAGGATATGATAGTGTACCTCCTCCTTATAATCCTACATATCTGTATCAACCCCTATCCAAGGAGGAGATTGCCAACGAACCATTTATGGCTTATGGGAAACCATCTGGTTTCGTTTCAGGTAGATTTATTAACGTTGAAAGTACTAACATTTCTACTTCCCCTGTAGATCAACCCTTAGACCAGGCAAAGCATGGAGTCGGAGGACCTGTTTCTGTTTCTATTTCTAATTCTGAATTTTCTGTTTCAAATGAAAACGTTTATGTTTCTGATGTTAAGACTGATAATGTTTCTTGTGATGTTTCCACATCTAAATCTGTTGAATTTAATTTCTTTGATATGTTTGATGAACTGTTTGGTAATTCTAATGCTTGTGATACTCATGAAACACCATCAATTCCACAAGTCACAACATCTGAGACACCCTCACTTATCTCTCAATCTATTCCTCATGCATGTTCTTCTGAGAGAAGTGAGAGTGTTTGTCAAGAAAATAAATCTTAAAAATGCAGTACAAGTTCAAATAATAAACAGGTTTGTTTTAATTGTGGTGTTGGTGGTCATATAGCTAGGAATTGTCAAAATACGATCTTTGTAAATTACTTGTCACCAAGAGGAGAGAACAAATCTCGAGGAAGGTCTTTAATTAGAAAATCCTCAAGAAGTCGTTCTCAAAATGATGATTGGAAAGATGATCGAAGCAGAAAAAGGGCTAATTTTTGAAAGAATAAAAAGGTTTTTACTAACAAAGCTCAAAATAGTTTGCCAAATCCGAACAAGGCTCCGCTAAGAAAATCCACCACTTCTGGTAGAAAATCCAGAGGCTTAGTGCAAACTCCTAAGAAACGTATTTCGAAACCACCTGAGAATGTTGTAAAACCCAAATATCAATGGAAGCCCAAATCACTTTCTAATCCATCATTAACATCTTCTAAAGTGATTAAGAATGAGGATCCAAATTTGAATATATTGAAGGATAAATCAGAGAAAACGAAAAGGAAACCCAGGACAGTGATGACCTGGGTTCCTAAATCTAAATGATTCCACTCATTTTGCAGGGACAGTTGCGGAGGAATGTCGTTCGTCCTTGGTACGTCGACAGCGGCTGCTCCCGGCATATGAAAGGAGACATCTCCCAACTGAGCGAAATTCAATCTTTTAATGGGGGTTATGTTTCCTTCGTGGGCGGAGATGGTGGCAAGATCACACAGAGAGGAACTGTTACAAATGGGGTGCTAAGATTTGAAAATGTCAACTTCGCTCCCGAGTTAAAGCACAACTTGTTGAGTGTTTCTAAAATCTGCGACAAAGGCTACTCTACCCATTTTACCGATAAAGAATGTATGATTCTCAAGCCAGGAATTGTCATCCCGGAAGAGTGGATTCTAGTCAAATCTAAGCGGGATGGGAATGTTTACATTATTGATATGAACAATAACCTATCTGAACAAGTCACTTGTCTATTTTCAAAACTCTCCGAACAAAATGCAATGCTGTGGCATCGAAGGGTCGGTCATGCTAACGCGAAAAACCTGAATCGCCTTGCTAAGAATGAGATGGTCCGAGGCCTACCCGTCAGAGACTTTATTACATTTGAGAAGTGTGTTTCCTATGCTCAAGGCAAACATCATCGGAAACCACACCTGCCTAAGCAAGTCAACTCAATCAGTCAAGTGCTCCAAGTATTACATATGGACTTATTTGGTCCGGTCAACGTCCTGAGCATCAACAGAAGCTCATACTGTCTAGTTGTGGTCGTTGATTTCCCTTGGTTTACGTGGGTCTTCTTCTTATCCAACAAAGCGGGGGTTGCTGATCTGATAAAGAAGTTCGTTGTAATGATTGAGAAGCAAACCAACAACCAAGTGAAGACGCTTCACACTGACAATGGAACTGAGTTCAAGAATGCAGTTCTTGACCATTTTTGCATAGAAAAGGGGATAGTGCATCAATATAGCTCTGCTCATACGCCTTAACAAAATGGTATTGCTGAAAGGAGAAACAGAACCTTGAAAGACGCCGCAAGGACAATGCTTTGTGATTCCAAACTACCTGTTTTCTTTTGGGCCGAGGCGATTAATATTGCTTGCTACGTGCAGAATCGTGTTCTAATCAACAAAGCACAAATGAAGACACCGTATGAGATTCTTTATGGACACAAGCCTTCTGTCAGCCATTTCCGTGTATTTGGCTGCCCTTGCACCCTTCTTCACTTGGAATCCAACCCTAAATTCAATGCCAAAGCCGATGATTGATACTTTTTAGGGTATGCTGCGCGCACTGCGTATAGGGTTTACAACAAAAAGACTAAGCAGATAGTAGAATCCTATGACGTGCGCTGGTTGGAGGAGAATGAAACAGATGCTCGAGTGGGCCCCGACTGGTTATTTGATTACACATCACTTTTCAAATCTCTAAATGTGTCTACAGATAGTTCAAGTGGTTCCTCTTCTGGTTCGAAGATTGTTTCTGAAGACGAAGACGAAGAAGTTATCTACAGACCTCCGACGGTTGAGGGGGAGTCCTCTGCTTCATTTGAAGGAAGGTTCTCTGCTCCACCTGAGGGGGGGTCATCTGATCAACCAAATAGGCCAGAGTCTAAGATTGTAAATGAAACTCCCAATGCTGATGCTACACCTCTTACACCTATTGAGAGAGAGTTCATGTCTAGAGATGCTTCCGCTGTCAATCCAACTTTTATGGAACTACTATTTACTAAAGAAACTGTTAATGAGTTTGTAGAAGATTCATCTAATGTGAATCAAGCAGTAGATGATGGAGGTCTCAACATACACACTCTTCCTGTTTCACTCAATGATATCAGCCAAGACATACCTTCAAGAATTCAATGTGATCATCCGATCGATAATGTCATTGGCCAGCTGCGTGATGGAGTTAAAACTAGAAGTCAGAGTGGAGATGTTAATGCATGTCTCTACTCTTGCTTTATATCTCAAATAGAGCCGAAGAACGTTGAAATGGATTTGAATGAGCCCAGGTGGGTAGATGTAATGCATGAAGAGCTAAATGAAACTCACAATTTTTCATGTTTAAGTGGACCACAATACCGACGATCGACCAGACAAACATGTGAAGATGAAAGGTACCGACAAGTGGATTAAGGTTGTCTAACTTTGATCCCAACATCTCAAGAAAATTTTCAGTAAATTTTGAGATAAATTTTGTCTGCGTTCATTTTAATTTTATTTTTAATTTTTATTTTTATTTTATTTTTATAATTGTCAAATATTTAATTTTTACATATATTAAACATTAAATTTTAGAAATTATTTTATTTTACTTTATTTTTAGTTTAATTTTATTTTTATTTTTACTTTAATGTCCTCAAAATGTTTTATTTTTGAAAATTTAATCGAAATTTGGAATGGGTTTTTACACTGTGTGGGAGACAGGTAAATGCTTAAGGAGTATATAAGGAAGAGTTTACTTCTGTAAACCCTTTCCACTCCTTCTTCCCCTTTACAACCGCAAACACCTTCTCTCTCTACTCTCTCTCCTCAAAAAACTTTTTTGCAAGATTTTGTGAAATCAACTAGTCCTCTTCGAAGGTATGATGAAACCGACCAAGGATCTGCTTTCTATTCGTCGTTCTTACCAAAACTGGAGGAGTATTTTGCGTTTTTATGATTGTCGGCGTTTACTGTTCTTGAGGGGTTTACGGTTTGGGAAGATTCAAGAACCGTAAATCCATTTTGGCCTGACGACCGCAAACGTATTTTGGTCTTACGACCGTAAACTCTCTTTGGCTTTACGACCGTAAACTCCTCTAAGTTTACGGCCGTAAACTCAGTTTACGGTCCGTTGACCAACTTTGACCGCAAACCCTATTTTGTCCCACTTTTATCGTAAACTCCTTGTTTGACTAATTTTGATTGTAAATTCTATTCTTTTGCAGTTAAACTATTTAAAGGGTCAAAATAAAAATTGTTTTTCTAAGAAAAATTAAAGCTTTAAATTGTCAAATACTGTGTTTTCTTACTTGGCCTGTTTAGTGCAGATCAATGGCGAATCTCAAGTTTGCGGACATGCACAACCTGGCGATTGTCTTGGATGATCCTCCGGTCGCTCATGTAGAATTCAAATCAATGATCTATTGACTGAGAGAGTGTTGTCTGTCTTGTGCCATCACAATGAATCACATCATTTATTAGAACGTTGTCCGGGAGTTCTGGCAGACGGCTAAGATGTCAAAGGTCAATGGAGAAATGTCGATCAAAGCTGTGCTTAAGGGCTGCAAGATCAGAATCACGGAGAAGTACATCAGAGATACTTTGCTGGTTAATGACGAATCCAATTTTCCTACTGAAAATGGAATTGATGATGTACAACGGATCCTTGAGAGGATGGGATATGAGGGTACCTACCCTCCCATAGTGAAAAAGCTCTTGCCTCCTTAGTGGCGATTCCTGGCACACGTGTTCGTGAGCTGCATCTCAGGCAGGAGATCAGGAGCTGATGAAATCTCCCTCAGAAACATAGGGGCGATTGTCTCCTTGGCCGCCGACATTAAATTCAACTTCTCAAAGTTCATTCTCGATTAATTCTTGGTGAACATTAATGCCATGACCCTGGGAACCAGAGATGCATTCTTGTTATATCCAAGGTTCATTCAAGCGTTCATCGACGATCAATTTCCAGAGATGGTCAAGGATGGTGACAAGTTGGACATAAAATCCTTGGGTCCTCACACTGTCGGCCTCATCAAACAAAATCGGAAGGGCAAGGTTGTATTTCAAGGATTACATCCCCTGGTGAAGTTTGGAAAATTTGCTGAGCTTAATGAATCCTCCGAGTCTCATGGAGTGTCTGATAAAGCATCATATGAGCCCACTTCCTCTGAAAGGGTTGTTTCTGATGATGTCATCACCATTTCAGATCATGATGCCGATGAAACTGCTGCTGCAAATGCCCAAGTCGCCGAGGAACACGAATTGCAGTCGGTACAGGTTCAAGGGGATTACAATGAGGGGTCGGGAGCTGAGACTGAATTGTATGAGGATCTCGACCTCACAGGATTCGACAATGATGAAATTCCATTAAACTTCGGTAGCAATGAAGACTTTATGACCGGAGAAAGCCTCGACAAGCTGCTTGATAATGTCGATGAAGTTGCTCATCCAACAACAGAGACAAGGGAAGAAGAAGATGGTTTTGAACCCACTCCTACTACCACCAATCCATCGGCAGAAATAGCAACTCCTATGACAGTATCAGGGATTCCTCCCCTTGATGTTGTCTTACCTACATCTGAGCCGGTGGAAAGTGATCACAACACTACTCAAGCCTCACCCCCTCCAAGTAAAAGACACAGACTCGTCCTTAGACTGGCAACTCAAAGTGTTACAGCCCCGCCAACAACTACACCTGCCATAATCTCCACCGAACCCATCAGTGAAGGTCCTGGTACTTTCTTTAAAGCTGGTGGCCCTTCATTCCCAACAGGTTTCTCTCCTCCCAGGACAGAGGATGATGTTGCCTTGGTCAGGCTAGCTAGGCTCCTGGCAGAAGAGCAATTTTCTACACCACTCCCACGAGGCAAAGGAATTTTTGTTAGGGATGATAGCTCAGGAAAAGAGATTCCTTTAATTCTTGGACTCCAAAAATAGATCGATGTACTTAATCAGAAGAACATTGATCTCGATCAGAGAAATATTGAGCTGACTATCAAGGTCGCAGACCTTCAGACTGAAAACACAGAGCTCAGTATTCAACTGGCCGAACTTAATGAGGATAAAGTTCTGAAGACAAAGCAGATTGCAGATCTTCAGACACACTTTGGCCTGCTGACCGCCAGCTACTACGAGTTAAAGAAAAAGCTGGAAGAAAAACTTGGCGATGATTTCAAGTCATCCGTTGATGAGCCACATATTTATCTTCCCAACCAAGATATTCCCATCGTTCCACAGCCTATCAGAACCACCATCATCGAAGACCGTTTTGAAAAGGAATCGGCTCAAGCTCCAAGTACAGTAGCATTGAAACGCACCAAATTGGACAAGTCCTCTGACAAAGGTCAATTGCTATTTAAAAGGAGCATGGATCATAAGGCACCATGGGATAGTCTACAGATCACCGTTACGGATCTGGGCGTGCATTTTTTCAAAGATATGTATGGCGATGGGTCAGGAATCATCTCGTGGGGATTCCATGACACCATGAACATGTTTATGGTGAGGAGAAAGAGCGGCAACAAAGAACTATACAAAGACGCTCACGACTTTCATTCTTTTACTAAAATTGATCTCATTGAGCTGTCCAATGCTCTTTTATCAAATCCATTAGGCAATCCCAGGGCAAGTCAGTTCAAATCCTTTCTGGAAGATCAAGTGGCCAAAGGCTTTCTGTTAATGAAGATTGCGGAGTCTTTTGTCAAGGTCCACAAAAAGGTTATTGATCCCAAAACAATTCAGCCACTTCGGTCAATGATGTGGCCTGCAATTGCCCCAGTTAAGCACATTCACGTTCTTCAAAATTACTCAGATGGTTCTCTCGCATCCATGCAATATTGGGTGTACGATGAATCCACAGATACTGCTGTCATTAAGCTTAAAGAAGATTGCATCTGTCTGTATGACAAAAGGGATTTGCTTCAATTTGGCAAACGGGACATACATTATCTCGCGGCTTATCAGATTGTGGTGGCTGAGGATATTTTTGAGCCCGCTACAAAAGAATACACTTCGATGGCTGCAATTATAGAAAAGAAAATATGGAACGGAGCGATGGGAAAATCCAATGTACTGGTGGCCGACAACTGAGTCCAAGCTAGCACCAAACCCAGGAGGAGATTGAAGAGTCCAGTTAATGGTTTGGTCTAGGCTTTCAGTGTATATTGTTTTGGCAAGAGTCTGTAATACAATTTATGACTTGTTTATGTCTTTTGGTCATTTTGTGTGTTCACGACCGTAAACTGAGTTTACGGCCGTAAACCCTGTTTATGGTAGCAAACACTGTTTGCGGTCTAAATCTAGTATAAATAGTGGAGGAGTTGGTGTTTTGTGGTTGTTTATGCCATAGAGTTTACAGAGCAGTCCATCGAGTTGTACCTGATGATTTATTGAATATAATCGTGTGCAAGCTTGGTTTCTTTACATCTCGTTCCTATTTCTGTGATTGTTTATTGCTTGATACTGGTAAAGATCCTTATTTGGACATTACAAGGAGAAACCCTAATTCTCTGCTTAGTCCTTAAGAAACCCATGGAAACCTTTCTAGAAGACCCTTGGATGAAAATCGTATGGGCTTACTATAGATTTCGTCTAATCCCCTTCCCTTTAGGAATCCATAGCCCACAATGCAATTATTTTATAATTACATTATTAGTCCCTAAAGTTTAATTAATCTCTTTTAGCCACAAAATTAATTTCTTAATTAATACTTGTCCAATATTAGTTAAACTATATTATTTCTCTTTTAATATATTATTCTTATAATATATTAATAAACCATAACTAACCTCTTTCTTCATAAATCATCCTATCTAGTTGCTTTGGTGAAGGTAACCCAAAAGGACTATGCAAAACCAGATCAATAGTTACGGGCTTAGACACTAATCCAACAGTCTCCCACTTGGATAAGTCTAGTCACTATAAATGCAAGTATTATCCGATTAGCAATCGTAGCTCTCAAAGACGCTATCGAACTCTGATCTTATCAGTAACCTATCCTTTAGATAAGGGATCATATATTCCTCCATTCTAGATATCGCATAGACATGAGACATGGATTATAATCATTCTCTGAGTCTATGTGCTGTTTCCCGATTTTCGATTTATGATGACTAACAACAGACTACAATTGAACACACCAACTTAGTCTCGGTTTGGCCAAGCGCTTAGGGTGTCATCACTAAATCATCGAGGGGCCCACAGATATTGCTTTTATCCCACTTTGGGTAAAAGGAACGGCTAAACTTCGACTCGAATGCTCGCTTGTACCTACTCACCAAATCACACACACCAATATGTTTTATAACACCAAGTTACTAGTGCGTTTACATATTATCAATGTGCAACCAACTTCCAGAATACAACTAACACATCTTGGTTTCAAGAATATAAGATATTATCGTCTCGCCAATCACTCGTGATAAAATCAATGAACCGATCCAAGTGAGCATGGGTTTAATCCAATACTCTAATCTTATAGGAGCGCTCATGAACCCTACAACAAACTTTTGCTATGTCTAAAACGCTTTAGACAATCTACAATTAGATTCATGACAGTCTTCTTTCATACATACTTCCAGAGTATGAGCGACTATGGAGGGTTTGAATAATCTTATTATTTGGGAAGTCAAAACATGCAAAGTGAAACACAAGAATAATACTAATCTTATATGGCCCCAATCCTTTTAGTATAAATAAAACATTTTTTTAGTTAATCATCATATTGATTACTCATTATTTGTTGTTTCGGGTAATCAACTTCTTACTTGAATTATAACAACAGTTGTCCCATGCAACAAGCATGCACACTATGTTTACCTATGGTCCTTACTTTGTGAAATCGATCAATTGAACACATTTCCAATGATACTCATTTCAGAATTCCTAATCCTAATCATTAGTGTAAGAATACAAAATTCTCATCACTGCTAGAATATTTTAGATTCTAATATTTTATGCAACGGTCCTTTCGTAATGTCACAGCGCCAATGTCACCAAGACTTTGCCAATGAAATTACAAAGTACTTTATTGGAGATTGTTACAAGACAATCTCATAGATGTGAAGTCTCACATTCAAAGTACATTCATTTGAACATCTTCTTGCATAAAAGTTTCTAATCCAGACATAAATTCTTAACGTCCAACTCCCAATATGGAAACATTTCCATATTTGCCATACGACAACTCATTTTAAATAGAATCTCATCTATTCATAATAATGTCAATATGGTTCATCCATTACTACACTTCCAACTGCCCACAAGCGACCAATCCTTGACGAACCTTAAATTGTCCTTGACAGTTGTTTAATTATTTTAGTCAAATCCGGTTCTAGTCCTTTTTCCCTCCAAATGCCCTAGGCATTTGGAAAATTTTAGAATGGTCGAATTATTACAGCATATGCAATCGATCCTATACCCGAAGCGTATGTGACACGATTCATAATGAAAAACGTGATACTTTACCAGTTTCTTGCTATAATATTGCCATAATATTTCTATTTGCCATGTTCTCAAAATTCAAACTATAAAGAGGGATGCTGTAATCACAATCGAACTTTGAGAATGCAATTAAAATATATATCCTTGACAAAATTTGATTAAAATTTCTCGATCCAAGCCTTTAGATTTTGAAACGAAGTATAATATTCTCTCCCTTAATTATAGCAAAACAACTTTTCAACCCATGCAACTTTGCAAAGTGAATCTTTTGTTTTCTATAATTAATATTGCTAACTCGAAACACTTTAAAATAATAATCATGCTCCCACTAACATGATTACATCCATCCCAACATAACATTTTTGCTCCCACCAGCTTTGACACGTATTCGGAAATCAGCTAAACTTCTAGAAACAATACTTATTGACTTCCAAAGTTCATTTTTTCTAATACTATATGCTTCGACAAGCCTTTATCTAAGCTTCTCAAACTCATACACCTTTCCATAGATAGATCACATGTGTGTCTAAACTAATTCATAACTTATATTACTAAGTCCCAAACGTTCAGACTAATCTCCAAAACTCACAATTCGAACTATGAAGAGGGATGCCGTAATCATAATCAAATTTGAGAATGCAATTTACATAATCGCTATTTCCTTAAAATCTTTGTTAGTGAAAGCGTTTCCTCACAATCATTTTCATGATGGAGAGAAAACTTATGACACTTAGATTTTATGGTGTATGTGTTCCTATCCATGTGAATTTGTCATAACCATAATCGTAAGATAATGTTCGTCACAAATCCAAACTCATATGGATAGAACTTATTCATACTTGATTTCTTGCCATCAAGGGTCTCACCATTGCTTCCAAGTTATTTAGCAGCTCACCTATACTAGTCAATGTACTTTAATTGAACAAGATGCTTGCCTTATGCAGTCTATTGTGAACTCGTAGAACTCATATGCATTATCAACTCAACTGGATTGGCACAGAAACAAGAATATGTCAACACGATAGGTTACAAACCTCAAGTCGTGTGCTAGTGTTTAATAACAAGTTTACTCTTGATTAGTTCTTGAAACTTTTCAAGATCTTTAGGACTCCCACTTACCTCTTGATATATAAGATTCTCTTGTTAAGAAAACATTTCTTGACAAAAAAATATTCAAGAGTTAGTGCGGATTCTTATCAAGACAACCACTACACACAATTGGTATTAGTTGGTCTTTGTCTCATCTAAGACATCACAATTTACCAATTTCAAACGTGCAAAAGTAAGAAAAACAATTTTCTACTTCACATTTGAAGAGTGTGTTAGAACTTCTTAAGACGTGTCACTCGATTCATAATCTTGGAGTATGATTCTAAGACATGATTTTGGAATGAAGTATGACTCATTCTTTTGATTTAACCATTTAAACAATTTCCGATTTCTCTTCTTAGCTATACTAGTGCACTAAGATGTCCTTAGAGGATTAATTGAGCTATGGTTTCATAATCAACAAGATAATCATAAAACATGATACAAAAGCACTCTCCCTTCTTCTTAGATTGGAGAAACTTTTATCTTTCTACCTAATTAATTCTTCTTATTCGTTCTACCATTCATTGAAACTTGTTAATGATTCAGAATTATACTTAATCTTGTAAGCATAACCACATTTACTAGACTTTTAGTAAATCATGACAAATGATCTTATTGTTCTTTGTGGTGGACTTGACTAGTGCATAACATTGTGTAAAAGTTTTACTAGTCCTTCACTCGACTCTTTGTCAAGGAATTAGTCTTAATTTTCCAAATATGAAGGTTCTCATTCATCATACAATACAAGTTGTATGATTCCAAGTTTCTGTCCAATTGAAAATCAGGCAACAAGAATCTTTCCCTATTTGGTAAATTCTCGACATTACCACAAATAACTAAGAATCACATCCATTTCAACATTGCTAAAACTAGAAATACACAAACGTCAATTTTCATTCTTGCCATTGCAAGGAAATATATAAATAAGACAAAACCAAAATTTATTTTATTTATAAAAGGTGCGGAAAAACTTTCCCTTACAATGCAAATCAAATGAAAACTATGCTATTACATATTCTTAAGCAATCTATCATAACTCTCTAAGTAGCAGCTAAACATCTGATCATCAAATCATGCGATCGAAATCTACTTCTTCGCGACCAGACTCAACACGCTTCTTCCTTTAAGTTTCCTTTCTTTTCTTCGATCCTACAAAACACCAAATGTAATCTTATCACATAATGTATTTAGAATCTCCAAATAGGAACTTAATAGAGTTATATAGTGGATTTTACCTAAGCAGGGTCATACATCTTGACTCTCCCATCTCTTAGATCTCTCAAGTAGTCAGGGCAGCTTCGTAACCAATGCCCCTTCTTTTGGTAGTAGAAACATATGGACTCTTCTGGAATGGTACACGAGACTATCTCATACTCAACCTTTCTCTTGCATAGAGAAACTTTTCTGGACTTCCAATGTTGCCATTCCCCATAGAAGGTTGGGACATTGATTTATTAGAAAATTTTGCTTGACCAATGCGCTAACTCATTTCTGATTTAGTAGCAATAATCAAATAAGTCAAATCAATGAGGGTTACGTCGTGTGTTATCATATAGTACTCTTTAACGAACTTACCATATGATTCGGGATGTGACTGAAGAACCAAGTCAACAACCAACTTCCCCGAGACATCGACACCCAACATTCCCAATCTATCAATATGCAACATCATATCCAAGACACGAGCACATACCAACTTTCCATCTTCGTGTCTTTTCGCCAACAGGGCTTGAGTGACCTTGAAATTTTCAAGTCTTCAAACACGTCGGTCAGGGAGAACAATAGGAGGAGGTGTAGGAAGTGAAGCATGATTTCCATTTCCACAATCAATCGTGGAACATCATCTTCAAGTGGAAAACATTTTCCAATGGATTCAGGAAGACCATAGTTGTCAGACTTTGACATCTACAAAACGGGAGAAAATTCAAGTTAGTTGATTGAGTCCTTAATGAAACACCCAAATGAGATATTAATGCTAGTACCCAACACAATATTTTACAACTTGGAATAGGGATGTTGTAATCCAAATTGCAGAATATTTAAAGGTAAGTGAATGACGATTCACGAATATTCCACCATGAAAAACGAAAAAGAGATTAAGTTTTAAATGTATTGAAAACTCCTAGATCTTTTTAGATTCATTGAAGTTTTCAATGGCATGTTTAAATCTCGATTGTGCCCTTCATTTGTGACTTGGATGTTGAGGATCACAAACAAGTTGTGGATAACCATGCAAATTAGCTTGGTACTTTCGATGTGACGAATCACCTACTCAATGTGTCGATTAACCACACACGCTCCATTGATCTATGATAAACATCAAGCTACCCATTTTCATCCTTCATTGGTCCCATATTAGTGTACTGGTTAACCACACACGCTCCACTAATCGACCAATAAGGGTGCAATATGCAATTTCATGGATTTACACCAATTCCACATTTTCCTAAATTAACTAAGATTTGGGAATTTATAAAGGTGTTTAGTTACTTCGTATTTCTTTATACTTATAATGGAAAGTTGTGTCCTATCCTACACGTTCGGCTAACGACCCTCCACTAGTCAAGAGTGCAGTGGGTAAGAGTGGATACCCATTTAATCGCCATTTTATAGGCAATTTCCTTTAACACCCCTTAGAGACCAACTTCGTGAATGAGGCCTACTAACGGTAAGACTGACTCTTTACTTATACATATATAATATTAGACTTTTAATTTTATATATAGTATAAGGGTGTATTTTACACTTTTAAAATACAATGTGGTCTAATTTAATAAATTACACTTTTAATTTAATTAAATATAAACCATATCATTATGGATTTATTAACTCTCCTTTAATTATACATTTAATTAACTTAATAAAACCATAAGGGTGTAATTTGAACTTTTTCAAAAACTAGGGTTTTAGAATTTAATATTTCAAAATTAAACTTTTAATCAAAATTTTAAATTCCAAAACTTGAGGACAAATTTTGAAACTTTTCAAAACATTAGGGATTTAGAATTTAAATCTTTCAAAATTAAACTTTTAGTCAAAATTTAAATTCCAAAACTTGAGGGCAAGTTTTGAAACTTTTCAAAACTATTTAGATCAAATTTCAAATAATTAAATTAATCAAATAATTGGTAATTATCTAAACTTGACCTAATTCAATTTCATACAAGATAATTCAAATCAAAACTACAAATAATTAATATTTATCTTATAAAACAAGTAATTATCTAAATTTTGACAATTATCTACTATTTTGGTAAGGATAATCACAAAATATTGATAAAATTCGGATTTTATTAATGAAAAACGTTTTTGATAGTTATCTATCATCAAAATTAGCACAAATTTGAAAAAAAAAACCCGAAATATCCTCTGTCTGACCCCTGGACTCGCCGAGTCAGGCAGATTCTCCGAGTTCATCCACTGACTCACCGAGTCAGGTCGGGCAGAGGGCAGAAAAAAGATTTTTAGTTAGATGAACATACAAGGCATCAATATAGTAGAAACCAATCAAGGCTCTGATACCACTGATAGGTTTTATACAAAAGAACATCCTATGTGCTCATACAAACCCTAAAGCTTGGATCTAGGTTTCTCTATTGTACATGCAATTCATTCAAGACTTAAGAACCCTAGATCTAGCATACATATTTCGAGATGAACATATAAGGACAGATTTAGATGATTGCCTCTCAATAATGGCTTGAATCTCATCAATCTTCTTTCCTTGGAGCTTAAAGTCACAATTGTCACTCCTCTAGTGGTTTACAAACACCACAAGCAAGAGGATGATGTTAGAAAGAGGGGAAGAGCACCAAAAACGTCTAAGATCTGCTAGGGAATGCTTAACCACGTTTTTGGGAGCCCTAAGGGTCTATTTATACTTTTGTGGGCTGCTAAGGTTTCAGGAGAAACCCTAATTCTCTTCTTAGGCCTTAAGTAACCCATGGAACCTTTCTAGAAGGCCCTTGGATGAAAATCGTATGTGCTTCCCATAGATTTCGTCCATTCCCCTTCCCTTTAGGAATCCATAGCCTACAATACAATTATCTTATAATTACAATATTAGTCCCCAAAGTTTAATTAATCTCTTTTAGCCACAAAATTAATTTCTTAATTAATTCTTGTCCAATATAAATTAAAATATATGATTTCTCTTTTAATATATTATTATTATAATATATTAATAAACCATAACTAACATCTTTTTTCATAAATCATCCTATCTAGTTTCTTTGGTGAAGGCAACCCAAGAGGACCATGCACAACCGAATCAAATACTTACCAAATATAGTTATGGGCTTAGACACTAATCCAACAGGAACTTGCCTGACCTTATTCCAAAGTGGCACTTGGAAGGGTTCAACTTCATGTTAAATTTGTCTAGTATGTTGAAGGCATCTTCAAGATCCTTGAGGTGATCCTCAGTTTTCTTTGATTTTACCACCATGTCATTAATGTTGACTTCCATAGTTTCCCTTAGTTTATCCTTGAGCATCCGGTTGACTAACCTTTGGTATGTTGCACCTGCATTTTTAAGACCAAATGGCATAGCAATATAGCAGTATATACCTGCTGGGGTAATGAATGTGGTATCCTCTTAGTCAGATGGTTCCATTTGGATTTGTTGGAATCCCACTGATGCATCCATAAACGTTAGTATTTCATGGCCAACTGTAGATACTATCACGGATTCTATGTGTGGTATGGGAAAAGGATACTTAAGGCAACCCCTATTTAGATCTATATAGTCCACACATATTCTCCATTTTTCGTTTTTCTTCTGCACGACAACAACGTTGGCTAGCCATCTTGAGAACTTGACTTCCTTGATCATTCTTGTTTTTAGGAGCTTTTCTACTTCTTTTTGGAGGATATGGTTTTTTTCGGGTGCAAAATTTCTTCTATTTTGGTGTATTGGTCTGAAAGAAGGATCAATGTTAAGTTTATGAGTTATGATATTCTTTTATATACCTATCATATCCTCATGCTTCCAGACGAATGTTTTGCTTCTATCTTTCAGGAACTTTATTAGTTCCTGTTCGAGTCGTTCTGGCAGTGAGGATCCTATCAGGATTTTGGCTTCAGGATCCTCGAGGTTTAGGGGCATTTCTTTTACATCCTATTCTCTTGTCTCCAACACACCTCGTGCCCCTGCTTTAATTACTATCCTTTGTGGTATTGTTGAAGATTTCATCAATGTCTTGTAGCATTCCTTGGATTATTGGTAATCACCTATGATCTTTACTGTCCCCCACGAAGTGAGCATTTTGACACATTAATGGTATGTTGAGGGGACAACCTTCATATCATGGATCCATGGTCTACCTAGTATAACATTATAGGAGGACAATGTATCGATTACACAAAAGCGTTGTATGGAGTTTACCCCATTTGTGTAATATCTAGCTTTATTTTGTCGATGATATGTTTTGTTTCATCACTGAATCCAATCAGTATTGAGGATCTTTTGACTATTTCACCTTCGGTGATGTTCATCCTTTTTAGAGTGTCTACGAGTATGATGTTGACTGAGGATCCTCCATCAACAAGGATCCTTTTGACAAAATGGTTAGCAATGTAAAGAGTGATTACCAGGACATTGTGATGAGGATCTTGGATGTCTATTCCATCTGTTTCATCAAAGGTAATCTTCCTTCTCGTTTGTGATCAATGTGTTTTTCCTATGGCCTTTTTTCTTTCTCAATCTTTGACACTTTAGGAGAGGATGCTGGTTTTTCTAGGATCTTATGAGGATCATGATCCTTCTCTTTGGATCTTTCCTTTCTTCTTCTAAGGATCTCCTTGAGGTATCCTTTGCTGAGTAGGTAACTAATCTTTTTTCTTAGCGCATTGCAATCTTCCGTAATGTGACCAAAATCCTCATGGTATGCACACAATTTGGACTTGTCTTTCCAAGTGGTGGATTCCCTCCCCCCCCCCCCCCTTTCTTGGTCATCTCACTTTGTCGTCAAGACCCAACATAGAAAATATTAGACCTGAAACTGTTGGATTAATGTCTAAGTCCATAACTATATTTGGTATGTACTTGACCCGACCTGGCATGGTCCATTTGGGTTGCACTTCACCGGCACAATTTACATGGATAGTCTTTTGAGAATAGTATATTTATGATTTATATTAATATATTATAAGTTCTAATATATTAATATATAATCATATTATTTAACTAGTATTGATCAAGAATTAATTTATAATAAATTAAGTGATCAAAATGAACTAATTAAATATGGACTCTTATATATATGGAATGGGCCAAGTTTATTTAGGTTGGGCTAAGCTTTCATGGATAGTCCATGGAGTGTTTAACCCATCGATCATATGAAATGAAAAGTCATGGGTTTAACCCTAGTCTCCATACTATATAAAGATGTCATTGGTTGGTGAAATTGGCACTAGTGTGAGTACACTAAGAAGGGCTAGCCGATTTCAGTAGAGAGTACCAAGTATCCATATTCTCTAAAGTCTTCCAAGGTGTTTTGTTGATTTGTGATTCCACTTGAGGCTTCCACACTATTGGGGCTAAGCTCTTAAAGCTTGAAGATATCAAGCTACATCAAAAGGTATGTCATCTAACTAGTACTTTGTAGAATAAGAGCTTCATAATATGCTAGTTAGGATTAAAGGCTTGGAAAGTTCTTATTTGCATGTATCATAGAGAAAACATAGATCCAAGGTTTATAGGGTTGCATGTACACCATAGGAGTGTTAGAATGCTCAAAACCCAACAGTGGTATCAAAGCCAGGTTTGTTTTCTTGTTATCCTTGCAAAAGTGCTTAAAAATCGAAGTTTTTTGTTGTCTGGGCATCAGACGCGGCGAGTCCATCAGGAGACTCGGTGAGTCCATGCCTAAAAAGTGATCAAATCGATCCAACTTGCCGAGTTGGTTCATGCATTCGACGAGTTGGACCCCCAGACATCATATCTTCGACCTTTTTGGCTGGAATTGGACTAGGAACATTACCCTAAGATGTTTTTGGACTTATGAACTTGTTTTTGATGTGGTAATGTTCATGCTAATCCAATTTCAAAGATAATTGTCAATAGATTCATGTTTTTTTATTAGTTTAAGGTTTAGACTAATTACATGAAAAAATTTGATTTGAATTACCTTGTTCTTATGAGTTGCTTAGATTAATAGAAAAGTTAATTGATTATGTGTTTTCAATCCATTTTAATCTAAGAATTGATTCTAAAATGTGTTTGTGTAACTTGTCCTCAAGTTACATGAAAAGTCAAATTAAAGATTCTTAAAACTCATGAAGGATGACAAAGGTTACAAAAATGAAGAGTCTTGTTTCATTGAATGGTTTTATGACTCCATAACTTGTCCTCAAGTTATGGAAGTATAAGAGTCACTTCATTAAGTAATAAAATATGTAACCTCAATTAATTCCATAAGTTACAAAAATAGAGGAAAAGTTACATTCTTTTATTAGTTTAAAGTCATCCATAACTTGTCCTCAAGTTATGGAACTTGAAGAGTCTTTTAATTAAAACTACTTTAAACTCATAAGTTATGGAATTAATCAGGTTTGAATAGTTTCAAAACTTGCCCTCAAGTTATGGAATTTGAAAAGTTTTGTTGGGTCAAAATATGGTTTATACTTTGCTTTTCTGGGCAAATGAATTTTTCTGTAATATTTTTGGAGTTTACGGTCATGTTTACGGTTGAGTATACGGCCGTAAACACCTTACGACCGTAAACCCATTTACGGCCCAAGTTTAGTTAGCCCATACTCCCAAGTATAAATGTAGGTGTTATGGTGTGAGGAACAGATTGATGAACCCTAGAGATTGTACGGCCAAGAGAGAGAGGAAGAGAGAGCATATTGTGTGAAAGAATCTATTGTAAGGAATTTCATTCATATATCAATACATACAAGATTCATCATCTTCTTCTTCTCATTTTCTTCTATTTGATCTGACATCATCCCTTTGATTGGGATTCCGCACCATCAAACGGATTTGATTGATACACAGGCAAATTAGGGACTTACAATTGGTATCAGAGCCTAGTTGTATCATTCAATTTTGTCAGATTTAGGGCATAATTTGATCTTATTTTCGAAATATTCTTGCGTTTTTGGATAGATCTCTGAAAAATAAGGGGGGTGTGTTCTTTGCATTTTTTATAAAAACGAGTTTTTGATCGAGTTTTTGAGCAAACAAGAGTGAAAAACGTCGTTTTTGAAGGGTTTACGGCCATTGAAGGGTTCTCGGCCGTAAACAGTTTGCGGCTAGGGTTTCTCGGCGGCGGCGGCGGCTAGGGTTTCCGGAGTTTACGGCCCGAGTTTTACAGCCCCGGAGCTTGCGGTCTGAGATTGCGGCCTCCGAGTTTGCGGCCAGCACCTCGTCCTCGCATTGCAATGACCTGGCCTCGCATCAAAAAAATCATATGCGAATTTTGGAGGTGCCGGGTTTCGAACCCAAGACCTCCTGATCAACAAGCCTGCGCCTTATCCAACTCAGCTAGCTGATTCCTTGTTGCTTTCCTTTGAAATTTAAACTATAACCCGTCTTTCTCGCAGCAAGTTTTCCAATTTTAACACTTTCAGCCCAAAAAATCAATTCCTTTTAATTCTAAATTCTTTTTTCATCCAAAATAAATAAAATAATAAATAAATAAATAAAATAAAGTAAACTAAAATTAATAAATAAAATTATATTTTAATTTTTGACTTTTATTTTTTTAACTTTTGACCTTAAATTTTGACTTTGACTTCCAAGTTTTACCTTTGACTTTAAACTTTGACTTTTTCATTTAACTTTTAAATTTTCAAATTTAGCTTTTCGGTTTGACTTTTAAGTTTGACTTTTGAGTTTAACTTTTTAAATTTGACTTTTAAGGTTGACTTTTGAGGTTTATAATCAAAGGGTTTGACTTTTAAGTTTGATTTTGGCTTTTAGTTGTGCTTTTTAATTGGTTTTTGAGGTCAACAAGGGATTTGAAGACATGAAAGAGAATCGTTAGGATATGTTAAGACAAATTTTCAACATTTTCAATTATATCCCTGGAGAAACCCTCGAAGCTCAGCTGCAGCGATTTACCACACTCACTACTGAGATGAATATAGCTGGGATCTTCTTGTCCAAATCTGAGATAAACAAAAAGCTATTGAATTCACTTCCAAAATCGTGGGATATGAACGTAGCTATCATCAAGAAGACAAAAGATCTCAATCATCTTAGTCTTGCTGATGTAATTGTAGAACTTGATGCTTTGAAGTGTAGAAAAACAACGAGTTCTGAAAACATTCCGGTCACTGAAGTTACATGTACTCCAGCTTGTGAAGCTACGATTAAATTTCTTCGGGAACAAATCGATTTATTTAAAAGAGAAGTTGAGGACCTGAGATATGAAGGATATCAACTCAGGAAAGGATAGAAACCCCTGAAGGCTGAATTAGAAGCAAAAACCAAGGACTTTAGGAAACTTCAGGAAGAGTATAGCAACAAGTGTGAAAATTATGACTATATTAAGAGACAACTTGCTGCAGTAACTGAAGAACTTGACGCTTTAAAAATTAAGTGTGGAAAAACAGACGTTAGTTTCAAAAATTATTCTGCGTTAAGTAAGACAGCCGAGTCCTTATATGAAACCCAATTAAAATTCAAAGAAAATCCAAGCAAGGGTCTAGGGTATAATAGTGTTCCTCCTCCTTATAATCATAACTACACATCCATCCCTATGAAACAGGACGAAACTAATAGGGAGCCACATCTTCGATATGGAAAACCAGCTAGATTTGTGTCAGGAGGTATTCAAGTTGAAAATGCTAATGCTTCTACTTTATAAGCAGGTAAAGTAGCAGAGGATGAGAACAAGGAGAACACCATTGAACAAACCAACATCTCCTTGAACTCTGAATCTGTTGCTTCGAACTTAACTGCTTCTGATCAACCTGCCGTTGAGAAATACAGGCCACCAATTCCAGTGAAACAGAGTGCCTGTTGCAAGTGTGCATGTGGGAACAACAGGAGACAAGGAAAGGACACGCCACCAGGGGCAGGAAGAAACAACTTCACTGTAACACCGTAAAAATTAAAGGAATTTTTCGCATTTTCAAAACACATTTTCCAAACACATTTATTAATAAAATGTCATTGTATCATATCATTGTTTCAAAAAAACATCCCCCAAGATTGAAATACATAAAGTCCCATGTGTGTGTACGAATCATGTCGACGCCTTCCCGCGGTCATCACTGGTACCTAAAACACATAACACGTAACACTGTAAGCATAAAGCTTAGTGAGTTCCCCAAAATACCACTCTAACATATATTAGCCACTCGAGGCTATAACTCTGTTGACCCTTTGCTCAATGTGTCTCAGAGGGACCCCACAATAAACTATACCCTAAAAGTCAACCAAAAGTCAACTTTCTGGGTTACGCTGCGCGTACCAGATGTATACACTGAGCGTACCCAGCGGCCTCGCAGAATCGGGGAACGCCACCCAGTACGCGACGCGTATTGGGATTACGCCCGGCGTACTCCCCAGCTTCAGCCCCTTAGCTCTTGAGGTCTTAATTAGTTAAGACCCACGTCCAATTTCTATATCTGATCACATCTAAGCCTCTTAATCCATAAAGTTGATGACTTTAAGCCTTTGCATGGCTGAACAAGCCACCAACTCCCATAATATTCCATACTCTAACTCTAGAAGGCTTATTACTCAAGCATGACCGCAAACTAACAACCAAGATGGAAATTTATGGTTCTAAATCACTAATACCACTGAAAAGGGACAGATCTCGGACCATGGAGCACCTTACACTCATAAAGTCTCCACCTTTGAGGTTTTTAACCCTAGAAATGGCACATGCAACAACAACCAAAAGAAGAGGAAAGTTTTGAACTTTATACCACTAAGTGTAGCCCCTTTCTCTGTAGATCTCAGATCCAAATTGGCACTTCAAGCTTTAGCTTCCAAGAGCTCCTTTCCTTCTTCTTCACTAAGTCACCAAAACACAATTAGCTCCAACAACACTCACACACACTAAGGACGATGGGAGGCTCTCTATTAGGGTTTCACTTACTGATATGGAGGCTGAGAAATGAGCCTTAGCACCCTTTAAATAGTGCACAAGACGGATTAGGGTTTTTGCACCTGGGCCGGGTACGCCCGACGTAACTCTGGGTACGCCCAGCGTACCTTGGCGACTCTGCGTTCAAACTAAGCACATGAGTACGCGCAACGTACCCCTCTGGTACGCCTGGCGTACTCACTTGCTAGGTTCCCACCACTCAAGGACTAATCATGACCAATTGACAAAGAAAAAGGGTGAAAGAAATACACCCGAATCTCGGGGGTTTACAATTCTCCCCCACTAGAACCAGACTTCGCCCCCGAAGTCTCATTCCTCGAACAAATTTAGATGCTGCCCTCACATCTCCGACTCTGACTCCTAAGTCATCTCGGACCCCTTCCGATGTTGCCACTGAACCAAAACCAGAGGCACTTCCTTGTTCCTCAAAACCTTGATCTTCCGATCCCTGATCGCCACCGGTCTCTCAGCATAATTCAGGCTTGCATCCACCTGAATATCCTCCAATAGCACCACTGCTGACTCATCGGCTATACATTTTCGCAACTGTGACACGTGGAAAGTGTCATGAATCTGCCCCAACTCCTCAGGTAGCTCCAAATGATATGCTAACCTGCCCACCCTCGCGATCACTCTAAACGGACCAATATACCGGGGCCCTAGCTTGCCTCTCTTCCTGAACCGGATCACTCCTTTCCAAGGAGATACCTTCAGGAGCACAAAATCTCCGACCTGAAACTCAAGCTCGGATCGACGCCTATCTACATAACTCTTCTGGCGACTCTGAGCGGTCAACAACCTCTGTCTGACCTGCTGAATCTGCTCCGTCATCTGAAGTACTATCTCTGTACTACCCATCACACATTGCCCTATCTCTCCCCAGCAAATGGGAGTCCGACACCTCCTCCCATACAACAGCTCAAAAGGCGGCATACCAATGCTCGAATGATGGCTGTTGTTATAGGAAAACTCTGCCAAATGTAGGTATGTGTCCCAACTCCCTCCAAAGTCCAATACACATGCCCAAAGCATGTCCTCAAGCATCTGAATCGTCCGCTCGCTCTGCCCGTCAGTCTGTGGGTGGTATGCGGTACTAAAATGCAGCCTCGTACCCAATTCCTCATGAAATTTCTTCCAGAATCTGGAAGTGAAACGCACATCTCGATCTGAGACGATCGAGATCGGTACTCCATGTCGCGATACCACCTCTCTCACGTACAATTCTGTCAACCTCTCAGCGGAAGAGCTCTCACTAATAGCAAGGAAGTGGGCGCTCTTCGTCAACCTGTCCACAATCACCCAAATTGCATCGACTCCCCTAGCAGTCCTCGGAAATTTGGTGATAAAATCCATGGTAATCTGTTCCCACTTCCACTCGGGAACCTCCAACGGCTGCAACTTACCATGCGGTCTCTGGTGCTCGGCCTTAACCTTACGACAGGTTAAGCACCTCTCAACAAACCACGCGACATCTCTCTTCATACAGGGCCACCAATACTCTCTCTTCTGGTCCAAATACATCTTAGTGGCCCCAGGATGGATCGAGAACTTCAATCGATGAGCCTCTTCCATCAAAATGGTACGCGTCCCGCCCACAAACGGTACCCAGATACGACCCTGGAATGTCATAAGCCCCTGACTATCAATAACGAACTCCGATACCAACCCGACAACTCGCTCTCTCTTCTGGTTTTCTGATCTCACAACCTCAGCCTGGGCCCCACGAATGGTGTCCAACACCGGAGTCATCACTGTCAACCTCAAACAAACATCTCGCATCGGGGTGCTCTACGCCCTTCGGCTCAGTGCATCGGCTACAACATTAGCCTTACCCGGGTGGTACAGGATCTCGCAGTCATAATACTTTACCACATCCAACCATCTCCTCCGTCGCATATTCAGGTTGGGCTGATCCATCAAGTACTTCAAGCTATTGTGGTCCTTGTATATGGTACACTGAACCCCATACAGATAGTGATGCCAGATCTTGAGGGAAAACACCACTGCCCCCAACTCTAGATCGTGGGTGGGATACCTCGTCTCATGAGGCTTCAACTGCCTCGATGAGTATGCTATCACATGCCCTCTCTGCATCAGTACCGCTCCCAACCCCAATATCAACGCGTCACAATACACCACAAAGTCCTGCATCCCCTCCGGAAGGGCTAAAACTGGGGCTTCACACAGTCTCTGGCGAAGTGTCTTGAAGGAGGCCTGCTGCTCTGGGCCCCATGAAAAAGCAACACCCTTCCGGGTCAACCTGGTGAGTGGCACGATGATCTTGGAGAAATCTCTGATAAATCTCCGGTAATAGCCTGCCAGCCCTAAGAAACTCCTGATCTCGGTGGGTAACCTCAGCACCTCCCAACTCATCACTGCCTCAATCTTGGCCGGGTCGACCAATATCCCTTTCTGGTTAACGAGGTGCCCTAGGAACCGGACCTCTCGCAACCATAAATCACACTTGGAGAATTTGGCATAAAGCCTCTCCGATCTCAGAACTCCGAGGATCTCCCTCAAATGTTTCTCATGATGCTCTCTGGATCTCGAATACACCAAAATGTCATCGATGAATACGATCACCGAGCGATCCAACATCGGCCTACACAATCTATCCATGAGATCCATGAACACCGTCGGTGCATTGGTGAGTCCGAAAGGCATCACCACAAACTCGTAATGCCCATAACGAGTCCTGAACGCTGTCTTCTGGATGTCCTCATCTCGCACCCTCACCCGACGATACCCAGAGCTCAAATCGATCTTGGAGAACCAAGATGCTCCCTGCAACTGATCGAACAAATCTTCGATCCTCGGCAACGGGTAACAGTTCTTGACCGTCAGCTTGTTCAACTCCCAGTAATCAATGCACATCCGGTGTGAACCATCCTTTTTCTTGACAAAAAGGATAGGCACTCCCCACGGCGAGCTGCTCGGCCGAATAAACCCCTTCCCCAGCAACTCCTGAAGTTGCGAGGATAACTCCTGCATCTCTGGAAGCGCAAGGCGATAGGGCACCTTGGCGATAGGCGCGGCCCCCAGAACCAAATCGATACTGAACTCCACCTGCCTCACGGGAGGCACGCCCGACAACTCCTCCGGAAATACGTCCGGGAACTCACGCACTATCGGAACCTCATCAAATGACCTCGGTCTTTCTGAATCAACCCTCGTATCCATCACATACGCTACAAAGCCCCTACAGCCCTGCTGTATACACTGTCTCGCTCTAGCGGCCGAACAAAATGTTGACCCAGAACGTCTACCCTCGCCGTACACCGTAAGAACTCCCCCACTACGTTCTCGTATGGTTACCAGCTTTCGCTCGCAGTCGATAACCGCTCCAAATCTACTCAACCAGTCCATGCCCACGATGACACATACACCCCCCATCGCAATAGGAACTAAATCAATCGGGAATTCAACACCGAAAATCTCGAGTACACACCCTCGGATCACCTCTGTAGCATACACCGCCCTCTCGTCAGCTATGGAAACTCTCAGAGGTCGACTCAAAGCCTCACGACTAACACTGATGTGCTGACTAAAAGCCAAAGATACAAAAGACCGACTCGCACCCGAGTCAAATAACACCAAGGCAGGTACAGAACTCACAAGAAAAGTACCTACGCATAACATAATATAAGCACAATATCTCAACATCAAAATAAATACACGAAAGAATACATACCAGCGACGACATCGGGCGCTGCGCGGACCTCCTCCGCGGTCAACTGAAAGGCTCTCCCTCGTGCCTTCGGTGCCTCGGCCTTCACTGGCCGGCTCTCAGTAGCTTTGATAGCAGCAGGGGCAGATCCCTGAGATGCTCCCTGTGTTGATCCCCATAGCTGTGGACAGTCTGCCTTCCAGTGTCCGGTCTGGTTGCAGTGAAAACATACTGCAAACCCCTTGGGGCAATCCTTGGCCATATGCCCCTCCTTGCCACATTTGTAGCAAGACCATGCTCTGCACACCCCATCGTGGCTCTTGCCGCACTTGCCACAAGTGCGGCCCCTCTGACTCCCTAATCTCGAATCAGCGGACTTGGCCCGCTTGGCTACCGGCTGAGACTGCACCGGTCGCCGATCCCTCCCCTGAGACTTAGCCTCATCCCTAACCTGGGTCTCCAGCTCTATCTCCCTCTTCCGGGCATTTGCCCGAAGCTCGGCAAATGTCTGGTACGTCGAGTTCGCCACGAACTTTTGTATATCCCTCCTCAAAATGTTCAGATATCAGCTCATACATGCCTGATCGGAGGACACGTGCTCTGGGCACAACATCACCCGCTCATGGAACATCCTTGTAATCACTATAACAGACTCAGTACCTTGCTTGAGGGTCAGAAACTCCTGGGCCAAACGCTCCCTCTCCACCTGGGGAACGTACTCATCTCGGAACATAGCAGTGAACCTCTCCCAGGTCACTGCAGCAAGCTCAGTAGCCATATAGTGTGTCGTCACAAACTTCCACCAATCCTTCGCTCCCAAGCGAAGCTGGTTCAGCGCGAACCGGACTCTCAAATGCTCTCGGAACAGCAACGCATCACCACCCTGCGACCTAGTCGCAGCTATAGCTGCAGTGGCCGCAGCAACAGCAGCCTCAGAAAGAGCACCGTGTCTCTCATCAAATGTCTCTATCAGTGTGGTCTTGATAGACCCGAACATCTCTGGTATCTCTGCCCTGATGGCCGCAGCCACCTCCTCGTGGATGATCCTACGGATCTCCTCGTCACTCGTACCGCTGCTCTCTGGTGTGTGGCGTGTCCCAACCATGATCTCCCTCTCTCTAAATACAACATAAAAATATCAGGGACTTGCTCGAGTATACTCACACTCGAATACTCCACCTTACTTGTTTCTTGGTACTCTAAGGATTCTTACTTAGACTGTGCACTGACCCGGTGTCTTCAGTAGTACGGGCCCAATACTACCGTCCACAACACATCAGCATTCACCCCAAGTCCTCCTCCCAGAGTCCCAAATCCCAAGTACTCTACTCTCTCGAATCATATGATACTCGCTAGCAAATCTCTCATAACCTCCTTGTTGCTATCTAAACACTCTGAAGCATCCCTAGCAGCAAGACTCCTAGACTAAGGCATCACATATCAGGCCACTCTAGTCCTAATAAGAATACCTAGTCTACTCTAGCATGCATAATATAACTCATCATATAACATATCATATCATATCTCATAACACTTATTGTAATGGTATTTTGGGAAATCACCGTTTGGGCGCTGGCTGTTCGTACACACGACTCTGCTCTGTTTTGTCTCGAAAGCTCTTTTTACCCTTTTGAAACTATTTTATTATCGAAATTTCCTCAAATCCTCAGTTTGAGTTCAGATACGCCCGAAGGTGCACCCGAATCCCTCAAACCAAGGCTCTGATACCAACTTGTAACACCGTAAAAATTAAAACAATTTTTCGCATTTTCAAAACACATTTTCCAAACACATTTATTAATAAAATGTCATTGTATCATATCCTTGTTTCACAAAACATCCCCAAGATCGAAATATATAAAATCCCATGTGTGTGTACGAATCATGTCGGCGCCTTCCCGCGGTCATCACTGGTACCTGAAACACATAACACGTAACACTGTAAGCATAAAGCTTAGTGAGTTCCCCAAAACACCACACTAACATATATTAGCCACTCGAGGCTATAACTCTGTTGACCCTCTGGTCAATGTGTCTCAGTGGGACCCTCCAGCCCCAACTCTCTGTGGGCCCTCTGGCCCTAACTCTATGGACCCGAAGGTCCTAAATCTATGGACCCACTGGTCCTACTCTTTAAACTCTGAATCATGCATATCACATATCACAATAAATCACAACATATAAATAACATGCAAATACACTAGTACATAACTCTAAAATACACTGTCACATAACTCTGTTACCACACTAGCTAAAGTATAGTGAGAAGACTCACCTCCGGTATCTCGGTAAATGTCTGTCTCGGTAAACGCTGGCCTAGCCTCCGCCTAATCATATGAAATAAATACCCTATTTAATATAACTCTCAAAGGCTATACTATGTCCTCTTATGACACTCTCAGAAGGGTAAAAGACCATTTTACCCCTCTCATAACTCAAAAGACCCCACAATAGACCATACCCTAAAAGTCAACCAAAAGTCAACTTTCCGGGTTACGCTGCACGTACCAGATGTGTACACTGAGCGTACCCGGCGGCCTCTCAGAATCGGGGAACGCCACCGAGTACGCGGCGCGTACTGGGATTACGCCTGACGTACTCCCCAGCTTCAGCCCTTAGCTCTTGAGGTCTTAAGCAGTTAAGACCCACGTCTAATTTCTAAATCTGATCACATCTAAGCCTCTTAATCCATAAAGTTGATGACTTTAAGCCTTTGCATGGCTAAACAAGCCACCAACTCCCATAATATTCCATACTCTAACTCTAGAAGGCTTATTACTCAAGCATGACCTCAAACTAACAACCAAGATGGAAACTTTATGGTTCTAAATCACTAATACTGCTGAAAAGGGACAGATCTCGGACCATGGAGCACCTTACACTCATAAAGTCTCCACCATTGGGGTTTGTAACCCTAGAATGGCACATGCAACAACAACCAAAAGAAGAGGAAAGTTTTGAACTTTATACCTCTATGTGTAGCCCCTTTCTCTGTAGATCTCAGATCCAAACTGGCACTTCAAGCTTTAGCTTCCAAGAGCTCCTTTCCTTCTTCTTCACTAAGTCACCAAAACACAATTAGCTCCAACAACACTCACACACACTAAGGACGATGGGAGGCTCTCTCTTAGGGTTTCACTCACTGATATGGAGGCTGAGAAATGAGCCTTAGCACCCTTTAAATAGTGCACAAGACGGATTAGGGTTTTTGCACCTGGGCCGGGTACGCCCGGCGTAACTCTGGGTACGCCCAGCGTACCTTGGCGACTCCGCGTCCAAACTAAGCGAATGAGTACGCGCATCCTGCCCCTCTGGTACGCCCAACATACTTACTTTCTAGGTTCCCACCACTCAAGGACTAATCATGACCAATTGACAAAGAAAAAGGGTGATAGAAATGCACCTGAATCTCGGGGTGTTACATTCACAATGAATAAAAAGACTTGTTTTCACTGTGGAATACCTGGACACATTGCCATAAATTGTCCTAATTGCGCATACGTTCCCTACTATGCTCAAGGTCGGCAGAACGCACCAAGAGGGAGATACTCCAAACAAAACCCCTTAAGGTCACGTTCAGACAATAACGATTGGAACGCGCAGAAGGCCAAGAATCAATTTCACGAGGCCAAGAATCAAAATCCCAAGGACAAGGAGGGAATGTCGGCCAAGAAGTCAAATCCAAGAGATGCTCCTGTGAAGCCAAAATCAAAGTCGTCTCAAAGGCCGACATCAAGATCAAAAGCAAGTACTGAGCCACCCATCAGATCGAAAAAGAAATGGGTTAAACCCAACTACAAATGGGTTCCAAAGGCTCACTCTTCCAAATCAACTAATGACTCTAATATTTCTTCATCTTATGTTTGTGATAAACAGGATATGTCATGGGAGAGAGTACCGTGCAAGGATGACAAAGGTCGATTCGGTTTCAAAATGGACTGGGTTCCAAAGACCAACTGATCCCGCTCTGCGTCAGAGCAGCTATGGAGGCATATCATCAGACTTAGTTTTGTTGGTAGTGGCTGCTCCTGGCATATGATAGGGGACATCTCTCAAATATACATCACTCATAACTTTGTTCGAGAGTTTGTGTCCTTTGCGGGAAAGGAAAGAAAGGAAGAAAGGAAGAGATCACTCATGGGGTTAGTGCTTAATGACGTAAAGAATTTTCGGACCTGTTCTAAGATTACGCATGCTGTTCTCAGACCTTCGGAATGCAGATTCAATCGGTGAGTTACAGTTTGCGTTTTCTTTTCTATACTACGGAGTTTTTCTTAAGCGGATTCGCTTTAAAGAATAATTTTTGTTTTAGCATAGTTTAAATTTGCGCATTTACTTTCATTTCTCCCCTATACACAAAATTAGGGGGAGAAATAAAAACAAATCAAAAATTAAAAAATTAAAAAATTAAAAAATTAAAAAATTAAAAAAAAATTGTGTAAATGAAATGTGATTGAGGGGGATGTTTTGGGAAATGAAATTAGCAAGTGATAACAGGCAATCTGAAACGGCGTAACGTACCTAAGTTGAATCGTCTATGCTCTGTTTTCGATGCGCTGGTAGGCACGAAAGATTTTAAATGGACTTGACTAGGGAAAGTTGAACCTAATGAATTTAAGGAGTTGACAAACTTTGACCTATTTAGATCTGTTTAACCTGACTTCACGACGCTCGGATAGGTTGAGCAGGGAGATATACATGGGAATCTACCGGTCATATTAAATAACCCGTATCTAGAACTGTGGATTCACTTTTCCTCGATGTGCGGATTCTTTCCTTAATTTCGGTTGGATGGGGCGACTGGTAAATTCCGATAAATTAGGTCTGTAGAAAATTGTTTTCTTTCTTTCTGTATATTAGTCATATGTTGTCTCCTTTGCGTGACTTCAAATCCGACCTGGTACACAACATATGCAACTCTATTTCTCTGCATGTTATATATATGAAATTCCTCTTATCTGTTAGCCATATGCTGTCTCCTTTGCATGACTTCCAATCCGACCTGATACACAACATATGCAACCTTCTACTTCTCAACCCCTCTTAAACAATAAGTAATAGCAATCTGAATTTGTCTCTCTCTGAATGATTGTCTACTCACCCGGTGTAAGGAGTACTCTGGAAGTTCTTGATGGTTGGGGCATATCAGGAATCGGGAAACATGTTCTAGTACACTTAAAATTGAACACATACAGATTGTCTGTAGATCTTGCTGCTCGATTTAGGTGGACAACAATATCCCTGGTTGTAGTCAGTTAAATGGTCATAAGAAAATTTTATTTAATAATTAGGGCCAATCATGATAATGAAGTTACAATTAGATATATGCATGTATCATGTCATTGGTAAATTGTCCAAAATTGTCACAAATTTTTCGTGTTTAAGTGGACCACAATACTGGAGATCGATCAGACGAAGATGTGAAGATAAGGGTACCGACAAGTGGAATAAGGCTGTCCAACAGCTTTGATCCCAAATCACACTTAAAGTTAGCTATTACTTTGGTTTTTGTTCAGTTTGTTTGTTGGGTCAAAATATGGTTTATGCTTTACTTTTCTGGGCATTGTATTTTTGTGTAATAATTGTGGAATTTTCGGTCTAGTTTACGGCTGAGTTTACGGCCGTAAACTCATTTACGGCCCATTTGTTTCCGGCCCATATCCAACATGTATAAATAGAGGTGTTAGGGTGAGGAGTAGAGATTGATGATTGTTGAACATAAGTAGTTTACAGCCAGAGAGACAGGAGCTTTTATTTGTGTGTGAATCTTGTGTAAGGAATTTCATTCATATCATTAATACAATCAAGATTCATCATATTCTTCTTCTTCTTCTCTTCTATTTTATTTTGCATCATCCGTTTGATTGGGATTCCGCACCATCAAACGGATCTGACTGATACACGGGCATTTTAGGGACTTACAATTGGTATCAGAGCGAAACCAGTGTCAAAGGCGTTCAACAGCTGTGTTTTCAACTAAATCGACATTCACTGCAGTATAGAGAGATTTATTTCAGTCGAAATCAAAGTTTCTAGAAGTTTACGGCCTGAGTTTACGGCCGTAAACTCCTCTTCACGGCCACAATTGCATTCTTCAAAAACGATAGTTTTTCACATCATTCAAGCCTTCGTAATCTCATATTGGTTCTGGCATTTAATTGAGTTGTGTTTTAAAAATAAAAAATCGAACTTTTATTTGAATTTCATTGACCGTAAACTAAAGCATTCACGAAAAATTGATTTTTTGTTAATCGAAATTTACACCATTATTTTTCGGAGTTTAAATCAACAAGTATACTTGGATCGTAAACTCGAGTTTACGGCCTAAGGTTTACAGCCTACGAGTTTACGGCTTAAGAGTTTACGGCTAAGTCAGTTAATTTTATAAATTGAAATTAATTCTTGAGTTAATTTTAAAAATAAAATAATTTTTGACCGTAAACTCCAGTTTACGGCCGTGAGTTTACGGCCGTGAGTTTACGGCCTAAGCTTACACGACAAAAATAAATTTACAGCCTTACAATTTTCTAGTAATAATTTTTTAAAACATGGATACACAAAATTCAACTCAATACCAAGAGCTTGATGCTGTGATGGGTACAACCACGCGAATTCCAAGACTTATGTCTGCTGATGGTTTCCCCGAGTGGAAATATAGAATTGAGAAGTATATAAAGATGAAAGACTTTAAGATTTGGAAATGTGTTTTAAAGGATCCAGTCATAATCACCACTACAGTTGGGGGGAAGGTGGTCGACAAGACAATCGAAAACTACACTGATGAAGACTTTGAGAGTGTGGAAGAACAAGAAAAGGCATTGGCCATTTTGACTATGGCTTTATCTCCAGACATTGCTCAAGGATTCAGAGAGTATACTTCTGCCAAAGCTCTGTGGGAAGCTCTCATTGAAGTATATGAGGGAAATGAAGACATGCGGGAAAGTCGTCAAGATATGCTGAGACAACGCTTCAATATGTTTAATTATGTTCCTGGAGAGACTCTCGAAGCTCAACTGCAGCGATTTACAACTCTCAACACTGAGATGACTGTGGCAGGGATTTTCTATACAAAGTCAGAAATTAATAAGAAGCTACTAAATGCACTCCCAAAATCTTGGGACATGAATGTAGCAGTAATCAAGAAGACTAAGGATCTTAATCGCCTTTCCCTAGCTGAAGTGATGGCTGTCATCAAAGCGTGTGATATTGATGACAAGCAGCGAGAGATCAATCATGTGAACTCCTACTCAGCTGCCAATCTTGGCATTTCAGCTAATAATTCTCTCTCTTCTTTCTCCTATACTTCTGCAGGTTCATCTTCCACTGCACCGGTCATTCCTTACCCACAAGGCCAGCCTATAACATCTACCCAAAATGTTTCATCCTCTAATGTGGCTTCTTCACCAAAGGGAAAGGAGGGTGATGAAAACCTTGTCTTTGCAGCAGGGCTTGTGAATTGCTACAATGCTCTTGTAGCTGGGGAACTTCCTCCTTAATTGTCATTTGCAAATCTTGATCAAATCCATCCAGAGGACGTTGAGGAAATGGACATCACATGGCAAATTGCCATGGCTGTATTTAGGGCAAAACAGTTTGCCAAAAAGACAGGGAAGAATAATTGGGGAATGAGTGCTGACAAGAAGGTTGGATTCAACAAAGGAAAGCTTCGATGTTTCAATTGCCATGAGCCAGGGCATTTTGCTCGTGATTGCCCACACCCTGATAGGAGGGTTAATAATGACAGAACAATGGTTGCAGTTGGGAATAATCGAAGCAGTGGTCAAGCAAACAATGAAAAGGCTATGGTTGCACAATCATTTGACTGGGATGATCAAATACAAGCTCTAAGTTTGTCTGGACCAGAAAATGCTCACCTAGCACAAGTGAGGGATGATGCTCAAGCAAGGACTGCAGCAGCTGAAGATAACATGATGAAACTACAATTTGGCTTGATGGTATCCTCCTCCCATGAACCTAATTCATCCAAGGTAAGTCTTCCATCATGCTCTAAGGCTTGTATAGATTATGTGAAAACTTTACAGGATAAAATTGAGACATTAGGTGATGAAGTAGAAAATCTTAGGATTCTTCGTGAAATCAATGACAAATTAATAAGAGACGTAGAAGACCTTAGATATGAAGGGTACCGACTTCGAAAAGGACAAAAACCACTTAAAGCTCAACTAGAATCAAAAATTAAAGACTTTAGGAGACTCCAGGAAGACTACAGCAACAAATGTGAAAATTACGATTATGTAGTCAAACAAAATGTTGAGCTTGTAGCTGAAGTTGAATCCTTGAAAGGAAAATTTGAGACCGCCAAACTTGATGTCAGAAAATATGATTTCTCAAGTGAGGTGGTTGCAAATATGATAGAACAAAGTATGCAGTTTAAAAGAAATCAATCAAAAGGTCTAGGGTATAATCATGTACCTCCTCCTTTCAATCATTCATACGTGTCCAAGCCCTTGTCCAAAGAAGAGATTGTCAATGAATCATTTATGATTTATGGCAAACCCTCCGGTTTTGTTTCAGGAGGATTTATTAATGTTGAAAGCACTAACATTTCTACTTCTCCTGTAGATCAATCCTTGAATCAGTCAAAGCACAAAGTTGAAGGATGTGTTTCTAAAAATAAAATCGAGTCCAAACCTGAAGCTTTTATTTTAAATAAAGACAATTCTTTGTTAAATGTTTTAAGTGACAATTTTTCTTGTGGTGTTTTTAATTATTCTGATACAGTAGCTGCTACCTCTGATACAGTTTTGAATGTTTCTAATATGTCTGATAAATCTTTGAACAGTTTGGTTGACAATTTAAACGTGTGTGATAAAAATGTTGAGATACCACTAGTCTCACAACCCTCAATAAATATAGCACCCTCACTTGCCTCACAACTTGATAATGTTGCATGTTTTTGTGAGACAAGCAAGGGTGTTTGTGGGAAAAACAAATCTGACAAATGCAGCACAAGTTCTAACAATAACAATCAGATTTGTTTTAATTGTGGCACTAAGGGTCATATTGCTAGAAATTGTCTTAATCGAATGTTTGTGAGTTATAATCTTCCAAGAGGAGAGAACGAATTCAGAGGAAGATCCTTAAATAGAAATTCCTCTAGAAGTCGCTCTCGAAATGATTATTGGGTAGATAAAAGAAATAGAAAAAGGAATATTTTTCACAGTCATAAAAGGTTTTTGAATCACCTTGTCCTGAACAGTCTGCCAAAAAGGAGCATAGCCATGCAAAGGTCAAGCTCATCCCAAAGCAATAATGGAACTTCAACCAATTCTGGTAGAAGTAACACATGCTTTAAGCAGATCATCAGACATAAAATGACAAAGTTGACTGAATTTTTCAAAAAACCTAATTATATATGGAAACCCAAATCTACTCCCAATACATCATCTGTATCCTCAGAGAAGTTCATGTGCAATAAATCTGAAAAGGCATCGGGATCACCCAGGAAGATCATGACCTGGGTGCCCAAATCTAATTAAACCCGCCCATTTTGCAGGGGCAGTTGCGGGGAAATGTCATCAGACCATGGTTCGTCGACAGCGGCTGTTCCTGCCCATAGGGTGAAGGCTCTTCGCACTGATAATGGAACGGAATTCAAGAATTCTGTTCTCAATCACTTATGTTCTGAGTAGGGGATCCTACATCAATTTAGTTCCGCTCACACACCTCAACAAAATGGTGTTGCTGAGAGGCGAAACAAAGCACTTAAGGATGCTGCAAGGACGATGTTGTGTGACTCCAAGCTCCCTGTTTTCTTTTGGGCAGAGGCAATAAACACTGCCTGTTATGTTCAGAATCGAGTACTCATCAACAAAGCTCAAATGAAAACTCCATATGAAATTTACTATGGTCACAAACCGTCAATTAGTCATTTTCGAGTATTTGGCTGTCCTTGCACCCTTCTTCACCTAGATGCCAATCCGAAGTTTAATGCCAAAGCTGATGACTGCTATTTTGTTGGGTATGCTGCACGTACCGCTTATAGAGTCTACAACAAGAAAACCAAACAGATTGTGGAATCCTATGACGTGCGTTGGTTGGAAGAGAATGAGACAGACGCAAGAGTGGGTCCGGACTGGTTATTTGATTACACGTCACTTTTCAAATCCTTAAACGTGTATTCAAATGATGTCTCAAGAACTGATTCGCATTTGAAGAGTATCTCTGAAGATGAAGTCGAAGAAGTTGTATACAAACCTGTATCTAAACCTTCCAATTCACTGAAAGGAAAGTCTAAAGCTTCAACCGAATGGAGGTCCTCCGACTCGCACAAGGGAGAGTCTTCTGCTTCATCTGAGGGGGAGCCGTCTGCTGAAATTGAAGGGGAGTCTTCTGCAACATCTTTCGATAAGTCTTCTGCTACTTCTCAAGGGAGGCCGTTATTGAAACATGACAGTCCTCAATCAGACCACATTGATTCTTCGGATGCTGAATCAAGACCTCCCACATCATTAGAGAAAGAGTTCATTCCAAATGATGCTTCCGCTGTCTCTTCAACCTTGATGGAATTACTCTTTCCTGACCTTATTGCAGATGAGTATGTTGCAGAACCATCTAGTTCTACTCAACAAGCAAATGAAGGAGGTCTTAACATTCACACTCTACCTGTCTCCATCAATGACATCAGTCAACAAATACCCTCTAGGATTCAACGAGATCATCCGCTCGAGAACGTTATCGGCCAGCTAGATAGTGGTGTTAAAACTAGAAGTCAAAGTGGAGACGTGAATACATGTCTGTATTCTTGTTTTATCTCTCAAATTGAGCCCAAGAATGTAGAAATGGCTCTAAATGAACCTAGCTGGGTGGATGCGATGCATGAAGAATTGCATCAATTTGAAAAACTAGGTGTTTGGAAGTTAGTTGAGTTACCAAAGGGCAAAAAGTCTCTTGACACACGGTGGGTTTATCGTAACAAGCAGGACGATTCAGGGGTCATTGTGCGAAACAAGGCCAGACTGGTAGTTCGCGGGTTTCGACAAGTCGAGGGTCTTGACTACACTGAGGTTTATGCTCCTGTAGCTCGCTTGGAGGCCATTCGTATCTTCTTGGCGTACGCTTCGTATATGAACTTCACTGTTTTTCAAATGGATGTCAAGACCGCCTTCTTGTATGGCAAGGTGAAGGAAGAAATCTACGTTGATCAACCTCCAGGGTTTGTCGACCCGAAGTTTCCTAATCATGTCTACAAGTTGGATAAAGCGTTGTATGGGCTGCATCAAGCTCCTAGAGCATGGTATGCAACTCTAACAGAGCATTTGCTCGAACATGGCTATACACGTGGTACTATCGATCAAACATTGTTTATAAAGCATGTCAACAAGGACCAGATACTTGTTCAAATATACGTCGACGACATAATCTTTGGATCAACTAGCCAACAACTTTGCAAGGAGTTCGAAAGTGTAATGAAAAAAAGATTTGAAATGAGTTCTTTGGGAGAAATGACCATGTTTTTGGGGCTTCAGGTTAAACAGAATTCAACCGACATCCTTCTTCATCAGGCCAAGTATGTGGATGATATTCTTGAGAAGTTCGCACTTCATGATGCTAAATCTGCCTCAACACCGATGGCTGAACGACCCCTCCTGACTCCAAATCCAGAAGGTGAACCCGTAGATCAAACTCTTTATCGATCGATGATCGGATCCCTAATGTATCTTACTGCAAGTCGACCAGACATTATGTTCACAGTTTGTCAATGCGCACGCTATCAGGCTAATCCTGAACTCTCTCATCTTATTGCTGTTAAAAGAATTTTTCGATATATCAAAGGAAGCCCTAAATTGGGTCTTTGGTATCCGAAGAATTCTGAATTTAATCTTTATGCCTTTACTGACAGTAATTATGGAGGTTGTGAGCTTGACAGTAAATCAACTTCAGGAGGATGTCAATACCTAGGTGACAGACTAGTTTCATGGCAATGCAAGAAGCAGCACACTGTCTCGACTTCGACAGCAGAGGCAGAATATGTGGCAGCATCAGCTTGTTGTTCTCAAGTTATTTGGATCCAACATCAGCTGTTGGACTACGGTTTGAATTACTCAGAAACCCCTATCTATTGTGATAATGAGGCTGCCATACAAATTGCTAAGAACCCAGTCCAACACTCTAAAACCAAGCACATCGATATTAAAATTCACTTTATCAGAGACTGTTATGAACGATCTTTAATTCGAATCGAACAAGTCCACACTGATAAAAATGTGGCTGACTTGTTCACAAAACCTTTTAACAAAGCTCGTTTTGATGTGCTTGTGGGATTTCTGAAAATGATACGTTTTGAGGATTAATTTTTTTCTTTTCTTTTCCTTTTTCTTTGTTTGTTTTTATTTTTTATTTTTTATTTTTATTTTTTATTTTTTATTTTTTATTCTTGGTCTTCTTAGTCTATTTTAAATTTTTATTAAGTTTGTCTTCAATTTTTGTTAGGTATGTTTAAATTTGCGCACTTTTCTTTCGTTTAAATTCTCAACCATGCACAAATTTATGGGGAGAAAGAAAATCCAAAAACAACAAAAAGCACAAAAAATCCAAAAATAGTGTCATTTCAGTAAAAAATCCAAAAATAGTGTCATTTCAGTAAAAAATCCAAAAATAGTGTCATTTCAGTAAAGAATCCAAAATAGTGTTATTTCAATTCAGAAATTAAATTTTTTTTTTGTTAGCAACTTTCGTTGTAAGTACTGTGATGGGAAATGATATTAATAAGTGATAAAGGACGACCTGAATCGGCGTAACGTACCTAAGTTGAATCGTCTACGCTCTGTGCTCGATGTGCTGGTAGGCGCGAAAGATTTTAAAAAGGGACTTGACTAGGAAAGTTGAACCAAATGAATTTAAGGACTCGACAAATCTTGACCTAGTTAGATTCGTTTAATCTGACATCACGACGCTCGGATAGGTTGAGTAGGGAGATAAACACGAGAATCTACTCGTCACATTAATTGAACCCGTACTTGGAACCGTGGCTTAACTTTTCCTCGATGTGCGGATTCTGTCCTTAATTCCGGTTGGATGGGGCGACTGGTAAATTCCGATAAATTAGGTCTGTAGAAAATCGTTTTCTTTCTTTCTTTCTGTTAGTCATATGTTGTCTCCTTTGCGCGACTTCTAATCTGACCTGGTACACAACATATGCAACTCCATTTCTCTGTAGGAAATATATATGTGCTTGAAATATATGTATGAAATGTATGTGTGAAAAACTTCTCATCTGTTAGCCACATGCTGTCTCCTTTGCGCGACTTCTAATCCGACCTGGTACACAGCATATGCAACCTTCTTATTCTCAACCCCTCTGAAGTAGTTAGCAATAGAATTCTGAATCTCTTCTCTCTCTGAATGGTTGTCTGCTCACCCGGTGTAAGGAGTACTTTGGAAGTTCTTGATGGCTGGGGCATATCAGGAAGCAGGAAACACGTTCCAGTACAATTAAAATGGAACACTCAAAGATTGTCTATAGATCTCGCTGCTCAATTTAGGTGGACAACAATATCCCTGGTCGTCGTCAGATGAATGGTCCTTAAGATATAGTATCTAAGGAATTAGGATCAGATATAATTTTTAGGAACTTAAGTTCACACTGTCTTGTATCAAATAGTATGTCCTAAATAAGTCACAAATTTTTCGTGTTTAAGTGGACAACAATACCGACGATCGACCAGACAAAGATGTGAATATGGAAGGTACCGACAAGTGGATAAAGGCTGTCTAAAAAATTTGATCCCAAATCTCTCTTAAAGTTAAATATCATTTTTATTTTTGTTAAATTTGTCATAGTTTCTTCTAATTTAAATATTAGAGGAGAATTAAAAAAATAAAAATAAAAAAAAAAAAAAAAATCAAAAAGTAAAAATCCAAAAATAGTGTTATTTCTGTTCAGAAAATCAAAAATCCAAAAAATATTTTTGTTTCTGTTTTAATTTGTGTGCTAAGTTTTCTTTTAGTTTTGTTTTGTCTTGAATAGTGATTTCAGGTATAGATAAGACTCATGGAGTGTGTGTTGAAGATTTCTGAGCAAAAGCTTCGTCCATGAGCATCGAAGAATTCTCATTCGAAGGAGCAAGAAATGAAGATCATTCTTTCAACATTCAATCCTTCAACCCCAGAAGCAAGGTGAAGCTGCAATTGAAGAATATGTGACGGATTGCATTGAAGCCTCCTCAATCAGTCTGCTGCTATTTATGAACTTGTTGAAGTGATCTAGAAGATTTGTTCTCTCTGAAGATTCTCAAGCTGAAAGCGCCATCTTTCAAGAATCAGTACAAGAAGCCTCCTCACCCAATGTGTGTTCAATGCCAAATTCTGAAGAAAAACCCAACCGCTCAAGATGAAGTCAATTATTGAAGATTTATATGTTCATCTTGATGCTGTGAAGAAATCGAAGGTTAAAGCTGAAGCCAAGCTCTCATTGAAGATTGACAAGAAGAGCCAGCTACTTTTTAGGGGGAGCTTGTTGGGTCAATTAAGAAAAGAAAGCTATAAACCAAGGGGGAGATTGTTGGGTCAAAATATGGTTTATACTTTACTTTTCTAGGCATTGTATTTTTGTGTAATAATTGTGGAATTTTCGGTCTAGTTTACGGCTGAGTTTACGGCCGTAAACACCTTACGGCCGTAAACTCATTTACGGCCCATTTGTTTCCGGCCCATATCCAACATGTATAAATACAGGTGTTAGGGTGAGGAGTAGAGATTGATGATTGTTGAACAGAAGTAGTTTACGGCTAGAGAGACAGGAGCTTTTATTTGTGTGTGAATCTTGTGTAAGGAATTTCATTCATATCATTAATACAATCAAGATTCATCATATTCTTCTTCTTCTTCTCTTCTATTTTATTTTGCATCATCCGTTTGATTGGGATTCCGCACCATCAAACGGATCTGACTGATACACGGGCATTTTAGGGACTTACATTGTTCATAGTGTTCTTCTAATTTAAATATTAGGGGAGAAATAAATAAAAAATTCAGAAAATTAAAAATTAAAAAAAAATAGTGTTATTTCTGTTTTATTTCTTTTTCAGAAAATATGAAAAATCCAAAAATATTTTTTTTTGTTTTAATTTGTGTGCTAAGTTTTCTTTTAGTTTTGTTTTGTCTTGAAAAGTGATTTCAGGTGAAGATGAAACTCATGGAGTTTGTGTTGAAGATTTCTAAGCCAAGGCTTCGTCCGTGAGCATCGAAGAATTCTCATTCGAAGGAGCAAGAAATGAAGATTATTCTTTCAACATTCAATCTTTCAACCCCAGAAGCAAGGTGAAGCAGAAATTGAAGATTATGTGACAGATTGCATTGAAGCCTCCTCAATCAGTCTGCTGCTATCTTAAACCTGCTGAAGTGATCCAGAAGGTTTGTTCTCTCTGATGTTCTCTCTGAAGATTCTCAAGCTAAAAGCGCCATCTTTCAAGAATTAGTACATCAAGCCTCCTCACCCAATGTGTGTTCAATGCCAAATTCTAAAGAAAACCTCAAGTGCTCAAGATGAAGTCATTCATTGAAGATTCATATGTTTATCCTGATGATGTGAAGAAATCGAAGGTTAAATCTGAAGCCAAGCTCCCATTGAAGATTGACAACAAGATCCAACTACTTTTTAGGGGGAGCTTGTTAGGTCATTAAGAAAAAAAGTTATAAACCAAGGGGGAGATTGTTGGGTCAAAATATGGTTTATACTTTGCTTGTCTGGGCAAATGAATTTTTTTGTAATATTTTTGGAGTTTACGGTTGAGTTTACAGCCGTAAACACCTTACGGTCATAAACTCATTTAAGGCCGAAGTTCAGTTAGCCCATACTCCCAAGTATAAATATAGGTGTTAGGGTGTGAGGAACAGATTGATGAACCCTAGAGATTGTACGGCAAAGAGAGAGAGGAAGAGAGAGCATATTGTGTGAAAGAATCTATTGTAAGGAATTTCATTCATATATCAATATATACAAGATTCATCATCTTCTTCTTCTTCTCATTCTCTTCTATTTGATCTGACGTCATCTGTTTGATTGGGATTCCGCACCATCAAACAGATTTGATTGATACACAGGCAAATTAGGGACTTACAAGTTTTCACTTATGAATACTTTAATTCCAAGTTAGCCCTTAGAATTTTAAAAAATTAAAATTCAACCCTTATACTTTATAATATTATAAGTTAATAATATTTATATTTATGTATAAGAGTAAAGTCAGTCTTACCGTTAGTAGGCCTCATTCACGAAGCCGATGTATAAGGGGGGTATAAGGTTACTGCCTATAAAATGACAGTTTAATGGGTGTCCACTCTCACCCACCACTTCCTTGACTGGTGGAGGGTCGTTAGCCGAACGGGTAGGACAAAGACTATAATTCTCCCTTCATTAAAAGTATTAATGATAAATACTAAGTAACTAAACCTTTTATAAATACTCAATCTTAGTTACTTAGGAAAATGTGAATAAGGTGCTAATCCATGAAATTACACTTTGCACTTTGTTTAAGTCGGTTAGTGGAGCGTGTGTGGTTAACCAGCACACTAACTCGTATTTAACAATGTAGGCAGAGGGTAACTTAATGTTTATCATAGTATCGATGGAGCGTGTGTGGTTAACCGGCACATCGATTGAGGGGTAAACACTTAAGGGTACCAAGTAATTTGCATGGTTACTTCACACCTTGTTTTGTGATCCTCGGCATCCCAGTCACAAAACCTGAAGGGCACACTCGAGATTGAAACATGCCTTTGAAAAGTTCAATGAATCTCAAAGATCTAGGAGTTTCAAAACCAATTAAAACCTAATAATACATTTCGTTTATCTTGGTGGAAATTGGTGAATCGTCATTCACCTACCTTCAAATATTCTATAGCTTGGATTACGGCATCCCTCTTCCAAGTTATAAAATAGTTTGTTGGGTCCTAGCCTTAATATTTCATATTGGGTGTTATATTAAGGACTTTAAATCAACTATCTTGATTATCTCCCAAAAGATGTCTAGTTCAGACATCTATGATCTTCCCAAATATCTTGGAACTTCACTTCCTCCACCTCCTCCAATTATTCTCCCTAACCCACAAGTTCAAGGCCACTCAAGCCCAATTGGCAAGGCAAGGTCTAGGTGTGATCACATCTTGGAGATGAAGTCACATACTGACAAGTCGGAAGAGTTGGATGTCAAAGTCTTGAGAAAGTTAGTGGTTCAATCACTTTCTAAGTCACATAGTGAGTTCCTTTGGGACTCCTATGAAATAGACTATGACAAGACTCTTAATGATCTTATATATTTGCTTGGTGCTGCTAAATCAGAAATGATTTAGTGTACTAGTAAAGCAAATTTGATTAGGAGATCAACTTCCAAAAAAACTTTATGGACAGGGACAATAGTGACACAGGAAATCCAGAAATGCATTCTCTTCCCAATGGAAAGGGATTGGCCATAGTCAACTTGGTTGACCAAATGGTAAAGAGAAAGACTAAGTCTGAGATAGTCGCATGTACTATTACCTAAGGGTCCATATGTTTCTATTGCCAAAGGAAGGGGCTTTGGTTACGAAGCTACCAAACTTACCTAAGGATGGTAAAGTCAATAAGTTTGACTTTATTTCAGGTAAAGTCCATTGTCTAACTCTATTAAGTTCCTACTTGGAGATTCTTATTACATGATGTGGCTGGGTCACATGTTGATGTTTTAAGAATCAAAGAAAAGTAAAGAAACTTAAAGGAAGTATATGTTGATTCTGATTGCGAAGATGGATTTCAATCGCATGGTTCGGTGATCAAAATTTTGAGCAGGTGCTTAAGAGTTATGATAGATTGCTTAGATGACAACAAGTTTTCATATACATTTGCATTGTAAGGATTAGTTTTTCCGCAAAGTTTTAAAATAAAATAAAAGTTTTTAATTTTATTTATTTTAGAATATCCTTACAATGGCATTTGAAAAAAAAAGATGTTGCTTATATGATTCCATTGATAGCAATATTGGAAATATGAATTTGATTCTTTCATTTGTGGTAGTGTCTAAATTTACCAAATAAGGAAAGATTCTCATCACCCAAGTTTCAGTTGGATAGAAACTTGGAATCATGCAAGTTGTATAGTATGATGAATGAGAACTTTCGAGCATTGAAAAATTAAGACTAACTGCTTGTTCCCATGGATTTGTGAGTCAAGAGAAGGACTAAGGGATCAAGTACACTTTCTTGTGCACTTGTCAAAGTCCACCACAAAAGATGGATAAGACTATTCGTCATGATTTACTAAGGTTTAGTAAATATGATTATACTTACAAGCTTAAGTATAATTATGAAGCATTGGAAAATTTTCAATGTATGAACGAATAAGAAGAATCAAATTAGGCAGAAGGATAAAAGTTTCTCAAATCTGAAAAGATGGGAGAGTACTTTAGTATCATGTTTTAAGATCATCTTAATGATTTTGAGACCTTATCACAATTCATCCTCTAAGTACATTCTGATAGTTAAGAAGAAGAGTTATGAATTGTTGAAGTGGTTAAATCAAGAAGATGATTCATACTTCATTCCAAAACAATTCATAGAGTTATACTCTAATATTGTAACTTGAGTGACATGTCTTAAAGAAGGTTTAAAACACTTGTCAAATGTAAGAGTAAAAGTTTTCTACTCTTGTACATTTGAAATTGGTAAGTTGTGATGTTTTGGATAAAACAAAGACCAACTAAGGCTAATTGTGTTAAGTGTCTATCTTGATTAGAATCCACACTATCTCTTGAATATCTAACAAGAAAGTCTTATATGTCAAGAGGACAGTGGGAGTCTTAAAGGTCTTGAAAGTCTCAAGAACTAATCAAGAATAAAACCTGAAGTTCTTCACTAGCACACGAATTGAGGTTTATAACCTATCGTGTTGACATATTCTGTGCCCATTCCAGTTAAATTTTGCTTTGCATATGAGTTCTTAGAGTTCTCAATTGGTTGCACAACAACTTGGAAGCAATGGCAGGCCCTTGAGCTGCTAGATGGCAAGAAATTAAGATTGAGTTCAGTCCATATGAGCTTGGATTTGTCATTATCCTTGTCACGTGACTATGGTTTTGACAATTCACATGGATAAGAACACATACACCATTAAATCTAAGGGTCATAAGGTTTCTCTCCGATTCATGAAAATGATGGTGAAGAAACACTTCCACCAAGTAGATTTGAAGTAGATAGCAATTGTGATATTTGCATTCTCAAAGTCGTTAGTGGAGCTGTGTGGTTAACCGTCACACTAACATGGACTTGTGAGAAGTGGTAAAGGTCTAAACAATTGAGACTATGATTACGACATCCCTTTTCATAGTTCTAAAATTGTCCAGACACACCTGTGAGCTATCTAAAAGAGGTGTATGATTTTGATAAAGTTTTATCAAAACAATCTAGTATCCGACATCTGAACTCTGGTAAGAAAGTCAGCTAATTTCTGAGTACATGTCAAAGCTAGTGGGAGCATAAGTGTTATGCTAATAATCATCATGTTAGTGGGAGCATGATAATTATGATAAAGGTTGCAAATTAGCAATGTTAATTGTACAAGACAAAAGATTCAATTGGGAAAGAGTTGTTTTGCTATAATTAAGGGAGAGGAAATTATACTTTATCTCAAATCTAAAAGCTTAGATTGAGGTCTTAATCGTATTTAGTCAAGAATATATGTGAATTTCATGTTGGCTTGGCTCAACATAAGGAAATTCTATATATGGGTTCATTATTTCCGTTCTAAAATTCGATTATGATTACGACATCCCTTTTCATAATCTGAATTATGAGAACTTGGCAAATAGAAATGGAAATATTATAGCAAAAGACTAGTTTAGTCTTTATGTGAGACATCATGAATCGTGTCACATATGCTTCGGATATAGGATCGATTACATGTGCTATATTCATCCTTTCTAAAATTTTCCAAATGTCTGGGGCATTAAGAAGGGAAAAGGTCTAGAATTGGATATGACTAAAATGATTAAGCAATTGTTGAGGACAATCTAAGGTTTACCAAAGATTGGTTGCTCAAGGACAGTTGGAAGTATAGTATTAATTCTGGAAGGACCATATTGACATAATTTGTATGGAGGAAACTCTTGTTAAGAAGTAATAGTCAAAATGGAATATGGAAATGTTCCAAAGTCAGAAAGTATTCAATCTGTAAGATTAGGAAACTTAATGCAAGAAGGATATTTCCAAGGAGTTGATCTCCTTTGGAATACTCTGTAATGATTGTTGCCAAGTCTTTGTGAATTTGTGCATAATCATTACAAGAGGATCAATGCATATAAGTTTAGAATCTAACAGAATTCAGTAAATGGCATGAATTTGAATTCTTGCATTTGCAGTAAGGAATTGGGACTGTGAAATGAGAATCATTGGGCTATGTTTAACTGGTCTATTTCGTAAAGTAAAGATCATAGACAAACATAGTATGCATACTTGGTGTGTGGCATGACTAGTGTTTAGAAAACATAGTGTACATGCTTGGAGCATGGGACAACTAGTGTTTTAACTCAAGAATAAAGTTGATAAAACCGAAACAATGAATAATGAGTAATCAGTATGGTGATAAATAAAAGTGTTTATTTATATTCATAGGGTTTGTTACCAAATTTGATTCATTTATTCTTGTGTTTCACTTTGCATGTTTTGACTTCCATAATAACTAGGTTATTTTTCCGGAATGATTTAAACCATCCACAGTTGGTCATATGTTGGAAGTAGATATGAATCAAGACTATCATGGGTTGGCTTGTAGAGGTCCAAGTTGGTGGACAAAGTTGTGCTACAACACTCATGAGTGCTCATAAATCCTGAGTATTGGATTCAACCTGCGCTCATTTGAATCACTTCATGGATTTTATCATGAGTGATCATGAGACGATAATATCTTATATTCTTCAAACCTAGAGATATGAGTTGTTACTATGAGTTGATAGTACATTGATTGCACGAAAACGCATTGGTAACTCGATGTTATAAAACGTGCCTTTGTGTATGATTCAACAAGTAGTAGAACAAGCCATATGAGTCGAATTTTATCCATTCCTTTTACCTTCGGGATAAAAGCGATATCTGTGGGCCCCTCGATGATTTAATGATGACACATGTGAGTGCTTGGCCAAGCCAGGACTGATTTGATTTGTTCAATCAGCCAGTCATCATGAATCGGAAATCGGGAAACAACAAATGGACATAGAGAATGATTATAATCCATGTCTCGGTCCATATGATATCTAGAATTGAGGAATATGTGATCCCTTATCTAATGGACAAGTTCGTTGACAAAGATCAGAGTTCGACAGCGGCTTTAAGAGCTACGATTTCCGGTTAGGTTTTGAAGTCATACTCAATAATAGTTTTAGACTTATCCAAGTGGGAGACTGTTGGATTAATGTCTAAGTCCATAACTATATTTGGTATGTACTTGACCCGACCCAACATGGTCCATTTGGGTTGCACTTCACCGGCACAATTTACATGGATAGTCTTTTGAGAATAGTATATTTATGATTTATATTAATATATTATAAGTTCTAATTTATTAATATATAATCATATTATTTAATTAGTATTGATCAGGAAGTAATTTATAATTAATTAAGTGATCAAAATGAACTAATTAAATATGGACTCTTATATATATATATATATATATATATATATATATATATATATATATATGGAATGGGCCAAGTTCATTTAGGTTGGGCTAAGCTTTCATGGATAGTCCATGGAGTGTTTAACCCATGGATCATATGAAATGAAAGGTCATGGGTTTAACCCTAGTCTCCATACTATATAAAGATGTCATTGGTTGGTGAAATTGGCACTAGTGTGGGTACACTAAGAAGGGCTAGCCGATTTCAGTAGAGAGAACCAAGTATACATATTCTCTAAAGTCTTCCAAGGTGTTTTGGTAATTTGTGATTCCACTTGAGGCTTCCACATTATTGGGGATAAGCTCTTAAAGCTTGAAGACATCAAGCTACATCAAAAGGTATGTCATCTAACTAGTACTTTGTAGAATAAGAGCTTCATAATATGCTAGTTAGGATTAAAGACTTGGAAAGTTCTTATTTGGATGTATAATAGAGAAAACATAGATCCAAGGTTTATAGGGTTGCATGTACACCATAGGAGTGTTAGAATGCTCAAAACCCAATAGAAACATCCATAGAAAAACAGTAGTCAGTAATCTTAGGAACTTCTTCTTCCTCCTTTTCATATTCAAGGGCATTAACCCTATGATGATCGGGTCTGGAATAAGGTTTAGATTTATAGGGTCTTTATGCTATGGATTCAGCCTTTCTATTGGGATTATCATATGATCTTGGTGGGTTGCTCCTTGTCTTCCCTACCAAACTTGTTCACGAAATCCCTGAGGGATTCCTTAGGATCCTGAACCACCCAATAGAGATCATTCGTGATCTTCTTAAATGTTCTGCTACAAGAAAATTGGTTGTTAAAAATATTAACTAAATGTGCAAACGAAGTAATAGAGTAATGATGAAGATTTAGTAGCCATTTCAAGGCTGATCCTGTGAGGGTGGAACCAAAATCCTTGTACATGCAAGCTTCCTTCAAGTGTATGGGAATGGGGATGATCTCCATTCTTTCCCTGTATTGTGACACATGTTCTTCAAGATCCATGGTCCTGTCATAAGGCTTCATGTTGAAAGTTTAGAAGCGCTTTGGGACCTCAGTGTCAACGATTGCAGGAGCGAATCTCGCAATCCTGTGGCTTGTTGGGGAGACTTCCGGTATAGGTTGGAGTACTCCAGGTACGCTTGAGATCGCCTATCGTAGCTATTGAAGTTATTTGGCCATGATCAGGCTCATTCCTGTATCAACATCCATAGAGTTAGTGGTAAATGTATTATTATTGACGAAGTTACCAGGATCCTTGTTATTAGGAGTAACAATTGTTTTATTAGGATCCTGGATCGTATAAGCTTGCTCTCTTGGAGCTATGTCCCAGGCGGGGACAGAGGCAAATATTGAGGATCCTATCTTGAGGCAGTTAGTTGAGGATCCTGTACTGTCGAAATTTAGGATCTTGGGCTGCAAGACCAATGTTGATGCATCTTAAGGCTTGCAGATCTCTGCCCTCATTCTCTCCACTTCCTCGAGTATCGTACTATTATCCTCCTACCTTTGAGTGACTTGTCGTTCCAATCTCTTCTTCAAAGTGAGGATTTTGTTATCGGAAATCAATACAGGAAGATCCTGAAATCCCTAGGTAGTGACCGGACAACTGTTTTTCTTCGGTGCCTCAGAGGTTTTCTTGGGAGCTCCAGTTGGGGTGGAGGAATAGTTTTAGAGGAAATAGGAGGATTTGGGGAAAAGGATAAGGTCGGTTGGGCAGACATGATTCTCAAATGATGATGAACACCACAGCCCCACGATGGGCGCCACATTGTTTTTGTCAAAATTTGATCAAGTGTAATTCGACCAAATTGTATGAGACACTGTTGTGTTAGTGTAATGTAAGTATAAAATTTTAATCAAAATGTGACAAATGAGTTACAAGGAAAGCCCTTGATCATTTGTAGGATCTCCAGCATAAAACCTTGGGATGTGATAATAATCACCTGCATTGATGTGTTTTATTGATTTTAAACCGAGATTATATAGATTATGAAAGTAATACGAGTACAAGAGTAATGCTAGGGCGAATCGTGTCTGTGGTATGCTAAATACGTGTGTTGTTTATAGTCTAGTGTAAGTAACAAGAAGTCTGATAATTTCAAGATCCTCTAAAATCATCATATGAACATTACTTGACTTGGTATTCTGGTTCTTTTGCCTTGTTGAGATGACTCTCCGTTGAGAATGGGTTTTGTGTTGACTAGTTATGCACATGTGAGAAAAATAAAGAAAATATAGTCATTATAAGTGTTAAGAAATATTAGTAGTAATAATCAGGATTATTGGATATGTTTAAGGATCCTAAGACTTCAGAAATATTTAAGGATCCTAGATATGATTCAAGGATCCTACCCATAACAAAACCAATCCATTTAGCTACTAAGGGGTGTATCATGCTCCAAGGGGGCCCATCTAGCATCAATAACACATCAACATCAAGGTAGCGCATCCTGGAAGACCAAGAGCACATACTCCATAATATGGCTCATAAGGCCAATACGTACCTTTGAAGGTTTCATCGCATCTTCAGGATGCTCCACCTCATTAGTGTTTCCAAATGCTCCATATCAATCTAAAATGCTCGAGTCACGTTTAACTTTCTCATTTCCTTCAATGACTGTTATTTCCATTACTTGTAGTTAAACTTTGGTGTGATGGTGTTTGTATTATTAATACAGAACTATACGAACATGTATGTTTTGAATGACTACAAGGGTATCTTGATATCACTTCTATATTTTACGACATCTTTAAAGCAAATAAAGTCCTAATTGTACTTCATTCTAGAGATCACTTCTCTATTTTATGATATTTAAAACAACTATTTTTCTCCAACTATATAATATAATACCATAGATTTTGATAATCTACCAAGTCTTGAACTAATATCGCTAATTACCAAAATATCATATTGGCTTTTATTTTCGTTTGCATCGTGTGTGAGCACAGAATACGATGGGGGAGGTAGCAGTCGTTAAAAAGATGAATAGGAGAACTCAAAGGGGAAAAGCGTTGCGTGAGGCGTAGGAATTTACTTAATTTCTCCAACTTTGAAATTGAAAAAAATGGATTTTGATTACAGACAACGCATAAACACATCGTCCCCACCACTCATTTAAATAAAATACATGATTACTCGGGTATCCGTCTCAACACAGAAACTACATTCGAAGTCACCAACATAATTTTATTTAATGGATGCAACCTTAAATGGAGCCAATGCGGATTTATCCAGTCCTTTAGTGATTCGAAGTGTTGTGTACTCTTTCAGGTTAGTCTCCTTGTATACACAAGGGTTTTCTTCCGACACCAATTCCTTGATTGGCCTATAAGTTTTTGATTCAATTCCCTCGTGAAATGGCCGAAAGATAGCTGCCACTGATATTCGTGAACTTGTTTTTTGAGCCAACACACGGTGATGAACGCTTTTGAACTTATCGTTTGTGATGAGCTGCACTCGCAAAAGGATTCAGGTTAAACTTCCTAGAATTAATGATGTTTAAAAAATATTTAAAAATAAAAATAAAAATATTAAATGTATACGTTTACGGTTATGTTCTTCATCAATTCACAAGTGCATATATCGAGAGTATCCCCACTACCATATTAACCACTTTTTAATTTATAAAACATAGATTTTAATCGTTTATATGATACTTATTCAAATATCAAATTTTATATAGTAATATTAGTTAATTAATAGTTAATTTAGAAAAAGATACAACTAATAATAGAAGGACTATTGATTTCTAGTTAATATAATAATCGTTGCTTATATATAAATATATTTATACGATTTATTTTGTAACTTAACCACATATTAAGTATTTTTAATTTTTAATATATATGCATGTCTATGACTCTATGTATGAATTGGTATATTCATGTAATAAAATAATTAAATAAATATATAGAAAATATACTAATATAATTTGGGATTATGAATAACATAACCATATGACAAATGTAAAATAATAAATAACTAGGCATTGAGAGGCTTAATTTTTTTATTATATATTTTTATTTAAAAATAAAAACTTATGATAACGATAAAGATTTTTTTTCTGGTTCGTCCAGAAACTTTTAGGTTATTTAATTCCTCACGACCGGTCCCGTAAGTGAACTTATGATTTGTTAAAAATTATATATTAAGAGAGTGTTTGACAATATGAAAAAAACTTTTAAAATAATTTCTTATTAACACTTAAAAATGAAGATTTCAATAAATTATGATTTCTAACTTTTTAAAACTCCTTATAACTTTTTTGGTTGTAACATGTATAATTTAAGTTAAAACAATTTTTAAAAAACAACTTATTGACATATTGATTTTTCTCAAAAAAAAAAAATAATAATAATTCAAATACATTTAAAAAAACTCATTTTTTAACGACTATATATCATTAAGTCATTTTGCATAAAAAAAAAAATTTGAGGTTCAAAATTAAAATCTCAAATACTATCTACGTACATATGAAAACAAAATTACATGTGATAAAAGTTAAAAACTTTTTGTTCCGCATGCACAATTTTGTGAAAGTATAAGGACCAAATTTATAGTCACCACTAAAAACAAGCATGTAAAATTGTAATTTTGTAAAAGAAAAAATATATATATCTTATAAACAAACAAGTAAAAAAGATATAAAAAGATGTAAAAGAAAGTTATAAAATTTAGTTTTCTAAAAAATAAGTTTTTTAAAACTTTTACAATGAACTTTTTTTAAAATAAGTTAACGAATATTTATAAAAAAAGGTTTGGACAAAGTTTATAACAAAAAGTTAAATTTGAAGCAAAAAAATTTTAAAAAAAATTAAATTTTTTTACACAGAGTAGCGAATAAACGTTGATCAAGTTGCGCCGCAAATTAGTTATTGTAAAATACGGAGAAAAGAAAAACATTAAAAAAAGTTGGACGAAAATCATAAAAGAAAGACAAAATTCCATAAATGGTCCCTCTGGTTTACCAATATGATGCTTGTGGTTTCCAAAATTATGAATTTGAAAAAAACAATGGATGAGCAGGATTTGGGTCAGGAACTCAGGTTAGTAGAGATGTGCAATAATGGTGGAGATGCTCTTGTGTGTATTCTTAACCCAAATTTAAACCCACAAAATGAAAATGTGAAATCTCTTGTAAAGTGAATTCCTTTTTGTTTATGAATGCATAGCGTAAGATTTTTCATGGTAACTTAAAACTTGCCTGTAAAAGGTCTGCAACATTAACCACTAAAGTTCCTGAAATTGGTGAGACATTAACCCACTCATTTTGATGGAGGACTTGAAGGCCACCCAATAGATCTTGTAGAATTATTGTAAAGAAACCAGCATCCGTATGACAATTAGTCCCTAAAGTCAATTCCGGTTGAGGACAAGTCGGGTAGTAATGACCCAATACGAAAAGTCCTTCCGCACAACCCAACTTCTCAAGCTGATTTGTTTCAAGCCCAAGAGCCTCTGAGAACAATTTGAGCAGAGTAAACCCTAATTTCATGATGTGGTTGGAGTACTCCGTTAAAATATCCCTGCATATTTTTACATGTAAAGTCAATGTTATAAAGGTATAATTTGCTGATAGAAAAAGTGGAATATAATTTGGTATGTTGTTGAAATTATAATAATTTAAGTCAACTGTTAATAATAGTAGTAGAACATCGTATTAACACCTGCAAATCGATGGGATTTCTTCCGATCGTGGAGAATTAGGAGCCATAACCGACAGAAACGAATCACTCCAAACAGCTGAATCACCTGTAAACAAATGGAAATTGCTAACATAGAAAAAGCGCTTCTGAAAATCACGGGAGTAATACTTGATCTTCTCCTCCGTTTCCATCTCATGGAACCCTCGCACTCCATCAATCATCTCATCCAAAACTCTTTTCGGGATTCCATGATTGATTATTTGGAAAAACCCCCACTTTTCACAAGCATCCCGAACATTTTCGATATTCTTGCTGTCTTTAAGGTCTATAATTGGGATATTGAACTGATTTTGAGTAGTTGATGAGTTTGAATCTTCGATTATGGGTTGATTGTTGATAAAAATACGAGGGATCTTTGACAAGCCAGCGTCGATAAGGCCTTTGACACCGGATTTGGAATCATCAAAGGCTTTTAATTCGGACTCACGATCGTATTTCGATTGAATTGCTGGCTCGACTTCATGGGTGGTAGTTACCATACTTGCTTATGTAAGATGATTGAAAGAGAATATCGCAAATTGGGTAAAACGTTTAGGGTCAAATACTCAAATTCTTGATTACATGAACTAAATAGTTATTTTACAATTAAAAAAAAAAAATTGACCGAATTTTGGGATACCGGGTAGTATTAGGACTAAGGTTGTTAAGATTTCGATTCTACATAGGATTATTTTTCGATATGCAAGATTGGGATTGAGATTAGGATCTTAAGATCCCACAAAATAAAACATTATTTTAATCTATAATTTAAAAATATATTTCAAACATTTAATTTTCATTCAAAAGTTACAGAAACTCCAAAATATTAGTCATAAGTCAGAATACAAAATGATAAACGGTAAATTGGTAAATGATAAAATACATGAAGTTGTAAAAAAAAATTGAAGGAAGGTAGGATCAGATCGAATCCCGATCCTACAATCCTATCTAGGATCTTACAATCCTACCAAAATACGATTTATTTACGATCTGACTCGTTTTTAATATCTAGGATCGTAGAATTGCTATTTTGACAACCATGCTCTGGACTATTGTTTAGGATTTTTTTTTTTAGTTTTTACTTAAAAAATTATGTGTTGTATGTTAATTTTTTTTGTTTATTTATGGTTTTAAATAAAATATTAATGGGTTTTCTAGGTTATAAAAAATTCATGGGGCAGAAAAATACTTAAACCCTTAAGTTTACATGCAACCTACAAAATGATCTATGTCTTCTCTATTGATAGCAATAACATATTAACATCAAGAAATCCTAAAGAGAGACAATGAAAATCAAAATTAACATAAGGTTTAGGGCTACATACTTTTTGATTATTATAGCAAATAATTAAATCAAATCCTCTTACAGTTCCTTGGAAAGAAATCACCAAAATGATGATGCCTCTATGACTCACACCAAAACTAGAAACCCTAGAATGAGGAGGAGAGGAGAGATATGAATGGAATTTCAGTTCTATGCCTTTTTGTAATGTGGTGAATGAAAATTACAAGTCAATGGGTCCTATTTATAATTTAGATAACTTAAAGGTAAAACAAGATTTGAATTAATTAAATAATAGATTTAATCTTAATTTAAATCATTTCATTTTAAGTAACCAGGAGACTTCCAAAAACCTTAGGAAACCCTCTAAAACTATCCATACTATAGATGGTTCTAGAATTGTTTCTTTTGTTCAACTACTAAACAATTTTACAATTCACCTATTGTACCTTTAATTAATTCCAATTAATCTCAAATGAATTCCAAATTAATTCTGATTAATAATTAATCAATTCTAATTGATTCCATGTTAATTTATTAATCATATAAATTAACAAATCAATTATTTAACAATTGATCTTATATTAATTTATTAATCATATAATAAATCAACAAATCAACTCTCTAATTCTTATTAAAATATTAATCATATAATATATTAACAAATCATTTTCCCATAATTTTCAATTAGTTTATTAATCATATAATAACCTAATAAATAATACTTCTCTCTCCTAATATCATTTCTAGTTATTTCTAGTGATGAAGGCAATCCAAAAATGACTTTCTTTCTAATTACAAGAATATACCATATTAGTTACTAGCTTAGACACCTTAATGCAACAGTCCCCCACTTGGATAAGTCTGTAACTACAATTATAAGTATAAACCTTAAACTAAACAGCAAAGAGTATTTTCCAAAGCCATTGTCGAACTTTGATTTAAATCAAACGTTGGCCCTAAGATAAGTGATCAATTATTCCTTCGTTTTACAAAATATCGTATGAACTGAGTCATGGATTAAATGATCAACTTCATGTTCATTTGTTATGTTTCCCGACTTCTCGATATGTGATTAATTTAGACTACTAAATTGAACACATCAATTCAGTCCGGACCATGCACCAGGTTTTTCATAGATCAACTCAAATCATCGAGGAACCAACAAATATCACTTTTCCTTATTCAGACAAAAGGAACGAATTACGTTGAATATATAGTCATATAATTTACATATCAAATCACACATGGAATAACCCTTTATAACATCCAGTTACGAGATGCGTTTGAGCAAACCAATGCACAGCTGATATGTAAACTATGAAATATATATCTCTGCTTTAAGAATAAAAAATATTATCATCTTAGAATTACTTGTGATTGAACCCATAAAGTAATCTATAAGCGTGGGTGTATCCAATACTTAAAATCTCTGTTTTCATATTACTCATGAATATTGTAGCAATTCCAATTGCAATTCCTTAACCTCAATAGACAATCTACAATCAATTCATAATAATCTTAATTTACTACTTACTTCCAAAAGCATGAACGATTGTGGAATTTTGAATAATATTAAATTAATCAGGGAAGTAACACATACAAAGTGAAACACAATAATAAATTAATTAACTCATCATACCTATTGTTTATAAATAAATCCTTATTATTTAATCACCATAAAATTTGTGAATTTATTCATTGTATAATGTTTCGAGTAATCAACTAACCACAATAACATCAATCATTCCATGTTATAAACATAGATACTATGCCTCTCGATGGTCCTTCCTTTGTGAACAGATCAAATGGACATTAGTCCAATGATGCTCACTTCACGATTCCAAATTCTTATCACTATCTAAGATGTAGGGAGTTTCATCTTTACATGCATCATCTTTCTGTGATATCAAGGTTCGTAAGTCATAGAGATTGAGCCTTCGACACTCTAGAATGTTCCACTAGAACTTGTTACTAGAAATAATTCCATGGTTATGCAAATTCAAGGCACACTCCTTGAACACTTCTCTTGTATTAAAGTTTCCAACTCACATGTAGATTTTTCAAACATCTCCCATTAAGGAAACATTTCCATATTCCAATAAGATCATCAATTTTGAACAAAAATCATCTCAATCCAAAACGTGTCACTATGGTCCTTTCCAAATGATATCATACTTCTAACTATCCACAATCAACCAATCTTCGGTAAAGCCTCAGAATGTTCTTGACAGTTTGTTTAATAACTCTAGTCACGCAAAAAATTTAATCCTTTTTCACACAAAGATGAAAGCATTTGAAAAATATAATAATAGAATATTATAGCATATGAAATCGATCCTATATCCGAAGAATATGGGACTCGACTCATTATTACAATGGTCTAAAATTTGTTCAATTTGATGCTATAATATTTCCATCTTTAGAATCTCCTATGTTGAAACATCTCAACATACTATTCTTATATGTCTTTGACTAAATTCTAATAAACTATGAAATCTAAACCTTTAGATTCGTAACGAAGAATGAGTGCCCTCTCCCTTAAGTCCATTATAGTGAAACATTTAATGAATTTTGCAATTTGCAACATGTAATACCAGCATAACAATTATGCCCCCCCCCCCCAACTAGCTTTTACATGTACTCAGAAATCAATTGGATTTCTAGAAATCAATACCTTTTGACTTCCTCATGGAAGTTTAGATTCCTATTTCTCAATGCTTCGCCAAGCCTCTAATTATGCTTCTTAAGCTTATGCACTTTATCTGGATAGTGTATATGTTCAAACTCTTTCAAGATGTGATAAACATATCCTAAAATTTTAAACAATTCCTTGCCATTCCTCACAATTCGAAATATGAAGAGGGATGTCATAATCATATTGTGAATTTAAGAATGCAATTTACACAACTAATATCCATATAGACAAGATCTTCAAAATCTATTAGCAAAATTATTTCCTCATAACTATATTCATGAATTAGAGTGAAACCTTTTTCCATTTAGATTTCAAGGTACATATGTTCATATTCAAGTGAATCTTTCAATTCCAATCTACAACCATAAGAATAGGTTTAGGACAAACCAAAATCACATTTAGTTCTCCTTCATGGACTGAACTTCGCTTAATCTAAATTTCTTGCCTTATGGCAGCTCAAAGGCTCACTAATGCTTCCATGTTGTTAGCAGCTCACCTATATAATCAGTATACTTTCACTGACCAACATGCTTAGCCTTTTATAGTTAAATGAAGAACATAGAACTCATAGGTATTTCCAACTCAACTGGAAGTACACAAAAATTATAATGAGTCAATAAACACAACATGTTATCAACCTTAGTTGCGTGCTTGTGATTACTAAAAGGATCATTGTCGGTTGACTCTTGAAACTCTCAAGATCAACACAACTCCCAACGATTTCTTGACATATAAGTTTTCTCTCAAGAAACATTCCTTGGCGAGCTAAAACCAATATTCAAAAGTTCATGCAGATTCCCGACAAGAAAACACTCCGTAGAATAGGACTCAATTTATCTTTTGTTTCTCGGTCAAAGAAAACATCAAAAATCTAATTCTAAATGTGCTATAGTAAGAAAAAATTATTACTCCACATATTACGAGGTGTTATTATCCTTCTTATTTTTTAATTGAGTTTCAAGATATGATTCATAGTTACTAGAACATGGTTCTAAAACTTGATTGGGAACAACGTATGACTCATCTTATGATTGTACCATTTCTGACATTGTTCGATTCCTCTTCTTAGTCATATAATTGCACTAAGATGTTCTTGGAGGATTAAATATGATACAATTCCACAATTACTATGATGATCATAAAACATGATACTAAAGCAATCTCCTTACTTTTCCAAATTGGAGAATCTTTTATCTTTCTACCTAATAGATTCTTTCATTGGTTCTGCTACTCTTTGAATCTTTTCAAAAGTATTAGAATTTTGTTTAATCTTATAAACAAAACCATATTTACTGAAAGATCATTAAATCATGACGAATATATTTATCGTCTTTTGTGATGGATCTGAAGAGTACATATCAACATGTACTTGATCCATTTTACTTGCCTCACATAAACATGTGAACAATGATTTAACTCATAATTTTCCAATGAACAAGATTCCCATATATTATACAATTTGAATTGTACGACACCAATTATCTGTCCAGTTGGTGATGAGATTCCTTTTCACTTGGTTAATTATGAAAATACCACAAGTGATATCATAAGAATCAAATCCACAATTAATATTGTCATTATTAGAACATAACCAACACTTTCATTAATGCAATTGCAAGAAATAAGATAAGGCAACTAAGTAAATCAAAACTTCATTTTATTGCTAAAAAGAAAATTGGAACTTGTCCTTACAATATATAAAATGAAAAACTATATTTATAGACCTCTTTGAAGAGTAATAACAATCTATTAAGTTATCCTAAGTCCCTATAGTAGCTCCAAATTCTGACCATCGAACATGTGATCAAAATCCAACAATGAGATTTAGCTCACTTTGCTCAAGCTTCCTTCTTTCTTTTAAATTTTGTGCTACCATCAAAATGTGACTATCATATTACGTATTAAGAGTCTAAAAATAGGAACTTATGGAGTTAGATAACGGATGTACTTGAAGTAGAGTCACACAAATTGAATTTACTATCTCTAAGATCTTTAAGGTATTTTAGGTAGCTTCTTTTCTAATGTCCTTTCAATTAGCAGTAAAAATAAATGGACTCTTTGGGTTTAACACATGGAACGATCCCATAAAAAGCCTTTCTCTTTACCATACGATTAAATGCTTTGATCTTGGATGACCCCTTTCCATTGGGAAGAGAAATCTTTTCTAAACCACGAATGTCACCATTTCTAATGTTCATGGAAACCTTAGAATCAGACTCTATAAGCATCCCTGCTTTAGATTTGTTCTTAAGCATTTCTGCCCTAGCAACCACCAATATTTGGGTCAGGTCTATTAGGTTCACATCGAGGTTCCTCATATAAAGTTCTTAATGAACTGATTGTATGAATTTCGAAGCGAAAGAAGAACCAAATCAATGGATTGCTCCCTTGGAAATAGGACAACCATCCTATCCAATTTGTCAATGTATGACTTCATTTTTAGAATCTGTGTACACACAAAATTTCCATCTTCATGATTACATGACAAAAGAGCTTGATTTGCTTCATATCTTTCAACTTGTGATGTTGGGAGAGTCACAAGAGGAGGAGTTGGAAGAGTTGAAGAAGGACAATGTCCAATTCCATAATTAGCCAAATAAGGGAAGGCATTTTCTCCTTGATCATAATGTGGAAGACTGTCTCCAGATAATTGAGGAAAAACATGTCCCAAAGAAAGAGGAAGACTATCATTGTTTTGATTTGACATATAATATTGGGAGAAGAGAGAATTAAAGTTAGTTGAATCTAATCCTTAATTTTTAACCCAAAATTTAAATTAAGGCTAGGATCCATTTTTTCGATTTGAACTATGAAGATGGATGTTGTAATCAAATTCAAATTTATTTTAGGTAGGAAAAGCTTTTACTAATTTCAATCTTATGAAACTCTTAGATCTTTTGAGATTTATTGAATCTTATCAATGGCATGTTTAATATCGAATTATGCTCTCACCTTTTGTGACTGGGATGCCAAGGATCACAAACGAAATGTAAACAAACATGAAAACCCGCTTGACAATCTTGAGGTCATTTATCATCTAAAATCGATGTGTCGATAAACCACACACGCTCCATCAACAATGATAATATTCGTTTTGTCCATTACTCAACTTTATAGTCCCAAATTAGTATTTCGATTAACCACGCACACTCCATTAAAGACATATAAAGAGTGATGTGCATTTTCATTGATTAACATACACTTCACAATTTTTCTAAAGTATCTAGAGTGGGATTTTAAAGTGGGTTCTAGTATTGTATAGTATCCTACTTTTAATGAGTTTATGTCCTATCAAATCCATTTGGCTAATAACCATCAACCATACAAGGGAGTGATGGATGAGAATGGACACCCAATGATGGTCATTTTAGAGGTCGTTTCCTTATACCCCCGTTGTAGTATGGCTTCGTGAATGAGGCGTATCAGTGATTTGACTGACTTGTGTTACATATAATGTATCATTCAGTATAAGGTAAATTTCAAATTATAGCTAAAAAACCAAAATATTTGCATTTCCAGTCCTTACCCGTGGCGTAAGTTGGAGTTACGCCCCACGTAGCTCATTTAAACTGGTCACAACTTCAGGTTCGGACGTTGGGCGTACGTGTGGTTATGCACGACGTACTCATGTAAGGTTCAAACCCTAATTTTTAGGGTTTGCCCCCTATTTAAAGGACTTTGTGGCCTCAAACATTTCGTTACCTCCAACCTCTATCCCTCTTAACCCTCATCTCAAAACCCTAATCCTTGTATGTAAGTTTTGAAGCTTTTTAGTGATATTTTGGTATTCTTGGTGGTGAAGGAAAACCTTTGAAGTGGTGGTGTTGCTTTCAAACTTTTGGATGCTTGCCTTTCAAGTTATGAACCTTTTGTCCCAAAACCTTGGTTTCTTGTGTATTGTGTACTCTAGAACATTTGATTTTCCCTTTCAAGCCTTTCGAGTGTTTAGAGTCATAAAAATGCATGTTTGGTCCTTGATATTCATCCATGCCATAGTTATAGAGTTTTAAAAGGTTATATAAGTTAGGGTTTTGGTTTTGGGCTCCTTGTAGCCATGCTAAGGCATAAAGGTTGCTAATTTTTGATTGTAGACTTTTATTAGGGTTAGGTATGAAGATTAGACATTAAGTCTTAAAGCATTAAGACATTAAAAGAGAGCTTCGAATTCAGGGGAGTACGTAGGGCGAACTCCTAAGTATGTCGAGTATAATGGGTTGTGGCCCCATAACCCTTTCGAGATCGAGTTGTACGTTGGGTGTAGTAACGGGTACGCCGGTCATACTCTCAAAAAACCTTTTGTGCCATCTTTGATCCTTGGGAAATTATGGGTTTTGGGTAATGTCTAGTTGGGTCATGTATGTGAAGGGGAAAATGGTCTTTTTGCCCTTAGTAAGTTAAAGGATGAATTGGAACCTTCGTTTATGGGGTTAAAATCTTGATTATCAATTAGAATTGATTTTGGATTATGATCAGTGTGAGGAGCCGTAGTAGCAGAAGCTTGAGTGTGTGTTTCAGATATCTTTAGTGGAGGTGAGTCTTCTCACCACACTAGTGGGTCGAAGTCACCAATTCTAGACCACTGATTTTTATGTGTAGGATATATGTGTTTATGTTATTATTATTGATATGATTTTATGAATTATGCATGGAGACAATTTGGGCTCAAAGTTATTATGGACTTGAGGTCGATACGAAACCGGGGGTTGATACGGACACGACACAGCTACTTACTATTATATGGGGTTGATAAGGACCCAACACAACCACATGCTGTTATATTTATATGTTTGATGTGTGTTAATTTGGGGAATACACTAAGCTTTGTGCTTACGTTTTAAGTTTATATTTCAGGTACTTTCGAATCAAAAGGGAAGGGCTCAGCATGATGCTGCAACATTCTCCTCTCATGATTTTCGCATTTATGATTTCGTTTACTCTGATATTTTGTGATAGCTTGTATTTTGGATGATTTTGAGACATGTGATGTTTGGGATTGATGAACTTAAAAATGAATTTTTTTACTTTTGAATTTTAGGGATGTTACATATAATATATTAAACTTTTAATCATATATAGTATAAGGTGTATTTTAAAACTTTTCAAAATACTAGGATTTAAAATTAATTTTTGAATTAAACTTTTAATAATTAATTAATTTTAAATAATTAATGATTTAACAACTATCATTTAATTTAAATCATTAACTATTTAAATAATTATCTTCAATTAAACAATTAATAAAATAAATAAAATTTAAATCATTAGGGATTAAATAATTATCTTCAATTAAACACTTAATAAATAATTAAAATTTAATCTTTATCCCAATAACCCTTAAATTTTAGAAAATAAAGGATAAGCGCTACTAGGTTTTTAATTATTCAAATTTTAAGACATTTAAAATTATAATAAAGGAAACTAGAAACCCTAAGGGATCCTATCAATTTTCGAAAATAAGGGTGAATGTTAGGGTTTAAAGAACCATATCCATCATTGAAAATTTTAAGGCCATTATGGTTTAATTTCCACAAATCCTAATTTTGATCAATTCACTATTATGCACAGTCAATTAGAAAACTAAGGCTTTGGTACCACTGATGGGTTTTCTAGTGTGACATCCCCATTTTCACGGTCAGAAAAGACCGATTTTGTTTATGCTTTATAAAAATCAGAGTACCTCTTTTAATAAAAATGTTGCGGAATTTGTTCTCAGTAAAACATGATAAATACGTTATCAAAGAATTTCCAAAGAAAAATATTTTTATTCATTTTAAAACATTTGGGATGTCATCGTCAATACATAAACATAAGCATAAACAGAACTTACATTCATTATCACTAGTGATTTATATCTCCTTAATCTCTCAGTGTAATGTGACATCATATCAACAACTGTGATATAAATAAACCGAGTGGGTCAAGTTGGGAAACCTAGTGAGTACATAAGGTTTTCAACCCACAATAATATAATTATTATATTTAAACATCAAACAATCGGCTCGATTACCCATCCCCGTTATCTTCATTAATATTCCTTAAATAATTATCTTAAGGGTCATCTCCTATATACGACCTCCGTAAAAATAAGATCTTCAACTTTCATTTGGACTCCGTTGGCTAATTCTCGGTCGATCTTAAATTTAACAGTACGAGGAGATTATACTGTTAAATGTCCGCCCAAAATTCATAACTTCTACATACAGACTCTGTTTTCATCTGTCTTTTTACCGTTGAGTTCCTATTAATGAGATCTTCAATTCTCATTTAGGTCATGTAGGCCAAAAACCGCTCGATCTAAAATTTGAGTTCCATGTTGTGCACTGCTAAGCCAAATCTTAGAAAATTCATAACTTTCTCATACGAAGTCAGATTTGGGCGTTCTTTTTTTGTATGTTCTCGGTTTAACGTATACAACAAATTTGTTTAGATTTCTAAGACTAAAAAGTCATCCATCGTAAATTCACTATTTACATCTCCCGGTGTCGTGCTAGTTTTGCCGTAAAACTTCGACGAACCATAATTTCTTTGTTATAACTCAGATTTCAACGTTCTTTATATGTACAGAACCCTTGTGATATATACTACAACTTGGTCAAGATTATTTATTCTAAGTTATATTATATCAAAAATTTCATTTTTGACGCTCATTGTATTTAAATTGACAAGCCCGAATTTGTGGGCGTTACATCTAGGTTATAAAAACTTTATGTGTCAAAAAAACACTTTAACGCTTACGTTCACATGCAAACTAGAAATGATCTATGTTTTCTTTATTGATAGCAATAACCTATGAACATCAAGAAACCCTAGAGGGAGAGAGTATGGAATCGAAATTAACATAAAGATTAGGGTTACATAATTTTTGATTATTATAGCAAATAATCAAATCAAATACTCTTTAAGTTCCTTGGAAAGCAATCACCAAAAGGATGATGCCTCTAATGGATCACACACAAAACAAGAAACTTTAGAATGAGGAGGAGAGAGGAGATCTGAAGGGAATTTCGTTCCTATGCCTTTTGGTAATATGGTAAACGAAAAGTGTAAGCCAAGGTGTCCTATTTATAGTTTAAATAACTTAAAGGCAAAAGAAGATTTGAATTAATTAAATAACAAATTTAATCCTACTTTAAATATTTTCTTTTTATGCTAGAGGGTTTCCAGAAACCCTAAGAAACCCTCTAAAACCATCCATACCTTGGAGGGTTCTAGAATTTCTTCTTTTGTTCAACTATTGAACAATTATAATTCAACCACTATACCTTTAATTAATTCCAAATTAAATATGATTAATAATTAATGAATTCTAATTGATTTCACATTGATTTATTAATCATATAAATTAACAAATCAATTATTTAACAATTGATTTCATATTAATTTATTAATCACATAATAAATCAACAAATCAACTATCTATTTCTAACTAATATATTAGTCACATAATATATTAACAAATTATTTTTCTCATAATTTCCAATTAGTTTATTAACTATATAATAATCTAATAAATTATACTTGTCTTTCCTAATATCATTTCTAGCTATTTCTGGTCATGAGGGCTACCCACAAAGGACTTTGCTTCTAATTACAATAATATACCAATTTAGTTACCAGCTTAGACACCTTAATCCAACAAATATATATTGTAAAACTAATAGTGAAATCTTAAAATCTATAAAATGTTATGATTATATCATCTTAAATATGTTTTAAATAATACTACAATGTTCATGTAACACCCGGTTCCTGGTACGTATTTAAATTCAAGTAATTTTATGTTTTGCTCTGGGACTCGGCGAGTTGGAGGCTCAACTCATCGAGTAGATTCGATTTTGACCGGGAGCTTTAGAGACCTACTTGACGAGTTAGGAGACCGACACGACGAGTAGGACTGTTGGGATGAAACCCTAATATTTAGGGTTTGCACCCTATTTAAACGACTTAACCTGTCTCAACCCAACCCACATCATCCCTCCCAACTCAGAGAAACCCTAAATCAAAACCGTAACCTTGTTTGAGTGTTCTTGAGCCATTTTTGTGTGCTTGTGGTGATTGTGAAGCTTGAGAAGGAAGAAGGAGCTTGGAAGTTCGAGTGGAAGGTAGTAGATCCAAAGGTTGTGCCCCATTTCTAGCTCATTTGAGGTTTACAGTTGAAACATTGACCATCTATGTCTTAGATCTCTAGTTAGGGTCCATTTCTACATTTTCTAAGCCTTAGAGGTTCTATACTTGGAATTATGTGGTTCATTGAGGGTATAGCTTCAGATCTAGAACCACTAGGGGTTCTTATGGCATAAAGGTGCCAACTTTATTGCCATAAGCACCCCATGCATCTTGTAGACTTCATTCTAGAGCCATTTGGGCCAAATACCTCATGCATGGACGTCAAGATTGGAACTTTACGTATAATATGGACCCTAAGAGGTCAGATCTATGATTTGGATGCATTAAGACCAATTAAAATCGACTGTATAGTTTTGGACAAAGAGGGACTCGGCGAGTTGCTTAGGTGACTCGGCGAGTTGGGTCGCAGTTTCCCCCAAACATCTTCTGGAAATGGTCTTTGGTTGAGTTGAAGGAAAACTCAGCCTGTTGGGGTTTGTTATGGAATTGAAGATTGAAGGACTCGATGAGTTCAAGGAGGAACTCGGCGAGTTCAAGGTAATGTCCCAACCACATGAAGACGGACTCGACGAGTTCAAGGAGAACTCGGCGAGTCATAGAGTAAACTCCTTCATACGGATGAAGATGAACTTGACAAGTTCAAGGATGAACTCAGTGAGTCAGTTGAAGAAGGTTCCGATGTTTTGTTGAAGGCGAACTCATAGAGCTCTTGTTAGACTCGATGAGTAGGGATGGGGTTGTAGCATTATGAGGACGTGGGGACTCGACGAGTTGGTGGACCAACTCGACGAGTCTAGTCAACTAAATGTTGACTTTAACCAGGGTTTTGATCTTGACTTTGACTTGAACTTGAGTTAAACCTTGTGAGGGTTATGAGTATGAAATGGTAATTTATAAAGGCTGTTGTGTAGGGATTGAGGAGTTGAGAAGAGTTGATTTCCATACCAAGGATAATGCAGACACTACACGATATCGAGGTGAGTTACCTTCCAGGTCAGCACCCCAGAATGGCTTGACATGGGTATGTTAGCACCCCAGAATGGCTTGACATGGGTAGGTCGGGCACCCCAGAATTTCCCGACAATATGTATGATTGTATGGTATGTGGTATGATGAGAGAACTCACTAAGCTTTGTGCTTAAGGTTTTTAGTTTTGGTTTCAAGTACCTCCTCGTCGAAGGGTAAGGAGCTGGCAGGGTAGCAGCGCATCACATACACATGATTTCGCATTTGAGTTTTCTGGGATTGTACTATGACATTATTACTAATTGATGATATGGTTTTTGAGACATGTAATTATGGTCTATGAATTAATATCATATCAGTAATGTTTTGCTCAAACAAATTTTATAAGCAATATAATTAAAACAATTTTTTTGTCTCGATTTTTGGGATGTTACAGTTCAAATGTTGAAATGACATAACCTTTAACAAATCCTTTCAGCACAAAAAATTTCTACAATCATTTGTGATATGACATGGACCATGAATCGGGTTCACCCTCTATCAAATACGATTTCGTAAGATCAACATCTATATGAACCAACATAAAAACACCCCACAATCCCCTTTACTGCCAACTTGTTGTGTTACGTCTATGACCTTTTCATGGTCATTTTGAAACTCTCAACGAGGGTTGAATTAATTGGTTTGGTACCCCAGTTGTCGATACCCAGTTGGATTTTGTGAATGCAGGCTCGCAAAGCTGTAAACCAAGACTTATCTTCTGAATAATAGTCGTCAACCAAGTAACTATCGTATATAATTATTTTGAATATCTTTAAATCCAAGACACCCAAAAACCAATGAGCATTTGTTATATTGATAGGGATGTAAAGCTTCACAAAGTGTTGGACTTAAGTAATTATCAAATAATATTATATTATAAATGAATATTACGTAGGTATTGTAATCAAAACATAATTATAACGTATCACACTTAGATCAAGGTGGGTAAATGGATCCATTAGTCATGTTACTCCAGTCATATACATATATTCTAAAAGTTTACAACACAAATGTCCACCAAGCATCATCTGGTGTATGCTCTATCAAAAGTGAGATCCACATCATGATGTCCTACCAATCAAAAAATGTATATAACAAAGTAAGTATTGTTATTAAAAGCGTAATATGTAATGATCACATAATTATATAACTTACATCACATTCCAACCGGCATGCATGAGTGTCTTCGTATAAGCACGTCCAAAACTCAATCGTCGGTATACCAATGATAAAATGTTGGGTAAAAATAGTGCATCGTCCCCTTCTTTAATGTCATACCCCCAAACTAATGATGGCGGAAACGTCTGGGGGTGGAGGACTTCATGTACAGTATCATAACAATGAGTATAATAGTGACCATAGCAAACATAACCAACATAAATATAATTGAAAAAGTTACACCATAGTATAAGTTTACATGTCTCTAAATTAATTGCATTATGTTGAAAAAAATGAAATGTTTGACGCCTTAGCGCCCCATCCTCAAAAGCAACTAATTACCTGTTTTACTGATTCCCTGAGAATACAAGTAGTTTTGAAAAAGTGTTAACAATTAATTTGGTGAGTTCATAAGATTTTGAATGAAATGTTGAAACCCTTTCATTGTAGAAGTAATGTTTGTTTCAGAAAATCCAATATTTTCATTTTAAAAATGTATTGTAGCGTTAAATGCCAAGACTAATAATGTACTTGTACTTTCCATATAAGTTGTAAATTATGCAAGTTTAAATCGACATAAACTTGTTTAATTGAAGGAGAATCCCGTAAATCGTATGTTTTGTTAATACCCCATGTGAGTTATTATAACCATGCTAGGACTCAGTCGGCCTTGTATACGACGTTCTTCAGGCATCAGAATGTTAATGACATTTGTCACCCCAGACCTACTGGTCTAGCTGTTGCATGCAACTAAGGTGTGGATTTATCAGACCCAATATAGATCTATATACAACTATCACGCTCTCCCTACAAGAGACTCTGGTTACAATTACAGGACTTTTGATTTCGTTACTTTGGAAGTAACATGAAGCGGATGTCTCACAAATTTATTCATTAACAAATTTACGTAAAGTGAACCAAAAACCCCTTTTTGTCGAGATGTACTCTCTCGTGGTGTGATGTAAACGAAACATAAACTATGACTTGTTATAGTTTATCCTAAATGTTTGTATTGTATATGAAACATAAACTATACCTATTATAGTTTATCAGAATGTTGGTAATCTGTAAAAACTTTAACCGTGTAAGTAGAATGTATAGCAAAACCATACTATGTTTATTATGACAGAAAACACATGAAAAATATGAAGTCATCAAGGATTAACACGTTGCTCAACATGTTACAAAGTGTTATGAAAGTTGTAAATTGTAAATTCATTTTTACCATGTCTGCACTAATTTAGAAAAATCACAGAAAAATCATACAAAATCGGAAACTAGATCCGTAAACTTGAGTGTTTAGAAAATGTGTCTAGATTGTTCATGATTTTTATTATGTTTTTTAGAAGCCTCTAACTGGCGTGAAAGTGTTCATATTCACAGACTGGTCCGAATTCGTAGCTACAGTGATAGGCAATTTTGTAAAAATCACCATAAATTGTAGAAAAATCGTATGGAGATGTGCAAGTAGTCATTTTAAAGGTATAAACCTGAACTATTTGAATTTAATAAAATTTTTAAAACAAACAAGTTTAAGATGCTCAAAACAGTATGTGAATGGAGCAAAACTTTCCTGTTGAAAGCTGATGTTTGAGTTTAGTTAAGTTTTTGGTGTTTTAACTTGTATTCTCCCCCTAAAACTTGAAGAAAACATGAAAATGTGGGGGTATGAACTCAAGTAGATGGATGATGAAGAAAATGGAGTTTCCAATCCAAGAACACTTGGGAGATACTTGAGGATTTGAAGATCTTGTAACAGATATGATAATAATTGTGTAAGGAATCCATGATTTGAGTAAAAGGATGCAAGATAATCAAGTGTAGGATGAAGTTACTTACCGAAATTGGAGGAGAATTCTTAATAACATCTTTCAAATTCGAGTTTAGAGAGAGAAATGGGTTTGCTTTCTTGGTAAAAGTGTGAAGAATGTAGGAGGAATCTCTTTTACATTCAAACAATGAATACATGGAGACAGCTACTTAAGGCTGCCATTCGACAACTCTTCATGTGTAACTAACCCATAATCATGCTCTCAATAGTCATTGTAGTCTGTGGTACCGACATTATCCATGATAAATACATGTAGAATACAATAATGTTTAATCATAAAGGATGCAATAACGGGTATATCATAAAGTTAAATACAAAATGTATGGGAGTGAAAGAATTAACGAACTAATTGTACCCCCTTTATGGTAGTAGCATCATCTCCAACAACGTTATTATTATGTTTTAGAAGCATGGCTACCATATCTTCAAGTTCTACGAAACACATCGCATGTGCCCGCAACTACTCGTGACATTCACGAACCTCATTTTGCAACTCAGTAATCATTCGGTCCTTACCAATTGATGGTATAATAGGTGGTGGTGGTGGTGGGCCAGATGCATTTGGACCTTTGCAACATCAGTTCATGCCTTCTTTTGTAGAGGCTTACAGGTAGGCGACTGTTGGGGTGATTGTGTTAGGGAAGGTGCCATGTAAACACCTGTGGTAGGAAAATCAGGGTGATTAATCAACACTGAGCTAACAATCCACTATTCAGCACGACTCTCATCTATTTTCAACTACAACTTCTTTATAAGTTTATTATCCTACTAAAAAATTATAAAATCATAAATAAACTTAAATTATACATATAGATGAAAATGATATAATATATAAGCAATCATACGTCATTGACGATTAGAAACTGGTTGCACTGCTCTGCACGTAAAATCTTAAGTTTTGACCATACAACAACGAGATGGTTCATATTCGGTTTTTGGTTACTGATGTGTTTATTTTTATAACACTACTAGTTTTAATATTTATAAAAGCTATCTAATTTAACCAGCTAAAATACAAATAGACAGTGTACTTAGTTGTGTAATAGTATAGTAAAAGTAAGTAGGGCGTCGAACTTAGGGAACGGGTAATTTTTAATAAGAAAATAAATGTTACTAATTAAACTAAACAAAATAATTATAAATTGTAGTTTTTTTTACTAATTTTGCAAGATCAGCAACTTAAATCAAACAACTAACAGACAATTAACTATAGATACTTTAAACTAAAGAGATCAAGCAAAAACGATTCTAAACCAAAATTAAAAAGCATTTTCATTTAGCTTCGAATCACTTTGACCTTATGGTTGAATTATAATAGAATGGATTAATTATGTTGGTTACCAAATATGAAGTTACTAATTATTTTGTTCCGATTTCCTAGAATTTTATCAATTCATGAACTATTATTACAATCTTCATGCAACTAGTGAACCCTAAATTGATTTTAATGTTATTTGGACTATGAAAGACAACATCTAATGAATACCTATTTATGATCAAGACAAGTAATTCAAGCACATAAAACGGATAATTAATGCACTCTAACACAGTTAAAATAGCTAACTATTACCACCTAACCTACGATATGTTCTATCTTTAGATCTAGCAATTTAATGATCATAAATAACTAGATATCAAGTTTATGCAATAAGAGTGATCATCTAACTAAACAAAAATTACAGAATATGCAATAAAAATTAGAAATTTAACATGCTAGAATACTGGCCTATCAAATACAAGTAAAAACCAACATAAATTATCCCATAAAAATCGAAATCAATGCATAGTATTAAGGTTTATCTATGCTAAACGAAAGTTAGGGTATTTAGCCCATAACTAAGTTAGAAACACAAAATAAAACGAAGTAGAATACATTAAGCATGTTTTAATCTAGGAAAACTGAATGATTTCTATAACACATGTAATTTAGGGCTAGATAATTTGAGATATTACAATAAAGGTTATTTATTTTATTGAATAATTTAATCCGTATAAGATAATTTTTAGCCATGTGCATTACAAGACTATAAAGATCATTTTCGATAAAATATTATTTAGGATAAATAATCTCAACAAAGTTTTAGTAGCCATGATGATGAATCCATAGATATAAGGAAGGCACAAATCTGATTTCATATGAAGAAGTTATGACTGTTTGAAATAATGCATTCAATCCTATATGGTAAAGTGTGTCATAAAATACGAATCAAGGATAGGTTGCTTATTAGTCTAAGTAATCTAAGTGAAAGTCGTAGTAATCGTAAAAATGAGAGTGTGCATATAGAGAACGTCTAAATTTGACTTCATATGAGGAAGTTATGGTTTCTGAAAGTTTCGGCACAACAGCATGGACACACAAATCGAAATTTAAATCGGTAGACTGTTAGCCAAAACAATGTAAATAAGAGTTAAAGATCTTTTGAATAGTGTAACATCTGGATTCCCACGTATATTATTTTATCATTTAAATTTAGATTTATGGAGTGACTCGACGAGTTGGTGCCTCAACTCGTCGAGTAGAGTCGTGTCTGGTAACATGGATTAATGAATCGACTCCACGAGTCTGTGAGGCGACTCGCTGAGTTAGCGCTGCTAAAGGAAACCCTAATTTCTCAGGCATGTGACCTATTTAAAGGCACTTATAGCCTCTCTTTGTGGCCATCTTCCCTAGAGAGAGACCCTAACAATATTTGAGCTTATATATATATATATATATATATATAGAGAGAGAGAGAGAGAGAGAGAGAGAGCTAACCTTGAGCATTTTGGTGTATCTTTGCAAGGAAAGAATAAGGTTTTGAAGCAATGATCAGAAGAAGGTTGTTAGATCTGTCACAATTCATCCAAGGGCTTCTGTTAGAGGTATCAAGTTCGAACCTTTCTGTCTTGTTTGAGTAGATCTCTCATTTTGAAGATTAGGGCTTCTTTTCTTTATATTTTGGGACTTTGACGATTTGGGGTTCATGAGGAGGCTTGAACTCCAGATCCGGACCTTAGGAGGTCCCTAGCATCTAAAGGTTCCTGCTTTATTCAGCCTTGGGGAAAATTTATGAGTGAAAAACCCATTTAGATCATGTTCTTGGCATTTCATTCCCAAATTGCCATGCATGGACGTAAAGTCTATGACTTTACGTGATAAATGAGCCCTGAGAGTGTGGATATGGAGTTTAGGAAAGTATACTACCTTAAAAACGTTTGAATGCAAGTTGAGTCTGAATGGACTCGCCGAGTTGATGAGCCGACTCAGCGAGTAGATTAGGGTTGTCCCGATTAGCTGGATCACGCGAGAGCTCGACGAGTTAGGGATTAACTTGACGAGTTGGACCTTCATGAGATGGTTGAGAATTGACGGGACTCGACAAGTCGCACGAGTACACTCAGCGAGTCTGGTCAATTTCGAACTATTGACTAGAGTTTGACTTCTGTTGACTTTTAGGTTTGGTCAAAATAAGTAATGGAAGTCAGGGAAGGGTAAAATGGTCTTTTACCAATTTCTAGGACCAAGAGTGTAAGAGAGATCAATGAATGGTGTAGTCGAGTGTGAGGAGAGTATTAATTAGAGATATTATCCTTGTGATAGGCGGAGGCTAGATCGAGGATTCCAAGCATGATATTTTACTAGCTAGCTTAGGAGGTGAGTCTTCTCACTATACTTTACCTAGTGTGGTAATTATGTGTGACCAGAGGGTCTTATGTGTTACTTGAGTTATGTATTTTATGTGTGATATGAACTGTGTGATATATTATGTGATACTTAGACCGGACCGGACGGTCCAACGAACTATTAGGCCGGAGGGTCCTCACTTAGACCAGACCAGAGGGTCCAACGAGCTGTGGGACTGGAGGGTCCCAATGAGACACATTGACTAGAGGGTCTTCCAGAGCTATAGCCTCGAGTGGCTAATTGTTTGTGCATGGTATTTTGGGGAACTCGCTAAGCTTTAAACTTATCGTGTTATGTGTTTCAGGTACTTCTGAGGATCGCGGGAAGGCACCGACGTGATTGTACACACCTGTTCGAGATTACGTTGAGGATTCTGGGATTTGACTTTTGTTATGGATTTATGTTGACTTTGAGACACTTATGATTTTTATAAAATATAATATATGGGTTTTATGTGTTTTTAAAAATGAAAAGTTGTTTGAAAAATTACGTCGTTACAAGTTGGTATCAGAGTCAGGAGCGTTCGTCCGGATTCAGGAGCGTCCGGAGTCAAGAGCATTCGTCCGGAGTCAGGAGTGTCATGATGTCAGGAGCGTTTGGTGTCAGGAGCATTCATCTGGAGTCAGGAGTGTCATGATGTCAGGAGCGTTCGTCTTGATTCAGAAGCGTCTGGAGTCAGGAGCATTCGTCAGGAGCGTCAGGAGTGTCATGATGTCAGGAGCGTTCGTCCGGATTCAGAAGCGTCTGGAGTCAGGAGTGTCATGATGTCATGAGCGTCCGAAGTCAGGAGTATTTGTCCCGAGTCAGGAGTGTCATGATGTCAGGAGCGTTCATCCGGATTCAGGAGCGTCCGGAGTCAGGAGCATTCATCAGGAGTGTCAGGAGTGTCATGATGTTAGGAGCATTCGTCCGGAGTTAGGAGTGTCCCGGACCAATAGGTAGGGGTGTTCAAAACCGGATATCCGAAAATTCGGATATCCGAATTTCAGATATCTGACAATTCGGATAATTGATTTTTGATATCCGAATCCGTATCCGAAATTTCGGATACGGATTCAGATATTAAACTGGATATCCGAATTTCATTAGTTTTAAATAAATAAAATAAACCCTCCAAGAACAAGATCGTTTCCGTGCATTTGTTAGGTATAATAAGACTTCATTTGGTCCGGTTAAATGCAAGTTACCTCATGGTACCCGAAGATCTTAAGAAATCAAACTCAAATTACTAAAATCAACATAAAAAGGTAACATTTATACCATCCCTACGTTGCGTACCAAGTAAAAATGTTAATAATTTGTTTTTTTGAATTTCAAATGAAAAAACCCAATGCATTAAAACTATTTTAATAATTTTTTATATTATATATTTCGGATTTCGGATATCCGAAATATCCGAAAATTTCACATTTTAATATTCGTATCCGAATCCGAAAAACCGGATATCCAAATTTCGGGTATCCGAATTTTCGGATATCCGATTTTTCGGGTATTTTCGGATCGGATTTTCGGATTTTTCGGATCGGATGTTCGGATGCGGATATTTTTGACCACCCCTACCAATAGGGTCCTTTTGGTTTTTTTCCTTTGGTTTTGGGCTATTTTGACTGAGGAAGGTACGTAGAGAGATTTTAGAGAGATTTCACATACTTGGAGAGATTTGGTAGAGATTTCACATACTTGGAGAGATTTCACATACTTGGAGAGATTTGGGAGAAATATAGATACAATGGGAGAGATTGAGAGAGACTTTTTCGGGAGCCTTTATTAATGTTTTTCTTCGTAGTTCAAAGACCGTAGACTTAGTTACATTCCATTTTGAGTGTTATACACCCCGAAGGGTACGTAATAGTGTTTTATAGAGTTGTTACTTCCCTCAATCTGATTAGGGTGTAGAATTTTGAACATTTGAAACTTTCAAGTGTTACTTTGCATTTAAGATTTAGAGTCGTACATTAGTAACCATAAAGAAATGCCTAATCATATTAGCACTAGTTGAGTTGACCAGTTTGACTTGTTGACTTTCTTTGACTTTGACCTAACTACAAAGTGACGGTTGTTACACTCGTCGATAACTACGCATGGATATAAAGAACGTATAAAATGGGGCTCATATGAGAAAGATATGAGTTTTCAAAATTTTGAAATTCATACTCATCGACGCGCGCACCGAGTAGGTAGGCACGACATACCTAGGTTCTAGAAGGATGCCACAGACCATGGAAATTGTGACACGTAGCACCATATGCAAGGATCAACATAGCCTGAAAGATGTGTTTATCTATATAGGGTGTGGAGCACCTCCCTGTGTTTTCTATAAATAGCAGTGAATCATGCCTCATTTCTCATACCTTCTAGTCTCATTCACTCTTAGACGTTTTCCCTTCTTAAGTCCAACTTTTTCCAGAATTCTGAGCATTTTAATAGACACCTGAGATATCTAGGAGCTTGACGAAGAGAAGCTTGTGGGTTAGTGTTCTGCCTGGACAATTTCCCGATTTTCGCTACAATTCTGTAAGTTAAGCTACACTTGTCATGCTTTAAGTTTAACTTATGTTTAAGTTCATTATCGTTATTATGAACCTATAAACAAGATTTATTAGTGATCCCGTGTGATAATACTGATTGATATATTTACGAGAATGTTGTCTAGGCTAGATCTAGTGAGGTGTTCAAAGTGGGATTTCCAAATAGTATAATATGTATTCAAAATAGACCCTACCTCTAATATAATCTTACCTGGTTATTGCGAGATCCCATTTTTGCATCTTATAGGATAGATTTTATTATCATTTAGCATCATATTTTCTACATTTTCATGTCATTTATTTAAATATTGTTCAGCTAATGTATTTTGTTGGAATTCCCGTACTGCTCATGTTTTATTGTTAATTTCAAATAGTTCAAGTGGATTAATGCTTTGGGAGTAGTTGGATGTGCGTTTGGAGCTTGAAATGGAGCTTGAAACTTATGGAGTATGTTGAGGAATGATTGGAGGATGCTTTGGTCAAGAAACATTCGACCGAATTGATCACACGAAGATAGAATCTGCAATCTAAAGTTAAAGGATGTTGCTAGCAGCTTTGACCATCTGTCAGTATTTTGACAATATATCTCATGAACCGTAACTCCGATTGACGCGATTCAAAATGGTCTGAAAATTAGACGAAATTTTAGACATCTTAGGCAAAACATGCGATCACAAATCTGGTCCATGCGATCGCATGGGGCCTTTATGCAATCGTAACTTTGGTCGCAACTTGGATTCAAGGTTTTTTAGTGCCGAAAATTCATCCAGAAGTAAGAAATGAAAACACGTGTGACATCCCCGAATTCACGGCCAAAAAAGACCGATTTGTTTATGCTTTAATTAAAAATCAGAGTATATTTTTAAAGAAATATAATGCGGAATTTGTTCCCAAAAAATATGAAATAAGAATTTATCAAAGCATTTCCGTAGAAATGTATTATATTAAAAACTTTGGGATATCATTGTTAATACAGATCAAAAGCATAAACATAAACAACATAGGCATTATAATATCTGTTTATTCTAGTAGCCTATAATCCACTGATCTCTCATTAGATCATCACTCCTGTGCTCTCTTTCCACTACCTGTATATGAGAAAACTGAGTGGGTCAGGCTTGGGAGCCTGGTGAGCACATAGGGTTTTCAACCCGCACTAAATAAGTTTATTAATTTCATTAACCAATAATAACCCGATTATCCATTCCCGTTATCCTCACTTTACGTCGCTAAAACACCTATTGTAAGGATCTAGCCTAAGGATTATCATCGGGATGGACACTACTGCTAAGAGGGTTCCTTAGCAATAAATGTTCTAAAGGCAACCATGTGGGGGATGGAGTACACCAGTGAACACATCGTTCACAACACCTACAGGTTGCGAGCCTGCCAGCGTTCCACTGGACTGTCTAGAAGAGTCCGTGGTTGTCATCTATACTCCGCTAGATGACTGGATCAACAACAACAACATCGAGGCCTCTCATCATTTTATCACACATCGTCTTATTACATCTACCCATGTTTTACCCCAACATTATTGTAGATATAAAATACATATACAATTTAAATCATTTAAAACTTGTATAAAAATATTCATCCAGCATAGATAGCAAGTATACAGATAATATGCACACATATCACGTAATATATAAAATACTTCATATCTATGTGTAAGATGAAAGTAACTATGCACTCACCATAGTAGCTTGATTTTATGTTATCTAAGCAAAACGGTCAGCGTGCGAGATCGTCGGGGCTCGGGATGCAAAATGACCTCAGCGAAGGAGAGAAAGGGAAGAAGTTTTGGTGTAAGAATGGATGAAGTCGGGCCTGCTATTTATAGTAGGGATTTTAGAAACTTACATCATGAGTTTCATAAGGCTCATGTCGTGAGTCTTGCATGATCACCCCGTAGACTTGCCATTTGCGTCCCTAGCTTCGGAAGGTGGCCATGTGACTCCTCACGTCGTGAAAAACACTTTGTTCACGTCGTGAGTTTGGATCCTATTCCCTCGCAGCCTTTTCACACCTTCTAGATTCCGAAATGTGGCAAAATGACTCCTCACGTTGTGAGTGTCATAAAGCTCACGTCATGAGTTCAGTCAAATTAGGGTTTCTGACAGCTGCATCTTCGGAAGGCCATAACTTTTGCATACGAACTCTGTTTTTGACGTTCTTTATATCCATGCGTAGGTGGAGACATACTCTACAACTTTAATTTGGACTCCTAAGGAAAAAAGGTAGTTTATCATAAACTAAATTTTTATGTTTCCCAGTGTCGTGTCGGTTTTGACGCGAAACTTCGACAGGTCATATCTTCTTCGTTATAACTCGGATTTCGACGTTCTTTATATCTCCGGAATCCTTGTCCCGACCACTACAACTTTCTTCATAGATATTGGACCTATTTATTATTTTATTTTTGACGCTTATTTTTATTCTTAACTTATTATATCTTATAATTAAGTATAAGGCACATAAAATCACATAATATTCAAATAATTCCTATTTATTATTTCAAGGTAGGTTATAAGTGTTGACCCTAACTATTACACCATTAAATTAATGCTTAACCTAGAAACACGGGCGTTACAACACGCGATCGCACCTTTCTCTCTATGTGATTACAGGTATCCCAAAAATTGGCAAAAAGAATCCTACCTCATTAAAAAGGCCCGAGATGCGTTTTCTTCAAAACCTGCGATCGCAACTTTGATACATGCGATTACGTGCGCATCGTTTTTACTGTTGGACATATAAATAGACCCTCATAACCTTCCAGCAACCTAAGTTGGCGATTCTAAAGGTACTAGACGACGAAAATACGATTTTGGAGGCGTTTCTTCTCCGATTGCAACGCTTTTTGAAGATCTAAACACTGTGGATCATTTCCTTCAAGTAGATTAGTAGGATTAGTTGTTTGATGTCTCTTTTCATTTGTTTTTATCAAATTTTAGCCATGTCTGGCTAAAAACTTAGTTTTCAGTTCTGCAAAGACAAGTATTTTTCATGTGATTGATCATTAGATCGGGTTTTGATTTGTGTTTCTATCTAGAATCTTCAGTTTTGTTCTTAATGAATGTTTGATTTTAATTCTTGTTAGTATGATCACCTAGCTAGGGTTTTATCATTCCAGTTAATCAATTATAGAATACGTACTTGTTCTTATCAACTGGTAATAAATAACGAGTAATAAATCAGTGTTTAGGATTTGACTTTATTATAAACAGAAAAATCATATCTTTACGCTTCCGAGCCTATGAGAAGTATTGGATATTGTTGGGAATTTTACATAGATTATAATGCAACTTTTCTAATCTTAATTAAGAGCTTGTTTGATTAGATAATAAAAAGTTAGGGTTAATTGAAGTGCTTGTTTTGGTTAACTGAATAGGGTAAAAGAGATTACACTAGAGCTTGTTAGTTTTTCTCAGTACCAACTTAGATAGAACACATCTCAAATAACCAGGTCAATGTTGATTGCATGATTTGGAAAGTCCCAACAGAACTAAAACCAATCACTTCATTTTAAGTTTTTAGTGTAATCATAATCCCCCTTAATAATTTCTATCTTGACTAGAATGTGTCTGATGCAAAAAGGCATTGACTTTTAGACTGTGTCCTTGAGGATTCGACCCTGCTTCCCTGTGCTATATTTTTAGTGCAACCAGCAGTGATAAATTTATTTGCTTAATATGCGCGCGACAATGTGTTAACAGTTATTCCTTATTATATTGATCTCGATGTATTCATTGGGATTGTTAAGGAATCCAAGAAATGGTATAAATATAAATGAATACTAAAGCATAGTAATATTTGTATTTAGGATGTTGGAAGGGATAAGCTGAAGAGATAATAGAGGAGCTAGCTTTCCTGAGGATCTTTCACCAAAGTCATGTGAGTGCATAGTTACTTTCATGAACATGATTTTAATACAAGTATTAATTAAAGTATTAAATATATGTCGAAAGTTTAAATGTAAATTATATGCCTAGGTCATGGAATATATGTTAGATGTATATAGGATGTTTGAAACATATATATTTATGTATATGTGATATGATGTATATATAACATTATTACCTAATAATTGTAACATCCTGATATTCAGGTACTTTCAAATTCATCCTAATGGTTTTATTCTATGTCATTTTGGTCCCTATAATAGAAGGAAGTAGCCATGAGAATCCCTAACGGAAAAATCGTAATTTGGAAGGAATGAGAGTACGTCATGCATACGTGTGTACACTTAGCGTACTAGGGCACGCCGTAGTATGCAGGGGGTGCTCATCAGACATTGAAAACCCAAGTTTTTAGGGTTGAGCCCTATATAATCCCCCTTATAACCTCATTTCCCTCAACCTTTCAGTCTCCACCCTTTTTAAGTCGATTTTGCAAGCCCTAGCCCTTGTGTGTGTTGAGCTTGAGTGTGTGTGTATGTTCTTAGTGTTAAAGAAAGAAGAAAGAATTCTTTGAGAAGCTTTGGTGTGTGATTCAAGCTTGTAGATTTGATATCTTCATCTCTTTGGGAAGCTCCATAAGTATAAAGTCTTGAAGTTTACTTGTATTCCTTAGAGATCCAGTATATGAAGTTTAATGAGTTTTGTCCCCTTTTCTTGAATTTGTCAGTAAATGCTACTCTAAAACCAAAGGAGCTACCTTTTCAGAAGATTTATGTTGTGTTAAGTCATAAAAATGCTTTCTTGACTCATTTAGTGCTTACATGCAAAGTGTAGAGGTCCTTAGTGGTTAAGACCATCTAGGAGGTTGGTTTTGGGTCCTAATGATGCATGTACAACCATAAAGTTGGACCTTATTGAACTTAGATCTAGTGATTGGACATTTGGACAAAATGAAATAAGCTCTTATTCGAAGTTTTGCATGGTACCACGTACATTGGGCGTATCAGGGCGTATGTTGGGCGTAGGTGGTCAGCAGTGCGTTCTTGGTCAAGCCGGAGAACGCTAAGCGTATAGCAGGGTACGCCTCACATACTCAATCTATTGGGTTTAGGAGTTTGGGCCACCTTTTGGGCTTAGATGCCTGGGCCCTTATTGGACCATGTGAGTATTGGTGTTTTGGGCTAAGTGAAGAGATGGACCTTAGGGTAAGGCCCAAGTAGGAGTTTGGGCCCAATTTGGAAAATTGGGCCGATTATGGTCCTTAAGTGATTGCTTAGTTTTGGGCCTTTTGGATCGAAATTTAGGCCTGGGTCTTAGCCTAAATAAGGAAAGGGTAAAGTCGCCTCTTTCTTGATGATGAACTATTATCCTTGGTTGTAATCCAATTATTCATGGATGGTTATTTTGTTATGATAGCATGGGGATTTTTGTAAGCCACCAACCGGAGACTTTTAGTGTGATTTGTTGGATAAGGTGTCTAAGTCCATAACTATTTCGGGCTTGTACTTGACCCGACCCGGCATGGTCTATTTGGGTTGCATGGAACCATGCAATTGGATAGACTAAATGAGAGAAATAACACTTGGAGATTATTAATATATTATAAGTTCTAATATATTAATAATATTATTTAATTAGCTGATCAAAGAATTAATTTGGAATTAATTAAGTGATCAAAGGATAACTAATTAAATATATGGGTTGATTATGTAAATCATCCATATCTTGTATAGTGGGCTAAGAGGCTCCATGGATTATCAAGTTGGGTTCTACCCATAGGATTCTCCATGGATGCTCCATGGGAGTTACAAACCCATGGGTCATGGAAATGAAGAGTCATGACACATTAGGGTTTACATGGTGTAACCCTAGATGTGCCAACACTATATAAGAGTCCCATTCTCCACAAAATTGGCTACACAAGTTGAACACTAAGAAACTAGAGGGCTTGGCCGATTTTGAGAAGTGTGTGTTATCTCAAGAGTCTTTCCAAGAGCATTTGGTGTTGTGTGAAGCATTTGAGGCATCACACTTGGGGTGCTAGGCTCACAAGGTTTCAAGGAACACAAGCAACAACAAGGTAAGTTATTCTATCTATGATTCAAGTTAAAATTGTTCCCCATGTATGCTAGATAGGAATATAACCTTGGAATTCAACTTTGCATGATAATTAGACAAACATAGATCCAAGGTTATTAGGGTTGCATGTACACTTAGGAAGTGTTAGAATGCTCAAAACCCATCAGTGGTATCAGAGCCTAGGCTTGTTTGTTTGTTATTTGTGCTTAAAAGTTGAAAGAAAGTCGAAAATTCTGCTGTCTGACTGATGGACTCGGCGAGTCCATGGGGAGGACTCGTCGAGTTCATGTGTATCTTCAACCTACTCGGCGAGTAGGTTTATGCACTTGCCGAGTAGGGTCGACAGAGTGCAGAATTTCGACTTGAGTTGCTGGAAATGGATTAGAATCATTACCCTAAAATGTTTTGGTACTTGAAAACTTGTTTTAGAAGGTGTAATGTCTTTTCTAACTCATTTACAACAACTAGTTATTAAAATTACAAAGATTAAATGTGATTTTGATTCTTGAAAGTGTTCATATTCATGTTCTTGTTCTTATGATGTTTAGATGATCATAGGAATTATTTGTAACCTATGTGGTAGATTAATTCATGATCATAATGTGTTTTAATGGAGTCCATAACTTGTCCTCAAGTTATGGAAAACCAAAAGTCTCTTGGATTAAAAACCATTAAAAGAACACAAGAGTTAGGAAAAATGAAAAGTCCTCATTTTGTTACTCTATTAAACTCATAAGTTACAAGAAATGAAAAGTTTTGAAAGTTTACAAAACTTGCCCTCAAGTTTTGGAACAAGTAAAGTTAAGTTAAAACTTTAGTTCCAACCCCTAGAATTTTAAAAGTTAAAATTCAACCCTTATACTTATATTATTATGATTTAATAATTATATATATATGTATAAGAACAAAGTCGTCTTACCGCTAGTACGCCTCATTCACGAAGCCGGTCTATAAGGTGGGTATAAGGTTGTTGCCTATAAAATGGTGACTTAATGGGTGTCCACTCTCACCCACCGCTTGCTTGATCGGTGGAGGGTCGTTAGCCGAACGGGTAAGACAAGGACTTATTAATTCTCATTCAAAGTATGATGAATATTATAAAGTAACTAAATGTTTTATTAAATTCCCAATCTTAGTTACTTTAGGAAAAATGTGAATAATGTGCTATTCCATGAAATTACACTTTACACTTTGATTAAGTCGTTGGTGGAGCGTGTGTGGTTAACCGGCACACTAACTTGGACTTAACAAGGTAGGTAAAGGGTGACTTAGGGTTTATTATAGTATCGATGGAGCGTGTGTGGTTAACCGGCACATCGATTGAGTGATAAACTTTAAGGGTACCAAGTGATTTGCATGGTTACTTCACACCTCGTTTTGTGATCCTCGGTATCCCAGTCACAAAACTTGGAGGGCACACTCGAGATTGAAACATGCCTTTGAAAAGTTCATTGAATCTCAAAGAATCTAGGAATTTCTAAGAACCATTCAAAAACCTAATACTAAAATATTGCGGTTTTCGTGGTGGAAATTGGTGAATCGTCATTCACCTACCTTTCAAATATGATATAGCTTAGATTACGGCATACCTCTTCTAAGTTATATTATATTGTGATTGGATCCTAGCCTTAATATTACATTTGGGTGTTTTATTAAGGACTCTCTTATATCTAAACTAATCTTGTCCTCTTTCCTTCAGATGTCTTTCAACAATGCTTCTGGCTCTAATCCTAATGGCTCCTTTACCCTTATGAACTTGTGTGGGAAAGTCACCTTTGATGGATCCAACTTCAATGAGTGGATCAGAAACATCAGGATGATTACCCGCTACGAGGACAAAGAATATGTCCTTGACAAGGAGCTTAAGGAGATTGATGAGTCCACTGCAACTCCTCAGGAGATCGCTGAATTTCGGGCACATGAAAGGGATGCTACGAAAGTGGCTTGCATCATGATGGCCACGATGACAGCGGAACTCCAAAAGTCTTATGAGGATTTCTACCCTTATGACATGCACCAAGATTTGATGGAAAGATACCATCAAAGTGCAAGACAAGAGAGGTATGAAATCATCTGCTCCATGATAACAACCATGATGAAGGACGGGGAATCCGTCACGAGCCACATGCAGAAAATGCAAAGGTATGTGGATCGTTTGCTGAAGCTTAATGTGAACTTCCCGGAGGATCTTGCAATAGATATTATTTTGCATTCCTTACCATCGTGCTATGATCAATTCCGCATGACATATCACATGAACAAGGAAGAAGTCACCCTCAGCAAACTTCAGGGACTTCTCAAGACCGCAGAATCAGGTCTTAAGGGGAAGTCGGTTGCTATCACTCCTACTCAAAACTCTACTCCGGTTTTGGCAATTGGGAAGAATCGATGGAGGAAGAGAAAGAGATCTTCGAAGGGTACCAAGGCTCGGACCCTTGATGACTCTTCTTCAAGTGGAACCAAGAAAGGTTTCATTACTCCTTCTTCTGACCCAAAAGAGGCTGAATGCTTCTATTGCCATGAAAAAGCTCATTGGAAGCGGAACTGCCCAAAATACCAGCAAGATGTGAAGGATGGGAAAGTTAAACCCAACCATGCAGGTATTTACACTATCATTTCTAATAACTCACCCCATTCTAATTCTTGGGTCCTTGATACCGGGTGTGGTATTCACATTTGTTGTGACTTGCAGGGACTAAGAAGAAGTGAGGATGTGGAGCAAGGAAGGATAAACTTGATCATGGGGAATAGGAAAGCTATACATGTTACCAAGATTGGAGTTTATACTTTATCGCTAAGTAGTGGGTTTAGTTTAGATATGAATAAGTGTTTTTATTTGCCAGGAATGGCAAGAAATATTATTTCCTTCCATGCTTTGTACAAACAAGGGTTTACCTTTTCATTTAATAATGAAGTTGGTTCTATTGATGCTTTCTTTAATAATATTCTTTATTTTAAAGCATTACCTTGTGATGGTGTGTATGAAGCTGTATCTGTTGTTGATAACTTAGGAAATAATGTTTTGTGTATTGATTCTACTAATAATAACTTGGATAAAGCATCATTATGGCATTGTCGTCTTGGACATATAAGCAAGAAGCGCATAGGCCAACTCCAAAAGGATTGAGTCTTGGAGTCGTTTGACCTAAAGTCAGATGATAGTTGCGAATCATGCTTAGTTGGAAAAATGACAAAGTCACCCTTCACAGGTTCGTGTGAGAGGGGTGAAGGTTTGTTGGACCTTATACACACGGATGTGTGTGGACCATTCAAACATGCCACAAGGGATGCTAATCGTTATTATTTGACTTTTACTGATGATTATAGTAGATATGGATATGTCTACTTGATCAAGCATAAGTCAGAGACTTTCGAGAGGCTTAAGGAATTTAAACAGGAAGTCGAGAATCAATTGGGCAGGAACATTAAGATGCTTCGATCCGATCGTGGTGGTGAGTATCTTAGTTCAGAGTTCCTCGACTATCTAAGGGAATGTGGGATAGTCTCACAATTGACACCTCCCAGGACACCACAGTTGAATGGTGTGGCTGAGAGGCGTAATCGAACCTTGCTAGATATGGTTCGTTCCATGATGAGTCGAGCTACGCTACCAATCTCATTCTGGGGGTATGCCTTAGAGACTGCCTCTCATATTCTTAATCTAGTCCCTACAAAGAAAGTTGCCAAAACTCCTCACGAGATGTGGACTGGTAAAGTACCTAAACTAGACCACATCAAGATTTGGGGTTGCGAGGCTTTCGTGAGACGCAAGACTCATGATAAGCTCGAACCTCGAAGCGAGAGGTGTATTTTCATCGGTTACCCACAGCGATCCTTTGGTTACCTCTTCTACAGACCTAGTGACAATGTGGTCTTTGTAGCAAGAAGAGGCGTCTTTCGAGAAAGAGAGTTTATAAGCCAAGGAGACAGTGGGAGGCAAATTGATCTTGAAGAAATTCAAGAATCAAGCGGTGAAGGAACTTCAAACTCTAGCCCTCAACTTGAGGAGGAAACTCCTGTTGAGCCAATTGACAAATCTGTACCTCTGAGACGTTCCACGAGAGTTAGGAGTGCACCTGAGCATTACTATGGATTCCATATTACTGCAGAAGGTGAGACACTTATTAGTGATGAGACACTAGTAAGTCAAGATGACCCTAACAGCTACGAGGAAGCCATGGCAGGCCCCGAGTCTGCTAAATGGAAAGAGGCTATGGATAGCGAGATACAATCCATGTATGACAATCAAGTTTGGAACTTGGTTGAAAATGTACCAGGTCGTAAGACAGTAGGGTGCAAATGGGTCTTCAAGAAGAAGACCGACATGGATGGTAAAGTACACACTTATAAGGCTAGACTGGTTGCAAAGGGCTTCTCTCAAATTCCTGGAGTGGATTATGATGAGACCTTTTCTCCGGTAGCCAAGATTAAGTCTATCCGGGTTCTGTTAGCCATAGCTGCATTTCATGACTATGAAATATGGCAGATGGATGTCAAAACCGCTTTCCTTAATGGAAAGTTGGCTGAAGATGTTTACATGAGTCAGCCAGAGGGTTTTGTCAGCAACGAGTACCCTAATAGAGTGTGTAAGCTTGAGAAATCCATTTATGGATTGAAGCAAGCACCTCGCAGATGGAATCTTTGCTTTGATGAAAAGGTCAAGGAATTTGGCTTTTCTAGGAGTGAAGATGAATCTTGTGTGTATGTCAAGGCTAGTGGGAGTATAGTTAGCTTTTTGGTATTGTATGTGGATGACATACTACTCATAGGAACGACATTCCAACCCTGCAGGAAGTAAAATCCTGGCTTGGGAAGTGTTTTGCTATGAAGAACCTTGGTGAAGATGCCTATATTTTAGGGATAAGAATCTTGAGAGATCGGAGTAAAAGACTAATTGGACTTAGTCAGAGTACCTACTTGGATAAGGTGCTGAAGAGATTCAGCATGCAGGATTCCAAGAAAGGAGAGTTACCCATCCAGAGTAACACCAGATTGAGTAAGACACAAAGCCCTAGCACTGAGGCTGAGATAGCAGAAATGAGTCGAACACCTTACGCTTCGGCTCTAGGATCGATCATGTATGCTATGACGTGTACTCGACCCGATGTAGCTTTTGCCTTGAGCATGGTTAGCAGGTATCAGGCGAACCCTGGCAAGGCACACTGGACTGCGGTAAAGAATATTCTCAAGTACCTACGAAGGACTAAGGACTGGGTCCTTACCCTCGGTGGGAGTGATGACTTGAGAGTTGTTGGGTATAGTGATGCTAGCTTCCAGACTGATAGGGATAATTTCCGCTCTCAGTCGGGCTGGGTCTTTACCCTAAACGGAGGAGCAATTTCTTGGAAGAGTTCCAAGCAAGAGACAGTGGCAGATTCTACTTGTGAATCAGAGTATATTGCAGCTAGTGAAGCAGCAAAGGAGGCGATATGGCTGAAGAACTTCATTGGAGACCTTGGAGTTGTACCAGCTATTAAAGAGCCAATGGAAATTTTCTGTGATAGTGAAAGTGTTGTTGCCTTAGCCAAGGAACCAAGGGATCACGGGAGATCCAGACACATCGACAGAAAATACCATTTCATCAGACATCGGATCGAAGAAGGACTCCTCGTGGCAAAGAGGGTATCATCGGATGAGAACCCAGCAGATCCCCTCACGAAGGGACTGAGTAGGGTTAAGCATCTTCAGCATGCTCGGAGCATAGGGCTGAAGGATGATATAAGTTTTAGTAGTTAGATAACCCGGAAATTTGTAAAGTGTAATTGACATTTGATGATGAATAAAAGGTGTTTTATTTATGAGTAAAGTGTTGCTATCTCTTGTCAATCGTTTACTATATTTCTTTTGCATGTTTTGACTTCCAGAATAATTTTGTTTGGTATAACATATTATTCAAACCTCCACAGTCGGTCATATGTTGGAAGTAGATATGAATCAAGACTGTCATGTTTGGTTGTAGAGGTCTTGGACAAGGCTACAACAATCATAAGTGCTCATAAGTTCTGAGCATTGGACACAACCCACGCTCACTGGAATCACTTCATGGAATTCTATCTCGAGTGATCGTGAGACGGTAATATCATATAAGTCTTCAAACCTAGAGATATGATTTGTTACTTACAAGTTGGTTATGCATTGACTGTACGAAACCGCATTGGTAACCCGATGTTATAAAACGTACTTTTGTGTGTAATTCAATGAGTGGTAGAACAAACATATGAGTCGAAGTTTATCTGTTCCTTCTTGGATTAGAAGCTGATATCTGGGCCCCTCGATGATTTTGTTTTGACCCATGTACCGGGCCCGGTCAGAACTAAGTTGATGTGTTCAATTAAGTTCTATGTCAAACAAATCGGAAATTGGGAAACAAATGCTGGACAATAAGCAAGACATGTTCCATGTATTTGTCCGGCTGATATCTAGAACAGAGGATTATATGATCACTTATCTTAAATGGCGTATCATCACCTTCTCAGTTCCGAGAGACCTTGAAAGAGCTACGATTGCCGGTCGGTTCCTGAAGTACTAGAGATATAGTTATTAGACTTATCCAAGTGGGAGACTGTTGGATAAGGTGTCTAAGTCCATAACTATTTCGGGCTTGTACTTGACCCGACCCGACATGGTCCATTTGGGTTGCATGGCACCATGCAATTGGATAGACTAAATGAGAGAAATAACACTTGGAGATTATTAATATATTATAAGTTCTAATATATTAATAATATTATTTAATTAGTTGATCAAAGAATTAATTTGGAATTAATTAAGTGATCAAAGGATAACTAATTAAATATATGGGTTGATTATGTAAATCATCCATATCTTGTATAGTGGGCTAAGAGGCTCCATGGATTATCAAGTTGGGTTCTACCCATAGGATGCTCCATGGGAGTTACAAACCCATGGGTCATGGAAATGAAGAGTCATGACACATTAGGGTTTACATGGTGTAACCCTAGATGTGCCAACACTATATAAGAGTCCCATTCTCCACAAAATTGGCTACACAAGTTGAACACTAAGAAACTAGAGGGCTTGGCCGATTTTGAGAAGTGTGTGTTATCTCAAGAGTCTTTCCAAGAGCATTTGGTGTTGTGTGAAGCATTTGAGGCATCACACTTGGGGTGCTAGGCTCACAAGGTTTCAAGGAACACAAGCAACAACAAGGTAAGTTATTCTATCTATGATTCAAGTTAAAATTGTTCCCCATGTATGCTAGATAGGAATATAACCTTGGAATTCAACTTTGCATGATAATTAGACAAACATAGATCCAAGGTTATTAGGGTTGCATGTACACTTAGGAAGTGTTAGAATGCTCAAAACCCATCATGATTCAGAAATATGAGGTGAGTTTTCCTCACTATACTTTCGGGTCGAGGGCACCAAGGCTAGCCCATTGGTTTGATAACCTGATATTCGTGGATATGTTGAGTATGGAGTATATATGTATGCTAGTCTGGTAGATCTGTAGGACTACATATGATACTGTCTGTTTATCAATGTATGTTATTATCTCTTATATGTTGACATATTGTGTGGGTTGGGTTGAGGTTGTACTGCTCCGTGTTGTACCCAAAAATACCCTAGAGTAACCTAGATAAGAGTTGAGGGCCTAGGAGGGCATATCAAACTCATACTGAGGGCTCATGAGCATTCCATATACGAGCTGAGTGCCGAAAAAGGCATTCCAGACGCGTATTGATCAGGCTGGGGAGCAAGCCAGACATAAGCTGCAAGCTAGACTTATGTTGTGGGATCAGGGGTAATCTAGTCTGTTAATTGTGGAACCATTGCATGTTGTTATTATATACGTGCTATTTTTTTGTATTGGTATTTTAGGGAACTCACTAAGCTTTGGGCTTACAATTTTGGATTATGTTTCAGGTACCTGAGAGGATCGCGGAAAGGTGAAGGCGTGATCGTGCACCTCATCATGTTTGGTTTTGTGATTTTGGGCAAACTCTAATATTAGAAATGTTTTGAAAACTATTTTGTAAACAATGATGATTTATGGGTTGGTTTAAAAGTTTAAAATTTTCATGAATTTTGAGGATGTTAGAAGTTGGTATCAGAGCCTTGGTTTGAGTGAATTAGAGAAACATTTGTGTGTTAGTCCCATAACTATGGATCCAAATCAGTGATCAATTAAGGCAAACAATCAAACAGAGTGCAGAAGGAGTAGAAGAAGAATTAATTCAAGCATGCACACATCTATTATGAATAAATGTCAGGTACACCTTGGGAAAACACACACATACGTCACCGACGTCTCTATACAACTGACACACACACACACACACTCTATTTATAGGACCACCGGCCGCACACGTGTGTACAACCACACACGTGTGTATAGCCGCACACGTGTGTATGGCCGCACAAAGAGTGTGTAGCCACACACACGTGTATGGCCGCACACAGAGTGTGCAGCCGCACACGCGTGTATGGCCGCACACACTCGCTAACATACTATAACCAACATAGAAAACCCCAAGACCCTACCAAGACCTATACAAAATGAATGCCAAGCTCAAACCACAAAATTGTGACCTAACCATCTCCCCCTTGGTTTGAGCTAGCATGGACTCAAGTCTTCTTCGGTCAGAAGCACGTCAGACTTATACAGATAGATGCCTAACCCAAACCAACAAATTTTGACCTAACAGTCTCCCCCTTGGTTTGTGGCTAGCATAGACTCAGTCTTTCTAATAAGCAGCACCAAGGTGTGTATGTATCGCTTCCTGAATTGCAGAAGATCCTTAGCATCAAACAAGAAGAATAGCACAATCGCTATCTTGAAACTCTATCACTACAGTGGCACAAGGCTCTTCGACTGTGGTCTTGAACTTGTCACCAAATTCTGCAATAAGTTTGTTCTTCAATTCAGAGAAGCCTGCTGATAGGGCACCAAGATTAAGCTGGAGATCAGAGATCTATTTAGACTTCTGAAAGTTTTCTTCTTCAAGCTCGAAAACTCGAATATCGAGGTTTCCGATCAGAACGTCTTTCTCGATGATCTTCTGTTTAAGAGTACTGATCTCCTCCTTGAGCTCTGAGATAGATGGGCTTGCTCCCCCTGAACTTCCTTCACCTATTGATATTCATTTTCCACGAGGTAAAGGATATGAATCTTGTTGAGCAAGAAACCTGGCAAGCCTCAAAGAGGCAACATCATGTGTAGGTTGTGGAGGAGAAGAACCCCCAAGAGCAGAAGAACTCCTGACTTCAAACGAAGATCTAACATTACTTGGTCCTTTTAGGGTCGATTGAGTTGGTGTAGCAGCTATGGAGGGTTGTTGGACTAGTGGTTTTTGATCTTGAATAAACACTTCATGCCTCGGATCGAGTCGACTTCTTTTTACAGATGGCAGGGAGATTTGTGTCGGTGTCGAATCACTTGTGGATGGCACAGATGTAGGAATAGCAGAATTAAGGGGAGGAATCCTTGAAGTTTTATCCATATCGGTTGAAAGGTGTCGGCCATCTGATCAAAAGTTGGAGACGTCACTTTGAGAACACCACTAACTCCTTCTGTCAATGATCAAGCAACAAACAATCACAATAGAATAAGAAGATGAAAAGAAATCGAGCTTAAACACGTTTATATCAGAAAAACGTCAGGTACAACTCGATGGAACACTCTGTAAACACTATTGCATCGAGGTCTTCACTGCTTAACCTTATATCATTATCCGTAGTCTATAAGCTGATTTGTGAGACACTCAACAAGCTATACTTTAACTCAGGAGCGTAGATGATGTTCTCAAAACTCAGCACTCCATTTACAACTATTCCTTTTTGAGTGATCTTCCCTCCATCTCCTCCCGTGAAGGAAACATAGCCCCCATTAAAAGTCTGAATTACGTGCAGTTGGGAGATGTGTCCTGTCAATGTGCCTGGAACAACTGCTGTCGACGTACCAAGGTTTGGCGACATTCCTCCGCAGCTGTTCTTGCACAATGAGCGGGATTATTTAGATTTGGGGACCCAGGTCATTATAAGCCTGGGTCCCAACCGCACACTCAACCGCACACTCCAACCGCACACTCTAACCGCACACTCAACCACACACTCTAACCGCACACACCAACTGCACACCTTCAAACTCCAACCGCACACCTTCAAACTCCAACCGCACACTCTAAAATGCTTCAAATTGATACTGAATTGGCTCTGATACCAATTGTTAGTCCCATAACTATGGATCCAAATCAGTGATCAATTAAGGCAAACAATCAAACAGAGTGTAGAAGGAGTAGAAGAAGAATTAATCCAAGCATGCACACATCTATTATGAATAAATGTCAGGTACACCTTGGGAAAACACATACATACGTCACCGACGTCTCTATACAACTGACATAGACACACTCTATTTATAGGACCACCAGCCGCACACATGTGTACAACCGCACATGTGTGTATGGCCGCACACAGAGTGTGCAGCCGCACACACGTGTATGACCGCACACAGAGTGTGCAGCCGCACACACTCGCTAACATACTACAACCAACATAGAAAACCCCAAGACCCTACCAAGACCTATACAAGATGAATGCCTAGCTCAAACCACAAAATTGTGACCTAACAATCTCCCCCTTGGTTTGAGCTAGCATGGACTCAGGTCTTCTTTGATCAGAAGCACGTCAGACTTATATAGATAGATTCCTAGCTCAAACCACAAAATTGTGACCTAACACAAATCATTCAAGTAGGTTGTACGTGTATTTTTTTTTGATTTATGAAGATGCCTTCCTTGCTTTGACGAATATGTAAACCTAGAAAATTATAATTTTTTCCCATCACGCTCATTTCGAACTTTCTTTTCATAACCTCCTCAAATTCCTTCGATAACAAAGGGTGGATTGAACCAAAAATTATATCATCGGCATAAATTTGAACAAGTGTTATGTGATTCCCAATTTTCTTTCAAAATAATGTGGGATCAACTGATCCTTTTTTAAATTTAGCAACTTTTAAAAAATTGTTTAAGGTTACGTACCAGGCACGAGGTGCCTATTTCAACCCATAAATTGTCTTATCTAAAGCATAACAATAACCAGGATACGTATCATTATTGAAATGAGGTGGTTGTTCGATATAGATTGTTTCCTCCAATACACCGTTTAGGAATGCACAGTTCACATCCATTTGATATACATCGAAATCCTTATCCGATGCATAAGCAAGAAAAATTCTAATAGCCATGAATCTTACGAAAGGAGAAAAGGTTTCCTCATAATCTATTCCTTCTTGTTGAGAATAACCTTTAACTATTAATCTTGCCATATTTCGAATCACATTACCTTCTTTATCAATCTTATTCTTAAAAATCCATTTTAACCAAATTAACGAAACATCCTTTGGTTTCAGAATTAACCTCCAAACTTTGTATCATTTAAGTTCTGCTAGTTCAGATTGCATTGCAACAACCCAATCAAAGTGTTCTAATGCAACCTTTACTGTTTTGGGTTTAGGTTTCAAAATAAACACGTGAAACATACAGTATTCCTGGTGAACATTAAGTAATTCATTCTTAGCTCGAGTTTGTGCTTGTGTCATGACTCCAACATGTGGATCACCAATAACATGTTCCTTTGGATGACTACGTGTCCATTTATATATTAGTGGATATGCAAGGTCAAAATCTAAAGGTGCATATTCGAATACATCATCCGCTTATGAACCTTCACTTGTATTCGAAATATTATCAACAACATCATGAATCTCATTAGCTTGATCATTTAGATCATTAGGAATCATTCCATTTAGTTCTCCCTCAACTAGTGGATTCGAATTGAGATGCTCCCCCTTGACATAATCATTATCCTACACATGCTACCCCTCAACAACTCAATCATGAGTATTTCCATGTGATATCGAACTCAAGTGCTCCCCCTACACTTGATTACCCCTTGAAACCAATATATGTTCGACATTCACTTATGAAGATGAGGTATAATGAGAGTCGTCTTCTTCCCTAGTAATAGTCGAATCATCTGTATGTATCATTTCTTCAGGAATACGATTGTCCTCTGCATAATTTTCAGTATCTATTGCTATATCTGGAATACCAAAAATCAAATCAAAGTCATCATCATAAGAGTTCATGATTTCTTACTCATCATTCGTTGTAGATATGATTGGCACTGTTCGACTCGTTTGACATGATAGTCATCGAAAGTAAGATTGAAAGTTTCCTCAATCTTTATCGTTCGTTTATTCAACACCCGATATACAACGAAGTTATGCGAATATCCCAGGATAATTCCTTCATCAGGTTTTGACTGAACTTTAGAAAGATTGTCGTTGACATTAATTATAAAGCACCTGCATCCAAAAACATGAAAGAACTTAAAATTTGGATTTTGTTTGTTAATGATCTCATAAGGTATAATGTTGAAACAGCGATGATCAAAAGAACGATTTTGTGTAAAACACGTTGTCGAAACAACTTCTACCCAAAGATATTGAGGCAGATTCACATATGTAAGCAATGTTCTTGCAGCTTCACGTAGAGAGTGATTCATCCTTTTGACTACACCATTTTGTTGCGGTGTTTAAGGAGATGAAAAGTTATGTGAAATTCCCAATTCATTTAAGAATGAATCAAGAATTCGATTTTTGAATTCTGGACCATTGTCACTTTCAATTCATCGAACTTTCTTCCTTAAACTCAACTTGATTTTTTTTGATGAAATCACTCATCACTTGAGCTATTTAAGACTTCTGAAAAAGAAAGAAAACCCACGTAAATCTTGAAAAATCATCAACAATGAGCAATATGTACTTCTTCGTATTGAGAGTTTCAATAATCGAAAGTCCACATAGATTAATGTGAAGAAGTTCAAAGGTTTGATGGTCTTGGAGTCAATGAAAATTCGATGACCTTGTATATGTTGCTTTTCCTGTTCACAAACAGCACATAACGAATCGTTATCAAAATTTAACATAGGTAAGCCTCAAACTAGATCATGTATAACCAACTTGTTGAGATTTTTGAAATTCGGATGGGAGAGACGATGATGCCATAACCACCTAAGGTCTGACGAAGCTTTTGACAATAGACACACAGAGGGAAGACCAACAATAGGTTTCATGTCGAGTGTGAGCATGTCTCCTTTTCTTTTCGACTTAAGAAGAATCACCTTTGTTTTTTTTGTTAGAGATGATGCTTCCTTCTTTATTGAACACAACTTAATGTCTGACTAAGCCTTCAACATACGCCACTCTATTTACATTGAAGTTTCCATTCGTCACCTTGCCATATCCATTGACTTTTCATTTTTTGTTGTTGCAAAAATTCACTACTCCTACATTATCTAGCTTTTGATAGTCTCGCAAATTCTCCTTTCACCCAGTCATGTGACGAGAGCAACCACTATCAACGTACCAATGCTCATTGTATTACTCTTCATATATCATTGTATTGCTCTTCACATAGTACGTACGATCATTCGGAAGAATTTAGGTCCCCAAGACTTTTTGGGACCATGGACATTAGTTCGAAATGCATTACGAAAAGATGAGCCTAGTACCCAATTTTGAACCTTTGACTTTAAACTGTCAATTAAGTCAATTTTGATAGATTTGGGCATTGAAATGTAATCATTCAATGGGAAAGGTTCAAGATTGATTTTCCCTTTTCCATCCTCAGTTCGATGTCCTTCATCCTTTTTCTTAGTAATTTATTTCCACTTTTTCACAGATGGATTTGACTCCTGTGACGATGAACTTCCAATCATCGAATCATTTATGTAGCTCTCGTAAGCAAAATTGATTTGTTCTTGAGAGTACTTTCCCGACTGATATTGTTTTTCTTTACCTTCGAGCCAATGATTGATGTTTTTCACATCACTTCTTCCTTTCACAAAAGATTCTTTCACGTTCTGCTTAGACTCAGGATTTGCAAAGTGTGGATTTGTGGGCTTAAAAGGTTCATTTTTCTTCCCGTGAACATCTAATTTTTCAAATTTTCGTTTTGGAAAAGACGGTTGTGGTGAATTTTGAAATCAATTTTGGTATTGATTATTATAACCACTGACATTTTGGTTAAAAACCTTTTTGCCCTTGTTGAAAACGTCTTTGTCCATGAGTTGGATTGAAATTTATTTGTTAATTATTTCAAACAAGATTCCTTTGATTTTTGTTTTGAGCAAACCTTCCATTATCACGATTTGGACCAAAATTTCTCGGACGTTGATTTTGAATTTTTTTCCATTTCCTTGTTTTTGAACATTTTGAGATCGAACTTGATTTTGAACATTAGTTTGACATTTCAAAAACTAATTTTTCTTTTGAGATGGATTGGTTTGAACAGACGTCTTATTTTGAGAAAATGTCTTAACATGTTCAATTGATTTTTGCATAAATACTTTTTGTTTTTGAAAAGACTTGACATTTTTCCAATAAACATTGTTTCGAGGTTTTGTATTCGAAATACCTTCCTTGCAAACAAAATTTTGAACACTTTCATTGAAAACTTTTTTTTCTTTTGAGATTTCGAAATAGTTTCTTTGGTTTGATTAACAACACTTGATTTTTGTGTTTTTACTTCCCAAACATGTTTTGGTTTTTGTATTTGAAAAGTTGTTAAGTTTTTGTTTAGACCATTTTCAAATGTTTTTTGGTTCAAATAGAAACCATCTTTTGTCACTTCTTTATTATCTTCCTCAACCGGTTTGTTTATTTCAGGATTTACCTTGTCACCATTTCCAGAAGTGACAAACACTTGATTTGGAAATACAACTTCATTTGTACATTTAAATGACGGATAGACAACTGAATTAGATTCCAAATAATGTGGACCTTTGTCTTTTAACACCTTTTCGAACTCCTTTGATTCTTCATAGACATGTTCGAAGACGATTCTAGGAATAGGTGTTTCATTCAAAACATCATCCTCATTGATTCCATAATCTTCTACTACAACTTGATCAAAAGGATCACAAACTTTCAACGTAGAAGTTTGCTCACTGTTAATCTTTTCCATTTAATCATGACATATTTCTTTGCCTTTTGTCATCAAATTGACATTAATAACAGATAATTGAGAACAATCAACAATTTACTTTTCCTCGGTTTCACTGATATTATCAAAATCATCTTCGATATCAACGGAATTTTGTTGATAGAATAATGTCAAATTCTCAGTCATGCTCAAAATTTAAACTTTTTTTTATTTTTACTTAGAGTTTCATTAACTATATGCACAAGATCATTAGCATTTAAGCATTCATCAATCTTAACTATTCCATACGCATAAGATTCACTAGGAACTTTATCTAACTCATAAATTTTCTTTTCACAGTCATACGAAGTAGCATCTACTTTTTCTCTTTCATAAGCTAAGAATGGTAGTAATTTTTGATGCTGTTCTTTGAAAATATAAGAAGAATGATGTAATTCAGTAAGCTTAGCATACAAACGTTTTGCTAAGTTACAATAGATATTTTGTTGTTTAACTAACAAAATATTATCATTCCTCACCAATTCCCTATCTACTGTAATATTTCGCAATTGAAGCTCTAAGTTCTCTATCTTACTCTTCTTAACCTCCATCTTATGTTGAATATCATATAGTAATGATTTTGATTGTTCAACTTCTCTACTCATGGAAATCATCATATCATTAAGATAAGAAAGAGTATCATCAAAATCTATTAAAACGACATGAGAAGTACTAGAGGGGATATTAAGAGATTCAAGAAGATTACTTACCTTCATAGTCATTGGAGATGTGTCGGCTCCAATTGAGACAAAGTGTAACACCGTAAATTTTCAAACAAAATTTTCATTTTAAAATCTCATAATTCTCATTAAAACATTTCACAAAAACCCCCCAAAGTATCAATTTATCAAAACACATATCCATAATCATCAAATAAAAATCCAGGATCCTCATAACATAATTCCATCTCGTGTGTACAATCAAGTCGGCGCCATCCCGCGATCCCTAAAAGCAACTGAAACACATATCACACAACACAGTAAGCACGAAGCCTAGTGAGTTCCCCAAAATACCACACACACACCCACACACACACAAATAGTTAGCCTCTCATGGCTATGTCTTGATAAGGACCCTCTGGTCATGTGTCTCAGTGAAGACCCTCCGGTCCCACAACTCAGGTCAGACCCTCCAGTCCTGGTATCTCAGTAAGGACCCTTCGGTCTCACAACTCTGTTTGGACCCTCCGATCCCAACTATATAGAATCACATAACTACATACCGCATAAATCACAAAGACATAATGCATATTATCACAATACTCAATATAAGAACACAAGACCCTCCGGTCGCACAAATTACCACTCATGGTAAGTATAGTGAGAGGACTCACCTCGTAAGCAAGCAAGAAAACTGAATACCCCTCGAACAGTCTAAACCCGCCTATATGTAATAAGCATCTCTAATTAATACTTAAAGATCAAAACTCTAAATAAACACATGATAACCCCTCGTTAACTCTTTGGATGGGTAAAAGACCATTTTACCCCTCCATGACCTCTATCCCTCAAGTTTGACCAAACCCTAAAGTCAACACCCGAGTCAACAGCCCATGTTGACCCAATTCGTAGAGTGCATTTATGAAACTCCTCGAGTCCCTTTGGTTCCTCAGAACCCTCATGAAAGTCTCACTCAACTCGCCGAGTTACCGTGTGTTCAAACTCATCGGGACAAACTCCAAATGACTCGTCGAGTCAGATCATCGACTCGTCAAGTCCCTTAAGTCAAAATCTCATTCAGATGTTTTAAGGTAGATCTACCACTCAAAACTCTAGATCTAGCCTCTCAAGGCTAAAATGTCACGTAAAGCTTCGATCTTTACGTTCATGCATGACATATTTGCTCCATAATGCCAATACAAGCTCCAACAAGGGTTTGGTGCTCGTAGGCTTGCCTCTAGCTCTATAAACCTTGGGTCTTCGAGCTCACAAGACCTCCTACAATCCAGATCTGAGGTTTCAACCTCAATATATGCTTAAGGGACTCAATAGAACAAGAAGGATAGTGAAAATCCCTAGAACTCCCCAAACTAAGATCTCACAAGAAAAATGATCAAGATAGCATCTTTTTACCTCAAACAGAAGCTATCCACTGAGAACCTCTAGATCCAAACATCTCTCCTTGCTCCAAGCCTTAATGCTTTCCTCTTCTTCTCTCATGGTGCACCAAAATGCTCAAGATAGCTTCTCCTTCTCACATAACAAGCTAAAACTTGATTAAGGTTACTCACAGTGCTCAAGGGTGTAGATGGAGGCATAAATGAGGGATTAAGGCCATTTAAATAGGACACAAACCCGGAGATTTAGGGTTTCCTCACTCAGCGTCAACTCAGCGAGTCGGCTCTTTGACTCGTCGATTTGGTCATTAAACCCACGTGGCCAAATCGATCCTACTCGATGAGTTGGGCACACAACTCGTCAAGTTAATTCAGAAAACTCATAAATAATTGCATAAATATTATACCTAGGAGTTGGGAAGTTAAAATTCTCCCCCACTTGAACTAGATTGTACCCTCGAAATCGCTCCTTACCATTACCCTGATCCCATCAATTAGCCCAAGAAGCGCAACCGATTATTCAGAACATAACCAATCTCACTAAGACAACCAAAATCAAATAAAACCTTCCAACTCAAAGAAGAACGAACCCTTCACTATTGTAGAACCAACTCTGCCTCTCCAAAACTTGGAATCTATATTGGTATGTTTCCACGACTAACCGCCCATACGGTATATCCCCGTGTCATTCGCTCTTTAAAATAACGGAATTGATAAAACACCTCCTACTCTAGTTACTTTGTCGTGACTGATGGAACAAGTCGTTGACCATAATTAGCTGTTGAACACTTATGCCCGACAGGCTAGTCGACTCTGACCGAAACCCGAAGAAACGGGGGGTCATCTCGCCCCAATAACCAAACTCTGATACTGCTATCAAAACCCATCTGAAGAGTGAACCTTAATAATCAGTCCTCAATCACTAAATGAAGACTTGTCAATCCACATAGGAATTGAAACTCTACACTAGGTCCGACCTCCCATCAGACATAATCATTTCACTACCGACCCCAGGATGATTCAGCTCCGACCACAAAATCAACATCCATACCTGACCGAACTATCCACTGATAACCAAAATCATAACTCCATATGCCTCTCAATGCTAGACAACAAAATATGAATACAAGATTGACTCCCAACCCAGCAAATGAATCTCCGAGGCTACCCTATCCCATTCGGCAATAGGACTTCACAGTAGTCCTATCCAACCGAGCTGACTCATCTAATCACACTAAACTCTACAATTACAAAGTTCGCTTTACCCCAAGCGATTTCTACACCCGATTTGAAATCGCACCCCACACATGACCTCGGTCGTCCACCACATGTTACCTCATGCGTGTCGTGGCCCTCCTCAAACCACTTAACAGGTTCACTCAAGTCTAAACATCAAATGGGAAACATATCCCTCTCATAATGTAATCCACCCGAAATCCTCACCTGCTCGCCCTCTACACAGATAGCCAAACTCACCCACCAAAGTTTGGTCCGACACAGAGTTGGAACCGCTCGTCCCAACCCAATACTCAACTCATGTCCCATTTTCCATGAATATACGCATGCATTACACCTCGATCCTTCCGACTTGAAACGACCACTCTCTAACTCAAAACACAACGGATTCCGACCATTTTTGAGACCCTAGTGTCGCCCCTGGTTTGGCCACCAAGTTCCCACAGACTCATTGGGCAAGGCTACCCAGGCCTAAGAGCCCCTCTACATCACACCATGACTAGTAAAGTTGTGGCTCCCCACAGTTAGACAACACTCACTCGCTGACTAAATGGCGTTGTGACTCCTCGTAGTCCTATGACACTTTCTCTTTTCCTTGTGAATGTTATGGCTCTCCGCAGTCATACGATACCCTCTCTCTGACTTAGATATGCTACAGCTCCCCGCAGTCACACAATACTCTCTCTGACTCACGTATGATACGGATCCCTGCACTCACACGATACTCTATCTCTGACTCACGTATGTTACGGTTCCTTGCAGTCACATGATACTCTCTCTCTCTCTCTCCAACTCATGTTTGCTACGGCTCCCCGCAGTCACACGATACTCTCTCTCGGACTCACGTATGCTACAACTCCCTGCAGTCACACAATACTCTCTCTCTCTGACTCACATATCCTACGGCTCCCCACAATCACACAATACTCTCTCTCTCTCTCTATCTCTCTCTCTCTCTCTCTCAGACTCACGTATGCTACAGCTACCCACAGTCACACGATACTCTCTCTCTCTCTGACTCATGTATGCTATGGCTCCCTGCAGTCACACGGTACTATCTCTCTGGCTGACATCGTGAATGCTACGGATCCCTGTAGTATTACGACACCTTCTCTTACTCTCCTTGGGCTCTCTCCATAGTCTCCTTGATAGTCCTTAGTGATTACTTTCACCCGGAACTGTTCACTATCTAAGCACCCCATAATCTCATCCTCAAGTCGCCACCACACTGAGTTTTCTTATAGAATACTCCACCGCCCAACATAGATAGGTGCTCATACCTACCCAGATTATGCATCACTACTCTTGAATTATGTTCTCATAGACAGGGCACTTCCCTCTCTATAGTCACTCTCTTGAACAATTCCCGCCTGGTGACCTAACCATCTCGAAACTCATACATTGGTACACCCAAAGAAACACAGACCACAATCAGATTCCTGTCTACCAGCCACTTGGCGTGAAGTCACTCATTTTCTCCTGAGAAAATGCATCATGCATCATCTCGCGTTGTACACTGTCTCGACTGCCACATGACTCACATCCCATATACTCGCACCACAGATCCTCATAACCAAAACTTCTATTCCACATCAGAGTGAGGATCCTCCCCCACAAAATACCCAATTCTCCCCCACTTAGGGTTCGAACCATCGTCCATTGATATACCAAAAAGACCATACTACAGATTGGCTCGCCAGATGTACCATTTCTGACTCATGGAATGTACTACGCAACACTCGAAGATCTTCCAAATAGTAACCACATGACTCTAAGTATCCCATATCTCAAGTGAAAACCTCAAAATCCTCCCAACGTGACTGCCTCTAGTCATACCGAAATCCCATACCGACACACCGCCGGATATCCCAATTGTCCCGAATTAGTCAGGACACTCAATCTGGAAATAATGACCTATCACACACTTCATCTCCGATTCCTCAACCAACATTCCATTATGGAAATTGTCATAGGAGCAGAGACCTCACTCTCACAGTTGATACACAACGTAGGCAACGAGGGCCACCGCCCCGGTGTACTCCTCTTGATTACCTGGAACAACTGCTAAAAGTAAGCCTTACTCAACTAAGGCATCTCTTTGTCCGTATCCATCTCAGTCCGCATTGATGACTCTCTCACGGTATAAGAAATACCTCTCATCAATATATTCTGTGGAAGGTATCACAATCATATGTTATACCTCGGGGTTACCTCCAAACTCTGGAATCGTAAGTTCGTTATCTCTTTCGCTCCATAAAAGAAGCGAAACTAGTGAAATTCTCATCACAGAAGGTGACATTTCAATCATCGGCCGATCACTCAACCCAAACCGCAATCCTCCATAGTGTATCGTCTCCAATTTTCCTCAAGTCCCGTGACTCCAACTGGCAGCTCACCAGTCAAACTCATTGAGATCCAAACTCAACTTTCCTCGCAAGGTACACTTTGTCGAAGCTCAACCGACATGGCCCTCTGGCCCCATAGTTACCATATCCACTCTTAGTCTGAATACCCATCGTTGGATAACTGGTAAGATGGAAACACACTTTGATATGAATCATGGCCCCTGAACCATGATATCATCCCTTAACCTGCTATTTAGAACCTCTGGGATTCTCCCTGTTTTGAGTATGGGTCCTCTGCTTTCAGTAGTATGAGCCCATACTACCTGCCACATCTACCCATACTTTCCACACGGATCATCTCGGATTTCCTAAGTAACTGTTAAACCTTCTCGATAAACAATCTTGTTACACATGTTCGCTCTCCAGTGAATACTCTCCTCTATCAGAGTACTCATCTGAATAAGGTCACTCCTTAGGCTCTTCCTAGGTTTTCACACTTCTCTGCCATCAGCTGCTGAAGAACTCCTCATGATGCCAGCTATCTACCTCCTAAATATCGTCATATTCGCTTAGTAGCTGTCTCCCATCATCAAGAGTTCCGCAAATCACAAATCAAGCAACATTCGGTCATCGAATCACCAACATATAAAACCACTCTAGCACACAACTCCACTCGCTCTATCCGCAACTCTAACAGGCATTACCGAACTCAGGCAAACCTACCTCTCGTGGGTACTTCAGTACTCTCTCATTAGATTCCTCAAATGCATATCTAGGTATCTCTCCGAGATTACTTCTCTACTCAAAGCTCTCTCTAAAAGATTCTTGCTAGGTACTCTTACTCATCACATACACATAGCAAATAGCAAACAATATTACTCAATAGCATACCCAAGGCTAAGGCATCACAAATCAGGAAACTCTAGCCCTAAGATTATGAAATACTTAGCCTATCCTCTAGCATGCATCCCTAATATCTCATGAATATCATCATAACATAAATAAGTAAGGGTATTTTGGGATATCACCATTCGGCTCTGGCTCATTGTTCACACTGCTCCAACTCGTTTTTCTCTTAAAACTCTTTCTCATTTTTTTTTGTGATTTTTTTTCTCAAAACCTCAGTTTGAGTCCAGACACACCCGAAGGTACATCCAAATCCCTAAAACCAACATTTTGATACCAATTTGTAACACCGTAAATTTTAAACCAAAATTTTCATTTTAAAATCTCATAATTCTCATTAACACGTTTTACAAAAACCCCAAAGTATCAATTTATCAAAACACATATCCATAATCGTCAAATAAAAATCCAGGATCCTCAAAACCTAATTCCATCTCATGTGTACCATCAAGCCGGCGCCTTCCCGCGATCCCTAAAAGTATCTAAAACATATATCACACAACACCGTAAGCACGAAGCTTAATGAGTTCCCAAAAATACTACACACACACACAAATAGTTAGCCTCTCATGGCTATGTCTTGATAAGGACCCTTTGGTAGTGTGTCTCAATGAAGACCCTTCGGTGCCGTAGCTCGGGTCGGACCCTCTAGTCATGGTATTTCAATGAGGACCCTCCGGTCTCACAACTCGGTTTGGACCATTCGATCCTAACTCTATAGAATCACATAACAACATACCGCATAAATCACAAAGACATAATGCATATTATCACAATACTCAATATAAGAACACAAGACCCTCCAGTCGCACAAATTACCACTCAGGGTAAGTATAGTGAGAAGACTCACCTCGTAAGCAAGCAAGGAAACTGAATACCCCTCGAACAGTCTAAACCCACCTACATGTAATAAGCATCTCTAATTAATACTTAAAGATCACAACTCTAAATAAACTCATGATAGCCCTTATTTAACTCTTGGGATGGGTAAAAGACCATATACCCCTCTATGACCTCTATCCCTCAAGTATGACAAAACCCTAAAGTCAACCGAAGTCAACACCTAAGTCAACAGCCCATGTTGACCCAACTCGTCGAGTCCCATAATTTGAAATCTCATTCACACGTTTTAAGGCTGATCTACCACTCCAAACTCTAGATCTAACCTCCCAAGGCTAAAATGTCATATAAAGCTTCGATATTTATGTTAATGCATGGTATATTTGCTCCATAATGCAAATACAAGCTCCAACAAGGGTTTGGTGCTCATAGGCTTGCCTTAAACTCCATAAAGCTTGGTTCTTCGGGCTCACAAGACCTCCTACAATCCATATCCGAGGTTTCAACCTCAAGATATGCTCAAGGGACTCAATAGCACAAGAAGGATGGGAAAATCCCTAGAACTCCCCTAACTAAGATCTCACAAGAAAAATGATAAAAATAGCATCTTTTTACCTCAAACAGAAGCTATCCACTGAGAACTTCTAGATCCAAACATCCCTCCTTGCTCCAAGCCTTAATGCATTCCTCTTCTTCTCTCATGGTGCACAAAAATGCTCAAAATAGCCTCTCCTTCTAACATAACAAGCTAAAACTCAATTAGGGTTCTTCACAGTGCTCAAGGGTGGCAGAAATGAGGGCTTAAGGCCCTTTAAATCAGACAAAAACCCAAAGATTTAGGGTTTCCTCACTCAGTGCCAACTCAGCGAGTAGGCTCTCTGCCTCGTCGAGTTGGTCATTAAACCCATGTGGCTAAATTGACCATACGAGTTGCGCACACGACTCATCGAGTTAACTCTGAAAACTCATAAATAATTGCATAAATATTATACCTGGGATTCGGGATGTTACATAAAGCATGTTCCAGTGACCTTCTCATCCTTTGAATCATGCTCTTCAAACTGAGCGAAGATTGCTCGATGGGTAGGATTCCTCATTTCCTCATCATCGAACCCGGATGACCAGATTCTATATGTCCCATCACTCTCATCTCCCCCTTTCGCCGTCAAGGATTGTCCCTTGGTTTGTGACTTCAACTCCTCAATTTTCTCAGCGTAGTATGCTTTATCTTTCACCCTTTCATTTTTATCTTCCTTCTTTCGCAGCATGCAGTCTTTGGCCAAGTTATTCGAACCATTGTAATAGTTGCAATCATAGCGCGAATCCTCTTTCAGCCTTAATGCCTTCTTCCCAATCATAGTTTTTCCTTCCTTCTTCACCTCCTGCGACTCTAGTCTTGTACCTTTACCTGTTGAGCTATGTCCTATGAATTCACTCTTGTTCTTGTACTTTGGATTTAACGGCTTTTTGAAAAACTTTCAGTTTATTATTCAAGTAATAAGCTACCTCTTAATCCTCAGAATTCATAAAAAAAAATCCTTCTTCTTCAACATCCTCTTGTTCACTGAATTCGATTTCAAAGTCCTCGACACTCACTTTCGACATTAAAGCCAATGGTTCTCCTAAGATCAACTTCCCTTCTTCAGCAATCTCATTAATCTCACTTTCATGATCTTTAAGAACATTGTACAAATCAACCAAAGCATAACCATCGAAACTCTGTTGAATTTTGATCATCAAGCTTATGTTTCTCCACTCCTTCTGCAACCCCATCAAGAAATTCATATTGTATTCTAGAGTCAAACGAGTAACACCATAACGAGTACACCTAAAGATCAACTCTTTCAAGCGATCATAGTATAACTCGATGGTTGTGCTGTCTTCCTGCTTGAACTCACCAATTCCAACAGACACTACTTTACTGAAGTTTTCTTGGTCTTCTCACTTCCCTGATATTTCTCTTTCAACGTATCCTAAATTTCCTTTGTGGTTTTGCAACTTCAAACATAATTGTAAACTATTAGAGGAAGAGCACCACGTAGTTCTCGAAGGCATTTCTTATCATTTGCTTTCTGTTTATCTATTTGCATAGCAACATCAACAGAAGAACCAACAGCTCCAACTTGTTCAAGCCTTCTAGGTTGATAGTTTTAACTTGTAATACACCTCCAATGATCTTCATCTATGTCGTTAAGATAATCCTCCATTCGATCGGCCCACTAATCATAGTCTTCAAGAATAAGCATTAGAATCTTCGTAGATGATCCAAGCAAATGAGAAAAACTTGACATCGTGTTCATGCTAAATTTCGTCATTTTTGTACGGACAAAAGTGACTTTTGGTTTCAGAATAGAGATCCAACTGAAGAATCAACCAGAAAATGATCAGGAAACACTCGATCTAACAAACTAAATGCAGGATCGGAACAAATCAATCAATTGAGCGATTCAAAAATATTGAAACTAAATGCAGGATCGAAACAAATCAACCAATAATGTGGAAAACTTTAAATCAGAAAGAGCGATTCAAAAATATTGAAAAAATACGAGAAAATGGAATTGACTGAATGAATCCCATTCTGATACAAATTGAAGAGTGTTTAAATCGAGTTATGAACGCGAAATCAATCACTGAAAGCAATAAGAACACGATACATAAATAATATCTAATTGGATCATTAATAGTATTTATGAGTACACGAGTTCAAGAGAGAGGATACAAGAATGAAACATGCAAAAAAACTCTATACCCCTATACTTACTCTATTTATAAAGTGTTACAGACACACAAAAAAATATGCAAGGACTAGACATTAGACTTTGACATCAACAGGTTGCTTGCAAAACGCATACACTTTGAAGTACATGACTTCGCACCCAAACATACTTACACTAATTTTTACTTCTCACCATACATTTCGCATCCTACATCATGAAAACACACATGAACATACTCTATTTTAGGTATACTCTGCAATGAAACTCACAATACTTTTTACTAGTTTTATTATTCAATAAAAGATTAAAGCTATCCCCGATATTTCCATATCTCGAAGTTTTGTGTCAGAAATCTTTGTAAAGATAAAAGGATTTCCTCATAATTCTTGTGTTTTTCACCTCGATATCTTGTGTAAGATTCTTATTAAAACACCACAATCTTTACTAATTTAGTTGATATTTACTTAGTACATTTTTTTACCAAAACCCCTATCATAAATAATATTTAAATTAATCGAGGTAGTATCCAAAATTTGGGGAAAAATCTTCAGGGTTCTTTCTTGCAAGACAAGTTAGGAAACTTGTGAAGCAAGTTAGGGTTTTAAGGAGCTAAATTCAGCAGAGGTGTATTGTGCTTGAGATGAGGCATGCCGCAATCATTCGATTCTCTAGGTTTCCTTTTTGACTTTGGTTCTAGGGTTATGGTCAGTTAACCCTAGCTTAGCGCACAAGAAAAACAAAAAATGACCATATAAAAATGAAATTAAAACTTTCTCACCCTAATACCCTAAACAACAAACAAGATTTAACTCAAATCCATTTGGATCTAGTAGTGCAAATAATTATGAACTAATGTTATGATACCACTATTAGATTTTCTTCATACTAACACATGATTATGAGTAGCGAAAGCATATAACAAAATCCTATGTGTTTCATGCAACCTATTTGGATCTAAGTTTCACTTTATTATTACAACTACTACAATAATATCAAAAACATACATACCACTTTATCAGCTAGAGATCTCCTTGCTTGAGATCGATTTCTTGATAGCTTTACTTGGATGAAAGGAACCAAAGTAGAGTCCCTCTATTGGTGTCACACCCAAAAACACCAAAAAAGCAAACCAACAAAACCTAGGATAGGAGAGGATAGGAATTAAAAATCTACAAAACCTAAAAGGGTTGAAATTTTTGCACACAATGGTACGAAGAATGGGAGAGCCAAATTTTGGAGGAGTTGGGAGCATCTAGGGTTTGATCCCTAAATCCCTATTTATAAGCTTTCATTGCCTAGTCCCAAAGAAACTCCAAAATCCTAGATAATCCTTATCAAATTTGTCCACTTCTATCCCTTAAGGATTCTAGAATGTTCCAATTAAGTAACTGCTAATTAACTTACAACATCTGTAACGAATTAGTTCTCATTTAATTCGAAAATAGTTTATAACTAATTTATCAAAATATGAATAATTAATAAACTAATTTCTCCTAAATTCCTTTTGGACACTATTCCAAACACTAACTTCAAAACAGACCAAGATAATTATGAATTATAATCAAGTTGTGACTTCATTACACTACTAGAAAAAAGACCTTTAATGACGCGCTTTTTACGACACACGATAATTAACGATACGCAAAAGGACGTGACCTTAAAATAGTGTCATCTCTCCAAAAAATTTAAGGATTTACGTCACGCTTTATTGCGTGCCCTTAATTTAGTGTCTCAAGAAAAAAAATTAAAAACACGGAGGGTGCTTTATCTTAAACGTGCGTCGTCTGTACCTGTCGCTTTATAATTTTAATGAAACGCGCTTTTAGTAGACAAGGAGGGAAATGAAATCCCCAAAATTTTGAAAACCCGCCCTTTTTTTTTTTCTATCTTCTATCTATCTTTCATCTTCAACCTAACAAGGACGAGCATTGCACTCTTGATTTCCCTAACACTTTCTCATTTTCTGATTCAAACTTCAAAGAATCGAAAAAAAAATCTATCAATTTTGAAGCCAAAAAAAAATCTAACAAGGACGAGTATCCATCGATCCGACTTCCAAAAATAGAGGGCATCGATTCCACGTCTTCCGGGGTTGGGAGGAAGGAAAAACTATTGGTCCCGTGTTGGTTTTGTGATGTTCAATCGAAGAAAAGGAAATCAAAATCGACGAAAAAGAGACCCGCTGGCCAGGTGCATTCGTCGGCCCTCCACTGTTTCATATTTTCTTTTTGTCTTTCTCTATTAATAACTTCGGTTATCTCACCCCTTCTACTCCAAACCAAAATCGATTTATCCTCTTTAGTTCAACAGGGAAACAACAACGTGGTCGGATCGTTGGTGGTATATCTACTTATGGACTTAGTTTAATCCCTCCGCTCCTTGTCAATGTTTCCTCCACCGCCTCTCCCTGTTTGCTCTACCTTCGAAAAAAAGGAGAGCAACCGTCGTGACGGTGCTGACCACCGGAAAGTGCAAACGAACTCGATTAGGGCATAATGCAATCATTCATGATGCCAAAGGTAATTAATTAATTTTTTTTTGCAGTTTTTAGTTCACCTCTTTTACATGGATTACTTGCAGGTAAAATCGTCTTCTCACATCATGTTTATATGGACTCGGAACCATCGATTCGTTTGTGAGGTATAATTACCCTTTCTGAAGCATTTGTTTAAATGTAAAATCCGCTCTTTTGTGATGAAATACATACGTATTACTTCTTTTTTGTACATTTTTGTCTACAGATGATGTTCTTTAACCATTTTTTACATTCTCTGTTACTTGAGCCGTAGAATATCAGTGAGTTATGATACCTGAATTTGTTAGTGTGTTTATTTTTGTTAGGTTGAAAGTAGTGATCTTATTGCATATGGTCTGATACCTGAATTTGTTGGAAGGTTTCCAATTCTTGACAACTTATTAGCTCTTACAAAGCCTCAACCTGTCCCGGTACCTTTTCATTAACTGTAGGCATTAATTAACTACTTTTGGTAGGTGTGTTTCTTTTTGTTCTCAATAAGTCCTATATACTATGGGTAAAGTAATGTGGATGAATAAGAAATAATGTTTTGTAGGTGCTACCTCAGCAAAAGAATGCATTGGGGAAACGGTACAACAAGTTATTTCAGATGAATCAACTAAGTATTCTTTCATCTCAACAGTCAACAGATTTACTAATGAAAACTATTAGTTGTAATTGTTTATTATTTTTTGCAGGTTAACCTACACTATACAGAAAGTGCTTTGAGATTAATTGCAAGAAAAGCAATAACTAAGAACACTGGGGCCGTGGTCTGAGGGCGTTATTGGAAAACATATTGATGGATGCCATGTATGAGGTTTGTGTTTAAAGATTACTACTGTATTATTTTTTTTCTTTTTATAATGAAATGATAGAAATAGAATGATAATTTATAAATGTAATGCAGATTCCTAATGAAAGAACAGGTAAAGATATAATAGACGGTGTGGTTGTTGATGAGGAGGCAGTTGGGAGTGGCGCTAAAATCCTACATGGTGAAGCTGCTCTTGCCCATTATCTATCACAACAGGTAACTTAAAAGGTTCCATCCTATTTTTGATTTTTGATTAATTAATTAATTTTTGATTAATCTATCACAACACTTACAGGTAACTTGGAAGGAATATTTGCCCCTGGTTGGATAGGATATGGGAAAGCTTATGCACCCAAAGAAGCAGATGATCAAGCTATGTCTGGTTATTGAACTGTTGCACGCTTATTTCCTGGGTAATTTATCTTTTTTCTTTTATTTAAATTAAAAAATGATAATATTATCAAAGTGTAATATGATTAAATTATTTGTTTTTAATCTTTAGGTGTCACTTACCTAAACTCGCTGAGCAGGTAGTAATTGCTATACCACATTCTTAAAAAAATGTCTAAAATACCCTTTTCTTTATTTGGTTTGATGTAATTTCATTTTTCTTTGGTCGTGTATAGTTTTTTTTGCTAGCAAATGCAATATGTCCTTCGGATCCACTTGTCATGAACAAATTCACTGGGCACACAAAAAATGTCATGGGTTTGATCAACTGGTACTGGCTCTTTAGTCTTTCTTTTTATATCTTTTTATGAAATCAGCTTATGATATGAGCTCTGTTTTTCACATGGTCTATGACCACTAATTGCTTAGGATGGTAACTGGGTTGTCTTTTCGCGCCCTCCTTTGATACACCATAAAGGCATGAAGATCCTCTCTCTCTCTCTCTCTCTCTCTCCAAATTCTAAAACAAACAACAACAGGTAAATAGATGCCAACATTTTTCTTAAAATTCTGTGAACATTGAAAAAAACGAGGTCGATAGTGCCTTTTTCATGAGATTGTCAAAAGTTGAATAAAATAAAAAAATAAACAAGGGTAATATTGTAATAGGGAGGGTCTTAATACATAAAGTGACCAACCTCTCACTTAGCACGTCAAGTCATTTTGATTTTATTAAGTAAAAAAGAAACAACCTTATCAATCTACATGCATTTAGTCATGTACTGCTGTCCCACAATTTGTCATCATAGAAGAAGACCCTGCTGTCCCACAAGGGTAATATTGTAATAGGGCTGCTTTATATGTCATCATAGAAGACCCTGTTGTCCCATAATTTTTAACAATTTGTATTATCCTTATTTGATTTTAATAATAATTTGTTTTGTTTTATTGTTGAGGTTATAGACTGATAGTCTTACTTTTCATGTCATTATTATTTATTTCTTTTTTTGTTTGCAGTTTCTTGCAGAAACTTTGGATGTTGTTCAAGACATTGATTGGGTCATTTCTCTTGGAAATGCTTTTGCAAAGCAGTATGAGCTTTATACATATGATGATGAGCATTCTGCACTACTTCATAGGTATGAACTCATTATCATTATCATTACATTTTTTAATTAAATTATCTTATTGAGAGTATTCTTCTCCTACAAATGTCTTGGTATACTTCTTCAGAAAGTTGATAACATGACTTATGTTCGTGATAAAATCGTCTGGATGTACAAACAAGCAAATAATCTAGATTTCAAGTATTCCAGCACCTTGATAATTATTACATTGCTATGTTTCACATTTAACCCTGTTTTCTAATATTGTTTTGGTTGAACATGTTATTCCTCAAATTTTAACAGATTCGTGAATTGTGACTCACCCCTGCAGCTTTCTGAATGCAGGCTTCTTTTGGTGCTGGATTAAGTGGAGTTCTGGCTTGGTGTGTGCGAGTGGGAAGGAACCAACCCAATGCCCCCGGAGTTCTGGCACCTTCCATCTTTACTTCCTATGTATCCAGGTTAATCTACTCGTATTTATTCATGTCTCAAAGTGTGTATTCCAATATCAGGTATCATGATTTGTGTATTTATAAAATTTTGAAATAGGGTCTTGTTCAATGCTTTAGCTATGTTTGCTCCAAGGGAGATCAACTTATCAAAAGTAAGTTACTGTTTCACCCTTTTATTTAATATTTTTGTGATTGAATGAAAGTAATTGAGAACCCTTTCTCTGTAAATGATGTTGTGACTGTGGGAGTGGTGTTGTGTTTTTCTCTGTTGCTAGGTAACCTTCTCAACAACAACATTCTACTTAAGCAGGTGAGTAATCAAGATTAAGGGAGACTTGTAATCATGTTTGACATTCCTTTCCAGTAAGAAACAGAGTTGTATGATTATTTGTTAGTTTTATAGGAATGTATAACCCATGTTAGCAATGTATTATTTTTGTTTAACATTTGAATGATTCTTTGTATGACATTACAATTTGTGCAATTTATTTTATTTTTTGAGTATGAAATTTTATTTTATATTATGCAATGGATTGTAATTTTTGTATATGGTATTTTATTTCTATTATGAGAAATTAAATGCAAATTTAATTTAAAAATTAATAAATATATAAATTTATTTTTTTTCAACATTTAAATTTACGATACGCAAAAATGTGTGTCATCTTCATTTATGACATGGCCTTTCTTGACAGGGGCTTTCTTGATACGCATTGCATGTCATTAACACGTGCATCGTAAGGTTACAACACGCGAATGCGTGTCATCTTCCTTTATGACAGGGCCTTCCTTGATACGCATTGCGTGTCGTAAACGCGCGTCGTAATTGCGCGTCGTAAATGAGCGTCGTAAATGGGCGTCGTCTCTCTTTATGACAGGGCCTTCCTTGACACGCATTTGCGCGTCGTCTGAGCCTTTTACGACGCGCAATGAGCGTCGTAAAAGGCTGTTTTTCTAGTAGTGTTATGAATGAAAAAGGAATTTGGTTGGAACAAGATTCAAGAAAAACATAGTTTTATAACCTACTACATAATTTGAGTACATTTTTGCTTCAGAAACCGCAATTGAATTTGATTGGATAAAAATTTCATTTAAAAGCTACGATCAATCTAGCCATTCAGTTGTCGTCATAAGTCTTTTGTGACAACAAGAGTTCACTTACTCAAGATAATGACTCTAAGTCACATAATAACACCAATCATATTCTCCAGAGATTTAACTATACTTAGGATATAGTTAAATAACTAGAAGATTGTATTTGGAGAATTTACACATATCAAAATTAACTTGGATCCATTCATGAAGCCATTTCATGAGCTAAGCACGAAGGTCATGCTAGAGCAATAAGACTTCACTATTATAGTAATGTGATTTGTTTTGTATTTAGTATTTTGATATTAAAACATTATAGCAACAACTATTTTATTATTATGATACATCAGGATATAATACTTTCACTAATATTTGTTGTGTCCTATATTAGCATGTTTAATCTATAAATAATATAGTTATTTAAAAAGGTACATAGCTAGTAATAATTGTCAGAACAACTATGATGAAAGACTAATATGAATTGGATTCGTTGACTTTCAAAAGATGAAAGTAGGCAACGCGTTAATGCGAAGTTCATAAGTACTTGTTAGGGAACAAATATTGGACATGACCCATTCAAGATCGCTTCATATATTACTATGATGAGTGATACTTGATAAAGGTATTATCTTTGTATTATTAGACCTACGATACATATTTGGGACTTAAGTGTGGGGAATGCTATAAAATTATATGGATAAATGATCTTCTTTAACTAGGCAATTATAAAGGTCATTATAAGGTATAGTATGAAGTATACAAGAGGCTCATGTAGTCAAGATGGGATTTGTTCCTATTATATGCTAGGAGTTATATATATAAGGTGTCTTACTAAATGTTGAACTAAATGAGATTGATTGCGATCCATAACCAATGTTCAACATGATGTTTGGGACAAAGGGATAACTAATAACTTACCTTATACATCAATTGGAGCTTTGATATTTTTGGAAATGGATGTTAAGTGACACTTCGTCGTGTGTTATTAGGGGAAGTGAAATTTTTCTAGTTGCTCATCATTGTATATATCAATATATAACAAGTAAGAGATTGGAAGATCTACATGCTCAAGAATCATTTTAGAATGATATTTTCTAATAACATATGATCCTAATGGGTCACACTAACAACAAGTTGAGACAAATAAATTATTTATAAGAATGACTTTTGATAAATATTTATAACTCTTATAATTAATTGGATATTATCAATATCATGGAAATAATGATTTTCTATATCACGTATCAAAATATGTCATAACGTATGATATATAATGTCATGTACATCCTTTTGGACCAAAAAGGGTTTTGTCGTATATACGTACATAAGTTTATATCTTATAAAAGGTTTAGAAGATTTTCTATAAACTTTTGTTCTCTTTCTTTCTTAAAGTCGGGAGGCTAGTGAGGGGACAACATATAAAGGCTTTAGATTATAATAAGAGGCTATAAATGCTTTAGAAGTATGGGTCTTTAACATCATTAATCATAGAAGTATGGGGTGTCTTAAGAGGTTAAGACACAATAGGTAAAGGGATAAGCATAAAGGGTTTGTACTTGACTTTTCCTCCTCGCTTCTGAAAGCCAATCACACTCTCTTTTTTTATATGTTTTCATCCTTAATTGTTAAGATGAAGTAGAGTAAAAGTAATACTTGCATTCTTTCTCTTAAGACAATTGTTATTTTGTCTTAAAAGCTGAAGAGTTTAGGACGAGCATCCAAGTCGAGTTGATAATTATTGGTGTCAATCTTTAGATGAACTTTCTTTGGGTTCTTGCCACACTTAATTAACTTCCAACAACCTAATAGGATTCAAAGTCTTCAAGGTTTGTAACTTCTCAATCCTTTTATGGTTGTTTTAATCTTTCATGTTCATGTAAATTGACCCTTTATATGAATAAAATTGTTTTATGTTATTAAAACTTTATAATGCTTCCATTTTCAATTTTATCATTTTAAAACCCAAAACTTTTAAACCTAACAGATAAAGGTTTCAGTTAAAGTGACCATTCGGTTGGGACAATCCCTAAATTTTTACCAAGGTTAGTCTTCATGGTTGATGTCCAAATTTGAGAAGGGTGCACACAATCACAAAATATCTTATGTGTTTTTGAAATGTGTGAGTTTGATTTGGAGATCATGAATTTAGTAGAAAAATAAGCCATTAGACAGAACAAGTCATTTGTTCATAAAGAAGCCCTAAATCGATTTATAAATATACAATATATCAATTAATGTCATGTCACCAGGAGCTAGTTACTAGTGGTTAACATTTACAAACGATGTATAGTTTGTTGGTGTTTTTTGTAAGAAGAAGTTATTTGGATTATGTTTTTTTAACAGGCCAAATTTAGATGACGTTTTTTGAACGATTTTGAAACATAGTTACCATCGTGGGTCATTTTGTCTTAATTAACTTTTACCGGTAATATATCGCCCCTCACTTACAAATGTCAGTTACCATAAGGTAACATTTGAAGAAAATGTATAATTTGTTGATGTTTTTTGTACAAAAATCTTATTAAATAATTTATTTTTAAAATACCAAACTTAATATGTATTTTGAATGATTTTAAAATATAAGGAAAAAATTGCAAAAATGGTCCTTGTGGTTTGCCGATTTCTTCTGGTAAGTTCCAAAAAATAGTTTCCTAGCAAAATCGCAAGTGCTTCTCCAGACAGACTCGGGTAGTTGGCCTTCTTGTGGCCCCTCTGATTACAATGGAAACAGATCAAATTAGATACCTAGATGGTGAGACAGTCCCTTCTAAAATAACCGATCTTGCCGCACTTGTAGCAGCCAGACCCACCCATCCTATAAACCTCGTCGTGAGCCTTGTTGCACTTTCCATAACAGTTTCGGTCCTGATGGATTCTCGATTGCAAATCAACAACCTTTGCCTGAACCGACTTCTTCTTCCTCATAGATTCCAAAACAATCTCCCGCTCACGATCCCGAGTTATCATGTCCTCCAATGTCTTGTAACTAGACATGCTCAAAAACTATTGTATCTCATCTTTCAACATATCATGATATCGGGCCTTCTTCATCTCCTCGTCTGCCACATACTACATAACTAGTAAGACCCTCTCCCTGAACATAGCAGTAATCTCTAACACTATCTTAGTAGTCTGGCGATGGTCCTGAAACTCCCTCGCCAACTATTGGACCTTAATCACTAGTGCAAACTCCGCCCTGAACCTCAAAACAAAATCATCCAAATTCATCGCTACGACATCCTTGCCTCCCAAATCATGGCCTACATCCTCCCACCAGTCACGGGCTATGTCTTTCAAAAGACAAGATACAAGTTTGACCTTCGCTTCCTTAGGATAGGACAGAGGTTGGACCGAAAGGTGTTCCCGATTCCTGACAACCATCGTCTACTAGCAATGGGATCTTTCATCCCGAAGAAATCAGGAGCCCCACAGGCACGAAACTCTCAGAAGGGCAAAGAGCGTGCACCCACCATAGTTACCATCTTAGTATGCAATGCGCTCAAACGCTCATCCATCAACTCCATGAAGCCCTCCTTAATCAAACCAAATATCATAGGATTCTGGTCCCGAATGTTATGGGTAATCTCGGACGAAATGAACTCTCGTATCTAATCATCCAAGGATCCTTCTCCAGATCCCAAACCCGATCCCTAACCAGAACCTGAACCACCTCGAGTTACCACCATATTGAAAATAAACAAAGCAAACCATCAGAAAACAATCAAAGGATCTCACTGTTGGATTTTGAGCATTCTAACACTCCTAAGTGTACATGCAACCCTAAATACCTTGGATCTATGTTTTCTCTATTATACATGCAAATATGAATATTCCAAGGTATTATCCTAACTAGCATACAAAACATTGATTCATATGGAATAACATAAGTTAGAAGACATACCTTTTGATGTAGCTTGATTCCATGGAGCTTAAGAGCCTAGTTCCCCAAGTGTGACACCTCAAATCGTTCACACAACACCAAATACACTTAGAATAACTTGATATAAATGATATACTTCATGAAATCGGCTAGCCCTCACCATTCCTTCATAGTCCCGATTTTTGGGAAGAATAAGATGCTTATATAGTGGGTCACAATTAGGGTTACACCATGTAAACACTAATTGTCATGACCTTTCATTTCCATGATCCATGGGTACAAAAACACCATGGAGCATCCTATGGGTTTTAGCCCAACTTGATAATCCATGGAGAATTAGCCCACTATACAAGTCTGGATGATTTACATAATCAACCCATATATTTAAGTAGTCTCCTTTTGATCACTAAATTAATTCCAAATTAATTCTTGATCAATACTAATTAAATAATCTTATTAATATATTAGAACTTATAATATATTAATAAACCCTAAGTGTTATTTCTCTCATTTTAGTCTATCCAAATGCATGATGCCATGCAACCCAAATGGACTATGTCAATCAGGTTCAAGTACATACCAAATATAGTTATGGACTTAGACACTAATCCAATAGTCTCCCACATAGATAAGTCGAAAACTATTATTGCGTATGACTATAAAACCCGACTAGCAATCGTAGCTCTTAAAAGTTGTTGCCATCGAACTCTGAAAAAATCAATGATGCGTCCATCAGATAAGCGATCATATATTCCTCCATTCTAAATATCATATGCATTGAGACATGAATTAAAATCATTTTCTCTATCCATTTGTTGTTTCCCGATTTCATATTTATGATGACCGACTAATTGAACAAATCAAATCAGTCCTGGCTTGGCCTAGCACTTCGGGGTGTCATCACTAAATCATTGAGAGGCCCACAGATATAGCTTTTATCCCTTTAAGGGTAAAAGGAATGGATGAAGTTTGACTCATATGCTTGTTCTACTACTTGTTGAATCATACACAAAAGGCACGATTTATAACACCGAGTTACCAAATGCTTTTTCATGTAATCAATGTATAACCAACTCATAGGTAACAAGTCATATCTCTAGGTTTGAAGAATATAAGATATTACCGTCTCATGATCACTTGTGATAAAATCCATGAAGTGATTCCAATGAGTGTGGGTTGAATCCAATACTCAGAACTTATGAGTACTCATGAATGTTGTAGCACCACTTGCTATGTCCCATACCTTAGACATCTACAATCCAGCTTCATGACAGTCTTGAATCATATCTACTTCCAACATATGACTAACTGTGGATAGTTTGAATAACTTAGTCATTCAGGAAGAACGACCTAGTTATTCTAGAAGTCAAAACATGCAAAGTGAAACACAAGAATAATCGAATCCAATATGGTCTCAAAACTTATGAATATAAATAAAACACCTGATATTTATCACCATATTGATTACACATTATTCATTGCATACTGTTTCAAAACTATCAAATTTATACTTTAATTAAAAGAATAGTTGTCCCATGCTCCAAGCATGTACACTATGTTTTCTAAACACCGGTCATTCCATACACCAAGTATGCACACTATGTTTGTCTAAACATTAGTTATGCCATACACCAAGTATGCATACTAAGTTTGCTTATGATCTTTACTTTGTGAAATAGATCGATTTAACATAATTCCAATGATTCTCATTTCACAATCCCAAATCCTTACCACAAATGCAAGAATTCCAAATTCATGTCATTTACCAAAATATTGTTGGATTTTAAACTTATATGCATTGATCCTCTTGTAATTATTATGCACAAAGTCATAAAGACTTGTCAACAGACATTATAGAGTATTCCAATGGAGATCAACTCCATGGAAACATTCTTCTTGCATTAAGTTTTTCTAATCTTACACAAATTGAATAACTTCCACCTATGGAAACATTTCCATATTCCCATTTTGACTATCACTTCTGAACAAGGGTTGCCTCTTTTCAGAATATGTCAATATGGTCCTTCCAAAATTAACATTTTACTTCAAAATGTCCCTGAGCAACCAATCTTTGGTAAACCGTAGATTGTCCTCGACAATTGCTTAATCATTTTAGTCATATCCAATTCTAAACCTTTTCCCTTCTTAATTCGCCAGGCATTTGGAAAATTTTAGAAAGGATGAATATTATAGCACATGCAATCGATCCTATATCTGAAGCATATGAGACACGATTCATGATGTCTCACATAAAGACATGATACTAGACCAATGCTTTTGCTACAATATTTCTATTTGTCAAGTTCTCACAATTCAGATTATGAAAAGGGATGCCGTAGTCATAATCGAATTTTAGAACGCAAATAATGGACCCATATATAGAATTTCCTTATGTTGAGCCATTCCAACACAAAATTCATATATATCCTTGACTAAAGATGATTAAAACCTCAATCTAAGCTTTTAAAATTGAAATGAAGTATAATTTCCTCTCCCTTAATTATTGCAAAAAAAACTTTTAAACCCCTGCAACTTCACGAATTGAAACTTTTGTTTTCTATAATTAACATTGCTATCTTGCAATACTAATAATAATTATCATGCTCCCACTAACATGATGATTATTATCTTAACACTTATGTTCCCACTAGCTTTAATATGTACTTAGAAATCAGTTGAACTTCAAGAAATCAATACTTTATTGACTTTCTTACCAAAGGTCAGATTTCTAATACGAGATGTTTTAATAAGACTTTATCAAAATCACACACCTTTCCTTAGATAGCTCACATGTGTGTCTAAACAAGTTTTAGAACTATGAAAAGGGATGCCGTAATCATAGTCTCAATTGTTTAGACCTTTTCCATTTCTCACAAGTCCATGTTAGTGTGTCGGTTAACCACACACGCTCCACTAACGACTTTGAGAATGCAAATATCACAACTGTTATCTTCTTAAAATCTACTTAGTGAAAGTGTTTCCTGACCATCATTTTCATGAATCGGAGAGAAACCTTATGACACTTAGATTTTATGGTGTATGTGTTCCTTTCCATGTGAATTTTGTCAAAACGATAATCACAAAACAAGGTTAGTGACAATTCCAAATTCATATGGACTGAACTTGTGCAATCTTAATTTCTTGCCATCTGGCAGCTCAAGGGCCTACCATTGCTTCCAAGTAGTTATGCAAACACGGGAGAACTTTCCAGAACTCATATGCAAAACGGACTTTAACTGGAATGGGCATGAAAATAGAAACACGATAGGTTACAAACCTCAAGTTGTGTGCTAGTGTTAAACTAGAGGTTTTTATTCTTGATTAGATCTTGAAATTCTTTCAGGATCTTTAAGACTCTCACTGTCCTCTTGACATATAAGATTGTCTTGCCAAATATTCAAGAGATAGTGCGGATTCTTTATCAAGACAAACACTTCACACAATTAGCCTAAGTCGGTCTCTGTTTTATCCAAAACATCACAACTTGTCAATTTCAAACGTACAAGAGTAGAAACACAATTTACTCTTATATTAGACTAGTGTTAATAAAACTTCTTTAAGATGTGTCACTCAAATTACAAACTTGGTTTGGGTTTTGAGCAGCTGGGGGTAGGTTGTTGACTTCTGGCTCCGAGTCAGAACTATCGGAAAAGCCCTCAGCATGGTGATCATCCAAAGGGATTGGGTGATCATCTTCTGGCTCTGCCTCTAGCCAACCCGCATTACCTTGGTTCGAGAAGTACGGATTGCCATGATGAAATCCAGCCATTTTAATCTACGCGAGAAAAGGGATATAAGAAATAGATAAAATAGACGAACTAACTAAGATAATTACAGTAAGACCAAATACCCATATGGTATTTCTTTATGGTTGTGTTGGTAAGTTTTTAGACTTCTTGGCTATCACAACCATTCTTGGGCATGTTCTAATCACTCCTCGGACCAGCATAGTTGATCAGGCTATGCCATTCCCAAGACTGACTATATATCCCCAGGCTTACTTGTGATATCCAACAATCGTAATACTTTTGTTCTCGTCGTTGTGACACTGATTTTAGTATGAATGCAGGCATGTATACTTTGTTAAGTATTTTATTATTTAAAAGTATAACTCTTAGACAAAGTGTTTTAATCCCATGTATTTATAGTTAGTATATCTTTTATGGGTTGACATACTATATTCACTATAAACCTGGCTCTGATACCAACCTGTCACACCCCAAAACCACGAACGGCGGAAACGTTCAGGGGTGGAGGACGTCATGTACAGTATCACAACAGTGTAATATAATAAACAAGCAACAACATCATCCATTGCATTATAAGTAAAGTTTTAATACATGTGTGTTCTTTTCGTTGTAGTAAGACACCAAAAATATACAATCAAAATATAAAAGACGAGACTTGTCTGCTCCGTCTTCTCAAAACCTGGCCTCCGTACCTGTCTACTGGTGACCTGAGAATACAAGTTATTTTGAAAGCGAGTATCAGCTTTAAAGCTGGTGAATTCATAAGTATATAAGTGTCATTGCCTTGTTTGTGAAAATCTGTTTTGAAAGCCACGTAAACCTTTAAATGAAAATGTTGAGGTAAGTATGAAATCCCTAGAAAAACCCTTATTTTCTATAAGTATGAAATGTAGTCTTCTACCAAGACCCGAATGTTCTATTTGTAAAATGATAGTTTTCCCTATGTAATGACTAGTACTAGGAGTGCTTAGTCTAACTCATCGTTTATGTGAATGTATCACCAAATAAAGTAAATAGGAAAATATACCCATGAAAGTATTACTCTTGGGTTACCCGGGGGTAACACTATGTTGCTGACGCGAAAGATATAACCTAATGAACATCCGAAGATTGTTCAATTTAACCTCTGTGGTGAACAGTAGATTCCAGGAATGGTTAGTCTCGTAACTGACTTTACATCGATGTAGTCGAAGTAAATGACCTAATGAACATCCGAATATTGTTCAATTAACCTCTGTGGCGAACAGTAGGTTCCAGGAATGGTTAGTCCCGTAACCGACTCTACCTTGCTATAAGCGAAATAGATAACCTAATGAACATCCGAAGATTGTCCAATTAACCTCTGTAGCGAACAATAGGTTCCAGGAATGGTTAGTCCCGTAACTGACTCCCGTTGAACTGGGATGGCAGGACGATTTACTGAAGGTACTAATAATTCATCCTAACGAACCGAAGTTCAGATATTCATGTAAGTATACACAGGTCGATGTATCTACGTAAAAGTAATTCATGTAATGTGTTCATGTAAGCGTGTTCATGTATCATGTAAGCATATGTAAAGGTACTCATGTATCAGGTAATGTACTAATAAAGACTCATGAATGAACTGACTCTTGTGTGACTCCTTATAATAGAAGTAATGTTTGATATCTTCCCATTATCCCTATGATAATCTACTGTAATATAACTAGTTGACCACGTAAGTTTACACACTCTTACTACTCCAGGGTATGAGAAACTAAGTGAAAGATGCAAACTATAACATCAATACATATATAAGAATATAAGTGTATATGCATAGTTTAGTTCAAGAATATAAAATGGTTTTGTAAGACATCTTATGGGTTTTGAACAATAAATAACAATGACTTGATGTCATTTGAATAAACATTTCAAAAGTAAAACATTTGGTAACAATGTGCTTTTAGGATGTAAAACCATTTCATGCATCACATTTTGTAGCATGTGAATTCTGTTAAATGACAAACGCAATTATAAAATACATATCAATGATTTAATAACATGTTTGTTTCTTCTTGTATTCCCCCTCCCCCCCCCATTAAAGCATTTAAAATCATTTAAAACATTGATTAGGGGTATGAACTCACCTGTAGTTGGTGATTGGAATGAAATGAACGGTATCGGATTGCTAGGTGTCAAGTGAGGACTTGTGCACACACTATGATCCTAATGAACATATAATCACACATATATGCACTCAATTAGATTCAAAAGACTAATTGATAATGTTTAAGACATCCTAGACATAGATAACACTTTATATAAGTGTTTTAAGTCGTAAGGACTTCATCTAAGCTATTGTGGGACAGGGTACTTGAGTTTAGGGTTTCCAAAGGACCCTACAAGAGAGTTTACTCTCCTTAAACCATCACACATGGAGTTTACGGTAGTAAACTCTTGAGTTTACGGCCGTAAACTCCCAAACATGTGTGTTTGGTGTGTTTTGAAGTCCCAAGTGCTTTCTAGAATTATTCTAACCCAGTGGCTATGTCCTTGGAAGGGTTTAAGGTCTAGAAGTACTCCAAATAGGAGTTTACGGCCTCAAGGCCATTTCCCCTTGGAGTTCACGGCCGTAAACTCCCTTGGGGTGTTTCCTTTGTTGCTTTCAAGCCTCATGCACTTGTGGGATGTGTTCTAGACTCTTATTCCTAGTATATGAAGGCATTAGGCACACCTTAGTGCCCTTTATAGGAGTTTACGGCCCAAGAACCATGTCTTGGCCGTAAACTCACTTGGTTAAGTGATTTTGGTGTGGTTTGGTCCTTCCATTTAGTGGGTACAATTTCTTGTAAAGGTCTAGGGCCTTAGGTGTCATGAAAACACCCTTTGTGTCCATTTACATGGAGTTTACGGCCTAGGAGAGTTCTGGGCCATAAACTCACTTTTATTTGTGTCATTTGATGTGTTTAAGACCTTAAGCTACTTGGGAAAATAACCTAGATGCAAGCCTTAAAGTCCTTAAGTCCTCAAATCACCATTTAGGGTTAGGAAATGGAGTTTACGGCCTAAGAGAGTTCTGGGCCATAAACTCCCAATCTTGGGTGGATTTGTGTGTGTTTTCATGCCCCAATCATGCATACCTAATGGTCTAAGGCCTTATCCTAGCACAAGTGTCGGTTTTGGCTTCGTTTCGGGAGTTTACCGCCCAAGAACACCTTGGGGAGTAAACTCCTAGATCTAATGATTTAGCCAACTAAATCATGTTATAAGCATTGAATATGTATTCTAACACTACTAGAAAGAGTTACTCACAATCTGGGATAAAAACCCGAAGATCTGTCAGAGAGAAAATGGCTTTTCTCTAGCTGGAATTGTGAATAATGAATTAATTTAATTCAGAAAACTATTTATAGTCCTGAAATATTTTGACAGAAAATATTTTTATTCTCGAACTTGGACTGTAACATTATGAAACTTGAAATGTTCAAATTTCACAAACCCAGGAGCATCCACTCTCCTGATATCTCCTAAAGTGTAAACCCTAATGTACACTAACTTGTTCGGAAAAGTCTGAAAACCACTGAAATTGGACTGACTTCTATTGAATAGGTATTGTTCGTACAAATGGAAATTTCGGGTTGTCACATCATCCCCCCGTTAGAAGGAATTTCGTCCCGAAATTAGAATTTAAGCAAGTAAGAAATTACACATAATTAAGCGAAAAGATGAGGGTATTTCAGTTTCATCTGATCCTCTCGTTCCCAAGTGAACTCCGGTCCACGCTTTGCGTTCCAGCACACCTTCACTATCGGGATACGGCTCTGCTTTGTTTGCTTGACCTCTCGGTCCATGAACTCTACTGGTTCCTCCACGAAGTTGAGGTTCTCGTTGATCTCGATCTCGTCGAGTGGAATAACAAGAGTCTCGTCGGATAGGCACTTTTTCAAGTTTGACACGTGGAAGGTAGGATGTACGTTACTGAGTTCTTTCGGTAGATTGAGCTTGTAAGCCACAGGGCCGATTCTTAAGAGAATCTCGAAAGGCCCTATGTATCTTGGATTGAGCTTCCCACGCTTTCCAAAGCATATCAAGCCCTTCCAGGGTGAGACTTTCAGTAGGACTCGATCGCCCACCTGGAACTCCAATGGTTTCCTACGCTTGTCGGCGTAGCTTTTCTGTCGGTCTCTAGAGGCTTTTAATCGTTCACGAATTTGAACGATCTTCTCTGTCGTTTCCCGAATGATCTCCGGACCCGTGGGAGTGCTTTCGGGAACTCGTCCCTTAGCTAACTGGGTATCGCCCACTTCAGCCCAGCACAGAGGGGATCTGCACTTTCGGCCATAGAGGGCTTCGAATGGAGCTGCCTTTATGCTCGTGTGATAACTGTTGTTGTAGGAGAATTCGACAAGGGGTAAGTGAGTATCCCAAGCTTTTCCAAAGTCAATCACACAGGCACGCAACATATCTTCTAGGGTTTGGATAGTTCTCTCACTTTTCCCGTCGGTCTGTTGATGGTAGGCTGTACTCATGTCCAGCCTAGTTCCTAGGGAATTTTGTAATGACTGCCAGAACCTCGAAGTGAATCTACTATCTCGGTCTGAGATGATAGATAAAGGAACACCGTGCAGCCTTACAATCTCCCTAATGTAAGTTCTGGTAAGTTTCTCCATCTTGTCTGTTTCCTTGATCGGTAGGAAGTGTGCAGACTTGGTGAGTCTATCGACGATGACCCATATGGAATCAAGTCCACCCGTCGTCTTGGGCAACTTGGTTATGAAGTCCATAGTGATCCGCTCCCACTTCCATTCTGGTATCTCCGGTTGTTGTAGAAGACCGGAGGGTTTCTGGTATTCGACCTTGACCTTTGCGCAAGTAAGGCATTTACTCACGAAGGTAGCAATATCTGCTTTCATGTTAGGCCACCAGTATAACTTTTTAAGATCCAGATACATCTTATCTGAACCCGGGTGGACGGAATAACGAGTGTTGTGAGCTTCGGTCATGACCAAGTCTCTGAAGCCACCGTGTTTCGGTGTCCAGATCCGATCCATGAGGTATAAGGCTCCGCCACCCTTGACTTCCAAGTTCTTATCCATTCCTCTAAGGGATTCACCCGCCACGTTTTCAGGTTTCAAAGCGTCGAGCTGAGCCTCCTTTATTTGCATGGACAAGTGTGAATGGATAGTCAGAGTCAAAGACTTGACTCTACGACCAGTATATTCCTTCCGACTTAGGGCGTCGGCTACTACATTGGCTTTACCCGGATGATAACGAATTTCGCACTCGTAATCACTAAGTAGCTCGACCCACCGTCGTTGTCTCATGTTGAGCTCTTTCTGGTCGAAAATGTGTTGCTGACTCTTATGGTCCGTAAAGATCGTGCTTTTGGTACCGTATAGGTAATGTCGCCAGATCTTCAGAGCAAACACAACTGCTCGTAGTTCAAGATCGTGGGTTGTGTAGTTAACCTCATGTGTCTTCAGCTGTCTCAAGGCATAGGCGATGACTTTACCTCGTTGCATCAGAACACATCCGAGTCCTTGATTGGATGCATCACAATAGACAATGAAGTCTTCTATCCCTTCGGGGAGGGATAGCATTGGGGCGGTGCACAAGGCTCGTTTGAGCGTTTCGAACGCTCTTTCCTATTTCTCTGCCCAGTCAAAGGCCACGCCTTTCTGGGTCAGGGTGGTAAGAGGTTTCGCTATGCTGGAGAAGTTCTAAATAAACCTGCGATAGTAGCCAGCTAGACCTAGAAATTGACGAATTTCGGTAGGTGTCTTTGGTGCTGACCAGTTCTCAATGGCTTTGATCTTGGAGGGGTCCACATGTGTACCTTCTTCACTAACCACATGGCCCAAAAATTCGACTCGCCGAATGCAAAATTCGCACTTTGAGAACTTTGCGTAGAGCTTCTTCGATCGCAACGTTTCTAAGATTTTTCGGAGATGTTGACTATGTTCTTCCTTACTTCGAGAGTAGATGAGTATGTCATCAATGAAGACGATGACGAACTGATCCAAGTAAGGACGACACACCCTATTCATCAGATCTATGAATACTGCGGGCGCGTTAGTTAATCCGAATGGCATCACTACAAACTCGTAGTGCCCATAACGAGTTCGGAAGGCTGTCTTGGGAACATCTTCCTCTAACACTCGTAGTTGGTGGTATCCGGATCGCAGATCTATCTTTGAGAAGTAGTTGGCTCCTTGAAGTTGATCAAATAAATCGTCAATGCGGGGCAAGGGGTAACGATTTTTAATGGTAAGTTTGTTGAGTTCTCTATAGTCGATGCACATGCGAAACGATCCATCTTTCTTCTTAACGAACAAGACCGGTGCTCCCCATGGTGAGAAGCTTGGTCGAATGAATCCCTTCTTGAGAAGTTCGTTAAGTTGACTGGAAAGTTCCTGCATTTCAGCCGGTGCCAGACGATAAGGAGATTTGGCTACGGGGGTAGCCCCTGGCACTAAGTCGATTCTGAACTCGACTTGGCGTTGTGGTGGTAAACCAGGAAGTTCTTCTGGGAATATGTCGGGGAAGTCGCGTACTTCTGGGATTTTCTGGATGTCTTTCAGTTCTTGACTGGTATCGACGACGTGTGCGAGAAATGCATGGTACTCCTTCCGCAAGCACTTCTGTGCTTGAATGCACGAAATGATGCGAAGGCTTGTACTAGGTTTGTCGCCATAGATAATTAGGGTTTCGTTGTTAGGAAGGTTAAGACGAACTGCTTTTTTGAAGCACATAATGTCGGCACGAAGGAGACTCAACCAATCCATACCGATGATAACGTCGAAACATTTAATTGTGACTGGCATGAGATCTATCTTGAAAGTATGACTATCTAAAGTTAAGGTAAAACCTACGTATATGCAGTTTGTACTCTCTGTTTTCCCGTTAGCCATTTCTACCGTGAATGAACTATCTAATGCACATGGTTTTTGTTTAAGCAGGTGTGCAAATTTGTGACTTACAAAACTTTTCTCGGCTCCACTATCGAAAAGTATGCAAGCATAAGAGTTATCGAGGAGGAACGTACCAGTAACTATCGTAGGATCAGCTACTGCTTCCTCGTGCCCTAGGGCCATAACTCTTCCTACTCCTCCATCCCTTCCTGCTTTAGGGCAGTTCTTCTTGTAGTGGCCCACTTCACCACAACTGTAGCAAGCTTGGCCCATACCTGCATTAGGGGCCTGGGCGGCTTGAGCTGTTGGCGTCCTGCAGACACGGGCTGTATGCCCCTTCCTGTTGCAGTTAGAGCACTGCATCTCCTTGTAAGGTCCGTGGTGGTGGTAGTTGCACTTGGTGCACTTTGGAAGAGTTCCAGCATAAGTTTTTGTTGGTAAGGGGTTCGCAGGGACTACAGGAGTCACTGTGGCAGCATTGATCGCCACAAGTTGTTGCTTATTGGAGGATCCTTGCGGAGCCCCTCTTTTCCTTTTATTCCACCCCTTCTTGTGGTAGTCGGGGTTGGTCTTCAGTGGTACAGGTGTAGGGATTGTTATGTTCTGAGGTTTTCGGTGATCGATGAGGGATTGTGCTAGTTCCTTGGCGCTATCAAAGGTAATAGGCCTGGAAGCGATCACACTTGACTGGATCTGAGGCGACAGTCCCCAGATATATCTCTCGATCTTTTTGCTCTGGAGAGCAACCATGTCGGGGCATAAGTTTGCCAAATCACACAACCTATTTGTGTAGGTAGTGATGTCGGATCCAACCATTTGAAGACCCCAGAACTCTTGCTCGAGCTTTTGTATTTCGCCTCGAGGACAGTATTCCTTCATCAGCATTTCTTTCAACTTTTCCTAGCCGATGGAATACCCCACCACCAGAGTTAGATAGTTAACATGGCTGTTCCACCATGTTAGTGCTCGGTCAGAGAAGGTACAAGCTGCGAACTTGACCTTGCTGCCCTCCTGGCAAGCACATATTTCAAAGACGGATTACATCTTTTCAATCCATTGTCTCAACACCATAACACCCCCAGTTCCATTGAAGCTGCGGGGTTTGGCGTTAGTAAAATCCTTGTAGGTGCATTCCCGAGGGTGTCCATGGCTTTCGCCGTGGTTCGAGGGTGGTGCACCTATTCCTGATCCACTAGGGGCAGGAGCGTTGATTGCTGACACAGCTGCTGCAACTGCTGCTGTGAAAGCTGCCTGGAACATAGTGGCATCAAAAGGATTTGGTGTTTGAAGAGGTACAGGTGGTGGTATTGGTGTTTCGTTGTTTGGGTTCCTCCTTGGATTCCTGCGTGGCGGCATCTTTAACTATACGTTTAAAAGATGACGACATGGATAAGAATAAATGATAAATGAATGTGTCTCATGGACTAAATCGCCATAGTCCAACAACAGAAAGACTAGCATGACTAAATGAAGAAGATAGCATTTGGATAATAATTTCCACAAGATTAGATATCTGTCAATAATACTGGAATTACAGATGTAACAAGTTCGGGAAAAATGGCCTAGAAGTAGGCCTTACATCAACCAAGATGGAAAATTTTGACAGACTTAAGATTAGATAAAGACCTAACAGGTCTAAGATTTATACAGACAGGAAATTAGGCCAAAGTTTTACATAAACTAGGTTATATCCAAAAGATGAGATGACGATATTCTATCGGCGACGAGAACTACTAGCATGAGTCCTTGTTCCCGACAGTAGATGTTCGATGTCCCTTTTAGGCCTGTCCGACCTTGCTTGTTGAGCTCGAAGTTCTCTAACTTCAGCTCGGGTTTCAGCAAGTTCCCTTTGCAGATTTGCATTACGGACCAGAGTCCTTTCATGAGCAGACTCTAGTTGGCGAATGTGGACAGTGTTAACACCAGAGTTGGCGTCAACTTCCAAGACTTGATTGATAGTTGCCTGAGCCATTATCGTGTTCCGAGAAATCCTACGCACCATGATTGGTAGGACTCTGTCCGCAGAACCTCCTGCAGTGAGGTTGTAGAAACTTCGGTCGCCATTGTAGGGAATGGGCTGACCATGTTCTTGACTCCATTCAGTCAAGTTAATGGCCCACAAGGGTGTGGGTCCTTGAAACACAGGGCGAGGGTTCAGGTTTGGGTTTTGAGCAGCTGGGGGTAGGTTGTTGACTTCTGGCTCCGAGTCAGAACTATCGGAAAAGCCCTCAGCATGGTGATCATCCAAAGGGATTGGGTGATCATCTTCTGGCTTTGCCTCTAGCCAACCCGCATTGCCTTGGTTCGGGAAGTACGGATTGCCATGGTGAAATCCAGCCATTTTAATCTACGCGAGAAAAGGGATATAAGAAATAGATAAAATAGACGAACTAACTAAGATAATTACAGTAAGACCAAATACCCATATGGTATTTCTTTATGGTTGTGTTGGTAAGTTTTTAGACTTGTTGGCTATCACAGCCATTCTTGGGCATGTTCTAATCACTCCTCGGACCAGCATAGTTGATCAGGCTATGCCATTCCTAAGACTGACTATATATCCCCAGGCTTACTTGTGATATCCAACAATCGTAATACTTTTGTTCTCGTCGTTGTGACACTGATTTTAGTATGAATGCAGGCACGTATACTTTGTTAAGTATTTTATTATTTAAAAGTATAACTCTTAGACAAAGTGTTTTAATCCCATGTATTTATAGTTAGTATATCTTTTATGGGTTGACATACTATATTCACTATAAACCTGGCTCTGATACCAACCTGTCACACCCCAAAACCACGAACGGCAGAAACGTTCAGGGGTGGAGGACGTCATGTACAGTATCACAACAGTGTAATATAATAAACAAGCAACAACATCATCCATTGCATTATAAGTAAAGTTTTAATACATGTGTGTTCTTTTCGTTGTAGTAAGACACCAAAAATATACAATCAAAATATAAAAGACGAGACTTGTCTGCTCCGTCTTCTCAAAACCTGGCCTCCGTACCTGTCTACTGGTGACCTGAGAATACAAGTTATTTTGAAAGCGAGTATCAGCTTTAAAGCTGGTGAATTCATAAGTATATAAGTGTCATTGCCTTGTTTGTGAAAATCTGTTTTGAAAGCCACGTAAACCTTTAAATGAAAATGTTGAGGTAAGTATGAAATCCCTAGAAAAACCCTTATTTTCTATAAGTATGAAATGTAGTCTTCTACCAAGACCCGAATGTTCTATTTGTAAAATGATAGTTTTCCCTGTGTAATGACTAGTACTAGGAGTGCTTAGTCTAACTCATCGTTTATGTGAATGTATCACCAAATAAAGTAAATAGGAAAATATACCCATGAAAGTATTACTCTTGGGTTACCCGGGGGTAACACTATGTTGCTGACGCGAAAGATATAACCTAATGAACATCCGAAGATTGTTCAATTTAACCTCTGTGGTGAACAGTAGATTCCAGGAGTGGTTAGTCTCGTAACTGACTTTACATCGATGTAGTCGAAGTAAATGACCTAATGAACATCCGAAGATTGTTCAATTAACCTCTGTGGCGAACAGTAGGTTCCAGGAATGGTTAGTCCCGTAACCGACTCTACCTTGCTATAAGCGAAATAGATAACCTAATGAACATCCGAAGATTGTCCAATTAACCTCTGTAGCGAACAATAGGTTCCAGGAATGGTTAGTCCCGTAACTGACTCCCGTTGAACTGGGATGGCAGGACGATTTACTGAAGGTACTAATAATTCATCCTAACGAACCGAAGTTCAGATATTCATGTAAGTATACACAGGTCGATGTATCTACGTAAAAGTAATTCATGTAATGTGTTCATGTAAGCGTGTTCATGTATCATGTAAGCATATGTAAAGGTACTCATGTATCAGGTAATGTACTAATAAAGACTCATGAATGAACTGACTCTTGTGTGACTCCTTATAATAGAAGTAATGTTTGATATCTTCCCATTATCCCTATGATAATCTACTGTAATATAACTAGTTGACCACGTAAGTTTACACACTCTTACTACTCCAGGGTATGAGAAACTAAGTGAAAGATGCAAACTATAACATCAATACATATATAAGAATATAAGTGTATATGCATAGTTTAGTTCAAGAATATAAAATGGTTTTGTAAGACATCTTATGGGTTTTGAACAATAAATAACAATGACTTGATGTCATTTGAATAAACATTTCAAAAGTAAAACATTTGGTAACAATGTGCTTTTAGGATGTAAAACCATTTCATGCATCACATTTTGTAGCATGTGAATTCTGTTAAATGACAAACGCAATTATAAAATACATATCAATGATTTAATAACATGTTTGTTTCTTCTTGTATTCCCCCCCCCCCATTAAAGCATTTAAAATCATTTAAAACATTGATTAGGGGTATGAACTCACCTGTAGTTGGTGATTGGAATGAACTGAACGGTATCGGATTGCTAGGTGTCAAGTGAGGACTTGTGCACACACTATGATCCTAATGAACATATAATCACACATATATGCACTCAATTAGATTCAAAAGACTAATTGATAATGTTTAAGACATCCTAGACATAGATAACACTTTATATAAGTGTTTTAAGCCGTAAGGACTTCATCTAAGCTATTGTGGGACAGGGTACTTGAGTTTAGGGTTTCCAAAGGACCCTACAAGAGAGTTTACTCTCCTTAAACCATCATACATGGAGTTTACGGTTGTAAACTCTTGAGTTTACGGCCGTAAACTCCCAAACATGTGTGTTTGGTGTGTTTTGAAGTCCCAAGTGCTTTCTAGAATTATTCTAACCCAGTGGCTATGTCCTTGGAAGGGTTTAAGGTCTAGAAGTACTCCAAATAGGAGTTTACGGCCTCAAGGCCATTTCCCCTTGGAGTTCATGGCCGTAAACTCCCTTGGGGTGTTTCCTTTGTTGCTTTCAAGCCTCATGCACTTGTGGGATGTGTTCTAGACTCTTATTCCTAGTATATGAAGGCATTAGGCACACCTTAGTGCCCTTTATAGGAGTTTACAGCCCAAGAACCATGTCTTGGCCGTAAACTCACTTGGTTAAGTGATTTTGGTGTGGTTTGGTCCTTCCATTTAGTGGGTACAATTTCTTGTAAAGGTCTAGGGCCTTAGGTGTCATGAAAACACCCTTTGTGTCCATTTACATGGAGTTTACGGCCTAGGAGAGTTCTGGGCCGTAAACTCACTTTTATTTGTGTCATTTGATGTGTTTAAGACCTTAAGCTACTTGGGAAAATAACCTAGATGCAAGCCTTAAAGTCCTTAAGTCCTCAAATCACCATTTAGGGTTAGGAAATGGAGTTTACGGCCTAAGAGAGTTCTGGGCCGTAAACTCCCAATCTTGGGTGGATTTGTGTGTGTTTTCATGTCCCTAACATGCATACCTAATGGTCTAAGGCCTTATCCTAGCACAAGTGTCAGTTTTGGCTTCGTTTCGGGAGTTTACCGCCCAAGAACACCTTGGGGAGTAAACTCCTAGATCTAATGATTTAGCCAACTAAATCATGTTATAAGCATTGAATATGTATTCTAACACTACTAGAAAGAGTTACTCACAATCTGGGATAAAAACCCGAAGATCTGTCAGAGAGAAAATGACTTTTCTCTAGCTGGAATTGTGAATAATGAATTAATTTAATTCAGAAAACTATTTATAGTCCTGAAATATTTTGACAGAAAATATTTTTATTCTCGAACTTGGACTGTAACATTATGAAACTTGAAATGTTCAAATTTCACAAACCCAGGAGCATCCACTCTCCTGATATCTCCTAAAGTGTAAACCCTAATGTACACTAACTTGTTCGGAAAAGTCTGAAAACCACTGAAATTGGACTGACTTCTATTGAATAGGTATTGTTCGTACAAATGGAAATTTCGGGTTGTCACATCATCCCCCCGTTAGAAGGAATTTCGTCCCGAAACTAGAATTTAAGCAAGTAAGAAATTACACATAATTAAGCGAAAAGATGAGGGTATTTCAGTTTCATCTGATCCTCTCGTTCCCAAGTGAACTCCGGTCCACGCTTTGCGTTCCAGCACACCTTCACTATCGGGATACGGCTCTGCTTTGTTTGCTTGACCTCTCGGTCCATGATCTCTACTGGTTCCTCCACGAAGTTGAGGTTCTCGTTGATCTCGATCTCGTCGAGTGGAATAACAAGATTCTCGTCGGATAGGCACTTTTTCAAGTTTGACACGTGGAAGGTAGGATGTACGTTACTGAGTTCTTTCGGTAGATTGAGCTTGTAAGCCACAGGGCCGATTCTTGAGAGAATCTCGAAAGGCCCTATGTATCTTGGATTGAGCTTCCCACGCTTTCCAAAGCATATCAAGCCCTTCCAGGGTGAGACTTTCAGTAGGACTCGATCGCCCACCTGGAACTCCAATGGTTTCCTACGCTTGTCGGCGTAGCTTTTATGTCGGTCTCTAGAGGCTTTTAATCGTTCACGAATTTGAACGATCTTCTCTGTCGTTTCCCAAATGATCTCTGGACCCGTGGGAGTGCTTTCGGGAACTCGTCCCTTAGCTAACTGGGTATCGCCCACTTCAGCCCAGCACAGAGGGGATCTGCACTTTCGGCCATAGAGGGCTTCGAATGGAGCTGCCTTTATGCTCGTGTGATAACTGTTGTTGTAGGAGAATTCGACAAGGGGTAAGTGAGTATCCCAAGCTTTTCCAAAGTCAATCACACAGGCACGCAACATATCTTCTAGGGTTTGGATAGTTCTCTCACTTTTCCCGTCGGTCTGTTGATGGTAGGCTGTACTCATGTCCAGCCTAGTTCCTAGGGAATTTTGTAATGACTGCCAGAACCTCGAAGTGAATCTACTATCTCGGTCTGAGATGATAGATAAAGGAACACCGTGCAGCCTTACAATCTCCCTAATGTAAGTTCTGGTAAGTTTCTCCATCTTGTCTGTTTCCTTGATCGGTAGGAAGTGTGCAGACTTGGTGAGTCTATCGACGATGACCCATATGGAATCAAGTCCACCCGTCGTCTTGGGCAACTTGGTTATGAAGTCCATAGTGATCCGCTCCCACTTCCATTCTGGTATCTCCGGTTGTTGTAGAAGACCGGAGGGTTTCTGGTATTCGACCTTGACCTTTGCGCAAGTAAGGCATTTACTCACGAAGGTAGCAATATCTGCTTTCATGTTAGGCCACCAGTATAACTTTTTAAGATCCAGATACATCTTATCTGAACCCGGGTGGACGGAATAACGAGTGTTGTGAGCTTCGGTCATGACCAAGTCTCTGAAGCCACCGTGTTTCGGTGTCCAGATCCGATCCATGAGGTATAAGGCTCCGCCACCCTTGACTTCCAAGTTCTTATCCATTCCTCTAAGGGATTCACCCGCCACGTTTTCAGGTTTCAAAGCGTCGAGCTGAGCCTCCTTTATTTGCGTGGACAAGTGTGAATGGATAGTCAGAGTCAAAGACTTGACTCTACGACCAGTATATTCCTTCCGACTTAGGGCGTCGGCTACTACATTGGCTTTACCCGGATGATAACGAATTTCGCACTCGTAATCACTAAGTAGCTCGACCCACCGTCGTTGTCTCATGTTGAGCTCTTTCTGGTCGAAAATGTGTTGCTGACTCTTATGGTCCGTAATGTCGCCAGATCTTCAGAGCAAACACAACTGCTCGTAGTTCAAGATCGTGGGTTGTGTAGTTAACCTCATGTGTCTTCAGCTGTCTCGAGGCATAGGCGATGACTTTACCTCGTTGCATTAGAACACATCCGAGTCCTTGATTGGATGCATCACAATAGACAATGAAGTCTTCTATCCCTTCGGGGAGGGATAGTATTGGGGTGGTGCACAAGGCTCGTTTGAGCGTTTGGAACACTCTTTCCTATTTCTCTGCCCAGTCAAAGGCCATGCCTTTCTGGGTCAGGGTGGTAAGAGGTTTCGCTATGCTAGAGAAGTTCTAAATAAACCTGCGATAGTAGCCAGCTAGACCTAGAAATTGACGAATTTCGGTAGGTGTGTTTGGTGCTGACCAGTTCTCAATGGCTTTGATCTTGGAGGGGTCCACATGTATACCTTCTTCACTAACCACATGGCCCAAAAATTTGACTCGCCGAATGCAAAATTCGCACTTTGAGAACTTTGCGTAGAGCTTCTTCGATCGCAACGTTTCTAAGATTTTTCGGAGATGTTGACTATGTTCTTCCTTACTTCGAGAGTAGATGAGTATGTCATCAATGAAGACGATAACGAACTGATCCAAGTAAGGACGACACACCCTATTCATCAGATCCATGAATACTGCGGGCGCGTTAGTTAATCCGAATGGCATCACTACAAACTCGTAGTGCCCATAACGAGTTCGGAAGGCTGTCTTGGGAACATCTTCCTCTAACACTCGTAGTTGGTGGTATCCGGATCGTAGATCTATCTTCGAGAAGTAGTTGGCTCCTTGAAGTTGATCAAATAAATCGTCAATGCGGGGCAAGGGGTAACGATTTTTAATGGTAAGTTTGTTGAGTTCTCTATAGTCGATGCACATGCGAAACGATCCATCTTTCTTCTTAACGAACAAGACCGGTGCTCCCCATGGTGAGAAGCTTGGTCGAATGAATCCCTTCTTGAGAAGTTCGTTAAGTTGACTGGAAAGTTCCTGCATTTCAGCCGGTGCCAGACGATAAGGAGATTTGGCTACGGGGGTAGCCCCTGGCACTAAGTCGATTCTGAACTCGACTTGGCGTTGTGGTGGTAAACCGGGAAGTTCTTCTGGGAATATGTCGGGGAAGTCGCGTACTTCTGGGATTTTCTGGATGTCTTTCAGTTCTTGACTGGTATCGACGACGTGTGCGAGAAATGCATGGTACTCCTTCCGCAAGCACTTCTGTGCTTGAATGCACGAAATGATGTGAAGGCTTGTACTAGGTTTGTCGCCATAGATAATTAGGGTTTCGTTGTTAGGAAGGTTAAGACGAACTGCTTTTTCGAAGCACATAATGTCGGCACGAAGGAGACTCAACCAATCCATACCGATGATAACGTCAAAACATTTAATTGTGACTGGCATGAGATCTATCTTGAAAGTATGACTATCTAAAGTTAAGGTACAACCTACGTATATGCAGTTTGTACTCTCTGTTTTCCCGTTAGCCATTTCTACCGTGAATGAACTATCTAATGCACATGGTTTTTGTTTAAGCAGGTGTGCAAATTTGTGACTTACAAAACTTTTCTCGGCTCCACTATCGAAAAGTATGCAAGCATAAGAGTTATCGAGGAGGAACGTACCAGTAACTATCGTAGGATCAGCTACTGCTTCCTCGTGCCCTAGGGCCATAACTCTTCCTACTCCTCCATCCCTTCCTGCTTTAGGGCAGTTCTTCTTGTAGTGGCCCACTTCACCACAACTGTAGCAAGCTTGGCCCATACCTGCATTAGGGGCTTGGGCGGCTTGAGCTGTTGGCGTCCTGCAGACACGGGCTGTATGCCCCTTCCTGTTGCAGTTAGAGCACTGCATCTCCTTGTAAGGTCCGTGGTGGTGGTAGTTGCACTTGGTGCACTTTGGAAGAGTTCCAACATAAGTTTTTGTTGGTAAGGGGTTCGCAGGGACTACAGGAGTCACTGTGGCAGCATTGATCGCCACAAGTTGTTGCTTATTGGAGGATCCTTGCGGAGCCCCTCTTTTCCTTTTATTCCACCCCTTCTTGTGGTAGTCGGGGTTGGTCTTCTGTGGTACAGGTGTAGGGATTGTTATGTTCTGAGGTTTTCGGTGATCGATGAGGGATTGTGCTAGTTCCTTGGCGCTATCAAAGGTAATAGGCCTGGAAGCGATCACACTTGACTGGATCTGAGGCGACAGTCCCCAGATATATCTCTCGATCTTTTTGCTCTGGAGAGCAACCATGTCGGGGCATAAGTTTGCCAAATCACAAAACCTATTTGTGTAGGTAGTGATGTCGGATCCAACCATTTGAAGACCCCAGAACTCTTGCTCGAGCTTTTGTATTTCGCCTCGAGGACAGTATTCCTTCATCAGCATTTCTTTCAACTTTTCCTAGCCGATGGAATACCCCAACACCAGAGTTAGATAGTTAACATGGTTGTTCCACCATGTTAGTGCTCGGTCAGAGAAGGTACAAGCTGCGAACTTGACCTTGCTGCCCTCCTGGCAAGCACAGATTTCAAAGACGGATTCCATCTTTTCAATCCATTGTCTCAACACCATAACACCCCCAGTTCCATTGAAGCTGCAGGGTTTGGCGTTAGTAAAATCCTTGTAGGTGCATTCCCGAGGGTGTCCATGGCTTTCGCCGTGGTTCGAGGGTGGTGCACCTGTTCCTGATCCACTAGGGGCAGGAGCGTTGATTGCTGACACAGCTGCTGCAACTGCTGCTGTGAAAGCTGCCTGGAACATAGTGGCATCAAAAGGATTTGGTGTTTGAAGAGGTACAGGTGGTGGTATTGGTGTTTCGTTGTTTGGGTTCCTCCTTGGATTCCTGCGTGGCGGCATCTTTAACTATACGTTTAAAAGATGACGACATGGATAAGAATAAATGATAAATGAATGTGTCTCATGGACTAAATCGCCATAGTCCAACAACAGAAAGACTAGCATGACTAAATGAAGAAGATAGCATTTGGATAATAATTTCCACAAGATTAGATATCTGTCAATAATACTGGAATTACAGATGTAACAAGTTCGGGAAAAATGGCCTAGAAGTAGGCCTTACATCAACCAAGATGGAAAATTTTGACAGACTTAAGATTAGATAAAGACCTAACAGGTCTAAGATTTATACAGACAGGAAATTAGGCCAAAGTTTTACATAAACTAGGTTATATCCAAAAGATGAGATGACGATATTCTATCGGCGACGAGAACTACTAGCATGAGTCCTTGTTCCCGACAGTAGACGTTCGATGTCCCTTATACGCCTGTCCGACCTTGCTTGTTGAGCTCGAAGTTCTCTAACTTCAGCTCGGGTTTCAGCAAGTTCCCTTTGCAGATTTGCATTACGGACCAGAGTCCTTTCATGAGCAGACTCTAGTTGGCGAATGTGGACAGTGTTAACACCAGAGTTGGCGTCAACTTCCAAGACTTGATTGATAGTTGCCTGAGCCATTATCGTGTTCCGAGAAATCCTATGCACCATGATTGGTAGGACTCTGTCCGCAGAACCTCCTGCAGTGAGGTTGTAGAAACTTCGGTCGCCATTGTAGGGAATGGGCTGACCATGTTCTTGACTCCATTCAGTCAAGTTAATGGCCCACAAGGGTGTGGGTCCTTGAAACACAGGGCGAGGGTTCAGGTTTGGGTTTTGAGCAGCTGGGGGTAGGTTGTTGACTTCTGGCTCCGAGTCAGAACTATCGGAAAAGCCCTCAGCATGGTGATCATCCAAAGGGATTGGGTGATCATCTTCTGGCTTTGCCTCTAGCCAACCCGCATTGCCTTGGTTCGGGAAGTACGGATTGCCATGGTGAAATCCAGCCATTTTAATCTACGCGAGAAAAGGGATATAAGAAATAGATAAAATAGACGAACTAACTAAGATAATTACAGTAAGACCAAATACCCATATGGTATTTATTTATGGTTGTGTTGGTAAGTTTTTAGACTTGTTGGCTATCACAGCCATTCTTGGGCATGTTCTAATCACTCCTCGGACCAGCATAGTTGATCAGGCTATGCCATTCCTAAGACTGACTATATATCCCCAGGCTTACTTGTGATATCCAACAATCGTAATACTTTTGTTCTCGTCGTTGTGACACTGATTTTAGTATGAATGCAGGCACGTATACTTTGTTAAGTATTTTATTATTTAAAAGTATAACTCTTAGACAAAGTGTTTTAATCCCATGTATTTATAGTTAGTATATCTTTTATGGGTTGACATACTATATTCACTATAAACCTGGCTCTGATACCAACCTGTCACACCCCAAAACCACGAACGGCAGAAACGTTCAGGGGTGGAGGACGTCATGTACAGTATCACAACAGTGTAATATAATAAACAAGCAACAACATCATCCATTGCATTATAAGTAAAGTTTTAATACATGTGTGTTCTTTTCATTGTAGTAAGACACCAAAAATATACAATCAAAATATAAAAGACGAGACTTGTCTGCTCCGTCTTCTCAAAACCTGGCCTCCGTACCTGTCTACTGGTGACCTGAGAATACAAGTTATTTTGAAAGCGAGTATCAGCTTTAAAGCTGGTGAATTCATAAGTATATAAGTGTCATTGCCTTGTTTGTGAAAATCTGTTTTGAAAGCCACGTAAACCTTTAAATGAAAATGTTGAGGTAAGTATGAAATCCCTAGAAAAACCCTTATTTTCTATAAGTATGAAATGTAGTCTTCTACCAAGACCCGAATGTTCTATTTGTAAAATGATAGTTTTCCCTGTGTAATGACTAGTACTAGGAGTGCTTAGTCTAACTCATCGTTTATGTGAATGTATCACCAAATAAAGTAAATAGGAAAATATACCCATGAAAGTATTACTCTTGGGTTACCCGGGGGTAACACTATGTTGCTGACGCGAAAGATATAACCTAATGAACATCCGAAGATTGTTCAATTTAACCTCTGTGGTGAACAGTAGATTCCAGGAATGGTTAGTCTCGTAACTGACTTTACATCGATGTAGTCGAAGTAAATGACCTAATGAACATCCGAAGATTGTTCAATTAACCTCTGTGGCGAACAGTAGGTTCCAGGAATGGTTAGTCCCGTAACCGACTCTACCTTGCTATAAGCGAAATAGATAACCTAATGAACATCCGAAGATTGTCCAATTAACCTCTGTAGCGAACAATAGGTTCCAGGAATGGTTAGTCCCGTAACTGACTCCCGTTGAACTGGGATGGCAGGACGATTTACTGAAGGTACTAATAATTCATCCTAACGAACCGAAGTTCAGATATTCATGTAAGTATACACAGGTCGATGTATCTACGTAAAAGTAATTCATGTAATGTGTTCATGTAAGCGTGTTCATGTATCATGTAAGCATATGTAAAGGTACTCATGTATCAGGTAATGTACTAATAAAGACTCATGAATGAACTGACTCTTGTGTGACTCCTTATAATAGAAGTAATGTTTGATATCTTCCCATTATCCCTATGATAATCTACTGTAATATAACTAGTTGACCACGTAAGTTTACACACTCTTACTACTCCAGGGTATGAGAAACTAAGTGAAAGATGCAAACTATAACATCAATACATATATAAGAATATAAGTGTATATGCATAGTTTAGTTCAAGAATATAAAATGGTTTTGTAAGACATCTTATGGGTTTTGAACAATAAATAACAATGACTTGATGTCATTTGAATAAACATTTCAAAAGTAAAACATTTGGTAACAATGTGCTTTTAGGATGTAAAACCATTTCATGCATCACATTTTGTAGCATGTGAATTCTGTTAAATGACAAACGCAATTATAAAATACATATCAATGATTTAATAACATGTTTGTTTCTACTTGTATTCCCCCCCCCCCCCATTAAAGCATTTAAAATCATTTAAAACATTGATTAGGGGTATGAACTCACCTGTAGTTGGTGATTGGAATGAACTGAACGGTATCGGATTGCTAGGTGTCAAGTGAGGACTTGTGCACACACTATGATCCTAATGAACATATAATCACACATATATGCACTCAATTAGATTCAAAAGACTAATTGATAATGTTTAAGACATCCTAGACATAGATAACACTTTATATAAGTGTTTTAAGCCGTAAGGACTTCATCTAAGCTATTGTGGGACAGGGTACTTGAGTTTAGGGTTTCCAAAGGACCCTACAAGAGAGTTTACTCTCCTTAAACCATCACACATGGAGTTTACGGTTGTAAACTCTTGAGTTTACGGCCGTAAACTCCCAAATATGTGTGTTTGGTGTGTTTTGAAGTCCCAAGTGCTTTCTAGAATTATTCTAACCCAGTGGCTATGTCCTTGGAAGGGTTTAAGGTCTAGAAGTACTCCAAATAGGATTTTACGGCCTCAAGGCCATTTCCCCTTGGAGTTCACGGTCGTAAACTCCCTTGGGGTGTTTCCTTTGTTGCTTTCAAGCCTCATGCACTTGTGGGATGTGTTCTAGACTCTTATTCCTAGTATATGAAGGCATTAGGCACACCTTAGTGCCCTTTATAGGAGTTTACGGCCCAAGAACCATGTCTTGGCCGTAAACTCACTTGGTTAAGTGATTTTGGTGTGGTTTGGTCCTTCCATTTAGTGGGTACAATTTCTTGTAAAGGTCTAGGGCCTTAGGTGTCATGAAAACACCCTTTGTGTCCATTTACATGGAGTTTACGGCCTAGGAGAGTTCTGGGCCGTAAACTCACTTTTATTTGTGTCATTTGATGTGTTTAAGACCTTAAGCTACTTGGGAAAATAACCTAGATGCAAGCCTTAAAGTCCTTAAGTCCTCAAATCACCATTTAGGGTTAGGAAATGGAGTTTACGGCCTAAGAGAGTTCTGGGCCGTAAACTCCCAATCTTGGGTGGATTTGTGTGTGTTTTCATGTCCCTAACATGCATACCTAATGGTCTAAGGCCTTATCCTAGCACAAGTGTCGGTTTTGGCTTCGTTTCGGGAGTTTACCGCCCAAGAACACCTTGGGGAGTAAACTCCTAGATCTAATGATTTAGCCAACTAAATCATGTTATAAGCATTGAATATGTATTCTAACACTACTAGAAAGAGTTACTCACAATCTGGGATAAAAACCCGAAGATCTGTCAGAGAGAAAATGACTTTTCTCTAGCTGGAATTGTGAATAATGAATTAATTTAATTCAGAAAACTATTTATAGTCCTGAAATATTTTGACAGAAAATATTTTTATTCTCGAACTTGGACTGTAACATTATGAAACTTGAAATGTTCAAATTTCACAAACCCAGGAGCATCCACTCTCCTGATATCTCCTAAAGTGTAAACCCTAATGTACACTAACTTGTTCGGAAAAGTCTGAAAACCACTGAAATTGGACTGACTTCTATTGAATAGGTATTGTTCGTACAAATGGAAATTTCGGGTTGTCACATCATCCCCCCGTTAGAAAGAATTTCGTCCCGAAATTAGAATTTAAGCAAGTAAGAAATTACACATAATTAAGCGAAAAGATGAGGGTATTTCAGTTTCATCTGATCCTCTCGTTCCCAAGTGAACTCCGGTCCACGCTTTGCGTTCCAGCGCACCTTCACTATCGGGATACGGCTCTGCTTTGTTTGCTTGACCTCTCGGTCCATGATCTCTACTGGTTCCTCCACGAAGTTAAGGTTCTCGTTGATCTCGATCTCGTCGAGTGGAATAACAAGAGTCTCGTCGGATAGGCACTTTTTCAAGTTTGACACGTGGAAGGTAGGATGTACGTTACTGAGTTCTTTCGGTAGATTGAGCTTGTAAGCCACAGGGCCGATTCTTGAGAGAATCTCGAAAGGCCCTATGTATCTTGGATTGAGCTTCCCACGCTTTCCAAAGCATATCAAGCCCTTCCAGGGTGAGACTTTCAGTAGGACTCGATCGCCCACCTGGAACTCCAATGGTTTCCTACGCTTGTCGGCGTAGCTTTTATGTCGGTCTCTAGAGGCTTTTAATCGTTCACGAATTTGAACGATCTTCTCTGTCGTTTCCCGAATGATCTCCGGACCCGTGGGAGTGCTTTCGGGAACTCGTCCCTTAGCTAACTGGGTATCGCCCACTTCAGCCCAGCACAGAGGGGATCTGCACTTTCGGCCATAGAGGGCTTCGAATGGAGCTGCCTTTATGCTCGTGTGATAACTGTTGTTGTAGGAGAATTCGACAAGGGGTAAATGAGTATCCCAAGCTTTTCCAAAGTCAATCACACAGGCACGCAACATATCTTCTAGGGTTTGGATAGTTCTCTCACTTTGCCCGTCGGTCTGTTGATGGTAGGCTGTACTCATGTCCAGCCTAGTTCCTAGGGAATTTTGTAATGACTGCCAGAACCTCGAAGTGAATCTACTATCTCGGTCTGAGATGATAGATAAAGGAACACCGTGCAGCCTTACAATCTCCCTAATGTAAGTTCTGGTAAGTTTCTCCATCTTGTCTGTTTCCTTGATCGGTAGGAAGTGTGCAGACTTGGTGAGTCTATCGACGATGACCCATATGGAATCAAGTCCACCCGTCGTCTTGGGCAACTTGGTTATGAAGTCCATAGTGATCCGCTCCCACTTCCATTCTGGTATCTCCGGTTGTTGTAGAAGACCGGAGGGTTTCTGGTATTCGACCTTGACCTTTGCGCAAGTAAGGCATTTACTCACGAAGGTAGCAATATCTGCTTTCATGTTAGGCCACCAGTATAACTTTTTAAGATCCAGATACATCTTATCTGAACCCGGGTGGACGGAATAACGAGTGTTGTGAGCTTCGGTCATGACCAAGTCTCTGAAGCCACCGTGTTTCGGTGTCCAGATCCGATCCATGAGGTATAAGGCTCCGCCACCCTTGACTTCCAAGTTCTTATCCATTCCTCTAAGGGATTCACCCGCCACGTTTTCAGGTTTCAAAGCGTCGAGCTGAGCCTCCTTTATTTGCGTGGACAAGTGTGAATGGATAGTCAGAGTCAAAGACTTGACTCTACGACCAGTATATTCCTTCCGACTTAGGGCGTCGGCTACTACATTGGCTTTACCCGGATGATAACGAATTTCGCACTCGTAATCACTAAGTAGCTCGACCCACCGTCGTTGTCTCATGTTGAGCTCTTTCTGGTCGAAAATGTGTTGCTGACTCTTATGGTCCGTAAAGATCGTGCTTTTGGTACCGTATAGGTAATGTCGCCAGATCTTCAGAGCAAACACAACTGCTCGTAGTTCAAGATCGTGGGTTGTGTAGTTAACCTCATGTGTCTTCAGCTGTCTCGAGGCATAGGCGATGACTTTACCTCGTTGCATCAGAACACATCCGAGTCCTTGATTGGATGCATCACAATAGACAATGAAGTCTTCTATCCCTTCGGGGAGGGATAGTATTGGGGCGGTGCACAAGGCTCGTTTGAGCGTTTGGAACGCTCTTTCCTATTTCTCTGCCCAGTCAAAGGCCACGCCTTTCTGGGTCAGGGTGGTAAGAGGTTTCGCTATGCTGGAGAAGTTCTAAATAAACCTGCGATAGTAGACAGCTAGACCTGGAAATTGACGAATTTCGGTAGGTGTCTTTGGTGCTGACCAGTTCTCAATGGCTTTGATCTTGGAGGGGTCCACATGTATACCTTCTTCACTAACCACATGGCCCAAAAATTCGACTCGCCGAATGCAAAATTCGCACTTTGAGAACTTTGCGTAGAGCTTCTTCGATCGCAACGTTTCTAAGATTTTTCGGAGATGTTGACTATGTTCTTCCTTACTTCGAGAGTAGATGAGTATGTCATCAATGAAGACGATGACGAACTGATCCAAGTAAGGACGACACACCCTATTCATCAGATCCATGAATACTGCGGGCGCGTTAGTTAATCCGAATGGCATCACTACAAACTCGTAGTGCCCATAACGAGTTCGGAAGGCTGTCTTGGGAACATCTTCCTCTAACACTCGTAGTTGGTGGTATCCGGATCGCAGATCTATCTTCGAGAAGTAGTTGGCTCCTTGAAGTTGATCAAATAAATCGTCAATGCGGGGCAAGGGGTAACGATTTTTAATGGTAAGTTTGTTGATTTCTCTATAGTCGATGCACATGCGAAACGATCCATCTTTCTTCTTAACGAACAAGACCGGTGCTCCCCATAGTGAGAAGCTTGGTCGAATGAATCCCTTCTTGAGAAGTTCGTTAAGTTGACTGGAAAGTTCCTGCATTTCAGCCGGTGCCAGACGATAAGGAGATTTGGCTACGGGGGTAGCCCCTGGCACTAAGTCGATTCTGAACTCGACTTGGCGTTGTGGTGGTAAACCGGGAAGTTCTTCTGGGAATATGTCGGGGAAGTCGCGTACTTCTGGGATTTTCTGGATGTCTTTTAGTTCTTGACTGGTATCGACGACGTGTGCGAGAAATGCATGGTACTCCTTCCGCAAGCACTTCTGTGCTTGAATGCACGAAATGATGCGAAGGCTTGTACTAGGTTTGTCGCCATAGATAATTAGGGTTTCGTTGTTAGGAAGGTTAAGACGAACTGCTTTTTCGAAGCACATAATGTCGGAACGAAGGAGACTCAACCAATCCATACCGATGATAACGTCGAAACATTTAATTGTGACTGGCATGAGATCTATCTTGAAAGTATGACTATCTAAAGTTAAGGTACAACCTACGTATATGCAGTTTGTACTCTCTGTTTTCCCGTTAGCCATTTCTACCGTGAATGAACTATCTAATGCACATGGTTTTTGTTTAAGCAGGTGTGCAAATTTGTGACTTACAAAACTTTTCTCGGCTCCACTATCGAAAAGTATGCAAGCATAAGAGTTATCGAGGAGGAACGTACCAGTAACTATCGTAGGATCAGCTACTGCTTCCTCGTGCCCTAGGGCCATAACTCTTCCTACTCCTCCATCCCTTCCTGCTTTAGGGCAGTTCTTCTTGTAGTGGCCCACTTCACCACAACTGTAGCAAGCTTGGCCCATACCTGCATTAGGGGCCTGGGCGGCTTGAGCTGTTGGTGTCCTGCAGACACGGGCTGTATGCCCCTTCCTGTTGCAGTTAGAGCACTGCATCTCCTTGTAAGGTCCGTGGTGGTGGTAGTTACACTTGGTGCACTTTGGAAGAGTTCCAGCATAAGTTTTTGTTGGTAAGGGGTTCGCAGGGACTACAGGAGTCACTGTGGCAGCATTGATCGCCACAAGTTGTTGCTTATTGGAGGATCCTTGCGGAGCCCCTCTTTTCCTTTTATTCCACCCCTTCTTGTGGTAGTCGGGGTTGGTCTTCTGTGGTACAGGTGTAGGGATTGTTATGTTCTGAGGTTTTCGGTGATCGATGAGGGATTGTGCTAGTTCCTTGGCGCTATCAAAGGTAATAGGCCTGGAAGCGATCACACTTGACTGGATCTGAGGCGACAGTCCCCAGATATATCTCTCGATCTTTTTGCTCTGGAGAGCAACCATGTCGGGGCATAATTTTTCCAAATCACGAAACCTATTTGTGTAGGTAGTGATGTCGGATCCAACCATTTGAAGACCCCAGAACTCTTGCTCGAGCTTTTGTATTTCGCCTCGAGGACAGTATTCCTTCATCAGCATTTCTTTCAACTTTTCCTAGCCGATGGAATACCCCACCACCAGAGTTAGATAGTTAACATGGCTGTTCCACCATGTTAGTGCTCGGTCAGAGAAGGTACAAGCTGCGAACTTGACCTTGCTGCCCTCCTGGCAAGCACAGATTTCAAAGACGGATTCCATCTTTTCAATCCATTGTCTCAACACCATAACACCCCCAGTTCCATTGAAGCTGCAGGGTTTGGCGTTAGTAAAATCCTTGTAGGTGCATTCCCGAGGGTGTCCATGGCTTTCGCCGTGGTTCGAGGGTGGTGCACCTGTTCCTGATCCACTAGGGGCAGGAGCGTTGATTGCTGACACAGCTGCTGCAACTGCTGCTGTGAAAGCTGCCTGGAACATAGTGGCATCAAAAGGATTTGGTGTTTGAAGAGGTACAGGTGGTGGTATTGGTGTTTCGTTGTTTGGGTTCCTCCTTGGATTCCTGCGTGGCGGCATCTTTAACTATACGTTTAAAAGATGACGACATGGATAAGAATAAATGATAAATGAATGTGTCTCATGGACTAAATCGCCATAGTCCAACAACAGAAAGACTAGCATGACTAAATGAAGAAGATAGCATTTGGATAATAATTTCCACAAGATTAGATATCTGTCAATAATACTGGAATTACAGATGTAACAAGTTCGGGAAAAATGGCCTAGAAGTAGGCCTTACATCAACCAAGATGGAAAATTTTGACAGACTTAAGATTAGATAAAGACCTAACAGGTCTAAGATTTATACAGACAGGAAATTAGGCCAAAGTTTTACATAAACTAGGTTATATCCAAAAGATGAGATGACGATATTCTATCGGCGACGAGAACTACTAGCATGAGTCCTTGTTCCCGACAGTAGACGTTCGATGTCCCTTATACGCCTGTCCGACCTTGCTTGTTGAGCTCGAAGTTCTCTAACTTCAGCTCGGGTTTCAGCAAGTTCCCTTTGTAGATTTGCATTACGGACCAGAGTCCTTTCATGAGCAGACTCTAGTTGGCGAATGTGGACAGTGTTAACACCAGAGTTGGCGTCAACTTCCAAGACTTGATTGATAGTTGCCTGAGCCATTATCGTGTTCCAAGAAATCCTACGCACCATGATTGGTAGGACTCTGTCCGCAGAACCTCCTGCAGTGAGGTTGTAGAAACTTCGGTCGCCATTGTAGGGAATGGGCTGACCATGTTCTTGACTCCATTCAGTCAAGTTAATGGCCCACAAGGGTGTGGGTCCTTGAAACACAGGGCGAGGGTTCAGGTTTGGGTTTTGAGCAGCTGGGGGTAGGTTGTTGACTTCTGGCTCCGAGTCAGAACTATCGGAAAAGCCCTCAGCATGGTGATCATCCAAAGGGATTGGGTGATCATCTTCTGGCTTTGCCTCTAGCCAACCCGCATTGCCTTGGTTCGGGAAGTACGGATTGCCATGGTGAAATCCAGCCATTTTAATCTACGCGAGAAAAGGGATATAAGAAATAGATAAAATAGACGAACTAACTAAGATAATTACAGTAAGACCAAATACCCATATGGTATTTCTTTATGGTTGTGTTGGTAAGTTTTTAGACTTGTTGGCTATCACAACCATTCTTGGGCATGTTCTAATCACTCCTCGGACCAGCATAGTTGATCAGGCTATGCCATTCCCAAGACTGACTATATATCCCCAGGCTTACTTGTGATATCCAACAATCGTAATACTTTTGTTCTCGTCGTTGTGACACTGATTTTAGTATGAATGCAGGCACGTATACTTTGTTAAGTATTTTATTATTTAAAAGTATACTCTTAGACAAAGTGTTTTAATCCCATGTATTTATAGTTAGTATATCTTTTATGGGTTGACATACTATATTCACTATAAACCTGGCTCTGATACCAACCTGTCACACCCCAAAACCACGAACGGCGGAAACGTTCAGGGGTGGAGGACGTCATGTACAGTATCACAACAGTGTAATATAATAAACAAGCAACAACATCATCCATTGCATTATAAGTAAAGTTTTAATACATGTGTGTTCTTTTCGTTGTAGTAAGACACCAAAAATATAAAATCAAAATATAAAAGACGAGACTTGTCTGCTCCGTCTTCTCAAAACCTGGCCTCCGTACCTGTCTACTGGTGACCTGAGAATACAAGTTATTTTGAAAGCGAGTATCATCTTTAAAGCTGGTGAATTCATAAGTATATAAGTGTCATTGCCTTGTTTGTGAAAATCTGTTTTGAAAGCCACGTAAACCTTTAAATGAAAATGTTGAGGTAAGTATGAAATCCCTAGAAAAACCCTTATTTTCTATAAGTATGAAATGTAGTCTTCTACCAAGACCCGAATGTTCTATTTGTAAAATGATAGTTTTCCCTGTGTAATGACTAGTACTAGGAGTGCTTAGTCTAACTCATCGTTTATGTGAATGTATCACCAAATAAAGTAAATAGGAAAATATACCCATGAAAGTATTACTCTTGGGTTACCCGGGGGTAACACTATGTTGCTGACGCGAAAGATATAACCTAATGAACATCCGAAGATTGTTCAATTTAACCTCTGTGGTGAACAGTAGATTCCAGGAATGGTTAGTCTCGTAACTGACTTTACATCGATGTAGTCGAAGTAAATGACCTAATGAACATCCGAAGATTGTTCAATTAACCTCTGTGGCGAACAGTAGGTTCCAGGAATGGTTAGTCCCGTAACCGACTCTACCTTGCTATAAGCGAAATAGATAACCTAATGAACATCCGAAGATTGTCCAATTAACCTCTGTAGCGAACAATAGGTTCCAGGAATGGTTAGTCCCGTAACTGACTCCCGTTGAACTGGGATGGCAGGACGATTTACTGAAGGTACTAATAATTCATCCTAACGAACCGAAGTTCAGATATTCATGTAAGTATACACAGGTCGATGTATCTACGTAAAAGTAATTCATGTAATGTGTTCATGTAAGCGTGTTCATGTATCATGTAAGCATATGTAAAGGTACTCATGTATCAGGTAATGTACTAATAAAGACTCATGAATGAACTGACTCTTGTGTGACTCCTTATAATAGAAGTAATGTTTGATATCTTCCCATTATCCCTATGATAATCTACTGTAATATAAATAGTTGACCACGTAAGTTTACACACTCTTACTACTCCAGGGTATGAGAAACTAAGTGAAAGATGCAAACTATAACATCAATACATATATAAGAATATAAGTGTATATGCATAGTTTAGTTCAAGAATATAAAATGGTTTTGTAAGACATCTTATGGGTTTTGAACAATAAATAACAATGACTTGATGTCATTTGAATAAACATTTCAAAAGTAAAACATTTGGTAACAATGTGCTTTTAGGATGTAAAACCATTTCATGCATCACATTTTGTAGCATGTGAATTCTGTTAAATGACAAACGCAATTATAAAATACATATCAATGATTTAATAACATGTTTGTTTCTACTTGTATTCCCCCCCCCCCCATTAAAGCATTTAAAATCATTTAAAACATTGATTAGGGGTATGAACTCACCTGTAGTTGGTGATTGGAATGAACTGAACGGTATCGGATTGCTAGGTGTCAAGTGAGGACTTGTGCACACACTATGATCCTAATGAACATATAATCACACATATATGCACTCAATTAGATTCAAAAGACTAATTGATAATGTTTAAGACATCCTAGACATAGATAACACTTTATATAAGTGTTTTAAGCCGTAAGGACTTCATCTAAGCTATTGTGGGACAGGGTACTTGAGTTTAGGGTTTCCAAAGGACCCTACAAGAGAGTTTACTCTCCTTAAACCATCACACATGGAGTTTACGGTTGTAAACTCTTGAGTTTACGGTCGTAAACTCCCAAACATGTGTGTTTGGTGTGTTTTGAAGTCCCAAGTGCTTTCTAGAATTATTCTAACCCAGTGGCTATGTCCTTGGAAGGGTTTAAGGTCTAGAAGTACTCCAAATAGGAGTTTACGGCCTCAAGGCCATTTCCCCTTGGAGTTCACGGCCGTAAACTCCCTTGGGGTGTTTCCTTTGTTGCTTTCAAGCCTCATGCACTTGTGGGATGTGTTCTAGACTCTTATTCCTAGTATATGAAGGCATTAGGCACACCTTAGTGCCCTTTATAGGAGTTTACGGCCCAAGAACCATGTCTTGGCCATAAACTCACTTGGTTAAGTGATTTTGGTGTGGTTTGGTCCTTCCATTTAGTGGGTACAATTTCTTGTAAAGGTCTAGGGCCTTAGGTGTCATGAAAACACCCTTTGTGTCCATTTACATGGAGTTTACGGCCTAGGAGAGTTCTGGCCCGTAAACTCACTTTTATTTGTGTCATTTGATGTGTTTAAGACATTAAGCTACTTGGGAAAATAACCTAGATGCAAGCCTTAAAGTCCTTAAGTCCTCAAATCACCATTTAGGGTTAGGAAATGGAGTTTACGGCCTAAGAGAGTTCTGGGCCGTAAACTCCCAATCTTGGGTGGATTTGTGTGTGTTTTCATGTCCCTAACATGCATACCTAATGGTCTAAGGCCTTATCCTAGCACAAGTGTCGGTTTTGGCTTCATTTCGGGAGTTTACCGCCCAAGAACACCTTGGGGAGTAAACACCTAGATCTAATGATTTAGCCAACTAAATCATGTTATAAGCATTGAATATGTATTCTAACACTACTAGAAAGAGTTACTCACAATCTGGGATAAAAACCCGAAGATCTGTCAGAGAGAAAATGGCTTTTCTCTAGCTGGAATTGTGAATAATGAATTAATTTAATTCAGAAAACTATTTATAGTCCTGAAATATTTTGACAGAAAATATTTTTATTCTCGAACTTGGACTGTAACATTATGAAACTTGAAATGTTCAAATTTGACAAACCCAAGAGTATCCACTCTCCTGATATCTCCTAAAGTGTAAACCCTAATGTACGCTAACTTGTTCGGAAAAGACTGAAAACCACTGAAATTGGACTGACTTCTATTGAATAGATATTGTTCGTACAAATGGAAATTTCGGGTTGTCACATATGGGCATATTTATTCATATAATTTATGCATTATCTTAATACTTTATGTTGTTTTTGTCTCATTTAATGAAAAATAGGTGCTTAATTAGTTTAGAATTTCATTTTTCAGCAACAATGACATGCTCGGATGGAAAAGGAAGCAGAACTAGCGATTGGAAGTTTAGATCTTGGATTTTGAAGAAAGAAGGAGGTTGTTGGACAGCTTGACCCCTCGTTAGTATTTTGCCCATATCTCATGAACCGTAACTCCGATTGACAAGATTCAAAATTTTCTGAAAACTAGACACAATTTCGGACGCCTTTTGTGTTTTGAGAAAATGTTGATTCTAAACGGACTCGACGAGTTGGTCAGAAGTTTCGCGATTCTTGATGCTGACTTGCTGTACACGGATTTTAAGTAATGGACTCATCGAGTAGGTTACTGGACTCGCCGAGTTGCCCTATTTTCATAAAATAGATATAGAAATGCTTCTCATTCGAAACATAACGAATGGTGGAAGTTTAGGATGATTTTTGGAGGCCAGAAGGGTTCTTAGAAGTTGTGGTTTTTGAGATTTTAACATAGATATCAATTTAGAAGAAGATTAAAGGCAATAACACATTACTTCTATCTTAATCTTTTGCATGAACCATGTTTGAATCATTAGATTATGTTTTTAGTTTGTTATTTGCTGTAGATATGAGCTAAAAACTCTTAACGTATGTTTAGGATAGATGATTTTATGAATATGGTTTGATTTTATGATTGGATTAATTTAATTTGGTGATTTTGTTTCGTTAAGCTTGTTAAAGAACCTTATGTGTTAATTACAACTATTTTCTGTTAATTAACCAGTAATTAAGTTGCATGAACATCTCTTAGTTTCTAATCTCATATGATTTGTGTGAAAACATTGTTATATGCCTAGGAATATCGAACGTGAAACTAGGGTTAACTAGAAAATAGGTACGTTAATGTGTGAGCTTATGTGACGAACCATCAACAAGGAGTTAATTGAATTAGCATATTTGATTAGCTCATTACAAGTCTTAGTTAACCTGAATCAATAAACTAGGAAATCTATTAGTTTAATCACTTGATCACTGCTTGAATTAATTTGTTTTCTAAGGATTAGTAATAGCGAACGTGAACCTAATCACACTAATTGGTAGCTAAATCCAATTAATCCATTGTACTTTCCATAAAATCATCCATAGGAATAAATGATTCAAACCTAAACAGTAGTCTCCTCCATTATTGAATTTAGTTGTCTTTTGTTTCTCCTTAGTTGTTAATTGTCCTTTGTTAAAGAGTTTAAGTAGCTGCTTAAGTTTCTAGTCTTGTAAAACTAGAGAGAAACCCTTCTTTTTTACTTGTTTTGATTTAGATGATATTAGTAATAATCTTAATCGTTTATCGTTACCTGTGTTCGATACCCTACTTAGCTGAACTAAGCTGCTAATAGATAGGTACACTGCCTTTCGTGTGTTTGTCTTTGTGTTTAAGTTAGTAGATTAAAACTAGTGTTTTTTACACGCATTGGGACAATCTCAAACTTAGCCTTTCTCTTTACCATTCGATCAACCTAGTTGACAATGGCCGATCCCTTTCCATTGGGAAGAGAAAGCTTTTTCTGGATATCCAATGTTACCATAGTCAATGTCCATTGGGAAGTTGATCTCCTAATCAAATTTTCTTTACTAGTCCTCAAATCATTGTTGATTCAGCAACATCAAGCAAATAGATGACATCATTAAAGGTCATGTCATAGTCTGTTTCATAGTAGTCCCAAAGGAACTCACTATGTGACTTAGAAAGTGATTGAACATCCAACTTTCTTAAGACTTTGACACCTAACTCTCTTGGCTTGTCAATATGTGACTTCATCTCCAAGATGCGATCACACATAGACCTTGCTTGCCAATAGGGCTTGAGTGACCTTGAACATGTGGGTTAGGGAGAATAATTGGAGGAGGTGGAGGAAGTGAAGTTCCAAAAGCTTTGGGAAGATCATGGATGTTTGAACTAGACATCTTTTGGGAGATATTCAAGATAGTTGATCTAAAGTCCTTAATATAACACCCAATATGAAATATTAAGGCTAGGACCCAACAAAATACTTTTATAACTTGGAAGAGTGACGTCGTAATCCAAGCTATAAAATATTTGAAGGTAGGCGAATGACGATTCACCAATTTCCACCATGAAAATGAAATAATTTAATTAGGTTTTACTTGGATTTAAAACTCCTAGATCTTTTGAGATCCATTGAACTGTTCAATGGCATGTTTCAATCTCGATTGTGCCCTCTCAAATATTATGATTGGGATGCCTAGGATCACAAAACAAGGTGTGAATAACCATGCAAATATACTTAGTACCCTTAATATTTACCCCACAATCGATGTTTCGGTTAACCACAAGCGCTCCACCGATACTATGATAAACATTAAGTTACCCATGCCTACCTTGTTAAATCTAGCTAGTATGCCAGTTAACCACACACGCTCCACTAACCGACTTAAGCAAAGTGCAAAGTGTAATTTCATGGGTTAGCACCAAATTCACATTTTCCTAAAGTAACTCAGATTGGGAATTCATAAAAGGTTTAGTTACTTTATATTTATCATTAATACTTTTAATGAAGTGAGAATTCTAGTCCTTATCCTACCCGTTCGGCTAACGATCATCTACCAGTCAAGGAAGCGGTGGGTGAGAGTGGACACCCATTAAACTGCCATTTTATAGGCAGTAACCTTATACCCCCCCCCATCTTATAGATCGGATTCGTGAGTGACGCCTACTAATGGTAAGACTGACTTGCTCTTATACATACATATACATACATACATATATATATATATATATATATATATACATACATATATATATATATATATATATATATATATATTATTAACTTATAATACTATAAAGTATAAGGGTTGAATTTTAACTTTTAAAATTCTAAGGGCTTAACTTGGAATTAAAGTATTCATAAAGGAAAACTTTACAAATTCCAAAACTTGAGGGCAAGTTTTGAAACTATTCAAAACTATTCAATTCCATAACTTATGTATTTAAAGTAGTTTTAATTTAAAAAACTCTTCAAGTTCCATAACTTTAGGACAAGTTATGGAAGACTTTAACTATTAAAAGAATATGACTTTTCTTTATTCATAACCTATGGAAATATTTACAAGTTTTATGAATCTTAAATGTGACTTTTCATATCACTTGAGAACAAGTTACAAAAACACATTTTAGAACCAACTCTTAGATTAATTTGGATTGAAAACAACAATTTCACATAACTTTTCTATTAATCTAAGCACCTCATAAGAACATGATAATTCAATCAAACTTTTTCATGTAATTAACCTAACCATTAAACTAATACAAAACATGAATCTATTGACAATTATCTTTGAAATTGGATTAGCATGAACATTACCACATCAAAAACAGGTTTATAAGTTGAAAAAAAGCTTAGGGTAATGTTCCTAGTCCAATTCTAGCCAAAACAATCGAAGATATGATGTCTGGGGGTCCAACTCGTCGAGTGCATGAACTAACTCGATGAGTTGGATGAACTTTGCCTTGGACTCATCGAGTCCCTTCATGGACTCGGCAATTTTGCTGAGCAGACAAGAACAAACTTTGATTTTTCATCCAATTTTGCAAGTATAAAAAGAAAACAAGCCTAGGCTTTGATACCACTGTTGGATTTTGAGCATTCTAACACTCCTAAGTGTATATGCAACCCTAAATATCTTGGATCTGTGTTTTCTCTATTATACATGCAAATATAGATATTCCAAGGTATTATCCTAACTAGCATACAAAACATTGATTCATATGGAATAACGTAAGTTAGAAGACATACCTTTTGATGTAGCTTGATTCCATGGAGCTTAAGAGCCTAGTTCCCCAAGTGTGACACCTCAAATGGTTCACACAACACCAAATACACTTAGAATAACTTGAGAGAAATGAGACACTTCATGAAATCGGCTAGCCCTCACGATTCCTTCATAGTCCCGATTTTTGGGAAGAATAAGATGCTTATATAGTGCGTCACAATTAGGTTTACACCATGTAAACCCTAATTGTCATGGCCTTCCATTTCCATGATCCATGGGTACAAAAACACCATGGAGCATCCTATGGGTTTTAGCCTAACTTGATAATCCATGAAGCATTAGCCCACTATACAAGTATGGATGATTTACACAATCAGCCCATATATTTAATTAGTCTCCTTTTGATCATTTAATTAATTCCAAATTAATTCTTGATCAATACTAATTAAATAATCTTGTTAATATATTAGAACTTATAATATATTAATAAACATTAAGTGTTATTTCTCTCATTTTAGTCTATCCAAATTCATGATGCCATGCAACCCAAATGGACCATGCCAATCGGGTCAAGTACATACCAAATAGAGTTATGGACTTAGACACTAAGCCAACACTCACAACCACTAGGTCCCTTAGTATCCTCGTGACTCCATTAACTCGAGTACGTATTATGTGCTTCCAGTAGTACATGCCAAATACTACCTTCCACACCTATTCGTACTTTCCTCAAGAGTCACAATTATTCCCCTAAGTGACCCCAACATTCCATAACCCTGCTAACCTACATATCTGGTAACACTAGCATGCTTTCTAGGTTCTCCTAGGATTCCCTTTAAACCACTCTCTGCCATTAGCTATAGAAGAAACTCCTGCTAACACCTGCTAACTACCTTACGAATATAATTACATGCCATAGACACTAGATAATTCTTCGACTATAAGGTATCACACTACAACGGTTGGACTCAAACAAGAGCTGTGCAATAGAGTTAAACCTAACCTTATAAAATTATCTAATTTCTACAACATGTAACCTAGAATATTTGTTTGGTAATCAACTACCACTAGGAGTGGCTCCTAAAAGCCCAAAGCAAGTAGCATTCAAGCATCGAGTTCTAACCAAAGCACTACTTAACATGCTATCCTAGCATATCAGAAATAGCCCATACTAGCATGCAGTTCTAGGGGCTCATACTCTAAGCATACAAGGAATCTCTCCTCTCATACAAATCTTGAGCAAATCCTTAGCCCCAATCTAGCATTCTAATCATACACTGAATCAATAAACATGTATGTGTATTTTGGGAACAACATACTTGAGCTCGGCCGATTACATGCATCACACCCATTCTTTCTAGTAGTAACCCTTTTTGAAAATATTTTCTTTATGAAAAAAATTATCAAATCCTCAGTTTGAGCTCATACACTCCTGAGATGTGTCCAAATCCCTCAAATCAAGGCTCTGTTACCAACTTGTAACATCCCAAAAATCATAAGTAAAAATTTTTATTTTTAAATCAATCAAAATTCATCAAATATCTCAAACAGCCATTAAAGTATGCTAGTGTAAAAATAGTTATCAGAGTACAAATCCCAAAATCATAAAAATATGGAAACATGGATGGTTGCCATGATGTCGGTCCCTTCCCTTTCAAACTAGAAGTACCTTAAACATAAAATTAAATCGTAAGCATAAAGCTTAGTGAGTTCCAAAAATACCACATACCATACATCATACATACATATCATACATAGTATACAATAGGTCTATTTCACCCCTGAGTCCCTTCCGACTCTCTAAGTCCCTTCCAACTCCCTAAGTCCCTTCCGACTCGTTGAGTCCCTTCTAACTACTTCGGTATCTTTCAACCGGTATAGGTCTATTTCACCCATACAGCTATGCATACATTCATACTGGCAAGAGTCACAAAGACAGAAAGGATATACATATATATATATATATATATATATATATATATATATATATATATATATATATATATATATATATCAGTAAGTGTCATGAAGATCACTTCCATTCTACAACATAATCCAATGGGTTGACATTGGTGCCTTTGACCCATAAATATAGTGAGGAAACTCACCTCAATCAGAAGATGAACAAATCACACTCTTTGGTGGTTACTATCATGGCTCCTCACACTAAAAACGATCAATCAACCCTAATTACTACTTAGGGTAATAAATGAAAGTCCAAAACATAATTCCTATCACAAAGGGTAAAAGACCCTTTTACCCTTCCTATTCTAGGCTTAACAAACCATGACCCAAGGTCCACTAATGGCCCAAAAGGCTATCTAGTATGTACACCCAATAGACCACCTTGTTACGTGTGACATCTTCGAATTCACAGTCATTTTAAAAATTTTATTTATGCTTATTTGAAAATCAAAGTGTAACATCCATAAAAATCATGACAATTCAAAACTTTTTAAGAGATTCAAAAATCGATAATTATTACAAATATGTTTTCACAATGGTTTAATATCAGAGTTTCCCAGAATCAATAGTAAAACATAAGGAGGTGCACGATCACACCTTCGCCTTCCCGCGATCATCAGAAGTAACTGAAACAATAATCGATAAATGTAAGCTCGAAGGCTTAGTGAGTTACTCCTAAAATACCAATGCCATACAGATGTAATCATATCATATAACATATAAGCAAACAACATACATAATGCGCCACCATCCTGACTCGATTGCCTCGCAGGCCTTCATCCTATCTGGACCGCTCTTTGAGCCTTCGGCACGTCTGGATCGCCTCGCAGGGCCTACAGCCTATCTGGACCGCTCTCCGAGCCTTCGACACGTCTGGATCGCCTCACAGGGCCTACAGCCTATCTAGACCGTTCGTCGGGCCTTCGGTCTGACTGACATACCCTCCTGGGTCTGTAGTCTATCCGGACCACCCTGGGTATCTTGGCCTACAGCACGAAGTAGGACCTGCCTCAACCCATTCCCCATTGAAACAAATGTGTGCACATAATATCATGAGCTAGCATATATAACAGTCAAACTGATCTAACAGGTCATCAATCATAGCAACATCCTATAACCAGGATACAGACCTAACCGATCACTAACATAGCATCATCCTATAGACCAGGATATCGACCTAACCAAGTCACTAAGCATAACACCATCCTAATTACCAGGATGTAAATCAATAATCATATCGTGCAATAACCCGGATACAAATTTGATAAGGGCCGACATTGGTGCCTTAGACCCAGTTGATATAGTGAAGATAACTCACCTGGCACTAATGAAGTCCCGCAGATAAAACTTCAGCTGCTGGTTAACAGATTCCCGAACTATCAACATCAAACAATACCGAATTAATAATTGGGTTCCAAGACCAAGGTCCAACTCACACTCCAAAGACCCAAAAGTCAAGTAATGGGCCAAAGCCCAACATATGGCCCAACCTTCCAAATTGGGCCCAGACCCCTACATGGTCTTACCTTAAGGCCCATCCATTAATTCTAGTCCAAGATCTTGGTATTCTAATGGCCCAATATCTCATAATCATCAAGGCCTATTTATGGCACAATTTTCCAAATTGGGCCCGGACCTTTCTATTGGCCTTTTCCTCAAGACCAATAAATTCTTAGTCTAAAACCTTGTTTCCAAATGACCCATGAAGGCCCACAACAACCTAGCCCAAGAAATGGCCCAATCCTGAAGCCTAAAATACGAAGTCCAACCTGACCGAGTACGCAGGGCGTACTCAGCAGTATGATGTGTGTACTCGCTTAATGGCTTGTACGCTATGCATACTGGCTTGTACGGACAATGTACTTCCCTCTTAATCCCATTTTGTCACTAAGCACTTCATGCTTTAAGCCATAAGTCCAAGCCATAGATCTGAGTCCCAAACGCCGTCTAAACCCATAAAGTCAATAACTTGGTGACTTTGTATGCCCCAAAAGACCAAATCTCAAAGTATAACATTCTACTTCCATGGAAATGACTCAAACTTCAACATAGATGGTCTTAAACTGTAAAGGTACGAACTTTATGGACCTTGAACCTCAAAAACATTAAGAGGGGCAACTCAAAGCTCCTGTAATGAAATCAAGACCACTAGATCTCATCTTTGGGACCAAAATGAACTAAAACTCTCTAGTAAGATATCTAAGATATCAATGATCAAGTTTAAAGCTTTATACCTCCATCAAGCTAAAAATAAATGAGTCCTAAAAGCCAGATCCATAAGCTTCCCCTTGATCCCCATCTTTGCATCAAGCTCCACCTTCTTGAAAATGGACCAAACACTCCAAAAATGGAATCCATAAGCTCAAAATGCCACCATGAGTGATTGAGGATGATTTCTAGGGTTTAGAGGGATGGAGGCTGAAGATATTATGGTTGGGTTATGAGATAAGGAGCTTAAATATCGACACCTATGATACAAATAAACTGAGTGGGTTAAGATTTGAATGGAGTACACCCAACGTACTCCTGGGAACCTTTGCGACCATCCTATTCAGTACGCCCCGTGTACTACCTTTTTCACTAGTACGCCCCACGTACTCTTTGTGTACGCCCCGCATACTCGGCTAAGCCTGAAAACCACAAAACTTTCGAAGGCCATAACTTCTTCGTTATAAACCTGTTTCCGACGATCCTTATATCCACGGAAAGGTAACGAGAATCCCTACACTTATATCAACTCATACCTTTGTTAAAACCTTCTGAACAAAAATCCATTTTCACAAAGCCCAACTGACACTTTACCAAAATACCCCTAGGCTCCAAAACACGAACCGCACACCCGGATCACTTTCAATACATCACCCACATTCCAATGGGCCTAGATCCTACCTTTTCAAAAGCCCTAATCCATATAAGAACCGATATTCAAGAAATAGTATTGTTGAATTTGTTCCCAAAAAATAAGATAAATACATTATTAAAGCATTTCCGAAGAAATGTATTTTGTTTATATTCAAACTTTGGGATTTCATCGTCAATAAAGAAACATAAGCATAAACATACCTTACATTCATTTACACTAGTGATTTATATCTCCTTTAATCTCTCAGTGTAATGTAGCTTCATATTAACACCTATGATACAAATAAACTGAGTGGGTCAGGTTGGGAAGCCTGGTGAGTACATAGGGTTTTCAATCCAAAATAATAAAGTTATTATATTTAATCATCAAATAGTTAACCTAATTACCCATCCCCATTATCTTCTTTATTTCTTAAGGATATACCCTAAGATTCATCTATCATTCACTCATTCATTCCTAAGAATTGTCATAAGGAATAGGCATGAAGTCTATCATTGCCTATGGCACAACTACCAAGGTTATCTATTAGGCACAACTGCCAATATTATCATTTAGGTGTAGGTGCCATGATTATAACGTTCTCTATTAGGCGCAACTGCCGATATTATCATTTAGGTGCAGTTGCCAAGATTCCGATGTTCTCTATTAGGCGTAGCTGCCAATATTATCATTTAGGCGCAGCTGCTAAGATGTTTAGAGTACATCGTAGTTCAAAAACATATACAGGTTGCAGTACAGCTGCCAATGTTCATCTATATCATCCTTCATCCATCATCATTCATTTACCCATGTTCTACCCAACATATTCATAGACATAAAATACATATTCAGTTTAAATCATTTAAAATATGTATAAATCGTTCATCCAGCATAGATATCAGTAACACAAATAATATGCACACATAGCACGTAATTCATATTAACTACTCCATATATATGTGTAAGATGAAACTAACTAGGCATTCACTTGTTAAAGTGATGATTCCCAACCCGGGCAGCGCTTTGCTTCTATTAATTTATTTTCCTTCGTTGAAACCTAGTATTATTACCACTAGATTTTAGTCTAATATTTATTGTAACTATTTACGAGCGATTTTGTTTTATAAGTGTTAAACAATACTTTTCAACCACTATGTACAGACATGGGCCAAACATGAAACACCGGAGGGCACGACCATTTGGGCATTATAGCACTTCTAAAATCCAACAACCCTATGCGGCCCTTCAAACCAGATACCTCGTACCGCAATTAGTTATATATATATATATATATATATATATATATATATATATATATATATATATATATATATATATTGTTTATAAGTTCATAATAACAATATTAAACTTAAACATAAGTTATACTTAAAGTAGGGTAAACATAACTCACTTATTAGGAGGTTTGGCTAGGAACAGGGCTCTGTGGGGGCGGAACTTCTAAGCCGAAAGCTCCTCTTCTCGGAGCCTTCTAGCACTCTAGGGGCTTTCCTGTATCACTTAGAAGTTACTAGAGGTTGGGGAGGTTTAGAGAGAAGTTAGAGAGAGAGACAAGGGTTGATGTGTGAGGAAAATGAGTGAGGCTTGCATGGTATTTATAGGCTGAAAATGGCTCAACTCGGCAAGTTTTGAGCCTCCAACTCATCGAGTTGGGTGCCAAGTGTCACCATCTGGTGGCAAGCCAATGGGAGGAAGCAATGGCTCAGATCGCTCCACATCACCCACTTCGTATCAGCCCATCCCGACTTCTAAAGTTTGTAACTTTCGCATAAAAGCTCCGTTTTCGACATTCTTCATATCCACGTGTAGTTATTGACAAGATCTACAACTGTCCTTTTGACTCCATTGGCTAATTCTCAACTAATTTTAAATTTAATTGTATGAGAAGATTACACTGTTTACCAACTGTGTAAAATTCATAACTTCTACATACGGACTTTGTTTTCGACTGTCTTTTTATCGTTGAGCTCCTATTAATGAGATCTTCAATTCTCATTTACGTTGTGTCAGCTAAAAATCGATCAATCTAAAATTCGAATTCTTGGCTACATTCCGTTATGCCAAATCTTAAAAAAATCATAGCTTCCTCATACGAAATCAGATTTGGACGTTCTTTTTATGCACGCTCTTGGTTTAACGTATATTACGACTTTCATTTACATCCCTAAGGCTAAAAATTAAGTTATCAAAGAATCACCTTTTACGTTACGCGGTGTCGTGTCGGTTTAGCCGTAAAACTTCGACTGGCCTTAACTTCATCGTTATAACTCAGATTTTGGCGTTCTTTATATGTACAGAACCCTTGTGACATATACTATAACTTGGTTCAGATTATTCATTCTAAATAATCTTACATCAAAAAGTCATTTTTGATGCTAATTGTCTCTAAATTGACTAGCCCGAATATGCAGGCGTTACATTATGCCCAACGTAGAGGATCTCAAAGGAAATGGGACAGAAAAATGTTATGTTGATCGTACGCCTATGTATGCCCAACAAACACCCCTGATTGGGAAAACTCCATTAAGCACTTAATGCCTTAAGTCCAAATGTCAAAAACACAAATCTAGTTCCTAAGAAACGTCTTAAATGTTAAAGTCATCAACTTGATGCCTTTTCATGGATTAAAGAGGCTAAACATGCATTTCTAACACTCTAACTTCATATTAAGACCATCAAATCATGAATGGTTGAGCTTAACCCATCAAGATGTCATTTTTATGATTCTACAACTCCAAAAGTACCAAATGACCAGCACAAGTTCTGGAGTAATTTCTACTCACAAGAACTAAACCAAGAGACCAAAAGCATACCAAACATAATCCAAAATCAAGATCTAAGTTCAAGAGTCATAAAGTATAAAGATTTATACCTCCAGAAGCTTGCAAAGGTGAAGAGATTTTTGGATCTTCAAGCTCCAAGCAAACTAATCCTCCTCTAAAGAGCTCTTCTTCTTCAAGACGCATCCAAAACACACACAAGACTCAATATCCTCATAAAATAGGTTAGGGTTTTGTGGAAGCTGCTTTGGGATGAAGGATGTTGGTCATATAAGAGGTCTTGGGGTTATAATTGCGCTTAAATATGGTCTAAACCCTAAAATTTATGGTTTGTCTCAGGCTCAAGTACGCCCATCATACCAGGAGGGTTAACCCGGTGTCCAAGGCTCATAACATACCCGCAAGTATCTTATTTATAAAGGGTTTTAGTATACTACAACATCCTACGGTGCACATACAACCCTAAATGCTTTGGATCTATGTTTTCTCTAATTATACATGCAATATTGTTCCAAAGCATTAATCCTACAACTAGCATGGAAATGACATAATTAACATAAAAGAGAGTTAAAGAATTACCACTTTGTTGTAGCTTGTATAACTTCTTGAGTTTAGCCTTTAAGAAGTTAGTGCCCCAAGTGTTGCACCTCAAATTGAATCACAACACACCTAGAACAAAGGAAACTTTTGAGAGAGTATTTCTTTCACCAAAATCAGCTCATGGAACTCCAAGGATCACTAGTGTGTCATTTTGGATGCTAAGGGGCTTCTTATATAGTGTGGCAAGATTAGGGTTACACCACGTAAACCCTAATGTGTATGACCTTCCATATTCCTTAGGCTCCATGGGTTTAAACCCCCATGGGTTGTAACATTGGGTTAGCCCAACCTAAAGAATCATGGATAATTGGCCAACACCATAAGAATGAATGATTTACCAAATCAATCCCCTTACATTTAATTAGTCTCTATTGATCACAAAATTAGTTATTGATCAATACTAATTAAATAATATGATTCATATTAATAAATTAGAACTTATAATATATTAACAAATCATAAATAACCTTTTCTCAAAAGTCCATCCTATCAAATTGTCATGGTGATATGCAACCCAAATGGACCATGCTACTCCCGGGTCAAGTACATACCAATTATAGTTATGGGCTTAGACACCTAATCCAACAGTCTCATACTAGGATAAGTCTAATAACTATTAATGCAAGTACGACTCCACAACCCGACTAGCAATCGTAGCTCTTAAAAGTCGTTGTCAAACTCTGACCTAGTCAATGATGCGTCCATCAGATAAGGGATCATATATTCCTCAATTCTAGTTATCATATGGACTGAGACATCGATTACAATCATTCTCTCTATCCATCTGTTGTTTCCTGATTTCCGATTTATGATGACCAACTAACTGAACAAATCAAATCAGTCCAGGCTTGGACAAGCACTTAGGGGTGTCATCACTAAATCATCGAGGGGCCCACAGATATCACTTTTATCCACATGGGGTAAAAGGAATGGATAAACTACGAACCAAATGCTTGCTTATACATACTCATCAAATTACACACAGCAATATGTTTTATAACACCAAGTTACTGGTGCGTTTACATACGTCAATGTGCAACCGACTCGCAACTACAATTCATATGACTTCGTTTCAAGAATATAAGATATTATCGTCTCACAATCACTCGTGATAAAATCCATGAAGTGATTCAGATCAGCGTGGGTTGAATCCAATACTCAAATCTTATTCCAGGACTACTCATGAACACTGTAGTTATGTCTAAAACACCTAGACAAACTACAGACGCATTCATGACAGTCTTGCCTCAGTACCTACTTCCAAACTATGATCGACTATGGATGATTTGAATAACCTAGTTATTCGGGAAGTCAAAACATGCAAAGTGAAACACAAGAATAATACTAATCCTATATGGACCAAAAACTTTTAAGTGCCATATTGATTACTTATTATTCATTGTATAATGTTTTGAATAATCAACTTAATACTTGAATTAAAACAATAGTTGTCCCATGCTCCAATCATGCACACTATATTTATCTATGATCCTTACTTTGTGAAATAGATCAATTGGCAACATTTCAACGATGCTCATTTCACAATTCCAAATCTTTATTGCAAGTGTAAAAATTCCAAATTCTTGTCACTGTTAAACTGTTAGATTCTAAACTTATATGCAATGATCCTCTTGTAATGACTATGCATAAAAGTCATAGAGACTTGGCAACATACATTACAAAGTATTCCAATGGAGAGCAATTCCATGGAAACGATGTCTTAAATTCAAAGTACATTCCTTTGAACATCCTTCTTGCATAAAAGTTTCCTAATCTTACACAGATTTAAAGAATAACTTCCACTTATAGAAATATTTCCATATTCCCATTTTGACTATCACTTCTGAACAAGAGTTGCCTCCTTTTAGAATATGTCAATATTGTAACAACGTAAATTTCCAAAACAATTTTTTCATTTTTAAACATAATTTCATTCATAAGAAATATCAAAATCCAATGTAACATATGTCCTCCAAATAAAACAATCCCAAGATCTCAAATACATAAAACTCCATCAATGTGTACAGATCATGTCGGCGCCTTCCCGCAATCCTGGCTGGTACCTGAAACACATATCACATAAAACGGTAAGCTTAAATGCTTAGTGAGCTCCCAAAAATACGACATACGCACATACACCACTCAAGGCTATATCTCTACAAGACCTTCCGGTCCATGTGTCTCAGGGGACTTCCGTCCCATACTCCTAGTAGACCTTCCGGTCCTACTTCTCTGACCTTTCGATCCATATCATCTTGACCTTCCGGCCCATACACTATTGACCTTCCGGTCCATATCATAATACTCATAACATAACATAGCAAAAACATATCATACAACAGCATGCATCACATACTCATCATAGCACATAAGACCTTTCGGTCACACATAATTACCACTCTAGGTAAAGTATAGTGAGAAGACTCACCTCGTACGATGTCAGATAACCTCTCGTGCTTGATAACCCGACCTAGCCTCCTCCTATCAACATAATAACATCTCTAATCAATACTTTCTCTTTTCCTCATTTCTAAAGAATGGGTAGAAGACCATTCTACCCCTCCCTGACCTCTCATGAACCAGCTTGACCAAAACCCTAAGGTTAATTAAAGTCAACTCTAGTCAACGGTCAAACTTTGACCAAACTCGTCGAGTGTACGTATGTGACTCAGCGAGTCCATGCGTGTCCTCTTAATCATCATAATCCTCACTCAACTCGTCAAGTTAACCTTTCACTCAACGGGTTACCACTAGTCACGAATCGCAGGGCAAGCTGACTCGTCAAGTCCCCTTATGGACTCGGCGAGTTCCCTCCATGGAAACACTCAAAAGACCTTCTGAGGTCAGATCTGCTTCTCTAACCTATAGATCTGACCTCCAATGCACAATAATCATGTAAAGGTCAAACCCTTACACTCATGCAACACTCATAGGGTTTCTTTTGGTGAAATAGCTTCTAAAATGGCAACCTAGGTTCATATCTCCAAAGGAATAGCATAAAGCAGGATAGATAGGACTCTCTGGACCTCTTAAGGTCCAGATCTAAGAATAATTCCACCTTGGGACCTCATACGCTTCGAATTCAAGCTAAAGAAGGCATAAGAAAACCCTAGATTCAAGTAGATCACCATATACACGAGAATGAGCATAGATTTAGGCCTCTAGCAGCCTCTTCTGATCAAATGGTAGTAGATCTGAGCTACTCAATCTGCCTAGCTTGCCCTCCTTCCTTCTTTCTTGCCAGATCACACTAGAAATTATGAAAATGGCTTCTTTTCTCACTCACAATGTTCTCAGGTTCTCTGGTGATCTCAAGGGTGAAGGTGGCCACAAATGAGGGCCATAAGATCCCTTAAATAGGGCACATGCCTGAGGATTTAGGGTTTCAATCCACAATGCGGACTCGTCGAGTCCATTCAATAAATCCAGTCAGCAATCACGATCCTACTCGACGAGTCTATGTGTCAACTCATCGAGTCCCCCTTCTTGACACAAACTAAATAATTAAAAATATGATACCTGGAATTCCGGATGTTACAATTCCCCCCAACTAGAATCAGACTTCGCCTTCGAAATCTTGCTCTGCAAACAACTTTGGATGTTGCTCCCGCATCTCCAACTCTGACTCCCAAATCAGCTCGGACCCTCTCTGATGTTTCCAATGGACCTGAACCAGGGGCACCTCCTTGTTCCTCAGAAACTTGATCCTCCAACCCAAGATCGCGATCGACCTGTCAACACAATTCAGGCTCGCATCTACCTAAATGTCCTCTAGTGGCACTACCGCCAACTCATCGGTTATACACTTCCTGAACTGAGACACGTGGAAGGTATCATGTATCTGGCTCAACTCCACAGGTAGCCCTAAACAATACGCTACCCTGCCCACCCTTGTGGTCACCCTGAAAGGTCCATTGTACCGGGGCCCCAGCTTTCCCCTCTTCCTGAATCGGATCACTCCTTTCCAAGGAGATACCTTCAGGAGTATGAAGTCACCAACCTAAAACTCGAGCTCGGATCGTCGCCTATCCGCATAAATTTTCTGGCGACTCTGAGCTGTCAGCAACCTTTGTCTAACCTGTTGTATATGCTCAGTCGTCTAAAGCACTATCTCAGTGCTTCCCATCACTCGCTACCCTACCTCTCCCCAGCAAATGGGAGTCCGACACCTCCTCCCATACAACAACTCAAAGGGAGGCATACCAATACTCGAATGGTGGTTGTTTTTATAGGAAAACTCAGCCATGGTAAGTATGTGTTCCAACTTCCTCCGACGTCCAACACACATGATCGATGCATGTCCTCGAGCATCTGAATCGTCCGCTCATTCTGTTTGTCCGTATGTGGGTGGTAAGTGGTGATGTAATGTAACCTCGTACCCAACTCCTCATGAAATTTCTTCAAAAATCTAGATGTGAAATGTACATATCGATCTAACACAATCGATATCGGTACTCTATGCCGCGATACCACGTCTCTCACATACATCTCTGCCAGTCTCTCTGCGGAAGAGCTCTCACTGATAGCAAGGAAGTGAGTGCTCTTCGTCAGCCAGTCAACGATCACCTAGATTGCATTGACACCCCTCGCGATCCTCGGCAATTTCGTGATGACATCCATAGAAATATGTCCCCACTTCAATTGGGGAACCTCAAGTGGCTGCAACTTTCCATGCAGACGCTGGTGCTCGGCCTTAACCCTACGACAGGTCAAGCACCTCTCAACAAACCACACAACATCCCTCTTCATACAGGGCCACCAATAATCTCTTTTCAAGTCCAAATACATCTTAGTGGCCCCAGGATGGATCAAGAACCTTGATAGGTGTGCCTCCTCCATTAGGATGGGACGTGCCCCGCCCACGAATGGCACCCAAATCCGACCCTGAAAGGTCATAAGCCCTCGGCTATTGGTAACAAACTCAGATATCTGCCCAATCACCTGCTCTCTCTTGCGGTTCTCCGGTCTCACACCCTCTGCCTGGGCCTCTCGGATGGTATCCAACACCATAGTCATCACCGTCATCCTCATACAAATATCTCGTATTGGGGCACTCTCCGCCCTACGGCTCAGGGCATCGGCTACAACGTTAGCCTTGCCCGGGTGGTACAGGATCTTGCAGTCATAATCCTTTACCACATCCAACCATCTCCTCTGGTGCATGTTTACGTTGGGATGATCCATCAGTTACTTCAAACACTTGTGGTACATGTATATGATACACCGAACCCCATACAAATAATGATGTCATATCTTGAGGGCGAACACCACGGCTCCCAAATCCAAATCGTGGGTGGAATACCTAACCTCGTGAGGCTTCAGCTGCCTCAATACGTACGCTATCACGTGCCCTCTCTGCATAAGCACCACACCCAACCTTGATATGAATGCGTCACAATATACCACAAAATCCTCCATTCCCTCTAGAAGGGCTAACAGTGGGGCTTCGCACAGTCTCTGGCGAAGAGTCTAAAACGAGGTCTGCTACTCTGGACCCCACGTAAAAGCAATGCCCTTCCGGTTCAACCTGGTGAGTGGCACGAAAATCTTGGAGAAATCCTTGATAAATCTTCGATAGTAGCCGGCCAACCCTAGAAAACTCTTGATCTCGGTGGGGGATCTCGGCACCTTCCAACTCATCATCGCCTCAATCTTGGCCGGATCGACCAATATCTCATTCTGATTAACGAGATGCCCCAAGAACTGGACCTCTCGTAACCAGAAATCACACTTGGAGAATTTGGCGTAAAGCCTCTCCGATCTCAAAACCCCGAGGATCTCCCTCAAATGCTCCTCATGCTGCTCTCGGGATCTCGAATACACCAGAATATCGTCAATGAACACGATTACCGATCGATCCACCATCGGCCTGCACACCCTGTTCATGAGATCCATGAACAATTTCGGTGCATTGGTGAGGCCAAAATCCGTTACCACGAACTTGTAATGCCCATAATGAGTTCTGAACGCCGTCTTCTGAATATCCTCATCTCGCACTCTCATCTGATGAGACCTTCCGGTCACACATAATTACCACTCATCATAGCACATACATATCATATAACATCATGCATCACATACTCATCATAGTGCATAAGACCTTTCGGTCACACATAATTACCACTCTAGGTAAAGTATAGTGAGAAGACTCACCTCGTACGATGTTGGATAACCTCTCGTGCTCGATAACCCGATCTAGCCTCCTCCTATCAACATAATAACATCTCTAATCAATACTTTCTCTTTTCCTCATTTCTAAAGAATGGATAGAAGACCATTCTACCCCTCCCTGACCTCTCATGAACCAGCTTGACCAAAACCCTAAGGTTAATTAAAGTCAACTCTAGTCAACGGTCAAACTTTGACCAAACTCGTCGAGTGTACGTATGTGACTCAGCGAGTCCATGCGTGTCCTCTTAATCATCATAATCCTCACTCAACTCGTCAAGTTAACCTTTCACTCAACGGGTTACCACTAGTCACGAATCGCAGGGCAAGCTGACTCGTCAAGTCCCCTTATGGACTCGGCGAGTTCCCTCCATGGAAACACTCAAAAGACCTTCTGAGGTCAGATCTGCTTCTCTAACCTATAGATCTGACCTCCAATGCACAATAATCATGTAAAGGTCAAACCCTTACACTCATGCAACACTCATAGGGTTTCTTTTGGTGAAATAGCTTCTAAAATGGCAACCTAGGTTCATATCTCCAAAGGAATAGCATAAAGCAGGATAGATAGGACTCTCTGGACCTCTTAAGGTCCAGATCTACGAATAATTCCACCTTGGGACCTCATATGCTTTGAATTCAAGCTAAAGAAGTAATACGAAAACCCTAGATTCAAGTAGATCACCATTGATATGTGCATATTTAGTTCATATTAAGTATAGATTTTTATTCATTTATTAGCTAAATTATTGCATTTTATGGACAAAAGGTACTTAAAAGTGTTTGAATTATATTTTTAGTCCAAAAATGAAGCTCAGAAGCAGAAGGAAGCAGGAGAAGCGATTGAGAGATCGAGAATGGAACAAAGAAGAAAAACACAAAAAATAACACCTACTCGGCGAGTAGGGTTGATTACTCGGCGAGTCCGATCGAAGAATCGAGAAGATAATGAGTCGGGATCCCAGAGACTTATCACAATACGGGGACTGAGAGATGGACTCGACGAGTCGCCACCTGACTCGACGAGTCGATTTGTATATATATATATATATATATATATATATATATATATATATATATATATATATAACTCCTCAGAACGATGGAAAAAAATTCTGGAACGACTCAGAAGAGTTTAGCTACGATTAAGAAGGCAGAAAAACCCTAGAAGACGACGAGAGAAGCTAGAATTCAATCCCGAAGAAGAATTGAGGCAAAACTTCATCATTCCACTTATTCTTTTGTTTTATCATTATGGTTAAACATTTTGACTCTGTTTGTTTGCTGTCATTTACTTCAATTATGAGCTAAAACCTTTAGACTTCTGTTTGGGGATACAAAGTTGACAATATGGTTTGATTGATTGGTAGGATTAATTCTAAGTTGGTGAATTTTTGTTATTTTAGCTTGCTAAAGAACCTTGTGTGTGAATAATAATTAATTTTCTGTTAATATGAAGATAATTGATTAGCATGAACATCTATTGATTATTAACCTCATATGCTATGTGATCACTATGCCATATGTCTAGGATTAATGAATATGAAACTAGAGTTAATAAGAGAATTGAGTAAATTCATGTGCAAGCTTGTGTGATGACCATCAACAAGAAGTTAATTAAAAGATTAAATTGGTTAACTATTGCAAGTCTAAATTAACCCGAATAATTGATCTAGTAAATCTAATTAAATTACACAACTGGCCACTGTTCAAGTTAATTTATTTGCTAAGGATTAGTGTAGTGAATGCGAATCTAATCACTTGAATCGGTAACCGACAAAAGAATTAATCCATTGCACCATTACCTTAAAATCAACCATAGGGTCAATTGAGTTGAACTAAACAGAAGTTCCTTCCCAATTATTGAATCTAGTTAAGTCTTTATTTTCTAGTTCTTAAATTAGTAATAGTTAGCAAGTTTCTAGTCTTGAAAAACTAGAGAACCCCTATTCTTATTAATTAAATTAGATAAAATTAGTTTTTAACTTTAATTTGCCGTTCCCTGTGTTCGATACCCTACTTATCTAACTATACCACAATTGATAGGTTCACTGCCTTTGTGTGTTATTTTATAATTAAAAGTAGGTTTAAAACTAAGTGAGTTTGCACACATCAAGTTTTTGGCGCCGTTGCCGGGGAACGGTTCTAAATTAACATTAAATTCTAATTTAATCGATCCTTTGTGTGAGATTTATCTCACACAAAGTTATTTAAAAGGCAATTCAGTAAGTAGGATTAGTTTTAATAAAATTCCGTTTTTAGAGTAACTAGAAAATTTTTTCTGTTTTTGCCTTGAACTCGCCGAGTGCACTCGTGCCGACTCGGCGAGTACATCGTTGTTTCAGTTTTAATTTTTTATTTTATTTTTGTTCTTTTTACACGTTTTCTATTTTGTTTACAGTTGTTTCATGACCCGAGGATCTGATACACCTCTGGTCCCCCCCTCTTGAAGACCCGGAATCCGCGCTAAGGAAGAGCAAATGCAAAGCCGTTAGAGAATCCGCTCCTTCAAAGAACTCGCCACTCAAAAACCTCAAGTCCGTTTTCAGCAAGAAGATGAGCAGCAAATCCGGAGCATCCCGTGCCTCTTTGACTATCAAAGACCCAATTCAAGAAGATATCGAATACGAGACCGAGGAAGAAGAAGAACCCACATTCGAGCACAACTCCGAGTTTGAAGACGATTTAGTCATCACTATGGCTAATATCGATAAAGTCCCCATGGGGAATGGAAGAAGAGGATGCGCGATGACACCGGCCCGGGACTTGTGCAGCCCGCAATTCCCGTGACCGCCACTTTCGAACTAAAAGGCCATATTCTCGCTCAACTAAAGGAAATTCCTTTTTATGGGAAGGATCACGAAGACGCCTACAAGCACTTGGACGAAGTGAATGATGTGGCCGACTACTTCAATGTACCGAATGTCCCCCGCGAAACCCAGCTTCTTCGCATGCTCCCAGTCACGCTCAAAGGAGCTGCAAATGATTGGCTAAAGTCACTTCCTCCCGGATCAGTCACCACATGGGCCAAGATGAAAGAGGAGTTCATAGATCACTTTTGTCCGCCCTCCAAAATAGCCAAGTTAAAGAAAGCAATTGCCAACTTCGAGCAACAGCCCGGAGAATCTCTTTATGAAGCATGGGAAAGGTACAAGAGTTTGCTTAGAAATTGCCCACATCACGACCTTAATAGCCAACAATAGGTCTCCATTTTCTACGATGGAGTCAATGTCACCACAAGGCAATTGCTAGATTCTCAAGGTCCGCTCACGAAGAAGGCGCCCCCGGTAATCAAGGAGCTAATAGAAGAATTCTCTAAGCACTCTAGAGAATACCATAATCCAAGAAACAAAATAAGTCGAGGAGTAGTGAACGCAGCAAATGATAGCATGGCGGCGATGATAGCTAAGCTTGACAGTCTTGATAGAAGAATGACAAAAATGGATCAAACAATCCATGCTATGAGGGTGGGATGTGAAAATTGTAGAGGGCCCCATCTCACAAAGGATTGTGATTTGGATGAGAATGGAAATAAGAAAGCTCAAGTCTTCTATTCAAGTGGCGATTGATACAACGAAAATTGGCGAAAACCTAAGAAGGAATGGCTCCCATACGAAGAGTATAAGAAGGCTAAGGAGGAAAAATACAAGCAGGAAGAAAGGGGACTATATCAAAGAGAAGAACCGATAGAAAAGAAAGCTGATTAGGAAGAAATGTTCACTAGATTCATAGCCGCATCCGAAAAGAGACATAATGATCACGATTTTGCAATACATGAGACCAGAAACATGCTAAGGAATCAGCAGGCATCCATTCTCAACATTAAGGAACAGTTGGGACAGCTTGCGCATCAAGTGAACGATAGAAGACCGGGTCAACTTCCAAGTAACACCGAACCCAATCCAAGAATGGAGAATGTTAGTGCAATAACCTCCAGCAAGGAGGAAATATTCACAGATACACTGAGAATCTCCAAGAGGAAGGCAGAAAGGGCAAAAGAGTCGGCTCCAGCAAAACCCGATCTGACTCGCCGAGTCCATGCGTAAATGAAAAAATTGTCATTCCCTTAAAACCATATAATCCTCCTTTGCCTTACCCAATCAAAGCCATGCCTGCGGAAAAAGTTGAAGCATATAGAACATTTATGAAGCACGTTAAAGCCCTCCAAGTCAATGTGCCATTTGTAGAAACAATGCTCACAACACCCAAGTACTTTAACTTGCTAAAAGGTCTTTTTGCTGCTAGGAAAGATTTGGCTGAAGTCGCGGAGATACTATTGAGTGAGCTACCCGAGAAGAAGGGTGATCCGGGGAATATTATAATTCCGTGCCAACGTAGTAATGAAGTTGTCACCCAAGCATTGACCGACTCAGGTGCAAGCATCAATATGATGCCTTTCTCTTTCTTTAAGAGGTTGAATTTACCGGAGCCAAGACCGGTAAATATGAAGATCCATTTGGCAGACAAGACAATAATTCATCCACAAGGCGTTTGTGAGAATCTCCTTATTAAAGTCGATAAGTTCATCTTTCCAGTAGACTTTGTGGTGGTTGACATGGAAGAAGACCCCAAAATTCCAATCATTTTGGGGAGATCATTTTGAAACACCGCATGTGCTTTAATTGATGTATGTGAGTCTACACTAACATTAAGGGTAGGTGACGAATCCACAATGTTTAGAGCTATACCAGAAGCCAAGCAAGAAGAGGGAAGAAAAGCAAACATCTCATTTATCCATTTGGATGATGAGGTATTACAAAAAGAACTTGCACTTTTGCAAAAAGAAGATCCAACCAAGTTTCTGCTACATTTTGGAGAGGATGGAGAAGTTAACAAGGACTTGGAGGAGATTGAAAAGCTACTGGAAGGAGCCGACTCGGAAAACACCCAAGAAATGATGGAATACGATCAGACTCGCCGAGTCACTATACTGGACTCGACGAGTCCAGTCGAATTTGATAACAACTTCGACGATTTAGATCTGCTTGTTGCTAGTCCTCTGTATAATCTGGATTTAGAAATTTTTCATGATTCTTTAGAAGAACAAACAGCAGGAGCAGAAATGGAAACAGAAGTTCAACACGCCGATGTAGCATGTCTTAATGAAATTCCACTTGAAGATGGGGTGAACACAGAAAAAGAGGAGGAGGCAAAAGAAAGGAGGGTGGAAGCTGATCAACCATTCATTACCTAACCTAGAGCACGCACCTTCACAAAATCCAAAGTAATTCAGTTTGAAGGAAAAAAGGTGCAAAAGAAGGTGAAAATGAATGGGGTGAAGAAGAAAAAGAGGAGTATGGAAGCCCAAGCAGCTGAGAATGATGCTGTGAAAAAGAAGAGAGAAGAATCAAAACGGGCTTACAAAAAGAAGATTCACGTTTACAAAACGAAGTACAAACCACAGAAGACTAGGCGTGCATTCCCGATGCTGGAAAATAACGAGACGTAGACGGGAAGGATTCCAGCTAATGACTCCTTAAAAAGAAGCGCTTGGCGGGAGGCAACCCATTATTTAGAGTTTGCTTTCTTTTACCTTTTTAAGTTTTTTTTCCGTTCGTTTTTAGACTTTTAATTCTCCAATGCATCGGATATGTCTGCTTGAGAGTGCGTATGGACTAAGTATGGTGTGAAATAAATTTTCTTTTCTTAATAAATGACAAGAATTTTAAAAATTTTGGATTGTTTGCAAGAGACTCGCCGAGTCTAACCGTGACTCGACGAGTCCATATAGATTTCAGAAAAAAAATGGCATCGCGACCAGACTCGCCGAGTCTGACCTCGACTCGACGAGTCGGTATTATTCACAGAAAAAAATAATAATAAGAATTACTTTTACAACTGGTAACTAGGGTTTTAACCCTAAAAGAATTAGTTTTTAACACTCACTCGCCGTGCGCCTCTCTCTCAATTCCCTCTCAAGCATTCATCTTCCTCTTCATTGTTCTTCAATTTTTTTTCAAGTTCCATCGCGAAAGGTAACAAATTTCTTCCTCTTTTCTGTTAAAAGCATGATTCTAAGATTATCTATGATGGAAATTGCATAGAAAAAAAAAACCAATTTCGAAGAATACTAAATTTCTAGGGTTTCGATTTTTCATGAATTATGATGTTTTGCATGCTTATTTTTGCCTAATACCTTATACACATGTGCCTAGACAAAACCCTTGAAGAAATTTTGAGATTTCATGGTCCAATTTAGACCGACCCGCCGACTGACTCGTGCAGTTCTAGCGACTCGCCGAGTCGAACATGGACTCGACGAGTCGAGTCGGGGGACATGTGCATGACGTCTTTTAATTATAATCTATGTTTCTGGGTTTTGTATCTTTGTTTTGCAGAAAGAATGTTCAACAGGGGGCAAAGTTCTGGGGGACACCAAGGGGACTTTCCTTGGTTGAATTTCCCACAAATTGAGTCCACTTCAACAATGCGGAAGTGGAAGAAGAAGTTAGCCGACATAAGGAAAAAAGAAATCTACATGCCCAATAGGATAGATTGGGATTGGTTGCAAGGAGTACACTATGAAGAGGAGTTAGCTCCTTATCTTTTAAAGGAGTTTACCCACGAGGGAGAAACGATGATTCGTGATGGGTAGAGCCGGGTCTTTCGAATTTAAGAGCCGGTGTATTTGGAGCTATGCCTAGAGTTCTTCTCCACAGTATCTTTCACGGGGGGGGGGGGGGGGGGGTGGATTGTTATCACCCAGCAAGTTTCAGTTTCTGCCTTGGGGGTGAATTTCATCAATGTTCTGTGCTCGACCTTGCCTGTCGATTGGGAATTTATGACCAGCCCTTGGTCTCAACAGCTATCTGTTGGGCCTTTTTGGAGCAATCCCACATGGTGTTTCCCGATGGAGTGACTAGCGCGGGTTGGTGGAACACGATTGGCAACAAAGTTTATATTCCGAAATTGGCACAAGAGGGGAACATTCGATCGCCTACACACCGCCTTATTCATCGTCTCATTTCATCCACTATTAACCAAAGGAAGGATGATGACAAGGTTTCTAACCTTGATGTCTTCTACTTATTGAGCATTATCACACCCGACATTTTTTGCAATATTCCATGGTGTTTGGCTTCATATCTATCAGAGGGTGCGGTTAAGGATCGCAAAACTTCTCGAATCAATGGTGGTATGTTTGTCACCCGGCTAGCCAACTCGTTTGGGTTGATGTCCCGTGGTGCATGGAACTTTATGACGATGATTCCTACACCTCCATTCAATTCAATTCTTTTCCGGCGGGCCAGGATTATTGAAGACTATGGTGGTGGTCATTATGCTATCCCGCATGATGATCCGGTAGTTGGTCCCGAAGCACCGGGAAGGAGGGTCTGATCGAGGAGGGAGCGGGATGTGGAGGAGGAGCCGCCGGTGATTCTGGTTGATAATGACGAAGTACCAATGGATTGGTACAACATGGAGATGAGGCGGTTACAAGATCAAATGGCGCGGGACATCAATTTTAGCAATCAATCACATATCCGGCTTTTCGATCACTTCAACATACCACATATCGATGGTGGTAACTTTCCGTATATTCCATCATGGGACGAGGTGATTAGTACAAGGAGGAGTGGTGCGGGAGGAAGTGGAACAACACCGGATCATGATGAGGAGGAGGATTAATTTCTTTGCGTTTTTATTGAACACTTTTCAATTTTTATTTTTATGTTTTTTTGTTTTTATTTGGTTTGTTTGAATGTGTTAAGACTTTCTACTGTTTTGCTTAATGTGTGATTGCTTTGATTATTTTTCAGAATTGAATTAGGAATGCTTGCATAGGAGGGTAAGAGTTATAGAGTCAAAAGGGTTATAAGAGTGATAGAGAGTCAAGAAAGGGAAGCATTAGAGTCAAAGTATCGAGTCCGGTCCTTATGGACATGAACGAGAGAGTCCAGAAGTGAGGAGAAATTTTGACGATTTATTAGAGGCTGGAACAAATGCAGAATGCCATTTTTTCTCGTCCATCAGTCTACTCGTCGAGTGCACTAAACTGACTCGACGAGTCGCCTAGTATTCTCACACATACGAAGATGTCCGCTCTTATACTCGACGAGTCACATATATGACTCGACGAGTCATTCATTTTTAAAAAAAGGGGACTGCTGATCTGAGGCTGCTAAGAGTACCACTTGACCATTTATTCTTCCCATATTGATTCCTGAAGATCTGAGACTGTTTTTCCGCGTATTTGGAGCGACCCACACGAGACTTTGACACCCAAGACATGGATGAGATGTTCCCATGTCTAAAGTCAATTGAAGAAGGAGCTGAAGAAGAGAGTATCAACCTATCGACTGCTACCCCAGGGGAGTTTGTTCCAATTCTCTCTTTATATTTGCATTTTTGTTTGCATAATATGCAATGAGGGCATTGCATAAAATAAGTGTGGGGTAGGGGGTTGGTTACATATTAGAAAACTTAGAGTCTTAATTTAGACTAATTTTAAAAAATTACTTAGGATTTAATTTAGAAATTTTGGTAAAAGTAAAATTAGGATTCCATGTTAGAATTGTGTTGATAATTGCATGAAAACCCAAATGTTTAGTTGAGCCTATATACGTTCTAGTGCATTTGTGGCTTCCTTATTCCAGTGAAATCATGGGACAAAAACAAGACCTTGCTCAGCCTGAGGGATGCAATATTTTTAGCAGCCTAAACCTGAAATGTATCTAGGAAAATTGTTATCATTAGCCAATAAAGGTTGAGATTGAGCGCCCCTGCTTAAGCATGTAGGGATTTGAGTGAAAAAAAGTGAGGTACATGAAAAAAAAACCAGTAAAAAATGAAAAAAAAGAGAGAATTACAAGAAAAGTTGTAAGAATTTTGGAGCAAATATAGTGAAGATCAAAAGATCAAAATTCCAAGAAATTCAAAAAGTTGAAGATACCAAGAAATCAAATCAATAAAGGTGGTGAATTCAAAGAGATCAGAGATCAAATTATCAAGGAAGTGAAAAATTCCAAAAGAGCTCCATAGTGGTATCGAAAAGTTGTAATTCTAGATTATGTATGCTTGGGTTGCTCAATTAAAAATACCTTGAGGGTAAGAGGTTTTCTACGAATGGATTCGCAGGGTTGCATAAAATGAGCATAGTTCGGGGTGAGTGGGCGAATGTTTATGAGGATTGTGAGTATTTGGAGTATGGGAGGTCCTTAGGAAAAATTTTAGACACAAATGCATGCGTTGCGGTTTTGGCATAATGGTTAGGTTAGATTGGAGTTGTCATATATGATTCTAATGTTTTAAAATTTAGTTTTGCTTGGGGGCAAGCAAAAGTCAAGTGTGGGGTATTTTGATATGTGCATATTTAGTTCATATTAAGTATAGATTTTTATTCATTTATTAGCTTAATTATTGCATTTTATGGACAAAAGGTACTTAAAAAGTGTTTGAATTATATTTTCAGTCCAAAAATGAAGCTCGGAAACAGAAGGAAGCAGGAGAAGCGGTTGAGAGATCGAGAATGGAACAAAGAAGAAAAACACCAAAAATAACACCTACTCGGCGAGTAGGGTCGATTACTCGGCGAGTCCGATCGAAGAATCGAGAAGATAATGACTCGGGATCCCAGAGACTTATCACAATACGGGGACTGAGAGATGGACTCGACAAGTCGATTCGTATATATATAGATAACTCCTCAGAACGATGGAAAAAAATTCTGGAACGATTCAGAAGAGTTTAGCTGCGATTAAGAAGGCAGAAAAACCCTAAAAGACGACGAGAGAAGCTAGAATTCAATCCCGAAGAAGAATTGAGGCAAAACTTCATCATTCCACTTATTCTTTTGTTTTATCATTATGGTTAAACAATTTGACTATGTTTGTTTGCTGTTATTTACTTCAATTATGAGCTAAAACCTTTAGACTTCTGTTTGGGGATACAAAGTTGACAATATGGTTTGATTGATTGGTAGGATTAGTTCTAAGTTGGTGATTTTTTGTTATTTTAGCTTGCTAAAGAACCTTGTGTGTGAATAATAATTAATTTTCTGTTAATATGAAGATAATTGATTAGCATGAACATCTATTGATTATTAACCTCATATGCTATGTGATCACTATGCCATATGTCTAGGATTAATGAATATGAAACTAGAGTTAATAAGAGAATTGAGTAAATTCATGTGCAAGCTTGTGTGATGACCATCAACAAGAAGTTAATTAAAAGATTAAATTGGTTAACTATTGCAAGTCTAAATTAACCCGAATAATTGATCTAGTAAATCTAATTAAATTACACAACTGGCCACTGTTCAAGTTAATTTATTTGCTAAGGATTAGTGTAGTGAATGCGAATCTAATCACTTGAATCGGTAACCGACAAAAGAATTAATCCATTGCACCATTACCTTAAAATCAACCATAGGGTCAATTGAGTTGAACTAAACAGAAGTTCCTTCCCAATTATTGAATCTAGTTAAGTCTTTATTTTCTAGTTCTTAAATTAGTAATAGTTAGCAAGTTTCTAGTCTTGAAAAACTAGAGAACCCCTATTCTTATTAATTAAATTAGATAAAATTAGTTTTTAACTTTAATTTGCCGTTCCCTGTGTTCGATACCCTACTTATCTAACTATACCACAATTGATAGGTTCACTGCCTTTGTGTGTTATTTTATAATTAAAAGTAGGTTTAAAACTAAGTGAGTTTGCACACATCAAGTTTTTGGCGCCGTTGCCGGGGAACGGTTCTAAATTAACATTAAATTCTAATTTAATCGATCCTTTGTGTGAGATTTATCTCACACAAAGTTATTTAAAAGGCAATTCAGTAAGTAGGATTAGTTTTAATAAAATTCCGTTTTTAGAGTAACTAGAAAATTTTTTCTGTTTTTGCCTTGAACTCGCCGAGTGCACTCGTGCCGACTCGGCGAGTACATCGTTGTTTCAGTTTTAATTTTTTATTTTATTTTTGTTCTTTTTACACGTTTTCTATTTTGTTTACAGTTGTTTCATGACCCGAGGATCTGATACACCTCTGGTCCCCCCCTCTTGAAGACCCGGAATCCGCGCTAAGGAAGAGCAAATGCAAAGCCGTTAGAGAATCCGCTCCTTCAAAGAACTCGCCACTCAAAAACCTCAAGTCCGTTTTCAGCAAGAAGATGAGCAGCAAATCCGGAGCATCCCGTGCCTCTTTGACTATCAAAGACCCAATTCAAGAAGATATCGAATACGAGACCGAGGAAGAAGAAGAACCCACATTCGAGCACAACTCCGAGTTTGAAGACGATTTAGTCATCACTATGGCTAATATCGATAAAGTCCCCATGGGGAATGGAAGAAGAGGATGCGCGATGACACCGGCCCGGGACTTGTGCAGCCCGCAATTCCCGTGACCGCCACTTTCGAACTAAAAGGCCATATTCTCGCTCAACTAAAGGAAATTCCTTTTTATGGGAAGGATCACGAAGACGCCTACAAGCACTTGGACGAAGTGAATGATGTGGCCGACTACTTCAATGTACCGAATGTCCCCCGCGAAACCCAGCTTCTTCGCATGCTCCCAGTCACGCTCAAAGGAGCTGCAAATGATTGGCTAAAGTCACTTCCTCCCGGATCAGTCACCACATGGGCCAAGATGAAAGAGGAGTTCATAGATCACTTTTGTCCGCCCTCCAAAATAGCCAAGTTAAAGAAAGCAATTGCCAACTTCGAGCAACAGCCCGGAGAATCTCTTTATGAAGCATGGGAAAGGTACAAGAGTTTGCTTAGAAATTGCCCACATCACGACCTTAATAGCCAACAATAGGTCTCCATTTTCTACGATGGAGTCAATGTCACCACAAGGCAATTGCTAGATTCTCAAGGTCCGCTCACGAACCTTAGATTGTCCTTAATAGTTGTTAACCACTTTAGTCATATCCAGTTCTAGTCTGTTTTCCCTCTTAATTCCCTAGGCATTTGGAAAATTTAGAACGCGAGAATATTATAGCATATGCAATCGATCCTATACCCGAAGCATATGGGACATGATTCATAATGTCTAACATAAATACATGATACTTGATCAATCTTTGCTATAATATTTTTATTTGCCATGTTCTCATAATTCGAATTATGAAGAGGGATGTCGTAATCATAATCAAATTTTGAGAACGCAATTAAAAATTCCATTTAGAATTTCCTTATGTCGAATATTTTCAACATAGCATTCATATATGTCCTTGACTAAATTTGATTAAACGCAATCTAAGCTTTTAGAATTGAAATGAAGTATAATTTCCTCTCCCTTAATTATATCAAAACAACTTTTCAAATCCACAACTTTGCAAATTGAAACCTTTTTTTTTCTATAATTAACATTGCTAACTTGCAATACATACCATAATAATTATGCTCCCACTAGCACAATAATTATTATCTTACTTGCATAATACTTATGCTCCCACTAGCTTTGACATGTACCTAAAATCAGGTGGACTTCTAGAAATCAATACTTATTGACTTTCATCACGAAAGTTCAGATTTCTGATACGAGTTGCTTCGATAAGACTTTATCTAGGCTTCTTAAACTCATACATATTTCCTTAGATAGCTTCCATGTGTGTCTTAACTATTCATATCTTACGATAATAAGTTCCAAATGTTTAGAACCTTTTGCCATTTCTCACAATTCGAACTATGAAGAGCGATGTCGTAATCAAAATCGAATTTGAGAATGAAAATATCACAATTGTTATCTCCTTAAAATCTACTTAGTGAAAGTGTTTCCTCACAATCATTTTCATGAATTAGAGAGAAATTTTATGAAACTTAGATTTTATGGTATATGTGTTCCTATCCATGTGAATTTTTCATAACCATAACCATAAGACATGGTTAGTGACAAATCCAAACCAATATGGACTGAACTTGTTCAATCTTAACTTCTTGCGACTTAGCAGCACAAGGGCCTCCCATTGCTTCCAAGTTGTTATGCAAACAACTAAGAACTCACAGAACTCACATGTATAGTCAATTTTAACTGGAATAGGCACAGAAACAAGAATATGTCAACACGATAGGTTACAAACCACAAGTCGTGTGCTAGTGTTTAACAATAGATTTACTCTTGATTAGTTCTTGAAACTTTCAAGATCTTTAAGACTCCTACTGACCTCTTGACATATAAGATTCACTTTGTCAAGGAACATTAATTGACAAACAAATATTCAAGAGTTAGTGCGGATTCTAATCAAGACTAACACTTCACACAATTAGCCTTAGTTGGTCATTGTTTCATTCAAAACATCACAACTTACCAATTTCAAATGTACAAGAGTAGAAACATTTTACTCTACATTTGACAAGTGTTATAAACCTTTCTTAAGATTATGTCACTCAAGGTTCAATCTTGGAGTATGTCTCTAGGACTCGATTTGGAACAAAGTATGACTCGTCATCTAGATTTAACCATTTCAACAATTCATGATTCCACTTCTTAACCATACAAATGCACTAAGATATCCTTAGAGGGCCAATTGTGACATGGTTTTCCTTAATCAGTAAGATGATCATAAAACACGATACTCAAGTACTCTCCCATCTTTTCAGATTGGGGAAACTTCTATCTTTCTGCCTAATTTGATTCTTTTCATTCATTCTGCCATACATTAAACTTTTCCAATGATTCAGAATTATACTTAAACTTGTAAGCATAACCATATTTACTTAACTTTAGTAAATCATGACAAATAGTCATATCATTCTTTGTAGTGGACATGACCAGCGCACACCCAGTGTTCCCGATCCCCTAGTCCTTCACTTGACTCACATATTCATGTGAACAGAGAAATAGTCTTTATTTCCCAAAGATGAAGGTTCTATTCATCACACAATACAAGTTACATGATTCCAAGTTTCTATCCAACTGAAACTTGGGTGATGAGAATCTTTCCTTATTTGGTAAATTATGACACTAGCATAAACAAAATAATCAAATCCATATTGAACATTGCTAGAATATACATAAACATCAATTTTCACAAAATCCATTGTAAGGAGATATAAAATAAAACAAAATCTAAATTTTATTTATTTATAAAATGCGGAAAACTTTTCCTTACAATGCAATTACAAATGAAAACTATGTTTCTAAATATTTCTAAGAAGCAGCTCAAGAATTTGATCGTCGAACCATGCGATCGAAATCCATTTCTTCGCGATCAGACTTAGCCTACTCTTCTTTTAAGCTTCCTTTGATTCTAAAAAACATCAAAATGTAATTGCATTGCATCATGTATTAAGAATATTCAAATAGGAACTTAACAGAGTTAGACAGTGGATTTTACCTGAAGTAGAGTAAAAAATTTTGACTTTACCATCCTTGCGATCTTTCAGGTAAATCTGGCAGCTTCGCAACCAGTGCCCCTTCTTTTGGCAATAGAAACATATGGACTCTTTGGTACACGGGACTATCTCATACTTAGCTTTTCTCATTACCATTTGGTTAAATGACTTGACCATGGCTGATCCCTTTCCATTGGAAAGAGGAAGCTTTTCTGGACTTTCAATGTTACCATTTTCACTGTCCATGGAAGTTTAGGGAGTAGATCATCCAATCATTTTTGCTTTACCACTGCACCAAACCATTTCTGATTCAGCAGCAACAAGCAAATATGTTAGATCAATAAGGGTCATGTCGTGATCTCCCATATAGTAGTCTAAGGGAACCCGCTATATGACTTAGGAAGTGATTGAAGAACCCATTCAACAGCCAACTTCCTCGAGACTTTGACACTCAACTCTCCCGGCTTGTCAGTATGTAACTTCATCTCCAAGACGTGAGCACATACAGAATTTCCTTCCTGCCAATGGGGCTTTGAGTGACCTAGAACTTGTGGGTTAAGGAGAATTATTGGAGGAGGTGGAGGAAGTGAAGTTCCGCTTTAGCACGAAAAAGGGATCAATCTTTTACCTTGATCACCTTGTGGAAAATCATCTTTATAAAGAAAGCTTTTTCCAAAAGATTCGGGAAGACCATAGCTGTCTGAACTAGACATCTATAATGGGAGAAATTCAAGTTAGTTGATTTAAGTCCTTAATATAACACCCAAATGAAATATTAAGGCTAGGACCCAACACAATATTTTACATTTCGGAAGAGGGATTTCGTAATTCGAATGCAAAATATTTGAAGGTAGGTAAATGACGATTTACCAATTTCCACCATGAAAAACGAAATTGGTTATTAAGTTTTAAATGGATTGAAAGTCCTAGATCCTTTGAGATTCATTGAAATTTTCAATGGCATGCTTAAATCCCGACTGTGCCCTTCAAGTTTGTGACTGGGATGCTGAGGATCACAAACAAGGTGTGAATAACCATGCAAATTAGCTTAGTACACCCAATGTTACAAACACCTAATCAATGTGCTGGTTAACCAAACACGCTCCATTGATCTATGATTAACATCAAGCTACCCTTTTCCACGCACTGTTAGTCCCAAATTAGTGTGTCGGTTAACCACACATGCTCCACCAACGACTTAACAAGGTAAAAAGTGCAATTTCATGGGTTAGCACCAAATTCACATTTTTCCTAAGTAACCAAGTTTGGGAATTTATAAGTGTTTGGTTACTTAGTATTTCATTATACTTTTAACGAGAATTTAAATGTCATGTCAAACCCGTTCGGCTAACGACCCTCCATCAGTCAAGGAAGCGGTAGGTGAGAGTGGACACCCATTAAACTGTCATTTTATAGGCAGTAACCTTATACCCTTCTTATAGACAGGCTTTGTGAATGATGCATACTAATGGTAAGATTGACTTTACTCTTATACATATTTACAAATATTAAACCTATAATATTACAATAGTATAAGGGTTGAATTTTAAAGTTTTAAAATTCAATGGTTTGGAACTAAATGTTTCAAAGTGAGACTTTGCATTTACAAACTCCAAAACTTGAGGGTAAGTTTTGAACTATTCAAAAACTTTTGAAATCCATAACTTATGAGTTTAATATAGGCTTTATGAAAAGACTCTTGACATTCCATAACTTGAGGACAAGTTATGTAGTTTATAAAAATATTTATGTAAAAGACTCTTCAAGTTCTATAACATGAGGACAAGTTATGGAAGACTTAAAACCATTTAAGATGACATTTAAAAATGAGACCTTTCATTTTCCATAACTTGAGTACAAGTTATGGATTTCATCAAAAACATTTAGATCAAAAAATTTTAACTAACAAAACCAAACAATTTGTCTATTATCTAACTAAACTCATAAATTAAGATAATTCATATCAAACAAATTTCAAGAAATTATCCTAATCATATAAACTAATACAAATCATGAAACTTTGACAATTATCTTTTATTTGGATGAGAATCATCATTACCATATCAATAAAATTATATTTTACGAACTAAAACATTTTGTGGTACTGATTCTAATCCAAAATAGGCCAAAAAAACTCGAAAATCTGCCCACTGGAGCACCAACTCGGTGAGTACATGAATTGGACTCGTCGAGTAGGCCATTTAAAGAGGGTACTCGGCGAGACACCCTGTGGAATCGGCGAGTTCACTAGGCAAAAGGCAGAAAAATTGATTTTTTCACTTTGAAAACCAATAAAACATCAAGTATAGTGGAAAACAATCCTAGGCTCTGATACCACTGAAGGGTTTTAGTATACTACAACATCCTCTGGTGCACATACAACCCTAAATGCTTTTGATCTATGTTTTCTCTAATTATACATGCAATATTGTTTCCAAAGCATTAAGCCTACAACCAGCATGGAAATGACATAATTAACATAAAAGAGAGTTATAGAATTACGTCTTTGTTGGGACTTCTTGAGTTTGGCCTTTAAGAACCTAGTGCCCCAAGTGTTGCACCTCAAATGGAATCACAACACACCTAGAACAAGGGATACTTTTGAGAGAGTATTTCTTGCACCAAAATTGGCTCATGAAACTCCAAGGATCAATAGTGTGTAATTTTGGATGCTAAGGGGCTTCTTATATAGTGTGGCAAGATTAGGGTTACACTATGCTAAGGGGCTTCTTATATGTGTATGACCTTCCATATTCCTTAGGCTCCATGGGTTTAAACCCCCATGGATCATCCATGGGTTGTAACATTGGTTTATCCTAACCTAAAGAATCATGGATCATTGGCCCACACCATAAGAATGAATGGTTTACCAAATCAATCCCCTTACATTTAATTAGTCTCTTTTGATCACAAAATTAATTCTTGATAAATATTAATTAAATAATATGATTTCATATTAATCTATTAGAGCTTATAATATATTAACAAATCATAAATAACCTTTTCTCAATATTAATCTATTAAAAAATCATATTAATCTATTACAGCTTATAATACATTTAATTGGTCGCGTGATTTTTTGGACCACCACGTCGTGTCCAAGGAAGGCCATGACATGACAGTTTTCCGGGCCCAAACTCATGACACTTTTAGGGTTTACTTCATATTTAAACTCATCTAAGCCATTATTAGGGTTCCTTATCAGCCTCCATCACCCTCAAGTTTCAGAAAACCATAACCCTAATCCTTCTTGCAAGTACGAGCTCATTTTGGGAGTCTTTGGTTACTTTTGAAGGAGGAAGAAGCGTTGGAAAGGATTGTGGTGCATTTTGGCCAGCTTGAAGACCTCTTTTAGGCATCCATGGACCTATTTAAGTGTCCAAGTTCATAGCTTTATGGCTTTTGGTGGTTAGATCTTGAATTTTATCTCCTGTTCCTCATATTTGAGCAACTTTGGAGGGAAGGAACTCATAAAGTTGTCAACTTTATAACTATCATGAGTCCCAAGAGCTTCTTATGTTATGGATCTAGCCTTTGATGGAAGTTATTGTCATTTTCTCAAGTTTTTGGTCTTTAGAGCTCATTTTGACCTAAAATTGATCTTAGACATGTATTGGACATACATGTCTAGAAAGCTTCCATCTTTATGATAGATCTGGTATTATACACCCTTCTGGAGTGGTTGGGTCAAGGAATTTTTCAAATTAAGGACATTATGAATTTTGGCCTCATTTGGACCAAGGGTTTGAGATCTTGATCCCTTTGGGTGTCTCAATGGATAAAGTTGGAAACTTTATCCATTTAGACCATAGTATTGACCAAATATGAGCTTTGGAGCTCTTGGAATCGAGTAAAGCATCTTAATACATAAATATGCTCAAAACCCAGTGTACACACGTATGGCCATACGTCTCCACGACGTGTCGACTGGGAATTTCCCATATGTTTGGCTGGGTGAAGGCCACGACCTGGACAAGGAAGGCCATGACATGATAGTTGGCTAAAGTCAACTTTGGCCATTGACTTTGACCATTGACTTTTAGCATGGGTTGACTTTTGATCAATCTCTATTTTTAGAAGGTAGACTTAGGGTTTGCCTTGTGTGGATTGTTAGGAGGTGTTTAGTCTCCATCTTTTGGCGGTGAGAGCTGTTGGTTGTGCTCGGTGCAGCGTTGCATGAGGTTTTAGTTAGCTTTATGATTCAAGTGAGTCTCCTCACTGTACTCGAGGGTTGAAGGCACAAATTTCGGCCCACTATTTTATCTGATATAGGAAGACCAGGGGTGGCCCATGACATTTGTATGACAGACCTAGAGGTGGCTACCAGCTAATTGTATGCAAGACCAGGGACCGACCCTAACAGTTATATGTACCAGACCTTGGCAGTTATATGTAGTATGCTACTTGTGTTTGTGATAATTGAATGGAAGACCAGGAGGTGGCTCTTCTCACTTGTCTATAAGACCCAGGGTTTTAGTCCTAAGCTTGGCAAGGAAAGACCATGATACGGCTCATGGCATAATGGCAAGACTATGGATGGAACATAGCAATCTCTATTGTAAGTATGGTATGTGGTATTCTGGGGAGCTCACTAAACTTTGTGCTTACAGTTTTATGCTCATGGTTTTAGGTACTTCCAGTTCGAAAGAGAAGGGTCTGACATGACTGCACATCATCCCCCAGAGTTTTCCGCATTGTCAATTCATTATATTTTTTCTAAATAATATATTCACCGTGGTCAATTTTTGGAATCGTTTATATGGATTATTGTTTTAAAATAAAAAATTTACTATGAATTTTTGAGATGTTACATATCTTAAGCCCCAAAGGCATCAACCATAAACCAACATTAACAAAAGGTTAAAATTGTTTCAAACAAAACCCTTCAGTGGAAAAAGATCAATCTTAAACCTCCTCGCCACCTGCAACTGCCTCACCTTCTTCTCCTTTCTCTATCATACCTTCCTCAACATCCTTGCTAGCATCTGTGCATGTATTCTCAACCACTTCTGGTGCCTCTCCCATCATTTTCTTCTTCTTAACCAGCTTCCATCTTTATCAATAGAAGCACTATTGCCCATCTCCACAACAAGGTTCTCTAAAGATTCATGACATGCTTCCATGTCCCATTAACCTTGTTTACCCAATTCAAGATCCTCCACCATTTTAAGGAGATCCTGAAGGATGGACATCGCAACAAAAATTGTAGCTCCACAAGTAAATCCCCTTCGCCTCCTCCCCAGGATTTTCTAAACAATCTTGGTTGATAACGTCATTGGCAATTGTGATTTTGGATGTAACACCCTGTTTCGGGTCATTCCTTAACTCGGGGCCACGATCTAAGGTTCGATCATGAAAAGGGTTTTGGGCTTTGAGTAAAGGAAGTTTTGGGCCTTACTGAAGGTTAATAATGTGGGTTTTGAGGCTCAAACTATTTGATTTGTGTGTTGGACCAAAGGATAGAAAGGGAAAAGTTATAGATCAGGCTTCTTGCAAGGTCTATGGTGCTTGATCAGTTTATGGTAAGTCAACTACAATGGATTGTGGGTCTTTTCAAGACCTTTCCATGCATATAAGGAACGCCTAAAATGGAGTTGGGACGAGGAAGTTATGGTTGTTGGATGTTAAGATGGAAATAAGAATTGGTTTGCACATTGTTAATACATGGAATGTACATTGGGCGTACATCATTAAAGTGGATGCGAGCATCCTTAAGTATGCAAGGTGTACTCATGTAGCTCCCAAACCCTAGTCTTTAGGGTTTAGACCTTATTTAAAGACCTTATGTCCTTGAGACATCCCTTATCTTTAACCTCCATTCCCACATCCTGCCAACTCGAAACCCTAGCCACATTTGTGAGAGTTTAAGGCCTTGGTGTGGGCTTTTGGTGTGATCTTGTGAAGAAGGAATCGATTGTAGAAGCCTTGGTGAGCTTGAAGTTTCAATATCCAAAACCTTCATCACCTTTGTAAGCTACTAGAGATATAAAGCTCTCAACTTTATGGTTCTATGAACACATCTAGGTTAGAGCCTTGATTTACAAGCTTTTGGACCCATGGTTTTGGTTCTTATGAGAAAAAGCTACTCCAGAGCTCAATATTGTTACTTTATGTTGTTTTTAAGGACCTTGTGTCAGAAAAATTAAGTCTTTGTTGCTATTTGTTGAATCAAAAAAAGTGATCCTCTTGAACTTTGCCACCGCAGCGTCCAAGCCACCGCAGTCAAGCAACGTCTTCAAATAATGATATCCGAAGTCATCACACACCACAGTCTATATCATTACTTAGTTTATTTTGTCTTTTCTGTAATACACTCTATTGTCCAGTTTGCCTTGCATGGCCACTCTTAGAGTTGTAAACTTCTCTATAAATAGAGATCCTTGCTTATGTATTCAGGACCTCAAGTGATGTGTGAATCTCTTATCAATTTCTAATACACATCTTCTTGTTCTCATTCTCTCTTACTTAAGCTTCTTCCATAATTATCTCTCCTCATAGAGCAAGTCACTTATGACTTAATCCCAAAGCTAGGTCTCACTTACTAACTTGGTTTGAATGCATTCCATGTTATGAATCTGCTTTTGTGTATACTTGATATAACAATTGTTGTCATTTACATTTATTTACATTTCCGCATCTAACTCACTAACTTCTAATTCTTAATATTATTGTTGAGCTAACAGATCCTTAGAGATTAACAATTCTGCTATTTACTTGTTCTAATATTTTGTTCAAGTGTGTCTCAAAGTTTCTCTTAACAATTCGTATCAGAGCCATAGTGATTGCCTTTTGAAAATCGGAACTCTGATTTTTCAAAAAGCCTTCTATACCACTGAAGCTCATTTCAACAAAAAAAAACTCAAAATGGCACAATCGTTATCATTGAATGTCTCCAACAGTGTTGGTGGCTCTAATCGAGCCCCAATACAGGTTGCGAATGAGTATCATCATTGGTCTCAAAGGATGGAAAGATATCTCAGACGACTAGGTAGAGATGTCTGGAGATCCGTAGAAGAAGGACCCCACGTTCCAATCCTCACCCCAGTCCAAACAGATGGACCTACAACAAGGCTAGGTGGAGGTCAACCATCTTTGAACCGTCCTACCAAAGATGATCTGGACAAAATGGAAAATGATGCTATTTCCTTTTATGAAATCTCTTGTGGAGTTGCTCCTGACAACTTCGACATCATCATAAATTGCAAATCAGCAAAGGAGATTTGGGATGTTCTCAAGAACTTGTATGAAGGCTCAGAACAGGCTCAAGACAAGAAGCTCACTACCGCACTCAATGAATTCAACAACTTCAAAGCCCACTCCTAGAAGACTCTTCTAAAAGGTTCAACTTAACTGTCACAAAACTGTCCAATGCGGGCACCATCCGCAACAATCATGAAACAAATATACAATTCCTAAATGGCTTGGGAAGACACTGGACAATGGCCAAAATGATTGTACAAGGTGACAGGAAGATTCATTCGCTATCTCTCTATAAGCTCTCTAGAGAGTTGCAAGCTCAAGAGTCCACCGTACTTAAGGAATGCTCAGACTTCGGAGGACCTCTCGCACTAGTAGCACAATCACCTCAAACTCAAACCTATCCCACCTTGTATGACTCACCACTACAGTCATATGAAGCTGACTCTGAATATGACGATGAAGAGGAGTTTCAGAATGCCATAGCTCTTATCAGCCAAAAATTCAATCACTTACCACCCTCATTTCGCAAAAATCAACAATACAATCGACCACCTTTCAACCGCAAATTTCAAACCAATCACTTTGGTTCACCGCAACCTCAGCAAACACAGTCTAAAGACATACTACTGCAGTCCCAATCAACTGACTCTAGTACTTCTTTAGAAGACAAGAGTGACATTGTTATATGTCACAAGTGCAACAAAGAAAACCATTTTGCCAAGGATTGCAAGGCAAACATAGTGAAAGATAGAGCCTTCTATCTTGGAATGGCTCAAGAACTGGAAGACAAAGAAAAGGGAAAAGCCTATGTTGCTCAAGTGAAAAGGGATCATCATGTGTGGTCATCAGGAGATGAAGATGAAGATAATTTCAATAAGGGAAAAGGCAAGATTTGCATGATAGCAATTGCTGATGAAGACGGCTCAACCAATCTAAAGAAGAACCATTGCTACATGATGAAAGATGGAACTCTCAGCATTATGGAACAGGTAAAACTTATGATTCAAACTTTAAATTACAACATGCATGATTGTCAACCTTTCATAGACACACTCAATGACACATGTGCTACCATCCTTACAGACTACAATTAAGCCTTAGATGAGAAGAACATCGCTTCGCAGGAAATGTTCCACGTTAGAGGACGTTTGGACAATAAGAGACTCAAAATGGGAATGTTAGAGAAGGACTTGATGTTAGAAAAAGATGCTAGGATGTTATGTGAAACACAACTAGAAATAGCCTTGAATCAAAGAGATTTAGCACAGAGTGAAATTGTACGCTTAAATCTTCTAATTGAAAAGCTTTTTAATGAAACTGAGGCCACTGAGAATCTAGTTAATAATGGGAATATTGATAACACTTTTAATTGGGGATGGTCCAATGGTTATCCAACCGTAACGGACTCCTCACCCCGGTTTACACCGGAACGTCCCTATGTCCCTCCGGACCGCAACTTTTTGTTTCTAGTCAATGAAAAAACATTTCCTAAGGATATCCAAACTCATTTTGGTAAACTTCATGATCTGAGTAAAAACTGTGTTATCGAGGAAATTCTCCCTGAATTTTCTAATCATGTTGATAACATAATCCATTTTGATTCTCATTCATCATCCGTAGTTGATGAGGAAATTGTTGTAGAAGGCCCTGATGTCACAAGAGATTTTCCATCTATGCAGTATGACCGCAGTATTCCTAACCCCAGTCATAAACTGCAATCTGTCTCATTACCTAGTATCAGTTGTCCCACTAATGTGTCCACCAAGACTTACTTTGCGGTTGTTCAAAGCACTACACCGCAAACCATAGTCAAAATCTCTATGACTATTGAACCAATTAATCATGAATTGCCAATCAAAAATTTTGAATTTGGTCAATGTTCTCAAAGTCCCGACTTCTCAAGCTCGGATGAATCAAGTCCCTGTTTTTCAAAATCTCCAAAAGGCTTAAGGAAACCGCAAGTAAACATTGCCGACTGCGGTTCTCCTAAGACCGAAGCAAAAAGAGCTTTTAAAGAAGAATTTTGTTCCCGTGGAAAGCAACGGGAAATTGTTTCAAAACAAAAGAAATCTGTGAAATACCCAAAGTCAAAAAGTCCAGAAAAACTTGTTTTCTCAAATTATCATTTCAAGAAAACTGTTTCCAAGAAAACAAAAAAGGAATTCACTGTTTCTGACACTACTCAAAAATATCCAAATCTAAGGATAAGTCTTTTCGATCAAATGGTTTTCAAGTCTATTCATTTGATAATCCAAAATGGAAAGGCATTTTACCTACTCCAACCCTTCCAATGTCACTCTTAAAAACTCAAAAATGGAAAGGAATTTTGCCAACGCTGCACTCAAAAGGTCATCTCAAGAGTTTAAGAAATCACATCACAAAAGGTCTGCACGTGTCTACACACCTACAAAATCTGCAAAAAAACACTTTTCAAAACACACAGACAAAAAGGTTAAACCTCACAATCCTCGGACTGGACTAATGCATAATTCTTCCTTAAAATCACTGACCAAGCCAGATGTCAGGCAAAATGACAAAAAATTCACATGTCAATGTCAGTATCAAAAGATATTCTCTCATGAAAAATTCACATTGTATGTGACTCCGGGCTCCAAACTCGCTTGGGTGCCCAAATTAACCACTTAACTTCTGTAGGCTTTGTGCAAGGAGGATCAAGAAGAAGAATGGTTGATCGACAGTGCCTGCTCCTTGCACATGACCGGAAGGTTAGAATACCTTCGGGATTTCAGGCCTATATGCAATGGTGGAAATGTTACAGTTGGCAACAATGCAAATGGCATTATCCGAGGTTACGGTGTGCTCACTACGGGGAACTTTTCAATACAGAAGGTTGCATATGTAGAAAGGCTCAAACACAATCTCATCAGTGTTGGCCAACTATGTAAGGCAGGTCATCGAGTAGAGTTTGATGATCAATTCTGTTACATCATAATGGGTGATAGAAGCACTTGCTTAATCAAGTCTCGATCCGAAGGCACCATGTATCCTCTGGATGTTTCTCTCATCATTGGTAAACCGCAACTGTGCTTTCTCTCAAAAGTTGTATCCGAAGTTAGCTGGTTATGGCACCGCAAACTCGCTCATCTCAACTTCAAATACATCAACTCCTTAGTCACTGAAGAATTGGTCAGAGGTCTACCCATTCTCAAGTTCAGCAATGACACTCTATGTCCTGCTTGTGAATGTGGTAAGTAGTCAAAAGCCAGTCACCCCATAGTGATTGACTCCTCCATATCCGAACCACTTGAACTTCTCCACATTGATCTCTACGGTCCTTCAACCGTAGCCAATCTCCATCATAAAAATATATACTGGTTATTGTTGATGATTTCACTCATTTCACTTGGGTATTCTTCCTCATACTCAAATTTGGAACACCGCAGATTCTAATAAACTTCATCAAAGAAATAGAACTCCAGATCAAGCTTCCTATAAGATGCATCCGCAGTGACAATGGCACTGAATTCACTAATCATCATCTTAACAAATTTCTGGTGTCAAAAGGCATTTTTCATAACTTTTCAGCTCCGTATACACCTCAACAAAATGTTGTAGTAGAGCGAAGGAACCGCATTCTTGTTGAAGCAGTCAGATCTATGCTTAACTTTGCACATCTTCCTCTTTACTTCTGGGCTGAAGCTGTAGCAACCGCATGCTTTGTTCAGAACCGAATCATTGTCTGCAAACGCCTCAACAAGACACCATATGAGGGTCTCGACAGCCGCAAGCCAAATGTTCGTTTCTTTCACATCTTTGGGTGTAGATGTTTTGTGATCAACAACAGAGATCAACTTAACAAGTTTGCACCAAAGTCTGATGAAGGCATCTTTCTAGGTTACTCCACAAATAAGGTTGCTTATCGGGTTCTCATCAGATGTACAAGGTTAATAATTGAAAGTTTTGATGTAAAGTTTGATGACTCTTACGTCCGCAACTCCCCTCCATCTACTGAAACCACTGCCATCATGGAAAGCGACATTCTTGCTTCCTCAGGTCCTCTAAACCTGGTTGAAGTAAATTATGATGATCTTTTTGATCCTATTGAAACAACAAAATTATCCAAAGTTCTTGTATCACCAACTACTCAACAACAACATGTTGATGTTTCTGGTCCATCTCTATCCGAAGTAGCATCTCTCAATAATTTCACCTCTCCAGTTGAGGGGGAAAGCTCTACTCCAGGTCATATCGCAACCATCGAGGTTCCAGTACTTGATGAGGCTCAAGCTCCCATTCTCAGACAATCTCTTCCGACAGCAGTCCAGGAGGAACATTCTCAGGATTCAAAAGAACTCCCTTCAGTAATCCAGGGGGACCTCTCCAAACTACTCCAGAAAATGTCATTCCTACTCCAACAAGTCAAAATAATTCCGCAGGCTGTTCACAAATCCAAGGGGAACTTCCCTCTCCATCTGAAGCAACCTCTGATATTGAAAACATTCCCTCAACTGCAGCTACTGATCATTTGTTGCCTCGTCTACATGTATGGACGAAGGATCACCCACCAGGTCAAATTATTGGCAACCCATCCGCAAGTATCCAAACTCGATCTACCAAAGATTTATCTGATGATTGTCACTATGCTGCATTTATGTCCGCAGTTGAACCTCGATCCATCATTGAAGCTTTATTAGAACCATATTGGATCTCTACAATGCAAGAAGAACTGGAAGAATTTGAAAGAAACAAAGTGTGGCAACTTGTTCCCATTCCACAAGGCCATACTATTGTTGGTACAAGATGGGTGTTCAAGAACAAACTAGATGAATCTGGTGCGGTCATCAGAAACAAGGCAAGACTAGTTGCTAAAGGCTTTAGTCAACTGGAAGGCGTTGACTACGATGAAACATATGCTCCGGTGGCTAGAATGGAAACAATCTGAATCTTCTTAGCATATGCTTCCCACAAAAACATCAAAGTACACCAAATGGACGTTAAGATCACTTTTCTCAATGGGGAATTGAAAGAAGAGGTTTATCTTCAACAACCTCCCGGCATTGAAAATATCGAGTTCCCTGATCACTGCTACAAGCTTTAAAAGGCGGTCTACGGTCTGAAGCAAGCCCTTAGAGCTTGGTCTTCAAGTCAAACAAATTTACCAAGGGATATTCATTAATCAAGAGAAATACACCACTGAACTTCTGAAGAAATACTCTATAGAAAACTGTTCCTCGGCAAAGGTTCCTATGGCCTTCGGATATAAGATCTCTGTTGATCCATTTGGCGAATCAGTGGATCACAAGACTTATAGAGGTATCATTGGCTCCTTAATGTATCTCACCGCAAGCCAATAGGATATTGTCTTTGCAATTGGTGTATGTGCAAGGTATCAGGCTGAACCAAAAGTGTCACACATGACCGCATCCAAACAAATTCTTTGATACCTAAAAGGAAACAAATCTCTTGGTCTATGGTACCCCGCATGCAATGACTTCAGTCTTCAAGCGTTTACTGATGCGGATCATGCCGGATGCAAACTTGATCGAAAAAGTACCTCTGGTGGATGCCAATTTTTAGGAGGTAGACTTGTCAGCTGGTCCTCAAGAAAACAAAGTTGTGTTTCATTATCTACCGCACAAGCAGAATATATGGCCGCAGCTAGCTGCTGTTCCTAAGTCCTTTGGATGAAGACACAACTGTTAGACTACGGATACAGAATGTTGCGGATACCAATCTATTATGACTTTGAGAGTGCCATAGAGATTTCTCATAATCCTATTCAGCACTCCAAGACTAAACATATTGAACTACGGTATCACTTCATCAAAGACCACATTCTAAAAGGTAATATTGAACTCATCTTTGTCCCTACTCATGAAGAGATTGCTGATGTATTTACAAAAGCACTTGACTCTACAAAACTCAATGTGTTCCTATATATGTTGGGAATGATGAATCCGGACCCTAAATTTTTCTCGAATTAACAGGCACCGCAGACCCTCATGGTCTCCATTGCGGTTCTAACTGAAAGTCATAGATAATAGATGGTTTTGGAACATTCTGTGTACCGCAGTCAATGAACCGCAACCATATATTGTATCTATCTTTCATTGGCCCTCCTTTTTTTTATTTCTAACTCTTGTACAAGTGCTCTTCTCAGTTTGTCTCACTATAGTCATCCGCAATATCAAAGAAGCCATCCGTAATGATGTGTTCATCCGCAGTCACGTCAATTACTTTTCAGACGATTTTTTTTTTAAAAATATATAAAAAAAATTATAAACTAAAAAAAAATAGTGTGCTATTTAATGATCCTTCTTTAAATAAAACATTAAATAAAAACATTCCTTGGAGAAACTGTCACTTTCTTATCCTTAAAACCTGGTGTCAGACCTATTTTAGGTATGATGACAAATAAAAGATTTTCCAAATCAAATCTTCTAAAATGTCTCTTCCTATTACCCAAACCGTCCCATCCGTTACAACTTCCACTTTATCCAACGGATTTTTCGCACCCTCACCGCACGTACTCATAATGTGATCTGATATTTCATTAAATGCAGTGCTCTTTTTAGATAATCCCAATTCCTAATCTTTACCCTTTTTTGAATATGTGGTCAAGATTAAAGATGCCCCTTTTACAAATAATTCTTTTCCTTTTTACCCAATTTTTACCTAGGTCAAAAAAACTCACCGTTTCCCGCTTCTTCAAATCACTATAAAACCCCCTTCTTCTCTACAAAAAAACCTTTACGCTCTCAAAAAAACCCTCAATCGTTCTCTGCAAATTAACAACTTCCTCTCTGCATTCGTCAAGCTTTTTCAAACTCAACAATGGTGAAATCCGACGCTTCTAAGAAACAATCGAAACCCACTGGATCAGCGAACCCTCCTAGCTCAGATTCTCCCACGATTGCTTCGAGCAATTTCAGATCTGTGTTCGATGATCAACCCACTTACAATGCACCAACCAAACTGATGATCAAATTCTTGAAGAATCATCCACTTTTTGGGCCCTTTGATGCATTTACTGACATTATTCCTCTATCCACTCTCTACAAGTGTGCTTTTTCTGCATATCGCCCAGCCAATAATCTTCAAGAAGTTCATCTCAAGCTTGTTAATGATGCCTTGGTCATCTTGACCAAAGAAAAGTTCCTCGATCTCAGCAATTAATCTTCTGATTCATCCATCAGTGAAGTTCTTTAGTCCATTAATGGCGGATGTCACCACCGCACTGTACCAGATGGGCTATCAGAAGAAGATCAAAGGTATTGGCGATTTCAAGAAGAACCATTTGCCTGCGGTATGGCAGTTTGTCTGTCACTTTATCATCCGCAGTCTGTCCGGCAGAACCGAAGGCACAGACAACATGGGTTTAAAACTTCTAGAACTGGTTTGGAGCATCTTCATTGGTCGAAATGTAAATTATGGTTAAATTCTATGGGACGCTTTTCTCCATTATATTCACAAGGAGAACCCGAAGCAGAACCCATCTGAGCTTACTTTTGCTAGAATCTTGTCTTTGTGCATATCAGACTTGCATACGGATGCCAAGATTGACATGGGTGATGACATCAATTTCTTCGTCACCAAAGACTTGAAAAGGTACAACCCTTCCTCACATCAAACTATTTTTGGTCCCATCCGCAGACTCCCTACCCACATTCTCACTTCACTTGGTCTAGAGACTGCTGATGTCTCAGATCATATAAAGGCTACGGAAGGTATTGACCCATACCTTCCTACCCCGCCTCTTCAATCCGCAGCCTTAAACCCTAAAGGTACCACAGTCCCTTCATCAACCACCCTTTCTAACGTCTCTTAGAGATGTAAACACAAGGTTTCATCTCTTCATGGTCCTCACACCGCAAAGAAATCTAGCACTCCCAAAAAGGATGCTCCCAAACCATCCAAACCATCAAAGAAGAGAAAATCACCACCAGTTCTCATAACAACATAACCGAGTCACCATGACTCCGGTAGTGATTCTGTTGAAGATGACCAACCCATCTCAGTCCTTAACAAAAGGAAAACTGATTCCTCTAGCCAAATGTATGACCGGACCGATACCTCAGCCTCTCAACAGGCTCCGGTAGTCCTTGGGGTGCCTGCACGCCCACTTGATGACACCATCTTTTTCCTCTCAGACTCAGAAAGTGAGTCTGAATCACAACAAAGAGAAGACTCCCCCCCCAAGTAGATTCCCAAAGGGATAATACTGGCGATCACCCTAAAGTCTTCAAGGCTTCCCGACTGCACGTTTTTTCATCCGAGGAGTTGAACTCCATCCTCTTGAGCGTAACCCATACACTTCAAACACAGTCCCATCCGCAAGGCACTTCTTCTGCCTTTTCCAGAACTGAGCCGAGGCCAAACTTGACCACGGGTCAAGGAGACCAAGGAAGCTCAGGAAATCCTAATCTGCTTACATCACATTCAGGTGGTTTAGGCACGGTGAGCACAAATGTGCAAGGATTCGTGAACCCAAGGGATACCTTGGTGCGTTTTTCAGGAATTGACGGAGATGACTCTAATGATTCTTGGAGCCGATATCAACCCTCTAACGAGGCCAAAGCCAAGAAATATGCCGCTTTTCGTAGGGCATTTCAAGCTCGCAAGGATCAACAGATCAAGCAGCAACAGCTCAAAGATTAAGAAATTCAAGTTGTGGCTAAGTATTGGGCAGATGCAATCAACAATGCTAATACCGTAGCCACTATCCTTAAGGTTCAAGATCGGATGTCCGCAATGGCAGCCAAAATTCAACAAGCTCAACAAACTGCTGCTGATCAGCATGTTCATCAAGATCCCCCCTCTAAAACTGTTGCAAGTTCTCAGGATGAAGAACCCGAAATCGAAGTGAGCTCTGCTCCAATTTTTGGCTTTGATGATGATGAACCACAAGAGGTAAACAAACCCTCTCCCTCAGATGATGACATGATGATGTTCGATGAAGACAAAGAATCCAGTGGATCTCATCACTCCACAACTAAGCCAAAAGCAAAGAAGAAGAAGAAGAAAAAGCCCACAATCACAAGAAAAGAATTCCTAAGTCTTCAAGCTAAAGTCGATCAAATTTTAGCTGCAGTCAAACCAAATCAACCACAACCTGAAGACAACCCAGGACCGCTGTCCTTGATGGAAAGACTTGAAAGATTGGAAGCAAGGGAGAGATTGGTTGCGGAGCGCATCTCTCTAAAGCTTGAAATAGGGATTAGGTCACTTGACAACAATCGTCAAGCTGATCATAAGGCATTCATGGCTACTACGGAACGCCTCATCTCTGAGGTTATTGCAATCAAAACAGATCTCCAAGCCGCGGTTGCAAATCAAGCTTCACAGTCTGAGAAGCTGATTGCTGAAACTCATACTGCTTATGAGTCAGCAATCTCCGTTCTCCAAACCACCATCAACAGACTGCAACATTCTCTCTCCAACAACTTCCATGGTCCAACGATTCTTCATTCACATACTACTTTTCAATTCTTCCATCCCCAAACACCTTCAACTAGCAGAAGAGCTCAAAGCTTAATTTAAAACTATATTTGACAAGGTTGATGGCCTTCGTCAATGGCTTGAGGAGGCTCCGGGTCTGGACCCCTCAAGAGGGGGAAGTGAAGAAGTACACGAAGTCCATCACTCCGAACAATCTCAGCAACATCATCAAACTCCTCTAATCTCCACTGGAAAAATTCCCACACCGCAAAATCAAACACAACTCTCACCGCATCCATCTCATCACAGCTCCCCTCTCCATATCACTCCAGAAAAGCCAGAAACTCCCCCGCACTTCAAAAATCTGAAGGAGTATATGTCGTCTCCAAGCTCAAACGATTCTCCTGCCTCTGCTCAGAGAAAACGAGACTGGAGGGCAGCCAAGCTAGCCGAAGAAGTATGGAGACTTTGCGGTTTCGACACGGTTATGGATGAATCCTTGATAAATTCTTGGATCAATCCTCACCGAAGACTTCTTGATGATGACTATGTCCCTCATCTTACCTATGCGGAACCCCCTCCAGACGGATACTGGGATGTCCCAATCTCACCGAATGCCAGATACTTCACTATATTTGAGCAATTCAACCGCAGCCTTCCAGATGAAAAAAAGACTTCCTATGGAGTTCGAGAGACTTAGCCAATTTTATGTTAAGCATGCCTCTCCAGTAGAACACATATGGTCTAACAATAGACCATCCATAGTGAAGAATTACAAGATTAGGAAATTTATGAAGGCTGAGTTCATCCAGTACACCCTGACCAGAAGGGAACATGACTACATCCACACCCAGGCTGACTTTCCTTGTATGAACCCGGAAGAAGTGTTTCTCATCGCCAGAGTCTTCCAACACAAATCTGAAAAATATCCAAGGATGAAGATCGCTCTTGAAAGGGCAAGTACATATCTTAAGGAAACAGTCTGTGACTTCGCAAAAATAGATGCAGACATTCATCCCATCATCTTCAAAATTGTTGACTTGCCACCGCTTGACCCCGCACCCATGCATACCGAACGCTTTGAAGAAAGATCCTTAGGCGCAACCAACTTTCCTGAGCTGGGAGTCATTTTCAAGAGGAAGACTGACAACGTAGAATATTTCATTCCTATGACTGCCATGCATCGTCTCACCAGAAAACAACTTGAGATCTGCCGAAACACAATTGAAAAATCCAAGCATACAACCGCAAAAGTCAAGTTTGAAATACTAAGAAGAATCAACTGGTAAGAGAACGTCAGGAAATTTTGGTGGATACTGATCAAGTTCCTTAAACTTGATAACTGATCCAAGTTAAAGAGGTCATTTAGGGGGGAAATTGTTGAATCAAAAAAGTGACCCTCTTGAACTTTGCCACCACAGCGTCCAAGCCACCACAGTCAAGCAACGTCTTCAAATAATGATATCCGAAGTCATCACGCACCGCAGTCTATATCATTACTTAGTTTATTTTTTCTTTTCTATAATACACTCTATTATCCAGTATGCCTTGCATGGCTACACTTAGAGTTGTAAACTTCTCTATAAATAGAGATCCTTGCTTATGTATTCAGGACCTCAACCGATGTGTGAATCTCTTATCAATTTCTAATACACATCTTCTTGTTCTCATTCTCTCTTACTTAAGCTTCTTCCATAATTATCTCTCCTCGTAGAGCAAGTCACTTGTGACTTAATCACAAAGCTAGATCTCACTTACTAACTTGGTTTGAATGCATTCCATGTTATGAATCTGCTTTTGTGTATACTTGATATAAAAATTGTTGTCATTTACATTTCTTTACAGTTCCGCATCTAACTCACTAACTTCTAATTCTTAATATTATTGTTGAGCTAACAGATCCTTAGATATTAACAATTCCGCTATTTACTTGTTCTAATATTTTTGTTAAGTGTGTCTCAAAGTTTCTCTTAACACTATTTCTCACCCATGTAAGAGTTTGAGGTTAATAAAGTGTGTTATGGATCAAGGGTTTGATTTTTGGATCCCATTAATCCATTCAAAGTTATAAAGTCATGAACTTTATGACTTAGGATGTCAATAAGATTCAGATTTGGGTGTTATGTGTTTAGTCTCAAGTTATTAAGAGATTAACGCAAAGGTCGGCATCATGCTCGAGTAAGTTGGGTGTAACTCTCTGCTATGCAGTGTGCAACAGGTTTTGACTTGTTTCCTTTTTAGTGATTGATCAATATGTAGATCATAAGGTTGGAGTACGCATGGCGTACTCCTAGATGTGTACTTGGGCCATTTTTGGGCCTTTACCCATATTTGGGTGGGTTTGGCTTGGAAAAGGAAAAATGGATTTTTACCTTAGTGAGAGAGAATATGAAAGGGACCTTTGATTATAAATTATTACATTATTTCTTAATTAGGGTTGAATTTTGATACGTTCAATGTGAGGAGCTTTTGTAGCATCAACGTGTGTCTAAGTTTTGGCTATCTTCGGATTGAGGTGAGTCTCCTCATAGTATTTACGGGTCGAAGACACCAATGTCGGCCCATTGGTGTATGTTTATAGGATTCTAGTTGTATGTGTGACTCTTGTATGTATTGTATGTTTTTGTATGTATACCAGGTGGAGCCTGATGAATGTGGCTTGTGGGGCCCATTGCATGTTACTGACATATATGTATCGGGTGGGGCCCAATGACTGGTGGGGCCCATTGTATGTATGTATGTGGTATTTTGGGGAACTCACTACGCTCCGTGCTTATGGTTTTATGTTTCTGGTTTCAGGTACTTCCGATTCTAAAGGGAAGGTCCCAACATGACTACACGGTATCCCCCTAGAGTTTTTCGTATTGACTATTTGTGAGTTATACTCTGATGTTAGTTTTTAAATTGATATTGGATGGTTTTGGAATCAATATTTATCACTTTCTGATTTTAAAATGAAAACTTTCTATGAGTTTTTGGGATGTTACATTGGAACGTATGCTCTTCTTTTCCATTATCATAGAGGAAGAAAACATAAAGGATTAAAAAAACATACCTAAGAGAAGACATAGGAATTCGGCTGAGAGAAAAAAAAAGGGTTTTCATTTGAAATCGTGCCTCCAATTTATGGCATTCTCGAGAATCTAGAAGGCAAAAGGATGAAGTTTTGAAAATAAAGGTAAGTGTTGCATCTTATCACTATCCTAATAGGCATATTCTTGGAATTTTAAAAATTTTAAAATCTAACTTTATCTTTAAATCCATATTTTAAGGGGCAATTGTTATGGGTATAAATTCTCTATAAAATCTTATATAGGATTTGGGGTAACATGTTGATCAGGATCTTGCCCAAATTTTTGACAATGATGCTAGAAATTATTTACCTTCACGTATGCTCTTTATCTGTGTATTTCTTTGATCGATGTCCTGAATGTGTCAACACCCGGTCAAATCAGATTTATCATAGGAAATGTGAAGAAAAGACTTGGTCATTAAGAAATTCGGGATAAGGGAAACCTGATCATCAAGAATCTCGGAAGAGAAGATAATGTCGAGATTCTAGGGATATAGCTTATAGCCATTAGGAATTCTCATATATAAATAAGCAATTATACTCATGAAAACACACGGATACACTCTTTTTTTACTTATAGTCTACAACGAAAGTCACAACAATTTGTAATGGTTTGATTATTCAATAAAACATCAAAGGTAGCCTCGATACTTCTGGATCCCAAGGTTTTGTGTCAGAAATCGTGGTAAAGATAAATGGATTTCCTCGTAATTCTTGTGTCTTGCACCATGGGATCTTATGTAAGGTTCTAATTACAAAACCACAACCTTTACTAATTTGGTTGCTATTTATTTAGTACATTTTCTACCAAAACGCTTATCATAAACAATATTTAAATTAAAAGACGTATTATCCAAAAAAAATTAAAAAAATTTTCAAGGTTGCTTCTTGCAAGACAAGTTAGGAAACTTGTGGAACAAGTTAGGGTTTTAAGGAGGTAAATATGGTAGAGGCGCGTCGTGCCTGGGAGGAGGCGTGTCGTGCTCAGTCGATTCTCCAAGTTTCTTTTCGACTTTATTTATAAGGTTATGGTCATTAATGATGGGTTTTGGTCATAAGAACATCCTATCTGCTCATACAAACCCTAATGCTTGGATCTAGGTTTCTCTATTGTACATGCAAGTTATCCAAGACTATAAACCCTAATTCTAGCATACAAGTAATCATATTAACATAAGAATGGGTTTAAGACATTACCTTGATTGTTATGTAGCAATAACAATCCAATTCCTCCCTGTATTGACTTTAGAAAGCTTAGAGTCACAAATGTCACTCCTCTAATGGTTCACAAACACCAAGAGCAAGAGGATGAAGAGGAGAGAGGATGGAGACTGCCCTAAAACGTGTGAAATCCTAGAAGGATGCTTAGCCACGTTTTTGGGTCATAAGGAATCTCTCTCTCTCTCTCTATATATATATATATATATATATATATATATATATATATATATATATATAGGAGGCTATTAGGGTTATCTAACAAGGAAACCCTAAATTGGATGCTTAAGCCCTAAGCAACCCATAGATTCCTTTCCTTAAGGCCTTGGACGATTTCCTCATGGGCTTTCCCATAGAATTCGTCCACTCCTTAATATAAGGCAATCCATAGCCTAAATTGCAATTATCTTATAATTACAATTCCAGTCCCTTAAGTTTAATTAATTTCTTTTAGTCACAAAACTAATTACCAATTAATTCTTGACTAATATTAATTTAAACAATATGATTTCTCCTTTAATATATTATTCTCATAATATATTAATAAATCATATTTAATCCTTTCTCTCCATAATTCATCCTATCAAGTTGCTTTGGTGAAGGCAACCCAAAAGGACCATGCACCATCGGGTCAAGTACATACCAAAATAGTTATGGACTTAGACACTAATATAACAGTCTCCCACTTGGATAAGTCTAATAACTATTATGCGTATGACGTCAGATCCTGATCTGCAATCGTAGCTTTCCAAAGCCACCGTCAACTCTGATCCTATCAGATACGCATGTCCTTTAGATAAGGGATCATATATTCCTCCATTCTAGATATCGTATGAGATATGATTTCAAATCATTCTCTTTATACTATTTTTCGACTTCCGATTTATGACGACTGACTAATTGAACAAATCAAATTAGCCCTAGCCCGGCCGAGCATTTACGTTTGTCATCACTAAACCATCGAGGGGCCCAAAGATATCGCTTTTATCCTACTTGGGGCAAAAGGAACGGATAAACTTTGATTCAATGCTCGCTTGCACTCACTCACCGAATCACACACAACAATATGTTTTATGACACCAAGTTACTCGTGCGTTTACATACTATCAATGTGCAACCGATTTGCAAGATACAACTTACACATCTCGGTTTCAAGAATATAAGATGTTATCGTCTCACCAATCACTCGTGATACAATTCATGGAGTGATCCAAGTGAGTGTGGGTTTAATCCAATGCTCAAATCATATTTATAAGCACTCATGAACGTTGCAACAAACATTTGCTTATGTCTAATACTCTTTTAGACAATCCACACACCAGTTCACGACAGTCTTCATTCATACCTACTTCCAACATATGAACTACTGTGGCCCGTTCGAATAATTTGACTGTTCTTAATCAATTAAATTATTCAGGAAGTCAAAACATGCAAAGTGAAACACAAGAATAATACTAATCCCATATGGCCTCAACCCTTTGAGCATAAATAAAACACCTTTTATTTATCACCATATCGATTACTCATTATTTGTCGTTTCGAGTAATCAACTTCTTACATGAATTATTACACTTGTCCCATGCTCTTAGCATGCACACAATGTTTACTTATGGTTCTTACTTTGTGAAATAGATCAAATTGAACACATTTCCAATCATTCTCATTTCACAACCCCTAATCCATTTTATAAATATAAGAATATCAATTCTTGCCACTTATAGAATATGCTAGATTCTAACATTTTATGCAACGATCCTTTTGTAATATCACTGCACCAAAGTCACAAAGACTATTGCCAATGAAATTACAAAATCTTCTATCGGAGATTGTTACAAGACAATTCCATAGATGTGATGTCTCTCACTCAAAGTACATTCCTTTGAACATCCGTTTGCATAAAAGTTTCTAATCTAGACATAGATTTTCAATATTCGATTCCCAATATGGACACGTTTCCATATTTTCCATATGACAACTCATTCTTAACAGAATCTTATTTATTCATAATAATGTCGATATGGTCCATCCAATATGGAAACATTTCCATATTTTCCAATACTATACTTCCAACTACTCACAAGCGATCAGTCCTCGGCGAACTTTGGATTGTCCTTTGATAGTTGTTTAATTATTTTGGTCAAAAATCGATTCTAGTCCTTTTTCCCTCTAAATGCGCTAAACATTTGGAAAATTTTAGAATGGTAAAATATTATAGCATTTGCAATCGATCCTGTACCCGAAGCGAATGGGACACGATGCAAAATGTCTTACATAAAGATTTGATACTTTATCAATCTTTTGCCATAATGTTTTATTTGCTATGTTCTCAAAATTCGAATTGTGAAGAGGAATGCCGTAATCATAGTCAAAAATTGAGAACACGCTATGTACCTTTGACTAATATTATTAACATTCCACAACCTAAGCCTTTAGATTTGAAATAAAGCATAATATTCTCTCCCTTAATTATAGCAAAACAACTTTACAACCCTTACTACTTTGCAAGGTATAGCTCTTGTTTTTCTATAATTAATATTGCCAACTTGCAATACGTGCCTTAATAATCATACAATCATAACATTTATGCTCCCACTATCATGATGATTATTATAAAACATAACACTTATGCTCCCACTAGCTTCGACATGTATTCATAAACATCTTAACTTTCAGAAAAACAATACCTATTGAATTTCTTAAGTCCATGTTTCTAATACTTAGTGCTTTGATAATCTTTTATCAAAGCTTCTTGAACTTATACACCTTTGCCTTAGATAGTTCATATGTGTGTCTAAACAATTAAGACTAATTTCCAAACCTCACAACTCAAATCATGGAAAGGGATACCGTAACCATAATCGAATTTGAGAATGTAATTTTACAATCACTATCTTCTTAAAATCTTTCTTAGTGAAAGCATTTCCTCACAATCATTTTCATGAAGGAGGAAATCTTATGACACTTAGCTTTAAACGGTGTATGTGTTCCTATCCATGTGAATCTATTAAAACCAAAGTTTACGACAAATTCAAACCCGTACGGACCGAACTTTCTTAATCTTGATTTATTGCCTTATGGTAGCACAGCTGCCCACCATGTCTTCCTAGTAGTTAAGCAGTTCACCTTTGCCTATCAAAGTACTTTCCATTGATCAAGGTCCTTGCCTTTTATGCATTCAAATGAGAACTCATAGGACTCATATGCACAATTAACTCGATTGGAATGGCATAGAAAACAAAATAGTGTCAACACGATAGGTTGTAAACCTTAACTCGTGTGCTAGTGATGATCGATAAGGTTTATTTGATTTGTTCTTGAACCTTTCAAGACCATTAAGACTCCCACTGACTCCTTGACATATAAGATTCTCTTGTCAATAAACATTTCTTGACAACCAAATATTCAAGAGTTAGTGTAGTTTTTATCAAAACATAACACTTCATAAAATGGTCCTAGTTGGTCTTTGTCTTATCCAAGACATCACAACTTTCCACATTTGATGAATGTTAAAAAACCTTCTTAATACTTGTCACTTATTGCCACAATCTTAACTTTAAGACTTGTTATTGGAACGAAGTATGATTGACTTTTTTGATTTAACCATTTCTTCAATTCTTGATTCCTCTTCTTAGACATACAATTGTACTAAGACTCACTTAGAGGATCAATTGAGATATGGTTCTTAATCATTAAGACCTATCATAAAGCATAAAAGGTACTCTCCCTTCTTCTTAGAATGGAGAAACTTTTATCTTTCTGCCTACTTGATTCTTCTTATTCGTTTTGCTATTGATTTAAACTTTTTCAATCAATTTAGAATTACACTTAATCTTATGAGTATAATCATATTTACTAAACTTTTAGTAAACCATGACGAATATCTTGTTACTCTTATGGTGGACTTTGACCAACACACAACTTTGTGTACTCGATCTCCTAGTCCCTCACTTGACACTTTGTCAATGAATTAGTCTAATTTCCAAATATGAAATTTCTCATTCTTCGTGCAACCAAGTTGCATGATTCCAAATTTCTATCCAATTGAAACTTGGTCGATGAGAAACTCTCCCTATTTGGTAAATTCTCGACTTTTCCATAAACACCATAAATAAGAATCATATCCATTTGTTGTAGAAATATGCAAACACCAATTTTCATAACGATTTCATTGCAAGGAAATAAACAAATAAATAAATAAGCCAAACGAAAATTTATTTTATTTATAAAAGCAGCGGAAAACATTTGTCCTTACAATGCAAAATCAATTGAAAACTATGTATTTCTAAAGGAAAATTTCTAACAACTCTATCATAACTATCTAAGCTCAAAATCTAATCTTCAAGTCCATGCGATCAAGATCCATTCCTTGTGATTAGATTCATCTTGCTCTTTCACCAAGCTTCCTTTCTTTTCACCGATCCTGCAAAACATTCAAATGCAATCTTATCACATCATGTATTAAGAATCAATGAATATGAACTTAACGGAGTTAGATAGTGGATTTTACCTGAAGCGCAGCCATACTCTTTGACTCTCCCATCTTCTGGACTCTTCAGGCTCTTTGGGCAGACTTGTATCCAACACCCTTTCTTTTGGCAGCAAACGCAGGTTGGTTCTCCTAGAACATCCTCGGAAGCATGGTCGGTTGACTTTCCCAACAAATACGCTCCATTGCTTCGCCAAATCATTTCTGATTCAGCAGCAATGAGCATGTAAGTTAGGTCAATGAGGTTGTCGTCATGATCCATCATATAATACTTTCTTTTGAACTCATTATATGATTCAGGAAGTGACTGCAAAACCCAATTCACAGCCAACTCATCTGGGAATGACACACCCAACATTATCAACCTATCAATGTGTGATTTCATTCCTAGAACATGGGCACACACGGGTTTACCATCTTCATGTTTCATTTCCAATAAGGCTTTAGTGATATTGAACCTTTCAATTCTTCGATCTTGTGGGTTAGGGAGAACAATTGGAGGAGGTGGAGTAAGTGAAGCATGATTTCTTGTTCCTCGATCGAATCGTGGAATACCATCTTCATGTGGAATACTTGTTCCATGGGATTTGGGAAGACCATAGTTGTCAAACTTAGACATCTACAAAATGGGAGAAACAAATTCAAGTTAGTTGATAGATTGAGTCCTTAGTAAATCACCCAAATGAAATACTAAGGCTAGGACCCAACACAATATTCCACAACTCGGGAGAGGGATGCCGTAACCCTAATTGCAGAATATTTGAAGGTAAGTGAATGACGATTCACTAATTTCCACCACGAAAAACGAAAAAGAAATTTAAGTTTTAAATCTATGAAAACTCCTAGATCCTTTGAGATTTATTGAACATTTCAATGGCATGTTTTAATCTCAATATTCCCCTCTTGTTTGTGACTGGGATGCCGAGGATCACAAAGCGGGTGTGAATAACCATGCAAACTTACATGGTGCCCTCACATGTTACAGTCACCTATTCGATGTGCCGGTAAACCACACACGCTCCACCGAACTATGACAAACATTGAGTCACCCTTTGCTACCTTTGCTTAGAACCATTTAATGTGCCGGTAAACCACACGTGCTCCACTAACGTCTTCGCAAGGGCACAAAGTGTAATTTCATGGAATTGCATCAATTCACTTTGCCTAAGTAACTAAGATTGGGAATTTGTAAAACATTTAGTTACTTTTGTATTTCATTATACTTATAACGGAAGGTTTCGTCCTATCCTACCCGTTCGGCTAACGACCCTCCACTAGTCAAGAGTGCGGTGGGTAAGAGTGGATACCCATTCAATCGTCATTTTATAGGCAATTTCCTTAAACACCCCTTATAAACCAGCTTCGTGAATGAGGCCTACTAACGGTAAGACTGACTTTTACTCATACATATATATAATGTTAGACTTTTAATGTTATATATAGTATAGTGTGTATTTTACACTTTGAAAATACTAGGTGGTCAAATTTAATAATTATACCTTTAATTCAATTAAATTGTAAACCAAAGCTTTTATGGATTTATTAAACCTCTTTTAATTATACACCTTAATTAATTAATAAAACCATAAGGGTGAGATTTGAACTTTTCAAAACAATACTAGGGTTTTAGAATTGAACATTCCTAATTAACCTTTTAATCAACTTTTAAATTCCAAAACTTGAGGGCAAGTTTTGAAACATTTCAAAACATTAGGGTTTAGAATTTAAATATACATCAAAATTAAGCTATTAATCAAAATTTAAATTCCAAAACTTGAGGGCAAGTTTTGAAACCTTTTTCAAAACATTAGGGTTTTAACTATTTAAATTTCAAAACAACAAAACTTTTGGGTTCAAATTTAAACTATAAAACCTAAAGGGGAAAATATGAAACTTTTCATAACAACAAGGATCAAATAACAAATAATCTTAATTAACATTTAATCACATAATTATCCATATTTGATTTATTTAATGATTTCTTGCAAAACAATTTACAAATTTAATCAAAATAATTAATCAATTATCACATAAGGAAACAAATATTTTATTAATTGATAAATATCTTTAATTAGATCAAGAATATAGTCAAATATCATAAAATCGGATTTATATTGATCAAATATGATAAGGCAACTATCCTTAAGCAAAAACAACAAGAAATCCCGGTTTTCCCTCCATCTGACCAACCGACTCGCCGAGTTAGGAATGGACTCGTCGAGTCGGCATGAACTCGGCGAGTCCAGCCCCCAGAAACACAAAAATTGAATTTTTCAATCATACAAAGCATCAATACAATAGAAACCACTCTAGGCTCTGATACCACTGATGCGTTTTGGTCAAAAGAACATCCTATGTGCTCATACAAACCCTAATGCTTGGATCTAGGTTTCTCTATTGTACATGCAAGTTATCCAAGACTATAAACCCTGATTCTAGCATACAAGTAATCATATTAACATAAGAATGGGTTTAAGACATTACCTTGATTGTTATGTAGCAATAACAATCCAATTCCTCCCTGTATTGACTTTACAAAGCTTAGAGTCACAAATGTCACTCCTCTAATGGTTCACAAACACCAAAAGCAAGAGGATGGAGGCTGCCCTAAAACGTGTGAAACCCTAGAAGGATGCTTAGCCACGTTTTTGGGTCATAAGGGATCTATATATATATATATATATATATATATATATATATATATATATATATATATATATATATATATATATATATATATATATAGGAGGCTATTAGGGTTATCTAACAAGGAAACCCTAAATTGGATGCTTAAGCCCTAAGCAACCCATAGATTCCTTTCCTTAAGGCCTTGGACGATTTCCTCATGGGCTTTCCCATAGAATTCGTCCACTCCTTAATATAAGGCAATCCATAGCCTAAATTGCAATTATCTTATAATTACAATTCCAGTCCCTTAAGTTTAATTAATCTCTTTTAGTCACAAAACTAATTACCAATTAATTCTTGACTAATATTAATTTAAACAATATGATTTCTCCTTTAATATATTATTCTCATAATATATTAATAAATCATATTTAATCCTTTCTCTCCATAATTCATCCTATCAAGTTGCTTTGGTGAAGGCAACCCAAAAGGACCATGCACCATCGGGTCAAGTACATACCAAAATAGTTATGGACTTAGACACTAATCCAACAATTAAACCCTAGCTTATAGCACAAGTAAAACATAAAATGGCCATATAAACACGAAAATAAATCTTTCTCACCCTAAAACCCTAAACAACAAACAAGATTTAACCCAAATAAATTTGGATCTAGCAGTACAAATAATTATGAACTAAGGTTATGATACCACTATTAGATTTTCTATATACTAACACACAATTATGAGAAGCAAAAGCATATAACAAAATTCTATGTTTTGCATGCAACCTATGAGGATCTAAGTTTCACTTTATTATTATAACTGCTAGAATAATAAGAAAAACATATATACCTCTTTATTAGCTAGATATCTCCTTGCCTAAGATTGGTTTCTTGACAACTTTGCTTACATGAGAGGACCCAAAGTAGAATTCCTCTAATAGTATCACACCCAAGAACACCGAAAAAAAATCAAGCCAACAAAACCATAGGAGAGGATAGGCTAGGAACGAAAACTTTACAAACCCTAGAAAAGTTAGGATTTTCGTCCAATATGGTACAAAGCAAGGGAGAACAAAATTTTGGAGGAGTAAGGTGTAATGCCTGGTTCCTGGTACGCATTTAAACTATAAATTATTCATTTCTGTAGAGCAACTCGACAATTTGGGAGCCCCAAACTCGTCAAGTAGAGACCAGAAGTGACGTAGGTTTTAAGTAACCTACTCGTTGAGTTGAGAGCTCCAACTTGACGAGTAGAGCTGCTAGAATGAAAGCCTAATTTTGTGGTTTTGCACCCTATTTAAGCATCCTAATCCCTACATGCTGGCCTCACTTCCAACCTCCAAGTCTTAAACCCTAGATCTCGAAACCCTAATGCATTGCGTGAGCTTGTAAGTCATTTTTTAGAAAACGCTTGTGTGTGTGAAGCTTGTGGATGAAGGAGAATCTTGAAGACTCAATAAGGAGATATTGGATCCAACAACTTCATTTCGTTCTCAGTATTTTCTGGTAAGAAAGTCTCAAACTTGCTTAATGATTTCTTTGATCTCTTCTCTATCACTTTTACTGGGTTTTTGGTCCAAGAAGCTTGATCTTTCATATATGGACATCCCAAGTGAGTAAACCATCAGATCTGGAATCATGGAGGGCTTTCATGGCATAAAGGTGCAAACTTTATGGCCATTGAAGCCCTGTGCAAGCTATAGGATGTCATTTTGGCCTTTTAAGCTCCAAAACGCCATGCATGGAGAGAAAGGTGGAAGCTTTACGTGTTCATGTAGTGCCTAGGGTCTAGATTTCAGTTTATATGCCTTGGTTTAGAGTATTGATGGCTTTAGGATCAAGATCTAGCTCCTAAAGAGTTAGGGTTTGAGCTAAAATCGTTAAATGAGTGTATTAACGAATAAAGTTGGAAACATTACCCTTAAAAGGACATTTTCAATATATATGGGAAGTATGATGCTTAGATATGAAGAATAAGAGCTTAATCCATTAATATGGCTTAACAGACTAAAGAACTCATCGAGTCCATAGAGGAACTCGAGAAATTGGGTCGAAAATGCCCCGACCCCGTAGAAGGAAAAACCTGACGAGTTCAGGACGGACTCGAAGAGTGGAACTAGAAAGTCCTGATTCCAATGACAAGGAAAACTTGATGGGTTCGTGAGGAGCATGACGAGTTGGATTGCGATTTATAGGGTTTCTAATTTATGGAACTCGGTGAGTTGATGGATCAACTCAGCGAGTTGAGTCAACCCAGAATGTTGACTTTGACCAGGGGTAAAATGGTCATTTTACCCTAAGAAGGATTATTGGATTTTGACTAAGTGTTATTGTGATAATGATAGTCGGGAAGTCATTGGAGCAACAGTTAGAGATTCTTCACCGCGAGATTTCACAGTCAGCTTTGAGAGGTGAGTTTTCTTCTAGTAGGAACGGGTCGAAGGAACCAATGTCGTCTCGTTTATGTATGTTAGCATATACCAGACTAAGGTCTGATGTTGGGTTGTGCCCGATGTAGGTTTATATGTTTCCGGACTTCGGTCCAATACCGGGGCAAGCCCGAGGAATGTTTGTATGCTTGATGTCTTCGTGATTCTTGCATGTGTTTGTTTGAATGTTTTTGGACTTCAGTCCAATGTCAGGGAAAGCCCGAGGAATGTTTATATGTTTATGTTATGTGTTTTCGTTGATATACTTATGTATACCAAGCTTTGCTCGATGCCAAGCGGGGCGTGATGCCGGATTTCAGTCTGATGCCGAGCGGGGCTTGATGCCGGACTTCGGTTTGATGTCGGGCAGGGCCCAATGTAGTGGGCTAGGCCTAAGTTGTGTGTTTATGTGATTATGTGTATGGTATGTGGTAGTTTGGGGAGACTCACTAATCTTCATGCTTACAGTTTTCAGTTTTGGTTTCAGGTACTTCCGCTAGTAAGGGGAAGACCTCGGGATGATTGCATTGCACACACCATAGCGTTTAGCCTGGGATAATTTATTCTAATATTTGGACATATGATTTTGATACAGTGTTTTGAGATACTATCACTTATGTTTTATGAGATTTTTGGGGTTACTATGGTTTTATTAATAAATTAAAATGAAATTTTTGGACCGTATTTTTAGGATGTTTCATAAGGAGCATCTAGGGTTTGTTCCTTAGCTCCCTATTTATAGGCTTCCATTGTCTAGTCCCAAAGCAACTCCAAAATACTGGATAATCCTTATCAAATTTGTCCACCTTTATCCTTGAAGGATTATAGAATGTTCCAATTAGTTAACTTTTAGTTAACATACAACCTCTCTAATTAATTAATTCTCATTTAATTCTAAGATAACTTCTAATTAATTTATCAAAACATGACAAATTAATAAACTAACTTCTCCTAAATTCCTTTTGTATTTTAATTGCTTAAAAGGGTAATAAGGGAAACCCAAAAGGCCTTGCTGTTATTAAAAATATTACAAATAGTTAATGACATTCAACACTATTCCAACTTTAACTTCAAAACATATTAAGATAATTATGAATTATAATCAAGTTATGACTTCATTATGAATGAAGAAGGAATTTGGTTGGAACGAGCTTCAAGAATAATGTAGTTTCACAATCTAGTACATAATAAGAATACATGGTTGCTTCAGAAACTGCAACTGAATAAGATTGGATGAAAAGTTCATTGAAAAGCTACGATCAATCTCGCTATTTAAGCGCCCTTAGAAATCTTTTGTGACAATGAGAGTTCACTTACTCAAGCTAAGGACTCTAAGTCACATCAGAACACCAATCATATTCTCCAGAGATTTAACTATATTTAGAATAAAGTCAAATTAGTAGAATGTATTTGTAGAATTCACACACATCAGAATTAAGTTGGATCCATTCACGAAGCCCTTCCATGAGCTATGCACGAAGGTCGCACTTGAGCAATAAGACTTCATTATTATATTAATTTGATTTGATTTGAAGTTAGTATTTGGATATTAGAACATTATATCAACAACTATTGTATTATTTTGATACATTAAGATATAATCCTTTCATTAATATTTGTTATGTCTTATATTAGCATGTTTAATCCATAAATAATATAACTATTTAAAGAAGGTCCATAGTCAGTCATAATTATGGGAACAACTATGATAAAAGACTAATATAAATTGGATTGGTTGACTTTCATAAGATGAAATTAGGAAAATTGTTAATGCCAAGTTCATAGGTACTTGTTAGAGAACAAATATTGGACATTACCCATTTCAAGATCACTTCATGGATTGCTATCATGAGTGATACTTTATAAAGGTAATATATTTGTATTCTTAGACATAAGATACATATTTTGGACTTAAGTGTGGGGAATGCTATACTTTGATATGGTTAAATCATGTTCTTTGAGTAGGAAGTTTTGAAGTCCATTATTAGGTATAGTATGAAGTATGCAAGAGGCGCATGTATTCAAGAGGAGATTTGTTCCTCATATGTGTTGGGAGTTATACATATAAGGTGTCTTACTAAATGTTGAAATAAATGGGATTGATTGCGACCCCCATCTCATGTTCAACATGATGTTTCGGAAAAAGGGATAACTGATAACTTACCTTATACATCAATTGGAGCTTTGATCTTCTTGGGAATTGCATGTTGTTAAATGACACTTCATCATGTGTTATTGAGGGAAGTGAAATGTTGCTAGTTGATCACCAGTGTATATATATATATATATATATATATATATATATATATATATATATCAATCTATAATGAGTCATGTGCAAGTAGAAGATTGGAAGATCTACATGCTCAAGAATCATTTTAGAATGATATTTGCTAATTACATATGATCCTAAAGAGTCACACTAACACAAATAAATTATTTATAAGAATGATTCTTGATAAATATTTATCTCTTATAATTAATTGGAAATTATCTATTTCATGGAAACAATATTTTTCAATCTCAAGTATCAAAATATATCATAATGTATGATATATAATGTCATGTACATCCTTTTGGACCAAAAAGGGTTTTATCTAATATATATATATATATATATATATATATATATATATATATATGTACATAAGTTTATATCTTATAAATGTTTAGAAGATTTTTTATAAACTTTTACCCTTTCTTTCTTAAAATCAGGAGGCTAGTGAGGGGACAAGATATAAAGGCTTTTGATTATAATACAATGTTAGACATGCTTTAGAAGCATGCGTCTTTAACATCATTAATCATAGAAGTATGGGGTGTCTTAAAAGGTTAAGACATAATAGGTAAAGGGATAAGCATAAAGGCTTTACACTTGACTTTTCCTCCTCACTTCATAAAGCCGAACACACTCTCTTTTTTCTATCTTCTCATCCATCTTAATTGTTAAGACAAAGTAGAAACAAAATGATACTTGCATTCTTTCTTTCAAGACAATTGTTATTTTGTCTTAGAAGCTTAAGAGTTTAGGATAAGCATCCAAGTTAAGTTGGTAACTGTTGGTGTCAATCTTTAGATGATCACTCTTTGAATAAATCTCTACAAATAAAAAGTTAAACTTAATTACCATTCGGTTGGGACAAACCCTGAACTTTTTACCATGATTAGTCTTCAAGGTTGATGTCCAAATTCGAGAAGGGTACCCATAACCATAAGGTTTGCAACATCAAATATCTTATATGTCTTTTAATTTCATGAGTTTGAGTTGGAGATTATGGATTTAGTAGAAAGAAGAAGCCATTAGATAGAAGAAGTCATTCGTTCATGAAAAATCCATAAATTGGTTTATAAATGTGGGATAAATCATTTAATGTCATTTCACCAACAAACAGAGAGCTGGTTACTAGTGGTTAACATTTACACACTGTTGGGATTAAAACTCTAATTGAGATTTGATGAACAAGATGCGGAAAATAAGAACAAACACAAATATGAAGAGTATGTCGAATGATCACTCGATTTATTTAAACAAGAGGAATAAATTACACTTAAAGCATAGACTAAAGAATCTAACACTACATAAGAAACCTCACGTGGCGGCTACATTTTGCCTCACTCTTAACCCTAATTGTGAATAATACAAGAGTATTTATAGGGAAAAGACAAGTCTTGGGCTTTTAACCTAGAATTCATCAAAGGGGCCCATTGCCATCATCTATGGAGTGCTTTGAAACCCTACAATCTCCCCCTCAAAGCATGGAATGGATGACAATGTTTTAACTTCCAAAACAAGAATCTAGCAAATAAGAAAAGATCTTGCAACGAGGAATATTTGAAGCAATCCACGAATCTTGATTCTTTAATAGTCTTCAAACACGGGCTCTAGGATATATAAACCAAGCACTGAAGTAATGTCTTTAAACTTCATTTTCGAATGTAATCCCAAAGAATCTTCACGAAAACCAAACCCGCCATAAAAACCCATTTCAGAACCAAGAAACCGAATCACTTCTTGTCTTTGAAGAGCTCCCCCTCCAAGTCACAATAATCTTCAAATAAGCTAATGATATAAGCCATCAAAAAAATATCATGTAACAACCCAAACTTTAAGATTCGTAACGCCACTTGATTGAGAAAATACTAGAAGTTGGAGATATAGCAAGTCCTTAGCCGAGCTCGATGAAGAACTTCTACTGTAAAGGATACTTCTCTGTAAAAGCTTTAGTAGAGCTCGATGAAGAACTTCCAGTGTAAAAGCTACCTTCATAATTCTACCACAAGCTTTATCAAAAATCTTCAAATTTGAAAAGTTACAAATCCAATTTCGAATGGCCATACCAAATTCTCCCCCGATTTATAATCAAAACCATGATTATAAAGCCTTCAGATGGTCATGAGAATGATCTTGAAAGGATAAAAAAAAATTATTGTGCTCCCCCGCGACAAAATGATATACACAATGAGTTATAAAATCCGAAAAAAGTCGAGAAAATTTGACGTTATCGCGAAAAACGACTTTCCGAACCGCCAAGACTTGATGGAATCTTTATTTTGCTGTTCACGAAAAAATATGTGCGATAAAAAATCCAAAACTGTTCACTGGCCATCAAATTTGTAAACTTTTCTGAATATAGGGCAGAAACTGTTACTTTGCTAAAATTCAGGGGGCCAAGTTAATAATTTTGCACCATATTCCCCTTTATTTGTAACAAATTCTGGAAATGGTCCAAAACTCCCAAGCTGTTAAAACAACAAGGACCAAAGGTGTTAATTCGCTGAAGTTGCAGGGACTAATAGTGTAACGTGAGTCATCTTCATTCCCATTTATCGTCTGATTAAAAGAATGCGACTGGAACTCTTATACGAAACCTTCAAATTCAAAATTGCAAATCATTCGTTCCGAGCACGCCAAAAGGAACGCGTATCTAATCTAAAATGGATGCGAGCCGACCGGAACAATAAATCCATGTTCGTTCCGAGTCCGTCAATTACACACTCAAAGCGAACCCAACCGAACGGTTCGGTTCCATTCGTTTCCATTTGAGACATTTGCTATCAGGTCCGTTCCAAGCTTCATCAGGCGAATCACCTTTCGCTTTCGGTCTTTCCTTTTTGACCAACAATTCGACCATTGCCCATTCCAATTACAAATCTGATTTTGTTTGCATCAAACAATCGATTTTGACTTTTTAGATTGACTCTCCAAATCGACATACACCACTGTTAATTCGTTCATCATCAGACTTCAAGATTGCAATCAATCAAACACCCAATCTATACTCCAAAGATCGATTTCCAGATCAAACACCCATCAAATGTTCTTCGGTTTCTTCTTTCAGCTCCTCAATCCAAGATAGCTTGATTTCAAGTCAGTAAAAAAAATATGATATAGGAGAAATCGAATTGATAAGATGAAGAATATGAACTCGTTCTTGGATTAGAACTAGAAGCAAAATCTTGAAATCGTATGGATAATCGTGAAGCAAGAATACAACGTGAAGGACAAACACGATTCGCACATAAGATTAATCAAGAAAAAAAAACGATTCACTGAAAATACAATCAATGAAAAAGATAGAAACAAAGTGATAATCCACATCGATGCAAAATACACTCAATTCCGGGAAAATCAAATTAGATCGATTTGTGATTACAAACAAGATTTCAACTGGAATTGATATCGACGACAAAGTAAACAGCAGAAAATAGGATATGTCAATATCGTGATTTTGGGTTAGAAATTGAAACAAATCAGAACCTGAGCTTTAATAATCCCATGAACAGTGAACGAAAACTTTGGCCCAAATCAAAAGAAATTGATTTACGAGGCAATTGACTGATTCAGTAAAAAAAAACTCATTGGAGAATATGAACAAAATACCATTTGGATTGAAATAATACCCAGAAGAATAGTAGCATGATTCATAAATCTCCATGAACAACAACTTGAACAAAAATCTTGATTCTATACCGCCAAAACACTAAAATCTTCAATAACTTGTGTAGAAAATCACCAAATCAAGAATCGATACTTCAAAAATCAATAGATCTTCAAAGACCCACTCTGATACCACTTGTTGGGATTAAAACCCTAATTGAGATTTGATGAACAAGATACGGAAAATAAGAACAAACACAAATATGAAGATTACGTCGAATGATCACTCGATTTATTCAAACAAGAGGAATAAATTACACTTAAAGCATAGACTAAAGAATCTAACACTACATAAGAAACCTCACGTGGCGGCTACATTTTGCCTCACTGTTAACCCTAATTGTGAATAATACAAGAGTATTTATAGGGAAAAGACAAGTCTTGGGCTTTTAACCTAGAATTCATCAAAGGGGCCCATTGCCATCATCCATGGAGTGCTTTGAAACCCTACACACACAATGCATAGTTTGTTGGTGTTTTCTATACTAAGATGTTATTTGGATTATGCTTTTTAACATACCAAATTTAGATGATGTTTTATGAACGATTATGAAACATAGTTACCATCACGAGTCATTTTCTCTTAATTAACTTTCACATATAATATCTTGCCCATCACTTACAAATTTCATTTACTATAAAATGACATTTGAACAAAATATAAAGTTTATTAGTGTTTTTATACAAAAATCTTATTTGAATGATTTCTTTTAAACATACTAAACTTGAGTATGTATTTTTAATGATTTTAAAATATAATTATCTTCCTAAATTATTCTTCTTCAGATATAACTAATATCATACTAAATTTAACCTTACACCATGTTCCCGAGTTACAATTAACGAGGGAAAAGGAAAGAAAAGGAAGGAATCGGAGAGAAAGAAGGAGTCTATAGTGTTCCCAAGTTTATTTTGTGGAGTGATTTCGGAAGAAAGGAAAGGAAATTGGAGGTATCTTTTCTCTCCTAATCTTCCTCCAAAATTGGAGAGATTTGGAGAGAAGAGAACCATTGATAAATAGAATATCCTGGTGATAACCAAACTACCCATGAACCCTATATAATCACGTATAAAAACAACACCCAGAAAAAAAAAATCGCTGCTTCTCATCCTTTGTTTCATGCTCTTTTCACAACTCACTGCTTCATCCTCTATTCATGCTTCCATTATCAGGTTTCTTATCCTCTTTGATTTCTATTTTGTCTTTCTTATACATGATGCCATTCTATAATGAATACAAGACCGTCCATTTCATCTCTTCTTAGATTTCTTCTTAATATTTCTTATATGTTTGTAATTTGGTGTTAGTTTTGTATTTAATTGGCATTTATATATTCACATCATATTTGGTGCTAGTTGGGCACTTCAAATAATTTTGATTGCATTCTTATACATAAAGGTCGTGTATAACTAACTTCGTACTGTTCCTATTTTGCATTATAAAGCTTTCAGTTTAATAATAAATTGACTAGGTCCAACCAACAGTTTTGGGTTTTCTTTGCGTCTTTGAAAATTTTAACAGTAAACTTTAATTGTTGGATTTTTTAGTTTGACTAATGGCTCAAGTTCAGTTATTATTAAATGATTTAAGGCTAATTAAATTATGGTCTTATAGCATCATCCTGCAATATAATCAATAACATATTGTCCTACAAACTTGAAAATTGATTTTTTTAATTCAATGACTATTTTACCCTGCCGTATACTTCAAAACCATGAAAAATAATAGAAAATACAATGTTACTATTTATAGCATCATACTTTTCCTTTAAAATATTTTATATCATTGTACTTTCATGTAATTTTGAAAATCCAAAATTTTTAATGAAATTACCATTTTATCCCTGCATTAGCTATTCATTTATTTAGAAAAAAATTAAAGTACATTGTCATTTACTGTAGGTTTTTAAACAAAGATATGCATTTGGGCTGAAGTTGATTATAATAAAAAAGTGAAATTGGTTTTTAAATGTCGATATATTGGTGTTTAAACTAATTTTATGCAAAACTTTACCAAAAACTTGAACTAAACAATATTATATTTTTACGTGTTTTAAGTAGTTCATAAATTTTTCTCCTTATTCGTATCACTAACTAAAATTAATGGTTTTCAATTTTCATGTTATTTTATAAATAACGAAATGACTATTTTATTAAAATGATGTATCACCTCCTGACTAGAAACTATTAGACATGTTCTTATAATATGTTTGTTAAATTACATTTTTGATCCTTGGTTATACTTCACTTTAGCAATTTTGGTTCCGTAAATTTCTTGAGCTTATCAGTTTAATCTTTTATTATGAACATTTTTTTCTCTTTGACCGAAATTGATAAGCAAATATACCATAGTGACCAAATGAACGAAACTTTCAAGAATCACATTTTAATAACCATAATATACCCTATACATCCAAATACAACACAAGAATCATAGTTTAATAATTTCAATAAAATAGGTAACATTTTCGATGGATAATGAGCTACAAACACCCGCTCAATTTTTGAGAGCCAGGCAAAGGCAAGTAGTTCATCTGCTTTGCTTGTCGATGGCCATTCTGACACATCGTGCCCTTGCCAACACAAACCATCCCAAATTACCTTCTAGGAAACTTATTTTAAAACGACAACATATACACAAACAATTGCTACACGACCTTTCAAACGGTGGTCAATGTTGTGAACTTATTCGTATGAGTGAGCATGCTTTTAAGAAATTGTGCACTATCTTACAACAACTTGGTGGTCTTCTAGCTACTCAACGCATGTCCATTGAAGAGCATGTTGCAAGATTTTTGCACATTGTCGGACATGATTTTAGAAATCGATTTGTCTCTTAGTTGTACCGTCGCTCTAAATCCACTACAAGTAGGTGCTTCCATAAAGTTCTTCGGGTAATTATATCACTGGAAAGTCATTATATTCAACAACCAATAGGTGATGTTGTACAAAAAAAATTCAAGAAAAAAAAACGATTTTATCCTTACTTCAAGAATTGTATAGGTGCAATTGACGGGACACATGTTCGTGTCAAAGTACCTAACAAAGATGCCCCTAGATGTTGTGGTCGCAAGGGATACCCTACGATAAACGTTTTAGCTGCTTGTACATTTGATTTAAAGTTTACGTACATTTTAAGTGGCTAGGAGGGTACAACATCAGACTCAAGGATACTAAAGAATGCACTCAATAAAGAAGATAAACTAGTAATTCCAAAGGGTAAATTTTTAATACCAAAATTACTCTTATGCGTAATCTAATTTTTAATACATAAAAAATTACAACTTATTTGTAGGCCAATACTGTTTGGTAGATGCTGGTTTGCCTCATACAACTACACAAATGGCACCATATCGCGATGTCAGATATCATTTGAAAGAGTATTCTGCTCGGGCCCCTAAGAAAACTTTAAAATCACGTTTCTCGCAATGGTATGACATGTTCCGTGGAACTTCATTGAGTGGGTTCGGTTGGAATTCTGAAACACAACTAATTGAAGCGGACGAGGAAGTGTGGGCCAACCTAATTAATGTAAGTTTCTTTTATTGCATGTTACTTAGTTTGTATACATTTATGTTATTTTTCTTAACAATAATTGTATTTGGGATTGTGTGTTACAATCAAAGCCAGGGGCAATTTCATTGAAGTCCAAAAAAAAAAAAATACCAAACTACAATGAAATGATAGCTTTGTTTGCGAAAGATAGGGCTTCAGGGATGCATGCTGAAACCCCGAAAGAGAAGAATGCTCGATTGAACAGGACTGGAGATATCAAAGTAGAAACAATTAAAGAAGTGGATCAGTTACTAGCAAACAATGACATTACACTTGAGAAATAACAAAAATAATAATAATAATGATGATGATGATGGTCTTGATGATATTCAAGTGTTATCTCCTACATGCTTTTCACCGGTGCAAAATTCAAGTTCTAAGAAGTACAAAGTAAAAAAAAAAAAAAAAAAAAAGGAAACATGAAATTGAAGATGAAGATGAACCTGAATCGTTTGAAAAGGTTATTATGAGTACAGTTAAAGATGTGGCTTCTGCTATGAGGGAGGGTAACAAAATCTTCGAAAGCTCTCATCATCGGGTTTATACAGGTGATGAAATTTATAAAGAGTTAGAGCCAATGAATTTAGAACCCGATGAATTAGCAGAAGCTCTCATGTTTTTGTCGTAATATCAATCTGATGCGGGGACATTATTTAGAGTTCCATTTAAAATACGAAAAAGTTTGCCGAAAAAAATGATAGGGGCAAGTAAATGACTTACTTAGGATGATAGTTTTTTGATTTTTTTTTTTTTTTATCAATTTGACTTCATATTTTTTTGTTTTTGGTTTGAGTTCATACATTGGAATTTGTTTGATTATTCTTGCATCGACTTTAAATTTGTTTCTTATGAATTTGTTTGATTATTCATACATTTATCTTATTTTTGGTTTGGGTTTATTGACTTTTGTTTCACTTTATATTAGTTTTGTTTGAAAAAAGTTATACAAATAAAGAACATACTAGAATTGTGATTAATAATGAATTATGCATTAGTGATTTTTGTATAAATAATCATGTGAAAAAAGTAATTAAAGAAGTCGAGATGTAGACAATAGTTGACAAAAAAATAATAGTTTAGGCATAATTTGTTTTCAAGAGAATCGTGTGGTCTATATTTGAAATTATGGAAAAAAATGTAACAATGGTATACTTGTCCACTTTTAATTTTCATTTCTTTTCTTTCCAACTCCAGAAAAAAAAAATTCCTTTTCTTTCTCTTAAACTAGAAACAAAAAAATACATTTTACTTTCCTTTTGCTTTTCTTTTTCTTTTTCTTTCCTTTAAAGGAAACTCATAACAAGGTGTTAGTCTTAAAAAAAATAAAATAAATAAATAAATGGAATTACCTTTGACTTCTACCGCATCATTGTTGACATGACTACTTACCTACCTGGTTTTCGTGGGTACCTGCCGACCTGCGTATCATCGGGGTTACAGCCTTACAGGTTAGGCTTTCAGTCGATTCCCTTCTAAATATGGGCAAATCGGATTGCAAAACCTCAACAACCATTCAATCTGAAGAGGTAGAAGAACGAAAACCGAATCCGTCCCTGATTTTGCTCAGCAGCGACAATGATGCTTATGAGGACCTAAGCCTGAAACCGGTGGAAAAATTAGTTGTAGGAGAATGCAGTAATGTTAATAGCAATGACAATACTTCATTTTCATCCTATTCCGAAGTTATCATCACAGATGTAAGGGAGATAATTAAGAATACGAAGGAGATGACGGGAGCACAAAGCAATGTAAGCACTTTAGATCCAATTGAAAACTCCTCATTTTTTGTTGTTGTTGCTGTACTACTTATTGAAGTCTATAGCTTCGAGTAATTGGAAAAAGTGTCTACAAGTTCGCTCATATTGTGCGCAAATTTGATGGTTGGAGCTTATCTGCTTTTATTTTGTTTCCTTTCCAGTAGTGTGGGGGATGCTGAATAGAAACTGAAGCTCTTTTAATTCAGTGTTTCAAATATGATTTCTATGACTTCGAATCCCAAACACTAGTTCAAAGATTCATAAGAAGTATTTGGTAATTACAAGTTCTGGAGCTAGTATTTGGGGGTGTTTGGGTTAGCTTTTCTAAAGTGATTATTCTGATTTCAAGAAGTAAATCAGATAATCATTTGGGGGTATTCACAAGGTATATTGATATGACTAATCTGGAAACCATTATTTGATTGCATTAGGTTGAAGACACAGAGAAGAAAGAGGAGAGTGTTGAATTAATAGAGACCAATGGGGTATTGGAAATTGATACCATGGAGAAATCTGATAATGTTGTACTAAGGAAGCTTCTTGTAAGTTGAATAGCAACATATTTCATGCATTTAGCCCTTAAAATATCAATTCATAGCAATCCAAATGTTTGATTGTTTTATCAAGGGTCAAGTGCAATAAATAGCAACATACTTCCATTGATTTGTTTTGTGTAGCATCCTACAAAGAACAAATTAGGTAGATTTTTCAAAGTACAATGTTTTTTTAAGGAAAAAAAAAAACTTATATGTAAAATACTATGATAAAAATAAATAAAAGTAGGGTACTACAATACACAATTAAATAAACGTACATTGCTATTCATGAAATTTAGCCTTTAAAGTATCAACTCATCTTACCAGTTTTATGAAGGGTCAAATGCAAGAAAATAGAAAAGTACTTTTATTGACTTGTTTATTACAACATCCAACTTATATTTCCTCCTATTACAACATTATAGATTATACTTTGAAAAATCAACCCACTTATAGCAATATCATCCAAATACAAAGCAATTTTCACTGCTATAATTCTGCAGATTTTATAAAGTACAATATCCTAAATTACTTCAAACTATACTATCGTAATTAGGTAGATTTATCAAATACTACAATTACAAATACAATAGAAAAAAGGGTTAATCCCAAAAAAGACCTTATATTTTGTGTTTTTTTCCAGCTTAAACCTCAAATTTATCTTTTGCCTGAAAAACATGTTGTATTTAGTCATTTTTTTGCCAAAAAAATTTTTGTAAAATGTGAGGGTTTTTTCAAGAAAAACTAAAAAAGTTGTGGGTTTAACTGGAAGCATTTAGAAAGTTGAGGGGTTTTTTTGGAAAAAATACAAAGTTGAGCACTTTTTCGGAAAAAATACGAGGTCTTTTTCAAACAAAAAATAAATTTGAGGTTTAATCCGGAAAAAACACAAAATATAAGGTCTTTTTTGAGATTAGCCCTAGAAAGAAATAAAAGTAGGAAGCTATAATGCACAAATTAATGGAACTATCTTGCCTTTTCTTGCATTTAGCCCTTATAATATGAATTCATTGCAAACCTAATGTTGATGTAATTGTATATGATGAATTTTATTAATGAGTTAATTAATTATGTCTAGAGGGGACCCAGGTATTTTGATCCTCCAGATAATAATTTGAGAAATTGTTATAATTGTGGAGAAACTGGTCATACACTTGTCAATTGTTCAGCAGCTAAACACAAGAAGCCTTGTTTTGTATGTGGAAGTTTGGAGCACAATGCAAAACAATGCAAACAGGTTTGGATCTTTAATTTTTCTTTTAACATTTTTTATAAAAAAATCTTTAATATGTCTTTTAACTTTTTTTTATCACTATGTTTTCAGCCCTTCATGTTTAAGATTCTTTGAGCCCTTAAAAAAATTGTATAAGGATGTTATACTTCCATAAATGTAGAGAATTATAGGAGTGACAATTGTGTTGTATTTGTCTAACATTGCTATAATCGGGTAGATTTTTCAAAGGGCAATTTTGTAATTTGAAAATTTGGAAGTAGGATGTGTTATAATAGTAACAAAAAGTTACACCTTTGACCCTCTAATCTACTTTAAACAAAAAAATAAAAACCTTATCATGTCTGTTTTTTTTTTTTTTTTTTTTAAATAAATGAAGCAAAACAATAAATCTTATTACAATATGCAACTGCAAAACTTTCACATGTTTGTATATATGTTACATTAATGTTTACTCAAAGCTGTTATCAATCATGAATTATTAAAATAAAAAGTTTTTGATATTACAGTTAGCAACAATAACTATCCAAAGCATGTTAGATAAATATTATCCATTCAATCCATTAATAGTGAAGTTCTGGACCAAATTTATATTTAATTTTTATGTCATTGTAACAAAATTTTATTTTTTGACAGGGAAAAGATTGTTATATATGCAAAAAATCTGGTCATCGTGCAAGAAATTGCCCAGAAAAAACTACAAAAAGCTTTCAAAAAGCTAAATTATGTTTGAAATGTGGTGATTCTGGACATGAAATATTCACATGCAAAAATTTCTACTCCCCTGATGACCTCAAGGTCAAAATCTCATTTTACAAGAAATAAAAACATACTTTACTCCTTTTACCAATAATAGCACTAAAACAATTTACTTACATTTTTTTTTTTTACTGATAATAGCAACAGACTAACATTTCTTTACACATAAAAACAACATTGCTATTGTGGGTAAAAAAAAAAAGGTAGAAGTATGTTTCGCTATTATGGGTAGAGAATTGTAAATAAAATCCGTTCATATTTTTTTAGTTATTTTAAATAAAATCCGTTCACATTATTATGAAATATTGACATGTGTGTTTGTATTTTTCAGGAAGTGAGATGTTACATTTGCAAATGTTTTGGGCATCTTTGTTGTGTTGACTATGGAAAAGGTGCAAGTGAGGTTTCTTGTTACAAATGTGGTCAATTGGGGCATTTAGGTTTGGTATGTTATGTCCTCTACTTTTATAAATATTTTAGTTCAATTAATTTTGTATATTTTGTAAAAAGTTAGGGTTATATTCACATTTATACAAACAATGTTTCACCATTTTCCCAATTTATGCAATAAAGTGGTTTTTAGATGAAATTTTATCCTAACCTTTTAGTGGCAGATTAAACCATAATAAGTTTCTCCTTTTTCCCAATTGTCTGGATAAATGATTTATTAAAAATATATTTGAAAAAATGACCACACACTTGGGGAAATGGAAGGAAAATATAAACGAGGGCAAATTTGTAAACTATTAGGACTTAATGGGAAAGCCTCATTTACCTGACCTTCTCTATTAAGTCGTTCTTTATGCTTTAACTTAAAAAAGTAACACTCATATATAGCTTATTGGATTAAGTCTGTGAAAAAAAAAAGACGTAAATACCCTCCTCATCCTCTGATATATTTTTTTTACAGGAATGTGTAAATTCTCATGCACATGCAGAAACAAGCAACACAATGTCACCTAGTTCTTGTTACAAATGCGGAGTGGAAGGCCATAAGGCACGTAAATGTCCAACTTCAACTAAGGTAATAATAATACGCTCATTTTTTAAACACTAACTTGTAGTCATTAATGCTTAAAAAGAAGTAAATGCCCTCCTCACCCTCATCATCGAAAATAGCCCTAGAAAGCTTGTCTAGTCGGTTTACTTTTGTGAATGGGACTAAAATATCATCTTTCTTTGTCCCACCTAAAAAGTTGGGACAGGCTCGTTTATAATCTCTTGTTTGTGCAAAAGACGTAAATACCCTTCTTACCCTAATCATTGAGAATTGGAAGAAAGATTGACTGGTCCCATCAAGCCTTGTCAATGGGACAAAAATCGCAACCTTTCGTTCCATTATGGAAAAGACGTAAATACCCTTTGCACCCTCATGTGATATTTTATATCATCCAAACAAATTTTAAACCCTAAATTTTTCTTTTTCATATTAGAAGCGAAAGAGGAAAGCCAAATTTTCACACAAATTACAAGATAACCATGACCAAATAGGGGTTAGGTCCGCACCTCCTACTGTAACCGAAGGGCGAAATAGGAATATAACACAAAATGGACACTCAACTTCATATCAACCAAAGCATAGGGGTGGGTGGATGAATGAAGATCATGATGGGCATTACCATGTTAACGAATGGGGATCTCCTTCAACACCACAAACTTATCAATCTAACAATAGTTTCCATGGAAATCATGATGCAAATAGTAATGGTTTTAGTTTTCCATATGAAGCTTCGAGTGCTTCTAATGGGTATCAACATGGTTTTTCAAGATCAAGATTTGGTGAATCTGGTAATTATGGAATTGGAAGGAGACATTACAATTGGGATAATTAAAGCTACAAAATAGATTTTAGTGATTTGAAAGTGCTAAAATGTTTTCTTCTTTGTATTCTTCATTTTAACTTTTCCAATTAGGTAATGTGCAATCCATAGTTTTTACTTTTTATTAGTGTTTTGTCATCATGTCATACATAAATATTGTATCATGTTGTTTTGTTGATATGATAAAGAATGTATTGAACATTTTAAATTTTATAGCATGATTTTTAAGATGTTTCATGGAAGTTGCAACTTGTTATATTATCCCTATATGCAATAGCATGTTATTTGGTTTGATGTGTTTTAGACTCGCTTGTAAGAGGATATACACATTTTTATGCATGTGAGAACATTTTTGGCTCACTTGTTACTAGTATACACATCCTTATGTGGCTGAAAGTGATATTTCAATGAACAAATGGTTAAATGTGTATTTATGGAATAATGTTATACTTTTTTTTTCTTGGTTTTTGTAATAAAATGGGTTTTTGGACAAAATATGCAGCCATATTTCATTTTATGATTAAAAGATGCAACATTTTAATGTAACATGTGACATGAAGTATTAGCAAGTGATTGGTTAAAAAGTAAAACATTGTGGGTTATAGGCAATATAGTTGGCTCCACCTCGATAGTGTGATTTTTTATTGGAATCATTGTAGGCATTCGGTCCTCATGCTAGCCTATTAACACATAACATATACATGATTCATATATCACATGATGTTTTTAGGGGATAGGCACTTAAAAGAATAACTAAACAAACAAAATGTGTAATGTGTGGTCATTTAAGGCATGTGGGCGAGTCGGGGTGGGGATGTAGGGGTGAGGTGAGGGTGGGTGGGTAGCATGGTGGGTGAGGATGGGTAGAGGTAGGTAAGGGTAAGGGTCGGTGGGGTGTAGGTAGGTGTTGCTAGGTAGGTAAGGGCAGGGTGGGGTGGGTGAGTAGTGGTCAATGGGTAGGGGTAGAGTGGGTGTGGGGTATGAGGTGTGGCTAGGGGTGGGATGGGAGCCGATGGGTGGGGGTGTTGGTGAGGTTTGGGGTGTGTGTTTAAATATTGTAGAAAAGTTTTGGAAATGAAAAAAGTGTGGAAAACAATAAGTTCTTTGTAATTTTGGAAAATGGGAAATTTTTGTTTTCTAGGAAAATTTTGGAAAAGTAATCAAACCAAACACGTTTTCAAAATTTTCACTTTTCTTCGAAAACTAGAGAATTTTCTACAACCAAACGCAACTAAGGTGCGTTAGGTTGTGGAAAATTGTTTTTATTTTTCTAAAATAAAGTTAATATTTCATTTTTAGTTTCAATGAAAATTTGTTAGTATAACGTCTTCGATTGTCGTCCTTGAGAGGTTCCTGTAAAGAAAGATTAGATGCAAACGATGTGGCTGAGGCTCGAGTTGGACTCGATTCCCTTAAACAGATTCGCCGTCTGTTCCCAGGGTACAACAACCTAAACAGTATTGTGTACTGCCGGAGATAACCATTTGCCTGAAAGAATCGCCGGAAGCAGAAATGCAGAGAAGGAAGAAGAAGAGTAGTAAATTCATTCGTGTGTCTGAATGAGAAGGCAATGGTCTTCTTTTATAGTCGAATTATGAAACGGAAAGAAATCACTAATTGATTGAGCGTTTAATGGCAATAAATGTCATTAATTACGCAATTAATGCATCCGTTACAAAATTCAAAAATAGGGACCAAAACTGTCAAGTTTAGCAAAAACGATCGCGCCCATGCACGAGTTCGGTGTTTTTGGTCTATGGAACCAAGATTTGCACCCCCCTGCGCGCGGGTAGGAATTGTAGCATAACCATAGACACAAGCTTGTAAGCCTTCCATGCAATGAAGCTTATAAACCTTGTTGAGTTTGGTCTCTCTAACAATGTGGGACTCATTCCCACATTCCTCTCTTTTGCTAAACTTATTCTCAAATACCCATCTTTGAGTATCGATATCTCATTCACTTATACTCTATTTTGGACATATAATATATCGTTTCGAAGCCCTCATGGAGGAGAACACAAACCCACTTAGAGTTTGTTATATATACAACATATGTATATATTTATATATGTCCAAAGTTAGTAAAAAATATAAATAATTTTACTAAATTTCCAACAATCCCCCACATGAATGGAGATCGATCTCTGCACATCCAATTTCCAAACGAAATTTTCAACAGTTGAATCCTGCATAGGATAGGTAGGTATTACCCTTTGAACCTTCCCTTAAGAAGTTACACTTAATCTCCTAGCAGTTAGTAGATCTCGATGTCTTTGAACTAAGCTGCCATTTATGTAGACGACAATGTAAATCTCACAGGACTCTCCCTGACAAGGTCATATCCTCATAGACGTGTTCGTTTTGGTCATGAACACTAACCTGGTTCTACAAGAGCTTTAGGAATTTTTGCCCCTATAATTCCCTTCGAAGCGACCCCACTTCTCTCTCACATAGGCGATTCCAAGAATCATTAAAAACCATATGTTTAGCCTAATTTGGTCACTACATAAAGGAATGGACTAGGATGAAATGTTAACTCCCCCCACAGTGACCTGCCCCACTCATACAATTAGGTTATCCTTTTGAACCCAGATCTTGGGATCTCCAGTCTTCTGGGTAAGGTTTCCTTCGTATGAATTTATTGATTCATGGGCTTTAGTCTCATTCCTCTTGATGACTTATAAACTACATCTCTACTCAAGCCTTTTGTAAGCGGGTCCGCAATGTTATCCTTTGACTTCACCCAGTCAACCGTGATAACTCCCGTAGAGATTAGTTGTCGTGTCGTTTTATGTCTACGTCTAATGTGCCTTGATTTCCCATTATACATTGTACTTTGAGCTCTACCAATTGCTGATTGGTTATCACAATGTATACTTATGGCCGTTACCGGCTTAGGCCATTCGGGAATGTCCTCTACAAATTGACGTAGCCACTCCGCCTCTTCAGCACAAATATCTAAGGCGATAAATTCAGATTCCATCGTAGATCTAGATATAATTGTTTGCTTGGATGATTTCCATGCTACAACAGCACCTCCAAGTGTAAACACATATCCACTTGTAGATCTGGAATCTTTTATGTCAGATATCCAATTTGCATCCGTGTATCCTTCGATAACTGCTGGATGTCTGCCGTAATGCAGTCCATATTCCCGCGTGTATCTCACATACCTCAGCAACCTAGTAATACTCTTCCAGTGTTCAGAACTGGGTTTACTAGTGTATCTACTTAGTCTACTCACAGCATATGCTAAGTCAGGTCTGGTACAACTCATTAGATACATCAGTCTGCCAATAATTCTTGAATATTCCACTTGATTAACACTATCACCTCTATTTTTACGTAGATGTTGACTAGTGTCAATTGGAGTTCTAGCTATGCTAGTATCTTCCTTAGCAAATTTTTCAAGAATTTTATCCACATGGTGTGTTTGACTCAAAACCAAACCACTTTGGGTTCTTGTGATCTTCACTCCTAGAATCACGTCTGCTAAACCCATATCTTTCATGTCGAACCTGGATTTCAACATATCCTTCGTGGATCTTATCATCTTGTCATCACTACCAATGATAAGCATATCATCAACATACAAACACAATATGACATATCCATGAGTGGTGTTTTTCACATAGATACACTTATCACACTCATTGATTCTAAAGCCACATTCCATCATGACTTGATCAAACTTTTGATGCCATTGTTTAGGAGCTTGTTTTAATCCATATAGAGACTTAACAAGTTTACAAACCTTGTTCTCTTGTCCTGAGGCAATGAATCCTTCAGGTTGCTCCATATAAATTTCTTCTTCCAACTCCCCATTTAGGAAAGTTGTTTTCACATCCATTTGATGAACTTGCAAGTTCCTGATAGCTGCAATGGCAAGAACTAATCTAATGGATGTTATCCGCGTTACCGGCGAATAGGTATCAAAGTAGTCTAGACCTTCCTTTTGTCTATAACCTTTGATTACTAGTCTTGCCTTGTATTTATCAGTACTGCCATCAGGTTTCATCTTTCTCTTAAAGATCCAACGGTAACCTAGTGGCTTGCTACCTGGAGGTAGGTCTACTAGTTCCCATGTATGATTTTGTAAGATAGATTCTACCTCATTTTTTATGGCTTCTTTCCATTGAAGTCCCTCAGAAGAAGTTACCGCTTCTTGGTAGGTTTTAGGTTCACTTTCCACCACATAGGTGAAAAATCATCACCATATGATTTTTCAACTCTAGCCCTCTTACTTCTTCTGGGTTCTATCTCTTCCTCCTCGGATTGAGCTTGTTCTTCCTCTCGAACAGCTTCGTTATTTGGTAAAGATGGGCTTTCAACTTCCTTGTTCAAACAAGGAAACACATCTTCAAAGAATGAAGCATTCCTTGATTCCATTATAGTATTCTTGTGTATTTCAGGATTCTTAGAATCATGCACAAGGAACCGATAAGCACTACTACTTTGTGCATACCCAATGAATACACAATCCACTGTTTTTGGCCCTAACTTTTGTACCTTAGGTGGTGGCACTACCACTTTAGCTAGGCACCCCCATACTCGTAAGTACTTATACGATGGCTTTCTACCCATCCAAAGTTCATACGGTGTTTCATTCTTTTCTTTGTGAGGTATCTTATTTAAAAGATAGTTAGCTGACAAAATAGCTTCCCCCCACATTGACTGGTTTACACCTGAACTAATTATCATGGCATTGACCATTTCTTTCAAAGTACAGTTCTTTCTTTCAGCAATTCCATTGGATTGAAGTGAATAGGGTGATGTGAATTCATGACGAATTCCATTTTTAGCACAAAAATCAGCATAGGGAGAAACATATTCCCCACCCCTATCACTTCTAACCACTTTAATTCTCTTGTTGAGTTGATTCTCAACTTCATTTTTGTACAAGACAAACTTGTCTATTGCTTCATCTTTACTCTTAAGTAAATATATGTAGCAATATTTCGTGCTATCATCGATGAATGTAATGAAGTATTTGTTCCCACCTTGAGTAGGAATTGACTTTAGATCACACACATCAGTGTGAATTAAATCAAGAGGTTCGGTGTTTCTTTTTATTGTTTGGAAAGACAATCTAGTTTGTTTAGCTTCAACACATGTGGGGCATTTATGATTTGAGTCAATATTAAGTTTTGGTATGTATTCTAGTTTAATTAATCGCTTAATTGAGTTGTAATTTACATGTCCTAAGCGACCATGCCAAACATTTGAACACTCAAGCAAATAAGCAGAACTAGAACTTTCATTATTCATTTTGTTTGTCACCATTACATGCAATTTGAACATGTCATTCAAGGCATATCATTTTCCCACAAACATACCATTTTTGGACAAAACAAACTTGTCCGACTCAAACACTAGTTTAAAACCAAATTGGTTCAACAAACCACCCGACACTAGATTCTTACGAAGTTCAGGAACATACAATACATCCCTAAGCTTCACTTCTTTCCCCGAAGTCATTTTTAGAATGACATCACCAACACCTTTGATATCCGCGGTAGCAGCATTTCCCATGTAGAGCTTTTCACCATCTTCAACTTCTTTGTAAGTGTTGAAAACACTTTTGTCATGACACACATGATGAGTAGCTCCCGTGTCAATCCACCACTCCTTTGAATTTGTGTTCATAAGATTCACTTCAGAAACCATAGCCGTGAGATCAGTTATCATGGCCACCAACTCCATGTTATCATTCACCATGTTTGCTTGACGGTTTTCCCTCTTAGGTTGAGGGCACTCCGAAGCCTTGTGACCCGGTTGGCCACAATTGTAGCACTTGAACTTCTTCTTGAAAGTTCCTGCCTTTGGGCCTAGATTTTTGCCCTTTGCTTTCCCTTTGTGAGGTCCCTTGCCTTTGCTTTTGGAAGTTTGACCAGCTTCCACCATATGAACCTTAGAAGATTCAACTTCACTGCCTTTCTTCAAGGCCATTCTATTGTCTTCTTCAATGCGAAGACGCACCACCAGTTCCTCCACAGACATCTCCTTTCGCTTATGCTTAAGGTAATTTTTGAAGTCTATCCAACCAGGAGGAAGCTTTTCAACCATTGATGCAACTTGGAATGATTCATTAAGATTCATCCCTTCTGCATTGTTATCATGTATGATGACCTGAAGGTCTTGGACTTGACTCATAACAGATTTTGAGTCAACCATTTTGTATTCCAAGAACTTAGCAACAACATGCTTCTTAGTTCCAGCATCTTCTGTCTTATACTTCCTTTCCAACGACTCCCATAGTTCCTTAGCAGTTGCAACTTTACAATAAACATTGTAAAGTGCATCTGTTAGCCCATTCAACACATAGTTGCGGCACAAAAATTCTGAATGCTTCCATGCATCCACAGCAGTCACAGATTGAGCATCAGCCTGCCCTTCAGCAATTACAGGAGCAGTTTCTGTTAGGAACCGAGCCAGGTTCAAGGTGGTCAAGTAGAACAGCATCTTTTGTTGCCACCTCTTGAAGTTCAGACCAGAAAATTTTTCAGGTCTTTCAGCATGGTTAGCCATGATGTTTGGAACCGGTGCATTTGGGTTCACAACAGGGGTAGCACCAACAGCAGGAGTTCCAGTACCAACGGGAGTTGCAGACATACTGAAAGAATCGCAACGACAATCAAATATATTATTACAGGAAAAAAATCGATAGAAGTGGAGTTCATAACACACGTACCTTGTTCAATAGAGCGTGACGACGTCGCCGCCATAATGCCGCAGTGTCCTTCAAGTACCTTTTTTAGCAGCCTTGATCTTCGTATCATCATCCACTATGCTTGCTCCTTCAAATTATTGTTTCATTTCCCATAAAAAGTCATCGACCACCGTTGCTTCTCTTTTACCCATGAATGTTGATGGTTTTGGAACTTCAACTTTTTGAGCATAGATGTTGGAGCCACCTGCTCCGCTAACTACTGCACGTTTGCAAAGGGCCCAATCCGGATGCATATCCTCTACTCGTTGAGTCAAAATAGAGAGCTTACCTTGCACTTACTCACGTAATTTAGCCACCTCACCTAGGAGCAACTCTTGTAAGTCACGCATCTCTTTCCGTAAATCTCCACCAAGTTGATTGATCGCTCCATTTACATTGTCTTGCATTTCTTCGTTGTCTAATGCCATCATGCCCATTTGTTGATGTGCATCCTCAACTGAACGCACAATGTCTCTATAATGGTCCCGACTTCGCCAAGTCGCTTGTCTACGGATCCCTACATATCCTTAGACTTGCCTTGTCCCTTGCTTGCACCTTGACGAGTCTCCTCTTGTCCTCGATTTTCTTCGTTCGCCACAACACTAGTAACATTCTTCTCCATCTCACCCGCCATACCTTCCTTTACTTGATGTGCTCTGATACCACCTGTCACACAGACTTGACTCTTCAAGCTCACAGTATAACACTTAGTTCTCAAATTAAGTCAGCCTAACTCGAACCATCACATAAAATCAAGGAAGAAAGTAACTCAACACTCGTAAGCTCTTTATTGCTCTAGAAAACGTAAGCTCAATTACAATGTGGAGAGAAACGAAATGGGAGAGCCCTATATATACATGAGGCAAGAAATTACTAGGAACTAAGGGGCATTTTTAGAAAGTTTCTAGAAGATGACTCTTCATAGGACTTCTATGATGTTTCTAGAGGGTTTCTAGAATCTTTCTAAAAAAACCTATTCTAGAGGCGACTAAAATAATTGGAAAATATATCTAAATAAGATGGGTCGTTACAATAAGGTCACCACTCAAAATAAGTATTGTAGTTCAAAATCCTACCTAAGTAACAACATGTAGCTGTCAAGGCTCGGTTCTTTTCATAAGATTAACATTCAAAAGCTATCAACACGTAAGTTGAACTATTTCCCTGTTGATTAGTATGATCCCACAAACAACCGTTTGATCTTGCAAAATGTTTATTTAGATGTTACAAAAATAGAGGATTCATTATGTTATACGAAAAGTGGTTTTAGTCTTTTGCTCATTAGAACCCTGTAATCCGAATGACTATATTCTTAGAATCGAAAGATCAGTTTCTTGATGGGAAGTATAATAGTGATGCTTATTTGGAATTCATTAAAAAATCACCTAACGCTGAGATGATGTTCAAACTAAACTCTCTTACATTGTTTATCAATACATTTTTTTGAGTCAATGATGATGGGTACACGTAACATATGACATTTCCCTTAAATCACTTGATCAAATTACGACATAAAACAGGGTATCTTGTGTGCAAACTTCGTACTTAAACCTGTTCTTGGATACAAATGAAAAGGTTTTAGTTCAAATTTTGCAAATAAAAAAGAATGATAAGTGCAACTAATTTGACGTCTCACAATGGAATATTGCATTTATTTTATGCAAAGAATTGAATGCATTTTAAAACGTATGTGTAAATGACCCAATACGAATATGAAAATCATCTTGAACACCAAATGCCAATTTTGTTCTGACCCTATGCCTTATGGTTCTAGTAGTTTAAGGATCAAATTATAATCAAAACTGTAGACTTTTCATTTCGAGAAACGGTAGATGACACTAAATAAGTATCGAGTAGATATTAAAAAGTTACAAAAATGGTCTGCATATTTTAATGTGAAGCTGAACATTAATGTGACATAAGATGAGAAAAGTAAATAGATAACAATGAAGAACAAGCCATAATAATGGTGAACTTGATATTGGCTAACAAAAATAACTAAACGATAACAAACTTGCAGACCAAAGATGGCCAATACCACACCTTTTATAAAACCAAGGATGTCATCTACACTGTAAAACAAGGAGTATCCACTCCTTCCTTTGGCACAAGCTTACCAATCAGCTTAAGCAAAGAAGCATCTAAAGATCTAGCTTTTATATGATCAAGTAACATTGATACAGTTGTAGCATCAAGTGAGAAACATTTTCTTTCCATTTCCTTTAAAAGCATCTCTACTACATCATGTTGTTGGTTCTTTAGAAATCCTTGGAGAAGAATATGGTAAGTCACATCATTTGGCGAGCAGCCTCTCTTTTCCATTTCAATAAACAAATCTTTTGCTTCCACCATCACACCTTCCCAGCAAAAACCACCGATCATCGTATTATATGTCCAAATATCAGGTGGTAAACCTTTAACAATTAGTTCATTGAAAAGGCTCCTTGCAATACCAAACTTTCCACTTTTACTTGCACCATCAATAAGTATATTGTACACAATAACATTTGAATTTAGCATATTGTCACCTATCAAATAGAATAAAGAAAGTGCTTTCTCCACTTGATTGTTGTTGCATAGACCCTCCAAAATTATTCTGTAAGTGCATTCATCCGGAATCAGTTTGTTTGCTCGCATCTCATTAAAAACTTCATCTGCATCTTTACAATGTCCAACTCGAAACAATCCCTGTAGCATGGTGCTGTAAGTGATGACATTAGGTCTCATATACCTTTTTTAATTATTTCATGAAACAAATGCATGGCCTCTTCTATCTTCAATTTCTTGCAATACCCATTCAACAAACTATTATAAGTCACAATATTAGGAACCAGACCTCGAAACCCCATCGAATCAAAAGCTTCCCTTGCTTTCGTGACTTCACCTCGCAAACAATAACCATCAATAAGTGAGTTGTATGTGACTACATCAAGAATCTTTTCCTCTTTGGATCATTATGTTGATAACACAGTTTGCATCCTCCACCTTCCCTTCCTTGCAAAGTGCATCAACTAATATATTAAAGGTGTTAACACTTGGGGAAATCCTATCATCCTCCATCTCTTTGAGCAATTTAGAGACCTCATCCCAACGACATAAGTTACAAAGGCCATGAATCAATGAGTTATAAGTGATAACATCAGGTAGGATGCCTTTGTGGAAAACCATCTCTTTGAAAAGGTTGAAAGCATCATCTACCATTTGGTCCTTGCAAAGACTATCAATGATTGTGTTATATGTGACCACGTTACGTTTACAACCACTCCTATCCATTAGTTTAAGCAATGCAATGGCAGTATCATTATTGCCAAATTTGCAAAGCCCTTTAATCATAGTGGTGTACATAATTGTATCAGGTTCACAGAGTTCCTCTTTGATTAGCTTCTTAAATAATCTTTCTGCCTTTAGGACACTATCTTCTAGGATGAGCCCATTTAAGAGTGCGCTAAAGGTGCAGACATCAGGTGATATATCGCGTTTGAAGCCATAGCCTAAGACTGCAAATCCTTCACTCGTGTGGTGCATTTGGCAGCAACACTTGATCACAATGTTAATAGTGTATGCATCAACAGGAACACGAACAACATTCATTTGTTTAAAAAGCTCAATAGAACAAGAATAATGCTTCATTTTGGCAACAGCTTGCAACAACTGGTTGAATTTAACAACTGAAGGCAGAGCTTGTCTCTGTGTCATTTCATCAAACAGTTGGAGGGCATCATCGAGGTTAGTAATCTTCTCACTCATAGATCGATGATGCTTGACCATTGTTTGCCGGTTGGAAGAAGCCGTTGAATGAGAACGAGCTGAAATCGTTTTGGGGGTAAATATTCCGTTGCTTAATTGTAAAAATGATGAAGGATTTCTGAATGAAAGGATGGGGGAATGAGTAGCTAAGATGCCTTTGAATTTGTCGAGGGAACCTGAGACGATAAAAGAAGCAAGGTTTTTGGGTTTCCCTCTAAGCACCAAAACCATCTTCAACTGCGAGGTTCAACTGCTTGGATTCACGGTTAAAGGCTGACATAAGTTAATTAATTTTCGGTATCCTAACTATTTTTTTAATTTTTATTTATTTATTTATTTATTTTTATATATATATATATATATATATATATATATATATATATATATATATATATATATATATATATATATATATATATATAGGTAACAAACTTGTTAGAAGTGTTCATATATGACCATTATGATGTGCTATAGCAGGTTAAATCTTAGATATGAATGCTTTAACAAGTTCGTTACCTAGATGTGTAAAAAAAATAGTTACGCAAATATGAATAAAACGAAAAGTAAAAATTAAATTACACGAATGGTCCCTGTGGTTTGGGGGAATTTGTGTTTTTGATCGCTAACTTATTTTTTTAACTTGGATGGTCCCTACTGTTTATTTTTGTTGCGTGTTTGGTCATGTCTTACCTAAAAAGACTATTGTGTCATTATTAATTTATTTTTTTAATTAATTTTCTTATTTATGTATTTATTTTTTACATATTTAAAAAATTAATAGACCACACATATTTGTATCTCTTCGGATGATCCCTACTGTTTATTTTTAATTAATTTTTTTTTAACTCGGATGGTCCCTACTGTTTATTTTTGTTACGCATTTGGTCTCTGTCTTACCTAAAAAGACTATTTTTCCCTTATTAGTTTTTTTTAATTAATTTTTCTTATTTATGTATTTATTTTTTATATATTTAAAAAAACTAATATACCCCACATGTCTATATCTTCTCACCGTAAACCTAAAACCACATTTGAGAAATTTAATTTGGGTCTTAGTCGTCACCATCTTATCTCTCATCCTCCCAAACTTCTATTTCTTTTCTATCTTTAGTAATACTGACGTCTTCACCATCCTTTTTTTTGGTACTTTAACTCTGGCGAACCAACATCATAACCTACTGTCTCTTCATATTTAGTGGGTTGTGGTGTTGATTCGATGGAGTTGAAGGACCGAAAAAAAAAGTGATGATGAAGATGTCGATATCACTAAAGATGGAAAATAAATAGAAGTTGAGAATGATGGGAGATGGGATGGTGAGAATATACAGATATGTGACGTCTACTAATTTTTCTTAAATATATAAAGCATAAGTACATAAACAAGAAAATTAATTAAAAAAATAAATTAATAAGGGCAAAATAGTCTTTTTAGGTAAGATGGAGACCAAGCTCGTAACAAAATTAAACAGTAGAGACCATCCGAGTTACAAAATAAATTAATTAAAAAAATAAATAGTATTGGTCATCCAAGGAGATACAAATATGTGTGATCTATTAATTTTTTTAAATATGTAAAAAATAAATACATAAATAAGAAAATTAATTAAAAAATAGGGAAAACTGTAATAAAGTCCCTACATATTGACCTTATAATCGATTTAGTCCTTGTAGATTTTTTTATTCAATTAAGTCCTAAATACCGGTAATCGTATTCAATTTAACCCTTTGACCCGGTCAACAGGTCAGCCAACTTTCAAAAATTACATTTTTGGCCCAGATTTCAAAATTTGTTACAAATTTAGTCCAAAATTTACACTTTTAGCCCAGATTTTAAATTTTGTTAGAAATTTGGTCCAAACTTTACTCTTTTTGCCAAAATTTTAGAATTTTATTATGAATTTATCCTAACTTTAGTTCTTTTTACAACTTTTTTCTCAAAAAATTGTTTCTAATATGTTTTTTCATTATAAAATCATATTTGTACAAAAAAATGTATTTTCATATAAAAATCTTATATTTTCTATATAACTTTTTTTTAAAGTTATTTGTATATGAAATATCTAGTTATAAAAATAGGTATTTATTAAGTATATAAATATATACAAATCCGTTTTTATAAAAAATGTATACAAAAACATTATTCAGACACGTTTATATAAAATGTATACAAACATGTATTATATAAAAAATTATTCAAACACGTTTTTATAAAAATAACATAAACAAACACGATTATATAAAAAAAATATGAATACACACCTATTTGTGTGCACGCATATATATATATATATATATATATATATATATATATATACACTAGTGGGGTACCCGAGCGATGCAGCGGCAAATAGTTTGTTTCGGCAATTAATTTTTTTCGGCACGTTGTTTCGCGGTATCTATGTGATACTACGGCTAACTTATGCGAATAATTTTCAAGTGACGATTAGACATGCACACAAAAACCGGTTTGGGCTATAGGATCCGATCCGATCCGAAAACCGGATTTGGTCAAAACCGGTTTTGACCGAACCGGATCAGATTGAACCGGCCACCGGATTGAAACCGGATCGAGACTTCGGACAGGAAATCGGATTATACCCCGGATCGAGAACCGGAATTTGTTGAAACCGGATCCAAAACCAGTTTGAAACCGGATTTTTTGTTACCGTTAATAAACGGGAAAATTTGAATTTTTTTTTACTAGCCGTTAGAACTTAAAAAAAAACGGCTACTTTGACTTTTTTTTGACTTTTTGGCACTTCTAAACACCTATATATACCTTTCATTTGCTACATTTCAATTTTACACAAAAAATTTACTACTTATTTTCATAATACTCAAAACAATGAGCTCGAGAAATTCAACTGCGGGTCAAGATTCGGATGCAACGGTGGTTAAAATCATACCAACCATTCGGAGTAAAGAAGTGTGGGAACATTACGATTTGTGTTTGTTGTCGAACGGGAAGGAAAAATCGAGATGCAAGAAGTGCGGAATATTTTTGGGAAAAGATGGCAATAGCACTTTAAGGAGTTATACAACAAAAACTTGTCCGGCTGTAAAAGGTCAAAGCGATCCAAGTCAACCAAATATTACTCCCGACGGGTCGATATTCATTTACAACAATGATGACCTTCGTGAAAGCTTTTGCAAGTTCGTGATTCAAGAGGGCTATCCTTTCAACCACTTCGACAACCCGCGATTAACAAGGATTTTGCGGGAAAAAATGCAACCGCAATATCGACAAGTAAGTCGCACTTCTCTTAGACGTGATGCTTTAAAGTATTGGGATATAGCCAAAAAAGATATGCAATTGGGATTTTTAAATATAAAAACCAGTGTTTCTTTAACCTGTGACGTTTGGTCCTCCGTCGGTAGTTGTCCCAAAAGCTATCTTTGTGTCACGGCACATTCGATAGATCCCTCTACTTGGGTAATGAACAAACGAGTTATTGCTTTTGAACTTTTTGTGCATCCTCACACGGGGGCAAGATTATTTGCAATTTTAGTAAGCGTTATAGAGACTTATAATTTACGCGACAAAATCTTCTCTATTTCGTTTGACAATGCAAGTAACAATACCGTCGCGGCAAAAAGATTAATTGCAAAATATAAACCTATTTTGGATGGCTCGTTTTTTCATACTAGATGTGTTTGTCACATTATTAATCTTGCGGTACAAGATGGTTTAAAAATGATAGATTCGACGATTGAAAAATTCAAAACTGTGTTAACTAGAGTTTTTGGAAAAAATAAAGCTACAATGGAAAAATATCGAAAGTTTGCCATTTCCATTAACGTAACTCCATATAGTCCTCATTGGGATTGTGACATTAGATGCAGTTCAACATGCATGATGTTTGAAAGTTTGACACGTCAAAGAATCGCTTTGCAATTATTTTACAACACAATTTCAAAAGGAAAAAACCTGGTTTCGGATTATGATTGGGATTTGATGGAAGAGTTTGTGGAAATGTTAAAAGTTTTTAAACAATCAACCACTTTTCTATCGGGTGTGTATTACCCTACAAGTCCGTTGTTACTAAATGAATTATGGTTGATGTCCGCACAATTGGAACGTTTTGAACAAAGAAGTGAAATATTTGTTTTGGTTACGAGACCAATGAGACAAAAACTAGTCAAATATTTCAAAGAAATGCCACCACTTTTTACTTGCGCCGTGGCATTAAACTCATGTATCAATGTTACGGGTGTAGAGGCTTTGATTACCAAAATTTCTATGTCTTTAAATTTGCACAAAGATAACTTAAACTACATCCGTAACCAAATAAACATTTTTAATGATACTTTTACTAATTTGTTTGACATTTACGCTACAAAATATGGCAATATGTCAAACACTTTTGCAAGTGTAACCGACTCTACTAGCGGTGCATCGGGTAGTGGTGGGGGTCGAACGGATTTTCATATCGACCTCTATAACTACCTTGTGGAGGAGCAAAACAAAAGAGCACGCACATTAACGCCTAGTAGCGAACTTGGAATTTATATGGGTTCAAACTTTTTAAAATTCATGAATGCACCACAATTTAAAATTTTGGATCTTTTGGCTTGATGGAGAGAAAAGGAAGCACAATTTCCTATTCTCTCCGTCATGGCCCGTGATTTACTAACCGTCCAAGCTTCCACGGTAGCTTCGGAATCCACTTTTTCTTTTAGTGGAAGAGTTTTATCAAAGTTGAGGACGAATCTTACCCCGGTTGCGGTAGAGGTTTGCTTTTGCTTGAAGGATTACTTGGATTCTGTGGAACGTATACAACACTTGGCATCACTAGAAGGCCCACTATCACAAAATGTTGAACCGGAGATCATGGATGAAGAATATGCACAAGGCTTATCAACACCTCCGGAAGACGAAGACGATGACAATGAAGTCGAAGACGAAGACGGGGATGAAGAATATGGCATTGATGAGACCCCTAGTTACTTGCGTGGCGGTTGAAGAATAATTAAATGAAGGCGGCACGAAGTGGAAGACCACAAAAACTATTTCCATTTGGCTAAATGTTATAACGCCACTTTATTATTATTATTATTTAACTAGTTTAAAAACTCTTTCTAATTCGACGTTTGATGTATGTTTTAACTATTTTAATGTACCCATGTTGCATTTTGTGTTATATTTGAGGTCCAAAAAATGTGTATTTAAAAAAAAAAAAAAAGGCAAAGTCGGATCGGATTTCTGATCGGATCGGATTAAACCGAATCGGATGCGGAGCTCGGAAAACCGGTCAAATCCGGTTTGAAACCGGTTCGAATTAAAGGTTGAATCGGATTCGGCGTGACATCATCAAACCGGATCGGATCCGGATCCGGATCGGATCGGGTCTTTGTGCATGTCTAGTGACGATTAGTATTCTTTCAATGGGCAACATATAGTTATTTCAATTAACGGTGTTCTTTCGAGATATATATATATATATATATATATATATATATATATATATATATATATATAGTTCTATTTTGATTAAAATTTTATCTCGTTTATTAGTTTTATTTGATAAAATATGTATGTTACAAATAAACGTATCCTTCTGATGAATCACATAAGTGTTTCCACACTTATTTTCCTTCTTTTCCATAATCAAGGTTCTAAATAAAGTAAGGCGTGACTTGATGTCAATGTCAAGGCTATGTTTTTCCGAGCCTTGGCGAGCTACGTCGTTTCTAAGGCGTGACTTAAGACGACAATTTTGTATATAATTCATATTTTTATTTGTATTTTCAACTATTATTTATTTTTATACACATATATAAGTTAAGGCGGCGTTTTGGTAAAACTTGGCGGCACATACAAGCTTTGGAGCCATGACGAGTTTTTTAGAACGTTGATCATGATACTACGTTTCTTCTATAAATTCAAGATTTAATTATTCTAATAATGAAAAAGGTTAATTATATAAAATAATTTGGGCCTTTTTTTTGAAAAGTATATAGCGCTTTCATAGATTAAATTAATAAATTGATATTAGAATTTTAAAAGTTGATTATTTGAATTTAAAATTATAACTACAAAGTTTTCACTTTTAAATATAAGATTTTTATGTGAAAATACGTTTTTTTTGGTATAAATATGATTTTATAAAGAAAAAACATAGTAGAAACAATTTTTTGAGATAAAAAAGTCGTAAAAAAAACTAAAGTAAGGATGAATTCATAATAAAATTCTAAAATTTGGGTAAAAAGGGTAAAATTTGGACCAAAGTTGTAACAAATTTTAAAATCTGGGCCAAAAGTGTAAAATTTAGACCAAATTTATAACAAATTTTGAAATCTGGGCCAAAAATGTAATTTTTGAAAATTGGATGACCTGTTGACCGGGTCAAAGGGTTAAATTGAATACGATTACCGGTATTTAGGACTTAATTGAATAAAAAAAATCTATAGGGACTAAATCGATTACGAGGCCAATATGTAGAGACCTTATTGCAATTTTCCCTAAAAAATAAATTAATAAGGGCACAATAGTCTTTTTAGGTATGATAGGGACCAAACGTGCAACAAAAATAAACAGTAAGGATCATTCAAGTTAAAAAAATAAGTTATGGACCAAAAACATAAATTTCCCTAAACCACAGGGACCATTCGTGTAATTTAATTTTTACTTTTGGTTTTGTTCATATTTGGGTAACTATTTTTTTTTATACACATCTAGGAAACGAACTAGTTGAAAGCGTTCACACCTAGGATTTAACCTGCTATAGCAGGTCATAATGATCATATGTTAACACTTCCAATAAGTTTGTTACCTAGATATGTACAAAAAAAAAAGATAGTTACCTAGATATAAACATACCGAAAAGTTAATTATCTTAATAAGTCATGTTCCCCACCGTTAAAAGACCGGAGTGCTTCTATTTCATATAAAAGAGAAACCAAGAAATCAAATCGTATGCTAGACCTGTGTTTGACATTGATTTTAGAATAACTTTTATCTTTTTAATTTTTTAAAAAAGCCAAAAATATTTGGGTAATAGAAAAGTTTTTCTGAAAATGACTTTTTGTATAGAAGAAAATGATGGGTTTAAAAAAGTCATAAAAACCTAACTTTTGTGACATGTAAAAGTTACACCAAAAATCATTTTGCTAATCCAAACATATTTTAACTAGATCCTTTTGCAAAAAGTCATTCTACAAAAAGACTTTCGATGTTCAAAAACAATTCCAAACACCCCCTCCTTTTCTTTATAAGACCGTGCTTGGTCAAAATCCGGGTTCCCCAATTGAAGGTGTACGGGGCGGGGGTCAGCTTTTGACTTGGATGTGTTTTTCAATTTATTTTTATATTTTGCAAGTTGCAACAAGTTAGAAAAAAAAATCTGAATATTGAAAGACATACTTTCACAACAACTCAAATAAAGTCACATACTTAATACTTCATTTTAAGCAAATAGACATGAATTTTGGAAATTATGATTTACAAATAAACAAGGTAAAAATTGATATTTTGATCTCACAAAAATGTCTTAAGTGCCAATCACTTATAATTGCAAAATGTCGATTACAGAAAAGCAAAACAAATCACATATTAGGCATCACTTATAATTGCAAAATGGCGATTACAGAAAAGCAAAACAAATCATATATTAGGCTAAGGGGTATGGTTACCACCGGTCTACTAAAAAAGTGAAGTCACGTCAGCGACACATCACCTTCACCACTAACCTACTATCAACCCACTAACCCTTAGAAATGATTACCACTCCACAACATTTTTTTTTCTTTTTTATATTTTTGAATAATATTAAATTAAATTAAAAAATAATTCAAGTAAAACACACATTAAAAACATTAAATTAAAAAACATTGCATTAATTTTTAAACACACTAACTTAAATCCTAAAATTTTTAAAAACAACAATAAAAAAATCCTAAATTATTTATTTTTCCTAAAATACTTAAACGACAAAAAAAAATCATAAATTACTTATTTATCCTAATTTACTTAAAAAAACACACAACAACTAAAACATAAATATTAGAACCTAATCTGCATACTTAGCACGAACACGTTGTTGAATTTTCATAAATGTCGCGAGATTTTCGGTGTCGAGATCCGGTAGGGGCTTCAAGTTTATGATTTGAAGATCGGTAAGAGCGATTTTTTGGCGACGAGATTCCTCCGTGGATTCGTATTTTTTTTCTAGAAAACTTAAAGTTTTATCTATTGATTCCACAAGTCCGTGGTCGCTAGTTGCGGTTGCTTTCCCGCTTGAAGACGCCGCCCGTTTTGCTTTGTCCCTTCTCGGTGGTCGACGGAGTTGGACTTCAGGTGGACCGTCTCCCTCGGCAACATCGACGTCATCATTGAGGTCTAACCCAAAACCCGTGTCCGATTCAGAAGTTCTTGCTCTTTTGTTGGAGTCGGTGGTCGAGTCCGAATGTGATGTCTCCGGATTAAGGATCCACTTTGGACCTTTACGGCAAGCTTCCCATGCTTTTTGGTGACCAAATGGTTTACCATTGTTGGTCACTTTGAATTGGTAGCACGCTGTTGATAAAATGTTGAAATCGTTGGAACCACTTTTATGCATATTTTTTAGATTTTCAAATATGTCATTAAACTTTGTGCAAATTGCGCGAAGATCACACCATTTCCCGTTGACCGCGTCGTAGGACCGATCCCTTTTCCTTCCAAGTAACGCGTGAAAGTGATCCAAAACACGATTTCAAAAACTTTCTCCAGTTTGCGCGTTGCCTCTTCTCGAATCACAGGATATGAAAATTCAAGCTTTTGCTAAAGCTTCTTCCTCTTCTACGGTCCAAGTTGTTGCTTTCTTTTTCCCTTTTTCTTTTGGTTGCCTTCTTCGGGATGATTGTGGTGTTTCTTGGACAAGTACATCGTCGTAGTCGAGGTTCACGATTTGAGATTGAGATAATGGGACTTAAGACGATTGAGTTTGGAATTGTGGAGAAGCTTGGTGTTGGAAACCTTGGAATTGGGGAATGAATTATGGTCGTTGTTGTTAGAAGATTTGTGGGTTGTAGGGAAGGTTAGTGAATAAAGGTTGTTGTTGGATTGGAGAATTCAACAATTGCATATAAGCTTGATAATCATTAGGAGTGTTTGGGGTGTATGGAATGAGTGGAGTATTTTGGTTGGGATCCATTTTTTTGAAGAAAAGTGAAAGAAAGTAGAAGTATTTTTTATTTATTTGGAAGTGTAAGTGTGAAAGTGTTGGTAAAAGTTATATATATAGAGGTAAAAGATGTTGTTTTTTAAATTTAAAATAATTTTTTTTTGTTTAATACGCAAACGGTCAAAAAAAGAGACGTTACTCTCTCTCCAAATGTCCGTGATCCCCACTACGCCACAAGGCACCTACGCGCGCCTGGGGCGGTGTTCACGCGTAGGTGGCATTTCCACGTCACCCTCACGCGTAGCCACCTTATATCGATACCGTTTAGCCTTAGCTACGGAAAAAATGGGCAATTTGGCACACGCACGAAAGTTGAAAATAGTACAAATAATTTAAAGGAACAACTTATGTTCACATTTTGCAACACAAAATAATGTGTGTTTCTTCAATACTTGGCCGTTAAACCATTACTTAAAGTTAAAACGACTTTTTATAAGTTAACACATCAAATATCACTTATATAGTATAGGATATTAAAGTATTAATCGCAAAATTTATATGACTTTGACGCGTTTATAAATGGCTTAGAAAGAAAATAAAAATATATTACATAAATAATCTATGTCGGTAGAAGAAGATTGTGGTTTCAATCCAAAAAAAAATTTGTAATAATTTAGTCCTTAGGTTTGTTGTGGTTTTAGTCTATAGTCATGTTAAATTACAATCTTATCATTTGTAATTTCTTTTATTTTTCCTATATTGATTAAAATTTATACAAAACCATCTTTTTAAGTTGTTAATATAATGTTTTTGAGATGTCATAATATTATTGTTTTTAACATATAAATTATACCATAAATAACTATTTTTAGCCAAAAATAGCTTCTTTTAGCCCAAAACAAAAAGGTTGCCCAAAATCAATTGGGAGCAGCATAACAGGGGTGGGGGCATGGACATAGGTAGGGGTGTGAACATGGATGGGGAGGCTGGAGATTTCTAGGTGAAGGTCGGGGGAATTTCAGGGGAGGGGCAGGGGATGCAACCCTCGTCCTATTTGGTCTCATTGACATCCTTACTTCTTCATTCACACACACACACATTCATACACACACACCCACTCTCTCTATCCCTCCCTCCCTCCCTCCCTCTCTCTCTCATTTGGTTCTCTCTCTCTCCAAAACTCTTATTAGCTACTGGAGAATAACAATCCACCACTACCGCCTTCTCCGCCTCCTCCTTTCACTAAGCCAACACCTTCCTCCTCAATTTTCTTATCCTATAAATACAATTTTGGGTGAGCCTCTGACCAACATTGTGACATCCCCATTTTCACGGCCAGAAAAGACCGATTTGTTTATGCTTGTTTTTTTAATCAGAGTAATCTTTTAAAGAAAACGGTTGTAGAATTTGTTCCCAAAACAAGATATGATAATAACTTATCAAAACATTTCTCAAAGAGAATGTATTTTCATTTAATAATAAAACCTCGAGATGTCATTTTCCGATACAGATATATAAGCATAAACAGAACTTACATTCAATTACACTAATGATTTATATCTCCTTTAAATCTCTCTGTGAAATATGTCTTCGTATCGATACCTGTGATAGAAAGAAAACTGAGTGGGTCAGGCTCGGGAGCCTGGTGAGCATATAGGGTTTTCATCTCACAATGTTATATCATATATTTATAAATATAGAACATTCAAACTTGTACAATTTCACCATATAAAGGCAACTCTTATCCCACCCCATCGATCCTCACAACGACACGATCTAAACTCTTGTATCTAAAATTTTCCTCTTTACCTGATCCCTACTCACGGATCTAAAACTAACCTTTTCACCTGATCCATACTCACGGATCTAAAACTAACCTTTTCCCCTGATCCATACTCACGGATCTAAAACTACCTCCTGATCTGATCCATACTTCCGGATCAATAATTGTATCCAATCCACACTCCCGGAATAGGACAATTAACTATACCTTAATCCTAATCTGATCCATACTCCCAGATCAATAACCGTGCCCAATGCATACTCCCGGACTAGGGACAATTAACTTAGTCTTAATCCATACTCCCGGACTAATAACAAGTTTTATCTCTTTACATGATCCATACTTTCGGATCTAAAACTAACATCTTGGTCTAGTCCATACTCACGAATCTAAAACTAACCTCTTGATCTGATCCATACTCACGGATCTCATCTACCCCTGTCATACCCAACATATTTGTAGATTTAAAATACATATACAGTTTAACTCATTAAAACCTATATAGTTCATCCATTCCACCAATATCTCAAATAAACAACAATATATAAACACATAGCACGTATTTCGTAGCAAATACTTCATACTTATGTGTTATAAGAAAGTAACCACACACTCACTTGATTAGAAGATGATCGGACAACACTACGACCGGTAGAAGTAGTATTCTTCGGTAGATTTGGAAGATCTTCACAAAAATTGGCTTCTCGCGGGTAGAGCTTCGGATCGGGAATCACACTTCTCGGGATCTTCGGGGCTTCGGGACTTGCTTCGGGGCTCGGGAATGATACCAGGGCTTCGGGGTATAAGTTGCATGCAAAACGAGGTAAAAACGCGAGAGTAAGGAAGAATGGAGCAATAGAACTCGGCTGCCCTCGACTTCCTTTTATAGGGGGCTGGAAACCCAAATTACGCTGGGCGTAATGAGGATAGGGTCGCTGACTCCCCCCTTTGGATAATATCGAAATTTATATTTAAATTTAATATTTTAATTATTTAATAAACTTCAAAAATTCATATCTTTCTCATACGAACTCCGTTTTCAACATTCTTTATATCCACGCGTAGGTGAGACTACGCTCTACAACTTTCGTTTAGACTCTGTCGACTAATTTTGACTTTATTTTTATTATTTATTTTTAGTAGGACGGGACAAGAAAACTCTGTTATAAATTCATAACTTCTTCATCCGGCGTCCGTTTTGGCCTGTATTTTTATCGTTTTACTACAATTAACGAGATCTTCGATTCTCGTTTAGATTGTTTCGGCTAAAAATTGCTCGGTCTCAAATCGAGTATTCAGGCTGCATACCGCTTAGTCGAAACTTCGAAAAATCATAACTTCCTCATACGAAGTCAGATTTGGGAGTTCTTTTTATGCAAGCTCACGGTTTAACGAACTATACGGCTTTCGTTTAGATTTCTAAGGCTAAATATCGGTCTAACGTATATTCACCTTTTTACGTCGCGCAGTGTCGTGCCGGTTCTGTCGTGAAACTTCGATAGGTCATAACTTCTTCGTTATAACTCGGATTTCGGTGTTCTTTATATGTACGGAATCCTTGTAACATATACTACAACTCAGTTAAGATTATTCATCATAAATAATCTTCTATCAAAATGTCATTTTTGACGCTTGTCGTCTCTAAATTGACTAGCCCTGATCTATAGGCGTTACAATTATCTCCCCCTTAGGATGATTACGTCCTGGAATCATCAACGAAAATAGAACTTGTATAATGATTCCATAAGCTATCTCTTCATCCTAGGTAATAATCGTAACTTCTATGTTTCCTCGAAAGAGTATTTAACTCTATGGATTTCTTGACCGCAGATGATGCTCAATCTTGCATCTGCTTATCGTACTATGTTGTACTTTCAATCGTAACCTTCGAGTTACCAAATAAGTCCTTATTGTGGACTCCTTCTTCTTTTTAGGATAAATACTTTCCTTTATCTATTGTAACAGACCGATGGGTCATGCTCTATTGACCTCTCATCGCACAATGCGACGCTTAGACTCGGTCTTTTTAAAGTTAAATTCCAGAATGGAATATACCTTCCTTCATATTCTAATGTGATATAATCACATTTCAGCATGTAGCATTTCTAGGTACAACTCTATGAACAACGATTGCGATACCAATGATCGCATTGACTTCAATCTTTTGACTTACGTCAGATGTTACTTCGAACTTGGTTCTCCGAACCACGTAACATACTCACCGTAGTCGGACTCCAATTGGATATGACTGCTAACAACAACTATCTTACTAGTCATTACCGAAACAATGGTAATGACATACCAGAATAAAACGGAATCAATCACTAGCTTCTTGGTAACCTTGTGACTTTCCCTGATCCAAGTGCGAATCCTGTGCTTCCGGTAGTATATGCATCTACTACCTTTCACACCTACTCATACTCGTCCCAAGTATTTTCCCGCAGTCGACCAAGTCACCATACAAGAAAATCAGACAATCATTCAACACATCAGTTAGCAAAACTAGGGTTTATATTAATTCCTTGAAACGATTACACAAAAGTTCAAGTTCACCCTATACTATGCCTCTAATAGGCTACACCACATGTTACTTTTCATATCGCTACTTTATAACTTGATCTTTAGATATAAAATCCTTATTCCTAATTCCTTGCATTTCCATCTGCTTCATCAAGGATCATTTGAAATGCTCTTGCCTTTGGCTTTGGCGGCACATATTTTTAATCTCTTCCCTTTCTGGTCAGTTTTGTTTGAAGTGTCCTTCACCACACTTAAAGTAGGTTTCTCTTTTGTTTAGGCATTTGCTGGCGTAATGACCAGTCTTCCCGCATTTGAAGCAGGTCATTTCTTTAGAGCATTCCCCATTGTGCTTCCTTTTGCACTTGTCACACCATTATGCTCCTTCTTCGAGCTTCTTCGAATTAGACTTCGAAAATTTTGTCTTCTCATCAGACCTTGAAGATCCTTCAATCTTTCTTTTCTTGCCCACCTCGAGTCTCTCCAGTCCCCTTTCCTTTAACTGGTTCTCCACATTTCTAGCTGCTCGGACTGCTGTCTTCAAAGTAGTTGCCATCTTGACCTTTGGGCCAAAGTCGGCAGGCAGTCCATTTGCGAACCTCTCAATTTTTAAGAGTTCAGTTGGCACTAAGTATGGAAATAACTTCATATTTTCGGTAAATGCAGTAGCATAATCATCAATGCTCAATTTACCTTTCTTCAGGTTCTGAAATTGATTGTTTAGAACAAACAGATCTATCTCTGAGCAGTATTGTATCTTTAACTGCTCCAGGAATGATTCCCAAGACATCCTTAGTGCTTCCCCTTGGGACATCATATCTGCCAGTAACTTCCACCAGCTCAAGACTCCAGTCTTCAGTTGTCTAATTGCAAAGACAGTCTTCTGTTTGTTGCTACAGTCGCAACTTTCAAACACCATCTCCATTTCGGAGATCCAGTCCATAATCTCTACATGCTTTGGGCTCCCAGAAAGACTTGGGGGTTTGGCGCACAAGAAATTCTTATACATACGCCCATCCATGTTTATTTCCCTTTTCGGTTCATTCCTTTCTACTACTGGGGGTTCTGCTTGTCCAACAGTCCCACTGTAGTTACCTCCCTCCGAATGCCCTTCTTACCATTTTTGATCTACACACCGAATAAGGTGAATTTAGATCCTCATTCACGGTAGATATTTAAATCATCCTTATCACTCCAAAACGTTTACATGCTAGTTCTAATATCGTAGTCATACGCTTAGAATCCTAAACACATAAGGTTTCTAGATCCGGTCGGCAATAGACCATAGATCCGAACAAATAATAGCATCAATATAGCTATCACACAAAACATTTAGCACATAAAAGCATTCTTAGGCATCATTCATAAAATAAACTAGTGCTTGTGTCAATTTAGGTGTACTACCTAACATATTTTAGACACACTCCTCACAATCATTACTTAGCATTCTAAGTTTAAGTCTACAAATTTCCTACAAATTCCTAATTCGCTTAAACTAATGCTCTGATACCAACTGTGACATCCCCATTTTCACGGCCAGAAAAGACCGATTTGTTTATGCTTGTTTTTTTTAATCAGATTAATCTTTTAAATAAAACGGTTGCGAAATTTGTTCCCAAAACAAGATATGATAATAACTTATCAAAATATTTCTCAAAGAGAATGTATTTTCATTTAATAATAAAACCTCGGGATGTCATGTTCCGATACAGACATATAAGCATAAACAGAACTTATATTCAATTACACTAATGACTTATATCTCCTTTAAATCTCTCTGTGAAATATGTCTTTGTATCGATACCTGTGATACAAAGAAAACTGAGTGGGTCAGGATTGGGAGCCTGGTGAGCATATAGGGTTTTCATCTCACAATGTTATATCATATATTTATAAATATAAAACATTCAAACTTGTACAATTTCACCATATAAAGGCAACTCTTATCCCACCCCATCGATCCTCACAATGACACGATCTAAACTCTCGTATCTAAAATTTTCCTCTTTACTATGACAACCCGATATTTCGACTCTATGTAATGACCTAAAAAGTCAAGTATTGTAACCACTTTTGATATAATGAAATTAACTTCGAAAATAAAATGTCCAAAAATCTCAAATTAATTACCTACTATGTTAGATGACATTAAACCGTGATCGTACGTAAAAAGAATGCCCAAATCTGACTTCGTATAAAGAAGTTATGATTTTTCCAAGTTCGGCTTAGCGACAGACAGCTAAAAACTCGAAACGGAGATCGAGCGACTTTTGGCCGGAGGGATGACCCAAATGAGAATCGAAGGTCTCGACAATGGTTTTGCAACGGTAAAAAGTCTGGCAAAAACAGACGTCAGATAATGAAGTTATGAATTTCTAACAAAATTTTCTTACCGCGACCTTTTAAAAATAAATAATAAAAACAATTTCAAAATTTGCTGACGGAATCTAAACGAAAGTTGTAGAGTGTAGTCTCACCTACGCGTGGATATAAAGAACGTCGAAAACGGAGTTCGTATGAAGAAGATATGAATTTTTGAAGTTTATTAAATAAATAAAATATAAATTTTATTATTTAATCTTGGTATTATCCGAAGGAGGAGTCACCAGGTCGATCCGAGTTACGCCCAGCGTACTCGAGGACTTGGCCTCGGATCGTCCACGTCGCCCATATGTGAGGCTATGCCCCGTCCCATCTGAAGGTCCGAGGCAGTCGAGGAAGCAGTCACGCATGATGCACGCGTACGCCCAGCGTACCGAGGCGGTTCCCACCCTCTATAAAAGGGATGCGAGGGTTCCGAAGAAAAGGGCCAATTCCTCTCATCTTTCTTGCGTTTTTGCCTCGTTTTCCGTGCACATACTAACCCGAAGCCCCGGTTTCCTTGCTCAAGTCCCGAAGGTCGTTTGTGCTCCCGGGATTCCCGAGAATCCCGAGAAAATCCGCTTTCTCGAGTCGAAATTCTGCTCGGTTGTCATCTCGCCTTTTCCGATCTTTCAAGTGAGTTCATACCCTTATAATCCACACTTTTAAATGTTTTATAAATGCTTTTATATGCTTTTAAGGTGGGAAATACAAGTAAAACAGACGATTATTATTGTGTGTTATATAAAGTTTCATTAGACACTTTTTATCAACGGAATTATATGTGATTTATAACTATTATAGGGAAACTTTCGTATGCAAAATATATCATGATAACATCATATCTTTTAAAATGAAAAATGTTGTTATATATGTATCAATCAAACACTCTGGTTATACTGTATGTATATGTGTCCATCTTAGGCACTACAAAAATTATACTTTTCATAACAAGTGAGCATTTCACTAGGGATTACTATACAAACGAGACACACTTTTAGAAAAATATAATAGGTATAGTTTTACGAGAACATCACGAACTTTTACATACTATAAACACTATTTCAAGAAGATACTTTCACCAACAAGAACAAGCGAACATTTTCACACGTAAATCTGTTTGATACTAAGTTTTGTGAGACATTAACTTCACGTACGTTTGAGTACACATTTAAAGTCCTATATTATATACCAGAATCCCTTGGAGGGGGAGCATGGTGATTGTGTATAGATTTATACGGGCTTGACAACCCCGCACCCTGACTGTTAGCTACAGTACACCATTTGGGGTGACAAACGTCAGAACATTCCAACGCCTGAAGAACGTTGTGTATAGGCATTTCTAGTCAATAGCATGGTTATAAAACTCACATGGGGTATTAAAAATACATTGATTTATGGGGTTTTTCAGACGTATTGGCAATTTTATACGTACATACATTTTCTAGAAACAAACATTGGTCTTGATAGAAGACTACATTTATGCTAGTAGAAAATATGGGATTTTCTAGGAACAAACAAACAAAAACAAAACATTTCATTTCATACAAACGTTGTCATTTAATACTTATGAAACTCACCAGCTTAAATGCTGATCTACTCTTTCAAAACTACTTGTATGTCCCAGGGATTCAGTAATTACAGGTAACAAACAGCTTTTGAAGAAGGGACGCTGCGACGCCAGTTTAAATTCATATTTTGGCATCATATTGTAATTGGTTTTGAACATGTACCTTGTAACAATGTAAACTTTCAATTATATATATGATGTTTGTATTGCTTTCTTTACTATGTATTCAATTGTTACGTTACCACATGAAGTCATCCGCCCCCGAACGTTTCCGCCGTTCCGGTTTGGGGGTGTGACAGATTAGTATCAGAGCATTGTTTATAGTGAACTAAGTATATCGAACCACATAAGATATACAAACTATAAATGCTTAAGGGAATAACACTCTCTGACAAAACATTTTTTTTGCGCCTAAGCCGCTTTTCGTTTAACTTAAATTGTTAATTCATTTAAGTACAAATACATGCATACAACAACTTATTTTCATGATTATAACTATACAAGAAGTATTTAGACAATTTGTACATTACGATTAAGCCTTGATGTATGTAATCGGATTTGGGACGAATATAGCCTGATCAACTATATTCATCCGAGGTCGGACTAATATATGTCGAGGAATGGTCGTAGTGAGAAACAAGTCGAAACTTACCAAAACATCATGAGGATCAAACGCACAAATTTAAATACTATACGAGTATTTGGTACATAATATAGTTTAACCTACATGTTGAGTCTTACATGTTCCAAATTTTGTTCAATTCTTATAACCTTATTCTCGTATAGTCAAATGGCTGGATTTCATCCATTCGGAGACCCCTACTATCCCAACCAAGGCAACGGAGGATGGGTCGAAGAGGATCTCGAGGAAGACGAAGAACCCATAGAATTGGATGAAGGGGAAGACTCCAGTACTGACTCAGAGCCAGAAATAATCAACCCACCGCCTGCACAACCTCCCGTCTTCGTGAGAAATTTTCAAGGACCAACTCCCATGTGGGGGAGCCATCTTCACCATTGGAGCCAACAACAAAGTCTACGCCCTCCCTACGACATGTGTAGAGACTTCTATGATGTCAGAGGCGAAGGTTCAGCCGATCGAGCACTCCCAGTTATGATTGGCAAGATAGCCAACCAGAGTTATCAATCCGGAGTGCAAGCAGCCCGGATCCGCGAGGTCAATGTGGAAGTTCAGGTACACACTTCCGACATCCGCCGTCTAGACAAATTACAAGGGAATGATCAAGATCGCATCAACACCCTTCAAGCTCAACTAAATACAGCCATCGCAGAAATGCTAGAAATTAGAGAACAACAGGCCACTTTCGATAGGCGCCTTATGGGGTTGAAACAGCCAGACACGGAGTCAAGCTCCAAACGCAACTTACACCGCAAGTAGTACTTGCCCAACTCCCAAATTTTGTTATAAGTTAGGACCTCGGCTAAAAGTTTTATTTTTCTCAAACTTTGTAACCGGAGACCCTTAGAGGGGTCAAATTTTCTTGATCGTTGTATCAGATATTATATTAATATAATTGGCACGCTATTACTAGTACATTGAGTATTTCGTTCAATCCTTAAAATGTTAAGGAGGAACCGTATGCTTGTTTCATATATTCAGAGTAGCAAATAACTTTCATTCTTCTATCATTAAGACCCATACTATCATCTGTTGTTGAACTATGACGATTTAGTTCATGACACACATTCATTTTCTATGCAATGGAATTCTTATCCTTACCTTTTCAACCTATAGTTGAAGGATGCCTCCGCGTAGAAACCCGAGAAGAAACAACGGTGGGGAAGCACCGATACCACCACTGCCTCCACCTCCTCAGTTCGATGATGTTATGTTTCAAGCAGCAGTCACAACAGCTATGGCGGCTGCCATGTCATAGATCAATCCTCCTAGTAATGATGGTTCGGGAACTGGCACAATTCCGTCCAACCATGGCGAGAGTCATGGGCACTCCCGAGAGTGCACCTATAAAGACTTTACAAATGCCAAACCCCGAATGTTTAACGAAACTGGTGGTGTGATGATTTTGAGACAGTGGATTGAAAGGACCGAATCAGTCTTTGAAATCTGCTCCTGTCTCGAGCACAGCAAAGTCAAGTTTACCACTTACACACTTACTGACAGCGCTTTAACTTGGTGGAATGGCCACGTTAAGGCACTTACTCTAATAGTGGCAAATTCAATAAGCTGGGAGAATCTAAAGATCATGCTAATGAGAGAGTACTGTCCACGAGGAGAGGTACAAAAACTCGAGCAAGCACTCTGGACAATTAGGATGATTGGTACTGATATATCAAATTATACCAACAGATTATGCGACCTGGCAATCCTTTGCCCAGATATCATTGCTCCTGAGAGCAAGAAAATAGAGAGATACATTTGGGGACTGTCGCCCCAAATTCAGTCAAGCGTGTTAGCTTCAAAACTTGACACTTTTGAAAGTGCCAAAGAACTGGCACAATCTATTATTGATCACGGAAGTCATCAGAACTCAACGATTTCTGCACTAGAACCACAAAAGGGAAACAACAACAAGAAGAGAGGATGGCATAAAGGGAAGGGTGGGTCTTCCCAAGAGCCCTCGAAGAAACAACAACTGGTTACAGTGAATGCTGCTACTATACCTACTGCTGTTTCCACAAATCCCTACCCAGCAAAGCCTTATGTGGGTAACCTTCCAAAGTGCACCAAATGCACTTACCACCACAATGGACCTTGTCGGGAGATGCAGTGCTCCAACTGCAATAGAAAGGGACACACTATCCGTTTCTACAAAGCCCCCATAAAGCCGATCACTCAAGTTCCCAATGCTGGTGTGGGTCAAGCTTGCTACGATTGTGGCAAGGTGGGCCACTACAAAAGAAACTGCCCAAAGACAACAAATATCAGCGGAGTGGGACGAGTTTTGGCTATAGGCCACGAGGAAGCCGTAGCTGATCCTACAGTAGTTGGTGGTACGTTTCTTTTCGATAATTCATACGCATGCATACTATTCGATAGTGGAGTAGAGAGAAGCTTCATAAGCCAAAATTTTATTCACTTACTTAAACATAAACCTCGCACGTTAGAAAAATCATTCACTGTAGAAATGGCAAACGGAAAAACAGAAAACGCTAACTGCATATACATGGGTTGTACATTAACTTTAGACGGTCATTCTTTCCCAATCAACCTCATGCCGGTCCAAATTAACAGTTTCGACGTTATAGTCGGCATGGATTGGTTAAGTCTTCTTCGCGCCGACATCATGTGCTTTGAGAAAGCAGTTCGTCTTAATCTCCCTAACGATGAAACAATAGTGATTTACGGCGACAAATCAAGTACAAACCTTCGCATCATTTCATGCATCCAAGCTCGAAAGTGTTTACGGAAGGATTGTCATGCATTTCTTGCACACATCGTCGATACGAGTCAGGAAGTGAAAGACATTAAGAACATCCCAGAAGTACGCGACTTTACCGATATCTTTCCAGAAGAACTACCGGGATTACCACCGCAACGGCAAGTCGAGTTTAGAATTGACTTAGTTCCAGGGGCTACTCCAGTAGCCAAATCGCCTTATTGTCTGGCACCAGCAGTATTTATGGACCTAATGAATAGGGTGTGTCGTCCTTACTTGGATCAATTCATCACCGTCTTCATAGACGATATCCTCATCTACTCCCGAAGTAAGGAAGAACATGGCTAGCACCTACGAAAAGTCTTAGAAACGTTACGATCGGAGAAGCTATATGCGAAGTTCTCTAAATGCGAATTTTGGATTCGAAGAGTCGAATTTTTGGTCCATGTTGTTAGCAAAAAGGGAATACACGTGGACCCCTCCAAAATTAAGGCCATTGAGAACTGGTCGGCACCGAAGACACCTACAGAGATTCGTCAATTTCTAGGTCTCGCCGGCTACTATCGCAGATTCATAAAGAACTTCTCTAGCATTGCGAAACCTCTTACTACATTAACCCAGAAAGGTGTGGCCTTTGATTGGGAAGCAAAATAAGAGAAGGCGTTCCAAACACTGAAACAGGCCTTGTGCACCGCACCGATACTATCCCTCCCCGAAGGGATAGATGATTTCGTAGTGTATTGCGATGCATCAAATCAAGGACTTGGTTGTGTTCTTATGCAAAGAGGGAAGGTTATTGCCTATGCCTCCCGTCAGCTTAAGACACACGAAGTAAACTATACAACACACGATCTTGAGTTAGGAGCAATGGTATTCGCTCTGAAAATCTAGAGACACTACCTGTACGGAACAAAGAGTACTATTTTCACCGACCACAAGAGCATTCAACACATTTTCGATCAGAAGGAGCTCAACATGCGACAACGACGGTGGGTTGAGCTGCTCAATGACTACGAATGCGAAATTCGTTATCACCCTGGCAAGGCCAATGTAGTAGCTGACGCCCTCAGTCGAAAAGAATACACTGGTCGGAGAGTCAAATCTCTGACTATGACTATCCAATCCCACTTGTCCACACAGATTAAGGAGGCTCAACTGGAAGCTTTGAAACCTGAAAATATGACGAGTGAATCCCTGAGAGGAATGGAAAAGAATCTAGAAATCAAGGGTGGCGGAGCATATTATTTCATGGACCGTATTTGGACATCGAGACATGGTGGCTTCAGAGACTTGGTCATGACCGAAGCACACAACACAAGATATTCCATTCACCCAGGTTCAGATAAGATGTATCGAGATCTTAAGAAACTATACTGGTGGCCTAACATGAAAGCAGAAATTTCTACCTTCGTAAGTAAATGTCTTACTTGCGCAAACGTTAAGGTCGAGTACCAGAAACCCTCAGGATTACTACAACAACCGGAGATACCGGAATGGAAATGGGAACGGATTACTATGGACTTCATAACCAAGTTGCCCAAGACAACAGGTGGACTCGATACCATATGGGTCATTGTCGACAGGCTGACCAAATCCGCACATTTTCTACCAATCAAAGAGACTGACAAGATGGAAAGGCTTACAAGAACTTACATAAGGGAAATAGTACGACTGCATGGTGTTCCAATATCCATTATCTCTGATAGAGATAGTAGATTCACGTCAAGGTTCTGGCAGTCACTACAAAGTTCCCTGGGGACTAGGCTGGACATGAGTACAGCCTACCATCCACAAACAGACGGGCAAAGTGAGAGAACGATACAAACTTTGGAAGATATGCTGAGAGCCTGTGTGATTGACTTTGGAAAGGCATGGGATGCCCATTTACCCCTTGTCGAATTTTCATACAACAATAGTTATCATACGAGCATAAAGGCTGCTCCATTTGAAGCTCTCTATGGGCGTAAGTGCAGGTCCCCTATGTGTTGGGCTGAAGTTGGTGACACATAGTTAGCTAAAGGACGAGTTCCTGAAAGCACTCTCACCGGTCCGGAAATAATACGATAAATGATAGAGAAGATCGTTCAGATTCGTGAACGATTGAAAGCCTCTAGAGACCGACAGAAAAGCTACGCTGACAAAAGAAGGAAACCTTTGGAATTTCAGGTAGGAGACCACGTTCTATTGAAGGTCTCACCCTGGAAAGGCTTGATATGCTTTGGAAAGCATGGAAAACTAAATCCAAGATACATAGGGCCTTTCGAGATTCTCGCCAGAATCGGCCCTGTAGCTTACAAGCTTAATCTACCACGTGAACTTAGTAACATATATCCAACTTTCCAAGTCTCAAACTTGAAAAAGTGTCTGTCCGATGAGACTCTTGTTATTCCACTCGACGAGATCGAAATCAACGAGAGCCTCAACTTTGTGGAAGAACCGGTAGAAATCATGGACCGTGAGGTTAAACAAACGAAACAAAGTCGCATACCCATCGTGAAGGTTCACTGGAACGCCAAGCAAGGACCTGAATTTACATGCGAACGCGAAGATCAGATGAAACAAAAGTACCCTCATCTTTTTCTCTGATTCACAAGTATCTTTCTTACTTTAAATTTCGGGACGAAATTCCCTCTAACGGGGGGATGATGTGACAACCCGATATTTCAACTCTATGTAATGACCTAAAAAGTCAAGTATTGTAACCACTTTTGATATAATGAAATTAACTTCGAAAATAAAATTTCCAAAAATCTCAATTTAATTTCCTACTATGTTAGATGACATTAAACCGTGATCGTACGTAAAAATAACGCCCAAATCTGACTTCGTATAAAGAAGTTATGATTTTTCCAAGTTCGGCTTAACGACAAACAGCTAAAAACTCGAAACGGAGATCGAGCGACTTTTGGCCAGAATGACCCAAATGAGAATCGAAGGTCTCGACAATGGTTTTGCAACGGTAAAAATTCTGGCAAAAACAGACGTCAGATAATGAAGTTATGAATTTCTAACAAAATTTTCTTACCGCAACCTTTTAAAAATAAATAATAAAAATAATTTCCAAATTGGCTGACGGAATCTAAACAAAAGTTGTAGAGCGTAGTCTCACCTACGCGTGGATATAAAGAACGTCGAAAACGGAGTTCGTATGAAGAAGATATGAAATTTTGAAGTTTATTAAATAAATAAAATATAAATTTTATTATTTAATCTTGGTATTATCCGAAGGAGGAGTCACCAGGTCGATCCGAGTTATGCCCAGCGTACGCTCGTACGCCCAACGTGCTTGAGGACTAGGCCTCGGATCGTCCACGTCGCCCCTATGCAAGGCTATGCCCCGTCCCATCCGAAGGTCCGAGGCAGTCGAGGAAGCAGTCACGCATGACGCACGCATACGCCCAGCGTACCGAGGCGGTTCCCTCCCCCTATAAAAGGGATGCGAGGGTTCCGAAGAAAAGGACCAATTCCTCTCATCTTTCTTGCGTTTTTGCCTCGTTTTCCGTGCACGTACTATCCTGAAGCCCCGTTTTCCTTGCTCAAGTCCCGAAGGTCGTTTGTGCTCCCGGGATTCCCGAGAATCCAGAGAAAATCCGCTTTCTTGAGTCGAAATTCTGCTCGGTTTTCATCTCGCCTTTTCCGATCTTTCAAGTGAGTTCATACCCTTATAATCCACACTTTTAAATGTTTTATAAATGCTTTTATATGCTTTTAAGGTGGGAAATACAAGTAAAACAGACGATTATTATTGTGTGTTATATAAAGTTTCATTAGACACTTTTTATCAACGGAATTATATGTGATTTATAACTATTATAGGGAAACTTTCGTATGCAAAATATATCATGATAACATCATATCTTTTAAAATGAAAAATGTTGTTATATATGTATCAATCAAACACTCTGGTTATACTGTATGTATATGTGTCCATCTTAGGCACTACAAAAATTATACTTTTCATAACAAGTGAGCATTTCACTAGGGATTACTATACAAACGAGACACACTTTTAGAAAAATATAATAGGTATAGTTTTACGAGAACATCACGAACTTTTACATAATATAAACACTATTTCAAGAAGATACTTTCACCAACAAGAACAAGCGAACATTTTCACACGTAAATCTGTTTGATACTAAGTTTTGTGAGACATTAACTTCACGTACGTTTGAGTACACATTTAAAGTCCTATATTATATACCAGAATCCCTTGGAGGGGGAGCATGGTGATTGTGTATAGATTTATACGGGCTTGACAACCCCGCACCCTGACTGTTAGCTACAGTACACCATTTGGGGTGACAAACGTCAGAACATTCCAACGCCTGAAGAACGTTGTGTATAGGCATTTCTAGTCAATAACATGGTTATAAAACTCACATGGGGTATTAAAAATACATTGATTTACGGGGTTTTTCAGACGTATTGGCAATTTTATACGTACATACATTTTCTAGAAACAAACATTGGTCTTGATAGAAGACTACATTTATGCTAGTAGAAAATATGGGATTTTCTAGGAACAAACAAACAAAAACAAAACATTTCATTTCATACAAACGTTGTCATTTAATACTTATGAAACTCACCAGCTTAAATGTTGATCTACTCTTTCAAAACTACTTGTATGTCCCAGGGATTCAGTAATTACAGGTAACAAACAACTTTTGATGAAGGGACGCTACGACGCCAGTTTAAATTCATATTTTGGCATCATATTGTAATTGGTTTTAAACATGTACCTTGTAACAATGTAAACTTTCAATTATATATATGATGGTTGTATTGCTTTCTTTACTATGTATTCAATTGTTACGTTACCACATGAAGTCATCCGCCCCCGAACGTTTCCGCCGTTCCGGTTTGGGGGTGTGACATTTACCTGATCCCTACTCACAGATCTAAAACTAACCTTTTCACCTGCTCCATACTCACAGATCTAAAACTAACCTTTTCCCCTGATCCATACTCACGGATCTAAAACTAACATTTTCCCCAGATCCATACTCACGAATCTAAAACTACCTCCTGATATGATCCATACTCCCGGATCAATAATTGTACCCAATCCATACTCCCGGAAAAGGGACAATTAACTATACCTTAATCCTGATCTGATCCATACTCCCGGATCAATAACTTTGCCCAATCCATACTCCCGGACTAGGGACAATTAACTTAGTCTTAATCCATACTCCCAGACTAATAACAAGTTTTATCTCTTTACCTGATCCATACTCCCGAATCTAAAACTAACCTCTTGGTCTAGTCCATACTCACGGATCTAAAACTAACCTCTTGATCTGATCCATACTCACGGATCTCATCTACCCCTTTCCTACCCAACATATTTGTAGATTTAAAATACATATACAGTTTAACTCATTAAAACCTATATAGTTCATCCATTCCACCAATATCTCAAATAAACAACAATATATAAACACATAGCACGTATTTCGTAGCAAATACTTCATACTTCTGTGTTAGAAGAAAGTAACCACACACTCACTTGATTAGAAGATGATCAGACAGCACTACGTCTTGTAGAAGTAGTATTCTTCGGTAGATCTGGAAGACCTTCACAAAAATTGGCTTCTCGCGGGCAGAGATTCGGCTCGGGAATCGCACTTCTCGGGATCTTCGGGGCTTCGGGACTTGCTTCGGGGCTCGGGAATGATAACGGGGCATCGGGGTATAAGTTACACGCAAAACGAGGTAAAAACACGAAAGGAAGGAAGAATGGAGCAATAGAGCTCGGCTGCCCTCGACTTCCTTTTATAGGGGGTGGAAACTCGAATTATGTTGGGCATAAATTAAATTACACTGGGCGTAACGAGGATAGGGTCGCTGACTCCCCCCTTTGGATAATATCGAAATTTATATTTAAATTTAGTATCTTAATTATTTAAAAAAACTTCAAAAATTCATATCTTCCTCATACGAACTCCGGTTTCGACGTTTTTTATATCCGTGCGTAGGTGAGACTACGCTCTACAACTTTCATTTAGACTCCGTCGGCTAATTTTGATTTTGATTTTTATTATTTATTTTTAGTAGGCCGGGACAAGAAAACTCCGTTATAAATTCATAACTTCTTCATCCGACGTCCGTTTTCGCCTGTATTTTTATCGTTTTACTAAAATTAACGAGATCTTCATTTCTCGTTTATATTGTTTTGGCTAAAAACCGCACGGTCTCAAATCGAGTATTCAGGCTGCATAACGCTAAGTCGAAACTTCGAAAAATCATAACTTTCTCATACAAAGTTAGATTTGGGCGTTCTTTTTATGCACGCTCACGGTTTAACAAAATCTACGACTTTCGTTTAGATCGCTAAGGCTAAATATCGCTCTAACGTAAATTCACCTTTTTACGTCGTGTTGTGTCGTGCCGGTTCTGTCGCGAAACTTCGACAGGTCATAACTTCTTCGTTATAACTCGGATTTTGGCGTTCTTTATGTGTACGGAATCCTTGTAACATATACTACAACTTAGTTAATATTATTCATCCTAAATATTCTTCTATCAAAAAGTCATTTTTGACGCTTATCGTCTCTAAATTGACTATACCTGATTTACGGGCTTTACAAACATTAAAGTCTGTCACCAAGCTTATCCTCTAACCTTTCATCCGCCTCCCCCAAATGTCATGTTTGTTGTTTCAAACTATTTTAAGGTTTGTTTCAGATTTTGGTAAGGCTTTGTAACATCCATAAAATTTACACCAAATTTAAACTTTTTAATCATAAATAAAAACTAATAAACGATTGTTTACAAAATGTTTTCAGATCACTATCCATCAAAGTGTCCCAAAATCATAGCATAAGGATGAGGAGCGGTACGGTCACGCGTTCGCTTTGCCATGGTCTCTTGAAGTACCTGAAACAACAAACTGAAAACCGTAAGCCCGATGGCTTAGTGAGCTACCCCCAAAATACCAATACCACACTGACCAAAAACCATATCAATAACAATCAATCAATCAACATGCATACTGGGCACGAAGCAGGACCGCCTCAACCCAACCAACAAGCAAATAACAATGTGCGCATAACTATCATATACGGGCATATACAAACATCAAACATATCTATCTTACTGATCATCAATCATGGAATTCTCTAGAAAACTGACCTGGCAGGTCACTAACATACCAATCCCTACGGATCATCAAAGCATAACATAATGTCTACCCTAATTCCAATCAAGCAGATCATAATCACATGTAGCATACCATAAAAATAACAACTAAAGGGCCGGCCTTGGTGTCGTAGACCCTATCGATATAGTGAGGATAAATCACCTCGCAGATGTCGACTCGGAAGGTAAACTCCAACTCTCGGATCACTCGACACAGGCTCCACCACCTATGATCATAGTATAATATACTCATAAGTCCTTAACATTATAAGGTACTCCATAACCCACTAGTCAACCCCTAATCAAGGTCAAAGTCCTCAGTCAAGGTCAACAGTCCATGTTGACCTCAACTCGCCGAGTCCCTTGAAGCACATTCCAACTCGCCGAGTCATCGGGGTGAATCGTCGAGTTCCTTCGAATCTCGATCAAACCTTAAGTCCATCTATCGAGTTTCCTCCTTGAAACTCGACGGATATACATGCAAACATATCCTGGTTAAAACTCATCCGACTCGTCGAGTTGTTCTTCAACTCGTCGAGTCTTATGGCAATCTTCATTGGACTCGCCGAGTTGTTCATCTAACTCGTCGAGTTCACGGCCATCTTCATGCGACTCGCCGAGTCAACCTTGCGAATCGCCGAGTCCATTCAGTCCTTTTTCCATATAGATCTATTTTGAGCCATGCAGTGGTTCCAAATCACAGATCCAAGCTTCTAGGGCATGCTTATCACGTAAAGTTGCAAACTTTACGTGCATGCATGGCTTTAAAGGCTCTAAATGCCAAATCTAAGCTCTTAATGGGGCTTCATGCACAAGGGGGACCTCAATCACGACCAAAGCTGTAACTTTATGTTTCTAGAATCCAAGGAGGGTCCAGATCTGAAGTTACAACTTCAGATCTAACCCATACTCACCTTATCAACTTCAAAATCCATTAAAAACCCTAGAAACTCAAAAAAAAGGAAAAAGGGAAGTAAAGATAGCACTTTGATACCTCCAAAGGATGCTAACTGAGGTAAATCCGACTTTCCACACCTTCATTGCTTCAATTCATTTGCACTCCTAGCTTTCTTCCTCCAAGATTCTCTTTCCAAGCTTTAAACACCCACACAAGGCACACACACACGTATAAGACTCTCAAGGACCCCTTTGGAACTGTAAAGAGGTCCAAGGGAGGCTAAGGTCCCTTTAAATAGGGGTGAAAACCCCGTTATTTAGGGTTTCATCTGCCAGCTCCTACTCATCGAGTCCCCATACGGACTCGTCGAGTAGGTCACTTAACACGCGATCCCATCCCGCTGCTACTCGACGAGTAGGTCAACCAACTCGCCGAGTAGAGCTTAACCCAATAAATCATACTTAAGCAATACCTGAGAATCGGGGTGTTACAGGCTTGTTTCAGAATGAACTATAAATGGAGGAATAAACAAGAGAATTAGAGACTAAGGTTTTTTGGGAGGGTGAACAAATTAGAGACTGTTTTTATTGTTGTTATAAGTTTTATAGTGGGAAGCTAAAAAGCTAATATACTTATGGTTCCACTAGTGAATGTTTACCGAAAGAAACGAGAAGGAGAAGGTAGTAGATGGGGCTCAGAATCAGAACCATTGAAGCATGGGATTCCAATCCTTAATGGATTTGCACTCCAATTGTTAGTTATTTGTGTTGAACAGATGCGTCATTTGAATTCGAATTTAATTATGGATTAATGCATTGTTATTCCATACCAGCATTCATTGTTGTAATCTTGAAGGTTAACTTGATCCAAACAATAAAAAAATTCCAGTCATATTTGTGCCCATATCTGTTTGAACTTTGAGTAATTTCGCTTGAATTTGACAATTGGTTTGTTATGAAATTAAACGGGAATTAGTATTACCACCATAACTTTTTAGATCCATTGGTTGCCCTTATTGTAGAAGTTTTATTGATCAATAGATTCCCCCTTCTCGTGGATGGGGCCTGTTTAGATATCTAGGTTATATATTCTTTCTGTAAGAAAATGAAGACTATGCCATCCTTTTGATTTCTTCACATGAGAATGGGAGAGAGGAAAATATGGATGGTTGACGGAGGAGAACTGATATATGCATATATTTTACACCATATCTTAATATTTTTAGCCATTTTTATGCCTATTATAGAACAAAAGGTACTTAATCTATTATATGTTGTGTTTCAGTGGTAAAAGACATGCTTGGAGCAAAAAGGAAGCTAGAAGCTGGAAGCTAGGAACTTGGATCAAGGCTAAAATGAAGAAAATCCTCATTACCACATCGTGGAATTTTGAAGTTTCCGTCAAATCTCGAAGACTTTTAGATTACGGGATAAACCAGAAGACTATGTCGTGGTGGACTAACTTCGAGAAAACTATAATTAGAAGACATGGAAACTTTGGTTGGAAATATTATTGTCTTTTGAAGGCCAAGAACACACTTTGAAGCTTGGGGTTGAGAAGATTGATTTAAAGCTTGGACTTGAGAAGATTTAAGGTAAAACCAACTTACTAACACTTTTTCTTCTTGACTTTGATTATGAATTACAAGACGAACCTCATTTTTATTTGTTTACCTGCTGAAATCATGGGCTAAAAACCTATGAATTTCGTTTAGATTAGATTGCTTGACTTTTTATGGTTTGATTTATGGTTATGATTTAGCTTGGTTGGTTATTGTTACTTTAGCTTATTAAAGAACCTCTTTATGCTTATGACAACTACTCTTCTATTTATTGTTGAGTTTAATCAAGTTTGCATGACCATCATTCTTAATTGAACTTGAATCTTATGATCTTTGTGAATTGCAAAATTATAGGACTAGTTTTTTGACCAAAACCTAGGGTTAAATAGAAAAGTGATTAAGTAATTGTAGAAGCTAATATATGACAACCAATCATATATTGAATTGATTTAATGAACCAAATTGATCAATCCGTTATAGGTCTAATTTAACTCGATCCGAACACTAGTAAATTTGTTAGTTTATTCGCCTAGTCACCGTATGAATGAAATTATTTGCTAAAGGATTAGGTTAGTGAACATTAACATGGTCATCTTAGGAATCGGTAACCAACGAAACATTAATCCATTGCACTTCCATAAATCAACCATAATAGCAAGTATATCAAAGCTAAAGGAAAGTCTCTCAATTATCTCAGGTTAAATCGTCTTTTGTGTTTCTTGCTTTTAGTTTTAGTTTTTGTTTCATTAGTTGATAATTAGTCAAGAATTTTAATTAAGGTAATATGAACTTGTAAAATCAGATAAAACCCCCCTTTTAGTTGTTTTTCTTAGTTTAACTTTTAGTAGTTATTTTTCTAATCAAATAGAGGTCAGGGGTTCAAGTCTCGGTGGAGACATAAGTGGTTATTTAGGAGTAGATCTAGATTGGTTAGTTTGTCGTTCAAAAAAAATATCATTCCCTATGTTTGACACCTGACTTACCTAAGCTATTCTACAATCTGACTAGGTACACTACCTAGGGGCATTCTAGCTAGTTAAGTTTGTTAGGTTATAAATTTAAAACTAGTAGGTACTTTTGTGCACATCAAGTTTTTAGCACCGTTGTCGGGGAATGGCTTATTTGATTTTCATTTTAATTGCTTTTAGTTATTTGATCCTTTTTGTGGGGTAAAAAACGCAAAAAGTTAATTTTTATGCATTTATTTTTCTGTCTGATCAGCAACCACGTAATGGGCATCTTGGCCACATCGTGGTTACGTTACAGTCATTTTTTAGTTTAGTTATTTTTTGTTCGTTTTATGCGTTTTTTTAGTTTTGTTTTAGCAGTAAAAATGGGGGACATAATGAACATGACAATGGAAGAGTACAAGCGGCATATGAGGAACGAAAACAAATGGGGTCTTGATCCACCAAGAATCCCAACCACAACAAAGTTAGAACTTCTGGGGCACATTCTTAATATGCTAAAAGATCTACTTTTTATGGAAAGGAGCATGAGGGTGCTTATGAGCACATAGAAGAATTGGTGGAGGCTTCACATTATTTTAATGCACCAAATGTGAGTAAAGATGAAGTGATGCTTCGACTTTTTCCGGTCAAATTGAAGGGTAAAGCTAAGGAATGGATAAAATCACTTCCCTTTGGAGCAATCACGACATGGGTTGATTTTAGGACTGAGTTCATAAACCAGTTTACCCCTCCTTCAAAAGTGGTGAGGCTAAAGTGAAATATCCAGAATTGTCAAAAATTAGAAGGGGTTCGCTATAAGAAGCTTGGGAGTATTACAAGAGATTGTTACGACATTGCCCTCAACATGACTTAATGTGCAACAATAAATATCGATATTTTATGATGGAGTCAATGTGTGCACTCGTCAACTTCTAGACTCGCAAGGGCCCATGACAAAGAAGGATATGGCAACAAATAAAGCTTAAATTGAAGAAATCTCTAAGCATTTAAGAGAGTATCACAACTCAAATGAGTATTTCACTAGAGTAATATCAAGTATATATGGAGGTAAAGATGTTGTCAGTGCAGTTATTGCAAAGCTCAATGCAATGGAAGAAAAGATCACAAAAATGGGAGGATCAATTCAAGATAGATGTGGAGCTTGTGGAGGGGGAGGGAGGGGGGGATTTTACAAGGGATTGTGAGTTAGAGTACAAGAGAGGTCGAGATACAAAATAAATTTAACAACTAAAGCATGATCTTAGAACAAGTGCAATCAGAGAAAATATATGCTCTCGAGTCAATGTTATTTAGATTCATGGAAGCTAGCGAAAAAACAAGATGATGCTACAAACACAATACTTAGAGAATAAAAAGAATCTACTTTAAGTATAATTAACAAGGCTTGTACAAGAAAAGCTACTAGATTCACATTCACAAAAATCGAGTCAATTCAAAACGCTCAAGTCATGGTCGTTTATATAGAAAAAAAAAGACGAATTGGTGCTTATGGAGGACCTTGAAGAGCAGTCTGATCAGTCACTCAAAATAAAAATGAAAGAAGAAGAAGAGTGTCGTTATTCTGACCAGTCACCGCGACATGGAGGCAACAATGTCACGACGTGGAGGCAATAGTTCCACGTTATAGACGATAAAAAATGATTATGATTTTTTTTGTCATTAAGCCATATCGACCACCTCTCCCTTTCCCATCTCGTGGCAATGCAAATTTGGTGAAACAAGAAAACACAATGTTCCTTAAGCATGATGAATTTGAACGCGTGAAGGAAGAAGAGTGGGAGGAAGGGGAGGAGCCTTTACCCGAAGAGCAATTGGAAAAAGAAGTGAATTATTCGAAACCTCCGGTTTCAATGCCTATGATTTTTAATGTGTTTGCTTTTTAAAGACCGCCACATCAAGTCACAGAATTGATTGAAGAAAAATAAGAAGAGAGTGATGAGTCTAATTTTGATAAGAAAAATTCAGAAAGAGACAAGACAAAAGGTAAAGACACGGGAATGAGAAAAGAAACCAAGCAAAAGCACAAAGAAGACGTCAACCCAACAATGCAAGAAAGCTCAAGAAATGCATTCAACAGACGGGTTGCCTACAAACGAACAAGGCTCAAGATGATGGAGAAGGGGATGTTACACTTCCACCTGACGTAAAATAGAGTGGGAAGGAGTCTGGATCACAAATCTTCAAAAAGAAGCGCTTACCGGGAGGCAACCCGATGTTATAAGAGTTTGCATTTTCTTTCTTTTTGAATTATTTTTAGTTTTGTATTCATTTTTAGTTTTTTTGTTGTAGTTTAACCAAATGATGATGTGTTTCTCTAGTCTTTGATATTATTTTGTAGTGAAGCAGTGAAGAGCTTAATTGTGAATCGTCGGGAGATATAAGAAGACTAGAACCTAGAAGATGTATTTTTGAATAAGTGTGGGGTACATAACGGGAAAAGTTTTGAAGAAAAGCACTCTGTGAAGACACCATGACGTGGTCATCATTACCACGTCATGGCAATTTAGATTTTCGCAATCAAACGAGTTCTGACTAATCATTATGACGTGGCCCTCAATTACCACATCGTGGCAATTCTTATTTTCACGATCAGATTTTTCCACCATCGACACCGCGACGTGGCGTCACTTTCCCACGTTGTGGTCGGGTTTTAGTGAAATATTTTGACGTTTTTTTCACCGTACTTTTTTAAGATGCAAGTCTATGGTTCACATTTTTACGACACATTTACGAGTATTTTCATGGGTCCAGTTTCCAGTTACATTTTCGAGATGTCCAAGCTTTCCCACCAACAATTAAAGATCGACCTCACAACTTCTATCCCAGGGGAGCTGATAGCTTCATTTTATTACTTCTTTCTGTAGTTTATTTTTAGTTAAAACCATTTCATTTTAGTTAATCTTCATGCATATTTTCTCTTTTTGTTATTTTTCTCCTTTACCGGGTGTTTTCCAGTCTTTTGAGCTTATTTGCAGGATTTATCGAAGACTTTTTGTTCTTGGTGGCTTAGAAGGGTGCAGGACTTGTGGAGGCTTGCGGTTTGCTTGTGGATTTGGAGTGGTGCGATTGGGCTTGGTGCTTGCATAAACAAGAAATTAATTTGGACTTAATTTGTGAGCAAGGATGATGATGAGGCAACGCGGAATCGAGCTATAAGAAAATTGAAGGAGTATTGGGTCAATCATTAGAAGGCTTTAGAATGGAAAATGGGCTCTAAAGAGTTGTACTTATGGGATGAAGTTGAAGAATTGAAGATTGGGCTAGAATGCATGTTAAATGGCCCAAGTCTCACATTCAGCGTGACCCACGCGGTCCGCGTGAATTGTGCCGAGTTGTTTTCGGGTTTTAACTTGTTGACTCTATTTGTGGAAGTTTGGTGGGTGACTTTTGGACCCTTTTTGAATCCAAAAATCAGCTCCCTTTTGCTGGGGATTGAAGGCATTGTGGAGACTTATCACTTGAAGAACATACACCATATTCTCTCTCAAAAAGCCTTGGAAGATTTGAAGAATTTTTGGAAGAATAGTGTAATTTCCTTCCATCTTGCATCTAAGACAATGTTTGGTACCACTAAACTATATTGCTTTTCTTTTACTTTGGCCATGCTTGGCTAAACCTTCATTTGGTTGATTAGGGTTTAACCCTTGGATGATTAATTGCTTTGAAGACTTATCATTACATTGTGTTTGAAGTTTATGGAAATGTTTTCTAGTTAAATATCTTGTTGTGTTTATTTATCTCTGATCATGAGCTTGGATGAATGAATGCTTGTTTTTGTTGACTAATTTCTTGGTTATGTAATGGACCTTCAAATTAGTAAGCAACAAATGGTTTATATGTTTGTTTTCATTTCATTTAGACCATGGAAATGTTTCCTCCATAATGATAATGTAAGCCTTTGATTATCTTTTGGACTTGGTAACTCTTACAACTTAAAGCTAATTGATTTTCACAAGATTTTATGCTTCATTGATTTTGTGCCTTCAATTAAGAAAATGTGTTAAGAGCTCCTCTAACCATTTTAATTTCTAAGAAGAGTTTAGGCAATTTGTGCTTATGAATTGCTATAGCCAAGTTAAACCAATTCACAAATGTTATTCCATTAATTCTAATGATAAGTCAATCGTATCATCCATTAGGTGTACCCCAAAATCAACCAATTATACTTCATTGAATCTAAGTCAATCTTTTACTTGTTTACTTGTCATATTTTCACTCTAGCTAGTTTTAATTTTGTCAAACAATCGAAAAGAATTAAACACCCCCTCTTTTTACTTTTAATTTTATTTTGCAAGTATTTTACAAAGAGATTTACATAGAGATTTAAATTGAACCAATCTCCGTGGATACGATCCCTTTACCACTATACACTATTTTAGTGTGTAACATTTAGGTTATTTATTTTGTTGGCCTCGACAACCACCAAAATTTTGGCGTCGTTGTCGGGGATTGGTTTATTTTTAATAAATTTGTTTCTCTATGCCCAGATCTCGGCGTACAGGTAACTTGATTTACAACCCAGAAATCAAAAAAGAAGCAAGGCGTTTGGCGAAGGAAAAGCGAATTGAACATGGTCAAAATTCTAATCCTCACAGGGATCCGGAAGTTGAACCCACTTCATCAAGTGATACGGAACCCGATTCTAGTCCCGACCCCCGCCAAGAAATTCCCAAAACACCACCTCTACAACAAGATCCACCCATAATTGAGCCAATTGCAATGGCGGATGGAGGAGAAGCTCCATAAAAAGGACTTTGAGGCAAATGATGGAAACCGATGTTACACAAACTCCAACCAGTATCAATTACCCGGTTTTAGAGGGAGGTTTGGAATTGAAGTCAACTCTAGTCCATCACCTCCCAACTTTTCATGGATTGGAAAATGAAGACCCACATAAGCATTTGAATATGTTCCACATTATTTGCACTAGCATGAAGCCACAAGGGTCAACCGATAACCAAATCAAGCTAAGGGCATTCCCCTTTTCATTAGCCGATAGAGCAAAGGATTGGTTATTCTATCTTCCCCCGAGGTCAATCAACTCATGGACCGACATGGCAAGAGCTTTTCTTGATACGTTCTATCCCGCTTCTAGAGTCTCAAGTCTTAGAAATGAGATTTGTGGAATCCGCCAAGGTCAAAATGAGACTTTTCATGATTATTGGGAGAGGTTCAACAACTTGTGCTATAGTTGCCCACAACACCAAATTCTGGAACAACTCGTCATTCAACACTTCTATGAGAGATTGTTGCCAATGGAGAGAAGACTAGTTGATGCCTCAAGTGGTGGTGATGTCTTTAGTAAAACTCCACAACAAACAAGACAACTCTTCAACACCATAGCCGCAAATTCACAACATATTGGCCCTCGCCAAGATATGAAAAGAGACACACAACAAAAAGTCAATGAAGTGGGAACATCAAATCTTGAGTCTCAAATCAATGATCTAACCTCTGTTGTACAAAAGCTAGCCATGGGACAAACTCCACAAGTGATGGTTTGTGCGATATGTGCAACAATGGGACACCCTACGGATATGTGTCCCGTTCTCCAAGAAGATGCTGAACAAGTGAATGCCACGAGAGAGTTCCAAAGTTACCACAACAAGCCATCCAGTTACCAAAATGCTTACAATTCAAGTTGGAAGCCAAATCCTAACATGAGCTACAACCCAAGACCATTGCCTCAAAATGCATTGGTTAGACCATCCTATCTGCCACCACAACCTCATTACCAACATCCACAACCACACTGTCAATCTAAACCGCACCCCCCACATCATCATCAATAACTTCCTCAATCTCATCCAAGTAGCTCCGGAATGTCTCACGAAGATATTGTCAAATCCCTAGCCACAAGCACCCAACAATTCCAAAAAGAGACAAGAACTAGTATCTCTAACCTTGAAGCACAAATGGGAGATATAGTTACATCCATAAGCAAGTTGGAATCCCATGGTAAACTCCCTTCTCAAACCGAAAAGAACCCAAATGTCAATGTGGTGACCTTGAGAAGTGGCAAACAAGCTGGGGAAAGTAGTTCAAAGAAGAAGCCAAGGGAAGAAGAGGAAGAAATAGAGATCATTCCCATTGAAGAAGCTATAATCAAGAACGATGCATAAGTCGGAGCCCCAAAGATGAATACCCCTCTAGTGACACCAATAGCCACTCAACCACCGTTCCCTTCCCGATTTGCAACTTCAAAGAAGAATATGGAGGAGAAAGAGATTTTGGACACCTTCCGAAAGGTGGAAGTAAACATTCCTTCTTGAAAGAACTTTGTACCAACAAGAGGAAGTTGAAAGGAAATGAGAAAATCTCGATGAACGAAAATGCATCCGCGGTTTTACAAAGGAAGCTTCCACCCAAGTGTAAAGATCCCGAAATGTTCACGGTCCCTTGCAAGATTGGAGATGTCACTTTTAGTAGTTTTATGCTTGATCTTGGTGCCTCTATCAATGCCATGCCTTATTCGGTGTATAAGTCATTGAATGTTCGACCCTTAAGTGAAACCGGTGTCATAATCTCTCTTGCGGATAAATCAAGTGTCTTTCCTAGAGGTGTTTTGGAAGATGTCCTAGTTCAAGTAAACCAATTGGTCTTCCCGACGGATTTCTATGTGATTGACCTAGATGAACATGTATCCTCAAAATCAGGCATAATCTTACTTGGGAGACCATTCTTGAAAACGGCTAGAAAAAAGATTGATGTGTATGCGGGAAGCTTAACAATGGAATTTGATGGAGAAACAATAAGTTTTACCATTTACGATGTTATGAGGTATCCTAGTGATGTTTCATCTTTGTGACTTATAGATGTTGTCGAACCATTAACTCAAGAATTGTTCGAGTTGTCTAATGATGACATGTTGGAGATGGTTTTGAGCAAGGGGTTTGATTGTGCGAAATTAGCCAAGAAGTTGAAGCTCTACTCGCTAGACCCCGGAATTGAAATATTAGTCAACAATTTGGAGATCAAGTGATGGGATTAAAACAACTTTTAATCTATGAAGATCGATTATATCTTGAACAAGTATATGAATATGAAACAGTAAAAACGCAATAATAAGAACAAAGCAGCTTGAATCAAACGTGTCGAATGATTAAATAAAATCCTTAGAAGAGCTCGATTAAGAACATCAACTGTAGAGGATTAGAAGATTACAAGAACGATTAAAGAAAATATTGTACTCTGTATGAATCGCTATATCGATAATCTCTAAAACGTTAACCTAATATGCATGCAAGCATTAACTTATATACAATACATAAAAGGCTCTCGGTTGGACAGGCCCAAACCAGAGAATACAAGGCTAAACTAACGAGCCCAAAAGACGCAACATCAAAACTATCTTCAGCCCAACAATCTCCCCCTTTGCGTCAATTTGGAGCGAGACCTTCACTTGTGACTTGGGCCGGCAGCTGAAGCTGGTACCTTCTTCTTCACGGTGTTAAACAGACACTTGGTTATGGAAAGGATGGTCTGTCTAAACCGAATGTACCAATTGATCATATCATTGAAGTACTTGATGTCATCAGCCGAATTCTCCTTACACCGCTTGATGATTGATAAGACGTGTTCCAAGCAGGCAGTGGTGTAAAGGTGCTTGTCAGCTAAAGCGAAGAGACATTTCTGTCCTTCGGCTCTAGTGAACATCACTGAGTTTCGCCTCGGATCTATCTTGCCCATTTGCATTTGATTTAGATCACTGGCCGATCCCACAGGTGCTACTTTTGGTTTCTTCTTAAAAACTGTGGCGACCTCCAGATCCATTAGGGCAACCTCCATGATGTAGCAAGCCAACATCCTTTTGACATGGTCTATGATGGGACCATATTCGGATTCATTTGTCAGCAGGATATTGTACAAGACTATCCAATCATGAGGATTTAGATTGGGCAGATCCGCCAGGGAGATAATGTGAGCAGTTCTTGCAGATCCACGAATAAGCTTGAACTTAACGTTTGTGAATCTCCCCACGGCATAAGGCTTCAGCACTCGAACGCTAACAATCTTCTGGGCGCTCCATGTAAGGTATTGAGGGCGAGCGGCCTCCAGGTAGAAGTCAATGAGCTCCCTGTCAAGCTCATCATTCGGATGCGGGACTTCAAAAATGTTAGAGAAGGCGTGGAAGATGAACGCCTTTCGAGTCAGCGGCATATCAAACTGCGAATCGATAGAGTTGTTGCAGTCGAATGATATCACCGGCTCGAGCCATAGTATGCATGGAGTCTTTATGGCCTCTTTTATCATACGATCCCTGGTCCAGGCAGGGAAGAGCAACATTCGGCTCTCAAGGAGATTGTGGGCTTCTTTTTGCTTTCGTTCGGCTTCTTTAGCCTCACGCGCTACACGACTGGCATCGTCTTCAGCATTGCGACTGTTCTTTCTTTTTAACATGTCAGCAATGGTCTCCTTGTCTCCATCTTCATCTTCATCTTCATCTTCATCTCCTCCCTCAGCTATATTTTTGCCTTTGTTCTTCACACCCGAACCCGAGGCATGACCAGTTGGGGGTGGTTCGGTTGTGTGAGTAGCTTTGGAGGAAGGAGGTGGTTTTGATCCTTTCTTCTCATCTCCCCCTTGTTTCAGAATGGACACGAAACTCGGTAGGCCTTCAATTTTGCTTAAAAGGTCCATGGCCGGAGAGAGTTTTTCAGCGAGGGTACGCCTCACTGAGTGATTAAGGATGGGGTCGTGTGCTTCCAGGATGTTTGATAGAGCTGCGTGGACATCCGAAACACACGTCTTTATGACCTCCCTCTCGGATCGAAGAGCTTCCAATTGTTGCTGGGAGTTGGAAAGCTGCGTGCTCTTGACCTTAAGGGCGGTAGTCTTATTCGCCAAGACGTCCATCAGAGAATTTTCTGCCGCAAGATCCTCTTGTAGCTTTGCCAGGCGGGCATCGATGGAGGCACGAAGTGCCGAGTTGTCGTCGCTAAGATGTTGTCTGAGAGTAGCGAATGAAGACAGCTCCGTCGAGACAAACTTGGCCAATTGTTGAACAACTGGTTCCAGAGTCGTCTTAGTGGCTTCGGCGCTCTCCTGCAAGGACTTCAGCAGGACAGAAGCGTCATTGAATAGTTTATCGACTTTTTTGGTCGCTGCCTCACAGGCTCGGGTGGAGGCGTCTATAGCAGTAGTTGCTGAGGCCACGGAATCATGTTGAGCCCTGGAGAAGGCGTCAACGATCTTCTGAAGGGCAGCTTCAAACAAAGATGACTGCTGGTTGGAAGAGGAGGCGAGAAGTTGATCAATCTTCTCGTTAAGCTCGCGAAGTTGCTTCTTTGTCACAGGAGCATCATCCTCCTCATCACTCTGAACTTGAAACGGACTATAGTAGACCGAATCGAAGTGCATGTGATCACCACCAAGGTACTGATCGTCGCCATCGGAGGCGTCTTCTGGAGATTGAGGTGGTGGTGAAGCAGGGGGTGTTATGGGTTTGGTTGGTTCAGGTTGAGTGGGTGGGGGGTTAGTTTCGGGTGGTGGTTGTGTATGGGTAGGGTCGGTTGTATGTGTTTGAGTTTGTGGTGGTTCGGTTACAGGAGGGGTTTCGGTAACTGGTGGTGTTTCGGTTGATGTGGTGAATATGGGTGGAGGTATAGGGAATGAAGTTGGGGGAATAGTGGGGTTTATGGTGGGAATGGAAATAGGAATTGTGGGTGGAGGTGAAGGAACTGGGGATTGGTGAAGTTCCATCTCTGGGGTTGGGGACCGAGGTGGTGTGTTGCCTCGTTGAGGAGATTCGTCTCCTTGTGATCCTTCAGAGTCCGAACTCCCACCTTCGGATTCGCTAGAAGAGGAGGGAATAACGAGCTTCCGCTTCTGTTGGGTCTTCCTCCTTTTCGGCTGTGGGGATGAAGCAGCCTTCGGTTGTTTTCGCTTCTTGGGAGAAGGTCCCTTTGGAGCTTTAGACACTTGCTTCCCCTTCTCTGCCTTTTTGCCCCTGGCCACCGGTTTATCGGCATCATGAATTGACCGCAGCATGTCCGATGTCAGTTCCCTCGGACCAGTTGGCCTAAACTCCTTGATCGTCCTGATCAGTCTGCTATCGGCGGGCACATCGGCATACATCGACTCCGGGATAGAGCCAATAAATGAGAATTTTGATGCATCGGATACGATGATCTTCTTGGTATGAAACGTACCAATAGAAGACATCGATGCACCATCGGCAGTTGGAACATTGAACTTGTCCATGGCCCATCTTGTGATCAAGATCCAGAACCGGGCCAACGACACCTCAGAGTGTCGGGAAGAGGAAGAGAGGCTCTGAATCAGTTGTTGCCAAAGTACAAACCCATAGTCCAGGTTTATCCCATTGTACACCCCATACATTATCGAAAGGAAAAGACGACTTGCACCGTCAGATCCTGAGCTCCTCTCTGACAGACCCTTGAAGAGAACTATAAATAACCCATTCCACTGGGCGGTAGGCAGGACTTCTTAAACTTGGCGACGGAGGTGAGAACCTCTGTGTAGCCCATGTTGTAAAACATGCTGTACAACATCCCAACCGGAATCGTCTCCGGGTTGACTCGCGATGGGTCAGCAGCAAACCCTAACATAGTACAGAAACGGGGGCGAGAAATCGAGGTCTTGTGGTCTGCCACTTCAAAGAATACCCTGTCGACGGCCTTGTCGTAGTAAGCCGTCGCATAGACCTGAGATAAGGCCACCATTGGCACCGTTTCAATCCGTGACAGTGCAGGAGAAAGCTAGGAGTACTTGAGGCATTCTATGACCGACGACATGTAGGAATCATACGCCAGTGGGTTCAGATCAATGACTAGGCATTGTTGGGGCCGGATGGGAAGAATCTGAGAAGTTGCATGAACAGAAGAAGACTCAGCCATTGTTGCAGGTTTGGAGAAGAAGATGAACGGGAGAGTGTTTGGGAGTGTTTTTGCTTTGGAAATTATGGAGTCAGTAAAGAGGTAAAAGGTGGTGTTGATGGCTTTTTATAGTAGGTGATAGGAGAGAGAAAAATCGTTTCAAATCTCTTATGGAAATACGAAGCGGGTTTTTGTGAGTGACTGATTGGTGACAGTTGGGGCGTGCGATGATCTCGTAGGAGAGAGAGTGTCAGATTCCTAGGATTACGCCGCCCAATAAGCACCGGTTCAGAGAAAGGAACCGTTTCCATTTCCACACGCGCCTCTAATGCCAGAGTGATGACGCTTCAATATCGCACACGCGTCCTTTAAGTGTCAGAAAAAAGCGCGGCCGTTTCAAATTCACGCGCCCTCCTTTTTACCGTCGTTTGAATTTCTATCCTTTTAACTCCCGCCGAGTCAGCAACTTTTTGTCTTATCCCCTTTTAAACGGCATTGTAGAGTAAATGAACCACATGGATAGTTTCTGACCACAACTTCATTATGAACCATCCAGTAATAATCCAGCTTGTAAAATAATTAGTAACGGAATTTTGGATAATCCAGGATTTTCGTGCAAAGAGTGTAAAAGAAAAAGAAATAAAGCAACTCTTTTTGGGATTATCTGTGATGTCAATAATGACACGAAACTGTTGATCCCGGGCACGAATCTCTTCCTTCAAGGTCAAGAGAGACCTCAAAGTGTTAGTGTGGAATCCCGTTGAATTACGATCAAACATTTATTAATAAATGTTGAAAGGCTTCTTTTAATAAGGCTAATTAAGGGTGGTTTCGCTTTGATTCATCAATTCGATTCTTGATATAAGAAAGAAAGTGAACAAAGTACTTGTGAGACCGGTGTAGTCTGTTGAACAAGTAGGTTGGAGTTGATTTTGTTTTGGCTTTGATTAATATGAAATCTCATATGAAAATTTAAAACTGGATCCCTTGGGAAGAAATGTTATGGTGTGTAACAATTTCATGGGAATCACTTAAAAGAAAAATTGAGATTTCATGAGGGTACATTCGTCAATTCATTGGTGAAATCTTGATCAAATTAATTGGTCACCGTCAATTCGTTGGTGTTGAATTTTGGGTTTCACTCAGCTCGTAGTGGCACGAAACTAAGATCATAAACACAGATGTTGTGTAACCATAAACCTCAGTGGTAGTTTCTGAGAGTCTCAAGGGTTACGTTGATGAAACGAATGTAATGAAGAAGGGTAATGGGGATGGTGTAGGAAAACATAGTACCTCTGCTGCGAACATAAGGACCAAGCAGGAAACTCTTAACTCATGTGAGAAAAGAGTGAGGTAGCTCACGATTAGAATAAATATGTTAGCCTTCTTGGGAAGACAAGGTTTGTGTATACCAGGTTTTGAAGGCTATTATTCAAAATCTTATGAGGCTTGGGACACATACAGCAGCATGCTTCTAGGGACACTTAAGAAGTCATCAATTGTATCCCCATAAACAAATGAGCACACACAAAAAAATAAAATATTTTTGGAGTTTTGATATTTAAAAAAAAATTAAAAAAATAAGACTTAAAAAATTATAAAATAGTTAAAAGAAAATACGATTAAAAAAAACTTTGGAAAAATTTGAAAAACCGAACCCGAACGTTCGGTTGGGAAAAAGTTGAAAAACCGAACCCGAGCGTTCAGTTGGTTTCGGTTCAGGAAAATTTTGAAAAACCAAACCCGAACCTTCGGTTGGTTTCGGTTCAGGAAAATTTTTTCGGTTCAGGAAAATTTTGAAAAACCGAACCCGAACCTTCTGGAGGTTTCGGTTTTGGAAAATTTTAAGAAACCAAGGAGTTTAGATATGCAATTTGGAAAAACTTTTTACACAAAGAAAAACAAATTTTGTACAAAGAAAATATACAACTCAGAAAAACTACCTTTGAAGTAATGAGCGAGTCAGATGGTTGAACCGAACCCGAACGTTCGGTTGGTTTCGCTTCTTACGTTTGAGTTTGAGAGGTAGTGTGAGGTACTGACTCTGATTCCATCATACCTAGCCCTTGCAATATTTTATTGAATGATGCTTCAGGAAGAGCTTTGGTAAAGACGTCTGCCAGTTGATCAGTGGTTCTTACGAAGTGAACTTCGACATTTCCATCTTCCACATGATCTTTGATGAAGTGATACCTCAGTGCTATGTGTTTGGTTTTAGAATGTTGCACTGGGTTATGACAGATCCTAATTGCACTTTCAGAGTCACAATATAGTGGGATCTTCTTCATATTGAGTCCATAGTCTCGAAGTTGACTCTGGATCCAAATCACTTGGGATGTGCAGGATGCAGCGGCAATGTATTCCGCTTCGGCAGTAGACAGCGACACACACGTTTGTTTCTTGGATTGCCAGCTGACCAACTTTCCATCAAGAAATTGACAGCCACCAGTTGTGCTTTTACGGTCGAGTCCACATCCTCCAAGGTCAGCATCAGAATAGGCTTGAACGAAGAAGCCTGAATTGGATGGATACCATAGACCTAAGGAGGTGGTTCGCTTGAGATAGCGTAGGATGTTCTTAACTGACAGCATGTGAGGTTCGCGTGGGTTAGCCTGAAATCGAGCACAATAACACACAGAAAACATGATATCAGGCCTGCTAGCAGTTAAATACATCAGTGAGCCTATCATTTGACGATAGAGCGTGATATCGACAGCCGGTTTATCTGGTGAAGGGGTAAGCTTGGTGCCGAATGCCATTGGGACTTTGACTTTTGAGTCACCCATCATTCCAAATTTCGCTAGGAGAGTCTTCGTGTAAGCTTCCTGATTGATAAAGATGCCTTCGGGTCCCTGTCTTATATTTAAACCAAGGAAAAAATTAATAGGACCCATTGAGCTCATTTCAAACTTAGTCTCCATCAACTTTCTGAATTCAGCTGTTAAGCTGGGATTCGTGGAGCCAAAGATGATGTCATCGACATAAATTTGAACTATCATAAGGTGGTTACCTTCCTTTTTGCGAAAGAAGGTTGGGTCAACCGAACCTTGTTTGAATTTAGACATCTTTAAAAATTTTGTAAGCGTTTCATACCAGGCTCTCGGAGCTTGTTTGAGGCCGTACACAGCTTTATCCAGAATATAGCAATGATTTGGATACTTTTCGTTCACGAACCCAGGAGGTTGCTCCACATACACAGTTTCTTCGAGTTCTCCATTGAGAAATGCACACTTGACGTCCATTTGGAAAACCTCAAAGTTTTTGTGAGCAGCATAGGCCAGAAATATTCTAACAGATTCTAGCCTAGCTACTGGAGCGAACGTCTCTTCGTAATCTATTCCTTCCTCCTGACAGTATCCCTTGACCACCAGACGAGCCTTGTTCCTTATGACATTACCTTCCTTGTCCATTTTGTTCCTAAAAACCCATTTGAGACCAACAACCGAAGCATCTGGAGGAGTTGGAATGAGGCGCCAGACTTTATTCCTTTCAAACTCGTTCAGTTCGTCTTGCATTGCTTGAACCCAATCAGAGTGATCGAGGGCAGTGTTCACTGTCTTCGGTCAACTTTTGATACGAATGAGTTAAACATACAAAACTCAACCTTTGAAAATAAGGATGTCTGTTTTGCCTTCAGTTGAGATCGGGTTAGAACTTTTTCAGATACATCACCAACTACTTGAGAGATAGGATGATCTCTGGTCCATTTGGTAAGAGGAGGGTAATTCGGATCGAAGGTTGGATCTAGTTCAGCGTTGATCATCTCTTCTGGCTCAGATTGGCTATCGTAATCAAGCGTCATATCATCATGCTCCCCCTCAATTGATGAGTCTTGAGAAACATGAGGTTCAGGGGTTTCTTGTGGTGCTGGACTTTCAGACGTTGAAGCACCTTCGTTTGGAGGGGCATCTTCGGTTGGTGAAGGACCTTCGGTTGAAGATGTAGAGTTTGGCTCCCCCTGGACTTGTGAGCTTGGCTCCCTCTGGACTTGTGAGCTTGGCTCCCCCTCGACATGAGAACTTGGCTCCCCCTCGACTGAAGCATTAATGGATGGAGATTCATCAGTAGGCGATTCTCCTTCATGTATTCTTCTTGCAGCATCTTCGACAATCTGCTTCATATGATCAATTTTGTTGTCAGCTGCACCTGCTTCTGAGAGAGAAGCTTTTTCCGGTTCGTCAAAGAGTTCCATAAATTTCTCGTATAAATTGGCGATCGAGACTGTGACTTGGCCAGTTTGAGGAAAGATTTCCCCGGCAGTGTCTTCTATGGCCTGTAGCTTCTTGACATAGCTATCATCAAAGGTCACATAGTATGTCTCTTCAATCCTTCTTGAACGTTTGTTTAGGACCCTGTACGCCTTGGATGTGAGTGAGTAACCCAGAAAGATTCCCTCGTCGGCTTTGACATCAAACTTGTTGCGGTGTTCTTTAGAGTTAAAGATGAAACACCTTGAGCCAAACACATGGAAAAATTTCACATTGGGTTTTCTGTTATTTATTATCTCATATGGTGTGAGCGTGAATCGCTTATTGAGATAGGACCTGTTCTGTGTATAACAAGCAGCAGAAATAGCGTCAGCCCAAAAATAAAGAGGTAAGGAAGCGAAACTTAGCATAGTTCGGGCAGCTTCACACAAGGATCGGTTTCGTCTTTCGACTATTCCGTTCTGTTGTGGTGTGTAGGGAGCTGAGAAATTGTGACTAATTCCCTTTTCTGCAAGAAACTCTTCAAACTCCCTGTTCTTGAATTCAAGACCATTGTCGCTCCTGATGTTGCGAACGACCTTCTTGAGCTGGACTTCAATTTGCTTGATAAACACTTTCAGCTTTTGAGTCGCTTCAGATTTGAGCTTTAGAAAGAACACCCATGTAAATCGTGAAAAGTCATCAACGATAACAAGAATATACTTGCTACCAGCGATGCTTTCGATAGATGAAGGACCACACAAGATATGAAGCAATTCGAGTGGTTCAACAACTTTTGTGTTGATTACAGATGGGTGACTTTGACGACTCTGTTTTCCCATTTCGCATGCAGCACACAAATGCTCTCTGTCGAACTTGAGCAATGGAAGACCCCTAACATGACCTCCAGTGACAAGTCGGTTGATATCTTTGAAATTGAGATGAGAGAGTCTTCTGTGCCACAACCAGCTTTCGTCGGATTGAGCTTTTGATAACAGACATATGGCTGGGTTTCCTTTGATGGGTTTCATGTTCAGAGGAAACATTTCACCCTTTCGCTCTGACTTTAGAATCACTTTGTTTGTCTTTTTCTCTATGATTTCAGAACCTTCATCATCGAATGAGACTTTGAGACCTGTACCTCCAACAAGCTGAGATACACTGATGAGGTTGTGTTGGAGTCCTTCTACATAAGCCACCTTCCTTATTGTAAAGTCACCATTCGTTATCATCCCGTATCCCTTTATGGTGCCGAAAGAGTTATTTCCAAACTTAACGTTGCCACCATTTGCAAGAGATCTGTATTCCCTGAGCTCCTCTTTCCTCCCTGTCATGTGACGCGAGCAGCCACTATCGATGTACCATTCTTCGTCAAACTGCTCGTCACTTATAACCTGCAAAAATTAAGCAGATTTAGGAACCCAAAGTTTCTTGGGTCCATGTGAGCTTTTCATGGGAACGGGAATAGTAAGAGAGATGTCAACTAGATATGTTCGTTTTATTAGAGTTGTTTCATCTTTCTTTTTAATGGTAAAGACTTTTATTTTGTTAGGATTGGGTGTGTTCGTTTTGGACTCTGGTTTGGATTCATCGACCTTCTGCTTTCCCTTCTGTTCAGCTGATGAATGAGGTTTTTGAGAACAAGTGGGATTAGCTTTAGAGCAAGATGGAGATGAATAGGTGGAAGTAGAAGAATTAGAAGAACGAGAAGAGTTAGAGTGAGAGGTTTTGGATGGAGAGGACTTCCTGGTTGGTGACTCTAGGTGACTCTTTTGCTTTTGATCATTGGAGGGACTGACCTTAGAGTCTTGTTCTCCTTTGACTTCAGAACTGAACCTCTACGTTTGGTTGGAGTTGTTCTTGGAACCGAACCTTTGGTTTCGGTTGAAGTCCTTTTCAGAACCGAACCTTTGCCTTCGGTTGGTATCTTCTTGTGAACCGAACCTTGGCTTTCGGTTGGAATTTTCTTGTGAACCGAACCTTGGCTTTCGGTTGTTATTTTCTTGTGAACCGAACCTTGGCTTTCGGTTGGAATTTTCAGGCTTTCTTACAGGATTGTTTTCATACTTCAGATTCTTGTCTTTGTGTGAATAGTATGCATTCTGGGAGTGCCAGAATTGTTTCCTTTCAGAAAGGTTTTTCTTGTATCTTTGGTTCCTTTCTATCTTCTTATCCCTCATCTGCTTAGGTTGATGATGAACGTTCGCTTTCGTTTTTGTTGTCATCTTGGTTGGTTCCTTTTGAACTTCAGGAGTTTTACTTTGAGCCGAGGGAGCAGAGGGAATATCCGAAGAAGATTCAGTTTGCACTGAGGAAGTGGAAGGAATATCTGATGAAGTTTCACTTTGAGCTGTTGGAGTAGAGGGAATGTCTTCTTTTGCTGAATGATCATTATCCTGAGGAATATCTTTCGTACCACTGGTACTTGGCTCATTGAAGTTATCCGACTTATTTAATGGTTCAGGGATGTATCTTCCTTTGCTCATCCAGGAGGTTCTTTCAGACAAGCCAACAGTTTCGTTTGCATTATCAATAGGAGCTTCCCAGAAGTACTCATCACAGCCATCAACATTGTCTTCGTTAACAATGGCTGTGAGTTCAGCTGTTTGATGTTCAGTTACTCCATTCACCTTGTATACCTGATTCGGAGTGGTCCTGAGCTTTTGATACACAACAGCTTTTTCTACTAATTTCGGGGACTTTTGTTGGGACAATCAAGCGAATTCCACAGAATTTTCAGAAATAAGATTTTTGTGGTTTTCAGTTTCGCTTTTAACAAATTCTGAGCAGTCAACCGTATCCTCTACAGAAATTTCACTCATGTTTTCGTCCTCGTTAAGCTCAGATGCATTTTCAACATCGATTTTATTTTCTGAGCTTACGTTAGCGTTTAGAGAGTCAAATTTTTGCATGGTTTCGGTTCTCAGTTTAAGTCTGTCATTTTCGTCCAAAAGATTTTTGAGCATGTCCTTGTGGTCTTTGGATTTGATGAAGGACTCAATTTTGTCCAGTCCATACATATAGGTTGGGTTGACATCATCAGACGATATCACACTCTCACAATTATAGGCTTCGGCATCGATTTCATCCTCCTTAAACTCTAGGAAGGGCAAAATCATGCGATGGATCTTTTGGCCTATCTCACAGTCTAAGTGAAGTTGAGTAATATTGGAATATAAACGTTTAGCAATTAAACAAAAAAACATTTCGTTGTTTTAACAATTTTAAATTATCTCTCTGCAAATAAATGTTTTCGTCTTTGACTTTAACTAATTCCGACTCTTTTAACTCAATCCACATTCGCCGCTCCTCACTCTTCGACGCCACCCTGCTAAATTGATCAGTCAGGTTAGAATTGGTGACTCGATTTTGAGTTAAGGTACTGTCTAAATGAGAAATTCTTGTATTAACATTTTTTAGTTCTTTCTCATATGAGGATGATGGTACTTTAGATGAAATAAAAACAGATTGTACCTTCTTTATCAGTTCATCGAGCTCATTGAATTGCTGGCTGAGTGGTTTGGCCGTAAAGCACATATCCTCCTGCACCTTCGGTCCGTCGCTTCCTCCATCGGTGTTGTATCCCCTCATTTGTGATACGTCAGTCACCATAAAGCATTTTCCTCCACTGCTTTCCTCCTTAGCCACATACGCCTTTCCATGGGTAGGCTTCCTTACTTCTTCATCTTCTGAGTCAGTAGACCAAACTTCTGTGCTACCGAACTCATCGTCATTAACCGAACCCTGCACAATAAGAGCATTAATAGAAGGGTTAGCTGTAGACTTCTTCTTTCTCAACTCATCCAATCTCTTCTGCAGCACGGCTTCCTCATCATTTCCATCGTCCTTTTCAGCCATTTTCTTAAGAACACAGTCCTTAGCATAATGGTTCTTGCCACCACAGTAGAAACAGCTTACTTCGGAATCGCCATCTGCCTTCGGTTCCTTCTTGGGCTCCTCAGCCTTCGGTTCATTGTTCACTTTTTCAGAGCTATAACTCCCCTGCTAGTTTCGGTTTTTGTTGCTGGGGAATCTCTTCTTTATGAACCTCTTAGGATTGGACACCATCATGGCATAATCCTCAGACGTGAGGTCATATTCTTCCAAGTTAAGCTCTTCATCCTCTATCACAGCTTTACTTTTAGATAGGAGGGCCAACGAACCAAGACTAGAAACAACGTTCTTCTCTTGTATCACAATCTTCTCTTGAGACTTTAGAATACCCACCAGTTTCGCCAAAGAGTATGATTTAAACTGCTCATGGGCTTTGACTGTGGAAACCACTACTCTCCACTCAGATCTTAGTCCGTTCAAGAAAGTAACCTTTTGTTCGATAAGCTTTCTTTCAATGTCGTGTTTGATCATCTTGCTGAGAAGATGATTGAAGCGATCAAACGTCTGGGTCACCGTTTCTTCGGCCCCTTGCCTGAATTCTCCAAACTCAGATAGAAGCAAGGTTTGGATAGAATGTTCAAGATCTTCGTCTGTGGAATACAGTTCGCGAAGTCTATCCCATACTTCCTTCGCCGTAGTACATGAGCTGACCAGTCTGAATGTGTCTGACTGAAGGGCGAATCTGATCAACCTTAACGCCTTAATATTACACTGGAATTTGTCTTTCTCGTCTTGTGCAATATCCTTCACGTTCTTAAGCAGATCGTTGTACTCTTTTTGTGTCTTGATGATTCTGGATGTAGCAGAATGAGAAAATGGTCCATTGATGATGGCTTCCCATATGAGATAACCATTGTCCTCCGATCCAATCACGTAATCTTCAAAATGATGCGCCCATACTTCATAGTCATGGGTGTATAAGATTGGAATCTTTGTCGTCGAACCGATGCTGTTGGAAATATTAATAGGGTTTGATTGCGCCGCGTCCATTATGATTGTAAAAACCTGTTCAAAGATCAGACTTGTAATAAAGCAGATTAGGGCAGAACAATAAATATTAAGATACGTCAATTAAGATGACGGCTCAATAAATATCGATGATTGCGGAAAACCCTAATGGAAATCTTTTTCACAGAAAAGATGTGTATCGATTACACAGCCTCCTGCTCTAATACCAATTGATGGGATTAAAACAACTTTTAATCTATGAAGATCGATTAGATCTTGAACAAGTATATGAATATGAAACAGTAAAAACGCAATAATAAGAACAAAGCAGCTTGAATCAAACGTGTCGAATGATTAAATAAAATCCTCAGAAGAGCTCGATTAAGAACATCAACTGTAGAGGATTAGAAGATTACAAGAACGATTAAAGAAAATATTGTACTCTGTATGAATCGCTATATCGATAATCTCTAAAATGTTAACCTAATATGCATGCAAGCATTAACTTATATACAATACATAAAAGGCTCTCGGTTGGACAGGCCCAAACCAGAGAATACAAGGCTAAACTAACGAGCCCAAAAGACGCAACATCAAAACTATCTTCAGCCCAACATCAAGAAGACCACCCAATTTAGTGTGAAGCAAATTGAATTACCTCAAACTCACACGAGATTGCCGCCCTCCCTTGTCCAACCGCCGAAATTAGAATTGAAGGTCCTTCCTCAACATTTGAAGTACGCGTACTTGGGAGACAACGAGACTCTTCTGGTTATCATTTCAACTCATCTAACCGAGTGTGAAGAAGAGAAACTCCTCAAAGTGTTGAAGGAACACAAGGAAGCCATGGGTTGGACGATTGCGGATATCAAGGGATTGAGCCCCTCCACTTGTATGCACAAGATCTTGATGGATGATGAATGCAAGCTGAGTCGGGATGCGCAAAGAAGATTGAACCCGCCAATGATGGAAGTTGTGAAGAAAGAGATATTAAAGCTTCTTGATGCGGGGATGATCTATCCAATCTCGGATAGCAAGTGGGTGAGCCCGGTGCAAGTCGTTCCAAAGAAGATGGAAATCACGATGGTTGAGAACAACAAAGGTATGATGGTCCCTACCCGTGTGCAAAACGGGTGGAGAGTATGTATTGACTACCGCAAACTCAATTCAAGCACACGAAAAGTTCATTTTCCATTACCTTTCATTGACCAAATGTTAGAAAGGTTGGCCGGGAAATCTCACTATTGTTGTCACGACGGGTATTCCGGTTTTCACCAAATCCCGGTGGCGCCGGAAGACCAAGAAAAGACGACTTTTACATGTCCATTTGGCACTTTCGCATACCGTAGAATGCCATTTGGATTGTGTAACTCCCCATCCACTTTTCAACATTGTATGGTTAGTATCTTTTCGGAATATGTTGAAAATATAATTGAAGTTTTCATGGATGACTTTACGGTATATGGAAACTCCTTTTAAGAGTGTTTGACCAATCTCACCAAAATTTTAAAAAGATGCATTGAAACGAATTTGGTTTTAAAATTTGAAAAATGTCATTTTATGGTGAGTCAAGGTCTTATTTTGGGTCACATTGTGTCAAAGAAAGGAATTGAGGTAGATAAGGCCAAGATAGATGTTATTAAAAGCTTATCTTACCCGACTTGTGTTTGGGAAGTTTGCTTTTTTCTTGGGCCATGCAGGTTTCTACCGACGATTCATCAAGGACTTTTCCAAGATAACAAGACCAATGTGCCAACTCTTGCAAAAAGATGTTGATTTCGAGTTCAACGAGGCGTGCAAAGAAGCTTTCGACAAACTAAAAAAGAGTTGCTCACATTCGCACCCATCATGCAAGCACCATATTGGGATCTCCCATTTGAGATCATGTGTGATGCAAGCAACCATGCGATAGGCGCCGTTTTGGGTCAAAAGAATGGACGAGCCTCCCATGTGATCTTTTATGCATCAAGGACACTAGAAAATGCTCAAAGCAACTACTCTACCACAGAGAAGGAGCTAATGGCCATAGTGTTCGCCTTGGAGAAATTTAGACAATACCTACTTGGTACCAAGGTCATAGTGTATTCGGATCACGCAACACTTAAGTACTTGATGCCGAAGAAAGGTGCAAAGCCTAGACTCATCCAGTGGATTTTATTGTTACAAGAATTTGATTTGGAAATCCAGGACAAGAGCGGATGCAAGAACCTTGTTGTCAATTATCTAAGCCGAATCACTTCAAATGAAACTCCTCTCCCGTTGTGGGACGAGTTTCCGGATGAGCATCTCTTTTCCCTCACCCAATCTACTCCTTGGTATGCCGATATCGTTAACTTTTTGGTCATAAAGAGGTATCCTGACACATTCACACGTGCTCAAAAAGACAAGTTGAAAAGTGATACAAAATACTATGTGTGGGATGAACCTTATTTGTGGAAACATTGTCCCGATCAAATCATCAGGCGATGTGTACCCCAACAAGAGCATCAATCCATTTTGCAATGCTGTCATTAATTTGCTTGTGGGGGACACTTCGGACCTAGCCGGAGTTTGAGAAAGGTCCTTGAGTGTGGATTATTTTGGCAAACCATGTCACACGATTGTTACTTGTTTTGCAAAAGTTGTGAACGGTGCCAAAGGACGGGAAACATTTCGCAAAAGAAACAAATGCCTCAAAATCCAATCCTCGTTTGTGAAATTTTTGACGTATGGGGGATTGATTTCATGGGCCCATTTTCCGTCTCATTTGGTAACGTTTATATTTTGCTCGTGGTTGACTATGTTTCTAAATGGGTTGAGGTCAAAGCCACAAGATCGGACGATGCCAAAACGGTTATCGAGTTTTTAAAGTCTAATGTTTTTGTGAGATTTGGTGTACATAGGGATTTGATTAGTGATCGAGGGACGCATTTTTGTAACAAGATGATGGAGGCTTTATTGAAGAAGTACAACGTGACCCACCGTGTTTCAACAACCTATCACCCTCAAACGAACGGTCAAGCGGAGGTTTCGAATCGTGAAGTAAAGAGTATACATGAGAAAATAGTGAATCCCTCAAGAAAAGACTGGAGTTCAAGGCTTGATGATGCCTTGTGGGCCTTTCGAACCACGTACAAGACCCTGATAGGAATGTCCCCGTTTAGGTTGGTCTTTGGAAAACCATGTCATCTTCCCGTGGAATTGGAGCACCATGCATTTTGGGCGGTCAAACAATGCAAATTCAACATCGATGAGGCGGGAAGGCATAGGAAGCTTCAACTCCAAGAGTTGGAGGAGTTGAGAAATGACTCCTATGAAAACTCAAGAATTTACAAGGAAAGGACAAAGCTTTTCCATGAGAAGTCCATTACCCGTAAACATTTCGAGCCGGGACATAGGGTTTTGCTTTATCATTCGTTATTGAAATTATTTTCTGGAAAGTTGAGGTCAAGATGGATAGGTCCGTTTGTTGTGCTAAAAGTCTTTGAGCATGGAGGGGTTGAAATTCAAAGTGAAGAAACGTGGCAAATCTTTAAAGTCAATGGGCATCAATTAAAACCTTTCTATGAAGGTTTTAACGCAAATGTCTTAGATGTCATCCAATTGGATGCCCTGGTGTACGAAAATCAAGAGGGAAGCACGTCTCGCCAAAGACGTTAAAGAGGGGCAATTTTGGAAAACTAAAAGTTTTCGTCTTTTCTAGTTTCGAATAAATGTCTTAGATGATCCGTTTTTTCATTTAACATCTCTTCTTCTTCCTTCTGGCGGTAAAAGAATGTTGGATTTGAGGGCCCAGTGTTCGTATTGGTCAAAGAGCAAAAAAAAATTGGGAAAATGGCAAGCCAATACACGTGGTCCGCGTGTACTCAAGGTCCCGTCCTTGTGTTTATTAACACGGACCGCGTACTATCCCTCTAAGTGTCTGCATCCAATGAAAGCAAACAGAACAAGCTCGGTGTAATTCACGCGGTCCGCGTGTACTCCAAGTCGCGTCCGCGTGTTATATCCTAAGTTGTCCGCGTCCATTATCGAAGAACAGTAGGGCATCATGTGAATTCACGCGGACCGTGTGTACTCGCAGTCGCGTCCGCATGAGATGTTGACCAACATTGACCCATTTTTGACCAGGTTTGACTGCGAATTAAACCCCCCTTATTCACCAGCAGACCCTTTCTTCCCTTCTTCTTCTCCATTCTTCTCCCTTAACCTCCATTAGAGCACCTCCTTCTCCCCCACTAAAACTCAGTTTTCTGTTAAACCTCCGGTTGGAATTTCACGAGACCACCGCCATTCTTCACCAAATTCAGAGCTCTACAAACCCCACTAAAAAACCAGTCCGATCTGTTGTTGTAGCCCGGGGCGCCACTACCACTCCACTGCCACTTTCCGGCCGTTTTCCGGCCAACTCTGTCCACCTCTCGCGATTCTGACACCATCATTGTACTCCTCGTGGACAAGGCTACAAACCCCACCAAAAATATCTCCTAAAGCTCGCCGGAAAATTTCGCCGGAATTTTAAGCCATTGCCGGATTCGTCGGGTTTCCGCGACAAATAGCTTCTCACGGGATATTGAACAAAGCTTAAAACTTGGGGTGGAGAGTTGCAAGATTTTCAAATCCTGAGTTTTCGCATGCAAATTTTGAACTTTCAACAAAAACGGGTACTTTCTTTCCTTTATTTTAAATGATCAAGATGCATGTCTCTGAACAGCCATTCATATGCTATTGCATCAAATGAGTTTAGGAATTATCTCTTGCTTTGATTGTTGAACTGCTTTAGAAGTCCATAGGAAGTTAGTTGATGATTTGGATTGACATATCGTTTGTTGAAATTGTGGTTCGTGTAGTGGTTATTTTTCGTGCAGGAAGTCCATGTCCACATCTAGGAAGCGTCTGGCTGCTGGCCGAAGCAAGGCCCCGGCTAGAAATCAAAACGATGTTCCCGATATTCCAAGATTTCGGGATGCCAAGGCAGCTGAAAACTACATGAAGAGCTTGCCTAGAAAGGTTGCATCCACCAAGTTCGTGTGTAGGCCCACACTCATATCGTTAGGGGTTCTTGAAGGGGTCACCCAATTGTTCCATAACATTGGGTGGGAAAACCTTCTCAACCTCATGGCGCACACTTACGAGCTCCCCACTAGAGAGTTTCTTTCCGATTGCGGGTACGATAGCGAAAAAAGAAAAGCCGCATTCCAACTTCTAGGGGACCGAAGGTACATCTATTTTCCAACGATAAACGACATCTTGGGCTTGCCTTCTTCAAACTCATCCATAGTTTTCGACGTCATACCTGCTGAGTTCAATCACGAGAGCTTTTTGACGAAAATCATCGGGGGTGTTTTTTCGTGTGTCGGTCAGGATAAAGCAACCTCTGTCATTCACCCGTGCCTTCGCATTGCCCATCGCATCTTGGTGTGCACGGTCTTTGCCCACAAGGAAGCCGGTCAGGTCACAAAAAATGAGCTCTTCTTCCTTTGGTGTATGATGCGGCGTGCTAACCCCCTAATCATGTACTTTGCTTCATTCTTTTTCCACATATGCGCACAAATGAGGCAAAAAAACGTCCGGTGATATTTGCATTGGGGGATTTGTCACACTTTTGGCTCGCGGTCTTGATATCGAGCTCCCAGACGAATACCAACCTGTTGACAGCAAAAATCTTTTGGACGAACGTGCTCTCATAAACATGCACCACATCCGTCGCAGGAACAGGAGCCGTTTCACATGGTATTGTCCTCAAGGGGTCGAATATCTCATTCTTCCCGACCCTCGAGTCACCAATTTCACCTTCCACGATCGCACTCAATGGAGACTCGCGAGGACCATCACTCAGTCAGTCAATGAGGATGTGCTCCAGGATCAAGATGATGACGAGATGCAAGTGGATGACGAGCCCGGTGATGAGCCCACCCATGGTCCACAGCACGCCCAGCTACAAGCCCCTCTCGGGTACTACCCACTCCCCCCCAATTTTTCCGAGCGGTTCGAGGCTCTTTGTGTCTCAAACCAAATCATATCCCAGCAAATGCACCATATGTGAGGGTGGAACCAATCCCAAAACCATTTTGAGAAGGTCCCACTTCCGCCTCCCTATCCATACCCTCCACCACCCATCCTTATCCCCCTCCACCTTACCCTTACCCCTACCCCCAATACCCGTATCCTCCTCCCGATCCCCCGGTTTAGGTACTTTCGCCTCGCCCCAAGCATTGAGGACAGTGCTTATTTCTAAGCTTGGGGTGGGGTATTCCTTTTTCTTTTTAATTTATCATGCATTTTAATTAGGTTGCATAGCATTTTAGTATAAATTGCATTTATAAAACCCCAAAAAGATTTTATTTTCTTCTTTTTCATCTTTTATTTTTGCATGGCATTTAGCTTAGGGCATTAGCATTCATGCATTTTTGTTTTGTGTTTATTCTCACATATCTTGGATGCCATGGAACAGGTTCACGGTTATTGTATTATTATTGGTCTAGGATCTTGTTGCTATCTCACCCATCGAACCGGGACCATTAGCTGCAATTTGGGATTTCATACTTGGGATCAGATGCTGGTAGCTTAAAGGGGTAAGTGATCATGGCCAGGTAGTTTTCATGAAGAATTATGCATATAATACTAACGTCTGTAGGATATACTATAGCAATGGATGAAGCACATGTGTTTGTCCCCAAGTAGAATCCATTTTTGGTCTCTTTACATCACCATATCTTTTTGCAGTTTTCTTAGGATTTTAGAGAGTCTTTTAGTCCACATTTGGACATTTTCATCATCTTTGAAAAATCGCAAGTTTGAAAAGGAGCTTACATTACATCTTATGCTCCACACATGATCATTTTCATACTTAGACCATTCGGATTATATTACTACCCTTTCGGTTCCACTTTTACACTTTTGGGAACCAAATTTTGAGTCAAAAGGTTTTCTTATTAAAAATTTCGATTGTTAATACATTACCTTCAAGTTTGTGTTAAAAAAACAAAAAAAAACAAACAAAAAACAAAAAAACAAACAAAAAAAAGAGAGAAAAAAAAAAGAATAACATGGAAATTTTCAGCTGCAACTATCTTAGATAGGTGGCCAGTTCAATTATTGAACAACTTTTCCAACATTTTGGTCGCCCGGCGTTTGATATTCATTTGTATAGGCTTATTTTATTGCATATATATCGAGTTGTTTTTCGCAAATTGGTGATTTTAGAGAGATCGTCGAACGGATACTATGGGAGGTTTGGGACAACACTAAGTGAGCCGATTCCTACAACGGTGCCCAAGCGATTAAACCTAATTACACATGAGAGAAACCGGCATACGTGAGATCAGAGTGTGCATTTAAAGAAGAGCTCCACCCGAGCTCATCTAGTTGCTTTCTCCCTACTACAGATGTTCTTCATTGTATGCATATTCCATTGAGGCTGTGACTGACCATCCCTCCTTACTCACCTAGAGGAGTTATCCTGGCTGTGGTTTATGGTCCCATTCTCATTGGATGAAAAATTTGTGAGATAGCAGTGAGACCAATTCTGACCATGTCGACTAACATTGAACAGGTTCCATGGTTCTATCCATTCTTTTTATTTTTAGGGTAGTTCGTCCCAAGTTCATTTTAGTCTTGTCTTACTTGAGGACAAGTAAGGTTCAAGCTTGGGGTGATTTGATAGCTTCATTTTATTACTTCTTTCTGTAGTTTATTTTTAGTTAAAACCATCTCATTTTAGTTAATCTTCATGCATATTTTCTCTTTTTGTTATTTTTATCCTTTACTGGGTGCTTTCCAGTCCTTTGAGCTTATTTGTAGGATTTATCGAAGACTTTTTGTTATTGGTGGCTTAGAATGTGGAGGCTTGCGGTTTGCTTGTGGATTTGGAGTGGTGTGATTGGGCTTGGTGCTTGCATAAAGAAGAAATCAATTTGGACTTAATTTGTTAGCAAGGATGATGATGAGGCGACGCGGAATCGAGCTACAAGAAAGTTGAAGGAGTATTGGGTCAATCATTAGAAGGATTTGGAATGGAAAATGGGCTCTAAAGAGTTGTACTTGTGGGCTGAAGTTGAAGAATTGAAGATTGGGCTAGAATGCATGTTAAATGGCCCAAGTCTCACATTCAGCGTGACCCACGCGGTCCGCATGGACCCATAAGCGGTCCACGTGAATTACTTGTTTTGACAATATGCATTCACACAAACTTGAAATAATAATTTAATTTACAAAATCTAGAAAATTAAAATTTATTTCTCTTATCGTGTGGGATGATCCGATGCTAACCCAAATGTTTACCTGAGCCAATATATGCAAACCACAAATTGTAAGTACAAAGTTTAGTGAGTTGCCTAAAATATCATACACAACACAACACAAATAAACAACTATGAGTTATCAACAACCCTAGGGACTATCGGTAGTCTTAGTGAGCTAACTGGTGGGTTATCAGCAACCTTGGGGACTATCAGCAGTCCCAGTGGGCTAACAGCACGTCCAGTGGGTTATCAACAACCCTGGAAACTATCAGCAGTCTCTGTTACACATAAACAACATAACACAATAATCACAGCTAGACCCAACTGGTCATCATAGATACATCCTATTCTACCACACAAGCTCATACAAACATGCAAGAGACACAAAGACAGCTAGCATCCTACATACACAATTTAGTGAGCCGACATTGGTGCCTTCGACTCACGAGCATCAGGAGAAGACTCACCTCTACTGATGATAACTAAAACAACACTTGATCCACTGCGAACACTGCTCCTCACGCTAAACCAAAACCAGAAACAAACCCAATCAATAATTAGGGTTTAACCCAAACACATGGTCTAGTCCATTCCTCATCATGATAAGGGCAAAAGACCATTTTGCCTTTTATATACAAGCCCAACTAAACTAAGCCTAAAACCCCTAATGACCCAAGGCCCAAAATCGATCCATTAGGCTTCTATTGAGAACGCCTGGCGTTCCACCCTATGACGTCCGGCGTCTGATTGATGGGTGTTCCCATGCAAACACCTAGTGTTTTCTCACTGATTACCAACTTCTAAACCAATGTCTTAATGGATTAAGATCTCATGTCCAAGATTGCATTTTTATGATTCTAGACTCACTATTATGCTTGAAAGGACATTCCAAACTTCTGGAGCATTCCAAACTCACAAGGATCAAGTCTTTGGGACCAAAAAGAATATAAACTAGCCCTAAACCAAGATCTAACAAATGAGACATCAAGATCGATCTGAACTTTATACCTTAAAATGATGCTCCAAGATGTCAAGAGTCTAGATCCACAAGCTAGAGATCAACCAAAATACTCCAAAGATATTCCTTCTCTTATCAAGAACACCAAATGATGCCAAAAAGATGAACCAAGACTTCAAACTCTCATACACACTTACGGTTTTCGAAATGACGATGGAGGCTGGAGTGGTGAAGGGTTTTGAGGCCATGATGTTATTTAAATATGGTGCAAACCTTAAAAATTAGGGTTTAGTCTCTGTGTGCAAACGTCGGGCGTCCATCATATAACGCCAGGCGTTTGGACCAAAGTGCGAAAAATTAAGACAACAAGGTTAAAAGTGTAAATACCTTGAAACCATGGTGTTACAAATTAATCAATTCTGACTATCCTCAGTTAATTCATAATTAATTATTAACTATTTTTAATTAGTATATTAATCACATAATAAATTAATAAATCATTTATCTCTTTGCTTTGATCAATCCAAGTCATTTCCTGGTTATAAGGGTGACTCAAAAAGGACTTTACTTTTATTCATCAAGATTATACCAATTTAGTTAGGACGTTAGACACCTTAATCCAATAAGACAAACATTTTTTTCCTTCAGAAACTCTTTCAAATGTTCTTTAAAGGGCTGAGGTATGCAAGATAAACACCACCAATGATGTCAAGTGTGTTTCAGATATGCTGAAGTGGTGGATGATAGTTCACATGGTTCTTAAGGGAATGATTCCAAAAGTTTTTGATGAGCAGTAGTGAAGACTATATTTTGCAACTTTACGCAAAGGGGGAGATTGTTAGGTTTAATATCTTGTGTAGTTGTGTCAAGTCTATATAAGAAAGGTTTTGCAAGTGTATCATGTATAAGTCTTTATTGTTTTGTATGTGATTTGACTATTTGCATTTCGTATATTTTTTTATTACTTAGGTTCGTAGTATAGGCTATTAACTTGGGTATCCTGACCTCATTAAGACTCTTCACTCATGCAATTTATATATATATATATATATATATATATATATATATATATAGGATGGTTAGTTAGATAGAGAGAGTATCTTTTGGAGTTTAGTTCTTCTATCATTGTTTAGAATTATTCTTTACTCTCTAATGAAATCATTGATCTTATTTACTCTTGTGTGTTCATCTGATTTGATCATATTTTCCATCGCATTGTTTGATTAGATTCTATTTGTTGCTATTATTCTAACAATTACGACATCCCTCATCTTAATTTCGGATTGTATTATCGGGACCTACCCTTGAATATTAGTTTGATTTAAAATATTTAAGGACAACCAACTAACTAAAATATTACCTCTTATTTTTTATGTTTGGAAATGGTAATCTTCCTTCTACTTCCTACCTACGCCTTACGCACGCTCTTTCACCTCTTATTCCTACTGAGAAACCCTCTACATTCTGTTCTTATGAGGATTGAAAGATTTGATATGAACAAAGTCTTACTTGAATGCAAGTACGATGAAGGAACATCTATATATGTGTGTTGGTCAACAAAGTGAAAATGTACATTGACAGATTGGGCAACATGGGTGGTGAATTTCCTATGGAGTTTGCTATAGGTTTGATTCTAATTTCGTTCCCAAATTCTTACAAACAGTTTGTAAAAAATGTCCACATGAAGAAAGTCAAGGTTACCGTAATTGAACTTTCTAACATGTTGATGGCCGAAGAAGTTGTCATCTCTAAAAAGGAAAACTCTATCTAAAGTTGTTAAAATTGGAAATGGCTATGAGTAAAAGATGATTAATCTTATCAAAGAAAATGAGAAAATTGTGACTAAGGTGTTCAATCAAAGACTCAATAGAAAGTTGAATCAAAAAAATTCTCCAAACCATGATTCAATTGAAGCTTATTGTCCTTGCTATCAAGAGAAAGGCTTCTGGAAAAGAAGTTGCCTTGATGAAATCTTGCATCCCACCAAATTTGATTCAGGTATTTACTAAAACATTTCATACTAATAGATTCATTGTTTCTTGATAATGGATGTAATGATCACATATGTTCGGTATTTCAAGAACTAAAGAATAGAATCTCAAGATTGAAGAGATCAAACTATTTATGGAACTAGAGAAAGGTCATATGTTACATTGGTTAAAGAGATCAAGTTGAAGCTTTAGAGTATAGTTATGATTAGTGTTTTTTGTTTCTACACTATTGTTGTTATTCATCATAAATGACAAGAAACATAATTTCATTTAATTTTTTATTTATACAAGGTGGTCCCAATTCATTAATTAGTTGTTCATAACACTAATTATATTCATATGTGCCAATATATGCTAAATAGGATTCGTGTGTGTACTCAAGTCACCACTTGGCACCTAGCAACTAATCCAACATTGTCATCAGAACCACTCACTACAGGTGAGTTCATACCCCTATTAATCAATCTTGGAAATGTTTTAAATGCTTTTATGGGGGAGAATACAAGTTGAATCATGATAAGTTATTAGATCAATCACGTGTGATTAATAACTAGCATATTATTGGAAGTTGAAATACTTCAAACTGTTTTACCAGACAAATGACTTTAAACTGTTTCATCAAGCTATTTTACATGTTTTTAAACTTAAATATAGTTAAAAACCATGTCTATTACGTATATAGTTATATAAATAAGGTTTGAAGGACTTAGGAGAAATAACCCACTTTACTTCCTATTCCTTGTTTGGTTGTGGTCCTAAAGTACCCGGTTGTTTGTCCGAGTGTCGTTGAATCCTTACTTATATATTATGTGTATATGTATAGACATAAGGATTTATATCTTAGTTCAGTACATTCAGTCATGCATCAAATTACTAATAAACTATAATAGGTATAGTTTAGGGTTATACTACTTTCTACGTTTAGTTCCACGAAACATACAAGGAGTCAGTTCATTCATGAGTCAATACTTATTACTACTAGAACATATACATGATATTACTATGAGAACATATACCACTATACTAGAAGGAGAACATATACAGCTATACTAGAAGGAGAACATATACAACTATACTAGAAGGAGAACATATACAACGATACTTAAACGAGTAACAATACATTACATATACATGAATAATTTAACATAAATGTGATCCACTGTATCGGAGCATGCCTTCAATGTCATGGCCCGAGTTGTAGCCAGAGCCTCTTGGAGGGAGAGCGTGAGTTTGCGTATAGATCTATACTGGATTAACTATCCTACACCTTGCTGCTAGCTACAGTCGGACCTACAGGTCTGCGGGTGCCAAACGTCATACCTGTTACGACTTACATTGTCGTGTTTCATAGTCGATAGTATGGTACAATTAATCACATAATACCTTGACATAAATCTGGTTTAAGGTAGATAGTACGACAGTAGTTCCTATAATACAACACTACAGTACTACATTAATTTACCCTATACATATATTTAGTGATCTTTTCACTTAAACATTAATGTACAAACTATATTTTGATAATGATAGTTACACTTGGGAAAATTACACACTGTTACAAGAAACGAACTTACAAAACAGATATGCCTTGGTAGAAGGCTACTTTTAGTAGAAAATATAGGATTTTCTAGGAGTTACAAGCTTATACAAACCTTACAAACATTTATATACTTCTATTACAAGTGTTTACAAACTCGTACTTCAAAAATCACGTTCAAACATTTTGATACAAACACCGACACTAAATACTTATGAACTCGCCAGCTTTAATGCTGATAAACTCTTTCAAAATAACTTGTATTCTCAGGTCATCAGTAGACAGGTACCGAGACCAGCTTTTGAGAAGATGGAGCGCGTTCAGGACTCATCTCTTTATTTTGATTTACATTTTGGTGTCTATACTGTACAGAACACGCTTGTATTAAAATTATATATTTAATGCAATGGATGATGTTGTTTGCTTACTATTACTGTGTTGTGATACTTTACATGACGTCCTCCACCCCAGAACGTTTCCGCCGTTCTCGGTTTTGGGGTGTGACATATGGCATTATCGTCATGGGCATATAAACAATAAACACATTGCCCAACTCCAAAAGGATGGAGTGTTGGAATCGTTTGACCTAAATTCAGACAATCAATGCAAGTCTTGTCGTTTAGTGTGACAACCCGATGTTTCAACTCTTTGTAATGACCAAAAAGGGTCAAGTATTGTAACCACTTTTGAGTAATAAAATTTACTTTCATAATAAAATGTACAAATAGTTCTATTTAATTTCCTTCTATGTTTAAATGTCTTTGAACCATGATCGTACGTGAAAAAGAACGCCCAAATCCGACTTCATATAGCGAAGTTATGATTTTTCCAAGTTCAGGCTTAGCAACAGACAGCTAAAAACTCGAATCGGAGATCGAGCGACTTTTGGCCGGAATGACCTAAACGAGAATCGAAGGTCTCGACAATGGTATTCCAGCGGTAAAAAGTCTGGCAAAAACCGACATCAGATAAAGAAGTTATGAATTTTCAAAGAAATTCCTTAAACACGATGAGTTTATAATAAATAATAAAAAAATAATTTCGGAATTTGCCGACGGAGTCTAAACGAAAGTTGTAGAGCGTAGTCTCACCTACGCGTGGATATAAAGACCATCGAAAACGGAGTTCGTATGAAGAAGATATGAATTTTTGAAGTTTATTAAATAAATTAATTATTTATTTAAATCAAAATTCGGACATTATCCGAAGAGGAGTCAGCGTCCTCATCCGAGGTACGCGCTGCGTACCCCTGTACGCCCAGCGTACCCGAGAGACTTGGCCTCTGATCGTCCACATCGCCCTATCCGAGGCGTCCGACCCGACCGACCCGTCCGACCCGCTGTCCCATCCGACCCGCCGTCCCATCCGACCCGTCTCCCCAGAAACCCGTCCCATCCGAAGCTGAGGCAGTCGAGGCTTCGTTCATGCATGACGTACGCGTACGCGCTGCGTACGAGCGTACGCCCCGCGTACCGAGGAGGTTCAGCCTTCCTATAAATAGGATGCGAGGGCTTCCGAGAAAAGGGCTCATTTCTCTCCTCTCTCTCACAATCTTGCCTCGTTGTCCGTGCCCGTTCAAACCCGAAGCTCGGGTCTTTTTGCTCAAGTCCCGAGGGTCGATTTTACTCCTGAGATTCCCGAGAATCCCGAGGAAAATCCGTTTCCCGAGACGAAACTCTGCCCGGTTTTCCATCTCGCTATCTTCAAACTTTCAAGTGAGTTTCATGCCCCTTAATCAACCTTTTTAAATATTCTAAATGCTTTTATATGCTTTCAAGGGGGGGATTACAAGTAAAACACACGAGTATTATCGTGTGTTACATAAAGAAACTCTTTTATATGCTGTTATATATCCAAATCACATGCGATTTATAAACCTTTAAGGAACTTTCATATATATAACTTATGTTAAAATAGCATTCTATCTTTTGAAATATAAATTTGTTGTAATGCATGTATAAACTAAACTTTTCTTAGATTATTCTTGTCTATCTTAGACTCTACACCAAAAATCTATGCTTTCATAAACAAGTGATTCCTTTTCTAGGTATTTCTAAACAAACAAGACACACTTTTAGAAAACTATAATAGGTATAGTTTTACGAACAAATTTCTAACCCTTATGTACTAGAAACATGAATTTCAAGAAGTTTACTTTCGTATACAAGAACAAACATAACATTTTAACAAGTAGATCTGTTTTTATACCACGGTTTGTGAGACACTAACTTCATGTACGTTCGAGTACACATTTCAAGTCCTGTATTATATACGAGAATCCCTTGGAGGGGGAGCATGGTGTTTGTGTATAGATCTATATGGTCTTGACAACCCGCGCCTTGACTGTTAGCTGCAGTCCACCGTTTGGGGTGACAAACGTCATAACATTCCAACGCCTGAAGAACGTTGTGTATAGGCATTCCGAGTCAATAGTATGGTTATAAAACTCACAAGGGGTATTAAAAATGCATTGATTTACAAGGTTTTCAAACTCAATGGTTATTTTACACTTACATACATTTTGGAGACAAACATTGGTCTTGAGTGAAGGCTACTTTTATACTAGTAGAAAATATAGGATTTTCTAAACACAAACAAACAAAGACAAAACATTACATTTCATTCAAACATTGTCACTTAAATACTTATGAAACTCACCAGCTTAAATGCTGATCTACTCTTTCAAAATTACTTGTATGTCCCAGGAAATCAGTAATTTCAAGTATTCATTTCGCTTTTGATGAAGGGATGCTGCGGCGCCAGTTTAATCTCGTATTTTGACATCATATTGTAATTGGTTTTGAACATGTAACTTTTGACAAATGTAAACTTTCAATTATATATATGATGGTTGTATTGCTTTCTTTACTATGTATTCATTTGTTACGTTACCACATGAAGTCATCCGCCCCCGAACGTTTCCGCCGTTCAGGTTTGGGGGTGTGACAGATTGGTATCAGAGCAATGTTTATAGTGAACTAAGTATATCGAACCACATAAGATATACAAACTATAAATGCTTAAGGGACTAATACTCTCTGACAAAACAAATTTTCTTTTTACGCTTAAGCAGCATTTCGTTCAACTTAAATTGATAGTTCATTTAAGTACAATTACATGCATACAACAAATTATTTTCATGATATCTAACTATACAACAAGTATTTAGACGAGTTGACACTACGATTAAGACTCGATATATGTAATCTGATTTGGGACAAATATAGCGTGATCAACTATATTTGCCCGAGATTGGACCAACGTATATCGAGGAATGATCGTAGTAAGCAACAAGTCAAACCTTACCAAACCATTACAAGAATCAAACACAAGAATTTAAATACTATAGGAGTATTTGCTATCTAAACTAGTTTAACTTACATGTTTTGCATGTTCCGACTTTATTCAATTCTTATAACCCTATTTCTCGTACAGTCAAATGGCTGGAGTTCACCACCCTGGCGACCCCTACTTTCCCAACCAAGGCAACGGAGGATGGATCGAAGATGATCCCGAAGAGGACGAGGAACCCATAGAAGTGGGTGATGACTCCGGTACCGAATCAGAGCCGGAAGTTATCGATCCACCACCCATTCAACCTCCCGTCTTTGTAAGGAACTTCCAAGGACCGACTCCCGTCTGGGGAAGTCACCTCCACCATTGGAGCCAACAGCAAAACCTACGTCCTCCCTACGACATGTGCCAGGACTTCTATGATGTCCGCGGCGGAGGTTCGGCTGATCGAGCACTCCCGGTAATGGTTGGTAAGTTAGCCAATCAGTCCTATCAGTCCGGAGTTCAAGCTAGCCGACTCCGGGATATCAATGTGGAAGTGCAGGTTCACACTTCTGACATCCGTAGGCTGGACAAGATACAAGACAATACTCAACTCCAAACTGAAGCAATTCAAGCGCAAATGATTGCAGCCCTCGCCGAACTAAGGGAACAACAAGCCGCTTTTGATAGGCGTCTAATGGAGTCGAAGCAATCAGATGCGGAGTCAAGCTCCAAGCGCAACCTTCGACGCAAGTAGTGCTTGTCAAGGACTCAAATTTTGTTATAGCTTAGGACCTCGGCTAAAAGTCTTTAAATTTCTCGAACTTTGTAATCGGAGACCCTTATAGGGGTCAAATTTTCATGATCGTTGTAACAACTTTTATATTAATATAAGTGACACTATTACTACTATGTTAAGTATTTCGTTCAAACCTTGAATGGTCTTTGTGAAACCAAATACTTGTTTCATATCTTCAGTCTTACAAATAACTTTCATTCTTCTATTTTAAGACTCATACTATCATCTGTTGTTGAACTATAGCGATTTAGTTCATGAGACACATACATTTTCCATTCTATGAAATTCTTATCCTTGTCTTTTCAAACTATAGTTGAAGGATGCCTCCGCGTAGAAACCCAAGGCGAAACAACGGTGAAGAAGCACCTGTACCACCACCACCTCCACCACCTCAATTTGATGCTGTTATGTTTCAAGCAGCGGTCACCGCAGCGGTGGCAGCTGCCATGTCACAGATCAATAACACGAGTACTAATGGCTCGGGATCTGGCACACACCCATCCAACCATGGCGAGAGTCATGGACCACCGCGAGAATGTACCTATAAGGACTTCACTAATGCCAAGCCCCGGATATTTTATGGAACTGGTGGTGTGATGGCCCTGAGGCAGTGGATTGAAAGGACGGAGGCAGACTTTGAAATCTGCTCTTGTCCCGAGCACAGCAAAGTCAAATTTGCAACTTTCACCTTTATTGATAAAGCTTTGACCTGGTGGAATGGCCACGTTAAAGTACTTACCCTAATCGTGGCAAACTCCATAAGCTGGGAGAGCCTGAAAGCCATGATGATGAAAGAATACTGCCCACGGGGAGAGATTCAAAAGCTTGAACACGAGCTATGGACTCTCGGAATGGTTGGTACCGACATCGCTACTTATACCAACAGATTCTGCGAACTGGCAATCCTTTGTCCAGATATGATTTCTCCCGAGAGCAAGAAAATAGAAAGGTACATCTGGGGACTGACGCCCCAAATGCGATCAAGCGTGTTAGCTTCCAAACCTGACACCTTTGAAAGTGCTAAGGAACTGGCACAATCTCTGATTGACTACGGAGGTCATCAGAACTCAACCACTCATGTACCAGCACCACAAAAAGGAAACAACAACAACAACAACAACAACAATGGCAGAAAGAGAGTGTGGAATAAAGGGAAGGGTGGGTCTTCCCAAGAATCCGTAAAGAAACAGCTGGTTTCAGTGAATGCTGCCACTGTACCTACTACAGCCCCTACAAATACCTACCCAACAAAGCCTTATATAGGTAACCTCCCAAAGTGCACCAAATGCAATTACCACCACCATGGACCTTGTCGAGAAATGCAGTGCGCCAACTGCAGCAGGAAAGGACACACAGCCCATTTCTGCAAGGAATCCGTAAAGCCGATCACTCAAGTTCCCGGTGCGGGTGTAGGGCAGACTTGCTATGGTTGTGGCGAGGTGGGCCACTACAAGAGGAACTGTCCTAAGGCAGCAGGCACCGGAGGTGTGGGACGAGTTTTGGCAATAGGCCACGACGAAGCTGTAGCTGACCCAACTATAGTTGCTGGTACGTTCCTTCTCGATAATTCATATGCATGCATATTATTCGATAGTGGAGCGGAGAGAAGCTTCGTGAGTCAAAACTTTATTCATTTACTTAAACCTAAACCTAGCAAGTTAGAAAAATCATTCACTGTAGAGATGGCCAATGGAAAAACCGAAAACACTAATTGCATATACATGGGTTGTACGTTAACATTAGACGGCCATTCTTTCCCAATCAATCTCATGCCGGTCCAAATTAAAAGTTTCGACGTCATAGTCAGCATGGATTGGTTAAGTCTTCTTCGCGCCGACATCATGTGCTTTGAGAAAGCAGTCCGTCTTAACCTCCCTAACAACGAAACATTAGTTATCTACGGCGACAAATCTAGTACAAACCTTCGCATCATTTCGTGCATCCAAGCTCGAAAGTGCTTGCGGAAGGATTGTCGAGCATTCCTAGCGCACATCGTTGATACAAGTCAAGAACTGAAGGACATCAAGAGCATCTCGGTAGTACGCGACTTTCCCGATATCTTTCCAGAAGAACTACCAGGATTACCACCACAACGCCAAGTCGAGTTCAGAATCGACTTAGTTCCAGGAGCTACCCCAGTAGCGAAGTCGCCTTACCGTCTCGCACCAGCAGAGATGCAGGAGCTTTCCAGTCAACTTAATGAACTCCTTCAAAAAGGATTCATAAGACCAAGTTTCTCACCTTGGGGAGCACCGGTCTTGTTTGTAAAGAAGAAAGACAGATCGTTCCGTATGTGCATCGACTACAGAGAACTGAACAAACTTACTGTCAAGAACCGCTATCCTCTACCCCGTATCGACGACCTATTCGATCAACTTCAAGGGGCGAACTACTTCTCCAAAATAGATCTACGATCCGGATATCACCAATTACGAGTTCTAGAGGGGGACATTCCAAAGACAGCCTTCCGAACTCGTTATGGACACTACGAATTCGTAGTGATGCCATTCGGATTAACCAATGCACCAGCAGTATTTATGGACCTAATGAATAGGGTATGTCGCCCTTACTTGGATCAGTTCGTCATCGTCTTTATCGATGATATACTTATCTACTCTCGAAGTAAGGAAGAGCATAGTCAGCACCTACGAAGAGTCCTAGAAACACTGCGAACGGAGAAACTCTATGCGAAGTTCTCTAAATGCGAATTTTGGATTCGAAGAGTCGAATTTTTAGGTCACGTTGTTAGCGAGAAAGGTATACACGTGGACCCCTCCAAAATTAAGGCTATTGAGAACTGGTCGGCACCAAAGACACCTACAGAAATTCGTCAATTTCTAGGTCTAGCTGGCTACTATCGCAGATTCATAAAGAACTTTTCGAGCATTGCGAAACCTCTTACTACATTAACCCAGAAAGGTGTGGCCTTTGACTGGGAAGCGAAACAAGAAAAGGCATTCCAGACACTTAAGCAGGCCTTGTGCACCGCACCGATACTATCCCTCCCCGAAGGGATAGAAGACTTCGTAGTGTATTGCGATGCGTCAAATCAAGGACTTGGTTCTGTTCTTATGCAGAGAGGGAAGGTTATCGCTTATGCCTCCCGACAGCTTAAGACACACGAAGTGAACTATACGACACACGATCTCGAGTTAGGAGCAGTGGTATTTGCTCTGAAGATCTGGAGGCACTACTTATACGGAACAAAGAGTACTATTTTCACCGATCACAAGAGCCTTCAACACATTTTCGATCAGAAGGAACTCAACATGCGACAACGACGATGGGTTGAGTTACTGAATGACTACGAATGCGAAATTCGTTATCATCCTGGCAAGGCCAACGTAGTAGCTGACGCCCTTAGTTGAAAGGAATACACTGGTCGGAGGGTCAAATCTCTGACCATGACTATCCATTCCCACTTATCCACACAAATTAAGGAGGCACAGATGGAAGCTTTGCAACCTGAAAATGGGGCAGGTGAATCCCTGCGAGGAATGGAGAAGAATCTAGAAGTCAAGGGTGGCGGAGCCTACTATCTCACGGACCGAATCTGGACCCCGAAACATGGTGGTTTCAGAAACGTAGTCATGACCGAGGCTCACAACTCAAGATATTCCGTTCACCCGGGTTCAGATAAAATGTATCTGGATCTTAAGAAACTGTACTGGTGGCCTAACATGAAAGCAGAAATTGCTACCTTCGTGAGTAAATGTCTTACTTGCGCTAAGGTTAAGGTCGAGTATCAGAAACCGTCAGGATTACTACAACAACCAGAGATACCAGAATGGAAATGGGAGCGGATTACTATGGACTTCATAACCAAGTTACCCAAGACGACAAGTGGACTTGATACCATATGGGTCATTGTCGACAGATTGACCAAATCCGCACATTTCCTACCCATTAAGGAGACTGACAAAATGGAGAAGCTTACAAGAACTTACTTAAGGGAAGTAGTGCGACTGCATGGTGTTCTGATATCCATCATCTCCGATCGAGATAGTAGATTCACTTCAAGATTCTGGCAGTCACTACAAAGTTCCCTGGGAACTAGGCTAGACATGAGTACAGCCTACCACCCACAAACAAACGGACAAAGTGAGAGAACAATACAAACTTTAGAAGATATGTTGAGAGCCTGTGTGATTGACTTTGGAAAGGCATGGGATATTCATTTACCCCTTGTCGAATTTTCATACAACAATAGTTATCATACAAGCATAAAGGCTGCTCCGTTTGAAGCCCTCTATGGTCGAAAGTGCAGATTCCCTCTGTGCTGGACTGAAGTTGGCGATACCCAGTTAGCTAGAGGAAGAGTTCCTGAAAGCACTCTCACCGGTCCGGAAATCATACGAGAAACGACAGAGAAGATCGTTCAGATTCGTGAACGATTGAAAGCCTCTAGAGACCGACAGAAAAGCTACGCTGACCAAAGGAGGAAACCTTTGGAATTCCAGGTAGGAGACCACGTCTTATTAAAGGTCTCACCGTGGAAGGGTTTAATACGATTTGGAAAGCGTGGGAAACTAAATCCAAGATACATAGAGCCTTTCGAGATCCTTGCCAGAATCGGCCCTGTGGCTTACAAGCTTAACCTACCGAGCGAACTTAGTAACATCCATCCAACCCTCCACGTCTCAAACTTGAAAAAGTGTCTGTCCGACGAGACTCTTGTTATTCCACTCGACAAGATCGAGATCAACGAGAGCCTCAACTTTGTGGAAGAACCAGTAGAAATCATGGACCGAGAGGTCAAACAAACAAAACAAAGTCGCATACCCATCGTGAAGGTTCGCTGGAACGCCAAACGGGGACCTGAATTCACATGGGAACGCGAAGATCAGATGAAACAAAAGTACCCTCATCTCTTTCATGTTCACTAGTATCTTTACTACTTTAAATTTCGGGACGAAATTCTCTCTAACGGGGGGATGATCTGACAACCCGATATTTCAACTCTTTGTAATGACCAAAAATGGTCAAGTATTGTAACCACTTTTGAGTAATAAAATTTACTTTCATAATAAAATGTACAAATAGTTCTATTTAATTTCCTTCTATGTTTAAATGTCTTTGAACCATGATCGTACGTGAAAAAGAACGCCCAAATCTGACTTCATATAGCGAAGTTATGATTTTTCCAAGTTCAGGCTTAGCAACAGACGGCTAAAAACTCGAATCGGAGATCGAGCGACTTTTGGCCGGAATGACCTAAACGAGAATCGAAGGTCTCGACAATGGTATTCCAGCGGTAAAAAGTCTGGCAAAAACCGACATCAGATAAAGAAGTTATGAATTTTCAAAGAAATTCCTTAAACACGATGAGTTTATAATAAATAATAAAAAAATAATTTCAGAATTTGCCGACGGAGTCTAAACGAAAGTTGTAGAGCGTAGTCTCACCTACGCGTGGATATAAAGACCATCGAAAACGGAGTTCGTATGAAGAAGATATGAATTTTTGAAGTTTATTAAATAAATTAATTATTTATTTAAATCAAAATTCGGACATTATCCGAAGAGGAGTCAGCGTCCTCATCCGAGGTACGCGCTGCGTACCCCTGTACGCCCAGCGTACCCGAGAGACTTGGCCTCTGATCGTCCACGTCGCCCTATCCGAGGCGTCCGACCCGACCGACCCGTCCGACCCGCTGTCCCATCCGACCCGCCGTCCCATCCGACCCGTCTCCCCAGCAACCCGTCCCATCCGAAGCCGAGGCAGTCGAGGCTTCGTTCATGCATGACGTACGCGTACGCGCTGCGTACGAGCGTACGCCCCGCGTACCGAGGAGGTTCAGCCTTCCTATAAATAGGATGCGAGGGCTTCCGAGAAAAGGGCTCATTTCTCTCCTCTCTCTCACAATCTTGCCTCGTTGTCCGTGCCCGTTCAAACCCGAAGCTCTGGTCTTTTTGCTTAAGTCCCGAGGGTCGATTTTACTCCCGAGATTCCCGAGAATCCCGAGGAAAATCCGTTTCCCGAGACGAAACTCTGCCCGGTTTTCCATCTCGCTATCTTCAAACTTTCAAGTGAGTTTCATGCCCCTTAATCAACCTTTTTAAATATTCTAAATGCTTTTATATGCTTTCAAGGGGGGGATTACAAGTAAAACACATGAGTATTATCGTGTGTTACATAAAGAAACTCTTTTATATGCTGTTATATATCCAAATCACATGCGATTTATAAACCTTTAAGGAACTTTCATATATATAACTTATGTTAAAATAGCATTCTATCTTTTGAAATATAAATTTGTTGTAATGCATGTATAAACTAAACTTTTCTTAGATTATTCTTGTCTATCTTAGACTCTACACCAAAAATCTATGCTTTCATAAACAAGTGATTCCTTTTCTAGGTATTTCTAAACAAACAAGACACACTTTTAGAAAACTATAATAGGTATAGTTTTACGAACAAATTTCTAACCCTTATGTACTAGAAACATGAATTTCAAGAAGTTTACTTTCGTATACAAGAACAAACGTAACATTTTAACAAGTAGATCTGTTTTTATACCACGGTTTTGTGAGACACTAACTTCATGTACGTTCGAGTACACATTTCAAGTCTTGTATTATATACCAGAATCCCTTGGAGGGGGAGCATGGTGTTTGTGTATAGATCTATACGGGCTTGACAACCCGCGCCCTGACTGTTAGCTGCAGTCCACCGTTTGGGGTGACAAACGTCATAACATTCCAACGCCTGAAGAACGTTGTGTATAGGCATTCCGAGTCAATAGTATGGTTATAAAACTCACAAGGGGTATTAAAAATGCATTGATTTACAAGGTTTTCAAACTCATTGGTTATTTTACACTTACATACATTTTGGAGACAAACATTGGTCTTGAGTGAAGGCTACTTTTATACTAGTAGAAAATATAGGATTTTCTAAACACAAACAAACAAAGACAAAACATTACATTTCATTCAAACATTGTCACTTAAATACTTATGAAACTCACCAGCTTAAATGCTGATCTACTCTTTCAAAATTACTTGTATGTCCCAGGAAATCAGTAATTTCAGGTATTCATTTCGCTTTTGATGAAGGGATGCTGCGGCGCCAGTTTAATCTCGTATTTTGACATCATATTGTAATTGGTTTTGAACATGTAACTTTTGACAAATGTAAACTTTCAATTATATATATGATGGTTGTATTGCTTTCTTTACTATGTATTCATTTGTTACGTTACCACATGAAGTCATCCGCCCCCGAACGTTTCCGCCGTTCAGGTTTGGGGGTGTGACATTTAGGCAAGATGATTAAATCACCTTTCATTGGCACATGTGAAAGAATTGAATGATTGTTAGACCTAATACATATAAATGTATGTGGGCCTTTCAGATCCGCCACAAGAGATGCAAATAGCTACTACATGACGTTTACTGACGATTATAGTAGATATGGGCATATCTATTTAATCAAGCATAAATCGGAAACTTTTGAAAAGTTCAAAGAGTTTAGGAATGAAGTATAGAATTATTTGGTCAAGAAGATAAAGATGCTCCGATGTAATAGAGGTGGAGAATATCTTAGTATCGAGTTTAACGACTATCTTAAGGAATGTGGAATTGTTTCATAAATTGTTGCCTCATAGGACACCACAACTTAACGGTGTAGCTGAGAGATGAAATCGAACCTTGTTGGACATGGTTTGTTCCATGATTTGTCGAGCTTCTCTTCATATACCATTCTTGGAGTATGCCTTAGAGACAACGGCTCATATCCTTAATCTTTTTCCTACCAAGAAGGTTGTCAAAACACCTCATGAGATGCGGATATGAAAACCTCCCTCGCTCGCACATATCAAGGTAAAGGGTTGTGAGGTCATCGTTAGGAACGAAAGTAAAGACAAACCAAAATCTAGAGCCGAAAAGTGTATTTTCATTGGTTACCTAAAAAAGTCATTTGGATATTTGTTCTACAGACCAAGTGAGAACATGGTTTTGTAGCTCAAAGATGAGTCTTTCGAGGGAGAGAGAGAGAGAGAGAGAGAGAGAGAGATTATATCCAAGGAGACAGTGGGAGTACAATTGATCTTGAAGAACTTCAATAATAACCTAATTAAGGAACCTTTAATGACACTAGCTCTTAACCTAAGGCTGAACTCGTTGAGCACATTGACAATTCGTTACCTCTTCGTCGATCTAGTAGAGTTAGCACATAACCTGAGTTTTATGGTTTTCATATAATGGAAAATAGCGATATGTTAATAGCGATGAAACACTGGTAAATTTGGATGATTCGGCTAACTACAAGGAAGCGATGATAGGCCTTGAAGCTGCTAAATGGAAATAGGCAATGTCGAGATCCAATCCATGTATGATAACCAAGTATGGACTTTGGTTGATCAAACACATGGTCGAAAGACGGTAGGGTACAAATGGATCTTCAAGAAGAAGACTGATATGGATGGTAATGTATATACCTTCAAGGCAAGTCTATCTATGGACTAAAACAAACATCTCATAGTTGGAATCGATTCTTCCATGAAAAGGTCAAGGAATTTGGATTTTCTACAAGTGAATATGAGTCATGCGTATATGTCAAAGCTAGTGGGAGTGTAGTGACCTTCCTAGTATTATATGTGGATAACACAATCCTTATAAGAAATGACATTCCAAATTTGAAAGGGGTGAAGTATAGGCTTGTAAGGTGTTTCGCTGTGAAGGATCTAGGAGAGGCCACGTACATACTTGGAATAAGGATTTATAGAGACATGCAGAGACGTATTGCTTGCGCTTAGCCAAAGTACATATTTGGATAAAATATTGAAATAGTTCAATATGGAGAATTCCAAGAAATGGGATTTAACCATGCATCATACTGTTAAATTGAGTAAGACTCAATGTCCTACTAGTGATAAGTAAATAGATATGATGAGTCGAGTCCCATATGATTCGGCTATAGGACCGATCATGTATGTTATGACATGTACTCGACCTGATGTGGCTTTTGCTTTGAGCATGGTTAGTAGATATTAGGGAAATCCTGTCATGGCTCATTGGACAACAACAAAGAATATACTTAAGCATTTTCGAATGAAAAAGAATATGCTCTTAGTCTTTGGTGGCAAAGATGAAATTAAAGTGAGTGGTTATAGTGACACTAGCTTCCAAACGGATAGAGATAACAATTATTTGCAATCCGACTGGGTATTTCTATAGAATGATGGAGCAGTTACTTGGAAGAGTCCCAATAGACAGTGGCTAATTCTACTTATAAATCAGAGTACATCTTAACAAGCGAGGCAACCAAGGAAGCAACATGGTTGACAAACTTTATTGGAGATCTTAGAGTTATTCCTTTGATCCAAGAACCAATATACATTTTCTGTGATAACGAAGGTGCGATTGCTTTGAAAAAACCAAAGGATCATGGTACATCAAAGCACATCAACAAAAAATATCATTACATTCGACATTGAGTAGAAGAAGGAAAAATCGTACTGAACCGAGTATCATCAAAGGATAATCCTGTTGATCCTCTCACGAAGGGATTAAGCGAGATCAAACACTACGAGCATGCTAAAAGCATTGGACTAAGAGATGATGTTAGACTCTAAATTTTAGTGGTTAGTTGATATTTTGAAACAATGTAAATTTAATAAATTGTAATTGAACGTTGATGATTAACGGGAATTTATTTATATTCAAAGTGTGTAATACTATTTGTCAATTAATTTATTCTTGTGTTTCACTTTGCATGTTTTACTTTCTACATATTAAGTTATTTGAAATGCTACATTTATTCATACTTTTGGGGAGTTGGTATTGGTTTAAGAGTGTCATGAATCATTTATAGATTGTCCATAGGAATTAGACATGATGGAATTTGTAGGTTACAAAAATTATGTACTTACAGGAAAAAAAAACTCTTAACAATTAGGGGTACATGCAACCTATAAGGATCTATGTCTTTACATATTGAAAGCAACATAAAATGAATTACTAGAACCCTACATCATAATCAAAGTTCATGAGACTAGGGTTACATACCTTTTGAATTGTTATAGCAAACAATTCTTTGAATCCCTTCCTTTCAGTCTTCAGAAAGCATGCACCAAAAGTATGATGCCTCTAATGACTCACAACTAAACCCTAGAACTAAAAGAAAAGAGAGGAGAGAGGAAGATCACAAGAGAAATCGGAATTCTCTCGGTACATAGGTAGGTTGAAAATGCTTAGGGGTATGCCCCTATTTATAGCTGCTTGGAAACCCTAGAAACCGTAAATTTGAACATATAATAATAATAATAATTCAAATTAAGTAATTATCTAGTTTCCTAATTATCATTTGGAGGCTTCCAAAAACCCTAACATGCTCCTCAAAACCGTCCATATAATGGAAGGTTCTGGAATCCTTCTTTGTCCAACTATTGAACAATTGCAGCTCAGCCTTTGCACTCTTAATTAATTCTCATAATTAATTTCCAAATTAATTATGATTAATTCTTAATTAATTATTACAATTTCTAATTAATATATTAGTCACATAATATATTAATAAATTATCGATTACAATTTCCATTTAATTTATTAATCACATAATCAACTACTAAATTATCCTCTCTACAAATGTCATTCTAATCAAATTCTAGTTATGAGGACTACCTAAAAAGGATTTTGCTTTTAACTAAAAGTATATATCAATTTAGTAGTGAGCTTAGACACCTTAATCTAACAGTCTCCCACTTGGATAAGTCTATAACTACAATTGCAGGTATAACCTCGAACCAAACAACAAAGTATTCTTTCCAAAGCCATTGCCAAACTCTGATTCAAATCAAATGTTGGCCCTACAATAAGTGATCAACTATTTCGTCGTTCTACAAGATATTGTATGAAAAGAGTCATGGATTAAATGATCAACCTCATGTCATATATTTGTTTCTCAATCTCTTATTTATGATCAAATTCAGACTACATAATTTGTTTCTCAGTGTCTGATTTCTAGACCAGGCCTGGCTCTTATAGATCGACTCAAATCACCGACGAGCCCAAAGATATCGTTTTTCCTTTTTGGGAAAAAGGGATGAATAAACTATGACTAAATAATCATAACCTTTACTCATCAAATCGCACATGACACTACATCTTATAACATCAAGTTAGTGATGCGTTTATGCAATACCGATGCACAACTGACTTGCAAATTACAACTTATGTATCTTTGTTTGAAGAATAGAATATATTTTCGTCTTAGAATTACTCATGATAGAATCCATGAAGTAATCTCTAAGTGTGGGTTTATCTAATACTTAAATTACCATTTCAAAGACGCATGAGTATAACAGCAATCACAATGTTATGTCCGATCACTATGGACAATCTACTAACACTCCATGATAGCCTTACGAATTATTCATTGTAGATTGCTTCATATAATCAACTAAACACTTGAATTAAATTAACATCATTCATGTCATGTTATGGACATACATAATACGCCTCTCTATGGTCCTTCCTTTATGAACAGGCCGACTGAACATTACTCCAATGATGTTCATTTCACAATTACTAATTCTTATTGTTATCTATGATGTAGTGGAATTCATCTTTACATGCATTGAGTTTTTGTGATGTCGAAGTTCTAAAGTCGTAGAGACTGAGCCTTCAACATTACAAAATGTTCCACTAAAACTTGTTACTCGGAACAATTTCATGGTTATGAAGTCTCAAATTCAAGGTACACTCCTTGGACACTTCTCTTGCATTAAAGTTTCTAACTCACATGTAGACTTTATAACCATCTCCCATTATGGAAACATTTCCATATTCTCATATGACCATCAGTTATGACTAAGAATCATCTTAATCCAAAACGTGTCACTATGCTATATCCCAAATGATATCATACTTCTAAATGTCCACAAGCAAACAATCTTCAGTAAAATGTTAGAATGTTCTTGACATTTGTTTAACAACTTTAGTCACATAAAATTCTAATCCTTTTCTCACAATGCTCAAGGCATTTGAAAAATTAGAATAAGCGAATATTATTGCCTATATGATCGATCTTATATCTGAAACATATGGAACTCGACTCATTATTACCTATACAAGGATTTAATATATGTTTAATTTCTTGCTATAATATTTCCATATATAATCTCTTATGTTGAAACATTTTAACATGCTATTCATATATGTTTTTTGACTAAGTTCTATTAAATATACGATCTAAAATTTTAGATTCAGTATGAAGTATAAGTGCCCTCTCCCGTAAGTCTATCATAGCGGAACAGTTCCTGAATTTTGCAATTTGCAAACTAGAGACATCGTTTCCTATGAAAATATTGTCTTCATGCAATTCTAGCAAAACAATTATGCTCCTAATAGCTTGGGACATGTACTCAGAAATCAACTGGACTTCTAGAAATCAATACTCTTTGACTTTCTTACAGAAGTATAGATTCCTATTTCGTGATGCTTTGGTAAGTCTCTAATTAGGCTTCTCAAGCTTATGCACTTTAGCAGGATAGTGTATATGTTCAAACCCTTCAAGACGTGATAAACAAATCTCCTGAAAGTTTAAACAATTCCTTGTCATTCCTCATAATTCATAATATGAAGAGGGATGTCGTAATCATATTATTAATAAGAGAATGCAATTAATATAATTAATATCCATATTGATCTTTATCAAATCTTTAAAATCTATCAGCGAAAGCATTTCTTCATAACCATATTCTTGAATTAGAGTGAAACTTTTTGCCAATTAGATTTGAAGGTGCATATGCTCCTATCCATATGGATCTTACATTTCTAACCTATAGTCATAAGACTAGGTTTAGGACAAACTAACTTCAAACTTAGTTTTCCCTCAAGGACCGAACTTCGCTATTCTTAATTTCTTGCTTTCCGTCAGCTCAAAGGCATACTAGTGCTTATGTGCCATTAGCAGCTCACTCATATTGATCAGTGTACCTTCACTGACCAACACGCTTTGTTTTGCAGTTAAATGAAAACCAGAGAACTCATAATCATTACTAACTTAACTTGAAGTGTACATAAATAAAGTATGTCAACACAACAGGTTTTCAACCTCAGGTCGCGTGCTAGTGATAACTAAAAGGTTTATGGTCGGTTGACACTCGCAATTCTCAAGATCAACACGATTCCCACATACTTCTTGACATATGAGTTTTTCTATCAAGGAACACTCCTTGATAAGCTAAATCAAATATTCAAAAGTTTGTGCTAATTCTTGACAAGAAACACTCTTCATAGAATTGGACTTAGTTTGTCTTTTGTTTCTCGATCAACAAAAACATCAAAACTCCATCTCCTAAAGTTCTTGAGTGAAGAAAGCACTCCCACTCCACATCTTGTGAGGTGGTATCAACCTTTTTAGTTTGGAATGAGTTTTAAAACATGATTTAGAGTTACTAGAGCATTGCTCTAAAACTTGATTGGAACAAATCATAACTCATATATGATCAAACCATTTACAACACTGCTTGATTCCTCTTCTTATTCATAAGTTTTCACTAAGATGTTCTTGGAGGAGTCAATTGTGATATAATTCCATAATTACTAAGATGATCATAAAACATGATACTAAAGTACTATCCTTTGCTTTCATATTGGAGAATTTTTTATCTTTCTGCTTAATAGATTCTTCTATGTCGTTTTGTTACTCTTTGAAACTTTTCAAAAGTATTAGAATTACGCTTAATCTTATAAACACAATCATATTCACTGAAGCATCAGTAAATCATGACGATTAGAGTTATCGTCCCTTCTGGTGGATCTGAAGAATCTATAGCAACATGTACTAGATCCATCGATCCTTCATTTGCCTTACATAAACATGTGAACAATGATTTAGTCATAATTTTCCAATGAACAAGATTCTCATGCATCATGCAATTCGTATCGTATGACTCCAAGTTTCTGTCCAATTGAAACTTGGTGATGAGATTTCTTTTCATTTGGTCAAATTCTAATAGTATCACAAGCTCGATATCATAAGAATCAAATCCATAATTAATATTGCTATTATTAGAAACATAATCGACATGCTTATCAATGTCATTACAAGGAAATATAAAACAAGACAACTATGTAAACCAAAACTTCACTTTTATTGATATAAAATGAAAATTGAAACATGTCCTTACAATGCATAAAACGAAAAACTATGTTTCTAGATATCTCTGAAGAGTAATAGCAAACTATTAAAACTATCCTAACTCTTTAGTAGTAGCTCCAAATTCTAACAATGGAACCATGCGACTAAAGTCCATTTCCCATGGTCAGATTCAACTCACTTTACTTAAGCTTCCTTCTTTCTTTTAGATCCTGCAATACCATCAAAAATGTGATCATCATATTATGTATTAAGAGTCTATGAATAGGAACTTATAAAAATAATGGATTTAGATAATGGATATACTTAAAGTAGGGTCACACGACTTGACTTTACCATCTTTAAGATCCGTTAAGTATTTCGGGCAGCTTCGCTTCCAATGTCCCTTCATTTGTCAGTAGAAACAAATAGAATCATTAGGGTCAAAATAGGGAAGGATCTCAGAACAAGCCTTTCTCTTTACCATACGATCAAATGGTTTGGCTTTGGCCGATCCCTTTCGATTGGGAAGAGAAATCTTTTATTGATGACCAATATTACCATTTTCAATGTCCATGGAACTCTTGGGATTATATTTCTTAAGAATTTCTACTTTAGTTGTACTCTCAAGCATTTCTATTTCAGCAGTTACCAACATATAGGTAAGATCAGTTAGGGTCACGTTGAGGTCCCTCATATGAAAGTTCTTAATTAACTGACCAAATCATCGGTTTTCTTCTTTGGGAATACGAAACCCATTCTTCCCAACTTGTCAATGTACGCTTTCATTTTTAGAACATGCACATACACACATAAAGTATCTATCTTCGTGTTTACATGCTAATAGGACTTGAGTAGTTTCATACCCTTAAACTTGAGGAAACGTGACGATAGGAGAGTCACAGGATGAGAAGGTGGCAGAGTTAAAGGACAATGATGTCCAATTCCACCATTTCCCAGAGAAAGGAAGACATTTTCACCTTGACCTGAATGTGGAAGACCATCTCCAAAAGAACGAGGAAAAATATTTACATGAGAATGAGGAAGATCATTACTATCTTGACCAGACATCTAAAAATGCGGAAAGAGAGAATTCAATTTAGTTGATTTTAATCCTTAATTATTAACCCAAAACTTAAATTAAGACTAGGATCCATATTTTCATTTCGTAATATGAAGAGAGATGACGTAGTCATATCACGAAACTATTTAGGTAGGTAGAAACATCTTACCAATTTCAATCACATGAAACTCCTATAACTCTTGAGATTTCATTGAAACATTAATGACATGTTTAATCTCGGATTATGCTATTACTAGTTGGACTGGAATGCCGAGGATCACAACTAAGATGTGAATAACCATGCAAACTCATTTAAACACCCTCGATTGATTTATGATCTCCCATTGATGTGCCGGTTAACCACACATGCTCCATCAACAATTATAAACGCGAGTTGTTTCATCATTTCATCTTTGTAGTGCCATATTAGTGTGTCGGTTAACCACACACGCTCCACTAACGACTCATAAAAAAATGATGTGCGTTTTCAAAGATTAGCATAAAATTTTACATTTTTCTAAAGTAACTAGAGTGAGATTTTGAAAGAATGTTCTGGTACTTTAGAAAAATTATACTTTTAATGTAATTATTTATTATCAAATTCCTTCGGCTAATAACCCTCGACAACACAAAAAAAGCGGCAGGTGAAAAAGACACCCATTCAAAGGTTATTATATAGGTCGTTTCCTTATACCTTATACTATGACTTCGTGAATGACGCGTACTAGAGATTCAACTGATATCCGTTATATATATAGTATTTAAATATTTTATATATGTATAAGGTGTATTTTAAAGCCTTTTTAAAACACAAGGTTTAAATATTAATTATTCGAATTAAACACTTGATTAATTAATCTTTAAACCAATTATAGATTTAATATTGTCTTTTAATCAATCATTTAATTAAATATATTATTAAAATCCATAAAGATAATTCAATTTAGTTATCTTATAATTAAAAATTATACTTTCCAATTTATCTCCTCAAAGTCCAAATTAGGGTTTTAATCATATATTTTGAATAAAAAATCAGATTTAACCGTTTCAAAAAAGATAATCACTAAAAATTAAGCCTACATTTGGATTAGGTAGATAAGGATACATAAATCGAAAAAACTAGAAAAAGTGTGTTGCGTCTTTTTTCTTTTTGTTGTTTCGATTCATCTAATGCATAATCAATTGTAAGACCAAAGCTCTGATACCACTGATGAAATTTATAGGTTGCGAAAATTATTTACTTGTGGAAAAAACTCTTAACAATCAAGGTTAAATGCAACCTATAAGGATCTATGTCTTCACATATTGAAAGCAACATACAATGAACTATTAGAACCCTAGATCATAATCAAAATTCATGAGCTTAGGGTTACATACATTTTGAATGTTATAGAAAACTATTCTTTAAATCCTTTCCTTTTAGTATCCATAAAACAAGCACCAAAAGTATGATGCCTATAATGGCTCACAACTAAAGCCTAGAAGTAGAAGACAAGAGAGGAGAGATGAGGATCACAAGTGAAATCAGAATTCTCTAGGTACACAAGCAGGCCAAAAATGCTTATGGGTATGCCCCTATTTATAGCTGTTTAGAAACCCTAGAAACCCAAAATTTGAACATATAATAATAATATTTCAAATCAGGTAATTATCTAGTTTTCTAATTATCATTTGGAGGCTTCCAAAAACCCTATTATGATCCTCAAAACTGTCAATACAATGGAAGTTTCTGGAAACCTTCTTTGTTTAACTATTGAATAATTACAGCCCAGCCCTTGTACTCTCAATTAATTCTAATTAACATAGAATTAATTTGCAAATTATTTCTGATTAATTTTTAATTGATTATTACAATTTCTAATTAATATATTAGTCACATAATATATTAACAAATCATCAATTACAATTTCCAATTAACTTATTAATCACATAATAAACTAATAAATTATTCTCACTCTACAAATGTCATTCTAATCAAATTCTAGTTATGAGGGCAACCCAAAAAGGATTTTGCTTTTAATTACAAGTATATACCAATTTAGTTATGAGCTTAGACACCTTAATCCAACAGGACATTGCATAGGGATTGTCGCAATATTCATGAGTACTTAGAAAATGGGGATACTGAGTATTGGTTAAACTCACGCTTAGAGATTGCTTCATGGATTTTAATCACGAGTAATTCTAAGACGATAATATATTATATTCTTAAAATAGAGATATATAAGTCATAGTTTGCGAACTTGTTGTGCATTAGTTTACTCCAACACATCCATAACTGGATGTCATAAAGTGTAATTCCATGCATGATATGACAAGTAAAATGAATGATTATATAGTCAAAGTTTATTCATTCCTTTTGCCTATTGAGTTAAAGCGAAATCTTTGGACCCCTCAATGATTTGAGGTTGACATTATAAGTGTTGGGTCCAGCCAAGAATACATTCATGTGTTCAATTGGTGGTCTAATAACGTCATCACAAATCGGGAAACCGAGAAACAGAATATTAGACCATGAGTTTGATTCTAATCCATCTCTCATGTCCATACGATATCAGGAAGAACGAGAGGAATAGCTAATCACTTAGAATTAATTTGAATTAATTAATAGGTCTAAGGTTTAGAGTGCAATTGTTTAATAGTTGAACAAGGAAACTTTCTAGAACCTCCCTAGGAGGGGATGATTCTAGGAGCCCCTTTTAGGGCTTTTAGAAGCTTTCTTAGTTGATAAGAAAAATGAATTTGAATTGCAATATAATATTATTATTTTAATTTCAAATTAGGGTTTCCTACAACTACAAATAGAGACCTCTATAAGACTCATAAATCGGCATAATCATAAGGAATTTCGAAAATCCTCTTCTTCCCTCTCATATTTCAATCTTAGGGTTTGGTGTGATTCATTAGAGGCTTCCACATTATTGGGGCTAGCATTCCAATAAGGGTTCTTCAAAGTACATTGCTATTTACAATAACAACAACAAGGTATGTGTTTAAACCTGTAATTTTCGATTATATCTAGATTTATTTAGAAGTTTCAAAGTATGTTTCTATTATGAGAAAAGTCATAGAATTTTCTAGGATTGTATGTGCCTATAAGTTAGTTATGTGAATTTCTACAAGTACATTAAAGTAATCTAGAAAATCCATCATTATTATATATATATATATATATATATATATATATATATATATATATATATATACCATAGTGAGGGGATGAGTCGACTATAACATCATATTCTTACATCTTATTGTGAGCACCTTGTAATTTGGCGGAACCACATTTGATACTATACAGAAGGCAATTACATATATAAAAAGGAGTGTGAATTACAATAGTTGAACAACATCAAGGGCCACCTTTTCTACCCCACTTTCTCATTATTCATAAAGAGAAACAGCCATGTCGACGAGATATTCCATCAGGGGTATTTTGAGAAAGAAGTATAAATATATTTTTTAGAAGTAAAAATATACTTTATAGAAAATAGATAAATATTTTGAATTGAAGTATAAATATCTATTTTTATATTTTTGGAAGTAATAATATATTTTTTACATCTTTAGAAGTAAAAGTTATATTTTTTAGAAATATGAATACATATTTAAATGTCTTTAGAAGTATAAGTACTTAGACATATAGGTGGTGTATGTTTACATATAGGTGGTGGATGTTTAGGGCACATACAAGTTAGAAATATAGGGGTACGCGTTGGTACGCGTTGATACCTATTCCATTAATAAAATAACAATGAATATATTAAAATTGAGTTTATTTTGAAAATTAAAAATGTTTTATGTCTAAAATAGAAAAGGGTACACAATATAAGGTCTTTATAATTGATCTGTTTTGGTAATCTCTAAATAACAATTAATAGTTAAAAATTTGATTTTCTTGAAAAAGAAAAATGTCTTCGATCTAAAAAAGTCAAAATATAAGTTTTTTCTTTTTGAGCGACTAGTTAGTAATTAATTGTTAGAAATCAAATTTCTCAAGTTAGTTAATTCGATTATCATCGGGTTTGAACATGCCCTGGAAAACAATATAATTTCAATGAATAAAAATACTTCAAAAACTAAATAGATTATTTAAGCCAACCCTAAATATTTCCATCACTACCCAACAGGGTCGTTCCAAACATATTTTGGATCCAGAGCGAAAGGAAAAATGGGGCCTTAAAATACACAAATGTCATCAAGTTTTTTATAATCCATATTCTAATAAAAGAATAGTTTTATTCTCCTTTTGACATGTATCATCATATTATGTCTCATAATTAATATATATTTTATTTTTCTTTTGCTATATGTCACTATATTATGTCTCCTAATTAATGCATGCCGATTGTCAACTTATTGATTCTTCATTTTAAATTTAAAATTTTTCACTGTAATTACATTAAATTAATAACATTAGAATAAAAATTAAAATAAAATTAACACAAATTAATTATAAAGTGATATAATTTTACATATTTATTTAAATCAATGATTATGATTTTACATAACTAAAAAAAATCTCTTAAGTAATAATTTATTTAAAATAAGTTATTAATAATTTTGAGTTTTACTATTAAAATTTAATTAATTTTATAATCATGATTTTTAGTAACTCAATAATTTAAAAAAAATTATTTATCCTATCTTTTAAATATAATAATTTAAAAAAATAATAATAAATAAAAAATAAAAAAAATAATGGAGAGGTTGGACCTTCCCTTACGCCTCCGGCATCAAAATGTAAGTAACCGACAATAAAAATTAAATCAGATGATCCAAACACGCTATATCATCATAAACCACCTAACTGTATTTTTGTCCAGACATTACAACTTCTGAGAGACAGATTCCGAGCTTGCATGGAGATTGAATCCTCCCCTTCAACGTCATCGTCGGCATTGTATTCCTCCGATCAACATCACGTTCCTCATAAATGGCTCGAGTAAGTACTCATCCGTTCGGTCATTCGCTCATTCGTCTTTCAGCTACGGCTCACATACCCAATTCACCTGAATTCAATTAGGGTTCAGGATTCGCTGAAGAAGAAATTAGTCACCGAAGATGATTACACCTGGAAATTAGGGGAAACAGGAGAGGGTTGTGGAGTAGAATTGTTGAAGTACATCGGCGGAGTTGATATAAGTTTCTCAAAAGATGATCCATCAGTTGCTTGCGGAACCCTCGTTGTTTTGGATTTTAAAACTCTCGATGTTGTTTATGAGGATTCGTCTATCGTTACCATCGATGTTCCATATGTTCCTGGCTTTCTTGGCTTTAGAGAGGTGTGTTTTTAATTCTCCTTCTTTATCGATTTTCAGGTTCCCCAAACTTTTCCTGTAATTCGATCAGAAAATACCTTTTTTAACCAAAATGATGTAATCATTCAATTCGAGAAATATATAATATAGTATTCCATTCATCATGCAATAAGCCTTATAGCTAATATGTAAAGTTGTGTAATAACTTACATTTTTATTATAATCAGGCTCCTATATTTCTAAAACTATTGGAGAAAATGCAAAACGGTTCTCATCCTTTCTACCCTCAGGTAGTTTTTGTCTTGGATTATACTTTTTTTTTTTTTTTCTGCAACATGGGCTTAATGATAAAGCTTCTTCCCTCATTAGTTCCGTTTGTTATATGTTTTAAATTATTTTTTATTTTTTTTCTTTTATACTCAGTTATTGATGATTGATGGAAATGGCATACTTCATCCTCGAGGCATGTGTTTCTGTTAAGCTTTTCTGTAATCTATTATGGTGAACACTGAACTATGCTTTGGTGAATTTGCTATTAAGTAAGCTGCATTTACTGAACTCTTTTGTGAAATTTTGGTGTGTAGGCTTTGGCTCAGCTTGTCATCTTGGGGTTCTGGCTAATCTTCCTACAATTGGTATAGGGAAGAATGTAAGTATTCAGGAAATAGCAATGTACTTTCATTTATTTGTTTATTATAATTTATAACATCCTACTTCCATTTATTTTATTATAGCATTCTACTTTCAACTCTTTTCAGTTATTTAAAAAAAAAAAAACATGAAAATTGAGCTACAATTTGATCACTTTTTGTGTGTATTTTCAGTTGCATCATGTGGATGGTCTTACTAACTCAAAAGTAAGGGAGCTGTTTGAAGCTGAAGAGAATTACAACATAGACTTCATTTATTTAATTGGGGACTCAGGGAACACTTTAGGAGCTGTGAGAATTTTAAATCTATAATTTAATCCTTTTTAACTCTTTAATGTTTATTCAAAATTAATGTTTATCATCTTCTTTACAATGTGACTCATTTATAAACTATAATCCCAATTAGTAGCCAAGAGTCATCGATTTGATTTACTGTTAGAATAAGACTATCTTGAGAAACACAATTAGGTAATCTTACCTCTTATATTCATATCTCACTACTTATATCAATGAAGAATCTCGATGGACGATTTTACCCCTCTTAACTAACTATATAAAGGGTAGTTATTTCCTACATTTTTCCTAAACATAATCAATTATATTTTCATCATTAAAAAGACAAAATTGAAATTGTTCAACGCAATATCTTTTATTACAAAATTAGGTAATAGATTTCTTCTATTCATCATAAGGTTAAGCACTTAAGCTGTTTTTTTTTTTTTTATATACAAAATGCAAAACAAAAAGTCAAAAACAAAAAACTAGAAAACACTAAGTGCTAAATGCAATAAATCGTAACGTCCTTTTATTTATTTGTATATTACACCATTCTTCTTTAACTTTTTTCTATTACTACAACGTACTTTCACTTTTTCTTATTAAGGCGTTATACTTTTAATCTTTTTATTATTATTATTACGACATTATACTTCGAAAAATCTTTCCATTTTAATGACACTAGTGTTATAATTGGTTAGATTTTTCAAGGATTTGAAAGTAGGATGTTGTAATAAAAAAATCGATGAAGAAGAAGATGATAAAATATTGAAGTTTATTTATAATTTATCCTCTTTAATTTTTTTTTGTTATGTAGGCATTACATTCAAGTAAAGGATCATTTAAACCAATATTTGTTTCAATAGGCCACCGTGTATCTTTGGCTTCTGCTGTTGAAGTTGTTAGAAGAACATGCAACTACCGTGTCCCCGAGCCCATTCGCCAGGTAAGCAAGCTAACATATATTATTTTTTTTCCTATTATATGAAGGTAATTAAGTTTATTCTATTATATGTAATATGTCATTTTCCTTGTGTCACTCATACCCATATTTAATATTTATAAATCACCAGTAATAAAATTGTAAAATTAAGACTAGATTTTTTTTAAAGAAAAATATGTTACTAATAATTTAACTACTTTTGAGAGTAGGCTGACATAAGATCAAGAGAGTATCTTCGGAAGCATCATTGAATTGTGTTGGGATGTTGTAACTTGTAACTGCACTTTACTTACTTGGTAAGCCATTCATTACTAGATCTCATCAAATATAAATTTTTTCCTTTTTGTTTCTTATTTGTGAAATTTTTTTTATTGTTTTATTTATATTATTGTTTTGTTACGGGAAGATATTGTTGAGTTGTTTATTGATTAGTTGGCAAAAATTTTGTTCGCTTTGTTACAGATGACACAGTGGCATTCAAATACAATGGAGGTTGGTTTAAATTAACTTTTTAACAATAAAAGGTACATATTATATTTTGTTGTAATTCTTTATTCGACTAAATTGTACAAATTCACGTGTTGTAAACAAGTAAATAGAAAATATGGTCGATTTACTATTTAGGGCCTTATCTTTGTAACGATGAGACTTATGTATGTTGTTCAAGCAAAGTTTACATTTAAAATAAAGGGCAAATGACACAAAATACATTATGTTTTTATTTTTTATTCTTTTGATTTTCATATTGTATTATTTTTTGTTTTAAAACGAATATTATGTTTTCTAATTTTTTTAATGTTAACCATTTCAATGGTTGGAAATGATGTTGAAGTGGCATGTAAGTTGCTACATTATAAACTAAATAAATAAATAAATAAATTTTGTTTTTACCCTCCATTGTTTTTTCAAAAGTCACTAGATTATCATTTTTTTTCGTTTTCAAGCATTTTCATCCCTAATTTGTATACATATGTTTCTCGATACACTTGTTTGATATTTATTGATCAAGATAAAGTTTGGATACTGGTGTGTGCACACCCTTTTTTAGGGCATCCACAGTGTATTAAACTAATTAGAGTTTAATGAATTGACACATCATCATTCTAGTTACTATACAACTCTATATTAATTTTCTTATTGTAGCACCTGGTTCCTGGTACGTAAATCTTATTTGAGTATTTTCCATTTTTAGCCTTGGGCTCGGCGAGTCATAGGTCCGACTCGCCGAGTAGAGACAGGACCCGGGACATGTTTAAGTTGGCGACTCGGCGAGTCCATATTCCGGACTCGGCGAGTCACCGCTGTTGGATGAAACCCTAAGTTTCAGGGGTTTGCACCCTATTTAAGCCTCATGTCCGCCCCAAGCCAGCCTCCATTCACCCTCAGAGCCCCCAACCCTCGTTCAAAGCTTATTTCCTAGAGAGTTTGAAGCATTTTTGTGTGATCTTGAAGGTTTTGAGAAGGAAGTGGTGTAGATCAAGAGGAAGAGAAGGAAACCAAGCATCTTAGTGTTCTCTTAGTGATTCCTTTGAGGTATAACCCGTTTTCCCCCTGTTTCTATGCTTATTACTCCATTAAGTCTTTCTTGAGCCCTTCCCCAAGCTTGTATGTGCAATATAATTCGTAATAAGTTGATTGGCCTTAGATCTAGGCATGGTTGAGCTCCAGGAGCTCAGATCTGTTGCCTTTATGGACTCACATTGCATGAAGACCCTAGATCTACCATTTTGGGTGCATTTTGAACCCTAAAACCCTTATTGGTGAATATCTACACGTAAAGTTGGAAACTTTACGTGTGATTCATGCTCTAGGAACCCAGATCTATGAATGGCATGGACTGGAATCGAACAAAACCGCATAGTTAGTGGTTGCATGGCAACGACTCGGCGAGTCGTTCATCTGACTCGGCGAGTCTGGTCGCGAGTCTCCGAGTTTGTCCCATTTTCGTGGTGTCGAGTAGAGTAGTGAGTCATGGGGTGTGACTCAGTGTGTTGGAAGTCGGACTCATCCATGAAGGAACTCGGCGAGTCATTGCCCTGACTCGGCGAGTTCAAGGCAATCTTCTTAGATCAAGAACAGACTCGGCGAGTTGTTCATACAACTCGGCGAGTCTCAGCATAAATGTTCATCGGATGAAGATGAACTCGGCGAGTTGTTCATACAACTCGGCGAGTCTCAGCATAAATGTTCATCGGATGAAGATGAACTCGGCGAGTTGTTCATACAACTCGGCGAGTAGGATGAAGGACTTGAACATCAGTTTGGAAGGAGAACTCGTCGAGTCAACGCCTAACTCGACGAGTAGAAACGGGATTCAGAACAATCGTTTGGGTAGGGACTCGGCGAGTTGGAGAGCCAACTCGGCGAGTCGGGTCAACTGAAATTTGACTCTGATTTGGACTTATGACATGATCAGGGGTAAAATGGTCATTTTACCCAAAGGTCAGTTAGCAGTGATTGATTGATTATGTTGTGGGAATTACAGCCGGAGGATTTCAGAAGCAGCAGCAGCAGCAGCAGTAGACAGTCAGTTCCCGATCAGATCAGCAGCTACTTTGAGGTGAGTTACCTTCCAGTAACGGTGGGTCTACGGCCACAATGCCGACCCACCAGTAGGAGTCGTATGATAGATGATCGTCTTTGTGATATCATCTAGGTTTGCTACTACCTGATATGTTATATGCTACCATGATATGTTATATGTGATAGAAGTAGAGATCGGTTGTTAGGACCGAAGGGTAGTTCAGACACCCCAGAAATGTCTGACAGTATGTGATGATATGTTTGCATGTTGGCTTGTTATGTTATATGCGACAGAGGTAGTAGGAGGGGACCAGTCCCCGAGTTCGGTTGTTAGGACCGAAGGGTAGTCCAGACACCCCAGATATGTCTGATAATATGTTATGTATGGTATATGTGTAAGTAGCAGTAGGGGGTGAAACAGTCCCCGAGGATCGGTTGTCAGGACCAACGGGTAGTCAACACCCCAGAATAGCTTGACACGGGTAGTCAGCACCCCAGAATGGCTTGACACGGGTAGGACGGCACCCCAGAATGGCCGCACGGGTAGTCGGCACCCCAGAATGGCCGTACTGGGTAGTCAGGCACCCCAGAATAGCCTGGCAGTATGTATGATATGTGTGTATGGTATGTGGTACGATGGGGGAACTCACTAAGCTTCGTGCTTACGTTTTTCAGTTGTTGTTTCAGGTATCTCTTCAGCCAAGGGGAAGGAGCAGGCGCGGTAGCGGCTCATCACACACACACACCCTTTGATTCCGCATTTATGAGTTTACTCTGGGATTAATACTCTGACATTTTGGTTGTTTAACTGTTATGGATTTCAAATTCGGTTTTCGATGTGAAATGGTTTAATTAAGCAATGTTTTAATTATTAATGTTTTCTAAAGTAATGTTTTAAAAACGAAATTTTTGGACGTGAAAAGTGGGTCGTTACACTTATAATGCTTGGAACTCAATAGAGTTTAATAAAATATATATATTTAATAGTTGAAAGGTTTTATTTTTCCAATTGAATAGTTCAATGACCATTGAACTTCATATCTATTGATTCTTTCAAAAAAAAACTCTATATCTATTGAATGCCAACATGATATCCCACAATGGTAGAGTTTAATCCATTGAATGTTAATTAGGCATGTCAGCTCATTCAACTCTCATCTCAAGCTATTCATTGTGGATGCTTTAAGTATTATTCCGTTGAGAATTTCTACAATACCCACCTGAATTTTGTGATTAATTACATCAAAAAAACAGGTCTGGAATTCTAAAAAATAAAATTCACCCACTGTACAAATAGACGTGTATAAATTCCATTTTTATTAGTATTTTAACGTTTATATGACCAAATAAACTTAAGTTATTCCGTTATATAGCAACTTAAAAAGAAAATTATGGAAATAGTTATTGTACTTTACCTAAAATTCATGCAGAGAGTTTATGTTTGTCGAAGGTGGTCCCATGAATCACCTAATTTTATAAATTATATACAAAAAATTTAGGACCTATGTTAAATTATTTTTGAAGGAATGTGGGACAAAAAAAAGTATTTATTAATTAAAATAATGGATTTGTCATTTGATATTTACCATCTATATAGTTAGTTCAGCATCAACCAACAAAATAAAGGGTAAATTACATCATTTGTCCATCGTGCACATATCAGAAAACGTGTTTGGCCTTATTTTCAAAAATTAACTCGGACAGTCCCTCGTTTGTTTTAACCTTACACGCTTCATCTCCGAAAGACGATTTTGTTGCGAACTTAGTCCATGCCTAATTTGAAATGACCATAACACCCTTCTATTTTCTATTTTTATTTTTTTGATTAATTTAATGTTTTTATTATGAATTTCAATTAAAAAAATAGAAATAAACCCTCTCCCCTTCATTTTTCTCCAACCCATTCCACCCCTTCACTGTTACTGATCAGAAAGAAGCACTCAAACACACATACAAACTGTCGGCCACCACCACCGTCTCCACCCTCCGGTGAACATTCCCCAACCCTTTCTGATGGGTGGTTGTGGTCGTCATTCTAGAGCCTTTTCGTCAGAATCCGGTGCTCGTCTTCTCCGGCAGAAATGACGGGATCTAACGGAGACTCTTGCGATGGTCTTCGACCTCTTTCTCTACCCTCTTTCTTAATCTAAATCTGACAGAGGCTCCTTTCGATGCCCACCCTCACTGTCACCTCTAAGCTATCGTCATCACCTCACATGTGCACCGCTATCAACGTCGGTTAGGGGGTTTCGACAGATCTTCGTTCAAAACATCCAACTCCATAGTCATAATTGAATCTCCACAGTTGGATCTACATATGTTCAACTGAAAACCTTCGTCTTTGTCACCACCTGTTTGTCGATGATGGAGCGTTCATCGCCACCTTTTGGGTTTTACATCTGTTTGTGCTAGGGATTTAATAGTTACAGGTCGGATTTGCAAATGCGTGGTCGCCAGTGGAGTTGCAGAAAAGAGGAGAAGGTTTATGAGCGGAACTATGATGGTGATGCTTTGTCGGAAGTCGGCGATCTCCTTCTTCACCTGTACGCCACCATCGAAAGTCGTCGATGAAGTTTCAGATGGAGGGTTTCAGATCGAGGTGTTGCAGGAGGAATAAGGAGGTGAGAAGAGGGGAGAAGGAAAGTTTTGTAAGGAGAGGGTGGGGATTTTTGGTTTATTTTCTTTTTTTTTCTATTTAAAACTAATAAAGAAATAAAAGAAAATCTAAAATAAATAATTAAGGGTAAAACAGTCATTTCATGTCAATAGGGACTAAGCGTGAAAGAAAAATCAAACCTAAGGATGGTCCGAGTTAAGTTTTGAAAATAAGGACTAGACACGCTTTCTGGCCTATGCACGAGGGACGACTGGTGTAATTTACCCCAAAATAAAATTGGGAGTAAATTACACGAATCATCCCTCGTATAGGCGTCCAAAAGCATGTTTAGTTTCTATTTTTAAAAATTAACTCAGATCGTCCTTTTTTTATTTAAAACTTATACACTTCATCACTCGGTACATAAAAAAAAACTATTTTACCCTTCATATTTTTTTTCATTTTTTTATTTACTAATCATTTTTAAACTTGAAGAAAAAAAGGAAAAAATAAATAAAGATGTGCCCCCCCCCCTTTCTCTCCCTTCGCCCTTTCCATCTCCCCACTTTCGTTGTTTCCCTCTTTCTCACCAAAAGCCCTAACTTTCTAGTGATATAAAACGTGCAATCCACCACCTTCTTTCTCCGAAGATGGCAGCAAAGACCTCTGACGATAGCTTCGATAATGTCCTTTTCTTCTGCCCCCACTTTCAATCGCATATAGGTCGTCTTCTTCTTCTCCCTCCAATCGATCACCATATATGGGTCCTTCTTCCTATTCTCGCTTCAATCTACAACCACAAACAAGAAAAATGAAAGTGCATTCTCTCTTTTTAATTCCTTAATCAAGCAATCACCCAGGTATATTGCTCTCAATCGAACACACCCCTCACCTTCTTGTTTCTTGTTCGTTACAGATCAAGTATAAAGCACCCTCTTTTTATTTGTGTGTTGTTTATCTTAATGAAGCGAAGAATGATTATTGTTAATGGTTAAGATGAAATGGTTCGTTGTTGGCTTAAGGACTGCTAGGAAGAAGAACAAGGGAAAAGGAGTCATATATGGTGTTTTCGAAAGAAAAAAAGTGATGGTCAAAATAGGGAGTAAATTACATGAATCATCCCTCGTGTAAGTGTCCAAAAGCATGTTTAGTCTGTATTTTTAAAAATTAACTCAGACCGTCCCTCGTTTGTTTAAAACTTATACACTTCACCCTTCCGTACATAAAAAAAACTATTTTACCCTTCATATTTTTTTCATTTATTAATCATTTTTAGACTTGAAGAAAAAAGGAAAAAATAAATAAATATGTCCACCCCCCCCCCCCTCTCTCCCTTCGCCCTTTTCATTTCCCCACTTTCGTTGTTTCCCTCTTTCTCACCAAACCCCTAAATTTCTAGTGATATCAAACGTGTCATCCACCACCTTCTTTCTTCGGCGATGGCAGCAAAGACCTCTGACGATAGCTTCGATAATGTCCTCTTCTTCTACCCCCACTTTCAATCGCATATAGGCCGTCTTCTTCTTCTCCCTCCAATCGATCACCATATGTGGGTCCTTCTTCCTATTCTCACTTAAATCTACAACCACAAACAAAAAAAAAATGAAAGCGCATTCTCTCTTTTTATTTCCTTAATCAAGCAATCACCCAGGTATATTGCTCTTAATCGAGCACACCCCTCACATTCCCGTTTCTTGTTCGTTACAGATCAAGTATAAAGCACCCTCTTTATTTGTGCATTGTTTATCTCAATGAAGCAAAGAATGGTTATTGTTAATGGTTAAGATGAAATGGTTCGTTGTTGGCTTAAGGACTGCTAGGAAGAAGAACAAGGGAAAAGGAGTCATAGATGGTGTTTTCGAAAGAAAAAAAAGTGATGGTCGATCGTTGGGGTGGGTGGTCCTATGGTGGTCATCATCTGACAGTGATGATAATTTTCTATCAATGGATTTAGGGGATGGAGGGTTTAAAAAGGAAGGGGCTAGACCTGACAAAACATGACATGACACGAAAACATGACACGAAATTAGCAGGTTAGGGTCAGAGATTTCGACACATTCATGTAAACGGGTTGACACGACCTGACACGATAATTAAACGGGTAGGGTTAGGGTCAAGACTTTCAACTCGAAGATGACTCGAATATGACCCGTTTAATTATATATTATTTATTATAAATTTCATATTTTTATAAATATATTATATGTTATAGACTTGTAGTGGGTCAAACTCAATAATTAGAAGTAATATTCAAATTTTCAAAGTTACTTAATGTTAGTCATCCTCACCATCTATCCATTTTGCTCCCTAATTTTAACTCTTTTCATTTTTTTTTTCTTCTAAACTTACTATAAATTTTGTCATTTCATCTCATAACTTCAGTGTTTCACTTTTTTCTTTTTGTCCCCATAACTCTTACTTTCCAACTTTTAAAATATTTCAACCGGACATGACATAACATATTTACAAGGTCTAAACCTTAACCCGAAACCCGACACGAAAATAAATGGGTTGACACGGTACTACACGATAATTAAACGGGTCGGGTTAGGGTCAAGCTCTTTCAACCCGTTTAATGTTTGGACACAACATGAACCCAACACGACACGTTGTCAGGTCTAGGCTAGGATAAGATGGGGGGGGGGGTTAATTTAATTTTGTATATTATAAGTAATTGTAAGAAAAATAAAATGAATAAAAAAAGAATAAAAAGGACAGAATAGTCATTTTATCTCTCGTAAGGGATGAATTGTACATATTTAAACCAACGAGGGACGGTCCGAATAAAATTTTGAACATATGAACTGAACATGCTTTTTGACAGAGAGGATTCGTTTAATTTGCTCTAAAAATAGGTGATAGATGATACCTTATAAATATCAAGACGATATAAAAAAAAAAAAAAAAAAAACTTTAAAGTACATTTGTTTTTGGTGGCCATGACTATGCTAATAATTTAATAAGCAATTATCCAAACATTTTTTTTTATCATAAATTGGCTTTTGCATTGGTTCCATTTGCTAACAAGTGGTTTTTTGAGATTAAAAAAAAAACATAACGTATTTGGTGCCTAACCTTTTGATTTTATAACGTTTGTTATCATAAATTTAAAAAAAAAAAAAAAAAAAAAAGTTAACCGACTGTTTTACTCAAATTCAATGTCACTACAAACTTTGACATCAATTTAGCTGGTAGAGACCATATACACAACGAATTACAGAATTAAAGACAACAACAAGACAATTTCAAAATTGAGAAGGAACTTGCAATTTGGATAAAATATAGGGACCAAATTTGTAATTTAGTCCAACTTAAATTAAAATAAAATATTTCAATTATAGAACAAGTATAGAAGGAAGATCCTCATCGTTCAGCGACACATATCATAAACAACTTAAAATGTAATTTCTCCAATAAAAATTAAAGAATCAATGATGATCGAACTATATACATCCTTACAGAAATTCATGTTGGGATTGTATCTTGGGTTCGAGGTCAAGAACATAAAACCCCCAAAATAAAGATCATTATAAAAAAAAAGACTCTTTAAAGTCCTAAAATCATCCCCAGATCATAAAAAACGAAATTAACAAACAAATGAACATAATTGGAATGAATGATTTGATTAATCAGATCATAATCGGTGTGTATTTCAAGTTTTCAATCTTGAGCCATGGCGGAAAACCCACCTGATCTCATCATCTCTTTAAATTCAGTAAAACTAACCATCCCATCACCATCAACATCCACCTTCATGATCATCCGCCTGCAATCATCCGCCTGCCGCCCTTGCTTCAGCCCTAGCGACTCCAACACCGATCTCAATTCTTCCACAGTGATAAACCCATCTCGATTTTGATCGAACACATTGAAGGCTTCCATCACATCCTCCTCGTTTTCCCTGTCGTCCATGATCGATTTGTACAGAGCACCAAACTCGTCGATATCAACACATCCGTCGTTGTTTTCATCGATGTTTTCGATCATTTTAACTAGATCTGAGTCTGGGATGAATATCCCCATGTTCTCTAAGGACTCGTTTAGCTCCTGTTTGGTGATTCTGGAATCGCCGTTTTTGTCGAACATCTGGAAGATGCGGTGGAGCTGGTCGGAATCCATGCGAGAAGAACGCGGTGTTGATGGAGGTGGAAGTAATGGAGTGGTGGTGGTGGTGAGGTCGTGGATCTGTTGTTGTTGTTGTTGTTGGTGTGGATTGTATGAAGAAGGGAGGTAATGTCTGAGTTTTTTTGGAATGAAAGAGAGGAAGATTGTGTAGATGAGATTGTAGAAGAGGAAAATTCTGGAGCAAATTGCAGCCATTTTTAAGCTGGTTTTTGCAGAAGAAGTTGATGAAGGAAAGTGAAGGGAAGAAACATCTTCTTATAATACAAGGCGTCAGTGGACATGGAGTGAGGGTTGGTTTACTAATTTATTTCTTGTTGCATAAAATATTTGAAAATGACATAATTAACATTTATTAGATATTTTTCAAAAAATAAAAAGAAATTACACAGATGACTATAATAATAATAATAATAATAATAATAATAATAATAATAATAATGAAAAATAGAATTTAATTCCTTCCAACACCCATTGAATAATTAATGAATTCCAAAACAAACCAAAAGCAATGCAACAAATTTCTATGTAATTTATTAACAATAACAAAAATATAAGTAAAATCATACCAAACAAACCAAAAGCTATAAAACAATTTTTAGACTATCGCAAAAATAATAATAATAATAAATAATGAAATCATATTTACTTATTTTATAATTCTTTTAATCAACACTTTGTATAATTGCCTATAACTATAAAATTTTATGTACCTTTCTCACTCATATAAATTGTCAAACCACATATACATACAATAGTTCACTCGTAATGAAAGTACATTAAGCACTTTAGGAAGTACGTATAGAAATTCCCAAATAATAATCATTTAGTTAAACATTGCATTGCATGTGTTTGCATAAAAATATAATATTGATCTATCATAAAAAGAATACATTATTGTTTTTTACTTTTGGTCGTTGTAAAAGCTTCAATGTTTCTTTTGCCATGAACATGTTCCCTAGTTTTTCAAGTTACTAACTAACGATCATTACAATATAACTTAATCTAAACATATGGTATAACTTATATAAACAACCAGTTAACTCATATCATTTTAATATTTTATCAAAGGTTACATATTTCATAGCATATATATATATATATATATATATATATATATATATATATATATATATATAAACAAGTATTTGACATATTGTTGTTCAAAAATCAGTTTTGAATTCGGATTATTTACAAGCAGTCAGTATCTATAAACTTTTTTTTTACATATTATGTATATTTTAAACATTTATAACTTATTAAGTAACGTAAAATCAACCAAACTTATATATTTATATTTTTGTTATGAAAAATATGTATTTAATTTAAGAAATAAAGCAAGGAAACATTGTGACCTCATGGAAATCACTATCACGCGCTTGTATGCCTCGACTTTATTTAAACGGTCGCTTGCTTAATGTTGCCGGCCCCTTTTACGCTTTCCGCGTTATTCCAATTTCATAGATCCGTTGAGCCTCTCCAACCACCTAAACACGTCTTTCGTTTATTGTTTTATAATGTAAATTACAATAATAGTCCCTACATTGTAGTGAAAAGTTTATATTTTGTCCTTTAAGTAATTTCTGTTATATATATATATATATATATATATATATATATATATATATATATATATATATATATATATATATATATATATATATATATATATATACACTAGACGAATTCACGCGCGCTGTGCGTCGAAGATTAAAAATATATTGTTAAAATATTGAAAAATATATGTTTAAAATGGTTATGTTATTGACATTAACTTTGAGATAATATTTTTACATTAATTTATATATATATATATATATATATATATATATATATATATATATATAGGATATAGATCCGGTAAAAAAAAATTTTGGTAGAAAGGTAAGAAGTTTTTTTTCTACATATTTTTTTGACGAACAAAAGAAATGAATTACTAGATGATTCATTTGTAAGATAATTCACAAGAAAAAATTCCCAAAAAAACATCTTTATGATTCATTTTTAAGTAAATTAAGAAAAAATTCACTTTTGTGACAATTTTAGTGAATAACAACAAAATCACTGTATAAATGAATCATCGAGATGTTTTTTTGAAAATTTTTTCTTGTGAATCATCTTACAAATGAATCATCTAATGATTCATTTTGTTTGTTCACGAAAAAAATATGTAGAAAAAAAACTTCTTACCTTCTTACCAAAAATTTCCTTCTTATTTGATCTTGATTATATATATATATATATATATATATATATATATATATATATATATATATAGGGAAGGGTTATATGGAAAATAAACAATTAGGGCAACACATGTTGAAACCAATGAAAGCATGACAACACATCATTTTGGAATAACTACATAAATAACTTCCATAGTAGATTGCTTATGAATAAAGAAATGGACACGTGTCACTTGATCATTGGTTCCAGCATATATTGCCCTAATTGTTCATTTTACATTGAACCTAACCCTATATATATATATATATATATATATATATATATATATATATATATATATATAATCTCAATTATTTTGAACAATAATATTCATTGACATCAACCAACTTTCCTCATTAATAGAATTAAATATAATTATCTATTTAGTATTAAATTTAACAATTATTATTATTGATTAATTATATTTTTACTTATGCGATCATTTTTTAATTTTAATAATGATGTTCATTTAAAATACAATTTATTTATAGCTAAATGAAATTTATAATTTGATGTTATTATCATTTAAAATTGTTATTCATTAATTTTAAACCACTTATTATTAATAATAAGTTAAAGAAGATTTTTAAGAAACACTTTATATTATTATTAAAATGTGAAACATACACTAAATAATAAAGTGGTAAGATAGACAATTTGAATTTCAAAAGAGACTTGCATGGATAATATGACATATCCATGTAATTCGATTCTATTATTTATAATTATTGCTTATTAATTTTAAAACCACTTGTTATTATTAATAAGTGAAAGAAACTTTTAAAAAGCACTTACTATTATAATTAAAATGTTAAACATATACTAAACTATAAAGTGATAAGATAGACAATTTGCATTTTAAAAAGGCTTACATGGATAATATGACATATCCTTGATTTTTAAGTAATTATTGTTTTGAAGCAACATGAAAATAAAAACATGTATATAATAGTTAATTAAATATTATATATATATATATATATATATATATATATATATATATATATATATATATATATATATATATATATATATATATATATCACCTTCCATAACATATGATCGATAATATGAATCTAATCTAATTTACATTAAAATTTTAACCACAACATACAATGATATTCTTAAAAGAATACTTAAATCAAGAAAATACAAAAAAGAATTAATATATAACAAACTTACAAATTAAAAACTTCAACATAATAACATGGCTCGAAAAATTGTTCAAAGCCCTCAAACCAATACAAAGAAACTTTAAACTTGTTTTCTTTGTGAATTGTGTGTGTGATTTGTATTTGTGTGTCTACTAAAAAAAGATTGTCCTTTAGTGGAGTACCCATTAATTGTATATTAAATATATTATATAAGTTATAAAACCTTTGAATTGTTAATCATTATTAAGAGACTTTTGAGTGGTATTCATTAAAATAGGAGGTTTCAAATGCATGAGGTGTTTGCATATTTTTATGGGGGTTTCAAATGCATGAGGTTAAAGGAAAAATGCTAGCTTTATAAGTATGTATGATATATATATATATATATATATATATATATATATATATATATATATATATATATATATATATATATATATGGGGATATGGAATATACATTACAGCCTCACCTAAGCTTAGGTACTAAACCTTTAAAATATGTCGTTTTAACTTAGTAAACATACTCGGTTAGTTTTCACTTAGTAAATATATCATCATCGATAACATTTCTTTCCTCCATTATCGTTTTACCATCCTCGTTTTCTTTCCTCCATTATCGTTTATTACTTCACCATAATGAACATTACTTTTTTCACTGTCACAAAGTTCGAAGATAATCAATATTCTCGCTTCGTTATCAAAACTATTGCGTCGATCTTGAATCTACACATTCAAGTGTTAATCGTGAATCACCTAACCACAATCTTTATATAGTAAAATGACGTATTTTCATGAGGTTTAATACCTAAGCTTAGGTGGGGCTGTAATGTATATTCACTTTTCCTTATATATATATATATATATATATATATATATATATATATATATATCAAGATTCTAAAAAGCTCGACATAGCTCTAAGTCTTGTGTCTGCCACCAAACTTTACCAAAACGTCACATTAACTCATATATGTCTATAAAATAGAAGAGTAAATTACTGAAATGATCCCCATGGTTTGGTAAAAATTACACGTTTGGTCCCTAACTCTTTTTTTGCACTCAGATTGTCCATGTGGTTTGATTTTTTTGCGTTTTCGTCCCTTACATACATAAAGTTAGGGACTAAACGTGCAATTTTGACCAAACCGTAGGGACAAAAAACGCAACAAAATCAAACCATAGGGACGACCCAAGTGCAAAAAAAAAGTTAGGGGTCAAACGTACAAGTTTAACCAAACCATAACGATGATTTTAGTAATTTACTCAAAATTAGAATAATAGTTGAAAATATATATATATATATATATATATATATATATATATATATAAATATTAATTATATAAAAAAAAATGTCGTCTTAAGTCACGTTTTACAAACGACGTGGCTTGCCAAGCCTTGCAAAAGCTTAAGACTTGACATTGCCGCAAAGTTATGCATTATGTTATTTAGAACACACACATATATATATATATATATATATATATATATATATATATATATATATACACACACACACACACATGGTCTAGTTCTATGATGACTCATTTTAAAGTGAGGACCCATGAGGACACCTTAAAAAAATTAAAAACAAATCTAAAAAAAATACAAATCATAAAATCGAGCATAGATCTATATCCGGAAGAAAAAAAATTAGAAAAAAAAATCATCATTAAAATTGATCCATGATTCAATTTTAATGATCCATTTTTTCTCCCAGACATAGATCTATGCTCGATTTTATGATTTATATATATTTTTTTAAGGTGTCCTCACGAGTCTTCACTTTAAAATGAGTAATCACCCGATTCTCTCTCTCTCTCTCTCTCTCTCTCTCTGTCTCTCTCTCTCTCTATATATATATATATATATTCCTACCTTTTGTTACTACTTATTTTTCAACTCATAAAATAATGATATGTGGAATCAAATATATTTTTTTTCCTAATCTTCTATCTAGATTTTGACACTCGCACTAGTCGTCTTGTGGGCTCAAAGCATCAGCCATCACGTTAGTCTGCTAATCAAGCCCCCACCGGAAAGTGATGTTCTTCTTCATCTGTTTCGTCACAGGAACTTGTAACATCTCAAATTTCGAGGCCAAAAATTTCATTTTAAAATTTAACATGTAATAAAGCGTATTACTAAAACATCGTCAAGTTACATTAATTATAAAACATAAGGTCATGTCTCAAAACATTATCATCGGAAACAAAGAAAATCAGAGTACAATCCCAAAAAATCCAACGCGGAAATGATGTGTGTGTACGCCGCCGACACTTTCTTTTTTGACGAAGAGGTACCTGAAACCAAACCAAAACTATAAGCACAAATCTTAGTGAGTTCCCCCATCATACCGCATACCACACAATATCGTCGGTATCTTTCAGCCGATAAATTGCATCGTTATCTTTCAACCGGTAACCATCATCGATATCTTTCAACCGGTAACCAACATCGGTATCTTTCAACCGGTAACGGTCATCGGTATCTTTCAACCGGTAATTGGGGACTATTTCACCCCTATCACTAGCATAAAATCAACAGATATAGCATACAGTCAAGCATATCCGGGTACTGACCTACCCTTGGGTCCTAAGGACCATTGTTAGGGAAACTAACCCCTACTAAACACATAACACATATTCCAGATAAATCACATAACCAGTCCAAGATAATTATCACAAAGACCATTATCTTATAAATACCTCTTTTGGTGGGCCAACATTGTGGCCTTAGACCCACCCTTACTGGAAGGTAACTCACCTCAATGTCGTGCAGTGTCAGAAATATCTTCGGCGCACAAGTCGACTCCCTACGACTCCTCGATCCCTACACGACGACCTCCAACTCAACAAACATCACATACAACCCTAAACAGGGTTGGTCCAAGTTCAGTCAAAGTCAACGTTGGTCAAAGTCAACATTCAGTTGACCTGACTCGCCGAGTTGGCCTACCAACTCGTCGAGTCCATGCTTATCTAATCCAACCCAAACCCCGACTCCACTCGTCGAGTCTAGCAAGAACTCGACGGGTTCTCCTTCATCCATAACATCGAGACCATCTTCATCCGACTTGTCGAGTTCCTTCTTGAACTCATCGAGTTTATCTTCATCATAAGAACTTGTCCAGTCTATGACTCGCCGAGTTGTATGAATAACTCATCGAGTCTATCTTCAAAGATTGGGAGATTGCCTTGGACTCGTCGAGTCTGTTCATACACTCGCCGAGTCCAGTCTTGACCAACTTCATACAGTCGATTTAAATGAGGTCTAACACATCCAAACCATAGATCTGGCCCCCTAATGACCATTTTTCATGTAAAGTTCCAAACTTGATGCACATGCATGGGGTTTTTAGCTCAAAAATCAATATAAAGTGTCTTACAATGTGCATGGGGCTCTCATGGCCCTAAAGTTGGCACCTTTATGCCATGAGACCCCTCTTAAAGCCCAGATCTTAAGGTAAAGTTCACATAACATCCCTTAAATCCGAAAGTGGCTTGAAAAGCCCTAAATGCATCCAAGATCCATATCCAAAAGGTGAACAACCAAATGATAGACCAAAGCATGAGTATTTTACGTTGATTAAGCTGGAAATGGAATGAGATTTCTGGATCTACAAGCCCCAATTCGAATATTCAAGCTCCTCTTCTTTCTTCCAAGCTTCACAAATCAACAAAAGCACCAAAATGGCCTTAATACACACATATACGGCTAGGGTTTCGCTATACAGCTCTTGGGGAGTGTTAGGGACAAGGAAGACCGAGTTAATGTGTTTATATAGGGTGAAAACCCTCATATTAGGGTTTTTGTCCATACAGCGCGGACTCGCCGAGTCGGACCTCTGACTCGCCGAGTCAACCACTTGACCCCCGGGTCCAATTTGCTTCCACTCGACGAGTTGGGCCACCAAATCGCCGAGTCATAGGCCAAAATGCAAAATGCTTAATTTAAATTTCGTACCAGGAACCATGTGCTAAAAATCTCCCCCACTTATTTTAGATTTCGTCCTCGAAGTCTGCTGCTCGATCCTGAAACAGCTCAGGGTAATGCTCCATTATCTCGTCCACCGGCTCCCAAGTCCACTCCGAGCCTTTCAGGTGCAGCCACTGAACTTTTACCAGCTCCACTCTCTTGTTCCTCAGATCCTTTGACTTCCTCTCCAGGATCGCCACTGGCCGCTCGATGTAGTTCAGGCTGCCATCAACCTGTCCTCTAAAGGCACTATTGCCGAATCGTCCACCAAACATTTCTGCAACTGGGAATCATGAAAGGTGTTATGAATCTGACTGAGTTCAGCTGGCAGATCCAGCCTATATGCTACCTTCCTCGCCCGGGCTACAACCCTGAAAGGTCCAATATACCTAGGGCCCAACTTGCCCCGCTTCCTGAATCGTATGACACCCTTCCAAGGTGACACCTTCAGGAGGACCATATCCCCGACCTGGAATTCCAAGTCGGATCGACGCTTATCGACATAAATTTTCTGCCGACTCTGAGGAGTCTGAAGCCTGCTCCGGACCTGCTGAATCCTCTCCGTCATCTTGAGCACCACTTCGGTGCTCCCCATGACCCTCTGGCCAACCTCACCCCAACATATCGGGGTCCTGCACCTTCTCCCATATAACATCTCAAAAAGAGGACGGTCAATACTCGCGTGGTAGCTGTTGTTGTATGAGAACTCAGCCAAAGGAAGATAGGTATCCCAACTGCCACCAAAGTCTAGCACGCATGCCCGCAACATATCCTCCAGGTTTTGGATGGTCTGCTCACTCTGACCATCTGTCTGCGGGTGAAAAGCAGTGCTAAAATGCAGACGAGTACCCAGCTCGTCATGGAACTTCTTCCAGAACCTGGAAGTAAACCGTACATCTCTGTCTGAAATCACGGAGACCGGCACTCCGTGTCGCGCCACCACCTCTCGGATGTAAATATCGGCCAATTTCTCAACCGAGATACTCTCCTGGATCGGTATGAAGTGGGCGCTCTTGGTCAACCGATCCATGATGACCCATATAGAATCCACTCCCCGTGCGGTCCTGGGAATCTTGGTGATAAAATTCATCGTGATGTCTTCCCATTTCCATAACGGGATCTCCAACGGCTGCATCTTGCCATGTGGCCTCTGATGCTCGGCCTTGACCTTCCTGCAGGTCAAGCACCGCTCCACGTACCAAGCTATATCCCGCTTCATGCAGGGCCACCAATAGTCTAGACGAAGATCCCTATACATCTTCGTCGCCCCGAATGAATGGAGAATCGAGATTTGTGCGCCTCCTCCATCAGAAGCTGGCGCACACCCCCGTGATATGGCACCCACACCCTATGGTGTAGTGTCCACAATCCTCTACTGTCATAGTCGAAGGAGGAAACCTGTCCTACAACCCGCTCGCTTTTCCAATGTTCCTCCTTCATGGCCTCCTGCTGGGCCTCTCGAATCTGCTCCAATAGCGGAGTCACCATTGTCATCCCTAGACAGATATCTCGGATCGGCGCTGCCTTGCGGCTAAGCGCGTCAGCCACCACATTGGCCTTCCTCGGATGGTAAAGGATCTCACAATCATTATCCTTTACCACGTCAAGCCACCGACGCTACCTCAAGTTCAAATTCGGCTGATCCATAAGATACCTCAGGCTCTTGTGGTCCGTGTAGATGGTACAGCAAACCCCATAGAGGTAATGTCGCCAAATCTTGAGGGCGAACACAACGGCCCCCAACTCCAAATCATACGTTGGGTAGTTCGCCTCGTGAGGCTTCAGCTGCCTCGAAGCGTAAGCAATAACGTGCCCTCTATGCATCAACACTACGCCCAAACCCGAGATGGACATGTCGCAGTACACAACAAAATCCTCCATGCCCTCAGGCAGGCCTAAGATTGGCGCCTCGCACAACCTCTGTCTCAACGTCTCGAATGCGGCCTACTGCTCAGGCCCCCAACGAAAAACCACGACTTTCCTCATCATCCTGGTCAGGGGTACGACTATCTTGGAGAAGTTCTTAATGAATCTCCGATAGTAGCCTGCCAATCCTAGGAAGCTCCGAATCTCGGATGGAGACCTCGGGACCTCCCATCCCATCACGGCCTCTACCTTGTCCGGATCCACTGATATCCCATCCTGGTTGACAAGGTGCCCCAGAAACTGCACCTCTCGCAACCAAAACTCACACTTGGAGAACTTAGCATATAAGTTCTCCCTCCTCAAAGTACTCAGAACCTCACGCAAGTGCTCCTCATGTTGCTCTCGCGTCTTGGAATAAACCAAGATATCGTCAAAGAAAACAATCACAGACCGATCCAACATCGGCCGGCACATGCGATTCACGAGATCCATGAATGCGGCAGGAGCATTGGTGAGCCCGAAAGGCATCACCACAAACTCATAATGACCATAACGTGTCCGAAAAGCAGTCTTCTGCACATCCTCCTCTCTGACCCTCATCTGATGATACCCTGAACGCAAATCAATCTTGGAGAACCAAGATGCTCCCTGTAGCTGGTCAAAGAGGTCGTCGATCCTCGGGAGTGGGCAACGGTTCTTCATCATTACCTTGTTCAGCTCCCGATAATCTATACACATCCGATGCGACCCGTCCTTCTTCTTCACAAACAAAATCAGGGCTCCCCAGGGTGAACTGCTTGGTCTAACGAATCCGTTGTCTAACAGCTCCTGCAGCTGTGTAGACAACTCCTTCATCTCAGGAGGAGCCAACCGATACGGTGCCTTGGCTATCGAAGCCGCACCAGGGACTAGGTCGATCCTGAACTCTACCTTTCGCTTCGGAGGTATCCCAGGAAGCTCCTCTGGGAACACATATCCGTAGTCCCGCACCATCGGAACCTCGCTCACCGGCGCCTTACCCGCCACCCGTGTATCCATGACATACGCGACATATCTCGCGCATCCCTGCTAAAGGTAGCGCCTAGCTCTTGCTGCTGAGCATACTGTGGGTCCACGTTGTGGCCTCTCGCCGTGGATCACTAACTCTCCCCCACTTGGGGTCTTGATCCGCACCAACTGCTATGCGCAATCTATAACCCCCCATTAGGGCTCAACCGGTCCATGCCTATAATCACTTTGTTCCCACGCAACGGAATGGGAACCAAGTCTACCAAATAGCGCTCCTCAAATAACCTCAGAACGCAGTCTCTGAACACTGCAGACGCTCGCACCGATCGATCATCGGCAATCTCTACCTCTAAAGGGCAATCCAATGCTCGAAGACTCAGTGAACTTCTTGCTAAGCACAAGAGAAACAAACGATCCGGTGGCACCCGAGTCAAACAACACCTACAATGGGATACCGTTCACACGGAACAATCCTAAACGCATATACACAGAGCACATATCAATATCATAACATCATATAAATAAATCATAGGGAAAGAATCATACCCGTCACCACATCGGGTGCAACGTGTGCCTCCTCGGCTGTCAGCTGAAATGCCCGGCTCCAAACCACTGGAGCCTCCGACTTGAACTTTCGGCCATCCATAGCCCGTACTGTCGCTGACGCTGGCGCCACTGCCAACGCTGCTACTGTTGCTGCTGTCAACCTGGGACAATTGGCCTTTTTATGGCCCCTTTGATTGCAATGGAAGCAAATCAGGTCTGATGTCTGAATCGCAGAAGTAGGGGCAGTATAATCTCTGCCAAAGTGCCCAACCTTACCGCACTTATAGCAGCCTGAACTCGGCCCAGTGCGGCAAGCTCCCTCATGTGACCGACCGCATTTCCCACAGCGGTCCCGCCCTGACTGGCCTTTCGGCCTACCATCGGGTCCCTTGGGCTTCTTCCCCGAATCCCCCATCGTCTGCCCCTCAGTGGCCTTCCTCTTCCGTATGTGTTCCAAATCGATGTCCCTCTCCCTAGCCCTGGCAATCATGGAATCCAGGGTAGGGCAAGCAGAAAACCTAACATGCTCTCGAATATCAACCTGTAGCATGTCATGGTATCGGGTCCTCGTCATATCCTCATCCCCTGCATATTGGGTCACCAACAAGGCCCTCTCCCGGAACTTAGCAGTGATCTCCGCCACAGTCTCCGTAGTCTGTCTCATATCCAAGAACTCTCTGGCCAGCTGTTGAAGCTCCACAGCTGGTGCAAACTCAACCCTGAATCGGGTCACAAAATCTGATCATGTCATAGCCTCAATGGCTGGGGCTCCCAACGTATCGCCAATCAACTCCCACTAATCTCTGGCTCTATCCCTCAAACAACCTGCAGCGAAACGGACCTTCGACCCTTCTGGGCAGAAGCTTATCAGTTGCACAGACTCGATGTTTGCGATCCATCTCCTAGCAGCAATGGGGTCCTTCACCCCATGAAAATCCGGCACACCACTCCCACGGAAGTCCTTAAAGGACAGTGTGCGTGTACCCACCTGGCTAGATGCCAGATCACTCCTGAATGTCCGGAGGCGATCCTCCATCAGCTCGATAATCCCTTCCTTGATCGACCCGAAAATGACCGGGGTCGTCTCAAGAATACCTCTCGTAATCTCAGATGCGATGAACCCGCTCCCGAACCCGATCATGGTCCCCCTGCTCCATGACATGTGAACACCATTCTGAAAATAAAAACACAATTTTCAGGATCACATATACCCTCAAAAGGTCTCACCCATTCTCCAAGTTTCCAGGTTCCATCTCGTCCCTCTTTGAATCGAGTACGGATCCTCTGCTTTCAGTAGTACGGGCCCATACTACCTTCCACATCTATCCGTACTTTCCTCAAGGATTGCCTTGACTTCACCAAGTCCCTTTCACCAATACTCGTCTCACTAATCACATCCTAGGCTTCCCTAGGGCACTCTCCAACCTACTTCCCGCCATCAGTTGCATTAGGAGTCCTTACCGCGTCCCCCTAACTAGCTTGCGGATATTGCTACACATCTGTTCACTAGTTAGTCGAAGTTGGCCAGAACCCCCATAGCACAAAGCAAGCAGCATTCGTGCGTTGAGTAACCACACCAGGCATAACCTAAACATGGCATCCTACTGCTGACTAAACAGTCCTAGCATACAGCTCATACAACCGGCAAATAAGGCATCCTTCCTAGATCCTTAGCCTTAACTAGCATGCAATTCTCAGAATCGTATATCAGGCACAAAAAGCATCCTCCTAGATCCTTAGTCCTATTCTAGCATGCAGTACTCTGAATCAAAACCATATAACAAAATATAACAAGTATGGGTATCTTGGGGAAAACTTACTTGAGCCCGGTTGGTCGCACGCATCACACACTTTGTCTTTCTTAAAACTTCCCATTTTAGATTTTAGAAAACCATTTTCCTTGTAAACAATCTTCTAGTTCCTTGGTTTGAGTCCAGACACCCCCGAGGGTGTGTCCGAATCCCTCAAACCAGGGCTCTGATACCAACTTGTAACATCCTAAATTTCGAGGCCAAAAATTTCATTTTAAAATTTAACATGTAATAAAGCGTATTACTAAAACATCGTCAAGTTACATTAATTATAAAACATAAGGTCATGTCTCAAAACATTATCATCGGAAACAAAGAAAATCAGAGTGCGATCTCGGAAAATCCAGCGCAGAAATCATGTGTGTGATGCGCTGCTACGCCGCCGGCTCTTTCCATTTTGACGAAGAGGTACCTGAAACCAAACCAAAACTGTAAGCACAAAGCTTAGTGAGTTCCCCCATCATACCACATACCACACAATATTGTCGATATCTTTCAACCGGCAAACTGCATGGTTATCTTTCAACCGGTAACCATCATCGGTATCTTTCAACCGGTAACCAGCATCGGTATCTTTCAACCGGTACCGATCATCGGTATCTTTCAACCGGTAATTGGGGACTATTTCACCCCTATCACTAGCATACAATCAACAGATATAACATACAGTCAAGCATATCTGGGTACTGACCTACCCTTGGGTCCTAAGGACCACTGTTAGGGAAACTAACCCCTACTAAACACATAACATATATTCCAGATAAATCATATAACCAGTCCAAGATAATTATCACAAAGACCATTATCTTATAAATACCCCTTTTGGTGGGCCGACATTGTGGCCTTAGACCCACCCCTATTGGAAGGTAACTCACCTCAATGTCGTGTAGTGTTAGAAATATCTTCGGCACACAAGTCGACTCCCTACGACTCCTTGATCCCTACACGATAACCTCCAAGTTAACACACATCGCATACAACCCTAAACAGGGTCGGTCCAAGTTCTGTCAAAGTCAACGCCGGTCAAAGTCAACATTCAGTTGACCTGACTCGCCGAGTTGGCCTACCAACTCGTCGAGTCCATGCTTCTCTAATCCGACCCAAACCCCGACTCCACTCGTTGAGTCTAGCCAGAACTCGACGGGTTCTCCTTCATCCATAACATCGGGACCATCTTCATCCGATTCACCGAGTTCCTTCTTGAACTCGTCGAGTTCATCTTCATCATAAGAACTTTTCTAGTCTATGACTCGTTGAGTTGTATGAACAACTCGTCGAGTCTATCTTCAAAGATTGGGAGATTGCCTTGGACTCGCCGTGTCTGTTCATACAATCGCTGAGTCCAGTCTTGACCAACTTCATACAGTCGATTTAAATGAGGTCTAACACATCCAAACCATAGATCTGGCCCCCTAATGACCATTTTTCATGTAAAGTTCCAAACTTGATGCACATGCATGGGGTTTTTAGCTCAAAAATCCATATAAAGTGTCTTACAATGTGCATGGGGCTCTCATGGCCCTAAAGTTGGCACCTTTATGCCATGAGACCCCTCTTAAAGCCCAGATCTTAAGGTAAAGTTCACATAACATCCCTTAAATCCGAAAGTGGCTTGAAAAGCCCTAAATGCATCCAAGATCCATATCCAAAAGGTGAACAACCAAATGATAGACCAAAGCATGAGCATTTTACCTTGATTAAGCTGGAAATGGAATGAGACTTCTGGATCTACAAGCCCCAATTCGAATATTCAAGCTCCTCTTCTTTCTTCCAAGCTTCACAAATCAACAAAAGCACCAAAATGGCCTTAATACACACATATACGGCTAGGGTTTCGCTATGCAGCTCTTGGGGAGTGTTAGGGACAAGGAAGACCGAGTTAATCTGTTTATATAAGGTGCAAACCCTCATATTAGGGTTTTTGTCCATACAACGCGGACTCACCGAATCCGACCTCTGACTCGCCGAGTCAACCACTTGACCCCCGGGTCCAATTTGATTCCACTCGACGAGTTGGGCCACCAACTCGCCGAGTCCTAGGCCAAAATGCAAAATGCTTAATTTAAATTACATACCAGGAACCAGGTGCTACAGAACTACAACCTTAGAGAAATCCTGGATGAACCTCCGGTAATACCCTATTAAACCAAGGAAAGTTTGAATCTCATATAGAGACCTTAGAACCTCTCATAACAGCACGGCCTCATTCTTGTCCGGGTTGACCAGGATGTGCTTGCGTAACCATAACTTAAGCTTGGAAAATTTGGCATAAAACCTCTCCCTCCTCAAAGTGTCAAGTACCTATCGCAATTGTTCTTCATAGTGATCTTTGGTCTTATAGTAGACCAATATATCGTTAATGAACACGATCACAAATTGGTCCAACATCGGCCTGAACACCTGGTTCATGAGATCCATGAACGATGTTGATGCGTTGGTGAGCCCGAATTACATCACCACAAACTCATAATGCCCATAACGAGTCATGAAGGTCGTCTTCTAGATATCCTCATCTCTAAATCTTATTTGATTATAACTCAATCTCAAGTCAACCTTAGAGAACCAAGATGTACCCTGAAGTTGGTGAAACAAATCATTGATCCTCGAAAGTGGATAACGTTTCTTCACTATTAACTAGTTTAGACCCCTATAATTGATACATATACGATGAGATGCTGTCACACCCCAAAACCTAGAACGGTGGAATACGTTCTAGGGTGGAGGACGTCGTGTACAGTAACATACCAATGCATAATAGTAAAGACAAGCAACAACATCCATTGCATTAATATAGTAATTGTAATACAAGCATGTTCTGTACAGTTTGTAAGACACCAAAAGTATAATCAAAATAAAAAGATGAGTCTTGTATGTGCTCCATCTTCTCAAAAGCTGCATCTATACCTGTCTACTGATGACCTGAGAATACAAGTTATTTTGAAAACGAGTATCAGCATAAAGCTGGTGAGTTTATAAGTATTTAGTGGCATTGCTTGTATAAAAGTGTTTACAATCATGTAATATAATAGCTGTTATCAATGTTTGAAAATAGTATGATCCCTATAAATCCCATATTTTCCAGCAAAAGTAGTCTTCTACCAAGACTTGGTTATTTGTATGTTTGATCCTTTGAAAATTTAAAAGTTTTCCCAGTGAAACTATCAATATGAAAATATAGTTTTAGACTTCATTCATGTAAAGTAATTGGGAAAAATAATGTTTTACCCCTGCAGCGTCACTGCCGGATAAATGTAATAAAAATGCAAACTCCAGGTAGTATTAAATGTACAATACACGTCAGGGAGTTTGTTGTGCCTTTAATTCTTAATGAGTTAATTAAAGGTCTGAATGTGAACTCGTATGTAACCATGCTGATTGACGATCGAATAACTGGTGACCCTCCAGGTCACACGTAGTATGGTGACATTTTGTCACCCCTGGGCCTAGTCGGCTCAGACTGTAGCTAGCAGTCGGGATGTGGGAGTGTCTGTCCCATATAGATCTATACACAATATGCCCGCTCTCCCTCCAGTAGACTCTGGTTACACAGTGATAGCATAGTGAAGTTTCGTATCGAGAAGTAGTATGTCACATTCTGTTTTAGTATATTCTCTTGTATTATAGTATGATGTACTTCTTGGTATAATTTATTGAGTGTTCTCTTGTATAGTATATAGTATTCTCTTGCATAGTATTTAGCATGTATTGACTCATAACTGTACTAACTATAGTAAGGGTCATGATAATAGTAGTAATGAGCGGTAATCCTTAACTATACCTATTATAGTTAAATAGAAGTGTTAGATGCATGCCTTTGCTACACAAAGGTATTGAACTGAAGTGAAGACTTTTATATCCAACACAAATATATATAATATATAACTACGAATTCAACGACAGTCGGACAGATAACAATATACCCTAAGCCCACAATCAAACAAGAACAAGAAGTAAGGTGAGCTATCAGTCCTAAGTCCTTCAAGTCTTACTTATATAAATATATTGATGTAGATATAGTTTGGGAACAAAAGAAGTTTAAAAGAGTTTGGAAATAGTTTTATAACGATTTAACATGAAAAATGAGTTTGATAAACATTTAAAGCAGTTTTGTTGGCAAAGCAGTTAAAAGTATAGAAAATCCTTTTTGGTTGCAAGTTATAAATCACATGTGATTGATACTATAACTTGTTGGATTCAACTTGTATTCCCCCCCCCCCATAAAAGCATTTAAAAACATTTAAAAGGTCAATTAAGGGGTATGAACTCACTCGCAGTGAGTGGAGTGGACGGAAGTGGCGGGTAGGATGCTAGGTGTCAAATGAGGACTTGAACACACACGCGGATCCTATGTAACATGTAGTGATACATAATTGTATCTAATTAGTTATTTAATTACTAATTAAGTAAGTAAGACAATCTAATGCATGAAAACACTTTGTTTCAAGTGCTAGGAGTGCTACGGGTTGCATTTAAGGAGTGTATGGCCTCACTTTGGAGTTTACTCCTCAAATGGTGGCCCTTAGGGGTGTTTACGGTTCTTGGACCATTTCCCCCATGAGTTTACGGCCATAAACTCATGGGAATGGCGTATTTGAGTGTTTTAAGGTCTCATGCTTCTCAAAGAAGTGCGCTAGGGTTGAATCAAAGGCTTAGGAAGTGGTTAGGGCTTGAAATGGCACACTTTTGGAGTTTACGGTCCTTGGACCACCTTTGAGAGTTTACTACCGTAAACCAATGAGTTTACGGTCGTAAACTCATGGTTACTCCAACCGAGCCCCTGATTGGAGGCATCACAATATACAACAAAATCTTCTATCCCTTCGGGGAGGGATAGTATCAGTGCAGTACATAAGGCCCGTTTCAGGGTTTGGAATGCCTTCTCTTGTTTCTCTCCCCAGTCAAAGGCCATGCCTTTCTGGGTCAATGGTTTAATGGGTTTCGCAATACGAGAGAAGTTCTGTATGAACCTGCGGTAGTAGCCAGCGAGGCCTAGAAATTGACGAATTTATGTAGGCGTCTTCGGTGCTGACCGGTTCTCAATAGCTTTAATCTTGGATGGGTCCACGTGGATTCCTTCTTCGCTAACCACGTGTCCTAAGAATTCAACTCTTCGGATCCAAAATTCGCACTTAGAGAACTTCACGTAAAACTTCTCCGATCGTAGGGTTTCTAGGACTTGTCGTAGATGATCGCTATGCTCCTCCTTACTTCGAGAGTAGATGAGTACGTCATCAATAAAGACGATGACGAATTGATCCAAGTAAGGACAACACACCCTATTCATTAAGTCCATGAATACCGCGGTCGCATTGGTCAGTCCAAACGGCATCACTACGAACTCGTAGTGTCCGTAACGAGTTCGGAAGGCTATTTTCGGGACATCCTTCTCAAGCAATCGTTACTGGTGATACCAGGACCTCATATCAATCTTGGAAAAGTAACTCGCCCCTTGCAGTTGGTCAAATAAATTGTCTATATGAGGAAGAGGGTAGCGATTTTTGACCGTCAGCTTGTTGAGTTCTCTGTAATCGATGCACATACGGAACGATCCGTCTTTCTTCTTTACGAACAAGACCGGTGCTCCCCAGGATGAGAAGCTTGGTCTTATAAAGCCGTTGCTGAGCAACTTGTTAAGTTGACCGGACAGTTTTTGCATCTCAGCAGGCGCTAGACGATAGGGCGATTTGGCTAAACCTGGTAGCTCCTGGAATTAAGTCGATCCTGAACTCGACCTGCCGTTGGGGAGGTAAACCTGGTAGCTCTTCTGGAAAGACTTCGGGGAAGTCGCATACTACGGGGAAGTCTTTTAGGTCTTTTGTCTTCTGGCTCGTGTCGACAACATGTGCAAGGAATGCACGATATTCCTTAGGCAAGTACTTTTGGGTTTGAATACTGGAGATGATACGAAGACTCGTACTGGGTTTGTCTCCGTAGATTAACAAAGTTTCGTTATTCAGTAGATTTAGACGGATTGCTTTGTCGAAGCACAGGATATCGGCACGATGGAGACTCAACCAGTCCATGCCCACAATGACATTGAAACTCTTGATTGCCACTGGTATGAGGTCGATTGGGAACGAATGATTATCTAGCGTGAGGGTACAACCTATGTAGATCTCTTTAGAACTATTTGTCTTTCCGTTAGCCATTTCTACGACAAATGTTTCTTCTAATGCTTGCGGGGATTGTTTAAGTAAGTGTTTAAAGTTTTGGTTTACGAAGCTTCTTTCTGCTCCACTATCGAATAGGATACAAGCATAAGAGTTATTGAGAAGGAACGTACCCGTGACTACTGTGGGATCTGCTACTGCTTCATTGTGGCCAATAGCAAGTAGTCTTCCTGTTCCTCCCGTATTCCCAGCTTTCAGATAGTTTCTTTTGAAGTGCCCTGTCTCGCCGCAGCCATAGCAGGCCTGGCTCACTCCGGTACTGGGAATTTGATTGATGGGTTTGGGTTGAGATCTGCAAAACCGGGCGGTATGGCCCTTCCGATCGCAGTTAATGCAGTGCATTTCATGGAAGGAGCCGTGATGATCGAATGAGCACTTGGTGCACTTGGGTAGGTTCCCTGCATATGTTTTGGCTGGTACAGGGGTAGCAGGAGTAGTGGCAGCATGGATCGCCACAGTCGGTTGGTTTTTGGAAGAGGATTGAGTTGACTTGCCCTTCTTTTGGTCCTACCGCTTCCTCTTGTTATCGGATGTCTTGGTCGGTGCAGTGGCAACTGTTGTGGTTGTTGATGGAGTGTTAGGAACTTCATGATCAATCAACCTTTCGGCCAATTCCTTGGCACTGTCAAAGGTCGTAGGGTGTGATGCTAGAACGTTCCCTCGATACGGGGACACTAAACCCCAGATGTATCGTTCAATTTTCTTGCTCTTATTAGGGACCATGTTAGGACATAGAGTTACCAGGTCGCAGAACCTGGCTGTATAAGCCACTATGTTGGTCCCCTTCATCTTGAGGTTCCAGAGTTCCTCCTCGAGTTTCTGAATTTCACCCCTAGGACAGTACTCCCTTGTTAGAAGGTCTTTCAGTGTGTCCTAGCCCATGGCGTTGGCTGTTACCAAGGAGAGTGATTTGACATGGCCATTCCACCATGTCAAGGCCCTTTCGGTGAAGGTGTAAGTAGCGAACTTTATCTTGCTTTCCTCGGGGCACGAGCACATCTCGAAGATGGCTTCAGTTCTTTCGATCCATTGAGACAATGCAATGATCCCTTCGGTCCCATTGAAGAATGTTGGTTTGCAGTTCATGAAATCCTTATAGGTACACCCCTATGTACGTGGGTGGATTTCACCATGTCTAGAGTTGACGCCCATTCCACCTCCACTTGCATCACTGGAATTTATTTGGGCCACAGCTGCGGTTACGGTTTCTTGAAACATCACTGCATTGAACTGTGGAGGAGGAGGAGGTGGTGGAGGTGGAATTTGATTCACAGGCGTGCTTCTGATCGGACGCTTGCGGGGAGGCATCTTTTACTGCAAATTTACAAAGATGATGACAATAGTGAGGAACAATTGTAAGCATGATGGGGGGGGGGTTTCATGGACTAAATCGCCATAGTCCAACTATGAGTTAGAAACATACTAATAGATTCGTGAAACACAAGAGTACAAACTTTCCCATAGATTAGATAGCTACCAATATTACTGGTATTACTGATGTAACATGAGTTCAGAAAAGTTGACCTAATAGTAGAAAATGTTGACAGCTTAGAAGTCTAGTTATAGTACTTTCAAGATTAGGAATGTTTATACACCAGTGCTCTATCGAGCATAGAAAAGAAAAGGTTATTCCTTAGACAAAAGAGAAAGATGAATTGACATCTTCTACTGGCGACGGGTATCCATTGGGCGAACCCTAAGATCAGCCAGTTGGCGTACAAGTTCCTGAAGATGTCGTTCATGAGCCCTCTGACGCGCTCGGAGTTCCCTGACTTCGGCTCGGGATGCAGCTAGCTGTTGCTGCAGAGCCTCATTGGTCTTCCTAGTCCTATCCATGGCTTCTTCCAGTTGGCGGATACAGACAGTGTTAAGGTTAGAGTTGGCATTAATTTCCACAACTCTGCCAATGGCTGCATGACCTTGTTCAACGTTCCTAGCAATCCTACGGACTATGATGGGAAAGATTCTGTCAGCTGAACCTCCCTCGCTTATGTTGTAGAAGCTTCGGTCCCCATTGAAAGGTAAAGGCTGACCTTGTTCATCGCTCCATCGATTCAAGGTTGTTGCCCACATGGGGGTGGGACCCTGAAATGTTGGACGGGGGTTGGGGTTTGGAGCTACTGGGGGCAGGTTGTTGACTTCTGGTTCGGACTCGGAGTTATCCAAAAAGCCCTCTGCCCGGTGATCATCCAAAGGGATAGGGTGATCATCTTCTGGCTCCTCATCAAGCCATCCTCCAATGCCTTGGTTTGGATAGTATGGATCGCCGGGAAGGTGGAAACCAGCCATGCTATCTACGCGAGAATGGGGAAAGAATAGTTAATAGACGTTCCAATCTAAGATACTTATAAGATGATCGTTATGATTTAAACCAATACTTGCATGGTTCATACCAATTACATGTGATCGAGGCAGAATAGACCTTCGAATAAGTGACCCTAACTCTAAATCCACAACCAAACAAGGAACAGGAAGTAAAGCAAAGATCATAGATTCTAAGTCTATAGCGCCTTAGTCACACGTAACCATAGAGTATCCACTTAGCAACTACTGCTCTACTAGTAACGAACTTTTTAGTTCTCACATATGTAACTTATAGAAATGCAGAATACTCCTATAGTATTCTTGTTCTAATGTTCTTGTAGTAGTGTTGGTAAGTTTTTAGACTTGTTGCAACACCGCAACCACTCTTAGGCACATGTTAGTCACTCCTAGGAAAATGTAGTTGATCAGGCTACATCCACCCAGATTTGACTATATGTCTCTAAGACTAATTGTGTTGTTCAACAATCTTAATACCTTTGTTCTATTCTAGTATGATACTGACCTCTTTGTATTAATGGATGTATATATATACTTAGTTAAATATTTTACTATTTAAAAGTATATATTCTTGGTCAGAGTGTTTTAAGCCCGATGTGTTTATATTTCGTATATCTTTTATGGGTTGATATACTTGATTCACTATAAACAATGCTCTGATACCAATCTGTCACAACCCAAAACCTAGAACGGTGGAATATGTTCTGGGGTGGAGGATGTCATGTACAGTATCATAACAATGCATAATAGTAAAGACAAGCAGCAACATCCATTGCATTAATATAGTAATTGTAATACAAGCGAGTTATGTACAGTTTGTAAGACACCAAAAGTATAATCAAAATAAAAAGATAAGTCTTGCATGTGCTCCATTTTCTCAAAAGCTGCATCTGTACCTGTTTACTGATGACCTGAGAATACAAGTTATTTTGAAAACGAGTATCAGCATAAAGCTGGTGAGTTCATAATTATTTAGTGTCATTGCTTATATAAAAGTGTTTACAATCATGTAATATAATAGCTGTTATCAATATTTGAAAATAGTATGATCCCTAGAAAATCCCATATTTTCCAGCAAAAGTAGGCTTCTACCAAGACTCGGTTATTTGTATGTTTGATCCTTTGAAAATGTAAAAGTTTTCCCAGTGAAACTATCAGTGTGAAAATATAGTTTTAGACTTCATTCATGTAAAGTAATTGGGAAAAATAATGTTTTACCCCAGCAGCGTCACTACGGGATGAATGTAATAAAAATGCAGACTCCAGGTAGTATTAAATGTACAATACACCTTGGGGAGTCTGTTGTGCCTTTAATTCTTAATGAGTTAATTAAAGGTCTGAATGTGAACTCGTATGTAACCATGCTGATTGACGATCGAATAACTGATGACCCTCCAGGTCACACGTAGTATGGTGACATTTTGTCACCCCTGGGCCTAGTCGGCTCAGATTGTAGCTAGCAGTCGAGATGTGCGAGTGTCTGTCCCATATAGATCTATACACAATATGCGCTCTCCCTCCAGTAGACTATGGTTACACGGTGATAGCACAGTGAAGTTTCGTATCGAGAAGTAGTATGTCACATTCTGTTTTAGTATATTCTCTTGTATTATAGTATGATGTACTTCTTGGTATAATTTATTGAGTTTTCTCTTGTATAGTATATAGTATTCTCTTGCATAGTATTTAGCATGTATTGACTCATAACTGTACTAACTATAGTAAGGGTCATGATAATAGTAGTAATGAGCGGTAATCCTTAACTATACCTATTATAGTTAAATAGAAGTGTTAGATGCATGCCTTTGCTACACAAAGGTATTGAACTGAAGTGAAGACTTTTATATCCAACACAAATATATATAATATATAACTACGAATTCAACGACAGTCGGACAGATAACAATATACCCTAAGCCCACAATCAAACAAGAATAAGAAGTAAGGTGAGCTATCAGTCCTAAGTCCTTCAAGTCTTACTTATATAAATATATTGATGTAGATATAGTTTGGGAACAAAAGAAGTTTAAAAGAGTTTGGAAATAGTTTTATAACGATTTAACATGAAAAATGAGTTTGATAAACATTTAAAGCAGTTTTTTTGGCAAAGCAGTTAAAAGTATAGAAAATCCTTTTTGGTTGCAAGTTATAAATCACATGTGATTGATACTATAACTTGTTGGATTCAACTTGTATTCCCCCCCCCCCATAAAAGCATTTAAAAACATTTAAAAGGTCAATTAAGGGGTATGAACTCACTCGCAGTGAGTGGAGTGGACGGAAGTGGCGGGTAGGATGCTAGGTGTCAAATGAGGACTTGAACACACATGCGGATCCTATGTAACATGTAGTGATACATAATTGTATCTAATTAGTTATTTAATTACTAATTAAGTAAGTAAGACAATCTAATGCATGAAAACACTTTTTTTCAAGTGCTAGGAGTGCTACGGGTTGCATTTAAGGAGTGTATGGCCTCACTTTGGAGTTTACTTCTCAAATGGTGGCCCTTAGGGGTGTTTACGGTTTTTGGACCATTTCCCCCATGAGTTTACGGCCATAAACTCATGGGAATGGTGTATTTGAGTGTTTTAAGGTCTCATGCTTCTCAAAGAAGTGCTCTAGGGTTGAATCAATGGCTTAGGAAGTGGTTAGGGCTTGAAATGGCACACTTTTGGAGTTTACGGTCCTTGGACCACCTTTGAGAGTTTACTACCGTAAACCCATGAGTTTACGGTCGTAAACTCATGGTTACTCCAACCATTTCGTGTTTTGTGGTTCTTAGATCATGCATGCAAGTTTCTAGCCTCTTGTCCAAGCATTAGAATGTGTTAGGGGAATCAAAACACCCTTTGGGGGTGTTTACGGTTTTGGGAGGTCCCCAAACTGTAAAATCATGTTCTTGGGGGGTTTTTGGTGTTTAGTCCATAGATTATCAAGTATACTAAGAAAACAACTAGCTAGGAGGTGTATACTTACTTATATGAAGCTTGTAAGAGTGTTTAGGACCCAAAAACACTAGTGTGTTCTTGGTGTTTTGAAGACTGCTTGAAGATCTATGTAAAAATCGAAAATCCATGGATGAAATGATGTATAAACACTAGATTAAGTGTTGGATGAACGAATTTAGGGAGGAAAACTTACATTTTTGGCGGATTTGGAAGAATGAACTTATGATACTTGAGAGAAAAACTTGGTGTTCTTGAGTGGGAAGTGGAAAAATGAGGACAAGAAGTGTAAAATCATGCTATATGCATGAGTCTTGGTAAAATGGTGTTTATGGCCCAAACACCTCTTGTTTGACCGTAAACACCTAGCTAAGGTGTTGGATTGTTTTGCTCGTTACACTTCAGTAATAACGACACTTCCTTTTATTTAATCGTTTGACGAAAAATAAAATAAAACACCAAACGGACTTAAACCCGGCCAAAAATGCATTGAAATGTTTTTGACTAATATTTGAAGTGTTTGAATGTGGAAATTATACAAATGAAAATTTCGGGTTGTCACAGATGCATACTTCTTCTTCACAAACAAAATAGGGGCTCCCCACAGGGAACTGCTCAGTCTGATAAATCCCTTTGTCTAACAGCTCCTATAGTTGTGTGGACAACTCCTGCATCTCTGGAGGTACCAAGTGATACGGTGATTTGGATATTGGAGTCGCACCTAGAACCAGATTAATCCGAAACTCCACATGCCTCTCAGGAGGCACTCCCGACAATTCCTAAGGAAACACATCAGGAAAATCCCGGACAATAGGTACGCCATCCAAGTACCTCTTCCCCTTAACTCGAGTGTCTGCAACATAAGCCACGAATCCTGAACACCCGTGTTGAAATTATTTCTGAGCCCTCACAACTTAACACATAGTTGGGTCGCGTCGTGCACCCTCGCCTAGAATAACCAGTTCCCCCCCCCCACTTCGGGTTCAAACTTGTACCAACTGCTGCTCACAATCGATCACAACCCCATTCTTGCTTAACCAATCGATCCCCATAATGATCCTCATCCTTCTTAGAGGAATATGAACGAGATCGATTGTAACACCCGTAAAATTCAAGAAAATTTAAAACTTTTTAAACAATTCAAAACCCATTAGTTATTACAAAATGTTTTCAAAATAGTTTAAACATCAGAGTATTACCATATCACACAAATCAAAAAACATGAGGAGCGGTACGATCACGCCTTCACCTTGCCACGATCTCCTGAAGTACCTGAAACAAAACACTAAACAGTAAGCCCGAAAGCTTAGTGAGTTCCCCCAAAATACCGATACACATACAGTCCACATAACTATAACAACAATATCATACCATAACATAACAGAATAGAATAGCACGTAACGGGTCCACAACTTTACAAGTTGGACTACCCCTGGGCCCTCAGTACGAGTCTGGAATGCCTACCAGGCTCTCAACTCATATCTGGAATGCCATCGAGCCCTTAGTATGAGTCTGGAATGCCTACCGGGCCCCCAGTCCGTATCTGGAATGCTCCCGAGTCCTCAGTATGAGTCTAGAATGCCTACCAGGCCCTCAGCCCACATCTGAAATACTCCCGAGTCCTCAGTATGAGTCTGGAATGCCTACCAGGCCCTTAGCTCATATCTGGAATACTCTAGGGTTTTTTGGCTACCGCACGGAGTAGTACAACCTCAACCCATCCCACATAACATGTCGACATGTAACAGATAAATGCACATACAGGTAATCAATCAGTATCACAGGCAGTCCTACAAATCTACCTGACTAGCATATCAAATGGCATACATTACTAACTGAACTCAACATATCAATAATCACTAGGATATCAAATCCAATGGGTCGGCCTTGGTGCCTTAGACCCCTTGGTATAGTGAGGATAACTCACCTAACACTGCTGAAGTCCCGCATATAAAACTCCAACTGCTGGTTGATAACTTCCTGAACTGTCAACATCAAACAATACCCAATTAATAATTGGTTCCAAACCCAAGGTTCAACCACTCTTCAAAGGCCCAATAGTCAACCAATGGGCTAAGGCCTAACATATGGCCCAATTTTCCACACTGGGCCCAGACCTATACATGGTCTTTCATTAAGACCCATCCAATTATTCCAATCCAATTCCCATGGCCCATTTATGGCCCAATTTTCCAAATTGGGCCCAAGTTCTCACATGGGCCTTATCCTAAAGCCCATCTAATTATTTTGGTTCATTAACTTGTTCTTGGATAGCCCATCAATAGTCCAATAGCCAAAACCCAATAGGAAGGCCCAACACAAGGTCCAAGTGAAATTAGGGTTTTCACATGAAATGACAATTAGGGTTAAGTGTTTCTCACTTAACCCATTAAGGACTCAATCCATAAAGTCCATTATTGCTTTAGGTTAATTTGCCGATAGTTATTATTTAATATTTCAACTTCTTAAATAATCTCGTGTGTGTCCTGATTAATTCTCAAGATTAGGTTTTATGCCATTAGGGTTTTCCAAACCCTAAATACTAGCCCATTAATCCATTTGTTGGGCTTCAAGGTCACTTTGGGCCTTATTGGGTCGATTAGGGATTTATTGGGTCACTTTGGTTTCTTTAGGCCCATTAGGGTTTAGTAGTCTCTTGTCCAACATCCAAACGAGTCACAAACCGAACAAGGCACACCGCCACCCGACACGGTGGCCGGTGGCGGCAGCCACCACCTTACGGTGGTGGTTTAGAGTTTTCTTACTATTCCGATCGATTACAATATTACAACATGATATCCGAACACACACTAACCTACACAAACTCATAAATAACACACACACACACCTAGCCACCTTATGGCGGCAGGTGGCTGAACATGGCGGCAGTTCTCGTGAGTTACGGCCAATAAGATCGCATACACCATATATGTTCACAAAACGACCCCAGCCACCCACCTGGTGGCGTGAGGCGGCAACGGAGACCCAAGAGGCGGACATCAGTGGCAGCTAACGGAGATTGTGGCTTGCGCTCATCAGAAAAGACGCATCTGCTTCATTCGACCCTTCTACAGCAACCCTCACGCATCCTCTTTGCGATTCCACGAACCCACTACCAATCTTCGGTGGCATGTAGCGGGCGGAGGGGGTCAGCTTCCAGATGATAGTGGTGATGCAGCAATCGGGAAGTAAATAGAGATGGAAGAAGGTGGTTCGAACCCACCAAGCACAGCAGCAGCAGCAAAGAGGCGATGACTCTTGTCCTCGTCGGCAGCTTCGTCTTCAGCGACATCGGTGTAGCGATGGCTGTGGGTAAGAACCCCACAACGTTGGTGGATTGCCTACTAGCCCTCGATGGTCTTCCGTTTCTCCGATCATGAAGGAGGTCTTCGTTGGTCTTGGTTGATCGGAACAGACGAAGGGGTGAAAGGTGGTGGCAGTCGAACGATGGAGGAAGGAGGGGTGGTGGCTGCAACATAAAGTGGGAGTTAGGGTTAGGGTATGGATGGGAATGAAAGGCTATATACCCGACTCCACTAATCTTTGGCCCATAATGACACAAATGGTCCCCTATTCTCACCTTTTGTTTCAAAACTAATCCATAATTTACGATTTCAACCCTCAACCTTAAAATCCATTACACATTAAGTACGAAATTTACCAAATAGCCCCTATGCCTCCAAAATCTCTTCAAGTAAAGTCCCAATATTTACCCCTTAGTCCCTGCCTTCATAAATATTTGCAAAACTAACCCGGGACTTACATTTTTAACCCCCGAATTCTAAAATTATGACAATTAGCTCTCTGAGACCAACCTTTGATATATAATTATTTATTTTAGGGCTTCTATTCACTCATAAATTTGATCTATTTAATTATTTAATAAACGGGGTGTTACATCGATAGGAAATTGCTCCCTGAACATCTCCAATACACAACCCTCATGAACTCACGAAGTGCCCACGGTACAATCTTCAAAGATCTCTACTAGCTAAGGATAATCCAATACTCTCGGGGTGACATCGAACCTCTTGCTAAGAGCAAGAGACACAAATGATTGATTAACACCGGAATCAAACTAAACAATAGTAGGTATAACATGTCTTCTTTATATCATCATCTGCGGCATACTGCAGAAACAGTAAAGCCCTCTCCCTAAACTTGGCGATAACCTCCTCCATAGTCTCTTTCGTATGTCCAAGGTCCTGAAACTCGCTAGAAAAAATTTGTATCTCAATAGCATGCATGAACTCTGCCATGAACCTGGTAACAAATTCAGTCCAGTTTATGGCCTCTATGACCTCTGCTCCTAGAGCATGGCATACCTCCTCCCACTAGTCTTGAGCCCATCTCTCAGAAGGCAAGCCATAAATCTAACCTTCGAACCCTCAAGGAAAAGCTCTTTCGCTAAGCACTCTCCATGTATGCAATCCACCATATGTTGTCAATGGGGTACTTCTTCTTAAAGAACTCAGGAGCCCCATAAGAACGTAATTAACGAAAAGTGATGGTATGGGCCCCAAAATGATTGGCGGCCAACCCCGCATGAAGGGCCCCCAAATGTTCATCCATCAACTTAATTATCCCCTCCTTGATCGAACCGAACATAACAGGGGTCGCATCTAAGATAGCTCGTGGAATCTATGACGTATAAACTCACGTAGCTTAGCATCCCTAGGTCCAACATCAGTGCCTAAACCAGAACCAAAACCTCCTCCATGATGAGTCACCATCACCATTCAAAATAAACATAAGGGTCAAAACATACTCAAAGAATCTCTCACACTACAAGCTTCTTTGAATCTTTGTGACATTCCTTGACTCGAGTATGGTACATTGTGCTTTCAGTAGTACGGACCCATACTACACTCTACACCTATCCATACTTTTCTCAAGAATCGTTTCGAATTTCCTAAGTCACTCCCTTATAACCACACTAATAAATTCATGTGCTAAAAATGATCCACAACATACTCAAGTACTACATAGGCCCTCCTTGGATTTCTCTCCCCACATGTGCCAAGAAGGTCTCTACTGACACCTATAACCATCCCATGAATTCGGGTCGTACATAATCGTAATAAAATAGATGTTTGAATAGATTTTTGTACCATAAAGCCTTCATCAAACAAGAACAGGAAATAAGACTGAATCAAATATTCTAAGGCTACTTAGTCTTAACTATGTACCACCCTAGTGCATTAATCAAATAATTCCCAATATCAACATAAACCATAAAGCACCTAATAAATCATGAAATCCTGAGAAAATCCTTAGCCATATCCTAGCATGAAAATCATATAATAGCATACTATTACATAACATTCATGAATGGGTATTTTAGGAATTACTTATTTGAGCGTGGTTGATTGCAATACCCTTTTCTTTGTAAAATGTTTTTAGAAAATTGGTTTCATGTAAAAAAATTTACAATCCTCAGTTTGAGTCCAAACATACTATGCAGTGTGTCCAAATCCCTCAAACCAAGGCTTTGATTCCAACTTGTAACGTCCCAAAAATACTAAGAAAAATTTTCATGTTTAAATAGATAAAACCATTCATTTAGTTCATAAAAAGATCATTAGAGTATAATGTCATAAAAAGTGTGGAATCCTCTAGTAGATACAATGCAATCATGCCAAGCCCTTTCCTTTGAAACCAGAAGTACTTGAAATAATAAACTTAAAACCGTAAGCACGAAGCTTAGTGAGTTCCCCAAAATACCACATACCATACCTAATCGTGGACCCCGCCCTAGGGGTATATTTCAACCCATGTGAATGTTATGATCCCACAATAGTCTTATAATCACTTCCATTGCTACATCCCTGGTGTAGTCTCCCTTTGCCATGGTCTTACATACAAGTTTGTTGTGGTCCCAATACCGTCTTTCATACAAGTGATGTGATCCCACCACAGTCTTTCATACAAGTGTTGTGATCCCACCACAATATTTCATGCAAAAGTCACAAAGATAATATAGCATACAATGACACTCCATGTCCTATATAGTATAGTGTGAAGACTTACATCACAATAAAAGTTGGAAATACCATAATCTTGCACAAATGAAAGGTTGTTGCTACACACCACCTAATGGAACATACTGTGGCATCCCTAATTTCACGGACAAAAAAGACCTATTTGTTTATGCTTTATTTGAAAATCTGAGTATCCATTTTTAAAGAATATTATTGCAGAATTTGTTCCCAGAAAAACATGATAAATACATTATCAAAGCATTTTCGAAGAAATGTATTTTATTCATTTTAAAACGTTGGAATGTTATTGTTAATACAGAAACATAAGCATAAACAGACCTTACATTCATTTACACTAGTGATCTACGTCTCTTTTAATCTCTCAGTGTAATGTAGCTTCATATCGACACCTGTGATACAAATAAACTGAGTGGGTCAAGTTGGGAAACCTGGTGAGTACATAGGGTTTTCAACCCACAATAATATAATTATTATGTTTAATCATCGAATAATTAACTCAATTTCCCATCCCCATTATGTCCTTTATTTATTAAGGATCTACCCTAAGAATCCTTTATCATTGACTCATTCATTCATAAGAATTGTCCTAAGGAATAGGCACAAAGTCTATCGCTGCCAATGATACAACTATCAATGTTATCTATTAGGCACAACTGCCAATATTATCATTTAGGCGCAACTGCCAGGATTATGACTTTTTCTAATAGGTGCAGCTGCCAGGATTATGTTGTTCTCTATTAGGCGTTGCTACCGATATTATCCTTTTAGCGCAGTTGCCAGGATGTTTAGAGTACATCGTAGTTCAAAAACATCTACAGGTTGTGGCGCAACTGCCAATGTTCAACTATAGGGCACTAAGTCCATAGCTACCAATGTTCAACTATATCAGCTTTCATCTCTCATCATTCCTCTACCCATCTTTACCCAATATTTTTACGTGTATAAAATACATATATAGTTTATATCAAATAAAACATATATATTCGGTTCATCCAACATAGATATCAAGAACACAGATAATATGCACACATAACATGTAGTTTATAATAAAATATTTCATATTTATGTGTAAGATGGAAGTAACTATGCACTCACTTGTTAAAGTGATGATTCCAAACTCGGACAACGCTTCGCTTCTAACGATTCTATTTTCCATTGATGAAACCTAACATTATTATTGCTAAGTTTTAGCATAATCTTTATTGCGACTAATTATTAGTCTAGATTCATCATTAACTCAAAGTCTACTTTCATGACCTATCAAGTAAGGAACAGCCAGGTACGATCATATCGGAGGTAGGGTCCGTTTGCTATACGAAGTATACTGTTTGGAAATCCCACTTTAAACACCTCACTAAATCACAGCCTAGACATCATCCCGGTAAGTAGATCAATCAGTATAACAACTTGGAATCACTGATAAATCTTGTTTATAGGTTCATAATAACGATAAGGAACTTAAATATAAGTTATACTTAAAGTACGATAAGCATAACTCAACTTACAGGGGGTTTAGCGAGGAACCGGGCTCTGCGGGGGCAGAACTTCCGACCTGAATAGCTCTTTCCCAGGGCTTTCCTCTAGAGCCTTGACGTTACTAGGTGTAACACCTGTGTTTCTGGGCTTGTCATTAATGTTGGTATAATAGTCTAGGTTAACCTTTGTAACCCGTTTTGAAATAATAGAAGTGTATTATTTGAGTATTATGTGTTATGTGCTTAATTGTGTGTCTTAATTTAATTAAGAATAAAAAATAAGCGTCAAAATGAAATGTTAGATAAAGCCGATATCTATGGATAATGTTGTAGTAGTTGAAACGAGGTTTCCGTGCATATAAAGAACGCCAAAATCCGAGTTATAACGAAGAAGTTATGACATGTCGAAGTTTCGCGACAGAACCGGCACGACCCAGCGCGACCCAGCGCGACGTAAATAGTGAATTTAAGGTAGATAGATATCTATTCTTAGAGATCTAAATGAGAATTGAAGATCTCATCAATAGTAGTGCAACGACGGAAAGACGGACGGAAACGGAGTTCAGATGAAGGAGTTATGAATTTCGAACGTGGTTTTCCTGACCCGGCCTACTAAAGATAATATATAAGTAATATACTTATAATATATTAAAAATAAAGTCAAAATTAGCCAATGGAGTCTAAACGAGAGTTGTAGAGCATAATCTCACCTTCGCGGCGATATAAAGAACGTCGAAAACGGAGTTCGTATGCGAAAGTTATGAATTTCTGAAGTTCGGGGCGCGAAACCCCAAAACTGTCAGAGACCACGACGTGGCAAGCAGTGCCACGACATGGCAAATATCTTGTCACCTCCGGAAGGCCCCCAGATGCAACTTGGGATGACACATGCAGTGACGACCAAGCCCACGACGTGGAAAAAGGTTGCCACAACGTGGCAAGGGCCAAATTTGCCCTATAAATAGATTTGAAGGGCCAGCCGTTTAGGGTTGCTATTCTCTCTCTGCTCTCTCCCGTTTTACCTCGATTTGCATGCCAGAAGTACCCCGAAGCCCCGATATCATTCCCGATTCCCGAAGCAAGATCCGAAACCCGAGAATCCCGAAGAGCGTGATTCCCGAGCCGAAGCTCTGCCCGCGAGAAGTTCGATTTTTGTGAAGATCTTCCAGATCTGCGGAGAGATACTACTTCTACAAGCCGTAGTGCTGTCTGATCATCTTCTGATCAAATGAGTGTATACTACCTTTCATAAACACGATAATAATACAAGTATGGTTTGAGTGTATTAAGTATATTGTTGTTTATATGCGTGAGTGCGTAGTTACTTTCTTCTAACGCATAATTATGAAGTATTTTATACAAAATACGTGTTATGTGTATAATTTTGTTGTTATGTGTGTGAATGTATATTCACTTTCTTCTATCTTATAGATCTGATTATTTCTCTATGAAATACGTGTTATGTGTGTGTGCCTCATCTGTTATGTGGAAAATGTATTGATTGAGCATGCTATACAGGTTTTGAAACTATGTATAAAAATGTATATTTTATCTACTAATATGTTGGGTAGAACATGGGTAGATAGTTGGTGTGTAATAAACAGATGAGAGGCCTCGATGTTGTTTTGATCCAGTCATCTAGTGGAATTTAGATGACGACCACGGACTTTTCTAGATAGTCCAGTGGAACGCTAGCAGACTCATAACCTGTAGGTGTTAATGAACTTGGGTGTTCATTCGCTGTATTCCATCCCCCTCATGGTTGCCTTATTTGACTTATATTGCTGAGGAACCCCCGAAGCATGTGTTGTCGCCCCGATGAAATATTCTTAGACTAGGTCTCTTATGTTAGTTGTCTTAGGGACGTAAAGTGAGAATAACGGGAATGGGTAATTGGGTTATTGTTGGTTGGTGGAAATTAAATATAATTATTTATTGTGGGTTGAAAACCCTATATGCTCACCAGGCTCCCAAGCCTGACCCACTCAGTTTATTTGTATTACAGGAATGGCGCAAGGGCATAAGATGGATGAACCATCAAGTTGTTTTGTTTACAAGTCTGTATATGTATATATTTGTTGAATGACTTGTAATGTTATCGTTTATGCTTTATGGTCTGTATCGGAACATGACATCCCGAGTTTTGATTATATAATGAAAATACATTTCTTTTATGAAATGCTTTGGTAAACATTGTTTTATCATACTTTGTTTTTGGGAACAAATTCCGCAACTCTTTCAAATCAAAAGGATTTACTCTGAAATTATTTTAAAAGCATAAATGAAAATCGGTCTTTTCTGGCCGAGATTTTGGGGATGTCACAGTTGGTATCAGAGCATTAGTTTAAGTGAACTAGGAATTTGTAGGATTTCTAGACTTAAACTTAGAATGCTAAGTGAAATTTTGAGATGTGTGTCTGTGATATTTTAGACACGAGCACTTGTTTATTTTAGGAGGGTTGCCTAAAATGCTTTTATGTGCTAAATGTTATATGTTGCCATATATGATATTATTTGTTTGGATCTATGGTCTGTTGTCGACCGGATTTGGAAACCTTATGTGTGTAGGATTCTAAGCGTACGTCTATGATATTAGAACTAGCATGTAAATGTTTCGGAGAGATAAGGATGATTTGAATATCTATCGTGAATGAGGATCCGATTGGAGTTATGGATTGGATCTCAGAAATGGAGTTGGCCTTCATGACTTGTGGCTGCAGAGGCAAGTTGCAAACTATCTATACAGTGCGTCAGTTTCGAGGTGGAGCCGTTCGTTGGTGGAACACTCTAGGGAAGACTTTAAGCCCTAATGAGCCACTGCAATTGACATGGGCAGAATTCTTGGTGCAGTTCAAATGCAAGTTCTGTTCGGCCCAAAATTTGTTGAAGTTGGAGAATAAGTTTTTGGTATTGACGAAAGGCAGCATGTCAGTTGATGAATACACCAATAACTTCACCGATAAGATGGAGTTTGCCTTGCGTATCGTCCCAGACGAGTTGACAAAGGTGGACCAGTATGCGAAGGGACTCTTATGGGAGTACGAGGTGCCAGTACGTCAGGCACATACTCTAGAGGCATCTATTTGGGCTGCCAAGTCTGTTGAGAACATGATTAAGGGGAGAACCACCGACAAGGTTGAGGTTGGTGAGAAGAGAAAGTTTGAGGGAACATCTGGTTCCAGTAAGAAAAGCAAATTTTCGAAATCTGTTTCGAAAAATTTTGGTGGAGGAAAAGGAGGAGAAGCGAAGTGGTGTGATACGTGCAAGAAAAAGCACTTTGGGAAATGTAGCGAGGATGTAACCTGCTACAAGTGCGGAAAAATTGGGCATTTTGCCAATGAGTGTACGAACAACAAAAGGATGTGTTTTGGTTTTAATGAAGAGGGTCATATTTTGAAAGACTGTCCGAAGAAGAAGGAGGCAGCAAAGCCCAACATTCCACCAAATCCGAAGGCGAGAGCCTTCCAGATGACACTTGAGGCTGCGAAAGATAAAGTTGATGTCGCTTCAGGTACCTTTCTCGTAAATGAATTACCTGCTCAAATTTTGTTTGATTCTGGAGCCAACTACTCCTTTATTTCGCATGAGTTTGGTAGAAAACTAGCTTTGCCTGTTAATAGACTAGATAATGCTTTATTAGTCGAAGTTGCTAGTGGAAAGTTTGTACCTGTTAGCCATCGTATGAAAAACATCTTAATCGACCTTAATGGGAATAAGTTTCACGAGGAATTATTGCCTATCAAACTTAATGGTTTCGACATCGTGTTGGGAATGGATTGGCTTAGCGCCAATGATGCCGAAATTTTATGCAAGAAGAAGATAGTTAAAGTAAACCCGCCAGGGAAAGATTCGTTTATGGTGTATGGGGACAAACGCAGAGTAAATTCTGGAATCATTTATCTAATGAAAGCCAGAAAGTGTTTGACCAAGGGATGTACATCATATTTAGCATTCGTGATCGATGCTAAGAAGGAAAAGAAGGTGATGCAGAGTATTCCAGTGGTGTGTGATTATCCGGAAGTATTTCCCGAAGATCTTCCTGGATTACCACCTGATAGACAAGTGAAGTTCAGAATAGACTTGTTACCAGGGACCACGCCAATAGCAAAAGCACCTTACCGATTAGCACCGACGGAGATGAAGGAGCTAATGATGCAACTTCAGGAGTTATTGGACAAAGGTTTCATTAGACCTAGTTCATCACCCTGGGGAGCTCCGGTGTTATTTGTGAAGAAGAAAGATGGAAGTATGAGAATGTGCATTGATTACAGAGAGCTGAACAAGGCAACAATAAAGAATAGGTATCCGTTGCGAAGGATTGATGACCTGTTTGATCAATTGCAAGGTTCAAGTTATTTTTCAAAGATCGACCTAAGGTCAGGATATCATCAGCTAAAAGTAAGAGAGCAAGATATAGAGAATACTGCATTCAGAACTAGATATGGACACTACGAGTTCTTGGTTATGTCGTTTGGACTAACCACTACTCCAGCAGCGTTCATGGATTTGATGAATAGGGTTTGTAATCCGTTCCTTGATAAATCCATGATAGTGTTCATAGACGACATTCTGATTTATTCGAAAAGCCAAGAGGAGCATGGCAGACACTTGCGAGAAGTGTTGGAAGTTTTGAAGAAGGAGAAGCTGTATGCAAAGTTCTCCAAATGTGATTTTTGGATTCGTGAAGTCCAATTCTTGGGTCACGTGGTCAACCAAGAAGGGATAATGGTTGATCCAGCAAAGATTGAAGCTGTAATGAAGTGGGAGCAACCAAAAAGTCCCATGGAGATCCAAAGATTTTTAGGATTAGCTCGATATTACCGAAGGTTTATCCAAGGCTTTTCTTCGATTGCTACTCCATTAACAGCTTTGACCCACAAAGGAGCTACTTATGCTTGGAGTGATAAGCATAAAGAAGCATTCGATAAGCTAAAGAAGAACTATGCGAGGCACCGATACTTTCTCTACCTGATGGAGTTGAAGACTTCGCTGTTTATAGCGATGCGTCTGGTGTTGGATTGGGTTGTGTTTTGACCCAAAGAGAAAAGGTGATAGCATATGCATCTCGACAGCTGAAGGAGCATGAAAAGAATTACCCGACTCATGATTTGGAGTTGGCAGCGGTAGTTTTCGCTCTGAAAATATGGAGGCATTACCTCTATGGCACGAAGTGTAAACTTTTCACTGATCATAAGAGTCTCCAATATCTCTTTAATCAGAAAGAGTTAAATATGAGGCAACGACGATGGCTAGAGTTACTCAAGGACTACGACTGTGAGATACTTTACCATCCTGGAAAAGCTAATGTTGTTGCTGATGCTCTCAGTCGGAAAGTCAATTTTGAAAGGAAGAGGCCAAGAGCGTTGAGAATAGAAGTTGTCTCGACAATTGTGGAGAGTATAAAGAAAGCTCAAGAAGAAGCTTTAGAGAAGAATGACCGAAAGGCGGAACGTTTGGGTAAAACGTTAGTGTTCGGTATAAACAGTCATGGACTGAAGGTGTTCCAAGGTCGGATTTGGGTACCTAAGTCCGGATGGATAAGAGATCTTCTGATGGAAGAAGCTCACAAGACCATGTACTCAATTCATCCCGGTAGCACTAAAATGTATAGGGACCTAAAACCCTACTACTGGTGGCCGACGATGAAGCTTGATGTTGCAAAATATGTGGACGAGTGTGTGACTTGTGCGAGAGTAAAGACACAACATCAGAAACCGTACGGGAGTTTAGAACCATTGTCTGTGCCTATGGATAAGTGGGAAGACATTGCTATGGATTTTGTCACTAAACTGCCCAAAACAAAGAATGGTCACGACATGATTTGGGTGGTCGTTGATCGATTCACTAAGAGTGCGCATTTCATAGCGGCCAAGGAGAAATGGTCTATGGAGAAGCTTGCGAATTCTTACGTGAAGGAAATTGTAAGGCTTCACGGTGTTCCGTTAATGATTGTATCGGATCGTGATAGCCGTTTCACCTCGCGGTTTTGGAAAAGTCTACAAGAGGAATTGGGTACCAAGTTGTGTTTAAGTAGAGCTTACCATCCACAGACTGATGGTCAGAGCGAACGGACGATACAAACGCTTGAAGATATGCTGAGAGCATGTACTCTGGAATTCCTAGGTAACTAGGATGAACATTTACCTTTGGTAGAATTTTCCTACAATAATAGTTTTCACTCGAGCATTAAGATGACACCTTATCAAGCTTTGTACGGGCAGAAGTGTCGTACGCCGTCTTGTTGGCTTGAGGCTGGGGAAAAGCAGTTTATGGGACCGGAGATGGTTCATCAAACTGCTGAAAAGTTGAAAATAATTAGGGAAAGAATGTTAGCAGCTCAGGACCGTCAAAAGAGCTATGCTGACAAAAAGCGAAGACCGATGACTTTTGAAATTGGAGATTCGGTTTTGCTTAAAGTCTCGCCGTGGAAGGGACTTATAAGATTTGGTAAAAGGGGAAAATTAAGTCCAAGGTTTATTGGACCGTTTAAAGTTCTTTAGAGGATTGGGAACCAAGCTTACAAGCTCGAACTACCAGAAGAACTGAATGGAATTCATAACACTTTCCATGTGTGTTATTTGAGGAAGTTCACGGGAGAAGTTCCTGACATGATTCCACTTTCGGAGTTGAGAATCGATGAGAACAAAAGGTTGATTGAAGAACCAGAGGAAATCGTTGACCGAAAGACAAAGAAGTTGCGACGCAAGATGGTCGAGTTAGTGCTTGTCCGATGGAAACACACGAATGGGCCGAATCTCACCTGGGAGACGGAGAGTGACATGATGGGTCGCTATCCGCATTTGTTTGTTGATGTGTGATTCCGGGGATGGAATCATTCTAAGGTGGAGAGAATTGTAACGCCTGTGTTTCTGGGCTTGTCATTAATGTTGGTATAATAGTCTAGGTTAACCTTTGTATCCCGTTTTGAAATAATAGAAGTGTATTATTTGAGTATTATGTGTTATGTGCTTAATTGTGTGTCTTAATTTAATTAAGAATAAAAAATAAGCATCAAAATGAAATGTTAGATAAAGCCGATATCTATGGATAATGTTGTAGTAGTTGAAACGAGGTTTCCGTGCATATAAAGAACGCCAAAATCCGAGTTATAACGAAGAAGTTATGACCTGTCGAAGTTTCGCGAAAGAACCGGCACGACCCAGCGCGACCCAGCGCGACGTAAATAGTGAATTTAAGGTAGATAGATATCTATTCTTAGTGATCTACATGAGAATTGAAGATCTCATCGATAGTAGTGCAACGACGGAAAGACGGACGGAAACGGAGTTCAGATGAAGGAGTTATGAATTTCGAACAGAGTTTTCTTGTCCCGGCCTACTAAAGATAATATATAAGTAATATACTTATAATATATTAAAAATAAAGTCAAAATTAGCCAATGGAGTCTAAACAAGAGTTGTAGAGCATAATCTCACCTTCGCGGCGATATAAAGAACGTCGAAAACGGAGTTCGTATGCGAAAGTTATGAATTTCTGAAGTTCGGGGCGCGAAACCCCAAAACTGTCAGAGACCACGACGTGGCAAGCAGTGCCACAACGTGGCAAATCTCCTGTCACCTCCGGAAGGCCCCCAGATGCAACTTGGGATGACGCATGCAGTGACGACCAAGCCCACGACGTGGCAAGGGCCAAATTTGCCCTATAAATAGATTTGAAGGGCCAGCCGTTTAGGGTTGCTATTCTCTCTCTTCTCTCTCCCGTTTTACCTCGATTTGCGTTCCAGAAGTACCCCGAAGCCCCGGTATCATTCCCGAGTCCCGAAGCAAGATCCGAAGCCCGAGAATCCCGAAGAGCGTGATTCCCGAGCCGAAGCTCTGCCCGCGAGAAGTTCGATTTTTGTGAAGATCTTCCAGATCTGCGGAGAGATACTACTTCTACAAGCCGTAGTGTTGTCTGATCATCTTCTGATCAAGTGAGTGTATACTACCTTTCATAAACACGATAATAATACAAGTATGGTTTGAGTGTATTAAGTATATTGTTGTTTATATGCGTGAGTGCGTAGTTACTTTCTTCTAACGCATAATTATGAAGTATTTTATACAAAATACGTGTTATGTGTATAATTTTGTTGTTATGTGTGTGAATGTATATTCACTTTCTTCTATCTTATAGATCTGATTATTTCTCTATGAAATACGTGTTATGTGTGTGTGCCTCATCTGTTATGTGGAAAATGTATTGATTGAGCATGCTATACAGGTTTTGAAACTATGTATAAAAATGTATATTTTATCTACTAATATGTTGGGTAGAACATGGGTAGATAGTTGGTGTGTAATAAACAGATGAGAGGCCTCGATGTTGTTTTGATCCAGTCATCTAGTGGAATTTAGATGACGACCACGGACTTTTCTAGATAGTCCAGTGGAACGCTAGCAGACTCATAACCTGTAGGTGTTAATGAACTTGGGTGTTCATTCGTTGTATTCCATCCCCCTCATGGTTGCCTTATTTGACTTATATTGCTGAGGAACCCCCGAAGCATGTGTTGTCGCCCCGATGAAATATTCTTAGACTAGGTCCCTTATCTTAGTTGTCTTAGGGACGTAAAGTGAGAATAACGGGAATGGGTAATTGGGTTATTGTTGGTTGGTGGAAATTAAATATAATTATTTATTGTGGGTTGAAAACCCTATATGCTCACCAGGCTCCCAAGCCTGACCCACTCAGTTTATTTGTATTACAGGAAGTGGCGCAAGGGCATAAGATGGATGAACCATCAAGTTGTTTTGTTTACAAGTCTGTATATGTATATATTTGTTGAATGACTTGTAATGTTATCGTTTATGCTGTATGGTCTGTATCGGAACATGACATCCAGAGTTTTTATTATATAATGAAAATACATTTCTTTTATGAAATGCTTTGGTAAACATTGTTTTATCATACTTTGTTTTTGGGAACAAATTCCGCAACTCTTTCAAATCAAAAGGATTTACTCTAAAATTATTTTAAAAGCATAAATGAAAATCGGTCTTTTCTGGCTGAGATTTTGGGGATGTCACACTAGGGCTTTGGGAGGCTTAGAGAGAAGTTAGAGAGAGAAATGAAGGGGTTTTGGTGTGAAAAATGAAGGCACCCTCGCATGCTATTTATAGGCTGAATTTTTTTGACATACTCGTAGAGTTTTGGCCTCCAACTCGTCGAGTTGGTTCCACATGTCACCCTCTGGTGGCAAGGCTTGGGGAGAAAGCAATGGTCCAAATTAAGCCACATCACTCCTTTCGCAGCAACACCATTCTGACTTCTAAATTCTGCAACTTTTGCATACGAGCTCCATTTTTGACGTTCTTTATATCTACACGTAGGTGGAGACATAATCTACAACTTTCGTTTAGACTCCGTTAGCTAATTCTCGATCGATTTTAAATTAAACAATATGAGAAGATTACATTGTTAACGACCGTGTAAAATTCATAACTTCTACATACAAACTCTGTATTTTACTGTCTTTTTATCATTGAGATCCTATTAAAGATATATTCAAAAACTTCTCAGGGGGTCACCCATCCTTGGATTGCTCTCGCCCAGGCACGCTTAACTGTAGAGTTCTTATTGGATATGCTATGCTCACGGATTTAAAACGCGTTGTGACAAGGAAGGTATCCACATCCCTTATAAGGAAATGTTTTGTTCTCCTTCCAAGCCGATGTCGGATCTGCTACCCTCATGGAGAGTTCTTATGGGATCTGCTACCCTCACGAATTTAAAATGCGTTGTGACAATGAAGGTATCCACACCCCTTTTAAGGAAATGTTTCGTTCATGGCCAGAAAAGATTGATTTGTTTATGCTTATTTAAAAATCAGAGTATCCTTTTTGAAAAATAGTATTGTGGAATTTGTTCCCAGAAAACATGATAAAAGTGTTATCAAAGCATTTTCGAAGAAATGTATTTTTATTTAAAACATTGGGATGTCATCGTCAATACAGAAACATAAGCATAACGAAATATTACATGCCTTACAGTAATTAAACTAGTGACCTAATACTCATTGGATCTCTCAGCAGAATGTATCTTTCATATAGCCAGTTGTGATACAATAAACTGAGTGGGTCAAGTTGGGAAACTTGGTGAGTACATAGAGTTTTCAACCGATAATAATATAATTATTATGTTTAATCATCAAACAATTAACACAATTTCACATCCTCATTATCTTCTTTATTCTTAAGGATCTACCCTAAGAATCATATATTCATCATTTATTTATTCCTAAGGAATAGGCACAAAGTCCATCGCTGCCAGGCACGAAATCTATAGCTGCCAATGTTATCTATTAGGCACAACTGCCAATGTTATCTATTAGGCACTAAGTCCATAGCTGCCAATGTTCATTTATAAGGCACTAAGTTCACAGTTGTTGGGGTTTTTAGAGTACATCTGGTGAACACGTAGTTCAAAAACACCTACAAGTTGCGAGTCTGCTAGCGTTCCACTATATTGTCAAGAATACTTCGTAGTCGTCATCTATACTCTGCTTGATGACAGGATCAACTTTAAAGTCATGGCTTCTTATCATCTTTCACCTCCCATCATATATATCATTTTCATCTCTCATCATCCACATCATCTTTCATCAACCCATCTTTACCCAATATATTTATAGGTATGAAAATACATATACAGTTTAAATCAAGTAAAACATGTATAAATCGTTCATCTAGCATAAATATCAGGAACACAGATACTAAGAAAATATAGCATGATTAAATATTAAATACTTCATATCTATGTGTAACATGAAAGTAACTATGCACTCACTTGTTAAAGTGATGATTCCAAACTCGGACAGCGCTTCGCTTCTAACGATTCTATTTTCTTTTGACGAAACCTAGCATTATTATCGTTAAGTTTTAGTCTATTATTTATTGTGACTAATTATTAGTTTGGATTCATCATTGACTCAAAGTCTACTTTCATAACCTATCAAGTAAGGAACAACCAGGTAGGATCATATCGGAGGTAGGGTCTGTTTGGTATACGAAGTATACTATTTGGAAATCCCACTTTACACACCTCGCTAAATCCAGTCTAGACATCATCCCTGTAAGTAGATCAATCGGTATAACAACTTGGAATCACTGATAAATCTTGTTTATAGGATCATAATAACGATAATGAACTTAAACATAAGTTATACTTAAAGTATGGTAAGCATAACTCACTTACATGGGGTTTAGCGAGGAACCAGGCTCTATGTGGGCAAAACTTCTTAGCCAAAATCTCTTCTTCTCGGGGCCGTCTGACACTCCGAGACTTGCTACTAACACCTAGGAGGTGCTAGGGAAAAGAATAGAAGCCGTGGGGGTTTTTGGGAGAGAGTTGGTTGAAGAGATGTGAGAAAAATAGTGAAAACACCTTCTATTTATAGGCTACCATCACCGAGTACACCGGCGTATGGTAGGGGTACGTTAGGTATACTCATGCCAGGTGTCGCCATTTCGTGCAAAGCCATGGGGAAGAAGCAGTGGTTCAAATCGTGCCATGTGTTACTCACTGATTTAGTCCAAAAATTAGTTATCTTCTAAAATCCGTAACTTTCGCATACATGTTTTGTTTTTGACGTTATTTATATTCACCCGTAGGCAGCGACGTGATCTATAACTTTTGTTTAGACTCCGTCGGCTAATTTTCACTTTATTTTTAAAGTTATATTTTAACAGGCTTAGATAGTTAAAGTTCGTTAAAAATTCATAACTTTGTCATCCGACGTCCGTTTTCGACTGTATTTATATTGTTGAGCTCCTATTAACGAGATCTTCAATTGTCATTTAGGTTGTGTCGGCTAAAATCGATCGATCTAAAATTCGATTTCCGAGCTGTGTATTGCTACACAAAATCTTAGAAAATTCATAACTTACTCAAATGAAGTCAGATTTGGTCGTTCTATATATGTACGGTGTTCGTTTAGGTCACTAAGTCTAAAAAGTATTTCATCAAAAATTCACTTTTTACGATACGTTGTGTCGTGTCAGTTTAGTCGCAAAACTTCGACGGGTCATAACTTCTTTGTTATAAGTCAGATTTTAGAGTTCCTTATATGTATGGAATCCTTGTGACACATATTATAACTTTGGTTAATATTATTTATGCTAAATAATCTTCTATCAAAAAGTTATTTTTAACGATTATTATCTCTAAATTGACTAGCCCAAATCTGTAGACATTGTAGGAAAGGATTCCAAATTAACCCAAAATGTTGCCAAAAATATTTCTCAAATCAATCCCAATTCTAACCCATCCAGTGTGACATGCCGAATTTCACAACCTAGAAATCAAGAGGACACCTTTATAGGGACCAAGATACAACTTTACTCAACTTGACTTAGTGATTACATCAGATTCACCCTTAGATGATACAGCTTGAATCCTTCGAATAAACTCAACTGTTATGGATAAACGAAACAAACAACGATCGAAAATACAATGAGAAGACTTCCTATCCACAAGCTCTTAATTGGTAGCCTAATTTTCCTTCTTCCATGCAACAATAGCCCTGAACCAAAAACCTCGTACTCTTAAACTGTAAGTTCCTTTGACCCATTACACCGAACCCCAATAAAATTGTGTAGTCCTATAATCTTCCAAGCAGTATACCTAGTTCTCCCCCACTCAAGGTTTAAACTACCCTTGATTGTTGCATGCTATGCCAAAGCCTCACACAGATCATCCAGATACACGTCAACCTTGAATTCCAGTATGAAAAATGACATATAAATACCAAACATTCATAAAGAAACCCTGGACCTCATATGGACACCTCAGAAACTCATCCCATCCTTGTCACCATAATCTTAACGAAATCAATCAATATACCATTTGATTGACAAGGTACCTAACGAATTGAGCTTACGTATAGAAAACCTTGCAGTAAGAGAATCCTCATCCTCCTGTTGAAGCTTCAAGAATCCCCCATGGTGCTCAAAACATAACTCCTATAAGCTCAGTATTTCTGCAAAACCGCCATGTCCTAAGATAAGAATAACTCAATGCCTCCTTGGATACACCCGATCTTCTAGAACTTGGGCTATGTATTCCACTTGCGACATGGCCATCACTGTAACATCCATTTCCATCAACTGACCACTCAGCCTCAGGCTGTGATCCTCGCGTCGATCATCACTACGACTTTCTTCTTCATTCCTGCGACCCAGAATGACACTACTTCAAACAAAGTCCTCGAGGTCTCTGAATCAGCTACGGGGCTGTTTTATTTAAACTTACCAGGTCCGATTAGTGTTGACTGCTGACTCGATCAGCAGTTCGGTTGTTTGACAGTTGCATATATTAGCCGACTCAGTCAACCATGCTGACCCAAATGGCTTACGTAAGCCTAAAAATCTTGGCTCACTTGAAAAGAAAAACCCACAATCCTTGTTTTCCTTATCTGCCCTCGCCATCCTTGTATACCTAAAAAGAAACATGCTCGAACAAAAAACTCCATTGATAGTCGTCTCATCCTCAACAACTCCCACCGGCAAGTTCCCCTCCTGCCATATACGATCGACGGCGACCTCCACAATGCCGACGACGAACTCCGCAGCATCGGTGACGACCTCCACTACACGTAATGTATTCTGCCTTTTATTTTTGCTTTTTTTTTCTAAAATCACAAAAGGTTAACTTCTAGTGAAATTACTGATTTCATTCTTCTTGGATTGAAATGGTTTAAAGGGTGTGCATAAAATTAGCTGATGATGTATATTTATGTATGAAATATGATTTTATCTATATAAACTAATGTGTATTTGTGTATGGAATTTGATTTTCTCTATATGAACTAATATGTGATTTTAATATGAACTAATGTGTGCATAAAATCAGAATTTAGGTAGGCGAAATCAGATTGTACATGTTGGTGTGAAATCAGAAAATGTTGAATATTTTGTACATGTTCGTATGAAATCAGAAATCAAAAAATGTTATATGCTTATGAAATCAGAATTTATTTGTATGAAATAAACATTTATGTTGTATATGTTGTTAAAAATGCGATGAAATCAGATTTATGCTTGACTTATGTTGTAAATGTATGTTATGTGGATGATTTATCTTTTATTTTTATAATAGACATGACATATAAAAGACCTAGAATTAGTTGGAAGTCAGAGATTGTGAAAAAAATCTTTTTTGGAAACATGTATACACGAATTAACAAGTAATGGTCGGGAGAGTAGTGGCCTAAAAGCAAGCTCATGGACTGTATTTGCAGAGAAATTGAGAAAATATCATAATTTTGTTATCGACAAAAAACAAATGAAAAACTGATACGACTATTTAAAAGCAAAGTATGCAGTGTAGTTAAAACTTAAAAATAAACCGGAAGTCTTTATAATCCTATAGCAAATTCTTTCAACATGACTAGTGAAGAATGGGAAGCGGAAGTGAAGGGGGGTGTGTGTGTGTGTGCGTGTGTATATATATATACATACATCTTTTAAATTAAATTATTTTGTTTTACTAGTTTAATAATATTTATTAAATTTTCAAACAGTTGAACAAGTATGTAGATAAGCTGAGAAATGCACCCCTCCCTTGCCCTGATCTTTGTAGCCAACTGTTTGATAGGGCGACCTCCACCGATGTTCATAGTTGGGGGCCATCTTTGGCACTACCCCATCCTAATGAAGTCTTTACTACACATGATTTTAGGGATATTGAGATGGAAGGGCCAGCACCTCATGTGGATAGCCCAACCTCAACAGTATCCCAACCTACTAGTGCTTCACCTGCAAGTGAAGAATCATATAGGTGGACAAAAACAACTGGGGGGGGGGGGGACAAAATGTTCCCAAGGAAATAACGCTTGATGATATGTTGGAAGAAGTTGGCAGAGAAATTGTCAAGGTTGCACAGGCATTCACGCAAGCAAATAATATTAACAAGGAGATGGACACGTTAACTTGTCGACTTGTGAGTTGTGGGTAACAAATGTGGGAAGAAAGTTTGGATTAATTGTTTGACTTTAGTATGTTATGGATCATTGTTTGACTTTGGTATGTTATGGTTCATTTGATGGATTTTTATATTTAGAGTTGTTATGTTTTATGGATTATTTTATTAATTTTGTTATGTTTTATGAATTTTATGTTATGGAATGTTATGTGTTTAGGATTTATATGTTACGATTTGTTATATTATGGATTGTTATGTTATTAATTTTAATGTAATTTGTATTTGACATTTAATAGGTCACATATGGATAAACAAGGTGACTTTTTATATATCCTTATACTCTCATGGTATTGGTTGATGTTGGTTTGGAAAAGGTAAAGAATAATTAAAAGAATAATCCCTAGCGAACTGGTAGCAAAGGGGCATGTGTATACGCAAGATTTAATACACAGATGTCCTATACAATGTTACGATATGATGCGTCTTTCACAAAGTTACCAAGGACGGCGAGGGGCATGAACGTGATATGGGTGATCGTGAACAGACTGACGAAAAGTGCCCTCTTCATTCCGATTTCTGAGAGTATATCCGTTGAGAAGCTGGCAGATATTTATGTGGTAGAGGTGGTGGCTAGACACAGGGTGTAGCGTCGGTAGTCTCTGACAAGGATGTACGGTTTACATCTAGGTTCGGGAAGAAGTTCCAAGAGGAACTGGGCACTCATCTACATTTTAGCACGGCATACCACCCCCAGACCGATGACCAGAGTGAGAGGACGATCCAAACACTAGAGGACATGCTTAGAGCATGTGTGTTGGATTTTGGGGGGAGTTGGGACACATACCTCCCGTTGGCAGAATTTTCATACAACAATAATTACCATGCTAGTATCGACCGACAGCCTTTCGAGATGTTGTATGGTCGGAGGTGCAGGACCCCAGTTTGTCCGGATGAGGTTGGGCACTGGGTCATGGCGAGCACAGAGGTAGTGCTCAAGACTACTGAGTTGATTCAGTAGGTGCGCGACCGGCTGCGGGTCGCGTAGAGCCGTCAGAAAAGTTATGTTGACCGACGGAGATCGGATCTTGAGTTCTAGGTTGGGGACTTTGTGTTACTGAAAGTGTCGTCCTGGAAGGGGGTTATCAGTTTTCGGAAGAGGGGAAAGCTAGGACCCAGATATATCGACCCATTCAGGATTTCGGCCCGGGTGGGCAAGGTAGCATATCGACTAGACCTGTCAGATGAGCTTAGCCAGATTCACAACACCTTCCATGTGTTACAGCTTCGGAAGTGTCACTGATGAGTCCACAGTCGTTTCTTTGGATGACATCCAGGTGGATGAGAGTCTGAACTACATCGAGAGGCCGGTTCTCATCTTAGACAGGAAGACTAAGGTTCTTTAGAACACGGAAGTGAAGTTGGTAAAGGTGCAATATCAGCACCGCAAGGGCTCTGAGTGGACCTGGGAGCTGGAGGACAAGATGTGGGATCACAACCCAGAATTGTTTGGAGCAGCAGACTTCGAGGATGAAGTCTAGTTCAAATGGGGGAGACTTGTAACACCTGTTCCAGGTATTACTTAATTTAATTAAGTTTTAGGGTTTTCGTGTGTGGAATCGGCGAGTTGGGAGTCCAACTCGTCAAGTAGAGGGCATTTCAAGCACGCAGAATCTACACCCTACTCGACGAGTTGGAAGGCCGACTCGACGAGTAGGCGTTGTAATGATAAAACCCTAATTTTAGGGTTTACACCCTATATAATCTCCTTACGAGCCTTAAGGTTGACCTCCCATCAGCCTCCAATCCCTAAGAACATATGTGCTAACCCTAATCCCCATTATCTTCCATTTTGTGAGCTTGAGTGACCTTTGAAGCTTAAGAAGAAAGAGATAGTGAGAAGATCTAGCAAACCAAGAACCCATCCTTGAGCTTAATCATCTTGTAGATTGCTGTAAGTCTACAAGACTCGGTTTTTATCATAGAATATGGCTATATCTTGAGTTTACTCTTCATTTCCTACCTTTCTTGTTGAATGCATGCATGGGATTCAAAACGTTTGCAACTTTATGAATCTCCAGAGCAAAATGGTCACAAGGTGGGCTAGATCTAGCCTTTGGTTGAGCAAGGACGCCATGCAAGGGTTTTTGGGCATATTTCCCTCTTTTTGATCATTTTGACCTAGGGACATGCATTGGACATGCATGTCCATAAAGCATCCATCTCTGGAACGTTTTGAGGACTAGAAATCTTTCTGGAAAGGAAGAATTTCAGATCCCTAGAGTTTTGGACCATATGGAAAATCTTTGAAGCTTTCCAACCGTTGTTAAGGCCCTTAGAGAATTTGGAACGGTTATAGAAGGTAAATTTGGAAACTTTATCCTTCTAGACACCTTAGGGTTTTAGATCTAAGCCGTGGGGTCCCTGGATTCTGTGAATCATCACAACAAGCAAACAGGAAGGGTGACTCGACAAGTCGGATCGAGTTTCCCTGCCTTCAAACTCGTCGAGTTGATGAAACAACTCGGTGAGTTGGCTAGGCATTTGATCAAGTTGTCTAGATTCGGTAGGAGCTCAACGAATCGCTAGATGCACTCGACGAGTTAAGGTCAACATGGACTGTTGACTTTGACTTTAACCAAGGTTGACTAGGGTTGACCTTGAGGGTAATTTTGGGATTTTGACAAGTCTATCTTATGATGCTTAAAGGTAGTTGAGTCGGAGCAACACGTGGGGCATACCTGGTTCTAGCATTGTTAGTTTCAACATTCGAGAGAGGTGAGTCTTCTCACCATACCAATGGGTCTAAGGCACCAAGGCCGACCCATTTTATGTTATTTGGTACACTAGCGTTTGTAGAGATATGTGGTATGATAGTTAGCTTTATGCTAAGTAGTATGTTAGTGATTGTATGTTATTGCATGGAAGACCCCAGGGGGAGCCCGTGGCAATTGGATATAAGACCATGTGGGGTAGCCCATGGCACGATGGTATAAGACCCTGGGGGGAGCCTACGACATCCTTACAGGTTTATGTATGTGTATGTAGTATGTTAGACACTTCTGTGATATGATATGCTAGGTTGATTATGTATGTTATTGCATGAAAGAACCCGGGGGGACCCATGGCAGTTGGATATAAGACCATGTAGGGTAGCCCACGACATTCCCATGTAAAGACCATATGGGGTAACCCATGGCACGAAGGTGTAAGACCCTAGGAGGAGCCCACGACATCCTTACAGGTTTATGTATCCATGGCTTATGTGGTATATGTAGCTTTTATAGCTAATATGATATGTGTTATGTGGATTGTGTGTAGGGTATGCTCAGGGCTGGTCCAAACGGTGGGCAACCCGGGCGACCACCCCGGGCCCACGTCTCCAAGGAGCCAAATTTTTTTGAGCTATGTAGTGTGTGTGTGTGTGTATATATATATATATATATATATATATATAAAGAGAAATTATTACCTAAATGATTTTTAGGGTCTAAATTTGGTTCAAACTAAAACTAGCTCAAAAGATAAACAATTTGGCTTGCTTGTTATTGCTAGTTGAACACGTTTATAATGAAATATAAATGATATTTTTTTGAATCTTTATTACATTTGTCTTTAAGGGGCCTTTTTTCGCCCCGGTCCCCATATATGTTTGGATCAGCCCTGGGTATGCTCTAGGGAACTCGCTAAGCATTAGCTTACATGTTGTGGATTTGTTTTAGGTACATCGGATCCCAAGGGCAAGGGCAAGGCGTGATGGCGAGTTGTGCACTCTCACACAAGCATTTTATGGACACTCTAATATTTTCAATAAAAGCTATAATTGATATGAGTTTGAAAACAATTATATATGGGATTTTGTAATTTATGGAAATGTGTTTGGTTAATCAAAAATTAAAATTTTCCTTTGAAAAATCGGGTCATTACACCTTGACTCACATATCATCCATATACGCCAAATAACTCGCACATCTGTGTTGAATATACCGTCGAGCTCTGGCTGTTGAGCAAAATCATGAACCCAACCTGGTGCCCTCTCCATAAATAATTAGTTCTCCCCCACTTGGGGTTCGAACTACCACAGGTTGACCCTCGCAGTCGATCATCGCACTGAAACGACTTAGCCAGTCCATACCTACTATCACACGAACATCCCCCATGAGAATTAGAATTAAATTGATCGGGAAGGACACTTCAAGAATCTCTAGAACACAACCCCGATAGACTGAAGAATCATAAACCTCGTGTCCTTTGGTAATAGTAACTCGCAATGGAAACTCTAGCTCTCCTAAGGGAAAATCAAACTCCCTACTAAACAATCAGGAGACAAATGACCGACTTACCCCGAGTCAAACAATACAAGAGCAGGCAAGGAGTTCACTAAGAATGTACCTAACATAGGTACAACCACATGAGCATACATATAAACATAATCAATGAGATAAGGAATAGAAACATACCAACCACTACATCTGGTGCTGTCCTAGCCTCGTCGGCCGTGAGTTGGAAGGCGCGTCCCCGAGCCCTCAAGGGCTCTACCCTGTCCTGTCCCCTATCGGTGATCCTCAGTGTAGTCGGCGTTGGATCTTGTTCCGGCCTGGAAGCTAGCAGGGGACAATGGTCCTTCATATGGCCCACCTGATCACAATGGTAACAAAGTCTGACACTAGAAACTGGAGTCTACTACTTACAATCCCTCGCAATGTGGCCCTGCTTGCCACACTTGTGGCACCCTGAAGAAGATCGACAAACCTCATCATGCACATTGGCTCACTTCCCACAAGTATGACCCCTCTGCCTCCCCTGCTTGGAGTCAGTGGCTCTAAACTATTTCGGAATAGGGTGCGACTGCATCGGGGCTGGTCTCGTCTCTCGAGTCTGTAACTCGATCTCAATCTCACGCCGCCTGGCGGCATCCTACATCTCCATCAATCATCCATAGCGTTGGGTAGAGACGAACTGCTAGATCTCCGTCTTGAGCATGCTCAAGTAACTAGTCATTTGAGCATGCTCAGACGCAGCAAACTCAGGGCAGGACATAGCCCTCTCCGTGAACATCTTGGTGATCTCCATCACTGACTCAGTACCCTGCCTCAAATCCAAGTACTCTTGGTCCAATCTTTCCCTCTCCACCAGTGGCACATAACGAGAACGAAACATCTCAGAGAACTGCTCCCAGGACACAACAGCCCTTTGCTCAATAGAGTAGGAACTAGTAGCGAGCCTCCACCAGTCCTTGGCTCCAGACCTTAAAAGGTTCAGTGCACACTAGACCTTCTGGTCAGCAGGATAGGAACAAGTAAATAAACATCCCTCCACATCAGACAGCCACCTCATGGCTATGATCGAATCCTGAACTCCATCAAAGGTCGAGGGCTTCATATTATCGAAGTCCTGATACTGAAATACCCGTCCTGGCCCAACACCCGCAGCCGCCACATCTGCGGAGGTAGCAACAACAACAGTCTCAACAATGGTTGTGTATATGTCATCAAAATAATCCATCATCGCGGTCTTAATAGACCCGAACATCTCCGAAATATGACCCCAGACAATCGCAACCACCTCCTCATGGATGATCTCCCTGACGCGATCCTCTGTTAATGTTGTCCATCCCTGACTACCAGCTCCAGATCCTTATCCGGATCCGGTCTCGAATCATCTCATAACCACCATACTGAAAAATACACCAGGAAGATATCAGATAATTCACATAAATGACGGGGAACCAACTCCCAATGAAGCCCTAAGGGCTGTGACTTCCTTGCTACACATAAAGGTCATGTGCTTTCAGTAGTATGGGCCCATACTACATTCCACACCTACCCATGTTTGCCTCGAGGATCATCACAACACCCTAACAATACTCATAAGTATAAAAAACGCACAATCCTCACTCCTAGAGGAAACTAAACATCTCACGACTGGTCGGCTGAGCTCACACAACTCAACCATGAAACTTTCACCAACCCTGCAACACTTGCATATGCTAGCCATACATAACTTTGGACCCTATAGACTTTCGAATATTTGATCCTACCCTAAGCGCTTCATCAAACAAGAACAGGAAATAAGCCCAAACCAAACATTCTTAGGCTATAAGATATTAGTTATATGTAACTGTGATGCATACACTAAGAAACTACAGTAATGATGTCAATTTCATAAAGAAAAGGTTCTAGGATATCATGCAATTCTATCATGCAATTCTTGAAGCTCCCTAGCCTATTACTAGCATGTGGTTCTAACACATCATAGTATCAAGATTCTTTAATAACATGGTATTTTGGGGTCTACTTACTGGCTCCAGCTGATCGTACACATCACATCCTCCTTTAGTATTTTGAAAACCATTTGAAAATATTTTCCTTATTTTGAGACTGGATTCACATGAGTGTTCCTCCAATTCTCTCAAACCAAGGCTCTGATACCAACTTGTAATATCCATAAAATTCACAAAAAATTTAACTTTTTAAACAACCATAACCCATTCATTATTACAAATTGTTTTCAAAATAGTTTGAACATCAGAGAATTCCCAGAAATCACGATCATGAAAAACGAGGAGGTGCACAATCAAGCCTTCGCCTTCCCGCGATCATCCAAAGTACCTGAAACAAATCCACAACTATAAGCCCGCAACTTAGTGAATTCCCCCAAAATACCCACACAACAATAACACACATATAATAACAGCATACTATGGGCCTAATCAACCATCGGGTTGGAATGCCCCAGGCCCTCAACCATCGGGTTAGAATGCCAACATATTATGGTTCCAATCATCCTCGGAATGGAATATCCTCAAACCTCAACCATCGGGTTAGAATGCCAACTTACTATGGGTCTAATCATCCTCGGGATGGAATACCCTCGGCCCTCAACCATCGGTGTTAGAGACTTGAGTTTTGGAGTCGGGGACCTTATAAGAACATGTTCAGTTTATGAGGTGAGTCTTCCTCACTGTACTTTCGGGTCGAAGACACCAAGGCTGACACATTGGATTGTTATCTTGGTTTATTGTATGTTGATATGTTGTATGGATCTGTTAACCGGTATACTGGTATATAGGAAGATTTTATGCTTAGGGATTTGTAAGATCTGTTCAAGTATCAGTTGACTGGTTATATGTTTATATGTTCATTTGTTATGTATATGTTGACATGTTATGTATCGTTGGGTTGAGGCAGACCAGTGGAGAATGAAGGCCAAGAGACCCAGGGCGGCCCAGATAGACTGAAGGCTCATGAGGCAGACCAGTCAGGCTGAAGGCCCGGAGAATCGTCCAGATAGGTTGAAGTCTCGGCGAGGCGGTCCAGTCATGCTGAAGGTTCTATGAGCGATCGAGATATATTGTAGGCCTGTGAGGCGTTCCAATCAGGCTGAAGGCTTTATATACATGTTGTTTGTTATTGTTATTGTTTGTATTGTGTATTGGTACTTTGGGCGATGTCACTAAGCGTTTGCTTACAGTTTTGGGTTATGTTTCAGGTACTTCGGATGATCGTAGGAACGCGAAGGCGTGACCGTACACATCATCATGTTTTGACTTATGATTTTGGGAGACTCTGATGTTGAACATGTTTTGAGAAATATGTTTGTAAACAATTTTTGAAATTGGTTGGTTTTAAAAAGTTTATAATTTTCATGTTTTTTATGAGTATTAAAAAACCATTCGTTGCATACGAGCAACTAGAAACCGTTTTTGGTAAAGATCAAGCTATAGGTGGTATGGCTGAATCGACGGCTGATGTGATAGAAAATCAAAATATCGATAACAAATAGGGAGAAAGTTTTCAATCGTCTAATTCGAATCCTCAAAACACCACAACTTCCTCTAATCCAAATCTCAAAGACTCTGCATGAAATAAAAAAGAAAGAAAGCAGAATCTGAAGAAGTAACACATGTAATTCAAATGGGATTAGCTACTGTATCTGAGGAAATCTAGAAAATGACTAGGGCTATTACGTCCTATACTAATGGACTCACAGAGTTAAGAACCATACATGAAGAGTTGAAGACCATGGAGTTGTCTTCTTAAAAAATCGTGCGAGTTTTTTTGAAGTTTACAAAAACCTAAATTTGTTACCGATGTGGAATACTTTGTACGCAGCTACCAAACCACTTTGTGCAAAGACTATATTGGAAGATGATAACTGAAGTTTGTTATTTTTTTATTTAAAATTAAGGATTTTGGAAACCATTTTGGTTTATAACTTTGTTAATTTTGAAACAATTATGATTATTTGGTATCAGAACTTGTTTCAATATGAGAATTTTAAATATTTTTTTAATAAAAATGTCTATTATGAAGTTATGTATGTTAAATAGAGTTATTATGAATATTTTTTGCAAAAGGGTAGTATGATCATTTTTACACCTTGTTTTGTCCAGTTCTATTGTTACCAAACAGTTTCAAACAACTTGTTCTGCTCTGTTCAGTCTTACCAAACGATATACAAATTATTTGTCATGTCCAGTCTAGTCCTGTTCAGCCCAGTCCTGTCCAATTCTATTCCACCCAATTCTTCTGCTAAACGGTACCTAAATGATCTATGTCTTAAACTTTGAATGCAACATACTATGAACAACAAAAACTAACAAAAACACAAGAATTAGGGTTACATACCTTTGATTTGTGGTAATAAACAAATCACTTCAATCCTTCCTTAGAAGAGCTTGAAAAGCTAGAAATAAAAGTATGATGCCTCTAATGGATCGCATGCAAACCCTAGAACTAGAGGACAATTCATGAGAGAGGAGTAGAGGAAAACTTCATTCCTAAGGCTTATGAGAAGTGCATGATTGAAACTAAGCCTATAAGGGGTCCTATTTATAGTTTAGGTAACTTAGGGACCAAGCAAGATTTGAATGGATTTAATCCCAATCTAAATCCTTTTCTTATATGCATCCAAGAGGCTTTAGGAAACCCCAAGGAGGCTCCCAAACCGTCTACTCCTTGTGTGGTTCTAGAATTGCTTCTTTTGTTCTACTATTGAACAATTTCAATTCATCCCATACTCCTTTAATTAATTCCAATTAATCTCAAATTAATTACAGATTAATTATGATTAATAATTAGTTAATTCTAATTGATTTCTTATTAACTTATTAACCTTATAAATTAACAAATAACCTATTTAAATATTGATCTCATATTAATTTATTAATCATATAATAAATTAATAAATCAACTATCTATTTCCAATTAATATGTCAATCATATAATATATTAATAAATCATTTCTTCATAATTTCCAATTAGATCATTAATCATATAATAATGTAATAAATCATCCTCTCTCTATAAATGTCGTTATAATCAAGTACAATTTATGAAGGAAACCCCAAAAGGACTTTGCTTCTAATTACAAGAATATACCATTTTAGTTACTAGCTTAGACATCTTAATCCAACATCTTCTCTGGCCTCCACTCATTTCAAACGAAACCTAGCCCCCTCTATGAGTTCTTGAGCTTTTGTTGTTGAATTGGTGACTTGAAGAAGAAGGGATCATCTTTGGTGCATAGATCCAACTTACAAGCTTCATTAGCATCTTCTAGCAACCCCTCATGACCTTTGTGAGTATTCAAGATTCATGCTTTTTGGTTTCTTGTTGCTATATCTTGTGTTTTATGAATCATTTTCCATGTTTATATTAGTTAGAGTGTTGGGACTCCATAAAGTTGACAACTTTATGGGTCCTTACAGTCCCTTGATGATTCTATGTGGTAGATCTGAAGTTTGGGTGATGTTTGAGCTCATGCTTGAGGTTTGACCTCCTTTTCTTCATTTAGGGACCTAATTTGAGCCCAAGACTTGCATTAGGCATACAAGACCTTAAAGCATCAATTTTTATGGCCTTTGGGATGTAAGGAAGCCCTCTAGAGGAGATGGGTCTGTGGCTTAATGGATTAAGGGATTAACTCATTAAGATTGCCTTCTAGCTAGCTCTCACGACGTGATTAGTTTCCTGTCACGTCGTGAAGATTAAAGAGTCTCAATTATTTTGTCCTTTAGCTAGTCACGACATGACCAATAGAATGTCACGTCATGAGAACCAGTTGATCGTTGACTTTTGACCAGTTTGAATGTGAGTCAAACTTGAAAGATTTAGTATGTTGATTAAGATTCTACCATGGACTGGTGCTAGTAGGTTTGTAGGAGCAAGCAATGCGGAAAGGGGAGCGTGCTACAGTGTTTCTGGGTCCTTCGATTCAGGGGAATTTTTCTCACTGTATCTGTGGGTTGAAGGTAACAATGTCGGCCCATTAGATTTGGTTATGTATCCTTGTGTATAGGATGTAGCTATGCTACAGTGATCTGCTATATATATATATATATATATATATATATATATATATATATATATATATATATCCTTATGTGTTAGGATGTGGGAGTAGTAGTATACTGGTAGGCTGGTTATCGTTTAGTGCAATGCATATAGGTTGTATGTAGCCATGTAGGATAGCCTGAGAACTCTTGATCTAGGCTTTCTTGCTTATTCCTTGTTTCATTGTGGCTCTAGAGTAGGATCTTCTGATCGGGTGTCTATCGCACCTTCTGGTTACATATGGCTATGCATTCCATGGAATTTGTTGGTAGCAGAGCAATGTGCTGTGAGGACTGAGGGTCCTAGTAGGCGGTAGCGAACTGTACAATAATTAGATTTGGTAGTTGCCTATACTTATGTGTCTACTTGATTTCTTGTTTGTTTATATGTCAACAAATTGTGGTGGGTGAGGTTGAGGCGGTCCTATGTGTGATATGGGCCAAGATAACAGGTGTGGGCCGGCTGTAAGTCATAGGCACGGTGGCTCAGGTGGAACGGTTAGGTTGAGGGAGCAGGCCAACAAACCCAGGGTAATCCAATTCGATGACTATGGACCTAGTATGCATGATGTATATGTTTTGTGGTGTAAGGTATTTTAGGGGAAACTCACTAAGCTTCATGCTTACCTAGCTATTTATGTTTTTAGGTACCATTGGTTATTGTGGGAAGGTTAGGGCATGATTGTAAACACTCATTAGTAGCATTGATGATTCTGCGTTTATTATATTACTTTGATTTTCAACAAATGTAATTTGGAATAAATGGTTTTCTTAACATGGATTTTATAAATGTGGGATTTTACCTTAATAAAAATGAAAATTTTTGGTTGTGAAAATGGAAAGTTACATTTTATATAAAAAAAATTACATGGTTTTTGGAATGTTACATATAAATACAATTTGTAACAAGAAGAGAGATTCTAGAATCAAATTGCGAATTTATTTTAGGTAGATAATGCATTTTACCAATTTCAGTCTGTATGAAATTCTTAGATCGTTCGAGATTCATTGAAATTTTCAATCGCATGTTTTATCTCAAATGATGTTCTACGATTCGTATCTAGAATACCGAGAATCACAAACAAAATGTGCATAACCATGCAAACCCGGGTGACACCTTGATGTTATTTATGATCTTACATTGATGTGTCAGTTAACCACACACGCTCGATCAACAATCATAAATTTCAATTTGTACCATAATTTCAACTTTGTGGTCCCAAATTAGTGTTTCGGTTAACCACACACGCTACACTAACGACTCACACAAAAACAATGTGTGTTTTCATGGATTAACATATAATTTCACATTCTTCCTAAAGTAAATATAGTAGGATTTTGTGGAAAGTTCTAGTACATTATATTATACTTTTAATGTGATTAATTTTGTATCATTACCTTTTGGATAATGACAGTCCACCATACAAAGAAGCGGTGGGTGAAAAAGACACCCATTCAACGGTCATTTTGTAGGTCGTTTTCTTATACCTATCTTATAGTATGACTTCATGAATGAGGCCTAGTCTCGGTTTGGTGAAATATTTATTAGTCTTATACATACAATATAACTCTTATATGTATATGTAAGGGTGTATTTTAAAACCTTTTAATAATACAACGTTTTAATTCAATTAACTTAATTCACATTTAATTAATTAATATTCAAACCATATTTGGATTTAATATTTATATTTTAAATAAACACTTAATTAATTATATAAATAACTTTCAAGGATTAAAAAATTATCCTAATTATCTTATAATTAAATAATATTATTTCTTTTATACTTCATCAATTTTCGAATTAGGGTTTGATAATTATCTAATCTAAATGATCAAATTTTAATCAAATAAAAAAACATTTAAGATCTAAAAATTATCCTATAATTTGAAAAAAGCAAGTAAATCTTGAAACCGTACTGCAGCTAAAACCGCGATGCGACAAATAGCCAGCCGTGTTGCGGTCTGTGATTGTCAGTTTTTTTTCTTTAGGTATCAATTTCTTGTTTCATATATATATATATATATATATATATATATATATATATATATATATATATAAGTAATAGAAAATCCTACGCTATGATATCATTGATGGGTTTTCTTGGTTACAAACAAGAATAATTGCACAGCGGAAATGTAACATCATGGTCCTTGGATATGAGAAATATTGCCATTTTCAAATTTTGTACTGTTCACGACATGAATGTAGCACCCTCACGTCGTGACATGGCCGTAGAATGTGGGTTGCATCATTAAGGTGTCACGACGTGAGACCTGATTTAATGAAACCCTAATTTCAAGCTTTAGACCTATTTACGGGAAGTGGGGGGTTAGGTTTTCCTTTACCCTCAGCGCTCATCACCTCCAAACCAGAAAGAGAGAAAACCTAATCCTTCTACTCCATTTTAGATCTCACTTTGGTGTTTTTGGTAGTGTGAAGAGGAGAAGAAGGTGTCTTGGTGGTCTATCCAGCAAGGGAACATTGTTACCATCTTACTATGCTTGTTTTGGACCCTTATAAGTATTAAATATTGCTAGATCTAGGTTTTGTCCCACTTTCTCTATGTTTTAACAAGATTTAATGAAAGGAAACCATAAAGTTGACAAGTTTATGGGTTCTAAGGGTCCCTAGAGGGATATATAGTTCAAATATAGTAAATGGTTGAGTTTGAGTCCTTGCATAAGAACTAAACTGATATTTTCTACATTTTTACCCAATTTTGAGATCTAGACATGTATTGTGCATACATATCCATAACGAACCAAGTTTTAAGTTGATTTTGAAGTTATATGACCTTTTTGGAAAGTTAGAATGCATAAGTAAAAGGATTAGGGTTGAATGATTTAAGATGTTCATTGAGCATAACTCACGACGTGACCATTTGGGGGTCATGACGTGAGGAAGGTGTTGGAATAGTGTCTAAGGCTGTAACTATATTTGGCAAGTATTTGACCCGGTTGTGCATGGTCCTTTTGGGTTGCCTTCACCATAGCAACATGACAAGATGATTTGTAATGAGAGAAGAAATATTATTAATATATTATGAGAATAATATAAGGAATAATCATATTGTTATTTGATTAATATAAGTCATAAATTAATTAGGAATTAATTTGGTGACTTAAAGAGGTTAATTGAATAAAGGGGCATAAACTGTCAATTGTGTGATAGTTGTATTTTGGGCTATGAATCTTTATGGATGAAGGGGAGGACGATTTTAGGGTTTGGAAGATCCTAGAAATCGTCCAAGGCCTAGTCTATAGGGATCATTGGATTGCTTAGGGCCTAAGTTATCCAATTAGGGTTTTAGGGTGAAACCCTAGGAGCTCACTAGTATAAATAGACCCATAGGGTTGAGGAAATCGGCACCTTTGTTATTGGAGTAACCCTAGGCTGATTTTCTCATCCTCCTCTCTCTCTTATCATCCTCTTGCTAGTTGGTGTTTGTAAGCCATTAGAGGAGTGACAATTATGACTCTAAGCTCCAAAGACAAGAAGATTCAAGCAAGCAACTCAAGGTATTCCTTTAGATCTGATTTCATATGTTATGAATTGAATGTTTACATTAGATGTTTCAATCAAAGTCTTGGATACGTTGCATGTTCAATTAGAGAAACCTAGATCCAAGCATTAGGGTTTGCATGTGCACATAGGAAAGTTCTTATGGCTCAAACCCATCAGTGGTATCAGAGCCTTAATTGGTTTCTATTGAATTAATGCATTGGTTGATTGCTTGTTGATTGCAAAATTCGATTTTTGTCCATCTGCCTGATGAACTCGGCGAGTACCATAGTGGACTCGGCGAGTAGGCCTCAACTCGGCGAGTCCAGTGTGGTACTCGGCAAGTTCGAGCGTCAGATGGAGCTAGTTTTGGGATTTCTTGCTGTTTTTCTTATGGAAACTTTCCTTAATCTTTATGGGTCAATAAAATCCGAATTTTAACATATATGTGAATATATTCTTGACCTAACAAAAGATATTTACCAATTAGTTGAATAATAATTTCCTCATATGATATTAATTGATTATTTTAATTGAATTAGTGAATTGTTTTGCAAGAAACATTTAAATAAATCAAATATGGATAATTATGAGATTAAATGGTTAATTTATATTATTTGTTATTTGATCCCTTGTGTTTTGAAAAGTTTAAAACTAATCCTCAAGTTTTGAAATTTAGTTTTGTGATTAAAAGTTTAATTTGAACAATTTAAATTTCAAACCCTAGAATTTTACAAAGTTTAAAATTCAAAGACTAATATATATATATATATATATATATATATATATATATATATATATATAATTAAAATGCTAGTCTTACCGTTAGTAGGCCTCATTCACGAAGCTGGTCTATAAGGTGGGTATAAGGTTGCGGCCTATAAAATGACGCTTAATGGGTGTACACTCATACCTACCGCTTGCTTGACCGGTGGAGGGTCGTTAGCCGAACGGGTAGGATAGGGAAACTCTATCTCCTCATTAAAAGTATAATGTTAAAATACAAAGTAACTACATGTTTTTTTAAATTCCCAATCCTGGTTACTTTAGGAAAAGTGAATTGATGCAATCCCATGAAATTACATTTTGCACCCTTGCTAAGAAGTTAGTGGAGCGTGTGTGGTTTACCGGCACACTAATTGGTTCTAAGAAAAGGTGGCAAAGGGTGATTCATTGTTTATCATAGTTCGGTGGAGCGTGTGTGGTTTACCAGCACATCGAATAGGTGATTGTAATAGTGAAGGCACCATAGATTTGCATGGTTATTCACACCCACTTTGTGATCCTCGGCATCCCAGTCACAAACGAGAGGGGCATATCGAGATTTAAACATGCCATTGAAAATTTCAATGAATCTCATCAAAATCTACGAATTCTCAATACATTTAGAACTTAAGGTTATGTTTTCATGGTGGAGAATTAGTGAATCGTCATTCACTTACCTTCAAATTGTTTGCATGTCGGATTATGGCATCCCTTTTCTAATGTGTAAATAATGTTGCTGGATCCTAGCCCTAATTTTTCATATTGGGTGATAATTAGGGATTCAATTCTAATCAAACTTTGTCCTTTCTAATTGTAGATGTCGAATGCGAACAACGCTGCTGCTAGCTCATTCACATTAATGAACCTTTGCCAAAAAGTGACTTTCGATGGAACGAACTTTAGCGAATGAATAAGATACATTCGCACGATTGCTCGCTACGAGGACAAGGAGTATGTCCTCGACGAGAAGCTCGAAAAGATCAATCCAAAAATCGCTACTCCGACTGAAATGACTGTCTTTGAGACTCATGAGCGTGATGCAACGAAAGTTCATTGCATCATGATAGCCACAATGAACGCCGAATTCCAAAAGTCCTATGAGGACATGTATCCGTACGAGATGCATCAAGACTTGTTGGAGAGATACCATCAAAACGCGAGGCAGGAATGTTACGAGATCTTCACTAACATGATCACTACTAAACTGGGAAATGGAGAATCTCTAATCGTACACTTGCAAAAGATGCAAAGGTATGCCGATCGTCTTTGCAAGTTGAATGTTGACTTTGTGGATGATTTGGCTATCGACATGGTCCTTCACTCCTTGCCTCCGTGTTACAACCAATTTAGGATGACCTACCACATGAACAAGGAAGAGGTCACCCTAAGCAATCTCCAAGGGCTCCTAAGGGTTGCTGAGAGCAACCTTAAGGACAAGTCTGTTGCACCAACTCCCAATCCACCCGCTGCTCCTGTTTTGGCTATTGGGCAGGGAAGGGGAAAGAAGAGGAAGGCTCCGTCAAAGAGCCACCGCAATGGAAAGTCCCGAGATGGTTCCTCTTCTAGTGGGACCAAGGTTGATCCTGCTAAACCCAACCCTAACCCGAAGGAGGCATAGTGCCACCATTGCCACAAAATAGGGCATTGGAAGAGAAGCTGCCCAGAATATCTGCAAGCCATCAAGGATGGAAAGATCAAGCCGTCTTTCGCAGGTATTTACACAATTAAATCTAATGATTCATCTCATGCTATTTCATGGGTTCTTGATACCGGGTGTGGTTACCACATTTGTTCTGAATTGCAGGGACTAAGAAGAAATAGGGATGTGCAGCGTGGAAGAATAAATCTAATCATGGGAAACAGAAGATCGTCGCCTGTAACCAAGATTGGAGTGTATTCTTTAGAGCTTAGTAATGGATTAAGTTTAGATTTAAATAATTGTTGCTACTCGCCAGATATGGAAAGAAACATCATTTCATTTCATGGTTTGTTTAGACAAGGATTTAGATATTCGTTTAATAATGAGAATGGTTTGATTTATGCTTACCTAAATGGTGTTTTATATTTTGAAGCAATGCATTGTAATGAAATTTATGAAACTGTTATGACTGTAGATAACCTAGGAAATAATGTTTTATGCTTGGATTCTTCCAATAGTATGGATAAATCATGTTTGTGGCATTGTCGTCTTGGACATGACAACAAGAAGCGCATAGCCCAACTCCAAAAGGATGGAGTGTTTGTTGGGTCAAAATATGGTTTATACTTTACTTTTCTAGGCAATTGTATTTCTCTGTAATATTTATGAATTTATGGCCTAGTTTACGGCTGAGTTTACGGCCGTAAATACCTTACGGCCATAAACTCATTTACGACCCATTTGTTTCCGGCCCATGTTCCCTTGTATAAATAGAGGTGTTAGGGTGAGGAGTAGAGATTGATGAACTAGAAGGAGTTTACGGCCAGAGAGAAGAGTGTGTGTTTGTGTGGGTGAATCTTGTGTAAGGAACTTAATTCATATTATCAATACATTCAAGATTCATATTATTCTTCTTCTCCTTCTCTTCTATTTTTGATCTTACATCATCCGTTTGATTGGGATTCCGCACCATCAAACGGATCTGACTGATACACAGGCAAATTAGGGACTAACAATTGGTATCAAAGCCAAGTTGTATCAGTCAAAAGGATTTACTTTCGTTTCTCTCCTATGCACAAATTTAGGGGGAGAAATAAAATCCAAAAACAACAAAAAATTACAAAAAATCCAAAAATAGTGTCATTTCTGTTCAGCATTTTAAATTTATTGTTGACAACCTCGGTTGTAAGTACTGTGATGGGAAATGAAATTAACAAGTGATAAAGGGAAACCTGAATCGGCGTAACGTACCTAAGTTGAATCGTCTATGCTCTGTACTCGATGTGCTGGTAGGCACGAAAGATTTTAAAATGGACTTGACTAGGAAAGTTGAACCTAATGAATTTGAGGACTCGACAAACTTTGACCTAGTTAGATCTGTTTAACCTGATGTCACGACGCTCGGATAGGTTGAGCAGGGAGATAAACATGAGAATCTACTCGTCACATTAATTGAACCCGTACTTGGAACCGTGGCTTAACTTTTCCTCGATGTGCGGATTATGTCCTTAATTCTGGTTGGATGGGGCGACTGGTAAATTCCGATAAATTAGGTCTGTAGAATATCATTTTCTTTCTTTCCGCCTGTTAGTCATATGTTGTCTCCTTTGCGTGACTTCCAATCCGACCTGGTACACAACATATGCGACTCTATTTCTCTGCAGGATATATATATATATATATGTGTGTGTGTGTGTGTGGAATATATGTGTGAAATACTTCTCATCTGTTAGCCATATGCTGTCTCCTTTGCGCGACATCTAATCCGACCTAGTACACAGCATATGCAACCTTCTTCTTCTCAACCCCTCTGAAGTAGTTAGCAATAGAATTCTGAATCTCTCCTCTCTCTGAATGGTTGTCTGCTCACCCAGTGTAAGGAGTACTCTGGAAGTTCTTGATGGCTGGGGCATATCAGGAAGCGGGAAACACGTTCCGGTACACTTAAAATTGAACTCATACAGATTGTCTGTAGATCTCGCTGCTCGATTTAGGTGGACAACAATATCCCTGGTCGTCGTCAGACGAATGGTCCTTAAGATATAGTATCTAAGGAATTAGGATCAGATATAATTTTTAGGAACTTAAGTTCACCTTGTCTTGTAACAAATAGTATGTCCTAAATAAGTCACAATTTTTCGTGTTTAAGTGGACAACAATATTGACGATCGACCAGACAAAGATGTGAATATGAAAGGTACCGACAAGTGGATAAAGGTTGTCTAAAAACTTTGATCCCAAATCACTCTTAAAGTTAGATATCATTTTTATTTTTGTTAATTTAAATATTAGGGGAGAATTAAAAAAAATTCAAAAATCAAAGAAAAATCAAAGAAATTAAAAATCCAAAAATAGTGTTATTTCTGTTTTATTTCTTGTTCAGAAAAATTAAAAATCCAAAAATATTTTTGTTTCTATTTTAATTTGTGTGCTAAGTTTTCTTTTAGTTTTGTTTTTGTCTTGAATAGTGATTTCAGGTATAGATAAGACTCATGGAGTTTGTGTTGAAGATTTCTGAGCTAAAGCCTCATCCGTGAGCATCGAAGAATTCGCATTCGAAGGATCAAGAAATGAAGATTATTCTTTCAACATTCAATCTTTCAACCCCAGAAGCAAGGTGAAGCTGAAACTGAAGATTATGTGACGGATTGCATTGAAGTCTTCTCAATCAGTCTGCTGCTATCGTTGTACCTGCTGAAATGATCTAGAAGATTTGTTCTCTCTGATGTTCTCTCTGAAGATTCTCAAGCTGAAAGTATCATCTTTCAAGAATCAGTATGTCAAGCCTCCTCACCTAACGTGCGTTCAATGCCAAATTCTGAAGAAAAGCCCAACTGCTCAAGATGAAGTCATTCATTGAAGATTCATCAAGTTAATCTTGAAGTCGTGAAGAATTTGAAGATTATTGCTGAAGCCAAGTTCCCATTGAAGATTGACAAGAAGAGCCAGCTACCTTTTAGGGGGAGCTTGTTGGGTCATTAAGAAAAGAAAGCTATAAACCAAGGGGGAGATTGTTGGGTCAAAATATGGTTTATACTTTACTTTTCTAGGCAATTGTATTTCTCTGTAATATTTATGAATTTATGGCCTAGTTTACGGCTGAGTTTACGGCCGTAAACACCTTACGGCCGTAAACTCATTTACGGCCCATTTGTTTTCGGCCCATGTTCCCTTGTATAAATAGAGGTGTTAGGGTGAGGAGTAGAGATTGATGAACTAGAAGGAGTTTACGGCCAGAGAGAAGAGTGTGTGTTTGTGTGGGTGAATCTTGTGTAAGGAACTTAATTCATATTATCAATACATTCAAGATTCATATTATTCTTCTTCTCGTTCTCTTCTATTTTTGATCTTACATCATCTGTTTGATTGGGATTCCGCACCATCAAACGGATCTGACTGATACACAGGCAAATTAGGGACTTACAGTGTTGGAGTCATTCGACCTTAGGGAAGATGACACGTGTGAGTGTTGTTTGCTTAGAAAGATGACCAAGTCACCCTTCACTGGTACTTGTGAGAGGGGTGAGGGTTTATTGGATCTCATACATACCGATGTATGTGGACCCTTTAGATCCGCCACAAAGGATGAAAACCGCTTCTATATGACTTTCATCGATGATTATAGTAGATATGGGTATATTTACTTAATCAAGCACAAGTCAGAAACGTTTGAAAAGTTCAAAGAATTCAAACATGAAGTGGAGAATCAATTGGGCAGGAAAATCAAGATGCTTCGATCCGATCGAGGAGGAGAGTACCTAAGTCTTGAATTCCACGACTATCTCAAAGAATGCGGAATAGTTTCGCAATTGACGCCACCTAGGACACCGCAGTTGAATGGTGTGGCAGAAAGGTGTAATCGAACCTTGTTAGACATGGTTCGTTCTATGATGAGTCGTGCTTCACTACCTATCTCATTCTGGGGGTATGCCTTAGAGACTGTCGCCCATATCCTTAACCGAGTCCCTACAAAGAAGGTTTCCAAAACACCTCACGAGATATGGACAAGGAAAGCTCCCTCGTTGGCACATATAAAGGTTTGGGGTTGCGAGGCTTTCGTAAGACGAGATACTCACGACAAGCTCGAACCTCATAGTGAGTGATGTATTTTCATCGGTTACCCACAGAAATCCTTTGGATATCTCTTCTATAGACCGAATGACAATGTTGTCTTCGTTGCAAGGAGAGGGGTTTTCCGAGAGCGAGAACTCATAAGCCAAGGAGACAGTGGGAGGCAAATCGATCTTGAATAGATTCAAGAATCGAGTGATGAAGGAACCTCTGCCGCTGGCGCTCAACCTGAGGAGGAAACTCCGGTTGAACCAATTGACGAGTCCTTACCTCTTAGACGTTCCAAAAGAGTTAGATTTCAACCCCAGTTTTATGGTTTTCATATTACTACCGAAGGGGGAACATATATTAGTGATGGTACACTAATAAATCTAGATGAACATAATAGCTATAAGGAAGCCATGGCAGGCCCGGAGTCTGCGAAATGGAAAGAGGCAATGGACAGCGAGATTCAATCCATGCATGATAACCAAGTTTGGAATTTGGTTGATAATGTGCCCGGACATAAGACCGTTGGGTGCAAATGGATCTTCAAGAAGAAGACCGACGTGGATGGAAATGTACACACATATAAAGCGCGATTGGTTGCGAAGGGCTTTACTCAAACTCCCGGAGTTGACTATGATGTGACCTTCTCACCAGTTGCAAAAATAAAGTCTATTAGAGTGATGCTGGCCATTGTTGCATTTCATGATTATGAGATATGGCAGATGGATGTCAAGACCGCTTTCCTTAATGGGAAGTTGGCTGAGGATGTTTACATGGCTCAGCCAGAGGGTTTTGTCGATACGAAGCATCCAAATAGAGTGTGCAAGCTTGAGAAGTCCATTTATGGGCTTAAGCAAGCATCTCGCAGATGGAATCTTTGCTTCGATGAGAAAGTCAAAGAGTTTGGATTTGTACGAAGCGAAGATGAATCATGTGTATATGTCAAAGCCAGTGGGAGTATAGTTAGCTTCCTCGTTTTGTATGTCGATGACATACTACTCATAGGAAACAACGTCCCGACATTGTAGGAGGTTAAGTCCTGGCTCGGGAAGTGCTTCGCTATGAAGGACCTCGGAGTGGCTTCCTATATTTTGGGAATAAGGATAGTGAGAGAACGAAGTAAGAGACTACTAGGACTTAGTCAGAACACTTACTTAGATAAAGTACTGAAACGTTTTAGTATGGAAAATTCGAAGAAGGGAGAATTGCCGATACAAAGTAATGCCAAGTTGAGTAAGACTCAAAGTCCGAGTACCGAAGCCGAGATAGCAGAAATGAGCCGAGTACCTTACGCTTCTGCAGTTGGCTCAATCATGTATGCTATGACTTGTACTCGCCCTGATGTAGCCTTTGCTTTGAGCATGGTCAGTAGATATCAAGGGAACCCTGGCAGAGCCCATTGGATTGCGGTCAAGAATATCCTTAAGTACCTTCGGAGGACCAAGGAATGTTTTTTAGTCCTCGGGGGGAGTGATGACTTAAAGGTACGAGGGTATACTGACGCCAGCTTCCAGACCGATAGGGACAACTACCGTTCGCAGTCGGGCTGGGTCTTTACCCTTAATAGAGGAGCATTAACTTGGAAAAGTTCCAAGCAGGAAACCGTAGCTGATTCAACGTGCGAATCAGAGTACACTGTAGCAAGCGAAGCGTCGAAGGAGGCAATATGGTTGAAGAACTTCATTGGTGATCTTGGAGTTGTGCCTGCCATAAAGGAGCCTGTGGAAATTTTATGTGATAATGAATGAGCGGTTGCCTTGACCAAGGAACCAAGGGATCATGGTAGATCTCAACATATCGACAGAAAATATCACTTTATTAGACATCGAATAGAAGAAGGACACCTCGTGGTTAAGAGGATATCATCAGAAGATAACCCAGCAGATCCGCTTACGAAGGGACTGAGTAGGGTTAAGCATTTGCAGCATGCTAGGAGTATTGGGCTGAAGGATGATATTAGTTTAGATTAGATAGTTTTAGAAACTTGTAATAGATAAATGTAATTGACATTTGATGATTAAATAAAGGAGTATTATTTATAAGTAAAGTTACTGTCTTGTGTTGATTGTTTAACTATTGTTTCACTTTGCATGTTTTCTCTTCCTGGATAATTGAGTTATTAAGAATAATCGAATTATTCAAATGGTCCACAATCGTTCATATGTTGGAAGTAGATATGAAAGAAGATTGTCATGAATTGGTATGTAGATTGTCTAAATGGTATTAGACATAGCAAAGGTTTGCTACAATGTTCATGAGTGCTTATGAACTAGTTTTGAGCATTGGAACAAACCCGCGCTTGCTGGAATCACCTTAAGGTGTATATATATATATATATATATATATATATATATATATATATATATATATATATATTGTAAGTGATCGCAAGATGATAATATCATATGGTCTTAAAACCTAGATATATGGTTTGTTATTTGTTAATTGGTTGTACATTGATAATGCAAAATCGCATCAGTAAATTGATGTTATAAAACGCATTTTTGTGTATAATTGATTGGTGAATAAGTAAATGCATCTAAGTCGAAGTTTATCTGTTACTTTTATCCTAAGAGGGTAAAAGCGATATCTCGGCCGCTCAATGATTTGATTTGACTTATGTGCCGGGCCCGGTCAGAACTAAATTGATGTGTTCGATTAAGTTCTATGTCGAATAAATCTAAGATCGAGAAACTAAACGCTGGACTATGATTATGTCTGCATGATGTCTGAACAGAGCACTATACGATCCCTTATCTAAAGGACAGGACTGATAGGATCAGAGTTTAACAGAATCTTTGAGAGCTACGATTGCTAATCGGATTATGCTTGTGTATATAGTTACTAGACTTATCCAAGTGGGAGACTGTTGGAATAGTGTCTAAGGCTGTAACTATATTTGGCAAGTATTTGACCCGATTGTGCATGATCCTTTTGGGTTGTCTTCACCATAGCAACTTGACAGGATAATTTGTAATGAGAGAAGAAATATTATTAATATATTATGAGAATAATATAAGGAATAATAATATTGTTATTTGATTAATATAAGTAATAAATTAATTAGGAATTAATTTGGTGACTTAAAGAGGTTAATTGAATAAAGGGGCATAAACTGTCAATTGTGTGATAGTTGTATTTTGGGCTATGAATCTTTATGGGTGAAGGGGAGGACGATTTTAGGGTTTGGAAGATCCTAGAAATCGTCTAAGGCCTAGACTATAGGGATCATTGGATTTCTTAGGGCCTAAGTTATCTAATTAGGGTTTTAGGGTGAAACCCTAGGAGCTCACTAGTATAAATAGACCCATAGGGTTGAGGAAATCGGCACCTTTGTTATTGGAGTAACCCTAGGCTAATTTTCTCACCCTCCTCTCTCTATCTTATCATCCTCTTGCTAGTTGGTGTTTGTAAGCCATTAGAGGAGTGACAATTGTGACTCTAAGCTCCAAAGACAAGAAGATTCAAGCAAGCAACTCAAGGTATTCCTTTAGATCTGATTTCATATGTTATGAATTGAATGTTTACATTATATGTTTCAATCAAAGTCTTAGATACATTGCATGTTCAATTAGAGAAACCTAGATCCAAGCATTAGGGTTTGCATGTGCACACAGGAAAGTTCTTATGGCTCAAACCCATCAGAAGGAAGTGCCCGATTGTTTTGGCCTGACATTGTCACAAGGTGATAGTGATTCAGATCATTAGGGTTGAGGCCGATCTAAGTTAACCCGTGACTGAGTTAGGATCGAGGGGAATTAGTTTTTCATGATGTGACCTTCAGTTAGCCACAAAGTGAGAGTCAAGGAAGGAGGGTTTGATCGTTGACTTTTGGTCAACTGTGTGGGTTAAGGACTTAGAGGGGAAAAATGGTCTTTTTCCTAAATAAGGACCTATTATGGTATTTAGACTTACTAGATTGGGGATTTAACCTAATTGCTAATTAGGGTTTGGTTTCGGATATGTTCAATGGGAGAGACTTCAGCACCAACGGCTCATGTGTGAGATTTATTCGTTGACCGATTAAGGTGAGTCTCTTTATTGTACTCATGGATCGAAGGCAACAATGTCAGCATATTTGATTGTTTTAGGTTTTATCCCAGCTGTCTTTGTGACCTTGAATATGTATGATGGTTTGGGACATTTATTTTTATGATGGGCTAGACCATTTTATTTGTATATTGGGTTGGGTTTGTCTCATTTGTTGGGCGGGGCCCGTTATATACGTTGGGCGGGGCCCGAGCTTATGTATGGTATGCGGTACTTTGGGAAACTCACTAAGCTTTGTGCTTACGGTTTTATGTTTATGGTTTCAGATACTTCTGGTTCCAAGGGGAAGAGTTCGACGTGATTGTACCGCATCCATCAGTGTTTCGTGTGATTTGATTCTTTTTTTTGTACTTTGAAAATTATATGACATGTTCTCATACTTTGATGGAATTTCAAACTGAATGAATAGTTGATTTGGTTGATTTAAAAGCAAAAAATTTCCACTTATAATGTTTAGGGCGCTACAGGAAACATAATCAAATTATGGGTACATGCAACCTAGAACACTATGGCTTTTTTAAGTATTATCAACATACTAATGAAACAAAGTTCTAACCTATGAAAATTGAAAATTACATAGCTAGAATACATAATGTTTTCAAATTTTGAATAATGCAAACAATCCTCTTGAATTCTTCCTTGGAAAGTCAACATCAATAATGTGAATATCTCAAATGGTTCACACCCAAACCCTAGAAAATCCTAGGATTGAAATTTAGGAGAAAGGAGGAGAAGAAAACATAATTCTTTATGGGATGTGTATAGTGTTGATTTTGTCTAGGGTATGTCCCTATTTATAGCTGCTAGAAACCCTGATTTGAATAATAAAATAATAGTATTTTATCTTTATTCAAATATGTTTCCTTATCTAATATTGGAGGCTTCTAGAATATACATGGAACCTCTCAAAGTCGTCCAACTAAGGGAGGTTCTATAATTGCCTCTCTTGTGAAATATTTGAACAATTACAATTCAACCCTTGCACCCTTAATAAATTTTAATTAATCAAAAATTAATTTCCAGTTAATTTTGATTAATTCTTAATTAACTGTTAACTATTTCTAATTAGTATACTAGTCATATAATATATTTAAAAAAATCATTCTATCTCTCTCTTAATACCAATCCAAACTATTTTCTGGTTATGATGGAAACCGAAAAAGGGCTTTACTTTTATTCACTAAGATTATACCAATTTAGTTAAGACCTTAGACACCTTAATCCAACAAAATGGTCATTATGGTTTCTAAACTTTCATGAATAGTCCTTGTGGTTTCTAAAACTTACACCAATAGTATTTGATCTAATTGAAATGACTTCTTTACCCTTTCTTAATTTGTTTTTATCTTTTTCTTAAACTTAATTTAATTATATAATAAAAAGCCCTCACCCCCACTTCTTTCTTCATGTTCCCTCTCTGGCTCACACCCATATTTTGATTCTTTCCCCATCGACCACACTAATTTATCCCTAAATTGTCGCTCCTAAACAACCAATACCATTGCTTCCCTCCATCCATCCTATATTGTCTTGTTGGTAAATCAAGATCTTCCTATGGATGTTGATGTTGATTAGACAAATGCATTAAGATGAACAATTTCCCAAATTTCCCGAATGCGTTTTCACTAACCTGATCAAGTACAACCTTAGTTATCACATCTTTGGCCACTTCTTTCGATTCTGTAATGTTACCCAATTTATAACCAACCCATTCTAGTTGGTGGGTGAGGTCTTTAATGGCTAGAACTTCACTAGAAAATGACATAAGTTTCAGAAATTGAACCAAAAAATACATACATAAATCCAGAAATCGACACCCTGCCAACTAATTTCATACAAGAAGAATGTAAAATTGGGTGAAATAGGTTCAATATCTATGAGCAAATCAGAAATGGTTGTGAATGATCTTCAAATTGAGAAAAGGTTAAAAGGTATTCGACAGTGAAGGATGAGGTGAGATGAACGCAACAGGAAACCAACTCCGGTGAAGTTCTGATTTCATCTTCCATATATTTTCCTTCATAGTTAAGTATCATGTTGAAATTCCCCATCTCGTAGAGGTAATCTAATTTCATTTATGATTTGATGGTGACGACAACTCACCCAATATTGGAGAAGGGCAGTAGAGGTGACAGGTTTGGTCCAATGGCGAAGGTGGTTTTCTTGGTGTTTTCCTTTTTGAGTCCTAAGAGAGCTCTAGATCAACTTCTTTTTGTGATAGCAACCATATTCACAAGTATAATTTATTTATTGAAACCCTTATTCCTATGTTTTTTAAAGGAAAAGAAGATACAATTGAAGATTTTGATGCAAATAATGGATTCATTGAGGATATTAAAGTAGGTATAGACGATATTAAAGCATGATATGACAAAGATGAAGTAAATGATGATGATGTTCATGTCGAGTTCTTTGTTGAGATGAGGGCATATTAAAGTAGGTATGGAAAATATTAAAGCATGATATGAAAAAGATGAAGTAAATGATGATGATGTTCATGTCGAGTTCTTTGTTGAGATGAGGATCCGAGAAAGAGTGATGATGCTCAAGATGCTTGTTTCTATCATCTAGCTTCTCCTTCAACAAGCATCATTCTTATTTGGTCGATTCTTGCCTTGAGGAAATTAGATGAAGTTCTTACAAGATTTCCCAAACTAATCCAATACGTCCAGCATCGTTTCTTGGTCCTGGTAATGCCAAGATTACTGAGCTCATATCCACCCTAATATATGATGTGGTTTATTCCTTGCTTCTGGCCACTAATTTATTATTGTTACCATTATTTTCGAGTCCATCTATGATGTCTCCGACCATGATTGGAATTTCTCCACTAGCTTTTGTGATTAATTCTCCAAAAATCTTCGATTGAAAAGAAACAGTGGAGATGAAGATGCGGGATATATATATATATATATATATATATATATATATATATATATATATATATAGAGAGAGAGAGAGAGAGAGAGAGATAGGGGGAGGGGTGAGGGTATCGGGTATGGGTGGAATGTTTTTATTTATTTATTTTTTTTTTTTTTTTGTGTATCGCATTTAAACAAAAATAATTGAAAAATAAAATAAAAAGGGTAAAGAAGTCTTTTTACATGGATCAGGACCAACAGTAAAAGTTTATTAAACCACAGGACCATGTTTATCAAAAAAATTAACAATGATTAAATTAATGACTTTTGGTAAACCATAGAAACATTTATGTAGTTTTGTCAAAAATTAACTAGTAATGTAAGTTAAAACTTTCATTGAATAGTAAAATAATAAAAACATGTGTTAAATTATTTTTGCATCATTTTTAGCGAACAAATAGTCTTTTGCTAAATATATCCTAATGATTCATTAAAAACACATATAAAACCCGAAAAATGAAGAAAAAAGACCACAAGGAAACAAACATTATGACTTTTACCAAGAAAAAACCTGAATTGGTTGATTTGATTTTTTTAGTCAAAATTCTAATTGTATTATACGAAAAAGCCATCAAGATAGATGGATAAGTATATAAGTATTTATTTTAGAGACCACGTTAGATTCAAAAAAATGGAATAATATACCATTGGGATAACTGAGTTTTTAACGATGGTGATCGTAAAATAATATTTCATGTATTTAAAAAAAAAAAAATAAAAAAAAAAAGCAGCTAGATTGTAATAGCATCAATCACCAAAAGCTCAATATTTGTCAATCATGATGACCAGGGACGGACCCAAGAATTTTCTAAAGAGGGGGCAAATATTTTTTTATAACGTTTTATGGATGCAAATATTTTTGTAAAGTCAAAACATATAATTTTGAAAGGTTAAAATATAATATTTTTTTAAAAAGAATTACTTTTTAATTAATTTTTTTTTGTTGTGGGAGCAGCTGCCCCCACTGTAGGACGGCCACTGATGATGACCATCCATGCAAAATTTTGAAGACTATGACAAAAAATACATAAAGATGCCAACCATAAGGACTAAAATTATAAATTACTCCAAAAAAATATTGACCAAAATAGTACATTTTAGAAAATATATACTAATAAACGGTAATTTATTTAAGACCTAACTAATACTAAAAGAAAATTAAAACTTCCCATCTCCGGGTCATTTCTTCTCTGCTAAACCGAAGATCCATAGCAAAATTTGTTGTTAAGTACATCTTAATCTATTACTATATTCTAGCCTAATTATTGTATGGTGGTGTCAATTAAAAGTTATAAAAAAATATAAAAAGACAAGTTGACTCCAAATAAAAAGTAACCAAACTCTAGATAAGGTTGTATCTTGAAAATAGACTAAGGTGTAGATAAAAATTCCCTGTATATAAAATATGTTTCAAACCACCCCATTTTGATAAATAAATTTCAAAACTATTACCCTTTGATACAAAACTGAGGGATGATTTATGCAACTTACTCTACCAAATATAAATATAGTAATACGCATTATAAACGTAATATTTGGTCCTGTAAAGTTCCACTCAGTCAAAGTCTTATGAATAGTCACCTTTTTGAAATTTACCAAACAAGTCTTTCTATTTATAGGAATAAATAACATTTGAAATATTCACATCTAGATAAGTTGAAAAGAGGAATTGATTAATTATATTATATTAAGTATTTATTTATGAGCATTACATAAAACAAAATTGTATAAACATTTTCAATCCATCCCTATACAGAGTATATTAAAAAGAGTGTGAGTGCATCATTATTAAACTATTAATGTTAAATAATCTAGACACCCATCCACATGAGCAAACTAAATTATGAAAACGCGTTATTCATTGACCAAACTCCACAAAACCTAACAGCTAATTCCACACACACCACCATTGATTATTCTATGCCTACTGCATTAAAGACTTGAATATTAACATAAGTACCCAATATGTAATAACAACCACATAAAATCTCCAAAATATTAAGAATCATTACAAAATATTCTGGGTAATATTCTATAAAAAAACAATTTTATATAGACAGTTGCTTGAACCTATATTATCTACAAATAAACTGATTCTAATTCTAATATATATACTAAATTTTTGCAATAAATACTAATATTACTGGATTTTCACGGACTTATTGGAAGAGCATTGTTGATTGTCATGAAAAACGTTGTGAACAAGCACATACAACAACACCATATCAATCCAGTTTGCTGAATCTTTACGAAAAGGCACCCTTGGCTTTGTTTGACAAATTTTTATCTGTTAGTGTATTCTATCTTCGTATAATTTTCGGGCCCATGGTCTCTTTTGTATTTAGCCTATACTTTGGTTATAATGTTTATGTATATTGCCAATTAATAAAGTTATCAATATGGGGAAAATATATGGGAAAGTAATTCGTATATAACAGTTTTTCTCAATATACAATAATTTATGCTTTATAAATTTATGCTTAATAAAGTTTACAATACAACATTTTAAAACACAAATTGTTATGTATCGAGAAAAATTGTTATGTACGAATAACTTTCCAAAATATATATCATCATAAACACTATACTTTATTATTCTTACCAATTATTAAACAATATATTTTATTTCCAATCCACAATGACAACCAACTTACAATTTTATATATATATATATATATATATATATATATATATATATATATATATTAAAAAAAAATTAAAACTACTCGAACACCCATTAAACCAACTCCTAATTTTATATCATTTGTCCATCAAACGACTTTGAACCCTCAACCTACTTGTTGAAAAACATGTTTCCAACAAACCTGTTACATCATCGTATTGATTGAGGGACACATTTGGTTTTCACATATTTTGATAATATGAAACCTAGTTGTTGTGTAACATTTGATGAGTTAGTTTCTTTGCTTATATGTAGGACAAGTAAGCTAATATCAGATATAAATGATCCATGCATGTGGATACCTTTCTAAGTTTTAGAATTTTTACTCCCCGCCTCCTTTTTCACCATAAAACTCAACTTTAAGAAAACCCAACCACCTCCCAAAAAACATCAAATAGCCAAACACATAGGCTATATCCAACAACATTACTCTAAATCCTTCCATTATCCATCCAAAAAACAAAAATAACAAAAAATTACAAACCATATTACCCGTTTCACTAAGTCTATATTACCTACAACACTACCAACAACCACATTCCATCCACTTAACTTTGGCATACATGATTGAAAACGGAGGCCCACTCTTGCTTAGTGGCAAGCGGTAGTTCCCAATCACCAATCCTAGGAGACCAAACATCCTCCGTCGCATATGTCAAACACCAACTAACTTTTTCCGGAGGATTCCGGAAATCAAAACTGAAAGCAGCATGAACTTTTTTCCTTGCACTTGTCTTCTTTTTACTACGAGGCGCCGAACCTTCGGATGCCTTAAAACAAACAATATCATTTATCATTTAATATACAAATACACAGATCGTGTTTGGCGCACCACAACTGGCTGATAAGATAACTTATTTTTTGAACTTATTAAAATTGTCGTGTTTGGCGAATCAAAAAATAGCTGATAAGCTAACTTTTAAAAAAACATTTTTTTCTAAATGTCTTTTTATGTCATTTTATATCTTCCATCGGGCTTATTAGCTACTTTTTACCAAACGACATTTTTTGTCGGCTAGATTATAAGTTGGTAACTAGCTTTTCATCTGACAACTAGCTTTTCAGCATGTCTGCCAAACATAAATATTAAAGATATGAAAAGTGAAAAATGAAAAACGAAATAATGTGGTCATTAGGTTTTACCGCATCATCGGAATTTGGAGTACTTGGAGTTGTCTTCTTTCGCTTGGCCCCGGTTTCAAGAAAGGTGAGGACTTCGTTTTTGGAGCGCAAACGTTGGCCCGATGGTGCGATATAGTACTGAAAGAAGTTCACATGAAAAATATATTGTTGGATGTTAAAAAATAACAATGTACTTTTGTTGATTTGTTTGTTATAAGTTTTTTAGTATTATAGTTCTATTTCTTTCTATTACGTATTTACAGTAGTGTACTTTAAACATTCTATCTGGTTATAGCAATGTCGTCTAAATACAAATAGTTTTAAAGTACACTGATGTAACAGAAAGAAATGAAAACTATTTGTATTTAGACAGACATCGCTATAACCAGATAGAATGTTTAAAGTACACTACTATAATAGAAAGAATGGAAGTATAATGTTGTAACAAAAGAAATTAAAAGTAGAATGTTCTAATAAACGAAACAATTAAAGTGGTACTTGCATTGAGTTTGTTATTATAGCATCATTATATTCTCATTTCTTGTTCTAACATTGTATTTCTGCAATTTCATCCGGAAACAAATAATTTTCATTTGCTATAATTAGATAGATTTTTCAAAGTCTAATGTCCTGATAAGAAAAAATATGTTGGTACTTGTAACCAGATAGATTTTCAAAGTACAATGCCTTAATAAGAAGAAGATTGGTGGAATAATGTAGCAATTATAGTACAATTCTTTAAGCAAATAAATTAAAGTAGCAAAGTACTTTCATTGATTTGTTTATTATAGCAATATAATTGCATTTCTTCCTATAAAAACATTGTCTTTAAACACTCTATCCAACTATAGCACTGTCATTCTATTACATGTAATTTTCATTGCCATAATTAGATGGATTTTTCAAACTATAATGTCTTTATAAGTAAAAGATCATAACTACAATGCTATAACTGTCTAAATTTGTTAAAGTGCAATGCCTTAATAAGAAAAAAATTGTAAGTATAATATTGCAATAAAAAGAAATGGACCTAGGATGCTTTAATACATAAACAAGTTAAAACTAGATTACAACTTCTTGCATTTAGCCCTATCTTTATAAGTATGATATATGCACTTAACATCAATACGTATATACTTTTTCATTATTTAGGGGGTTCAGAATAATCAGATTTGCAAGAAACACATAACAAGATACTATAAGAAAACAGATTATTAAGATAAATGTGGAATTATATAAGTGAAAGATTTATATAAGATATCACTTATTGAGTTGATTACAAGGTATATCTTTTGTTTAACACTTGTCCTCCTCATATATTCCTAACTAACTAGTAAAAATCCAACCAAATCATAGTAATTTGCACCATGAAAATAGCATCTTAAAGGGTATTTAGTTTATGATTTTATACTTCAAAATCTCAACTGAATATCGAACTTCGTTGGGCAAATACTAATTCTCTTTCAAATTTGCCCTCCTCTCCCTTTATACATTATCTAAATTGATATATTTTTCTTCCATAAGAAGCTCTAAACAACTTAAACAGCCTTCCAAAAATCAATCTTAAACTAACTACAGCTAGCATATGAAGAACTAGAATACATTATAGGAATGTTGTATGAATATATAGGGTTAACATTAAACGATTTTAAAATTAAGTATCTAAAAATGAAAGTTGTGTATACGAGAAAATAAATTGATTACCGACCCTGTCAACGGTGCCCTCGGTGGCACCAGAAGTACGTTTTCGCAGTATCATTTCAAAATTTTCCGGCAGCCATGAAGGCCGGGTATATTTCAGATGAATGGAGTCAGGGTTTGCTGATGCGTTCTCTGTTTCCTTGGAGGCATTCTGCTTCTGATTCTGGTCTCCTCCGTTGTTCGGATCTATGAATGATCCGGATCCCAGAAGTGGGTCTGGCGTAACAACCTGATCTTCGGACTCCGACGGGATTGTAATCGGCGTTGCTTGGTCGCCGTCGGCGGCAAGCGATTCTGAATTAGGCATGGTGTGACCAAGCTTTAGAGGTGTGAATATCGAGGGCTGGAGAGGAGGGGAGGAACTGGGTGGAGACTGGAGAGGGGAATGTGGGGGATGGTCTGCCCTCCCTGCTCGGGTTAATAAGTATTTTAATAATTTTATTTAAATTAAAGTTTTGTTTCAATATCATTATTTTGATTTTATTTAAATTAATGTTTTGTTTCGATATCATTATAAAAATTAATTTTTAAAATTTTTTAATATAGATAGTTATATGTTATTACATATCTACTCAGGTTTTTTCTAAATCTAAAAATCCTCTTATCTAATAAATAAGTACAATTTTACAGAGGACATTCTATTAGTCTCTCCCAATTGATTTATCCCGCCAATTCCATTTAAGTGAATTTCCGATTCTACAATAGCCCTACTATTCGTTTTCCTCATCTCCACACTCAAATCAAATTCAAAGTTCAAACAGAATCCCTATAAAACAACAATAAATAATCCGCAAAAATCAATTTATCACTTCCTTATTTATCTTCCTGTTTCTCTCTATAATATAGAGACTACTAAGAACCAGAGTTGAATCATTTTTGCTCATGAAATTGTATATGGAATGTGATTAGGTTTTCAAAAATCTCTCTCTTTCAACAAAATTTTACGTCGGTCATCTCCACCACCATCTCCCCTCCATCATTCTTTCAATCGGGTTTCTTATTTTACCACTCTCGCTGACGAATTCTCCTTCTGAATGAGGTAAGATTTTGATCATTCGTTGCTGGTAATCCTTATTCTTTTGGCTCTGGAAATCATGAGGTTTGAGATTTAGGTTTTCTAATTCTACCATCCCCCCTTCGACAATTGCAGATTCCAAACATTTAGGATTTTTAGGTTTTCATCACTGCTACATCTTGATCCATGTTGAACCGGAAAGCAAAGAACGATTTCTCTGACTATACAGTACGATTTCTTAGTTTTTTACTTAGAGGTTAAAATCAAAAATTATGTGTTCAAAGGTAATAGCCTGCTCTTTGTTCTGGATTTTTCAATTTGTTTTTATTTTGATTTTTCATTTGTTTTATTTTCTGATTTCATCTGTGGCATTTGCTACAAAGAAAATCATCCATTTTTTCTTGAGTTTGTCTTTATATCAGTATGGTTGTTTTTTAGTATATGAAAACACTCCCTTTATCCGAAAACACTCCCTTTATCCTTTCAGTTACTTCCTATTCTAAAAACAAACATTGATAAGTTTTGTTGTGTAACACAAACGACACTGATTATATGTGTTTTATTTATCCCTGTCAACTGTTTGTTAAAATGCTTCAATGATGAAAGTTTGGAAAATCTAGCTCTAATATAGATAAAATGTTCACTTAGTGGCATTCAGGTTATTAATTTAGTTCTAATTCCTAACAACAGAGAATACAATATTATCTCGCCCCATACCATAAGTACCATCATACAATGCAAAGATAAAATGTGACTAGTTTAAATGGTAACTCCTATCATGTCAGTAATCTCGCCCAAATCTTTCATTATCTTGCTCATTAAACTCATACCTTGCCTTTTTATTTTTAGAAAAAATCTCTGTTGATCACTTAATCAGAAGTAGCAAGTTAAAGGTTAAAGCACAAAAAAGGTGATGGTACCTATTAGGGATCGAGCGTAGGCGAGTACCCGCCTCATTTGGTTAAAACCGGAACCGGAACCGTTCTAGGCAGTTCTTAAATGTTTGGAACCAGTCCCGGAACCGGCGGTTCCAGTTCCGGGAGCGGGTAACCCGGTCGCATTAATTTTGTTAACTTTTTTCGACAAAACCGCAATTTAGTTCGATCCAAATCAAATTAATTCGGACCAAAGACGGACAAAATCGGACCAATATATTCTAAACCGGTCTAAATAACATACATTTATATGAAATTATATATATATATATATATATATATATACATATACATATACATATATATATATGAAATTATATATATATATATATATATATGAAATTATATATATATATATATATATATATATATATATATATATGAAATTATATATAAACCGATTCCGGCGGGTACCCAGCGGGTAGCGGTTTCGAAAAAACGAGAACCGGAACCGGAACCGCTTAAGGCGGTTCAATAACTTTAGGAACCGGAACCGGAACCGCCTAAGGCGGTTCCGGTTCCAAAACCGGCAGTTCCAAGGCAGTTCCGGTTCCAAAAGCGGGTACCCAGTTCCGATGCTCATCCCTAGTACCTATCTCCCCTCTCTATATATATATATTCGTTTTAGTGCTGGCAACATCAAATAAGGTGAATTTTCCTATTATTTTGGATTAGAAACCATTATCTTCTCATGGATATTTTCTTTCTTCAAGCTTAAGAGGCACACTTCTAGGGAAGCCAGTTATATTAGGGAGTGAATCAACACCTTCTTATGGTATGGTCTATGATTGTGGTCGGATATTCCCCTGAACCTCCTTATAATTGACAAGTAAAAAATTGTTTTTTTTAATCTGATACTAAAATATATATTCCTCTAAAACTCTGATTAAAATCAAAATGGTTGCAGTTAATATATTAAATTTGTTAGTTATTAGTTTATTACATATATTTTAGCATGAGGGATGTAATGGTCAGCTGTATTTCGACATTTTATTTCTTTTTTATATCCGATTTTATTAGACTAATGAAGTTTAATTTAATAGACTAACGTTAGATGCTCAGACGGATGTCAATGTGAAGACCTCAAAATATTGATGGCATAAAAGAATAAAAAGGTAACAAAGTAACAGATATTTGTTTATTTCAAAACGTTCATTCTACCTAGCTTCTTTACTTATGAATATTTATGTTTTGGGTGTGACATATAATATTTTACATGGATTTTTCACCAAATTACCTAGGATGGTCCTACTTATTTCATAGAAAATGTTTTATTTTGTGAAGTTTGCATCTTTTACCACTTCCATGTGACATTCTTTGATATATTGGTGCTTATGAATTTTATGAATGTAGATAAAAACATAATGCCCCGATTCTCAGGTATTGATTTATGTTGAATCTTTTGGTCTTTGGGTCTACTCGATAAGTTGGTGGCCCTACTCGTCGAGTAGTAGCGGGTTGGTCCACGTGTTTTAATGACCTACTCGCCGAGTCCAAGAGGGGACTCGATGAGTAGGAGCTGATAGATGAAACCATAAATCTCGGGGTTTTGCACCCTATTTAAAGAAGTACAAGCCTCCTTTGGACTCTTTACAGTCCATTGAGAGTCCATAAAACCCTAACTCGAGTGTGTGTGTGTGTGTGTGTGTGTATTTTTTGGAAGTTTAAGCTTGGAGGAAGGTTTTTGGTGAAGGAATCACTTGGGAAGCAAGCTAGTTGAAGAAAGAGTTGTGGGTTTCAAGTTCTGCATCAGCAAGGGCCCTTTTGAAGGTATTAGGTCATTTTCCCTTGGCTCATTTTCTCCTAAACCCTCTTGTGCATGAGTTTAAGAAAGGGTTCTTATGTTTAAGCCGATATCTGAAGTTGAAACTTCAGATCTGGACTCCCTTTAGCTTCTAGATTCATAAAGTTATCAGCCTTGGCTAGTATGAGCTTTCTCTCAAGGATTTGACTTCATTGCAAGCTTAGTTTGGTCATTTTAGAGTCTTAAAGCCTTGCATGCACGTAAAGTTTGTAACTTTACGTGATAAGCATGCTTAAGGAAGTTGGATCTGCAATTTGGGACCTTGACATGGCTTAAAAAATGTCTGCATGGTTAAAGGACTGAAGGGACTCGGCGAGTCGCATTGTCGACTCAATAAGTAATATGAAGATAGGCATGAACCCGCCGAGTTGGATGATCCAATACTCAAATCTTATTTCAGATGTACTCATGAACGGTGCAGCAAACCTGTTGCAATGCCTAACTCCGTAGACAATCCTACAAGCCAACTCATGACAGTCTTCTTTCATACCTACTTCCAAAGTATGAACGACTGTGGATAGTTTGAATAAATCTTATTTATTCTGGAAATCAAAACATGCAAAGTGAAACAATAGTAAATAATTGACACAAGACTGTAACTTTACTTATCAATAAAACTCCTTTTATTCATCATCAAATGTCGATTACAGTTTAGCTATTACAAGTTTCAGTTTATCTAATCACTAAAACTAATATCGTCCTTTAGCCTAATGCTCCTCGCATGTTGCAAGTGCTTAACCCTAGTCAGTCCCTTTGTAAGGGGATCTGCTGGGTTGTCCTCTGACGATATCCTCTTCACTACGAGGTGCCCTTCTTCTATTTGATGTCCTATGAAGTGGTACTTTCTGTCGATATGTCTGGATCTTCCATGATCTCTCGTTTCCTTGGTTAAGGCAACCACCCCTTCATTATTGCAGAAAATTTCCACAGGCTCCTTTATGGATGGAATAACTCCACGGTCTCCGATGAAGTTTATCAACCATATCGCCTCCTTCGCTGCTTCGCTTGCTGATATGTACCTTGATTCACACATTGAATCACCTACAGTATCCTGCTTGGAACTTTTCCATGTCACTGCTCCTCCATTCAGGGTAAACACCCAACCCGACTCAGAGCGGAAATTATCTCTGTCGGTCTGAAAGCTTACATCGCTATACCTTGTCACTCTTAAGTCATCACTCCCACCAAGGGTAAAGACCCAGTACTTAGTCCTCCGCATGTACTTAAGAATATTCTTAACCACAGTCCAATGGGCTTTACAAGGGTGCCCTTGATATCTGCTGACCATGCTCAAAGCAAAGGCCACATCAGGGCGAGTACAAATCATAACATACATGATCAAACCAACTGCGGAAGCATATGGTATATGACTCATTTCTGCTATCTCAGCCTTTGTACTCGAACTATGAGTCTTACTCAGTTTAGTATTGCCTTGGATAGGTAAGTCACCTTTCTTGGAGTTCTCTATGCTGAAACGTTTCAACACCTTGTCCAAGTAGGTACTTTGACTAAGTCCTATTAGTCTTTTACTTCTGTTTCTCAATATCATTATCCCTAGGATATAGGCAGCTTCTTCAAGGTCCTTCATAGTGAAACACTTCCCAATCCAGGACTTGACCTCCTGCAAGGTTGGGATGTCATTTCCTATTAGTAGCATGTCATCAACATACAACACCAAAAAGCTAACTATGCTCCCACTAGCTTTGACATATACACAGTAGTCGTCCTCGCTTCTCGAAAATCCGAACTCTTTGACTTTCTCATCAAAACAAAGATTCCATCTGCGAGATGCTTGTTTCAATCCATATATGCATTTCTCAAGCTTACACACTCTATTAGGGTACTCTGCACTGACAAAACCCTCTGGCTGACTCATGTAAACATCTTCAACCAACTTTCCATTAACGAAAGTGGTTTTGACATCCATTTGCCATATTTCATAGTCATGAAATGTAGCTATGGCTAGCATAACCCTAATAAATTTAATCTTCGCTACTGGTGAGAAGGTCTCATCATAGTCAACTCCCAGAGTTTGAGTAAAGCCCTTCGCAACCAGTCGCGCCTTATATGTGTGTACATTCCCATCCATGTCGGTCTTATTCTTGAAGATCCATTGCACCCGACTGTCTTACGGCTTGATACATTATCAACCAAGTTTCAAACGTGATTGTCATACATGGACTGAATCTCGCTGTCCATAGCCTCTTTCCACTTAGCAGACTCGGGGCCTGCCATGGCTTCCTTGTAGTTGTTAGGTTCATCCAAATTTATCAGTGTGTTATCACTAATAAATGTATCACCTTCAGCTGTTATATGAAAACCATATAACACAGGTGGAACACTAACTCTACTGGAACGCCTCAGAGCTACGAACTTGTCAATTGGTTCAACTGGAGTTTCCTCCTCGGGTTGAGTGCTAGTGTTTGAGGTTCCTTTATCACTTAACTCTTAAAGCTCTTCAAGGTCAATTTGTCTCCCATTGTCCTCTTGGCATATGAGTTCTCTCTCTCTCGAAAGACTCCTATCCTTGCAACGAATACAACATTGTCACTCGGTCTATAGAAGAGATATCTAAAAGACTTCTGCAGGTAACCGACGAAAATACATCGCTCACTCCGAGGTTCAAGCTTGTCATGAGTTTCTTTTCTCTCAAAAGCCTCGCAACCCCAAACTTTGATGTGGTCTAATGTGGGAACCTTCCATGTCCACATCTCGTGAGGGGTTTTGTAAACCTTTTTGGCAAGGACCAGATTAAGGATATGTGCAGCAGTCTCTAAGGCATACCCCCAGAATGAGATTGGTAACGAAACTCAACTCATCATGGAACGAACCATGTCTAGCAAGGTTCTATGTTGATTCTTTCCAAAAAGTTGTATTCTCAGGGACTTAGTGAACAAGTACTCGAGCCTTGGAACTGGATATTTTGCTACCTTTTGATACATCATACTTTATGTTATTTTTATGTAATTGAAAAATAAGTACAATTTGTAAACAATGAATGTTGGGATATTGTAATGTATGATGTTTGGTTGTGATGTATCATTTATATCCAATTGTTATGATATTACAAGATAAAGTCACCCTTCCCCGGACGTTTCCGCCGTCCCGGTTCGGGGTGTGACACCACTAGTGAACACCGCCCCAGAGGCTAGTGGGTTGACTGTGAAGTGGGTTGTAGTGATGCTGAAGACGAACCAATACGCTGCCTTTGATTGGGTAAATTTTTTTCACCGTTTCTTTTTGTGAGGTTAGAATAAATAAAAAAAATCTTTTTTTTTCATTGGTTAAATGAATAAAGGCTTTTGTGAGGTTAGAGTAAAAAAAATCTTTTTTTTCATTGGTTAAATGAATAAAGGAGAATGTTTGTAGAGTGGTAACCATTTCCAATGGTTAGTGGTTTGGTGGTGAGTTTGTAGTGGAGCTGAAGTGGCGCTGAGTTGATAACACTTTTTAGTGGGTTGGTTGTGACCACTCCACTTAGCCTAAATGTGGGTTTCGTCGTGGATCTGCTACATGATACATGGGCTCAACAATATAAGCCTCAATCCCGTCATAAATCCATTTTTTAGACCGAGTTGAATTGGATAGTAAGTCTATTCTATAGGGACCGGTTATGGTTTAGATGAAAAGTGTGTGAAAATGGCATACGTCATCTTTGTTTTGGTAGTAGTACATGTCACCAAATGGCTTCTAGCCCAACGATATCTGGTGGTGTCCTCTCTCTTTGAGATTAAGGGTTCAAGTCCCGCAGTGGACATATATGAAATTAAAGAGTAGTTTAGGAGTAGATTAGATTTGTAGTTTAAAAAAAAAATCTAGCCCAACAGCATTAGTTGGTGTCCTCCCTCTTTGCAGGAGAGGGTTCAAGACCCGTCATGGACATAAGTGAAATTAGGTGTTAACTTAAAAGTGGATCAGATTCGCATGTTCGAAAAAAATAGTATTTGTCGCCTTGTTTAAGCATTGTTGTTTACTCAGCTTTGCGAAGGACACCTGAAAACTCAGCGCATTCCTGGCATGGAGAGCGGCATTTGTCGTGCCAGGTCAGCTTCACCAGCTTAACCGAGCACCTTGTCGAGGCCACTCCTTGGGTCTTAGTAATTGTTGGTTTGTACGTCAACCAACATCTTCCATGTGGTATATATTTAAATAAATATAATTTTAAATAATAGAAATAATAAAATACAAAAATTATATAAATATTGGAGTCATATTTATTTATAACAAAGTGAATCTTTGTTTGTTATACGAAATAAATTGATATATTTAAAATTTTGGCAAATGTTCGAAATTAATTTATAATATTCGTATTAACTATAAAATAATATAACTCTTATACTAAAATGATATATAATAATATAATTACTTTCGAAATCGAACCACAACTATATTATGTATATATTGAATCACCCCGCACCAATAGGTTTAATATCATATGGTACACCATTTTACTTGTCACCATGAATATTTTCAAATCCTTTTAGAATCCCAACCCGTACTGTCACTTTATCCCAACCGCAAGTGTCACCCATATAACACAAACACAAGATGATGAAGATGTGTGGGTAGTTGAAACACAACTTAACCACAACCCAAACCAGAGGGAAGATGAAAGATAAATTTGGGCAAAAAAATATTGAAAAAAAAAAGAATGGCAAAGCGAACTCCAAAATAAGAGGATGTGTTACAAATCGCATGCATTGAGTATATGGAGGATTCAAAAGACGGGAATGCTCAGAAAGCAGATAAATTTTGGAACATTGTCGAAGAAAAATATTACATAATGATGGAGGTCAAACTGTATCGACCGAAATACCAAATGACTACAAGGTGGGAGGATTTGAACTTGAAAATGTCAAAGTTTTCCAACATCTACTACAAACTTATCGTCGATCCGAAAAAACAGGGATAATCTGTGATTTTCAAGAAAGCTCTAGGTGTATACTGTTTGACAACAATGGGTTGCCTTTTTGCAAATAGAACCTTATAATATCGTTAAAAGCTTGCCAAAGTGGAAACAAGACCTTAATCTTCACCCTAAGCCACCTACGAAACGAAGCAAAACTTTTCGCACTCCACCAACCATCATAGTCACTCAAAAGATTTTGATGGAGAAGGAGAACCGCAACACCCTACCAGAGGGATAAACCAAGAAAAGCCACAAGAAAGCCAACATCATCATCAAAAAGTTCGATTTTATCAGAAGAAATGTTTAATGAAATTTCACACCAACATAAACTTGTTGGCTGATACTTACAAAAACCAACTGGAATTCAAAAAACACAAGTATGAAAACAAAAATTAGAGCACCAAAGAAAAAGGAAGAGAGCACCAAAAGGACCTCTAGAAAGCTCAAATGGCGATTCAAGCCATTCAATTGCAACTCAAATGGCCATTCAAGCTGTTCAATTTGAAGTTGCAAGACAATACCAAATTACCAATGCGGTGGATATAATCGTTTTCATATTTATTATTTTGTATTTTGCATTTACATTTAAGCTACATAAATATTGTCTCAATAGAAAACTAACAAGCAGTTGAAAACAAGACTCTATATCTTCCAGACCATAGAGTTTCATTAAACAGGCGGAAATAAAACAAAGGAGTCTTACTTAAGCGAATGCACAACCTTCTCCATCATTACTAGATAAAATGGTAACAAAGACCTGGAAAAAAAAGAAAAAAAAAACTGTGGCTTGTTTGAAAATAACCACAGCAATCATCAAATTCTTAAAAACAAATTAGTAACCTTTGATGTTGAGGTCAATACGTTAAATGAAATGACAATGGCATCGATTGTTAAAAAAAATGAACACTGAATGTCTACACCATTAGCATTATGATCAAGTGGAACGAAAAATTCCCGCACCAACAAAGGATTTGCAGTCCTTCACTATGACTTCAACGGATTAGTTAGACCGAATGTTTGCACCTTTAGTATGCTGTTACATGGACTTTGTTTAGAACACCGAGTCCTCAAGGCAGAAAGATTATTCAAGAAGCTGGTCAAAGAGGTTAATCATGTACAGGATCATGATTACAGGCTTTGCAATTTTGGCGAAAATGATATGTCCACAGTTTGCTTAAAATGATGGTTGGAACTTGTTATAAACCTCATGTGGTCACATAAAGTACCATCATTGATCAGAGATTGTCACTTACAGCTATATGTTTCATGACCTTTGTATCTTATATCGTTGGAATTACATTTCTAAAATGCTCAAAGAAAAAGAGAACAATGGGATCTCCTTTGATGTAAACACTTATTAACACTTTTGCAATAAAAAAATTTGTAAGATGCAAAGGTTGGTATCTAAGTGGAAAGATTTCTAATGTCATAGCATAGTGTTCACTTATTGATGACTATTTTCACAACGAAAAATGAAAAGGCAAGAAGTTTTGGATTAGATGAGGTTAAGAGGCATGACCCCTAATATTATCACTTACAATAGTTTATTAAACAAGTAGTGTAAGTAGGGGTGCAAACGAGCCGAGCCGAGCTCGAGCCTGGCCAGGCTCGGCTCGGGCTCGTTTAAGTTATACGAGGCTCGAGCTCGAGCTCGGCTCGATTCAAGCTTCTTTTACTAAGCTCGGCTCGAGCTCGTAAAGAATTATAGAAGCTCGGCTCGGGCTCGGCTCGTTTGTCATTGATGTGCCTAAATAAGCTTAAGTTCGGCTCAAGCTCGTTAAGAAGCTCGTTTACTAATACCCGAAATTCATAATTTCCTAAATATGTTTTTATTTTAATATAAGAAAATAATAATAAATTATATTATATAAAGGCTCGCGAGCCTAATCGAGCTTAGTGACATAGGCTCGAGCTCGAGCTCGTTTAATAAACGAGCTTAATATTAAGCTCGAGCTCGGCTCGGTTAAAACCGGTTTCGAGTCGAGCTTTTAGCGAGCCAATCCCGAGTAGCTCGCGAGTAGCTTGACTCATTTGCACCCCTAAGTGTAAGTAAAAGCATCACGTGCCTCTTAACTTTATTTAATGAAAAAACTTCTATTGCTTATTCATTACATGCTTTAACAATACCCGGCAATAAATAATCTTTTACTTGATAACACCATTTACATCTTCCAGACACATTTCCTTGCAAATTTCATAGAGTAATATGAAAAAGTTGTGCACAATTAAGGAGATCTCATTGTCCTCCATTTACTTGAAGAATTTACAGATATAAATCCAACAAAATAACATGCAAAGGCCATTAAGCATATGGCTATAGGAGCAACCATTTTCTTTAATCATATATATAATATATAACCACATCAATATTATAATACCTTCCAACCATTAGTTTAAGAAAATCAATCGCCATATTTTTCTCACCAAAAAAAAAACCTTTAAAGCTTCTTGAATAATCTTTCCGCTTCAAGGACTCTATTCTGGATCCGGCTCGTGTATGTATATGTTGGTTGAGTGTACTTTTCTATTCGTTCCAGAAAATAGTACAGATTTCTCTTTTCATTTAAGTTCTTGATATTCTTTTGTCATCAAATCATTATGTATCTGCAAAAATATACAAGGTAAATCATAAAGACCAACATAAAGGATCACAAGAAACCAGAAATCAGCTATAACTTCACATTCCACACAGTTATCCATCTGCTATTTCTCTATTTTTCAGCTATTTTTTCAAGATCAATTCAACGTACCTGATCAACAACGATCTACACAACCATGAAAATTTCTGGCAAAAATCTATAGCTGCGCGAGATGAATCAGTTGCCGGATTGTAAGATGACTCAAGGTTCTTATGTCGCTGTTCTTGTTTTCGACTCCCGTGATCCTTATTGTTGGTGTGTCGGATGACCTGATTTCAGCAAAGATACCGATGCAAATAGCGGTGGCCATAGTTTAATTAGCTAAAAATAGGGTTCATCGGGATGTTGTGGATCTGTAGAGATAGATGGGCTCGACAATATGGGCCTCTATCTCGTCATAAATTGGTTTTTTAATTGTATGCGGTCAACGAGAAATGCAATTTTTGCTGATATAGCTAGGACTGTTCACTATTTGGATAAAACCGAATTGTCTAATTGGACAATTTGGATCGGACAATTTGGTTTGGATATTCGTATTTTTGGATTGGTTTTTAGCAAAACCGAATTATTATTTTGGATTTCGAATTGGTTTTGGTTTATAAAATAAAAACCGAATAGTCCAAAAAAACCGAATTGCAATTTATTATTTTGTTCTTTTTAATATATATCTTTAATAATTTATAAATTTACTAAATTATTCTTTTAGTATATTAAATTTTTTTATCTATTATAATACTTTAATATGTACTTCTTATAAAAAAAATTGTCTATAAAATAGTAAATTATAATATATTTTTATTAATAGTTATTTATAAGTTTTAATTCACAACTAATTAAACAATATTTTTTAGTTTATATTATAAAGTAAGTTAATATTAAAGTTATATATTTGTTGAAATGTCTTAATTCTTGAAAACCGAATTGTAAAAAACCGATCAAACCAAATTATAATTTGGTTGGATCGGATCGGATTTGAATTTAGTTTGGACTATTTGAATCTACGTTTTGAAAACCGAAATTAATTTGGATTCACTTGATCGGATCGGATTAAACCGATTCATCCAAACGAACACCTCTAGATATAGCACCTCATAATCTAGTCATAACAAGATAAACACAACCGCTCCTTCTTGTTAAGAGGATGTTATGACATATATTGTTGTGATGAGCACAAAAAGCAATAGAAAGTTTAATTGGTTGTTGGCTTTATCAACCAATCAAATCATTTTATTTCTTTCTCTCTCTACTTCTTAACATCCCCTTGGTGTTACGGTGGTGTTATAGATGAGATGACATATGAACTTGATGTTATAACGTGACTCATACCTAATGCTCTAAAACCCTGACGCGAATTGGTTTGAAAACCGGATGCTATGTTAAAAAAAAAAAAAAAAAAAAAAACTGGATTTTAGACAAAAACTGTATACGATAAGAACAGTTAGGTCCTATTTGTTTTGGAAGTGGTTAAATGTCTTTTGTCTTTTTTCAAGTTTGCGGAAGAAGACGTGCACTTGCGAAACGTTTACCCGCCAGAAGGGAAAAATGCTCAAAAAGTACTTTTATAGAAAAACAAACGAAACCTTACAGTTTAGATGAAAACCGGTGTGAAAATGGGACGAAAATTTCTGAAATGTTACATAGATATTTTTCTAATTTACACAGCACTAAAAGAGAAATTGCAATGGCTTTTACATTCTAAACTAAGATGACAAAGCAACCAATTAGATAATAGGATTCATCGTCTATGCTTTGGTGGTTGCCGCTCTCGTTTAAGGATTGCCGTCCTTAACTTGTTTATTAGTTTGTTTTGTTCCATAGGTTTTTGTTGCGTGGGCAAAAAAGACTTAACAATGCCCCTATGTACTAAAAATATATAACATAAGTTTGTAAAACACAAGTAAACACATTTTTTTTTATATAAATATCATATCCATACAACCTTAAAATCACATTAGACTAGAAACCAAATATTAATTGGTCTATACAACTTTATTACTACTTAAGTATCATAAAACTTAGTCATGGCTCATCATAGAAGTAATCATGGGGTGCTTATCGTCCCATATACAACTAGATCAAGTTGAAGTCTGAAATATCAAAAGTGATAGATTGCCTAGTGGTTGAATCAAAATGCAAACATAAAAAATTTGAATTTCTTAATATATGTTGGTTGTATATTCTTGTCTATAACCATATACTTACAGTAATGAGATTTTGCAAGAAACATCAAAAAATAGTATTACCATACCATGTTGACAATTATATTGAAATAAACCTTCCATTTATAACCTGCTTGTAAATGATCATATTCGGGAAAATTAATGTGATTTTCGTGTCCAATGGAAGACCAAACCGTTAGTTGGTTAACTATTTGCAATGAGAAAATGAAGCTGAAAATAAGATTAAACATTGTTTATAATCCTAAGCTCCTCAACAACTGAAACTGCTAACTAGAAATTATCTCGAGAATAAGAAAAGTAGAAAAACTTTATAAAGAAGGATTTAGAGAAATCAGAAAATTGTTTCTTTGCTTCACAAATTACAATAATACATTGACTTTAAAGAAAAAAAAGTTGACTCAGTTACCTGCTTCACAATCATAATATCAGTATCACTCACCAGAAATAAAAAATAAATAAATAAATTTAGAACACGAATTTCACTATATTAGATAATCAAGAAAATTAAAAAAAAAAAAAAAGACGGTTGACTCAACCGAGTTAACTTCTCGAAGGAACACTACTTTCATAGTTAATGTAAATAACTACATTATTTTAACATGCACAACATGCATGCGTTCCTCTAATTTGATAATCCGCCTAATTTGACAATAAACAAGTGAAAACTTAATTATACGTTACCAACGTAAGTTTAAGCTTTCTATTTAAAATCTTTAAGATAAACCAACACTAACCACACGCCGTGTTTTCCGTTTAATTATTTAATAAAAGAATGATATGTATAAATTCAAATAAAAAATAATAATATAAGTAATATAAAAAATATTAGTCAAAGATAATTAATTAAGATAAATCTAAAGAGTTCTTTTTTGCCAAACTTTTTGCCTTTTGGGCCAAAAGTGTCCTTTTTGGGAATTTGAGGGACTAATATTGCCAATTTCGAAATTCTTGCATTTGGCCCTCCAAAGTGATGGGATTCTATTTATTTTCAGGTCAATCCTTCATATTCGGCCATTCCTAGGAATTACTAGATCATCCTTAGCCCAAACCCTGATTTAGTGTGAAGTGTGTGTGTCATGCCCTAAAAGTTGAGAAAGTGAGAGTGAGGGTTTTTTGGTGCCCTAAAATCTGAGAAATTGAGAGTGAGGGTTTTCTGGTGTTCGAGAAGGAGGAGCAGCAGGTGTGGAGTGGCGATTCAAGTAGGAAGAAGGGCTGAAGAGATCAAAATTGGAGGAAGTTTTGGCTAGAGGATCAACTAAGGGTATATTATTGGATTCCTTTATCTTATCTTGTTTGTTTTTGCTACTCTAATCGAGAACACCACCTTTGGCATTTATAACCAATTATAGCCTCCTTCCTAGGGTGGAGATGGTTGGTGTTGATTCCCGTTTGCAAGTTCACGAATTGGAGGAAAACCTAACCCTAATTAGGTTATCAAAATGGCAATACACTTTGTGATTTTCTTTTAGCATCATATTTTGAGAAGGGGAATGGAATTCTAGTTGTCTCTTTACCTAAATATGTTGTAGAATATGTTAAGTCTATAATTTCCAACTTTGGGTCATTTTCATAATGACTTAATGAATTAAGAGGTTGAATTAACCTAAAAAGAACATTGCAGTGAAATTATGTAAAATGCCTATTATGTCCATGTTTTGTAAAAGATCTAGAAAAAACACTAGGAGTTAGAATTAGGATCCGTAAGCTCCTAAAGCTTACAAATTGAATCTAATTTGTCCCTAATTTTTTTCCAGCCCAGATATGGACCCTAACTAAGGAGAAACTGACCGTTTTTCCAGACTGGTCTAAAATGAGCTGCTATGAGATATAGTTTTGTAAAATTCATCATAAATTGTGGAAACATCGTATGAATGTGTGTAAGTAGTCCCTAAAAAGGTATTGACCTGTACTTCATGATCATGGTTTCATAACCTGGTTTGGTTGGATTTAAGAGGGAAAAATCAAGCCTTAAACAGACTGTTGTTTTGGGTAAAAAACAAAAAATTTAACCCATAAGTCTAATTACATGTTTAGGGTAAAAGAGTAACTATATCATCCATGGACACCATAAGCAATTACCATGTTGACCAATGACCCATATGTCATCCTTGGACACCATAAACAACTACCATGTCGACCAATGACACGTATGTCATCCATGGACACCATAAGCAACTATCATGTTGACCAATGACCCGTATTGTTGGATTAGTTTCTAAGTCCATAACTATTTTGGTATGTACTTGACCCGATGGTGCATGGTCCTTTTGGGTTGCCTTCACCAAAGCAACTTGATAGGATGCATTATGGAGAGAGAGGATTAATTGTGATTTATTAATATATTATGAGAATAATATATTAAAGGAGAAATCATATTGTTTAATTAATATTAGTTAATAATTAATTAAGAATTAATTTTGTGGCTAAGAAAGATTAATTAAACTTAAGGGGCTAGAACTATCAATTGTTTGATAGTTGAATATTGGGCTAATGGACTCCATATTAGAGGAGTGGACGAATTCTATGGGGAAACCCATTAGAAATCATCCAATGGCTCTAAGGAGGAAGTTCATGTTCTTATGGCCAAAACCCATCAGTGGTATCAGAGCCTTGATTGGTTTCTATTGTATTGATTCTTTGTGTTTCATTCATGCTTAGAAAATCGATTTTTTGCTCCTCTGACTAACAAACTCGTCGAGTAGGATGAACTCGGCGAGTCCCTATGGGAACTCGGCAAGTCATGTTGTCAGAAAGAGGGATTCTCGAGATTTCATGCCTATTTTGTTGTGGGATAATTGCCAAATCATTTTTTATTGATAAATTACGAATTTTATTGATATTGGATGATTATCTTTACCAAAATAAAAGATAATTTCAAATTACTTCCTTATATGATAAATGTTAATTTTTTGGATTATTTGATCATTATTTTGCATGAAATTGAATTAGTTCATAATTAGATAATCACCAATTAATTGTTTAATTGCCTTATTTGTATTTTGATCTAATAGTTTTGAAAAGTTTCAAAACTTGCCCTCAAGTTTTGGAATTTAAATTTTAGATTAAAAGTTTAATTTTGAAATATTTAAATTCTAAACCCTAATGTTTTGAAATGTTTCAAGACTTGCCCTCAAGTTTTGGAATTTAAGATTGTTTGATTAAAAGTTTAATTTTAAATTGTTAAATTCTAAAACCCTAATTTTTGAAAAAGGTTCAAATTGCACCATTATGGTTTTATTAAAGTTAATTAAGTGTATAATTAAAAGAGAGTTAATAAATTCATAGTGATATGGTTTACATTAAATTAAATTAAAAGTGTAATTTATTAAATTAGACCACCTAGTATTTTAAAAGTGTAAAATACACCCTTATACTATATATAACATTAAAGGTATAATATTATATATGTATAACTTAAACTGCTAGTCTTACCGTTAGTAGGCCTCACTCACGAAGCCGATCTATAAGGGGGGGTATAAGGTTATGGCCTATAAAATGGCCGTTTAATGGGTGTCCATTCTCACCCACCGCGTCCTTGATTGGTGGTGGGTCGTTAGCCGAACGGGTAGGATAGGGCAAACCCTTTCCATTAAAAGTATAATGAAGTATAAAGTAACTAAATGTTTTTACAAAATTCCCAATCTTAGTTACTTTAGACAAAAGTGAATTTGATGCAATTCCATGAAATTACACTTTGTACCCTTGCGAAGACGTTAGTGGAGCGTGTGTGGTTAACCGGCACACTAAATGGTTCTAAGCAAAGGTAGCAAAGGGTGACTCGATGTTTGTCATAGTTTGGTGGAGTGTGTGTGGTTAATCGGCACATCGAATAAGTGACTGTAACATTGGGGGCAACATGTAAGTTTGCATGGTTATTCACATCCTGTTTTGTGATCCTCGGCATCCCAGTCACAAATTGAGGGGCATATCGAGATTTAAACATGCCATTGAAAAGTTCAATGAATCTTAAAGGATATAGGAGTTTTCAATACATTTAAAACTTAATTTTTTTAGTCTTTCATGATGGAAAATTAGTGAATCGTCATTCACTTACCTTCAAATGTTATGCAATTTGGGTTACGACATCCCTCTCCCAAGTTGTGGAGTATTGTGTTGGATCCTAGCCTTAATATCTCATTTGTGTGATTTGTTAAGGGCTCGATCAATCAACTAACTTGATTTTTCTCCCGTTTTGTAGATGTCTGAATCTAACCATGGTCTTCCTAATGGGTTTTATGCATAAGAACAATCCTATGTGCTCATACAAACCCTAATGCTTGGATCTAGGTTTCTCTATTGTACATGCTTTGATTCCAAGACTTACAAACCTAGATCTATCATATATAATTCGAAATTATCATAAAGAAAACAGATCTAAGTGGTTTACCTCTTTCAAGTAGCTTGAATCCTTGTAATCTTCTTGATCTTGAGCTTAGAGTCACAATTGTAACTCCTCTAATGGTTCACAAACCCCACAAGCAAGAAGGCAATATGAGAGAGGGTGAAAGGTGCTAGAAATTAGCCCTAGGGTTCCTTTGGAATGTAGTGTAGCCGATTTCCATAGCCTAGGGGTCTTATTTATACTTGCAGGCTACTAGGGTTTCAGTCTAAACCCTAATGGACAGCTTAGCCACCAAGCAGCCCAAGGAACCTTCTGGAATAAGGCCTTGGACGAAAATATGATGGATCCCCATCATAATTTCATTCCCCCTTAATTCCATTAGGTTTCCTTAACCCAAAACTCAACTATCATACATTTAACAGTTTATACCCCTTTATTTAATTAATCTCTTTTAGTCACCAAATTAATTCCTAATTAATTTATGACTAATACTAATTAAATAAATATGATTTCTCCTTTAATATATTATTCTTATAATATATTAATAAACCATAATATTCTCTCTTTCTCCTTAAATTACCTTGTCAAGTTGCTTTGGAGAAGGCAACCCAAAAGGATCATGCACAACTGGGTCAAGTACATACCAAATATAGTTACGAGCTTAGACACTATTCCAACAGTCTCCCACTTGGATAAGTCTAGTAACTATATCTCACATATGACTTCAGAATCCGATTAGCAATCGTAGCTCTTATACTTCACTGTCAACTGTCATCAACTTGTCCTTCAGATAAGGGATTGTATAATCCTCCGTTCTAGATATCATGCTGACAATGCTTATTGTCCAGCATTTGTTCCTCGATTTCCGATTTGTTTGACATAGAATTTAGTTGAACACATCAACTTCATTCTGACCGGGCCCGGCACATAAGTCAAACCAAATCATCAAGTGGCCAAGGTATCTCTCTTATTTTCATGGAATAAAAGTAATAGATTAACTTCGACTCATATGCATCTATTATTCACAAATTGAATCATGCACAACAATGTGTTTTATAACATCAAGTTACTGATGCGTTTACACATCATCAATGCATAACCAACCAGTAAACAACAACCATATCTCTAAGTTTTAAGACTATATGATATTATCGCTTTGCGATCACTTAAGGTAAAACACCACGAAGTGATACCAGCAAATGCGGGTTTATTCCAATGCTCAAATCATATTCATAAGCACTCATGAACTTTGCAGCAAACCTTTGTTGTGCCCAAAACCTTTTAGACAATCTACAAAAAATTCATGACAGTCTTCATTCATATCTACTTCTAAAATATGACCGACTGTGGACTGTTTGAATAATCCTATCATTCAGGAAGTCAAAACATGCAATATTGAAACAATAGATAAATAACCAACATAAGATAGTAGCTTTACTCATAAATAACACTATTTTATTTATTCATCAAATGTCAAGTACAAACTATCTATTACATGTTTCCTATCTAATCCAAACTTATATCATTCTTCAGTCCAATGCTCCTAGCGTGCTGCAAGTGTTTGACCCTACTCAGTCCCTTCTTAAGGGGATCTGCTGGGTTTTCTTCTGATGATACCCTCTTCACAACGAGGAGTCCCTCTTCTACCCGATCTCTGATAAAATGGTATTTTCTGTCGATATGTCGAGATCTACTGTAACATCCAGAATTTCAGGTATTCTATCTATTCATTTTATTCTAAGTTTTGTGGAAGAACTCGGCGAGTTGGTGCATAGACTCGCCGAGTAGAGACGCGATTTCTCACCCGGATTAATGACCGAACTCGACGAGTCGCATTGGTGGACTCGGCGAGTCCGTGCTGTTTAATGAAACCCTAATTTCTCCGGTTTGGGACCTATTTAAAGGGCCTTATGGCCGTCATTTGTGCTCACCAGCCCCCAGAGCGAAACCCTAGTGAGCTTGAGCGTTTGGAGTGAGAGAAGGAGCCATTGTCGACCTTGGAGGTGTTGTCTAGCAAGGGAAAGGAAGCTATAGCCAAGAGGAAGCAAGATGGTTAACTTCCTGAAGATCTGAGGTCCAGAACATCACGTTTGAGGTACTATTTTCGAACCATTTTCTGTTGTGGTGATGTTCATGTCGATTTAGGGCTTATTGAGCCCTTTTGTGACTAGATCTAGTGCTCCCATGGTCCCTTAGCGAGTTAGGTTCTGGATTTGGACCCATGGAGGTCCAGAGTGCCTTTTTGTCCAGGCTTTATATGAGTCTATGGAGGTTTTGGTTTGGGATCATTGTATTTGAGGTTAAAACACCATTTATGAGTCAATAGGTGTGATATGAGCGCCAAGACATAAACTTTACGTGATAAATAAGCTTGGAAAGACTGGATCTATGAGTTAGTGGAACAGATCTGACCTCAGAAGGTCGTTTGGGGGTTGTGCATGGAATGCACTCGTCGAGTCCATAGGCAGACTCGACGAGTTGGAGTGAGTTGTTCCGTGTTTTCGAACCAGGGGTTGAGTAACCGAGTTGGGTGAGTGACTCGGTGAGTCGGAAGGGATTCAGAGGAATCGGGTCCCCGTAGGGACTCGGTGAGTCCACGCCAGACTCGGCGAGTTGGGTTGACCGTTGACCATTAACCAAAGTTGATCGGTGTTGAATTGGTAGAATTAGTCAACCATAGTTGGGATAGTGTTAATTAGAGATATACTTGTGTTATAGGAGGACTATAGCTCGGGAGATCGAGCACTAGTGATTTCCGGGATTTACGAGTTACTGAGATACGCGAGGTGAGTCTTCTCACTATACTTTACCTTGAGTAGGTAATTAGAGTTATGTGATACAATATTGTATGCTATATATGTGTTATGTGTTGCACTGCATTATTCTATGTGATTTATGTTGTGCATGCTACAGAGTTAAAACCAGAAGGTTCACAGAGATAGAGCCTGAGGGTTCATAGAGTTGGGTGCACGGACCCAAAGAGTTATAGCCTCGAGTGGCTAATATGTGTTATATATGGTATTTTGGGGAACTCACTAAGCTTTGTGCTTACAGTGTTTGGTGTTATTTGTTTCAGGTACTAGTGAGGATCGCGGGAAGGCACCGGCCTGATCAGTACACACACGGGATTCTTATATTATGAGATCTCGGGATTGTTATATGCTATGAATTTGAGTTTCAAACAATGATGTTTTTATGAATAATAAATGAATTATGTTTTTATAAAATGCGAAAAATTGTTTTGAAATTTACAGTGTTACATCTACCATGATCTCTTGGTTCCTTGGTCAAGGCAACCACTCCTTCATTATCACTGGAAAATTTCCATCGGCTCCTTTATGGATGGCATAACTCCAAGGTCTCCAATGAAGTTCTTCAACCATATAGCCTCCTTTGACGCTTCGCTTGCCGCAATGTACTCTGATTCGCACGTTGAATCAGCTACGGTCTCTTGCTTGGAACTTTTCCATGTCACTGCTCCTCCATTTAGGGTAAAGACCCAGCCTTCTGAAAACTAGCGTCACTGTACCCTCGTACCTTTAATTCATCACTCCCACCGAGGACTAGAAACCATTCCTAGGTCCTTCGTAGGTACTTAAGAATATTCTTAACTGCAATCCAATGGGCTCTACCAGGGTTCCCTTGATATCTGCTGACCATGCTCAAAGCGAAGGCCACATCAGGGTGAGTACAAGTCATAGCATACATGATAGAGCCTACTGTGGAAGCGTAAGGTAATCAGCTCATATCAGTTATCTCTCTCTCTGTACTCGGGCTTTGAGTCTTACTCAGCTTGGTATTGTTTTGGATTGGCAACCCCCCTTTCTTGGAATTTTCCATACTAAAACGCTTTAGTACCTTGTCCAAGTATGTATCTTGACTGAGTCCTATCAGTCTCTTTTCCCTGTTTCTTACTATCCTTATTCCCAGAATATAAGCAGCCTCTCCAAGGTCCTTCATAGCGAAACATTTCCCAAGCCAGGACTTGACCTCCTGCAAGGTTGGGACATTGTTTCCTATAAGTAGTATGTCGTCGACATACAATACGAGGAAGCTCACTATACTCCCACTGGCTTTGACATATACACAAGATTCATCTTTGCTTCCCAGAAAGCCAAACTCTTTAACTTTCTCTTCAAAACAAAGATTACATCTACGAGACACTTGTTTCAATCCATAAATGGATTTCTCAAGCTTGCATACTCTATTTGGATGCTTTGCATCGAAAAAACCCTCTGGCTGATTCGTATAAACATCCTCAGCCAACTTTCCATTAAGGAAAGCAGTTTTCATGTTTATCTGCCATATTTCATAATCATGAAACGCCGCTACTGCAAGCATTACCCTAATAGACTTTATTTTCACAACTGGAAAGAAGGTCTCATCATAGTCAACTCCAGGAGTTTGAGTAAAGCCCTTCGCAACCAATCTTGCTTTATAAGTATGCACTTTCCCATCCATGTCTGTCTTCTTCTTGAAGATCCACTTGCAACCGAATGTCTTACGACCCGGTACATGATCAACCAAATTCCAAACTTGGTTGTCGTACCTGGACTGAATCTCGCTGTCCATCGCCTCTTTCCATTTCGCAGACTCCGGGCCTGCCATGGCTTCCTTGTAGCTTATAGGTTCGTCCAAATTTACTAGTGTACTATAACTAATAAATGTATCCCCTTTAGTAGTAATATGAAATCCATACAATTGGGGTGGAACACTAGCCCTAGTGGAACGTTGAAGAGGTAAGGACTCGTTAATAGGTTCAACAGGAGTTTCCTCCTCAAGTTGAGTGCCAGTGTCAGAGGTTCCTTCATCGCTTTGATCTTGAATCTCTTCAAGTTCAATTTGCCTCCCACTGTCTTCTTGGCTTATCAATTCCCTTTCTCGGAAAACTCCTCTTCTAACAACGAGGACAACATTGTCACTCGGTCTATAGAAAAGATAGCCAAAAGAATTCTGCGGATAGCCGATGAAGTAACATTTCTCACTACGAGGTTCGAGTTTGTCATGAGTCTCTCGTCTTACTAAAGCCTCACAACCCCAAACCTTAATATGTGCCAACGAGGGAGCTTTCCCTGTCCACATCTCGTGAGGAGTCTTGGTAACCTTCTTGGTGGGAACTAAGTTAAGGATATGGGCGGCAGTCTCTAAGGCATACCCCCAGAAAGCTATTGGTAACGAAGTCCGACTCATCATAGAACGAACCATGTCCAACAAGGTTCGATTACGTCTCTCAGCCACACCATTCAATTGTGGCGTCCTCGGAGGCGTCAATTGCGAAACAATTCTGCATTCCTTTAGATAGTCGTGAAACTCAAGGCTTAGGTACTCTCCTCCTCGGTCTGACCGAAGCATCTTGATTTTCCTGCCCAGCTGATTCTTCACTTCATTCTTAAACTCTTTGAACTTTTCAAAGGTTTCCGACTTTTGCTTGATTAAGTAGATATATCCATATCTGCTATAATCATCTGTAAAAGTCACGTAGAAGCGACAAGCATCCCTTGTGGTGGATCTAAAGTGTCACACCCCAAAACCGGAACGGCGGAAACATTCAGGGGTGGAGGACGTCATGTCAAGTATCACGAGATATGTATATGGTAAGCAAGCTGTGACAACCCGAAATTTCCATTCGTACGAACAATATCTATTCAATAGAAGTCAGTCCAATTTCAGTGATTTTCATACTTTTCTGAACAAGTTTGTGTACATTAGGGTTTACACTTTAGGGGATATCAGGAGAGTGGATGCTCCTGAGTTTGTGAAATTTGGACATTTCAAGTTTCATAATGTTACAGTCCAATATCAGGAATAAAAATAATTTCTGTCAAAATATTTCAGGACTATAAATAGTTTTCTGAATTTATTTAATTCATTTTTCACAATTCCAAATAGAGAAAAGCCATATTCTCTCTGACGGATCTTCGGGTTTTCATCCCATATTGTGAGTCTACTTTACTAAATGTGTTTCAATACTTATTAGATGCTTATAACATGATTTAGTGGGCTAAATCATGAGATCTAGGAGTTTACTCCCCAAGGTCTTAAACACATCAAATAACTCAAATGAAAGTGAGTTTACGGCCCAGAACTCTCCTAGGCCGTAAACTCCATGTAAATGGTCACAAAGGGTGTTTTCATGACACCTAAGGCCCTAGCCATTTACAAGAAATTGTACCCACTAAATGGAAGGACCAAACCACACCAAAATCACTTAAACAAGTGAGTTTACGGCCAAGACATTGTTCTTGGGCCGTAAACTCCTAAAAAGGGCACTAAGTGGTGCCTAATGCCTTCATATGCTAGGATTAAAAGTCTAGAACACATCCCACTAGTACAAGAGGCTTAAAAACAACCAAGGAATCACCCCAAGGGAGTTTACGGCCGTAAACTCCAAGGGGAAATGTCCTTGAGGCCGTAAACTCCTATTTGGAGTAATTCTAGGCCTTAAACCCTTCCAAGAACATAGCCACTAGGTTAGAATAATTCTAGAAAGCATATTGGACTTCAAAACACACCAAACACACATGTTTTGGAGTTTACAACCATAAACTCCATGTGTGATGGATTATGGAGAGTAAAATCTCTTGTAGGGTCCTTTGGAAACCCTAAACTCAAGTACCCTGTCCCACAATAGCTTAGATGAAGTCCTTATGGCTTAAAACACTTACATAAAGTGTTATCTATGTCTAGGATGTCTTAAACATTATCAATTAGTCTTTTGTGTCTAATTGAGTGCATATATGTGTGATTATATGTTCATTAGGATCGTAGTGCGTGCACAAGTCCTCGCTTGACACCTAGCAATCCGATACCGTTCAGTTCATTCCAATCACCAACTACAGGTGAGTTCATACCCCGTAATCAATGTTTTAAAGGATTTTAAATGCTTTAATGGGGGGGGGGGAATACAAGTAGAAACAAACATGTGATTAAATCAGTTTCATGTATTTTATAACTGTGTTTTCACTCAGTAGATTTCACATATTTCAAAGGGAGTCACGTGGAATGGTTTTCTATCTTAAAATACTTGGACAACAGAAGTATTAGTTTTGAATTGTATAATGACTTCAAGTCACTTTAAATTATCGTTCAAAGCTCTTAGATATCTTTCAAAAACCTACTTGATCAATCACATACTTTCCAGTTAGCTATCATAGGGATAGTTAGAAGATATCAAACAAGAGTCAGTTCATTCATGAGTCTATACTAATGCCTTACATGATACATGAGTACACGTACTTAGGATTGTATGATACATGAATATGTTTACATATACTTACTTGTTACATGAACACACCTACATGAATTCTATACAGGGACACTTCATTCATACAAAACATTCGAGTCTTGGTAGAAGACTACACATCATACATACAAAACATTCGAGTCTTGGTAGAAGACTACACATCATACATACAAAACATTCGAGTCTTGGTAGAAGACTACACTTCATTCATACAAAACATTCGAGTCTTGGTAGAAGACTACACATCATACATACAAAACATTCGAGTCTTGGTAGAAGACTACACTTCATTTATACAAAACATTCGAGTCTTGGTAGAAGACTACAATTCATACTTATAGAAAATAAGGGTTTTTCTAGGGATTTCATACTTACCTCAACATTTTCACTTAAAGGTTTTCATGGCATTCATAGTAGGTTTTCACAAACAAAGCAATGACACTTATATACTTATGAACTCACTAGCTTTAAAGCTGATACTCGCTTTCAAAATAACTTGTATTCTCAGGTCGCCAGTAGACAGGTACGGAGGCCAGGTTTTGAGAAGACAGAGCAGTCAAGTCTCGTCTTTTATTTTGATTGTATATTTTTGGTGTCTTATTACATATAAAGAACACACATGTATAAAACTTTACTTATAATGCAATGGATGATGTTGTTGCTTGTTTATTATATTACACTGTTGTGATACTGTACATGACGTCCTCCACCCCTGAACGTTTCCGCCGTTCGAGGTTTTGGGGTGTGACAAATTGGTATCAGAGCATTGTTTATAGTGAATATAGTATATCAACCCATAAAAGATATGCTAACTATAAATACATGGGAGTAAAACACTCTGTCTAAGAGATATACTTTTAAATAATAAAATATTTAACAAAGTATACGTGCCTGCATTCATACTAAAACCAGTGTCACAACGACAAGAACAAAAGTATTACGATTGTTGAACATCACAAGTGAGCCTGGGGATATATAGTCAGTCTTGGGAATAGCATAGCCTGATCAACTATGCTGGTCCAAGGAGTGATTAGCATATGCCCAAGAATGGTTGTGAAGTGGCAACAAGTCTAAAAACTTACCAACACAACCATAAAGGAATACCATATGGGTATTTGATCTTACTGTAATTATCTTAGTTAGTTCGTCTATTTAGCTATTTCTTATATCCCTTTTCTCGCGTAGATTAAAATGGTTGGATTTCACCATGGCGATCCGTACTTCCCGAACCAAGGCAATGTGGGTTGGCTAGAGGCAGAGCCAGAAGATGATCACCCAATCCCTTTGGATGATCACCATGCTGAGGGCTTTTCCGATAGTTCCGACTCGGAGCCAGAAGTCAACAACCTACCCCCAGCTGCACAAAACCCAAACCTGAACCCTCGCCCTGTGTTTCAAGGACCCACACCTCTGTGGGCCACTAACTTGATAACATGGAGTCATGAACAGGGCCAACCCATTCCCTACAACGGAGACCGAAGTTTCTACAACCTCACAGAAGGAGGTTCTACCGATAGAGTCCTACCAATCATGGTGTGTAGGATGTCTAGGAACTCGATAATAGCTCAGGCGGCTGTCAATCAAGTCTTGGAAGTTGACGCCAACTCAGGTGTTAACACTGTCCACATTCGCCAGCTAGAGTCTGCTCATGAAAGGACTCTGGTCCGTAATGCAAATCTGCAAAGGGAACTTGCTGAAACCCGAGCTGAAGTTAGAGAACTTCGAGCTCAACAAGCAAGGTCGGACAGGCATATAAGGGACATCGAACGTCTACTGTCGGGATCAAGGACTCATGCTAGTAGTTCTCGTCGCCAATAGAATATCGTTATCTCATCTTTTGGATATAACCTAGTTATGTAAAACTTTGGTCTAATTTCCTGTCTATATAAATCTTAGACCTGTTAAGTCTTTATCTGATCTTAAGTCTGTCAAAATTTTCCATCTTGGTTGATGTAAGGCCTACTCTTAGGCCATTTTTCCCGAACACGTTACATCTGTAATTCCAGTATTATTGACAGATATCTAATCTTATGGAAATTATTATCCAAATACTATCCTCTTCATTTAGTCATACTATTCTTTCTGTTGTTGGACTATGGTGATTTAGTCCATGAGACACATTCATTTATCATTTATTCTTATCCATGTCGTCACCTTTTAAACGTATAGTTAAAGATGCCGCCACGCAGGAATCCTAGGAGGAACCCAAACAACGAAGCACCAATACCACCTCCACCACCACCTGTACCTCTTCAAACCCCAAATCCTTTTGATGCCACTATGTTTCAGGCAGCTTTCACAGCAGCAGTTGCAGCTGCTGTGTTAGCAATCAACGCTCCTGCCCCTAGTGGATCAGGAACAGGTGCATTACCCTCAAACCACGGCGAAAGCCATGGACACCCTAGGGAATACACCTACAAAGATTTTACTAACGCCAAACCCCGCAGCTTCAACGGAACTAGGGGTGTAATGGTGTTGAGACAATGGATCGAGAAGATGGAATCTGTCTTCGAGATCTGCGCATGCCAAGAAGGCAGCAAGGTCAAGTTCGCAGCTTGTACCTTCTCTGACCGAGCACTAACATGGTGGAACAGCCATGTTAACTATCTGACTCTGGTGGTGGCTTACTCCATCAGCTGGGAGAAATTAAAAGAGATGCTCATGAAAGAATACTGTCCTCGAGGCGAGGTGCAAAAACTCGAGCAGGAATTCTGGAGTCTTCAAATGGTTGGATCCGACATCACTACCTACACAAATAGGTTTTGTGATTTGGCAAACTTATGCCCCGACATGGTTGCTCTCCAGAGCAAAAAGATCGAGAGGTATATCTGGGGACTGTCGCCCCAGATCCAGTCAAGTGTGATCGCTTCCAGGCCTATTACCTTTGATAGTGCCAAGGAACTGGCACAGTCTCTTATCGATCACCGAAAACCTCAGAACATAACAATCCCTACCCCTGTACCACAAAAGTCCAACCCCGACTACCACAAGAAGGGGTGGAATAAGAGGAAAGGAGGGGCTCCGCAAGGGTCCTCCAAGAAACAACAATATGTGGCAATCAATGCTGCCACAGTTACTCCTGTTGCCCCTGCCAACCTCTTACCAGCAAGGGCATATGCTGGAACCCTCCCGAAGTGCACCAAGTGCAACTTCCATCACAACGGACCTTGCAGGGAGATGCATTGCTCTAACTGCAACAAGAGGGGACACACCGTCCGCTTCTGCAAAACTCCAACAGCTCAAGCTGCTCAAGTTCCTAACGTCGGTATGGGCCAAGCTTGCTACGGATGTGGCGAAGTGGGCCATTACAAGAGGAACTGCCCTAAAGCAGGGATGGCTGGAGGAGTGGGAAGAGTTATGGCTCTAGGCCACGAGGAAGCAGTAGCTGATCCAACGATAGTTACTGGTACGTTCCTCCTTGATAACTCTTATGCTTGCATACTTTTCGATAGTGGAGCCGAGAAAAGTTTTGTAAGTCACAAATTTGCACACCTGCTTAAACAAAAACCATGTGCATTAGATAGTTCATTCACGGTAGAAATGGCTAACGGGAAAACAGAGAGTACAAACTGCATATACATAGGTTGTACTTTAACTTTAGATAGCCATACTTTCAAGATAGATCTTATGCCAGTTACCATTAAATGTTTCGACGTTATCATCGGTATGGATTGGTTGAGTCTTCTGTGTGCCGACATTATGTGCTTCGAAAAAGCAGTTCGTCTTAACCTTCCTAACAACGAAACTTTAATTATCTACGACGACAAACCTAGTACCAGCCTTCGCATCATTTCGTGCATTCAAGCACAAAAGTGTTTGCGAAAGGAGTACCATGCATTTCTCGCACACGTCATCGATACCAGCCAAGAACAGAAAGACATCCAGAAAATCCCAGAAGTACGCGACTTTCCCGACATATTCCCAGAAGAACTTCCCGGGTTACCACCACAGCGCCAAGTCGAGTTCAGAATCGACTTAGTGCCAGGGGCTACCCCCGTAGCCAAATCTCCTTATCGTCTTGCACCGGCTGAAATGCAGGAACTTTCCAGTCAACTTAACGAACTTCTCAAGAAGGGATTCATTCGACTAAGCTTCTCACCATGGGGAGCACCGGTCTTGTTCGTCAAGAAGAAAGATGGATCGTTTCGCATGTGCATAGACTATAAAGAACTCAACAAACTTACCATTAAAAATCGTTATCTCTTGCCCCGCATTGACGATTTATTTGATCAACTTCAAGGAGCCAACTACTTCTCGAAGATAGATCTGCGATCCGGATACCACCAACTACGAGTGTTAGAGGAAGATGTTCCCAAGACAGCTTTCCGAACTCGTTACGGGCACTACGAGTTTGTAGTGATGCCATTCGGATTAACTAACGCGCCCGCAGTATTCATGGATCTGATGAATAGGGTGTGTCGTCCTTACTTGGATCAGTTCGTCATCGTCTTCATTGATGACATACTCATCTACTCTCGAAGTAAGGAGGAGCATGGTCAACATCTCCGTAAAATCTTAGAAACATTGCGAGCGGAGAAGCTCTACGCAAAGTTCTCGAAGTGCGAATTTTGGATTCGGCGAGTCGAATTTTTGGGCCATGTGGTTAGCGAAGAAGGTATACACGTGGACCCTTCCAAAATTAAGGCCATCGAGACCTGGTCAGCACCAAAGACACCTACCGAAATTCGTTAATTTCTAGGTCTAGCTGGCTACTATCGCAGGTTCATTCAGAACTTCTCTAGCATAGCGAAACCTCTTACAACCCTGACCCAGAAAGGCGTGGCCTTCGACTGGGAGGAGAAACAGGAGAGAGCGTTCCAAACGCTCAAACGAGCCTTGTGCACCGCCCCGGTACTATCCCTTCCCGAAGGAATAGAAGACTTCATTATCTATTGCGATGCATCCAATCAAGGACTCGGATGTGTTCTGATGCAGCGAGGTAAAGTCATCGCCTATGCCTCGAGACAGCTGAAGACACATGAGGTTAACTACACAACCCACGATCTCGAGATAGGAGCAGTTGTGTTTGCTCTGAAGATCTGGCGACATTACCTATACGGTACCAAAAGCACGATCTTTACAGACCATAAGAGTCTACAGCACATCTTCGACCAGAAAGAGCTTAACATGAGACAACGACGGTAGGTCGAGCTACTTAGTGATTACGAATGCGAAATTCGTTATCATCCGGGTAAAGCCAATGTAGTAGCCGACGCCCTAAGTCGGAAAGAATATACTGGTCGTAGAGTCAAATCTTTGACTCTAACCATCCATTCGCACTTGTCCACACAAATAAAGGAGGCTCAGCTCGACGCTTTGAAACCTGAAAACGTGGCGGGTGAATCCCTTAGAGGGATGGATAAGAACTTGGAAGTCAAGGGTGGCGGAGCCTTATACCTCATGGATCGGATCTGGACACCGAAACACGGTGGCTTTAGAGACTTGGTCATGACGGAAGCTCACAACACTCGTTATTCCGTCCACCCGGGTTCAGATAAGATGTATCTGGATCTTAAAAAGCTATACTAGTGGCCTAACATGAAAGCAGATATTGCTACCTTCGTGAGTAAATGCCTTACTTGCGCAAAGGTCAAGGTCGAATACCAGAAACCCTCCGGTCTTCTACAACAACCGGAGATACCGGAATGGAAGTGGGAGCGGATCATTATGGACTTCATAACCAAGTTGCCCAAGACGACGGGTGGACTTGATTCCATATGGGTCATCGTCGATAAACTGACCAAGTCTGCACACTTCCTACCGATCAAGGAAACAGACAAGATGGAGAAACTCACCAGAACTTACATTAGGGAGATTGTAAGACTGCACGGTGTTCCTTTGTCTATCATCTCAGACCGAGATAGTAGATTCACTTCGAGGTTCTGGCAGTCATTACAAAATTCCCTAGGAACTAGGCTGGACATGAGTACAGCCTACCATCCACAGACCGACGGGCAAAGTGAGAGGACTTTCCAAACCCTAGAAGATATGTTGCGTGCCTGTGTGATTGACTTTGGAAAAGCTTGGGATACTCATTTACCCTTTGTCGAATTCTCCTACAACAACAGTTATCACACGAGCATAAAGGCAGCTCCATTCGAGGCCCTCTATGGCCGGAAGTGCAGATCCCCTCTATGCTGGGCTGAAGTGTGTGATACCCAGTTAGCTATGGGACGAGTTCCGAGAGCACTCTCACGGGTCCGGAGATCATTCGGGAAACGACAGAGAAGATCGTTCAAATTCGTGAACGATTAAAAGCCTCTAGAGACCGACAGAAAAGCTACGCCGACAAGCGTAGGAAACCATTGGAGTTCCAGGTGGGCGATCGAGTCTTATTGAAAGTCTCACCCTGGAAGGGCTTAATACGCTTTGGAAAGCGTGGGAAGCTCAATCCAAGATACATAGGGCCTTTCGAGATTCTCGCAAGAATCGGCCCTGTGGCTTACAAGCTCAATCTACCGAAAGAACTCAGTAACATACATCCTACCTTCCACGTGTCGAACTTGAAAAAGTGCCTATCTAACGAGACTCTTGTCATTCCACTCGACGAGATCGAGATCAACGAGAGCCTCAACTTCGTGGAGGAACCAGTAGAAATCATGGACCGAGAGGTCAAGCAAACAAAGCAAAGCCGTATCCCGATAGTGAAGGTGCGCTGGAACGCAAAGCGTGGACCGAAATTCACTTGGGAACGTGAGGATTAGATGAAACTGAAATACCCTCACCTTTTTGCTTAGTTATTTGTAATTTCTTATTTGCTTACATTCTAATTTCGGGACGAAATTCCTTCTAACGGGGGGATGATGTGACAACCCGAAATTTCCATTTGTACGAACAATATCTATTCAATAGAAGTCAGTCCAATTTCAGTGATTTTCATACTTTTCTGAACAAGTTTGTGTACATTAGGGTTTACACTTTAGGAGATATCAGGAGAGTGGATGCTCCTGAGTTTGTGAAATTTGGACATTTCAAGTTTCATAATGTTACAGTCCAATATTAGGAATAAAAATAATTTCTGTCAAAATATTTCAGGACTATAAATAGTTTTCTGAATTTATTTAATTCATTATTCACAATTCCAAATAGAGAAAAGCCATATTCTCTCTGACGGATCTTCGGGTTTTCATCCCATATTGTGAGTCTACTTTACTAAATGTGTTTCAATACTTATTAGATGCTTATAACATGATTTAGTGGGCTAAATCATGAGATCTAGGAGTTTACTCCCCAAGGTGTTCTTGGGCGGTAAACTCCCGAATCAAAGCCAAAACCGACATTGGTGCTAGGATAAGGCCTTAGAGCATTAGGTAAACTTATTAGGGACATGAAATCACACACAAAACCACCCAAGATTGGGAGTTTATGGCCCAGAACTCTCTTAGGCCGTAAACTCCATATCATAGCCCTAAATGGTGATTTAAGGACTTAAGGACTTTAAGGCTTGCATCTAGGTTGTTCTCCCAAGTAGCTTAAGGTCTTAAACACATCAAATGACTCAAATGAAAGTGAGTTTACGGCCCAGAACTCTCCTAGGCCGTAAACTCCATGTAAATGGTAACAAAGGGTGTTTTCATGACACCTAAGGCCCTAGCCCTTTACAAGAAATTGTACCCACTAAATGGAAGGACCAAACCACACCAAAATCACTTAAACAAGTGAGTTTACGGCCAAGACATTGTTCTTGGGCCGTAAACTCCTAAAAAGGGCACTAAGTGGTGCCTAATGCCTTCATATGCTAGGATTAAAAGTCTAGAACACATCCCACTAGTACAAGAGGCTTGAAAACAACCAAGGAATCACCCCAAGGGAGTTTACGGCCGTAAACTCCAAGGGGAAATGTCCTTGAGGCCGTAAACTCCTATTTGGAGTACTTCTAGGCCATAAACCCTTCCAAGAACATAGCCACTAGGTTAGAATAATTCTAGAAAGCATATTGGACTTCAAAACACACCAAACACACATGTTTGGGAGTTTACGGCCGTAAACTCAAGAGTTTACAACCGTAAACTCCATGTGTGATGGATTATGGAGAGTAAACTCTCTTGTAGGGTCCTTTGGAAACCCTAAACTGAAGTACCCTGTCCCATAATAGCTTAGATGAAGTCCTTATGGCTTAAAACACTTACATAAAGTGTTATCTATGTCTAGGATGTCTTAAACATTATCAATTAGTCTTTTGTGTCTAATTGAGTCCATATATGTGTGATTATATGTTCATTAGGATCGTAGTGTGTGCACAAGTCCTCGCTTGACACCTAGCAATCCGATACCGTTCAGTTCATTCCAATCACCAACTACAGGTGAGTTCATACCCCGTAATCAATGTTTTAAAGGATTTTAAATGCTTTAATGGGGGGGGGGGGAATACAAGTAGAAACAAACATGTTATTAAATCAGTTTCATGTATTTTATAACTGTGTTTTCACTCAGTAGATTTCACATATTTCAAAGGGAGTCACGTGGAATGGTTTTCTATCTTAAAATACTTGGACAACAGAAGTATTAGTTTTGAATTGTATAATGACTTCAAGTCACTTTAAATTATCGTTCAAAGCTCTTAGATATCTTTCAAAAACCTACTTGATCAATCACATACTTTCCAGTTAGCTATCATAGGGATAGTTAGAAGATATCAAACAAGAGTCAGTTCATTCATGAGTCTATACTAATGCCTTACATGATACATGAGTACACGTACTTAGGATTGTATGATACATGAATATGTTTACATATACTTACTTGTTACATGAACACACCTACATGAATTCTATACAGGGACACTTCATTCATACAAAACATTCGAGTCTTGGTAGAAGACTACACATCATACATACAAAACATTCGAGTCTTGGTAGAAGACTACACATCATACATACAAAACATTCGAGTCTTGGTAGAAGACTACACTTCATTCATACAAAACATTCGAGTCTTGGTAAAAGACTACACATCATACATACAAAACATTCGAGTCTTGGTAGAAGACTACACTTCATTTATACAAAACATTCGAGTCTTGGTAGAAGACTACAATTCATACTTATAGAAAATAAGGGTTTTTCTAGGGATTTCATACTTACCTCAACATTTTCACTTAAAGGTTTTCATGGCATTCATAGTAGGTTTTCACAAACAAAGCAATGACACTTATATACTTATGAACTCACCAGCTTTAAAGCTGACACTCGCTTTCAAAATAACTTGTATTCTCAGGTCGCCAGTAGACAGGTACGGAGGCCAGGTTTTGAGAAGACGGAGCAGTCAAGTCTCGTCTTTTATTTTGATTGTATATTTTTGGTGTCTTATTACATATAAAGAACACACATGTATAAAACTTTACTTATAATGCAATGGATGATGTTGTTGCTTGTTTATTATATTACACTGTTGTGATACTGTACATGACGTCCTCCACCCTTGAACGTTTCCGCCGTTCGAGGTTTTGGGGTGTGACACAAGCAATGAACAAGCATTTCATTTAGAAAGAAAGTGTTTACAATGTATGTGTTCACAAAACATAGAAGTCATAGACAAATAACAAAACAAGACTTGAAGCTATAATGCTCCATCTTCTGAAGTCCCAACATGAGCACCTGTCTAATAGTCTCCTGAGAATACAAGTTATTTGAAAGAGTTGATCAGCAATTAAGCTGGTGAGTTCATAAGATTTTAGTGATGTGAGCTGTAAGTTCTATTTTGAAAAGTTTGCCTGTTCCTCTATAAAATCATATATTTCCTACTTTAATGGAAGTTAAGTAAAATGATACTACAAGCCTTTCTATGCGTACTAAGTGGGTACAAGTTATATATACTTGGAGTAAACAAATAATCGATTGTGCGCATCTGCCCTCAACTCACAACCCAACGGGGTACAGTAAGTAAGGCAAATAACACACATTCCATTGGTTGTTAGATCGTTGTCATACATAACCTTAGTGTATTCACTTGTTACTCATGGAGTTATTTGTAATGGTTCCTTTATATCTAATGTAGAGTTCTTTTAATAAAACCTATATTTCTTATAGTAAAATATTGACTATGGTGATTACTTTTATAATAGCTTTGTTTATACTGCTATATATAATCTGATATCGGGTGGATAGTTAATTGGGGGAATCTGCCCTAAGCCCACAATCCAACGAGACCAGGACGTCAGAGGAAAACACACATTTAGCTATCTATCGGATTTTAGTTTTATATATAAACATGGTGTATAAACTAAGGTGTTATAGAGTTAACTCACTTAAAGTCGTTTAAAACTGTACTGCTTAATAAAATGGATTAAGCCCTTTTCTGGGAAATCTCTAGTTTTGCCTATCAAAATACTGACTTTGATAAGTAAGTTCTGTACTAGAAAAACTGTGCTTTTGAATCTGTGTCCTATAACCTGATCCATACTTGGTACCCTTATGATGACTTAATGTATACTAAGCATATATATATATATATATATATATATATATATATATATATATATATATATATATATATATATATATATATATATATTCGGGTAGATAATAGATTGGGGGAACTCGGTTCAAGACCACAATCAAACGAGAACAAGAAATGAAGCGAAGGCACACATCCTATTAGCTATCGGAATGTATTGGCATATATGTATTCTATAGTGTATACATTAAGGAATAATAAAGCTAGCACTATGATCCTAACCTTTAATCGTAGCCTTCTACCAAGGCATCTTCTGATCTGAGTTAAACCCGACTGTTCCTTTGTCAAATGTAAAGTATATTCTCCCTAGTTTATAACTATCTCGAATAGAAAATAGATTAACCTTCCAGTGTTACCGACACTTTATGAAAGTAATGGGAGAAGTGAGTACTCTAATGTCGTTTATAATGACATGCAGAGGCACTATTAACCTAAAAACATATTTGTTTTATTACGTTCATAATGTGAAAGCTAGAACCCCTACTAAACACTCTCATGTAAAGAGATTGAAGGAACCCAACGCGACCCCAGCAAATCCATGCAAGCCGTGTAATTCACATTAAAGTTATATGATCATGTATACCCAATATAACTATCACTAATGCGTTAGTGATTCATTAATATAATTAGATCCCGTCTGTGTGTTATCATGCTATAGCAACTTAACTTGTTTGTTATGTTCTGTTCTGGTATTGTTTGATTCTCTTCACTGTTTGTTCTGTTTTGGTATTGTTTCTTTATGTGCTTCATTGTACTAGAAGAAATGAATAGCATTCTCCTAAACTATACCTATAATAGTTTACTAATGTTCTAACTGTACTGATAATGACAAGACTCATTTGTCTACCAAGTTATGCTTATACTTTAAAAACGGAGTTTTGTACAACTATAAAGTAACACAACCTTTAAAAGAGTTTTGAAATGTAATGACAACTTATAAATGGCATAAGTAACATTTTGAAAGATGTTTATAACAAACATTTACACAATTATCATTGTGTTCAACTTGTATCCCCCCTTAAAACAGTTAAAATAGTTTAAAAGATTCATTACGGGGTATGAACTCACCTGATGTGGGTGATTCAAACGGGTATGCGCGTACGGATGAGAAGTTCCACGGATGAAGTCCCGAGACACAATAAGTCCTAAATGATATATAAGGACATATATTGACATGAATATAGTGTTTATAAACAACTATATGAAAGATAATACCTTCCGGGACTAGGAAACACCTTGGCTAGGTGTTGGAATCACATGTGATTCAACAAAGGGAAGCAAAATGGCACTAATTTGAGTTTACGGTTTTGTAACCAACTCCTCTTGACTTTACGGTGGTAAACCCATGAGTTTACGGTCGTAAACCCATGGTACTTTGACCATATGGTGGTTTGAAGTCCTAAAAGTCCTTTTGAAGCATCCTAACTTCAAGTCTTAGCCTTAGGAAGTGATTAGGGCAACATATCACCCCTTTATAGGGTTTACAGTTTTTGGACCATATGTCCTTGGGTTTACGGTAGTAAACCCATATGGTTTATGGTCAAATGAAGTTTTCAAGTCCTAAACACTTCTAGGTAAAGGTCCAGGCTAGTTTCTTGGCTTAAGGAAGAAATATGGGGCATTAAAACCCTCATTAGGGTGTTTACGGTTTTGGGAGCTCCCCAAACCGTAAACATCTAAACATGGGACATTTTTGTGGTTTTCATGTGCTTAACACATCAAAGGAAGGTCCTATGTTTGCTCCTAAGGTTTGGCAAGAGTTTAGGGGCACTTTGGCACACTTTAAGCACCCTTTTTAGGGTTTACGGTCCAAGGAGATTCTTGGACCGTAAACACCTTATCCTTTGTGATTTTGGGTGTTTTATTGATGTTCTTAAGGTTTAAACATGTTAAGGGTTGTTTCTATGCTTGTTTCAAAGGTCTAGAGGGGCATTGGGCACATTTAAGCCACACTTTTAGTGTTCACGGTCCAAGAAGATCTTGGGCCGTGAACACCTTGTTCTTGGGGTATTTTGATGATTTCTTGATGTTTAACACTTGATCTAATCATAAAAGGGCTAGAAACACTTACTAGTTGAAAATCTTGAAGAAAAACGGGATGATACTTGAGAGAGAAATGGCTTTAGTCTTTGGAATTGTGAAAAAGTGATTAAAATTTCTAAGTCTCACTTATATAGTCTTTTGGGTTTACGGTCCTAATACCATTTTGGACCGTAAACTCAAAACTCTTGAAGTTTTGGGTAGTTATTGCTACGTAATACACCCTATCGTATCCACTCTCCTGATATCTTCTCAAGCACTAACTTTAAAACACTCAAACTTATTCCAAAAAGTTTGAAAGTTAGTAGAAATAGTTTTAACTCATACTGAAGTGGATGGTTGAACAGAATGGAAAGTTTTGGGTTGTCACATCATCCCCCTGTTAGAATGAATTTCATCCCGAAATTAGCTCTCTTAACATTACTACTGGGGTTGAGCTCTTCTGCTTTGCAGAATCCTTACTCGTAGACCTGGCAACTTTCCCTAGTGTTCTTGATAGGATTCATACTTGGTCCATCTATCATTACCTCGCTTATACAAGCCATATATAATTAAGATTAGTAGGACTGTCGGATGTGCGACTCTTCCCCAGGCCCACAACCCACAGGGAAAACATGAGATAGGGCGGAAACACACATACTAGATCTGCGTAATCACTCTCATATACCGCCATTGCGTATACATTCAAAAATAATAGACGGGATGTATTCGTCCATAGCCTCTATGCTCGAACTTGGTTTGATGGACGAGTGGTATTTCGTGATGGTCTGCGAACGTCTGACGATAAGGCTTCGGAGGACAAAGTACTCTTCGCACGAGTACTTTGGGGGTTTAGAATGCGAAAGATAAATTTTAGGTTTAGGTCAGACCTTCGTTACGAATGACGAAAGTTTTGAGAACTTGCCGATCGAGGCGATAGAAACATATGAACTCAGTATGGTGAGGACCACGCCAACTCATGACGAAAGAAAACAACGGACTCTATACCGAACAAAGTTTTGGTCAAATGAAAGAAACGTCTGGTAAACAACGCTGTATTCCTGGTATGCTTGGTACTGTACTCCTAGTATGTCCAACAATGTACTCCTTGTAACTGTTCTCGAGTTTGCTGTTTTCTATTTTGAAATTAGCACTCCTATGTATCGTACCGCTATGTGCGCATACATACAAATAAAAGTGTTGTTTTCTATTTTGAAATTAGCACTCCTATGTATCGTACCGCTATGTGCGCATACATACAAATAAAAGTGCTTTGCTTACTGAAAGGATAATTTTATACTATGATCCCCCATGGTACCACTACCATCGCCCGTCATATACAAGTTGTGAATACTTAAGATGAGCCAGGCAGTCGACTGAGCATCTCTGCCTCAAATTCTCAACCAATTAAGGAAAGGGGACCTAAGCGGAGTCACTCACTCTAAGTTTGCAACATCTCAGTTTCACACAATCCTGATGTATATGGTGATTCATAATAGCTTCTCTAAGGGATCTTTTAATTCTCTTGAATATTACGACCTATTTCAACATGTGAGTTGTTATAGTTACTTTTAAGTGTCATCCCCAAATTTTAAATCTTATATGAATATAAATTAATTTTAAATGTAATTACTATTTTGAAAACGTACCACTACTCGATGACGAATCCAGGGTAGATTCTCCTGCGGTGATCATCAGAATACATCCATCCGCTCCTGAGTTCTTCATTATTGGGCAGTCCCTCTGATTGTGTCCATTATCACCACAACCATAACGGGCTTGGTTTTCTTCAGCTCCGAGGACTTGGGAGATCGGTTGATTTGGTGCCCTGTAGTAACGGACTGTGTGTCCCTTTCTATGGCAGTTCAGACACTGCATTTCCCAGCACACCCCAGTGTGGTGAAAGTTGCATTTCCCATTCTTCGGAAGGTTTCCAGCATAACGACTGGCAGGTGCTGAAACAGTAGGTGTCGTTGCAGCGTACATAGTACTCGCTTGTTACTCTTGTGGGGTGTCTTGTGTTGTTCGCTTCTTCTTACTCTTGTTCTCCGACTCTTGATTATAGTCCTCTTCCATTGATGACTCGGGAATAAGGACTTTTACGCTGTGGCGGACTCCATGATCGATGAGTCACTGAGCCAAGCGTTTAGCACTAGCGAACGTGGCTGGGTTAGAAAACAACACATTTCCTTGGGTTGGAGCAGTCAGACCCCAAATGTATCTTTCTATCTTCTTGCTCTCCGAGGTAATCATCTTGGGGCATAGAGCTGCTAGTTTGCTGAACCGGTCCGTGTAGGTCACTATGTCTGAGCTGACCATAGTGAGATCCCACAGCTCTTGTTCCAGTTTTTGGATCTCGCCTAACGGGCAATATTCTTCCCACATTAACTCTTTTAGGCTTTCCCAACCTATTGAGTTTTCCACTGATAGGGTCAGTGACTTAACATGGCTATTCCACCATGTTAGGGCCTTGCCATCGAAGGTGCAGGCAGCAAACTTCACTTTGCTTCCTTCTGGGCATAAACAAATTTCGAAGACCGACTTTGTTTTCTCGAACCATTGCAGGAGGGCAATGACTCCTTCAGTCCCTTTAAAGGACAGTGGTTGGCATCTGGTGAAGTCCTTGTAGGAGAACTCTCCCTGGCGCACATGGACCTCACCTTGAGTAGAGTCAGTAGGCGTTTCACCTACACCTGTACTGATGGGGCGATATTGTGCCATGGTTGTTGCCACAGCCGTGGCCACTGCAGCGTTCAGAGTTGTTGCATCGATTTGTGGAGAAGGTATGGGAGTTATCGGAGTAGCGTGTCTGGATGATTTGCGAGGAGGCATCTTTGCTAAAAGAAAACAAAGATGAGACGGAATAAGTCTATAGCAACGGACACAAGCCGAAAGATGAAAAGACAAGGTTATCCTAGTTCTGGATGTATCGGGTCCTGACTTCCACAGGGTTCTAGAAACAATTCATAAATGATTCTATACCTAATAAACTCTATGAATTTGAAATAACTATCCTCGAATGAATATCTGTTCCTAAATAACTGCTACCAGCTGCATGTAAGAAAATAATTCTAACACATGTAATGTGAGAAGTGTTTTCACTCGCTCGATAAATTAACCTAATTAATATTTATTAGTGTGACGAGTAAGACGTTTTGGTTACTTCGGCTGATCTTCCCTTGAAATCTTCTCATGAGTTTGTCCTTGTTCCTCCTGAACTCTTCTGTTGTCTACTATGAGGAAGTGGTTACGTTTATCTGGGCTTGTCGTGCGAGAATGAAAGTGAATAAAGAACCTATGAACTTTAAGGTAACTTTATGGGGTGATCCTTACGGAATCCTCCTATAATTGTACAAGGTACACCTGTTTGTATTGTATATAATTGAAGATCAAATAGACCTTCGAATAATTGATCCCACTTCAACACTACTTCCTTAAAAGGAATGGATAGCGAAGCGTTGGTCACAAATTCTATGTCTATAAGATCTTGATTATATATAAAACTTTATGAATATACTCTGTAAGATTATAGACCTATCCGCAAGGGTCTTTTAAGTTATCACATAAGTTATTTATCTGGACCAAAATGCTCCTATAGTATTCTAACTCTAACTGTACTTGTTTTGGCGTTCTCTTGACTGGTGTTTCAGTAAGTTTTAACTCTGTTGCAACACCACATCATTCCCAAACACATGTTGGTCACATCTCGAATGAATATAGTTGATCAGGCTATATTGATCCTAGCTATGATTACATAACTGTTCAGGTTGACGACTGTGTCCAACCTATAAATACTTTTAGTTCTGTTCTCCTCGTGATCCTAGTTCTATTATGTACATGTATGAGCAAGTAGGTATATTTTTATAACTTGAAGTTATACTCTAAAATATATCATTATCTAGAGCACTTAATCCCCGTTGTATTATAGACGTATATCTTTTATCGGTTGATATACTTAGTTCACTATAAACAATGCTCTGACACCAATCTGTCACACCCCAAAACCGGAACGGCGGAAACGTTCGGGGGTGGAGGACGTCATGTCAAGTATCACGAGATATATATATGGTAAGCAAGTAATGAACAACCATTTCATTTAGAAAGAAAGTGTTTACAATGTATGTGTTCACAAAACATAGAAGTCATAAACAAATAACAAAACAAGACTTGAAGCTATAATGCTCCATCTTCTGAAGTCCCAACACAAGCACCTGTCTAATAGTCTCCTGAGAATACAAGTTATTTGAAAGAGTTGATCAGCAATTAAGCTGGTGAGTTCATAAGATTTTAGTGATGTGAGCTGTAAGTTCTGTTTTGAAAAGTTTTCCTGTTCCTCTAGGAAATCATATATTTCCTACTTTAATGGATGTTACGTAAAATGATACTACAAGCCTTTCTATACGTACTAAGTGGGTACAAGTTATATATACTTGGAGTAAACAAACAATCGATTGTGCGCATCTGCCCTCAACTCACAACCCTACGGGGTACAGTAAGTAAGGCAGATAGCACACATTCCATTGGTTGTTAGATCATTGTCATATATAACCTTGGTGTATTCACTTGTTACTCATGGAGTTATTTGTAATGGTTCCATTATATCTAATGTAGAGTTCTTTTAATAAAACCTATATTTCTTATAGTAAAATATTGACTATGGTGATTACTTTTATAATAGCTTTGTTTATACTGCTATATATAATCTGATATCGGGTGGATAGTTAATTAGGGGAATCTGCCCTAAGCCCACAATCCAACGAGAACAGGACGTCGGGGGAAAACATACATTTAGCTATCTATCGGATTTAAGTTTTATATATAAACATGGTGTATAAACTAAGGTGTTATAGAGTTAACTCACTTAAAGTCTTTTAAAACTGTACTGCTTAATAAAATGGATTAAGCCATTTTCTGGGAAATCTCTAGTTTTGTCTATCAAAATACTGACTTTGATAAGTAAGTTCTGTACTAGAAAAACTGTGCTTTTGAATCTGTGTCCTATAACCTGATCCATACTTGGTACCCTTATGATGACTTAATGTATACTAATCATATATATATATATATATATATATATATATATATATATATATATATATATATATATATATATATATATATATATATATATATATATATTCGGGTAGATAATAGATTGGGGGAACTCGGTTCAAGACCACAATCAAACGAGAACAAGAAATGAAGCGAAGGTACACATCCTATTAGCTGTCGGAATGTATTGGCATATATGTATTCTATAGTGTATACATTAAGGAATAATAAAGCTAACTATGATCCTAACCTTTAATCGTAGCCTTCTACCAAGGCATCTTCTGATCTGAGTTAAACCCGACTGTTCCTTTGTCAAATGTAAAGTATATTCTCCCTAGTTTATAACTATCTCGAATAGAAAATAGATTAACCTTCCAGTGTTACCGACACTTTATGAAAGTAATGGGAGAAGTGAGTACTCTGATGTCGTTTATAATGACATGTGGAGGTACTATTAACCTAAAAAGATATTTGTTTTATTACGGTCATAATGTGAAAGCTAGAACCCCTACTAAACGCTCTCATGTAAAGAGATTGAGGGAACCCAATGCGACCCCAACAAATCCATGCAAGCCGTGTAATTCACATTAAAGTTATATGATCATGTATACCCAATATAACTATCACTAATGCATTTGTGATTCATTGGTATAATTAGATCCTGTCTTTGTGTTATCATGCTATAGCAACTTAACTTGTTTGTTCTGTTCTGTTCTGGTATTGTTTGATTCTCTTCACTGTTTGTTTTGTTATGGTATTGTTTCTTTGTGTGCTTCATTGTACTAGAAGAAATGAATAGCATTCTCCTAAACTATACCTATAATAGTTTACTAATGTTCTAACTGTACTGATAATGACAAGACTCATTTGTCTACCAAGTTATGCTTATACTTTAAAAACGGAGTTTTGTACAACTATAAAGTAACATAACCTTTAAAAGAGTTTTGAAATGTAATGACAACTTATAAATGTCATAAGTAACATTTTGAAAGATGTTTATAACAAACATTTACAAAATTATCATTGTGTTCAACTTGTATCCCCCCCCCCCCTTAAAACAGTTAAAATAGTTTAAAAGATTCATTACGGGGTATGAACTCACCTGATGTGGGTGATTCAAACGGGTATGCGCGTACGGATGAGAAGTTCCACGGATGAAGTCCTGAGACACAATAAGTCCTAAATGATATATAAGGGCATATATTGACATGAATATAGTGTTTATAAACAACTATATGAAAGATAACACCTTCCGGGACTAGGAAACACCTTGGCTAGGTGTTGGAATCACATGTGATTCAACAAAGGGAAGCAAAATGGCACTAATTTGAGTTTACGGTTTTGTAACCAACTCCTCTTGACTTTACGGTGGTAAACCCATGAGTTTACGGTCGTAAACTCATGGTACTTTGACCATATGGTGGTTTGAAGTCCTAGAAGTCCTTTTGAAGCATCCTAACTTCAAGTCTTAGCCTTAGGAAGTGATTAGGGCAACATATCACCCCTTTATAGGGTTTACGGTTTTTGGACCATATGTCCTTGGGTTTACGGTAGTAAAACCATATGGTTTATGGTCAAATGAAGTTTTCAAGTCCTAAACACTTCTAGGTAAAGGTCTAGGCTAGTTTCTTGGCTTAAGGAAGAAATATGGGGCATTAAAACCCTCATTAGGGTGTTTACGGTTTTGGGAGCTCCCCAAACCGTAAACATCTAAACATGGGACATTTTTGTGGTTTTCATGTGCTTAACACATCAAAGGAAGGTCCTATGTTTGCTCCTAAGGTTTAGCAAGAGTTTAGGGGCACTTTGGCACACTTTAAGCACCCTTTTTAGGGTTTACGGTCCAAGGAGATTCTTGGACCGTAAACACCTTATCCTTTGTGATTTTGGGTGTTTTCTTGTTGTTCTTAAGGTTTAAACATGTTAAGGGTTGTTTCTATGCTTGTTTCAAAGGTCTAGAGGGGCATTGGGCACATTTAAGCCACACTTTTAGTGTTCACGGTCCAAGAAGATCTTGGGCCGTGAACACCTTGTTCTTGGGGTATTTTGATGATTTCTTGATGTTTAACACTTGATATAATCATAAAAGGGCTAGAAACACTTACTAGTTGAAGATCTTGAAGAAAAACGGGATGATACTTGAGAGAGAAATGGCTTTAGTCTTTGGAATTGTGAAAAAGTTATTAAAATTTCTAAGTCTCACTTATATAGTCTTTTGGGTTTACGGTCCTAATACCATTTTGGACCGTAAACTCAAAACTCTTGAAGTTTTGGGTACTTATTGTTGGGTTTTGAGCATTCTAACACTCCGATGTGTACATGCAACCCTAAATACCTTGGATCTATGTTTTCTCTATTATACATGCAAATATGAACTTTCCTAGGTATTCATCCTAACTAGCATAATAATATGATTCATATGAATATATATCAAGTTAGAATTACATACCTCTTTGATGTAGAAAGTCTTCATGAAGATTGAGTGCCTAGTGCCTCAAGTGTGACACCTCAAATGGTTCACACAACACCAAATACACTTGGAATAACTTGAGAGAAACTTGAACACTCCATGAAATCGTTTAGCCCTCACACACACATAGTGCACGATTTCTTGAGCCATGGGATTCTTTTATATGATGGCTATTAGGGTTACATCATGTAACTCATGACTTTACCCATTCCTTATGCTCCATGGATTTTAAACTCCATGGAGTATCCATGGGTCACCCCATGGACTTAGTCCAACATAAGGAATCTTGGATCACAATCCCACATATATAAGAATGATTGATTTACACAATCAACCCATATATTTAATTAGTCTCCTTTTGATCACTTAATTAATTCCAAATTAATTCTTGATCAATACTAATTAAATAACCTTATTAATATATTAGAACTTATAATATATTAACAAACCGTAAGTGTTATTTCTCTTATTTTAGTCTATCAAAATGTATGATTCCATGCAACCCAAATGGATCATGCCGGGTCGGGTCAAGTCTTACCAATTATAGTTATGGACTTAGACATTAATCCAACAGTCTCCCACTTGGATAAGTCTAAAACTATTATTGCGTATGACTTCAAGAACTGACTGGAAATCGTAGCTCTCAAAAGCTTCTGTCGAACTCTGACCTTGTAGATGAACTCTGACCTTTATCAATGACTTGTCCATTAGATAAGGGATCATATATTCCTCCATTCTAGATATCATATGGACTGAGACATGGATTATAATTATTCTCTCTGTCCATTTGTTGTTTCCCGATTTACGATTTATGACGACTGACTAATTGAACAAATCAAATCAGTCCTGGCCCGGCTGAGCACTTCCATTTGTCATCATCAAATCATCGAGGGCCCCACATATATCGCTTTTATCCCAAAGGTAAAAGGAATGGATAAACTTCGACTCATATGGCTTGTTCCACTACTTGTTGAATCATACACAAAGGCACGTTTTATAACACCGAGTTACCGAATGCGTTTTCGTGCAATCAATGTACAACCAACTCATAGTAACAACTCATATCTCTAGGTTTGAAGAATATAAGATATTATCGTCTCATGATCACTCGTGATAAAATCCATGAAGTGATTCCAATGAGCGCGGGTTGAATCCAATACTCAGAACTTATGAGCACTCATGAGTGGTGTAGCCCTTTGTCCAACGCCTTAGACCTCTACAAGCCAACCCATGATAGTCTTAATTCATATCTACTTCCAACATATGACCAACTGTGGATGTTTTGAATAACTTAGTCATTCCGGAAGAATAACCTTGTTTATTCTGGAAGTCAAAACATGCAAAATGAAACACAAGAATAATTGAATCCAATATGGTATCAAAACCTATGAACATAAATAAAACACCTTTTATTTATCACCATATGATTACACATTATTCATTGTATACTGTTTCAGCTATCAACTTTATTCTTGAATTTAAAACAATAGTTGTCCCATGCTCCAAGCATGTACACTATGTTTTCTAAACACTAGTCATGCCATACACCAAGTATGCATATTATGTTTGTCTATGATCTTTACCCTGTGAACTAGATCGATTGAACATAACTTCAATGATTCTATTTTCACACTCCCAAATCCTTACTGCAAATGCAAGAACTCCAAATTCATGCCATTTACTGAAATCTATTAGATTCTAAACTTATATGCATTGATCCTCTTGTAATGATTATGCACAAAGTCAGAAAGACTTGACAACAACCATTACAGAGCATTCCAAAGGAGATCAACTCCTTGGAAACATTCTTCTTGCATTAAGTTTCCTAATCTTACACAGATTCTATAATTTCTAACTTTGAAACATTTCGATATTCCATATTGACTATCACTTCTGAACAAGAGTTGCCTCCTTATAGATTATGTCAATATGGTTCTTCCAGAATTATCACTATACTTCCAACTGTCCTTGAGCACCCAATCTTTGGTAAACCTTAGATTTTCCTCGACAATTGATTAATCCTTTTAGTCATATCCAATTCTAGACCTTTTCCCTTCTTAATGCCCCAGGCATTTGGAAAATTTTAGAAAGGATGAATATAGCACATGTATTCGATCCTATATCCGAAGCATATGAGACACGATTCATGATGTCTCACATAAAGACTAAACCAGTCTTTTGCTATAATATTTCCATTTCAATTTGCCAAGTTCTCATAATTCAGATTATGAAAAGGGATGCCGTAATCATAATTGAATTTTAGAATGCAAATAATGGACCCATATACAAAATTTCCTTATGTTGAGTCATTCCAACATGAAATTCATATATATATCCTTGACTAAATACGATTAAAACCTCAATCTAAGATTTTAGATGTGAGATGAAGTATAATTTCCTCTCCCTTAATTATAGCAAAACAACTCTTTCCTAATTAAAACCTTTTGTTTTCTATAATTAACATTGCTAAGTTGCAATACTTATGATAATTATCATGCTCCAACTAACATGATGATTATTAGCATAACACTTATGCTCCCACTAGCTTTGACATGTACTCAGAAATTAGCTGGACTTCTAGAAATCAATACTTTATTGACTTTCTTACCAAAGTTCAGATTTCTGATACTAGATTGCTTTGATAAAACTTTATCAATATCATACACCTTATCTTAGATAGCTAACAGGTGTGTCTAAACAATTTTAAGAACTATGAAAAGGGATGCCGTAATCGTAGTCTTGATTGTTTAGACCTTTGCCACTTCTCACAAGTCCATGTTAGTGTGCCGGTTAGCCACACACGCTCCACTAACGACTTTGAGAATGAAAATATCACAATTGCTATCTAGCTAACATCTACTTAGTGAAAGTGTTTCCTCACCATCATTTTCATGAATCGGAGAGAAACCTTATTACACTTAGATTTAATGGTGTATGTGTTCTTATCCATGTGAATTGTCAAAACCATAGTCACAAGAAAAGGTTAATGACAAATCCAAACTCATATGGACTGAACTCAATCTTAATTTCTTGCCACCTGGCAGCTCAAGGGTCTGCCATTACTTCCAAGCTGTTGTGCAACCAATTGAGAACTCTAAGAACTCATATGCAAATCCAAATTTAACTGGAATGTGCACAGAATATGTCAATACGATAGGTTATAAACCTCAAGTCGTGTGCTAGTGAAGAACTTCAGGTTTTATTCTTGATTAGTTCTTGGAACTTTCAAGAGCTTTAAGACTCCCACTGTCCTCTTGACATATAAGAATCCTTTGTCAAATATTCAAGAGATAGTGCGGATTCTTTATCAAGACTAACACTTCACACAATTAGCCTAAGTTGGTCTCTGTTTTATCCAAAACATCACAACTTACCAATTTCAAATGTACAAGAGTAGATCAACTTTTACTCTTACATTTGAATAGTGTTAACAAACCCTTTTTAAGATATGTCACTCAAGTTACAATCTTGGAGTATGACTCTAAGAATTGTTTTGGAACGATGTATAAATCATCTTCTTGATTTAACCACTTCAACAATTCATAGCTCCTCTTCTTAGCTATCAAAATGCACTTAGAGGATGAATTGTGATAAGGTCTCTAAATCATTAAGATGATAATATAACATGATACTAAAGTACTCTCCCATCTTTTCAGATTTGAGAAACTTTTATCCTTCTGCCTAATTTGATTCTTCTTATTCGCTCTGCTTTACATTGGAACCTTTTTCAATGTCTTAGAATTACACTTAAGCTTGTATGTATAACCATATTTACTGAGATTTAGTAAATTATGACGAATAATCTTATCAATCTTTTGTGGTGGACTTGACCAGTCCACAAGAATGTGTACTCGATCCCTTAGTCCTTACCTTATTCACATAAGGAATTAGTCTTAATTTTCCAAGATGAAAGTTCTCATTCATCATACTATACAACTTGCATGATTCCAAGTTTCGGTCAGATTGAACCTTGGGCGATGAGAGTCTTTCCTTATTTGGTAATATTAGACACTACCACAACTGAAAGAATCAAATCCATTTTTCCAATATTGCTATCAATGGAATCTTATAAGCAACAACTTTTCACAAATGCCATTGTAAGGATACTTAAAATAAATAAAATCAAAACCTTTTTCTTTTATTTTAAAACTTTGCGGAAAAACTTATCCTTACAATCCATATGAAAACCTTGTTGTTATCTATTCCTAAGCAATATAAATATCATACCTCTTAAGTAATAGCCCAAAATTCCGATCACCGAACCATGCGATTGAAATCCATCTTCGCGATCAGAATCAACATGTACTTAATAGAGTTAGACAATGGACTTTACCTGAAGTAGAGCCAAACTTATTGACTTTAACATCCTTAGGTAAATTTGGCAGCTTCGCAACCAATGCCCCTTCTTTTGGCAATAGTTACCTATGGACCCTTGATAATGGGACTATCTCAAACTTAGCCGCTCTCTTTACCATTTGGTCAACCGAGTTGACTATGGCCGATCCCTTTCCATTGGGAAGAGAGAGCTTTACTGGATATCCAATGTCATCATTGTCAATGTCCACATCGTTTTAGGAAGTTGATCTTAGCAAATAGATAAGATCATTAAGGGTCTTGTCTTAGTCTGTTTCATAGGATTCCCAAAAGATCTCACTATGTGACTTAGAAAGTAGTTGAGCCACCCACTTTCTCAAGCCTTTGACACCCAACTCTCCCGGCTTGTCAATATGTGACTACATCTCCAAGATGTGATCACACCTAGACCTTGCCTTGCCAATAGGGCTTGAGTGACCTTAAACTTTTTAGGAACTTGTGGGTTAGGGAGAATAATTGGAGGAGGTGAAAGAGGTATGATTTCCATGGGACATCATCTTCATTTAGGAAAGCTTATTTCAAGAGATTTGGGAAGATCATAAATGTCTAAACCAGACATCTTTAGGGAGATATTCAAGATAGTTGATTTTAAGTCCTTAATATGACACCCAATATGAAATATTAAGGCTAGGACCCTACAAACTATTTTATAACTTAGAAGAGAGATGCCGTAATCCAAGCTATAAAATATTTGAAGGTAGGTGAATGACGATTCACCAATTTCCACCAAGATAAACGAAATGTATTATTAGGTTTTAATTGGTTTTGAAACTCCTAGATCTTTGATATTCATTGAACTGTTCAATGGCATGTTTCAATCTCGAGTGTGCCCTTCAGGTTTTGTGACTGGGATGCCGAGGATCACAAAACAAGGTGTGAAGTAACCATGCAAATTACTTGGTACCCTTAAGTATTTACCCCTCAATCGATGTGCCGGTTAACCACACACGCTCCATCGATACTATGATAAACATTAAGTTACCCTTTTCCTACCTTGTTAAATACGAGTTAGTGTGCCGGTTAACCACACACGCTTCACTAACCGACTTAAACAAAGTGCAAAGTGTAATTTCATGGATTAGCACCTTATTCACATTTTCCTAAGTAACTAAGATTGGGTATTATTAAGAGTTTAGTTACTTAGTATTTATCATTAATACTTTTAATGAAGGGAGAATTATAGTCCTGTCAAACCCGTTCGGCTAACGACCCTCCACCGGTCAAGGAAGCGGTGGGTGAGAGTGGACACCCATTAAACTGCCATTTTATAGGCAGTAACCTTATACCCCCCTTATAGACCGGCTTCGTGAATGAGGCCTACTAACGGTAAGTCTGACTTTACTCTTATACATATATATAAATATTATTAACTTATAATATTGTAAAGTATAAGGGCTGAATTTTAACTTTTAAAATTCTAAAGGGCTAACTTGGAATTAAAGTATTCATAAGAGAAAACTTTTCAAATTCCAAAACTTGAGGGCATGTTTTGAAAATATTCAAAACTAATTAATTCCATAACTTATGTGTTTAAAGTAGTTTTAATCCAAAAAATCTTCAAGTTCCATAACTTGAGGACAAGTTATGGAAGACTTTAAACTGATAAAAGAATGTAACTTTTTCTTTATTTGTAACATATGGAATTAATTAAGGTTACACATTTTAATGATTTAATGAAGTGACTCTTGAACCTCCATAACTTGAGGACAAGTTATGGAGTCATCAAAGCATTCAATGAAAACAAGACTCTTCATTTTTGTAACCTATGTTAACTTTTATGAGTTTTAAGATTCATAAATGTGACTTTTAAGTTACATAAACATATTTTATGAACTTCTTTTGGATTAATTTGGATTAAAACCAACTATCACATAATTTTTTCCATTAATCTAAATTCACTCATAAAACAAGGTAACACAAAAAACTTTTGGTGATCCATAACTTATTCTTAAGTTATGGAATTCTTTAAAACATTAACACAAAATTTTGTAACTCCATAAAAACTTTGAATCAATTTTTTTTAAAACCTTTTCATATCCATAACTTATGGAGGTTTCAAAAAATAAAACTCTTTAGATCAAACTTTTAAAACTAATAAAATAATCATATCATTTTATCTTTTATTAAATTGACCTAATTCAACTCATAAAGCAAATTATTCAAATTTTACAAATAATTAGTTTTTCACAAGAACAAGTAATTATCTTAAAATTTGACAAACTTCATGTTTTTTTTTCTTTTTGTTTTTCAACTTTGAAAATAAAATATTTGCATCAATATAACAGAAAACAACCAGTCTCTGATACCACTGTTGGGTTTTGAGCATTCTAACACTCCTAAGTGTACATGCAACCCTAAATACCTTGGATCTATGTTTTCTCTATTATACATGCAAATATGAACTTTCCATGGTATTCATCCTAACTAGCATAATAATATGATTCACATGAATATATATCAAGTTAGAATTACATACCTCTTTGATGTAGAAAGTCTTCATGAAGCTTGAGTGCCTAGTGGCTCAAGTGTGACACCTCAAATGGTTCACACAACACCAAATACACTTGGAATAACTTGAGAGAAACTTGAACACTCCATGAAATCGTTTAGACCTCTCACACACACACAGTGCACGATTTCTTGAGCCATGGGATTCTTTTATATGGTGGCTATTAGGGTTACACCATGTAACTCATGACTTTACCCATTCCTTATGCTCCATGGATTTTAACCTCCATGGAGTATCCATGGGTCACCCCATGGACTTAGTCCAACATAAGGAATCTTGGATCACAAGCCCACATATATAAGAATGAATGATTTACACAATCAACTCATATATTTAATTAGTCTCCTTTTGATCACTTAATTAATTCCAAATTAATTCTTGATCAATACGAATTAAATAACCTTATTAATATATTAGAACTTATAATATATTAACAAACCTTAAGTGTTATTTCTCTTATTTTAGTCTATCCAAATGTATGATGCCATGCAACCCAAATGGATCATGTCGGGTCGGGTCAAGTCTTACCAATTATAGTTATGGACTTAGACATTAATCCAACACTTATTGCTACATAATACACCCTATCGTATCCACTCTCCTGATATCTTCTGAAGCACTAACTTTAAAACACTCAAACTTATTCCAAAAAGTTTGAAAGTTAGTAGAAATAGTTTTAACTCATATTGAAGTGGATGGTTGAACAGAATGGAAAGTTTTGGGTTGTCACATAAAGGGCCCACACACATTGGTGTGTATGAGATCCAATAGACCCTCACCCCTTTCACAAGTGCCAGTAAAGGGTGACTTGGTCATCTTCCCAAGTAAACAAGATTCACACGTGTCATCGTCCCTAAGGTCGAATGACTCCAACACTCCATCCTTTTGGAGTTGGGCTATGCGTTTCTTGTTGACATGGGCAAGGCGACAATGCCATAAGCATGCTTTGTCTATACTAGTAGACGAATCAATATTCAAAACATTATTTCTTAAATTGTCAACAACCATCACAGATTCATAAATTCCATTACAAGGTAATGCATTGAAATAAAAGACAACATTCAAATAAACATTAATAGAACCATTACTATTATCAAAAGAATATCTGAAACCTTGTCTAAACAACTTATGAAATGAAATAGTGTTTCTTGCCATGTCTGGAGAATAATAGCAATTGTTTAAATCTATCCCTAACGCATTACTCAACACTAAAGAAGAAACACCGAATTTGGTCACAGGCGACGATCTTCTGTTTCCCATAATCAGGTTCATCTTTCCATGTTCCACCTCCCTACTTATTTTTAGGCCCTGCATATCAGAACAAATGTGGTAACCACACCCTGTATCAAGAACCCATGAAGTAGCAAATGATGAGTTATTAGATTTAATAGAATACATAGCTGCAAAGGTGGGCTTAATCTTCCCATCCTTTATATCTTGCAGATACTGAGGGCAGCTTCGTTTCCAGTGGCCCTTTTGGTGATAATAGAAGCACTCTACTTCCTTGGGATCGGATGAGGGTTTAGCAGGGGCTGCTTTGGTCACACTTGAGGACGAACCATCACGGGGCTTACCTTATGGTGGCTCTTACATGGAGCCTTCCTCTTTTTACCCTTTCCTTGACTTATTGCCATCACAGGAGCGGCCACAACAGGGGATGGTGCAATGGATTTGTCTTTGAGGTTGCTCTCAGCAGTCCTCAAGAGTCCTTGGAGCTTGCTCAAGGAGACCTCCTCCTTGTTCATGTGGTAGGTCATCCTAAACTGGTTGTAGTAGGAGGGAAAGGAGTGGAGGATTATGTCGATAGCCAAATCCTCATCAAACTTAACATTAAGTCTGAAAAGACGATCAACATACCTCTGAATTTTCTGTAAATGAGAGGTTAAGGATTCTCCACTCCCCATCTTAGCAGTGATCATGTTAGTAATGATCTCATAGCGCTCTTGCCTCGCGCTCTGGTGATACCTGTCCAGCAAATCCTGATTCATTTCATACGGATACATGTCCTCATAGGACTTTTGGAGTTCGAGGTTCATGGTGGCCAGCATGATGCAGTGAACTGTTGTAGCATCACGCTCGTGGGCCTCAAAGGCGGCCAACTCTTCAGGAGTAGTAACATCTGGGATGATCTTTTCAAGCTTTTCATCGAGGACATATTCTTTGTCCTCGTAGCGTGTCATCATGTGAATATACCTCATCCACTCGTTGAAGTTTGACCCATCAAATGTCACTTTCTGATACAGGTTCATCAACAAGAATGACCCAGAAGCGTTGTTGTTGTTGTTTGCAGACATCTGAAAAAGAAAGGAACAAAGTTTGATTAGAAATGAATCCCTAATTAAACACCCAAATGAGAAATTAGGGCTAGGATCCAACAACATTATTTACAACTTAGAAAGGGATGTCGTACTCTAAAAGTAAATAATTTGAAGGTAAGTGAATGACGATTCACTAATTCTCACCATGAAAAACGAAAAAGAAATTTCGGTTTTAAATGTATTGAAAACTCCTAGATCTTTGAGATTCATTGAACTTTTCAATGGCATGTTTAAATCTCGATATGCACTTCAAATTTGCGACTGGGATACCGAGGATCGCAAACAAGTTGTGAATAACCATGCGAATTAACATGGTGCACTCAATGTCTCTATCACCAAATCAATGTGCCGGTAAACCACACACGCTCCATTGATCTATGACAAACATCGAGTCACCCTTCACTACCAATGTCATCCCCAAATTGATGTGTCGGTTAACCACACGCGCTCGATCAACGTTTGACAAGGGTACGAAGTGTAATTCCATGGATTAGCATCATTTTCACATTTTACCCTAAAGTAACTAAGAATGGGAATTTGTAAAACATGTAGTTACTTTGTATCTTACATTATACTTTTAATGAGGAGAGGGTTTCCCTATCCTACCGGTTAGGCTAACGACCCTCCACCAATCAAGTAAGCGGTGGGTGTGAGTGTACACCCATCAAGCGCCATTTTATAGGCAGCAACCTTATACCCACCTTATAGACTGACTTCATGAATGAGGCCTACTAACGGTAAGACTAGCAGTTTAAGTTATACATATATATATATATATATATATATATATATATATATATATATATATATGTATATATATATATATATATATAAATTAAGCTTGTAATAATATATAATAGTATAGGTTTGAATTATAAACTTGTAAAATTCTAAGGGTTTGAAATTTAAATTATTCAATATTAAACTTTTAATCACAAAATTCAAATTTCAAAACTTGAGGGCAAATTTTGAACTTTTCAAAACATAAGGGATCAAATAACAAATAATTTAAATTAAACAATTAATTTCATAATTATCTATATTTGACCTAATCTTATTTTAGTCATAAGATAATTACCAAATAATTTTAAATAATCCATATTTATCATATAAGCAACCAATATTCAAAAGATTTGAAATTATCTATTGTTTTGGCAAGGATAATCATTTAATTAAGATAAAATTCGGATTTTAACTTCAAAAAACAATTTAGGCATCAAATCCAAGTCAAAACAACAACTAAATCCCGAAGTACCCTCTGCCTGACGCACGGGCTTGCCAAGTTAGCTCTGAACTCGCCGAGTAGGGGCCAACTCGCCGATTCCAAATACTGACTCACCGAGTTGAGTCAGGCAAAGGCAAAAAACTCGATTTTCAGCAAGCAAAACAGTTAATCATCACATACAATTGAAACCAATCAAGTCTCTGATACCACTGATGGGTTTTATGCATAAGAACAATCCTATGTGCTCATACAAACCCTAATGCTTGGATCTAGATTTCTCTATTGTACATGCTTTGATTCCAAGACTTACAAACCTAGATCTATCATATATAATTCGAAATTATCATAAAGAAAACAAATCTAAGTGGTTTACCTCTTTCAAGTAGCTTGAATCCTTGTAATCTTCTTGATCTTGAGCTTAGAGTCACAATTGTCACTCCTCTAATCGTTCACAAACCCCACAAGCAAGAAGGCAATATGAGAGAGGGTGAGAGATGCTAGAAATTAGCCCTAGGGTTCCCTTGGAATGTAGTGTAGCCGATTTCCATAGCCTAGGGGTCTTATTTATACTTGCAGGCTACTAGGGTTTTAGTCTAAACCCTAATGGACAGCTTAGCCACCAAGAAGCCCAATGAACCTTCTGGAATAAGGACTTAGACGAAAATATGATGGATCCCCATCATAATTTCGTTCCCCCTTAAGTCCATTAGGTTTCCTTAACCCAAAACTCAACTATCATACATTTGACAGTTTATACCCCTTTATTTAATTAATCTCTTTTAGTCACCAAATTAATTCCTAACTAATTTATGACTAATACTAATTAAATAAATATGATTTCTCCTTTAATATACTATTCTTATAATATATTAATAAACCATAATATTCTCTCTTTCTCCTTAATTTACCTTGTTAAGTTGCTTTGGAGAAGGCAGCCCAAAAGGACCATGCACAACCGGGTCAAGTACATACCAAATATAGTTACGGGCTTAGACACTATTCCAACACTTCCCAAATCCCATGGAAAAGGTTTTCTTGCTCAAAGTGAAAGCCTGTTACACAATGAAGGTGAAAAATCGATCCCTGCATTGTGGACAAGCTTGGTTTCACTTCCTCCACCTCCTCCTGTTGTTCTCCCAAACCCACAAGATCGAAGAGTTGAAAAGTTCAGAATCACTCAAGCCCTGTTGGTAATGAAACATGAAGATGGAAAATCCGTGTGTGCTCACGTCCTAGGGATGAAATCACACATGGATAGGTTGGCAATGTTGGGTGCATCTTTTCCAAAGAGGTTGGTTGTAGACTGGGTTCTTCAGTCACTCCCTAAATCATATGATAAGTTCATAAGAGAGTATTATATGATGGATCTTAACGCGACCCTCATTGACCTTACTTACATGCTTATTGCTGCTGAATCCAGGATGATTTGGCAAAGTAATGGAGCATATTTTTCTGGTAATTCAACCAACCATGCTTCCATGGTCGCTCCAGGAGAAGCCACCTATTTCTGCTGCCAAGAGAAGGGGCGTTGGATACGAAGCTGCCCAGAGGACCTGAAGAATCTAAGAGATGGGAGAGTCAAGAAGTATGACTCTACTTTAGGTAAAATCCACTATCTAACTCCATTAAGTTCCTATTCATTGATTGTTAATACATAATGTGATAAGATTACATTTGAATGTTTTGCATGATCAGAGAAAAGAGAGGAAGCTTGATGGAAGAGCAAGATGAATCTGATCACGAAGAAATGGATCACGATCGCATGGATTCAAAGATCAGATTTTGAACTTAGAAAGTTATGATAGATCTGTTAGGAATATTTGATTACATAGTTTTTCAGTTGATTTTGCATTGTAAGGACATGTTTTCCGCTGCTTTTATGAATAAAATAATTTTTTTGATTTGTCTTTTATATATATATATATATATATATATATATATATATATATATCCTTGCAATGAAATCGTTGTGAAAAATTGATGTTTGTGTATTTCTATAAATGGATGTGATTCTTAGTTATGTTATTTATAGTAGTGTCAAAATTTTCTAAGGAAAGATTCCCATCACCCAAGTTTCAATTGGACATAAACTTGGAATCATATGATTTGAATCATGTGATGTATGGAAATCTTGGTACTTAGGAAATTAAGACTAATTCCTAGATCACACAAGTATGTGAGTCAAGTGAACGACTAAAGGACTAGAACACAATGTTGTGCACGAGTCAAATCCACCACAAATAACAATAAGACTATTCGTCATAATTTACCAAAAGGTCTAGTAAATGTGGTTATACTTACAAGATTAAGTGTAATTCTGTAGCATTGAAAAATTTCAATGAATGGCCGAACGAATAAGAAGTGTTGAGTATTTGAGATATTGAAACTGATATGACATATTTGGTTATTTAGGGAAGCCTTTTTAGGGTTAATCATTTTATGATTCCTTACGGTGCCTTTACAGTAGAAGTTCTTAATCGAGCTCTGCTAAGGCATTAGTTTTATATTAGGCATTTATTTTATATTTATGGTAGATATTTATTGTTCCCTATAAATAATCATTAGGTTTACTTTTGGTGTAAGCTTTTTACAAGATTAGGGTTTTTCTCTGTAAGTTCATGAGATAATCAATATACAAAAACCCTTTATCAGATTACTTGCATATTATGGTGATTGATTCTTGATTGTTCATGATATTCCGCATTCGTCATCTCAGATTTATTCCTAACAAGAAGAATCAATTAGACAGAAAGATAAAACTTTCTCCAATCTAAGAAGAAGGGAGAGTACTTTTGTATCGGATTTTATGATCGTCTTAATGATTAAGAACCATATCACAATTGATCCTGTAAGGACATCTTAGTGCACTAGTATGGCTAAGAAGAGGAATTGGAAATTGTTGAAATGGTTAAATCAAAAGGACGAGTCATACTTCGTTCCAAAATCAAGTCTTAGAATCGTACTCCAAGATTGTGAATTGAGTGACACACACTCATCAAATGTGAAGTAGAAAATTGTTTTCTTACTCTTGCACGTTTGAAATTGGTAAGTTGTGATGTCTTGGAGAAGACAAAGACCAACTAAGTGATGAGTTTTGAGCATTCTAACACTCCTATTGTCACACCCCGCTAAAGCAGAAACACGAAGCGTGACAGTACAAAGGGTTTCATAGCAAAAGTTTAAAGACAACACCAACCATAGTATTAAAAATCATTACAAATTTACAACGGGTTTGAACAACTTTTAAAAGAAATTACAATGTAAATTGAAATACAACACATGCGAATGCTCCTAAAAGTGAAGTGTCCCTAAGTGCCAATTACTCGATGATTCCTGAAAAAACATGTAAAACGAGCGTCAACTATAAAAATAGTTGGTGAGTACTCACAGATTAAAAATAATATTGGTTTCAAGAATCAAATTAAAAGTTTTGATAAAAGTTTCCATAAATAAAAGTATATTGCTAAAATGAGTTTTCAAGAATCAAAATAATATTCGTTGTTACAAGGAGCAAACAATTTCATTGCTAAAACAAGTATATAAGTTTTTAGTAATAAAAGTTCGTTGCTATAATGAGCATAAAAGTTTCGTTGCTAAAATAAGTATACAAGTTTCATTGCTAAACTAAGTATACAAGTGTCGTTGCTAACATGAGAATACAAGTTTCACGTGTGCATAAAGTTTCGTATGTGCATCAAGTTTCCATTCATGAGTTCACAACCCAAGCCTAATGACCGAATCGTGCCCTATTGACTACTATGTGTATCGCAAACATAATGTATAAAATGGTAAAATGCACTCAAGCGAATCGTGTGAGTGAGGAGTTGTCTACCTCCTGATAGCGCTATCCATAATAACCATAGGCTCAAAAGAGTTAATGAGTTGTGTCTAGAGATTCCAGGGACTTAACCGCAATACAGTCCTCATGAGTTAAAGTAACACACACATACATACGAAATATAGCAACCAAGTCTCATACGAGTCAAAATAAGTACAATGAACATAAAAAGTTTAGGACATGCTTTTCCACCCCCAAAACATAAAAACCGAAAATAGGGGGAGTGGTGAATACTCACAATATGCATTGAGATGATGCAAATGATGCCTTGAGCTAAGTTCCACTCGTACCACTATCGATTCCTACAATAATGGTATTCGCTAGTGAGTCTCTAATCGAAATCTAACACTAGTATACTTACTACTACAATAGAATTACGCCAATAATGTGTCAAAATTTAATATTGATAAGTTACAAACATTTTTCTGTGAAAATTAAATTTCAAAGAATCAATTGTTATATAACAATTTAAGTGGATTTTTCCCATTATTGAAATGCTAATATTTAACATTTTAAGAGGTGTTCTAATGATTAAATATTCAAAAACTAAATAAATTTAGTTATAAAATTTCCCAAAGTTTTCATTTCAGTTTTAATTGAAGTCAATGACCTCAAGATAAATTCTCTTGTATTTTTGATTTGTCGGACTATTTTTCACGATTTTAGTTTCTTGAATAACCATAAAATCATAACAAAAGACTAAAAAGTTAATAAATATTACCAAAATTCAGATTTTGGTTCTAAATGTTTTGAAAGACTTCTAGATAACTTTTCTTGGATTATGGATATGTATAACCATTTTTCATATATTTAATTCTCTAAATAGATACAAATTCATGAAAAATAGAAATCAGTTTCCAAAATTACCCAAACTTTTTGTATTACTGTTGATAAACATTATTAAGCTGTTAAAAATATAAAAATTGATTTCTAAACTGTTTTACCAAATTTTATGATTTTTTAGCATTTATTCTAATAAAAATTGAAATAAATAGGAAACAGTTTCCCAAATTGCCCAAAATTTTTGTAACACTTTTATTGTACATGTAGAAGATTTAAAAAATATAAAAGATATTTTTAAGTTAGTCTTTATATTTTTATTTGTTTTATCCTCTTAAATAATCATTAATTAAGCTAAAGTAAATTACCAATTTTTTTTAAAGTTCATTTACAGTGTAAATAATCTTGGAAAAATCCCAAAGTTGGTTTTTATCTACTGGAATCCGATTTTGTGTATTTAAGTGTATTTAATCTTAGAAAATAGGAGAAAAATAGTATACAGAAGAGAAAAATCATCAAAATGTTTATGTAGCCTCCTAATGTACTACAAGGTGTTTTGGTAAATTTTCATAATTTTTGAATGAGTAAAAATAGTTTTCCTGTTTTTAGTCTATTATAAATACAAAAATCAAAGAAAAATAGGAATACATTATAAAAAATTCTGAAAATATTTTTCTAAGTCTTCCACATAGATTATAAGCTGAGAAAATTATTATATACCCTTTTCAGATTATCTAAAGTGTTTTTATGATTTATTGGGGGCTAAACAAAAATAAAATTGAAAACCACGCTAAACAGTAACAAAAATAGATGAAATTTAATGAGAAGTCTTTGCTTAGCACAGGAGTCATCCAAGAATTTACCTAGGATTTATAGACCTCATAAACTATTTTATATGATTTATTGCCATATATTATTCAAATAATTATAATAATTCGAGCAAAACGAATTATTTTCTGAAAATTTGTAGAACATCTCATTTTGTTGGTAGGAATCTGGGAGAAATCGGATTTGGTCAGAAAAGGAGTTTTAGATATTTATTTGGAAATAAATCCTTCATGAACATATTTGAAAGCTTTTAACAACATACTTTGATGATCTAGCTTCTAAGATTGAAGATAATCACATGCATGTTTGTTTGAAGACCATTCATGAATTTGAAATGTTCAAAAATCGTTTTTTTATGGAAAACATTGGATGCATGTGGTGTTTTTCGCACAAAACTTGTAGAAAAAGTGCATTATGTTGATTTTGACTTAGGTTTGATCCTTGGATTTCACCATTTACAACATGTATGTTGTTTTAGGGTGAAATTATACCACCACCATCATCAAAACCGTGAGTTTGAGCAAGTGTTCATGATTGTTCATAAAGAAGGGTGTAGAAGAATGAGAAGTGCAAGAAAAACCTTTAAAACAAGAAAGAAAATTGAAGGAAAACGAAGGATTTTCGGGTTTACCTTTAAGAACACTCCTAGATGATGAACATTTCGAGTTTAAGGAGTGTTTTTGGGTCCTATCTTCTGGAAATTTCGTGGTTCATAGATAGAGGAGGAGAGAAAATGTGTGTGAGAGTGTGAGATAGAAATGAGAGAGAGAGAGAGAGAGAGAGAGAGAGAGAGAGAGAGAAGCGAAGGAGATAGAGTGTGAGGGTGATGAATGATTAATGTTTGTTGGGAAGAGATTTCTTGGGAGGTGGAGTCCGAATTTAAGAGGGATTAGAGAGGGTTTTAAGATGCTTTTAAAGCTTTACTTTGAATAAATATGGCCTCCTAATCATTTTTATAAAAATCATCTTTAGTTTTTATAAAATTCATCTTTAGTTTTTACAAGGTTCAATTGTATTTTGTCTTATAAATTAAGGGTAATGTCAATGACATAAATTTTTTTATTTTTTTATTTTTCTTGAATGGATTTTCATAATTTTTATTATTATAAGATAATTTTATAAGGTTCATAATTATTTTTATAAAAACTTTAAGGTTAAAGTTTATAACTATGAGTTTTTATGGCTTTTAGGGTTTTTGGAGTTTAATAAATCTTTGGATATCAAAATGAATTGAATCTTTGAGAATTCAAATTATTTATGGTATTATAACTCTTTTATAGTTATAAATAATGTCTGTAATTTATTTTTATCGGTTTATTGGCATTCTATGTAGTGATTCCGAGATTTAAGCGAAATTGAGGAATCAAGTATACTAGTCCTACTCTTCAACTTTGACTTAAGTTTCTATGAGACTTTGAACTAACTTTTACTTCTAGGTCAAGTGCATGATGTGTGTATATGATTCATGAGATGTTGTTCGAGTCAAAGAGTGACCCAAATATGGATAGTCACTACAGCTCAGTAGATGTAGAATTCACATATCAATGTGAAATCTAAGCACATTATCCATTGTTTCTAATTGTTTCCAAGTTTCTAGTTACTAAGTCTAGTATGTGTCGTGCCTATACGTGCAACTAAGTTTATTCAAATCTAGAACCGAGTCGAATTTTGACGGTTGTCACAGTCTCCCCCGGTTGAAAGAATTTTGTCCCGAAATTCAATTCGTGACGTATTCTATTAGAACTCAACCGAATACAATTGTATAGTTGGAGAGGTGTTGACTTGAAGAGCTCTTTGATTATTTTGGGTTAATTCCTCAAGGGAAAAACCCAATTCTTTTTGCTATCAATAATTTAGTGTTTCCTTAATTCGAGTTCTACTGCTTAGATTGCGAGAAATTAGGATCATGGAAATCATGATCCGACCATGGCGACCTAGTTGAAAATATTATCTAGTTAGATATTATCTGAATTAAGAGAGCGGTATAAGTTTCGATGATGCACCAACTACACTGAGGGTTAAATCCACATTGATCTTTAAGTTGCATTCTAAATTAGCACTAAGTGTAACTTTGTCGCTTAAAAAAAGAAGAGATTAGGAACAATTTGTTCACTTCCGGGTTGGCTACTACATCTGGAAAAGATATATTTTGAAATAAGAAGGGGTAGCACAAATGAAAATAAATGATCAAGGGTAAGTTCCTAAAGATACGTACTTAGGGTAGGCAACGAAGTTTTGCTACCTCTCGAATGTAAAGGCTTTTTAAGTGTCGTCTACAAAATAAGTTACGAAATGATTGAGGATCTCCGAGGCTATAATTACTACTACGATTACTCTTACAATAATAGAACTATATTCGAAGAATATATATAATTAGAGAGTCATTTTTTCTAATGAAGGCAGTGAAAGTTTATCATATTTTAAATCACATTGTGTAGATAGCATTTTAAGTGTTTAGAAGTGATAGAAATCTCACTGTTATCAAAATGTGTGTTTAGAAATGATAACTAATCTCATTATTATCAAAATGTGTAATAATTCCAAGATAATGAATATATATGTGTGGCAATCAAACGATTTATTAAAAAAAAAAAATTTAAAGTTAAATGTTTAAGTCATCATTAAGTGAAATTTTTTTTTATAGAAATATTGATATTATGTTTTTTGTAAAAATTGACTAATTGTATAAGTCAGGACAAATACAAGCTTACGAGTCATAATATTTATGAAAACAAAGTTGAGAGTTTAGGAACTCAATGAAGATTATAAAGTAGAATGTTATTTTAAGAAAGGTGTAAAAATATCGATCATTGAAAATAGTGGAATCTTAATTTAGTGTTTCTACAAAAACAATCATTTTGAGAATATATAATAGTAAGATTCAAGACTTTTGATGTATTTAAAGAAAATAAGAAGCATAATAAAATGTATTATTTCACCTATATTTTTCGGATTTAGAAAAAATGATAAGAACAATGGTATTCATCTTGTGTACTAATTGTAAGAAAAATACAATGAAAATGATATTTTAAATCAGGTTTCCGAATTTAGAACGAAAGAGCAAATGTAAATAAGGATCACTTGTTCATAGTAGATTTCAAAATAAAAACAAGATGTATATGATAAAAGGCGTAATTGAATATATCAAAGTTGACTAAATCAAAATTATGTCTCACGACTATACATGTATTAATCGCTCAAAACGAAAGGGTAGACTTCTAGTCTTTATGTGTACGAACATGATACCACGAGAAGCAAAATAGGCAGAAACAAAGTTAGACAATGTATTATGTTACTATCATGGGCGTGCGAGATCTAAAATCAGAAGGAGAGCGAGAAATCAAGTTCGGGGGAAAGAAAAAGGAAGATAGCGGCGATAATGATTGCTATTGTTAAAATTATAAGAACAATGCCTATAGGTAGATTTAAAACCAGGTTGAGACATATTTCAAACTTAAATTTTTGATGTATGTTGATGATTAGATAGACATGTGGGAGTTTTAAAGTGTTTCCTAAAAATTTATGAGTTATCTATTAAGTTAAACTCCACGTGTGAATAAGAAGAAACACTAAAACTTGTACTTGAAAATCAGACAGTTTTGACCTTTTTGACTGGGGTCCAACAATGGTTTAAACAGATAAGGTAAAGAATTAACATATTTAGAAGAATAATTGTGCATTGTCAAAAGTACGTCACTGGAAGTTTAAAAGTGAACACTAAGTTTTGCAATGTTGTAAGTTTTATAAACATGGATTATAAAACTAATTTGAAATAAAATAAACAAATGATGTGTGTTAGAAATTTAGGAATTAGAGATATCTTAGAAACATATGTGAAGTAGAAAGTTGTAAAAATATCATGTTGGGATTCAAGAAAACACATTTAAGTAAGGTATAGTGCCTAAATGAGAAAGTGATCAAAAGAGTCAAAACAAAAGCGGTTTGAAAGATCCGATGAAGCTTTTACACGTAATATGAACTTCAATGTCATATGTCTATGTTTTATAGCATAGAATTTAAACACTTTTATAAAAAAACAATGTTTCTAAGTTTTTCAAAAACGTGCCAAAATGGTAATCAAGGTTTAAAATGGTTTCTATGCCCCTTAAAAGCACATCTATCCATTGAAATGGATTTGAAATGAAATTGTAATAAGAAGGTAAAAACCAATATTGGTTAAATTGAGTTTTGAAGAAAAGCGTTAAGTTAAAGCAAGTTGTCAAAAGAGTTTTAGCGAGAATATGGCTTAAATTGTTAGGAAATATCTACTAAGTTGATTGAAGTGGTTATAAAATATTTTATTGATGATAGATAAAACCGATGAAGCGAAATAATTTTTTGATGGAAGATTAAGAAGCAAGGAATAAGTATATTAGTGCAGCTGATCGTACCTAAATACTAAGGCGAGTACAAGGCGAGTATAAGACGAGTACCGATGTCTTTTTCCCTAAGATAAAGGGAAGAAAAATTGTTTGAAAAACGTTTTATGGTGTCAATTCAGTTTCGTGGCCTTTTATAGAGGTCAAAGGGATATCCTATGTTAAGTTTTAAGGTCAAGGTGGAAACAACGTAGAGCTAAATCGTAGCACAGTAATAAGGTCTCACGTATAGGTTAAACCTCCGTGTCTCCTTGTGAGTGGAATCCAGAATGCCCGCCAATGGTATCCAAGTGATTACTTAGTGGCGACTCATCTACCTCCTTACGCAATCCTCCAATTTTCATTTGTGTCGGTATCGAAACGCTTTTTCATAGTTGTAATTCTAGTACAAAGACGATGAAGAGGTATTGAGGAATAATTGGTATAGGTTTCGACTTATGATTATTACTAGTGTATACCTAGCTACTATCCTTACATCTAAAGTCAATAGCTACCAAGGAATACTCATTCTCAGTACTAAGTGCATTGCTCATAGAGTGGCTAGTGTTATAACCTAAGTGGTTAACCTAGCACTTGATAAGGGATAAGAATATTTCTAAATAAAGGCATTGTGGTAAAAGTGCACTTAGTTTCTAAGTGTACCTATATGAATGCCTATAATATGCAATGCCCGTATGCACACCGAAAAACATTGTTTTTCAAAAGTTCAAGCAGAAAATCGTTTTGAACATAATTCTACTATAATCGTTTCAAGCCTCGCATTAAGTTTCCTTAATTAAGCATAGTTGGCCAGGCTATATTTAATTAAAGTCCAATAATGCGTACTCAAATTAGTTATACCAGTAGTATGTTCAGTATTTTAAAAACGTTTAGAATTTTTTTGGCTATAGTTGTGGTTTTCCAAAGGAAAACCAGTATTCTCTATAACCTTCGGCTCTGATACCATTTCTGTCACACCCCGCTAAAGCGGAAACACGAAGCGTGGCAGTATAAAGGGTTTCATAGCAAAAGTTTACAGACAACACCAACCATAGTATTAAAAATCATTACAAATTTACAACGGGTTTGAACAACTTTTAAAAGAAATTATAATGCAAATCGAAATACAACACATGCGAATGCTCCTAAAAGTGATGTGTCCCTAAGTGCCACTTACTCAATGATTCCTGAAAAAGCATATAAAACGAGCGTCAACTATAAAAATAGTTGGTGAGTACTCACAGATTAAAAATAATATTGGTTTCAAGAATCAAATTAAAAGTTTTGATAAAAGTTTCCATAAATAAAAGTATATTGCTAAAATGAGTTTTCAAGAATCAAAATAATATTCGTTGTTACAAGGAGCAAACAATTTCATTGCTAAAACAAGTATATAAGTTTTTAGTAATAAAAGTTCGTTGCTATAATGAGCATAAAAGTTTCGTTGCTAAAATAAGTATACAAGTTTCATTGCTAAACTAAGTATACAAGTGTCGTTGCTAACATGAGAATACAAGTTTCACGTGTGCATAAAGTTTCGTATGTGCATTAAGTTTCCATTCATGAGTTCACAACCCAAGCCTAATGACCGAATCGTGCCCTATTGACTACTATGTGTATCGCAAACATAATGTATAAAATGGTAAAATGCACTCAAGCGAATCGTGTGAGTGAGGAGTTGTCTACCTCCTGATAGCGCTATCCATAATAACCATAGGCTCAAAAGAGTTAATGAGTTGTGTCTAGAGATTTCAGGGACTTAACCGCAATACAGTCCTCATGAGTTAAAGTAACATACACATACATACGAAATATAGCAACCAAGTCTCATACGAGTCAAAATAAGTACAATGAACATAAAAAGTTTAGGACATGCTTTTCCACCCCCAAAACATAAAAACCGAAAATAGGGGGAGTGGTGAATACTCACAATATGCATTGAGATGATGCAAATGATGCCTTGAGCTAAGTTCCACTCGTACCACTATCGATTCCTACAATAATGGTATTCACTAGTGAGTCTCTAATCGAAATCTAACACTAGTATACTTACTACTACAATAGAATTACGCCAATAATGTGTCAAAATTTAATATTGATAAGTTACAAACATTTTTCTGTGAAAATTAAATTTCAAAGAATCAATTGTTATATAACAATTTAAGTGGATTTTTCCCATTATTGAAATGCTAATATTTAACATTTTAAGAGGTGTTCTAATGATTAAATATTCAAAAACTAAATAAATTTAGTTATAAAATTTCCCAAAGTTTTCATTTCAGTTTTAATTGAAGTCAAGGACCTCAAGATAAATTCTCTTGTATTTTTGATTTGTCGGACTATTTTTCACGATTTTAGTTTCTTGAATAACCATAAAATCATAACAAAATACTAAAAAGTTAATAAATATTACCAAAATTCAGATTTTGGTTCTAAATGTTTTGAAAGACTTCTAGATAACTTTTCTTGGATTATGGATATGTATAACCATTTTTCATATATTTAATTCTCTAAATAGATACAAATTCATGAAAAATAGAAATCAGTTTCCAAAATTACCCAAACTTTTTGTATTACTTTTATTAAACATTATTAAGGTGTTAAAAATATAAAAATTGATTTCTAAACTGTTTTACCAAATTTTATGATTTTTTAGCATTTATTCTAATAAAAATTGAAATAAATAGGAAACAGTTTCCCAAATTGCCCAAAATTTTTGTAACACTTTTATTGTACATGTAGAAGATTTAAAAAATATAAAAGATATTTTTAAGTTAGTCTTTATATTTTTATTTGTTTTATCCTCTTAAATAATTGGAGAATAATTATTAAAAAGCTAAAGTAAATTACCATTTTTTTATAGTTCATTTACAGTGTAAATAATCTGGGAAAAATCCCAAAGTTGGTTTTTATCTACTGGAATCCGATTTTGTGTATTTAAGTGTATTTAATCTTAGAAAATAGGAGAAAAATAGTATAAAGAAGAGAAAAATCATCAAAATGTTTATGTAGCCTCCTAATGTACTACAAGGTGTTTTGGTAAATTTTCATAATTTGTGAATGAGTAAAAATATTTTTCCTGTTTTTAGTCCATTATAAATACAAAAATCAAAGAAAAATAGGAATAAATTATGAAAAATTCTGAAAATATTTTTCTAAGTCTTCCACAGAGATTATAGGCTGAGAAAATTAATATATACCCTTTTCAGATTATCTAAAGCGTTTTTATGATTTATTGGGGCTAAACAAAAATAAAATTGAAAACCACGCTAAACAGTAACAAAAATAGATGAAACTTAATGAGAAGTCTTTGCTTAGCACAGGAGTCATCCAAGAATTTACCTAGGATTTATAGACCTCATAAACTATTTTATATGATTTATTGCCATATATTATTCAAATAATTATAATAATTCGAGCAAAACGAATTATTTTCTGAAAATTTGTAGAACATCTCGTTTTGTTGGTAGGAATCTGGGAGAAATCGGATTTGGTCAGAAAAGGAGTTTTGGATATTTATTTGGAAATAAATCCTTCATGAACATATTTGAAAGCTTTTAACAACATACTTTGATGATCTAGCTTCTAAGCTTGAAGATAATCACATGCATGTTTGTTTGAAGACCATTCATGAATTTGAAGTGTTCAAAAATCATTTTTTTATGGAAAACATTGAATGCATGTGGTGTTTTTCGCACAAAACTTGTAGAAAAAGTGCATTATGTTGATTTTGACTTAGGTTTGATCCTTGGATTTCACCATTTACAACATGCATGTTGTTTTAGGGTGAAATTCTACCACCATCATCATCAAAACCGTGAGTTTGAGCAAGTGTTCATGATTGTTCATAAAGAAGGGTGTAGAAGAATGAGAAGTGCAAGAAAAACCTTTAAAACAAGAAAGAAAAGTGAAGGAAAACGAAGGATTTTCGGGTTTACCTTTAAGAACACTCCTAGATGATGAACATTTCGAGTTTAAGGAGTGTTTTTGGGTCCTATATTCTGGAAATTTCATGGTTCATAGATAGAGGTGGAGAGAAAATGTGTGTGAGAGTGTGAGATAGAAATGAGAGAGAGAGAGAGAGAAGCGAAGGAGATAGAGTGTGTAAGGGCTAGAATGTTGTAATAGTCGAAGGGTCAGTTTGATTGTTATGAAGTATCTGTTGTCTTCGTATATATAGGTCTTCGGATGTATTGTTATTTTACTAAGGCATTATAAATTCAAGTTTTAACTCTTAGTCCTTAGTATTGTTATGCTTTTGTTCTCCTATAAATAGGGGTCTGTAATAGTATTCATTAGAGTCTAGAACGGAGATTTACAGCTTAGTCATTGTATTCTGTAAACTCAAAAGCATAATACGAGCTGATAAAAGATTCTATTTACTTCTCTGTTCTTCTTTTGAAATCATTTACTCAATTCATACTCGAATTACATTCAAACTCGATTCTAAATCTCATCAATTGGTATCAGAGCATGAATCCTTTCTGTGATCTGATTTTCATACGTTCAAAAAGATTTTTGAATCTATTGTTTGATTCAAAAAGTTTCCGTTCTTTTATATGTGAAAATTCTTCTTGATCTAGATCTAGGATCTGATTCTACGAATATTTTTGTGAATCAATTGTTTGTAGTGTGATTCTAATCTGAAATACACAATTTGATTTCAAATTCTCAAAGTTTTCATATTATTGTTGAAGTTTTATTCCGTACCACAATGGCATCATTCAATCTTAACTCAATGACATCATTCTCTCATTTACTTGGATCATCCACAAAGATTTCGATGCTAATTCCAGAATATTACGATCAGTGGGCAGATCGTATGCAAGACTACTTGAACGGACTGGATGAGGATTTATGGAATTGTATTTCAGGAGAAATAAATCCACCTGCAACAGTTCAGTCAATCGGTGCATCTTCAAGCAGTTCAGAGGTTGAAAATCAATCTAATCGTTTAAAACAACTGGAGAAGAAATGCATGAGGGAATTAAGAGGTGCTTTGCCTCCTGTTGTGTACAATTATGTCAGGACATGTACAACAGCTAAAGAAATCTGGAACAATCTCAAAGAAAAATTTCAAGGCAGTGAAAAGACAAAGATCACATCTGTGAAACAATGTCTAGTGGAACTCAAGGATTTCAAACAGAAGGAATCTGAATCCATTGAAGTTTACTATGATCGATTCAACGAGTTAATCTACCGTTGTAATCGTTATGGTATCATAAGGTCATCAATGGAGTTCAACTTGATTTTTGTTATGGGACTTCGAAAGGAATGGAGAAGTGTAAGTATGATGGTGAAAAATCAGCAAAGTTTTGACACTTCGACATTAAATGACTTGTACAATCAGTTGAAATCTCATGAAAATGAGGTTAATGAAATAGCTGAGGAAACGATGGCAAGTCTTGGTGGACCATTGACACTCATTTCGAAGGGTTCAGAAAGAGAGAATGAAAAATTAAAGTCTGATGAAGAAGAAGGTTTTCTGATGAATTCTGAAGATGAGGCTGTTGCATTTTACTCAAACAATCGAGTAAAGAAATTTTTTAAGAAACCTTTTAATACAAAGAACAAGTCATCGGATTCGAAGGGTAATTTTGAAAACAAAAACAGAGTGGATGAAAAGCTAAAAGAAGTAAAGAAGGATTCAAAGAGCGAAATGGAGAAAATGGAAAAGATGTTAAAAGGTGATACGGGGATTAATTGCCATTATTGTAATGGTGCTAATCACTTGGCAGTAGATTGTTTGTTAACAAAGAAGGAAGAAAAGAAAAATAAAACAAAGGATGAAGCTTATTATACAGAGAAGCTGGAGGAAGTGAAGTTAAAGGCAAAGAATTCATCTCTGGTAGCTCATGGAGAAACAGAATCGGATGGTACATATCAAATATGGTCTTCAGGTTCTGATGATGAAGAGATGAAAAATCCATCACATGGAGCCATGTTTGCAAAGATGGAAGAGGATTCAGATGAAGAACAGACTTACGAAGTGCGTGGGCAATGCTTCGTATCGAAGTCTACTGACAAGTCACCGATGACAACAAAGGTACGTAATATTCTTGAATCCTTTAATATTCCTGTTTCTGCATATAATTCTGAATTAATATCTTTTGATGAAGCTGTTACTTACTTTGATTCAATTGTTGTATTTGCTAGCAATGAAGCAAAAAAGTTAAGTGATCAATTACTAGAGACAAGAAAGAAGTTAGATTCAAAAGTCACTAGGATTGATTACTTAGAATTGCAAGTATCGAATATTATGGCAGATAGGGAGAATTTGTCAAAAGAAATAAATTTGTTGTTAGCTCAAAGAAATATTTTTTGTAATTCTGCAAAAAGACTATATGGAAAATTAACTGAATTACACCATTCAAGTGAGATAAGTAAGGAACAACATAGAAAATTGCTACCATTTTTAGCTTATGACAGAGCTAAGGTAGATAATATTTCATATGATTGTGAAAAAGAAATTTCTGATTTTAACAAAGTTCCAGATGATAGGTTTAGATATGGAATTGCTAAAGTCGAAGATGGTCTTGATGCTAACGATTTAGTAAACATTGTGAATGAAACCTTAACAAAATCTGAACATATTCGAATTTTGAAAAAGACTGAGAATTCTACATCTAATTCAAAATCTAATTTCGTTGATATTGAAGATAATTATGATAATATTAGTGAAATTAGTGATTTAGAGGATGTAGATTGTTCTCAATTGTCTGTAATAAATGTAGCAAATTCTTTTAAAGGGAAAGATAAATGTGAAGATTTATTGGTAAAAATTGACACTGATCAACCTTCAACTTCGAAAGTTTGTGATATGGAATTTGTGGAAATACATGATAGTCAAACAGATGATAGTGATAATGAGGAAGAAAGTACAAATTCAAAGACAAATAAAAGTTCAAAAGAAGTTGAAATTCCTCGAGTGGTTGTTGATCAAGTTTATATGGATTCACAAGCGTTTGAGCAAATTCTTAGTGAAAAAGGTGCTCATTATCTTGAAACGAATACTGTGGTTTATCCAATCTTCAAATGCACTGATGATATTGTTTTCCCAAACCAAGTCTTTGTAACAACAGGTAATGTTGAAAATATTAAGCCTGAATTCAAAAATCTGGTAGAGGAAGACAATAAGAAAATTTCTGATGAGGGTTTCTTTTCGAATCAAAGCACAGTTGAAAACAATTTAACAAAGAATTCATATATCTTTCAACGTCAAAAACCAAAACGAATATGGGTTGAAAAGTCGAAACTTGAAAAGAAGATAGTTAACACAAATGAAAATGTGTTCACAAAGCACGAAAATCTTAAACCAGAAATTAAAGAAGTCAACAAAGCTATAAAATTAAATTCAAAAGAGTTTAAAGTCCAAGTTGAAAATTTCTCAAAAGAAAATAATATTTCTAAACGTCAAGCAAGATCAACAATTTTTTGGCAAACTATTGAGTCATTAAATAAGAAATCATTAAATTTTTCAAAAGGAGGAAAAGTTTTTAGAGGAAAATCAAAGATTCGAAATTTTGAAAAGAAAAATACTTCATTTTCAAATATTCAAACAAATTTTTCTAAAGAAACAAAAACAATACTTCCAAGAAAAAGTTTTCATGAAAAGGTTGAAAAACAGATTTCAAAATCACAATTCAATACGTCTTATCATGAATCATATCTTTTAAAACCAAAAGTGGATTATGTTCCAATTTCAGCAAAATGTTATAATCCTTCGAAGAAACAAGCTGACAAAGTATCATATGCGAAAGGTATAACAACTAAAAGAAACATTGATCATTGGTTGGAAGGAAAGGGAAAAATGTATCAATCAAGTAAGTTTTCAAAAGAACAGATACATGAGGCGTATGACAAGTATGCAAATCCTTCAACAAATGGCAGTTCATCATCCAAGGAGTCCAACATTACAGTTAAATCCTGGAAACCAGTCTCAAAAGCGAAAAGCAACATATCACAAACTCAACATGCGAAGGGGTATATCAGTGAAAATTTGAAAACATTAAAAACTCATATATCTGACCCTTTGAATGAAAATGTTAAATTTGTTGACAGTTTCAAAACAAGAGTTTGTGATTGGGTTAATGGTTGTACTTTACAATTGAAAAAGACATCTAATATGAATGGACCCAACAAGTTTTGGGTACCTAAATTTTTTCAATAATTGCAGGTACTTTGTGACGAGCAATATGATAACAAGTGGTATATTGATAGTGGTTGCTCACGTCACATGACTGGGAAGAAGGAAAACTTAAGAGATTTTCGAAGTCTAGAGAATGGTGGAGTGGTTAAGTTTGGCAATAATCACAAGTGCAAAGTCAAAGGTTATGGAAAGATAACGAATGGAACATTCACTGTCAATCGAGTTGCATTTGTCGAAGGCTTACAACATAATTTGATAAGTGTTTCACAACTTGTTGTGGGCACTGGAAATCAAGTTCTTTTTAATGAAGAAGGCAGTGTTATTTCGAATGTTGAGACAAATGAAGTTTTACTCAAGTCAAAACGAAAAGGTGATATGTTTACATTGGATATAGTTCCCATTGTTGGCAAACCTGCTGTGTGTTTACTTTCGAAGGCTGCTGCCGATGTTAGCTGGTTATGGCACAGGAGGTTATCACATCTCAATTTTCGAAACATCAACAAACTTGTCATACAAGATCTGGTAAGAGGATTACCCATTCTTAAATATGACAATGACAGTTTGTGTGCAGCCTGTGAAGTAGGAAAACAACACAAACAAGGTCATCCAATCACAATAGATTCGAAGATTGTTGAACCCCTCGAACTTTTGCATATTGATTTATGTGGTCCTTCAACAATTGCTACTCTTAACAAGAAAAGGTACATTCTAGTAATTGTAGATGATTTTTCAAGATTTACGTGGGTTTATTTTCTCAGGTTAAAATCCGAAGTTTCACAAATGATGATTGATTTTATCAAGAAAATGGAAATTTCGTTGAAAAAGTCAGTTCGAAAAATTAAAAGTGATCATGGAACTAAATTCAAAAATCGGGTTTTAGATTCATTTTTGGTGGAAAAAGGTATTTCGCATAATTTTCATCTCCATATACGCCACAACAAAATGGTGTAGTTGAACGAAGAAATCGATCATTATGCGAAGCTGCAAGAACAATGTTGACATATTCAAATTTACCTCAATATCTTTGGGCCGAAGCTGTTTCAACTGCTTGTTTTACTCAGAATAGACCATTCATTCATAGACGGTTTAATGCTACTCCTTATGAAATCATCAATAATCGAAAACCTAATGTCAAATTTTTTCATGTTTTTGGATGCAGGTGTTTCATAATGAATCTTAAGGATAATCTTTCGAAGTTTCAAACAAAAGCTGATGAAGGAATTTTCTTGGGATATTCACATAATTCTATTGCTTATAGAGTATTAAATAAGCGAACTTGAAAAGTGGAAGAAACATTCAATTTGACATTTGATGATAATTACATTAAAAAGACTAATCATCAATTTGCAAATTATCCTATTTTGCAAAATACTTTGAATGAAAATGAACCAATTGAAATGGATGATGCTAATTATGAATCGATTTTTGGTATTTCAGATCAAGCAATTAATGCAGAGAGAAATGCGAAAGATAATAAACAATCAGAAAATTCGAAGCTTGATAATGACTCAATTTCGTGTTCGAATCAAAACACAAATACAATATATGGTGGTCCAATGGAGGGGGAGCACTTGGATTCGAATAGTTTTGTTGAAGGGGAACATTCTTACGAAGTAGAAGTAATGTCAACCAATTTTAATGTTGAGGGGGAGCCAATCATCGAAGCGGAGCCAATAATTGAGGGGGAGCCAAATATCGAAGCGGAGCCAATAATTGAGGGGGAGTCAATCATCGAGGTGGAGCCCATACTTGAGAAGGATCCAATTCTTGAAGAAGAACATTTTGATGATGCTGAGGATGCGTGTTCAATAAATGGATCAGAAAATGATGCTATGTTTGAAGATGCACCTTTGGATTTTGATCCTGATTATCCACCATTAGATAAATGGACAACAAATCATCCAAAAGAACAAATTCTTGGATATCCACAAGCGGGAGTATTGACAAGGGCTCAACTTCATGCAAGAAATGAGGTATTAAATACTCACCAAGAGTTATGCATGTTTAATGTTTTCATTTCCAAAATAGAACCAAAGACAGTTAAGGTTGCAATGGAACACTCTGATTGGTTTGTTGCAATGCAAGCTGAATTGTCTGAATTTGAAAGAAACAAAGTTTGGAGATTAATTCCTAAACCTGTTGATGTTTCAATTGTTGGACTTAAATGGATTTTTAAAAACAAAACTGACAAAGATGGAAATATTATTCGAAATAAGGTCAGACTTGTTGTTAAAGGATATTCTCAACAAGAAGGAATTGATTATGAAGAAACATTTGCCCCTGTCGCGAGACTCGAGGCTGTTCGTATTTTTCTAGCTTATGCAGCTCATAAAGACTTCGACGTTTATCAAATGGATGTTAAATGTGCATTCTTGAACGGTGAACTCGAAGAAACGGTTTATGTTGAACAACCACCAGGTTTTATAAATAACGAACATCCTGATCATGTTTATATTTTAGATAAAATTATGTATGGGTTGAAACAAGCACCACGAGCATGGTATGCAACATTAACATCATTTTTGAAACAATCTAAATTTAAACAAGGATCAGTTGATCCCACTTTATTTCGAAAGAAAGTTGGGATTCATCTGATGCTTGTTCAAATTTATGTTGATGATATAATTTTTGGCTCTACTGACCCTGCTTTATCTAAAGAATTTGAAGACTTGATGAAAAGCAAATTCGAAATGAGTATGATGGGCAAAATCAATAATTTTTTCGGTATGAATATATGTCAAAACAGAGAAGGCATCTTCATTAATCAGGAGAAATATACGAAGAATTTGTTAGAAAAGTTTGGAATGAAGAATAGCACACGGTTACGAATACCAATGGCAACAGGCATAAAACTAACTCCTTCGTTAGATAAATCTGCTGTTGATATTACTCTGTATCGAAGCATGATGGGGTCTTTATTGTACTTAACTGCAAGTCGACCTGATATTATGTTTTCTGTTTGTAATTGTGCAAGGTATCAATCGAATCCACGTGAACCACATCTAACAGCAGTGAAGAATATTTTTCGATATTTGAAAGGCACTACTTCGTTAGGTTTGTGGTATCCTTCGAAAACATGGTTCTTTGTACAAGCTTACTCAGATGCGGATCTTGGAGGATGCAGTCTTGATCGAAAAAGCACAACTGGTGGATGTCAATTACTAGATGGAAAATTGGTCAGTTGGCAATCGAAGAAGCAAGCATGTGTTTCGATATCCACGGTCGAGGCTGAATATGTTGCTGCAGCTGCGTGTACATCACAAATTATTTGGATTCAAAGTCAATTATGTGATTATGCTATAAATATGAAAAAGATTCCTTTATATTGTGATTCACAAAGTGCAATAAGAATTTGTCATAATCCTGTGCAGCATTCGAAGACGAAGCATATTGATCTCAGATATCATTTCATAAAAGATCATGTGGAAGAAGAGAATATTGAAGTTCATTTTGTAAAAACAACGGAACAATTGGCAGATATTTTTACAAAGGCATTGGATGAAAAATCATTTCTTCGTATCTTAGAAGGATTGGGTATGATTGATGGAAATTCACATACATGTGATAAAAGCGAAGAGTGATGGGTCTGAATGATTTGGTGAACTGACGGACAGGGTGATTAAGTGATCAGAGGTTACTGTTCATGGTCAACGCTTCAAATGGTTTGCATTCGTATGATTTATTCAATGTTGCAGTTCATATTCAAAGACTACTGTTCCAAGTCAACGATTCGGATGCTTCGTGTTCGTATGAAGATAATACATATCTCAACTAAGGTTAGGATTCTCGTTTTTTTTTATTTTCTTTGCTTTCGAAAAACCTGAAAAATCAAAAATATTTTCTTTTGATTAATTATTTTTTTGAAAAATCAAAAATCCAAAAAGATTTTATTTTGTTATGTTTTCCATTTTGAAAAATTCAAAAATCACAAAAATATTTTTGTTTTCTTTGTTCTTTAACCCTTGTGTGCTGAGAATTTAGTACATGACTAAAATGCGAAGAGCTCATATTTGTGTCTTCTATGGGAAGGTATAATTTCAATAAAGTGTGTACTAGTTAGGATGTCCCTAGAAGCATGCTACTGCATGTTGCCTCAAGCCTCATATGACTCTATGTGTGGGAAATGAAAGCCTTGATGAAATTATCTCATGAAAATTTCTTCCCAACAAGGCTTGTATTCGCATAAGTCAACAAGAGCTACCCTACTCTTCTCACATGAGTTAAGAGTTTTTTGTTTTGTCCATTATAACAGAGGTACATTTCGATTCTTATCCAATCTTTTTATACCAAACAATTCTTTTAATCCAAATTTTTGAAGAGATTTGTCCTTGAGGTCTTTGATAAAACCAATCAAAACTTAGACAAATCACAAGTCTGTGTTTATGATCTAACATCATGAGTCCGTGATGGAGGTGAAACCCAAATATCATAAACCTTAAGGAATTGACGGGGAACTATGTTCCAGAACTTATGAAACATTTGTTTCAGTACCTTCTATACTCAAAATCATATTCATTTCTTTTGAGTGATCTTAATCAAACATTCGAAACCTACGATGTTTGTTCTCAACAAGATCCAGCATAATTTTTTTTTTGTATGAATATGATTTCTGTGTGAGTATATTTCGAAAATACTAGTTACTTTGAATATCATTCGAAACCAATTTGTCACTGACTACATTGGTCACACAAATAATTTCGGTTACATTTTATCATCTTATGTTAAGATTGATATGTAACGAAATTTTCGAAGCCACCCTTTTGCCTTATAAAAGAAACCCTTCGAAACTTCTCTACAAGTTATCGATTGTAATTCACGGGAAACCAAGCAAGCTGTTAATTATCTCTCTTGATAATTTTCGAAGAAATCTTTGCCCGGGATTCAATTGCTTTGTGTCAAATTAAAAATTTTGACATCACAGGTTTCAAAATTTTTGTTATTTGGTTCTTCTCTAATTTTTTTTTGGAACACAGCACACACGAAATCCTTGAGGTTTGAGTATTACCAACTCAATCTGATGATTTCAAATCTCTGGCATATGACTTCGTTTTTTCAACCCAAAAGCGAAAGAGCCTTACCTCTATTCGAAGGAATCCGACGGTTACACTTCTTTTGGGGAATATCAATCAGTCTTGTCTCTTGGTGACGTATGATATACGATACGAGTTTTAGGCGTGCTGACAGTTACGATTGTTACTTTTTGATGAGTACGACCCGTCTTTCAAGGCGCCATGTCAGCAAGCATTTAATGAATCCCGCTTCAAATTCAAAATTCTAGGGTTACATATAAAAAGGGAACTCAAAGGTCTCTCAAACATTTATCTTCTTCTCAGTGATACAAATTCTCTGTACAATTCTCAGTGATACAAATTCTCTGTACAATTCATCTCTCAAACATTTATCTTCTTCAATCATCTTGATCATACTTATCAATGGCGACTCAAAAACAAGACAGTGTTACATCATCACCAACAACTGAAGAAGTCGTTAGTGTTCCAATCTTGAAGATCCAAGGTTCAAATTACCAAGTGGAGTCGGATTTATCCAAATATCCGGATGAACTCAAAATGTTGGTGGTTGATTTACAGAATTCAGTTCTGTCCAAAGCCATGTTTGATTTCTTTGTTGTTCCTATGTCGTGGTTATCAAAGGCTGCTTCCACTGCATCGTACAACAAGGAGACTAGTTGCGTGGAATTTACAATGGTGAATGATACTCGTATTAGGGTATCTAAGCGGTTATTTTGCAAAATTTTGGGGATTCCGAATACTGGTACGTATGACGAAATTTCATCTTCTCAAGTAGTGTTCATGTTCAACAAAATGGGACATCAACCTCCATTGACGCGTATCAGTGACTTTAAGAAGTCTGGATTACCTACGATATGGAATTTCTTGTTCGGAATTTTTCTTCGATGTCTTACTGGAAGAACTGTAGGTCTCGATAAAGGACGAATGGAAGTTTATGCAATGGTGGCAGGGATTTATTATGATCTGAATGTTGATTACTCTGAACAGCTGTGGACAGAGTTTTTAACAAGTATTTCCAAGACAAGTGCCAGGCAGGGAATCTCATGTGCTCGATATTGGAGTTTGATTATCCAATATGTTTACAACAAGGAGAAGATCAAAGTTCCCGATTTTGAAGAAAAAGCAGTGTTTCACATGTATGGCAGTCCGAAGGAAGTTGCTGATGATCCTGAGGTTTTTACATCCATAGCTCGTATTCCGGATGCGATTCTCAAGAAGGTGGATCCAACAAATGAAGTTTTGGTGTCATATTTGCAATCAATTGACATAACAGTTGTGACAGGAATGTTGTATGAAGAAGAGAAGAGAAAAGCCAAGAAATCGAAGAAGACAGATGTTGGGTCTTCGGAAAAAGTGGTGAAGGATGAGAAGAAGAAAAAATCTCCACAAACTAAATCTGCTACAAGTGAAGATGTTTCTCTCATTTTAACAACAGTTGCTGATACACCTGTGATTGAAGCATCCCCTTCGAAAGAAACTATTCCATCGAAGACATGAGTTTTTCGTCGAGTAAAAATAAAGCGAAAGTCTTCGTCTCAGCTTGTTAAGAAAACACAAGTTACACATCAGGGTGTAAATGTTAGGGAAATTCCTGCTCCGTTGTCTCCATAATCCAAAAAGCGAAGGGCTGAAGATCTTGCAAAGTTTCTAAAGAAAAATCAAAGAATAGAAGATGTAGAACAAGTTCCTGAAACACCGTAGATTCGAGTTCATGAAGACGCAAAGACCAGTGTGTCTGTTGGTCTTTCGAAGCCTATTGAACAAAGTCCTGTTGTTTCATTACCTCAGGTTACATCGACTAATGATTCTCCTACTTTTCAATCTATCATGGATCAACCATTCACTACCATATTTTCAACACAATCAACTGATCCACCAAACCAATCATCCCCAATTGATGAAACTATGGTTGCTGATGATGAAACTGATACTGAAGGCTTTGGAGGTACATTCGAAGCTCTTCATTTTGATCATGCCGAAGAAGATTTTCCAGATCACATGTTGATGACAATGAAGCAATTCAAGATCTTAAATTCAAAATTCAATTCAATCTTGCAATCACAAGCTGATGTGGGTAGTAGTGGGGTTACAAGTTTGGAAGTTGATTCCTTAATCAAGATGATGGAGGGCCGTATGATTTCGAAGGCATCTGGGCTCATTCGGGATTCAGAGAGTCGTATTCTTGAAAAAGTTGATCAGCATGATGTTTCGAATGAGAATCGTATTAATTCTCAGAGATCTGATTTTGTATGAGAGTTGGAAGATCTTAAAATGGTTACGAAGGAGCGTCATGTGCTCTTCGTACAGGAAGTCAAGAAAGTACGAGAAGATGTCAACTTACAGATCAGAGAACTTCGCGAAGACATGCAGAAGGAAGTTCAGATTGCTCAGCAAGATTATGCTTTAGCAAATAAGAAAATTGACATCATTTGTGATGTTGTTGTCAAATGTGTCAAAATGTTTGAGCAGATAAATCCACAACTGACAACTATTTCTGCCAAAGAAGAACAAAGTTTTGGAGAATTGGTCAGGTTATTGAAAGAATTACAAGACTTGTCTTCGAAGAATATCTCTTCGATTATTTCTCAAGAATTTCTGTCTCAAAAATTTTCTCAATTCGAAGCCATCTTACACAAGAATTTGGCTCCACTACTTCGCATTTCGAGCCTTTTACCAAATGTATCGGATGCCCCACCTGCTTTCACAGGGGTGCAAGGGGGAGAAAAGATTGATCATACAAAGGCTGGGGAACAAATAAAGACAACCAAAGATACGAAGGTAGTCGGAAAAGTATATCCTTTGAAAGTGGTAGTAAAGCCAACTGTTGTTTCAGCTGATCCAGTCATTTCGACTGTGATTACAACACTTCCAATTTCAAAACCTATTTCAAAAGGTATTGTAATTGAGAAACAAATTGATGTCTCTTCTTCAAAGAATATGGCTTCGTCAAACATTAAAGACAAGGGAAAAGGAGTTATGGTTGAGAAGTCAAATAAAGAGAAGAAAGCTGAGGTGGCAGCTGAGGTTGAAAGAATGAGACATGTTCAAAGTATAATGAGACAAAGAGCTTTGGATAATTCGAAAGTTGACAAGGGTGATCCTTCGAAAGTTTTCAACTATGAAACAATAGAATCCAGGGTGATGTTTGATCACATGTATTCTTTTGAGAAGGTCCCTAAAAAGAGCTATGTGGTTACAAACACAGATTTTGGTCAACTTGATTTTCGTGTCAATGAAATGATGTTTGTTATGCCACAATTCAAAGCTGAAATGAAATCATTGGAAATCGAAGAGGGAAAGAAGATGAAAAATAAGATTTCATGCAGTGTTGGCTAAAGCTCAGGAAGAAGTGTGGTTTTTAGAGAAGATTAAAAAGGTGATATCCATAAAAAGGGATGTTGTATTCGAAGGGAAGTTTGAAAATCTCAAGTATACTGTGGCAAGAGCAAGTGGAAAGATACAAGAATTTACAGTGGCAGACTTTCCTTTGATGAATACGTATGATCTAATCAATATCGCCTTGATGCTCAAAGACAAATCATTTTCTTTTCTTCAAGACACTGAGCCAAATGTTTTTAGTCTTGGGTGCAAACACATCATAATATTTTTGGAGAATTACTTTGAGTGTTTGGCTCAAACAGATGTCGAACTTGCTACTGTCAAAGGCTTCGACATAACTGCACCAATGGCACCAACGAAGAAACAGACTGAGCTGAACAAGTACGAAGATGGTGAAATTTGTTTAAAGCCACTGGGGATTGTTTTTGCAGGAAAAGATAAAGCTGGAAGAGCTAAAAGATTTTTATTTCAAACTTGTGAAGTGGAGAGATACTCAAATTCACAATATACGAATTTAATTGTTCGTATGAACCACTGCAAGAAAAACAATGAAGGAGACAAGAAAGAGATAAAGAAAGTTATCTCATGGTATATGGAAATCCGAAGAGTGAAGAGTGCTGATGTATGATGTCCAATCACTGACGTCTTGAAGACTTCGACCTTGATTCCAAAGGGGGAGATTGTAAGGGCTAAAATGTTGTAATAGTTGAAGGGTCAGTTTGATTGTTACGAAGTATCTGTTGTCTTCGTATATATAGGTCTTCGGATGTATTGTTATTTTACTAAGGCATTATAAATTCAAGTTTTAACTCTTAGTCCTTAGTATTGTTATGTTTTTGTTCTCCTATAAATAGGGGTCTGTAATAGTATTCATTAGAGTCTAGAACGGAGATTTACAGCTTAGTCATTGTATTATGTAAACTCAAAAGCATAATACGAGCTGATAAAAGATTCTATTTACTTCTCTGTTCTTCTTTTGAAATCATTTACTCAATTCATACTCGAATTACATTCAAACTTGATTCTAAATCTCATCAGAGTGTGTGGGTGATGAATGATTAATGTTTGTTGGGAAGAGATTTCTTTAGAGGTGGAGTCCGAATTTAAGAGGGATTAGAGAGGGTTTTAAGATGCTTTTAAAGCTTTACTTTGAATAAATATGGCCTCCTAATCATTTTTATAAAAATCATCTTTAGTTTTTATAAAATTCATCTTTAGTTTTTACAAGGTTCAATTGTATTTTGTCTTATAAATTAAGGGTAATGTCAATGACATAAATTTTTTTATTTTTTTATTTTTCTTGAATGGATTTTCATAATTTTTATTATTATAAGATAATTTTATAAGGTTCATAATTATTTTTATAAAAACTTTAAGGTTAAATTTTATAACTATGAGTTTTTATGGCTTTTAGGGTTTTTGGAGTTTAATAAATCTTTGGATATCAAAATGAATTGAATCTTTGAGAATTAAAATTATTGTATGGTATTATAACTCTTTTATAGTTATAAATAATGTTTGTAATTTATTTTTATCGGTTTATTGGCATTCTATGTAGTGATTCCGAGATTTAAGCGAAATTGAGGAATCAAGTATACTAGTCCTACTCTTCAACTTTGACTTAAGTTTCTATGAGACTTTGAACTAACTTCTACTTCTAGGTCAAGTGCATGATGTGTTTATATGATTCATGAGATGTTGTTCGAGTCAAAGAGTGACCCAAATATGGATAGTCACTACAGCTCAGTAGATGTAGAATTCACATATCAATGTGAAATCTAAGCACATTATCCATTGTTTCTAATTGTTTCCAAGTTTCTAGTTACTAAGTCTAGTATGTGTCGTGCCTATACGTGCAACTAAGTTTATTCAAATCTAGAACCGAGTCGAATTTTGACGGTTGTCACAGTCTCCCCCGGTTGAAAGAATTTTGTCCCGAAATTCAATTCGTGACGTATTCTATTAGAACTCAGCCAAATACAATTGTATAGTTGGAGAGGTGTTGACTTGAAGAGCTCTTTGATTATTTTGGGTTAATTCCTCAAGGGATCGAGGAGTCGAAGGGAGTCGACTTGTGCGCCGAGGAGAATTCAAACACTGCACGACATTGAGGTGAGTTACCTTCCCGTAGGGGTGGGTCTAAGGCCACAATGCCGGCCCACCAAAAAGGGGTGTTTATAAGATAATTGTCTATGATAATTATCTTGGTTTGGTTATGTATTGGTTATGAGATTTATCTGGATGATATGTTATGTGTATAGTAGGTATTAGTTTCCCTGACAGTGGTCCTTAGGACCCGAGGGTAGGTCAGTACTCGGATATGCCTGACTGTATGTTTATATCTGTTGATTGTATGTTAGTGTTAGGGGTGGAATAGTCCCTACCTACCGGTTGAAAGATACCGATGATGGTTACCGGTTGAAAGATACCGATGACGATTACCGGTTGAAAGATACTGATGATGGTTACTGGTTGAAAGATACCGAAGTTGATTACCGGTTGAAAGATACCAATGATGGTTACCGGTTGAAAGATACCGATGTTGGTTACCGGTTGAAAGATACCGATGAAGGCTACCGGTTGAAAGATACTGACGTTAATGTATGGTATGTGGTATGATAGGGGAACTCACTAAGCTTTGTGCTTACAATTTTGGCTTTGGTTTTGGTTTCAGGTACCTCTTCGTCGAAGGGGAAGGAGTCGGCGGTGTAGCAGCGCATCACACACACACATGGTTTCCGCATTGAGTTTCTGGGATTGTACTCTGATTTTCATTACTTTTGATGTCATGGTTTGAGACAAAACGTTATGAATTTGTAAGGTGTTGTTTTATCGACAATGTTTTATTAAAATGTTTATTAAACATATTAATTCAAAAATGAAATTTTCGTGCTTGAATTTTGGGATGTTACAAGTTGGTATCAGAGCCCTGGTTTGAGGGATTCAGACACACCCTTGGGGGTGTCCGGACTCAAACTGAGGGACTAAAAGATTTTTACAATAAAAATGGTTTTCTAAAATCTAAATGGAAGGATTTTAAGAAAGACGAAGTGTGTGATGCATGCGACCGGTTGGGCTCAAGTAAGTTTTCCCCAAGATACCCATACTCGCTATGTTTTGTTATATGGTTTTGATTCAGAAAACTGCATGCTAGAATAGGGCTAAGGATCTAGGAGGATGCCATGAGTGCCTGATATATGATTATGAGAACTGCATGTTAATTAGGGCTAAGGATCTAGGAAGGATGCCTTATATGCCTGTTGTTTGAGTTGTATGCTAAGGTTGTTTAGTCAGCAGTAGGATGGCCTGTGTAGGTTATGACTGGTTTGGTTACTCAATGCACGAATGCTGCTTGCTTTGTGCTATGGGCATTCGGGCCAGCTCCAACTAAGGAGCAGATATGTAACGGTATCCGCAAGCTAGTTATGGGGAGGTGGTGGGGACTCCTAGTGCAGCTGATGGCGGAGAGTAGGTCGGAGAGTGCCCTAGGGAAGCCTAGGATGAGGTCAGTGGATAGGGTATCGGTAAAAGGGACTTGGCAAAGTCGAAGCAATCCTTGAGGAAAGTACGGGTAGATGTGGAAGGTAGTATGGGCCCGTACTACTAAAGCAGAGGACCCGTACTCAAATCAAGGAGGGCCTAGATGGAACCTGGAAACTTGGAAAGTGTGTGAGACCTCTAAAAGGTATATATGACCTTGACAAACGTATGTTTATGGCGGTCATGCGACATGGAGCAGGAGGTTCAGGATCCGGGTCAGGATTGGGCTCGGGCGCAAGATCCGAGCATGTGGATGATGGGTTACGCGAGTTCATCGCGTCCGAGATCACGAGGGGTATCCTTGATGCGACGTTGGATATCTTCGAGTCGATCAAGGAAAGGATCATTGAGCTGGTGGAGGATCGCCTCAGGGCGTTCAGGAGTGACTTGGCGACCAACCAGTCGGGGCCACGCACACTGCCCTTTAAGGACTTCAGAGGGAGTGGTGCGCCAGATTTCCATGGGGTGAAGGACCCCATTGCTACTATGAGATGGATCGCAGACATCGAGTCTACGCAACTGATGAGCTTCTGCCCGGAAGGGTCGAAGGTCTGTTTCGTTGCAGGGTGTTTGAGAGACAAGGCCAGAGATTGATGGGAGTCGGTTGGTGACTCTCTGGGAGCCTCGGCTGTTGAGGCTATGACCTGGTCAGACATTGTGACCAGATTCAGGGCGGAGTTTGAGCCAGCTGTGGAGATTCAGCAGCTATCCAGGGAGTTCTTGGATATGAGACAGACTACGAGACTGTGGCGGAGATCACCGCCTAGTTCCGGGAGAGGGCATTGCTGGTGCCCCGGTATGCGGGTGATGAGGACATGAAGAGGACCCGCTACGATGACATGCTATAAGCTAACATCCGAGAGCATGTCAGTTTCTCAGCTTTCCCTACCCTGGATTTCATGATTGCCAGGGCTAGGGAAAGGGAGATTGATCTGGAGCACATCCGGAAGAGGAAGGCAGCGTAGGGACTGACGATGGGGGCTTCGGGGAAGAAGCCCAAGGGATCCGATGGTAGGCCGAAAGGCCAGTCAGGGCGGGACTGCTGTGGGAAATGCAGTCGGTCACACGAGGGAGCTTGTCGCACTGGGCCGGGTTCAGGCTGCTATAAGTGCGGCAAGGTTGGACATTTTGGCAGAGATTGTACTGCTCCTACTCCTGCGATTCAGATATCTGACCTGATTTGCTTTCATTGCAATCAGAAGGGCCATAAGAAGGCCAATTGTCCTAGATTGACAGCAGCAGCAGCGACGCCGGCTCCAGCGACAGCACGGGTTGTGGATGGTCGGAAGGCCAAGTTGGAGGCTCCAGTGGTTTGGAGCCGAGCATTTCAGCTGGCAGCCGAGGAGGCACGCACTGCACCCGATGTGGTGACGGGTATGATTTCTTATTTCATGCTTTATGTTATGTCGCTGTGATTTTGATATATTATGTGCCTTGCTTAGGATCATTCCATGTGAACAGTATCCCAATTCAGGTGTTGTTTGATTCGAATTCCACTCGATCTGTCTCTCTTGCACTTCGCAAGAAGTTTCTGGGGTCTTCAGGCATGTTGGATTTCCCTCTATAGGTCGAGATTGCAGACGACCGGTCGGTATGAGCGTCGGAAGTCTACCGGGATTGTGTTTTGAGGCTGTTCGAGAAACGTTATCTGGTGGGATTGGTTCCCATACCTTTGCGGAGAAACAAGGTCATTACTGGTATGGACTGGCTGAGCCCCAATGGGGCAGTGATCGACTGCGCGCAGCAATCAGTGCCGATTAGGACCCCTAGAGCTGGTGGCTTAGGGCGAAAGGCCACAACGAGGACCAACTTTATGTTCAGCAGCGAGGGCTAGGCTCTACCTTCAGCAGGGTTGCGCAGGTTATGTCACCTATGTTATGGATACCCGGGAGGTGGGTAGGGCGACGGTGGGCGATGTGCCTGTAGTACGGGAGTTTGAAGAAGTATTCCCCTAGGAGTTGGCCGGGGTACCTCCATAGAGGAAGGTGGAATTAAGAATCGACCTGGTCCTTGGTGCAGCTCCAATAGCCAAGGCACCGTATCGGTTGGCTCCTCCTGAGATGTAGGAGTTGTCTACACAGCTGCATGAGCTGTTAGACAAGGGATTCATTAGACCGAATAGTTCACCCTGGGGAGCCCTGATTTTGTTTGTGAAGAAGAAGGACGGGTCGCATCGGATGTGTATAGATTATCAGGAATTGAATAAGGTAACGGTGAAGAACCATTACCCACTCCCGGGGATTGATGACCTATTTGACCAGTTATAGGGAGCATCTTAGTTCTCCAAGATTGATCTGCGCTCAGGATATCATCAGATGAGGTTCAAAGAGGAGGATGTATAGAAGACGGCGTTCCGTACGTGTTATGGTCACTATGAGTTGGTGGTGATGCCTTTCGGGCTCACCAATGCTCTTGCCGCATTCATGGATCTCATGAACCGCGTGTGCAGACCGATGTTGGATTGGTCCATGATAGTTTTCATCGATGACATCTTGGTCTATTCCAAGACGCAGGAGGAGCATGAGGACCATTTGCGAGAGGTTATGGAGACTTTGAGGAGGGAGAACTTGTATGCTAAGTTCTCTAAGTGTGAGTTCTGGTTGCGCGAGGTGCAGTTTCTTGGGCACCTTGTCAACCAAAACGAGATTTCGGTAGATCCGGCCAAAGTGGAGGCCGTGATGAGATGGGAGGTTCCGAGGTCTCCATCTAAGATTCGAAGTTTCCTAGGATTAGCCGGCTACTATCAGAGATTCATCCAGGATTTCTCCAAGATAGTCGTACCCCCTGACCAGGCTAACGAGGAAGGTCGTGGTCTTTTGTTGGGGGCCTGAACAGTAGGATGCATTCGAGACATTGAGGCAGAGATTGTGCGAGGCGCCAATCTTAGCCCTGCCAGAGGGCATGGAGGATTTCGTCGTGTACTGTGATGCGTCCATCTCGGGTTTGGGCACAGTATTGATGCAGAGAGGGCATGTCATTGCTTACGCTTCGAGGCAGCTGAAGCCTCACGAGGCAAATTACCCGACGAATGATTTGGAGCTGGGGGATGTTGTGTTCGCCCTCAATATTTGGCGTCATTACCTCTATGGGGTTAGTTGTACGATTTACAGGGACCACAAGAGCCTGAGGTATCTCATGGACCATCCAAATCTGAATATGAGGTAGCGTCGGTGGCTTGATGTGGTAAAGGATTACGATTGCGAGATCCTTTACCATCCGGGAAAGGCCAATGTGGTGGCCGACGGGCTTAGCCGCAAGGCAGCGCCGATCAGGGATAGTTGTCTGAGGGTGACAGTGGTGACTCCTCTTTTGGAGTAGATTTGGGAGGCCCAGCAGTAGGCCATGAAGGAGGAACGTCGAAAGAGCAAGCGGATTGTGGGGTAGGTTTCCTCCTTCGACTATGACATCCAAGGGTTATTGACACTACACCATAGGGTGTAGGTGCCGTACCACGGGGGTGTGCGCCAGGTTCTGTTGGAGGAGGCGCACAAATCTCGATTCTCCATTCATCCTGGGGCGACGAAGATGTATAGGAATCTTCACATGGACTATTGATGGCCCTGTATGAAACGAGATGTAGCCTGGTACGTGGAGCGGTGCTTGACCTGTAGGAAGGTCAAGGCCAAGCAGCAGAGGCCACACGACAAGATGCAGCCATTGGACATTCCACTGTGGAAATGGGAGGACATTACGATAGGTTTTATCACAAAGCTTCCCAGGACCATGCGAGGGGTGGATTCGATTTGGGTCATTGTCGATTGTAACGCCCGCATTTCCAGGCTAGACATTTTCGTTGATGTAATAGTCTAAGTTAACCTTTGTAACCCATTTTGAAATAATAGAAGTATATTATTTGAGTATTATGTGTTTTGTGCTTAACTACTTAATTATGTGATTTGATTAATTTAGAATAAAATGAGCGTCAAAATTTAAGTGTAAAATAAACTTTCCGAATATATAAAGAACGCCCAAATCTGACTTCGTATGAGGAAGTTATGATTTTCTGAAGTTTCGACTTAGCGGTATGCAGCCCGAAATACTCGCTTTGAGATCGAGCGGTTTTTAGTCGAATCAATCTAAACGAGAATCGAAGATCTCGTTGTTGGTATCGAAGCGATGAAAAGTTAGGCGAGAACGGACGTCAAACGAAGAAGTTATGAATTTATAACGAAGTTTTTCTGTCCCGGCCTACCAAAAATAATTAATAAAAATAAAGTCAAAATTAGCCGACGGCGTCTAAATGAAAGTTGTAGAGCGTAGTCTCACCTACGCGTGGTTATAAAGAACGTTGAAAACGGAGTTCGTATGAAGAAGATATGAATTTCAGAAGTTTATTAAATAATTAATATTTAAAATTAATTATAAAATCCGGTATTATCCGAAGGGGAGTCATCGGACTCATCCGAAGTACGCCCAACGTACTGTTGTACGCCCAGCGTACAGCGAAGCGTGACGTCCCTCACACTCGAGTTCTTCGGATGACGCATGCCATGACGATTCGGACGCGTACGCCCCGCGTACTGCTGTACGCCCATCGTACTCCGAGGCTCCAGCCTCCTATAAATAGGATGCGAGGGCAGCCGGCTCATTTGCTATTTTTCTCTCTTCTCTCTCCCGTTTTGCATCGTTTTGCGTGCCAGAAGTACCCCGAAGCCCCGGTATCATTCCCGAGCCCCGAAGCAAGTCCCGAGGTCCTGAAGATCCCGAGAAGTAAGATTCCCGAGCCGAAGCTCTGCCCGCAAGAAGTTCGATTTTTGTGGAGATCTTCCAGATCTGCCGAAGAATACTACTTCTATAATCCGTAGTGATGTCCGATCATCTTCTGATCAAGTGAGTGTGTGGTTACTTTCTTCTAACGCATAATTGTAAAGTATTTTATACGAAATACATGTTATGTGTATATTTTGTGTTATATGTGTGAATGTATATTCACTCTCTTCTATCTCATGGATCTAATTTGTTTTCTATGAAATATGTGTTATGTGTGTGTGCCTCATCTGTTATGTGGAATATCTATTGATTAAAGCATGTTATACAGGTTTTTAAACTATGTATAAAAATGTATATTTTTATCTACTAATATTTTGGGTAGAAAATGGGTAGATAGTTGGTGTGTAATAAATAGATGAGAGGCCTCGTTGTTGTTTTGATTAAGTCATGTAGCGGAGTTTAGATGACGACCACAGAGTTTTCTAGACAGTCATGTGGAACACTAGCAGGCTTGCCACCTGTAGGTGTTAATGAACTTGGGTAATCATTCGCTGTACTCCGTCCCCATCATGGTTGCCTGATTTGACTTATATTGCTGAGGAACCTCTGAAGCATGTGTTGTCGCCCCGATGAAATATTCTTAGACTAGGTCCCTTATGTCAGTTGTCTTAGGGATGTAAAGTGAGAATAACGGGAATGGGTAATTGGGTTATTGTTGGTTGGTGGAATTAAATATAATTATTTATTGTGGGTTGAAAACCCTATATGCTCACCAGGCTCCCAAGCCTGACCCACTCAGTTTTATTTGTATTACAGGAAGTGGCGCAAGGGAATAAGATGGATGAACCATCAAGTTGTTTTGTTTACAAGCCTGTATATGTATATATTTGTTGAATGACTTGTAATGTTATCGTTTATGCTTTATGGTCTGTATCGGAACATGACATCCTGAGTTTTGATTATATAATGAAAATACATTTCTTTTAAGAAATGCTTTGGTAAACATTGTTTTATCACGTTTTGTTTTTGGGAACAAATTCCGCAACTCTTTCAAATCAAAAGGATTTACTCTGAAATTATTTTAAAAGCATAAATGAAAATCGGTCTTTTCTGGCCGAGATTTTGGGGATGTCACATCGATCGATTGACCAAGAGCGCTCATTTTATTCTGATTCAGGAAAGCATCTCGGCCGAGAAGCTGGCCGACATCTATATCAGGGAGGTGGTGGCACGGCACGGGGTGCCAGTGTCGGTGATTTCAGACAGAGGTGTGCGGTTCACTTCCAGGTTTTGGAAGAAGTTTCCCGATGAGCTGGGTACTCGTCTGCATTTTAGCACCGCCTTTCACCCTCAGATGGATGGTTAGAGCGAGCGAACCATCCAGACTCTTGAGGATATACTGCGAGCATGCGTGTTAGACTTTGGAGGTAGTTGGGATACCTACCTCCCTTTGGCAGAGTTCTCCTATAACAATAGTTATCATGCGAGTATCGATCTTCCTCCCTTCGAGATGTTGTACGGGAGGAAGTGCAGGACCCCGATATGTTGGGGCGAGGTTAGCCAGAGGCTAATGGGGAGCACTGATGTAGTGCTCAAGACGACAGAGAGGATTCAACAGGTCCGGAGCAGGCTTCAGACTGCTCAGAGTCGGCAGAAAAGTTATGCCGATAAGCGCCAATCAGACCTAGAATTCCAGGTCAGGGATATGGTTCTCCTGAAGGTGTCGCCATGGAAGGGCGTTATCTTATTCAGGAAACGGGGCAAGTTGGGACCCAGGTACATTGGACCGTTTAGGGTTATAGCTCGGGTAGGCAAGGTGGTGTATAGGCTGGATCTGCTAGCCGAACTCAGTCAGATCCACAACACTTTCCACGTTCCCAGCTATGAAAGTGCCTGGTGGACGACTCAACAGCGGTGCCCTTGGAAGACATTCAAGTTTATGGAAGCCTGAACTACTTTGAGCGACCGGTGGCGATCCTCGGCCGGAAGTCGAAGGATCTGAGAAACAAGAGAGTGGAACTCGTGAAGGTGCAATGGCAGCACCGGAAGGGCTCGAAATGGACTTGGGAGTCGGTGGACGAGATGATAGAGCACTACCCAGAGCTGTTTCAAGAAGGAGCAGCAGATTTCGAGGACGAAGTCTAAAATAAGTGGGGGAGATTTGTAGCACCTGGTTCTTGCTACGCATTTCTTTTATCTTTTATCTAAGTATTTTGCATTTTTGGCCTCGGACTCGGCGAGTTGAAGGACCAACTCGCCGAGTAGAAGGGAGATGGGATGCGGGGTTTAAGCCGTCTACTCGACGAGTCGGGTCTCGGACTCGGCGAGTAGACGCTGTCTGGACAAAAACCCTAATCTAAGGGTTTGCACCCTATTTAAACAATGTTATGTCATCTAAAACGCCCCTTATGGTCCCAAAACACCTCTCATTGAAACCCTCATCATCATTGTAGCAATCTAAGCGTTATTGGTGGATTTTGGTGCTTGTGGTCTTAAGAAGGAATGAGAAAAGCTTGAGGTAGCAAGTAGAGACCAAGGGAACCGGAAATTGTGCACTTTCTACAGCTCATTAAAGGTAAAAAGTTGTAACCTTGCTCATTCATTTGTTAGATCCCTCTTTGGGGAGATTTAGGGCTTTTCTAAGCCATTTTTGGTGGCCAACCATGTTTGCAAACATGGTTGGTGGTTAAAGCTTCTGGATCACATCATTTAAGGGGTCACTAGGCAGATTTGAGTGGCTTTTGCACCCATGAAAGGCCCCATGCATCTTAAGAGCTTGTTTTATGTCTTTTTGAGCTCAATATTCCATGCAAACACGTAAAGTTTGTAACCTTACGTGCTAGATCGATTATAGAAGCTTGGATCTATCTTTTGATCAAAGGTTGTACATCAGAAATCAAAGATTTAGAGTGTGGACGTGACCAACTCGGCGAGTCCGTTCTTGGACTCGACGAGTCCGAGGCTTTGAGCCCCATATCTGTTTGTGACAACCTGAGATTTCTATTATGTACAAACAATATCAAGTCAATAGAAGTCATAACAGTTGCAATTAATTTTCATACTTTTTAGTATAAGTTTGAGTATTTCAGGACTTACACTTAAATAGATATCAGGAGAGAGAATGCACTAGGGTTTTGTGCAACACTGTTATTCCAAAACTCTATGAAATTAGAGTTCACTGCTTGAATAAAATATTTTCTGCCAAAAACCTCAGGGGTATATATATGGTCCTTAGCCATATTATTTCATTTGTTCCATTTCCAACTAGAGAAAAGCCAAATTCTCTCTCACGGATCTTCGGCCTTTCATCCCAAATCGTGAGTACTTCTATCTAAGAGTATAATAGGACTTGTTATGTGTCTAATAACCCAGAAATCATAAGAAAACAACAAGATCAAAGAGTTTACGGCCCAAGAACACCTTGGACCGTAAACCCTTCTCTAAGGGCCAAAAGAGTGCCCTAGTCCCTTCCTTACCTTGTGAAACTAGCCTAAACTCGTACCCTCATGGGTTTACGGCCGTAAGCTCATACTTCCATGACCCTTTGATGTTTTGAGGCTTTACAAGACCCTAAGAAGCATTTCTACTTGATGGTTAAGTCCTAAATCCAAAAGAGTGCCCTAGTCCCTTCCTTACCTTGTGAAACTAGCCTAGACTCGTACCCTCATGGGTTTATGGCTGTAAGCTCATACTTCCATGACCATTTGATGCAATGGATGATGTTGTTGCTTGTTTACTATTATTCATTGTTGTGATACTGTACATGACGTCCTCCGCCCCAAAATGTGTGACAACCCGAAATTTCCATTTGTACGAACATTATCTATTCAATAGAAGCTAGTCCAGTTTCAGTGATTTTCATACTTTTCCGAACAAGTTTGTGTACATTAGGGTTTACGTTTAAGGAGATATCAGGAGAGTGGATGCTCCTGGTTTTGTGAAATTTGAGCATTCCAAGTTTCATAATGTTGCAGTCCTATTTCCAGAATAAAAATATTTTCTGCCAAAATATTTCAGGACTATAAATAGATTTCTGAATTAATTAATTCATTATTCACAATTCCAACTAGAGAAAAGCCATTTTCTCTGTGACGGATCTTCGGATTTTTATCCCAGATTGTGAGTCCACTTTGCTAGATATGTTTTATTACTTGTTATATGCTTTATAACATTAATTACATGTCTAAACTGCAAGATCCGGGAGTTTACCGCCCAAGAACGTTCTTGGGGAGTAAACTCCAAAATGGAGCTTTAAGGCTACCTAGCCCCGTTTCCTTGTTAGGCAACTAGTTAAGGACTTAATGTATAATCATTTGAGGCTTGAAATCATCAAAGAACACCAAGTTATTGGAGTTTACGGCCAAGAGTTCTTGGACCGTAAACACCATTTTCCAAGGGCCAAAGTGAGCCTAAATCACACCTTAAGGCTTAGGACATTTACCCTCTAATGCTTGTAGCTATTTTGGACACCAAAACACTTCAAAATCATAGATTTATAGGAGTTTACGGCCAAGAATATCTCTTGGGCCGTAAACCCCTTTTCCAAGGGTAAAGTGTACCATAAACACCCCTAAGGCCTTAAGACAATTACCCTTAAATGCATAGGATTTGAATGGGGATTTAACTACATAAGAATCATCCCTAAAAGGGAGTTTATGGCCAAGGAACATCACTTGGGCCGTAAACTCCAAGTGAAGGCACAAATGTGTGCCTCTTGTCCCCTTTAGCCTTAGATAAAAACATGGAAGCTATCCTACATGTGCAAGGGCCTCAAATGAATTAAAAACCAACACCCCATAGGAGTTTACGGCCGTAAACTCTAGGGGATATGGTCATTAGGCCGTAAACTCCAAAGGTGGGGTTTGTTGGGTGGTGAACTCTTATACAAGGTCTTTGGTGCTTCCAAACCCTTTTGCCTTGTCCCGTATCGACTTAGATGCAACCCTTAGGACCTATAACATTTATACAAAGTGTTTTCATGTCCTATGTGTCCCAACTTATTTTATTAAGTTATTATTTGGCTAATTAGTTATATATATGCTTATTATATGATAACTAGGCTCGTGCGTGTAAACAAGTCTCCGTTTGCCACCTAGCACAGTATCCGACACTGCAATTCAATCAGCTCACCACAAGTGAGTTCATACCTCTTTAACCAACCTTTGAAATGATTTTAAATGTTTTAAATACTTTATGGGGGGGGGGGGGAATACAAGTCAAACACTTATAGTTATTGCTTCAATCACATGTGATTGCATTTAATCACATGTGATTAATAACTAGGAAAACAATGATTTTTACCACTGTTCAAACTGTTTATCAAATTGCTTTACTTTGAAATGTTTTACAAACTCTTTTACTTTCCAAACTTATTTACAAACTGTGATTCAAACATATGTTCCTTATACTTAAACTGTTTATCAACTTATGCCTTCAAATTGTTTTATAGATTGACATCAAGTCGATCTTTTCTTGAAATAATATTTATGGTTCAAATGTCTTATAAAATTCTTATTTATGCTTTTACTTCTTATAAATTGCATGCCCATATATGTATAGATGTATAAATAATGTTTAAAGGGCTTAGGAATGCCATCCACCCTATTTCCTTTTCCTCGATTTGGATGTGGTCTGGTGGGATTTCGGGTGACCATCCGAAGGTCGTTTCAATATTAATTATATATCAAATATACATATATAGACATAAAAGTACTCCCATATTCATACGTACTAGACACATCATTAGTTAGTTACCATCGGGGTAACACAGGATCATACATATACAGCTATACTAGAAACATGAACATATACATCTATACTAGAAACATGAACATATACATCTATACTAGAAACAGGACATATACATTTATACTAGAAGGAGAACATATACAATTATACTAGGACGAGAAACATTTCATATGCATGAATACGTTAACAATTGTGATCCACTGTGTCGGAGCATGCCTTAAATGTCATGGCCCGAGTTGTAGCCAGAATTCTCTTGGAGGGAGAGCGTGAGTTTGCATATAGATCTATACTGGATTGACTATCCTACACCTTGCTGCTAGCTACAGCCGGACCTGCAGGTCTGCGGGTGCCAAACGTCATTTCTTTATTACGACCATTCATTATGTCGTTGTTACCAGTCATAGCATGGTGCAATTTATCACATTATACCTTAATATAAATCCGGTTTAAGGTAGTTAGTACAACAGTAGTTCCTATTATACAAAACTACAGTACTACAATGATTTACCCATTACATATTTTGGTGATAACCTCACTTAAGCATTAATGTACAAACTATATTTTATTAAATGATAGTTATACTTGGGAAATTACACACATTTACAACAAGCGAGTATACAAAACAGTTAAGCCTTGGTAGAAGGTTACTTTAATAGAAAATATAGGTTTTTCTGAGAGATTCAAACTTTTACAAACACTTTCAAATACTTACTTACATTTTTACAAACTTATACATTGAGATAGGTTCAAACGTTTTTGGCAACAAACATCGACACTAAAATACTTATGAACTCACCAGCTTATTGCTAATAAACTCTTTCAAAATAACTTGTATTCTCAGGTCATCAGTAGACAGGTACCGATGCCAGCTTTTGAGAAGATGGAGTGCATTCAAGACTCATCTCATATTATTTTGTTTTACATTATTTTGGTGTCTATAACTGTACAGAACACGCTTGTATTAAAATTATATATTTAATTCAATGGATGATGTTGTTTGCTTATTTACATTTACTGTGTTGTGATACTTTACATGACGTCCTCCGCCCCAGAACGTTTCCGCCGTTCTTGGTTTTGGGGTGTGCCAGAATGTTTCCGCCATTCATGGTTTTGGGGTGTGACACTGTTGACGGTCAAAGGAACCCAGTTGAATGTTAGAAGGTTTGTAACCGGATAGAAAGAGTTACCCAATGCATTGGACGTGATTTTAGACCTGGAGTTCATGGGACTCGGCGAGTGCTAAAATAGACTCGGCTAACGAGGAAGGTCGTGGCCTTTCGTTTGGGGCCTGAGCAGCAGGCTGCATTAGAGAAATTGAGGCAGAGATTGTGCGAGGTGCCAATCTTAGCCCTGCATGAGGGCATGGAGGATTTCGTCGTGTACTGTGTTGCGTCCATCTCGGGTTTGGGCGCAGTATTGATGTAGAGAGGGCATGTCATTTCTTACGCTTTGAGGCAGCTGAAGCCTCACGAGGCAAATTACCCTACGCATGATTTGGAGCTGGGGGCTGTTGTGTTCGCCCTCAAGATTTGGCGTCATAACCTCCATGGGATTCGTTGTACGATTTACACGGACCACAAGAGCCGGAGGTATCTCATGGACCAGCCAAATCTGAATATGAGGCAACGTCGGTGGCTTGATGTGGTAAAGGATTACGATTGCGAGATCCTTTACCATCCGAGAAAGGCTAATGTGGTGGCCGATGCGCTTAGCTGCAAGGCAGCGCCGATCACGGATACCTGTCTGAGGATGACAGTGGTGACTCCGCTTTTGGAGCGGATTCGGGAGGCCCAACAGGAGGCCATGAAGGAGGAACATCGAAAGAACGAACGGATTGTGGGGCAGGTTTCCTCCTTCGACTATGACAGCCGAGGGTTATTGACACTACACCGTAGGGTGTGGGTGCCGTACCACGGGGGTGTGTGCCAGGTTCTGTTGGAGGAGGCGTACAAATCTCGATTCTACATTCATCCCGGGGCGATGAAGATGTATAGGGATCTTCGCATGGACTATCAGTGGCCCTGCATGAAACAGGATGTAGCCTGGTACGTGGAGCGGTGCTTGACCTGCAGGAAGGTCAAGGCCGAGCACCAGAGGCCACACGACAAGATGCAGCCGTTGGATATTCCACTGTGGAAATGGGAGGACATTACGATGGATTTTATCACAAAGCTTCCCAGGACCGTGCGTGGGGTGGATTCGATTTGGGTCATCGTCGATCGATTGACCAAGAGCGCTCATTTTATTTTGATTCAAGAAAGCATCTCAGCCGAGAAGCTGGCCGACATCTATATCAGGGAGGTGGTGGCACGACACGGGGTGCCAGTGTCGGTGATTTTAGACAGAGGTGTGCAGTTCCCTTCCAGGTTTTGGAAGAAGTTTCACGATGAGCTGGGTACTCGTCTGCATTTTAGCACCGCCTTTCACCCTCAGACGGATGGTCAGAGCGAGTGGACCATCCAGACTCTGGAGGATATGCTGCGAGCATGCGTGTTAGAGTTCAAAGGTAGTTGGGATACCTACCTCCCTTTGGCGGAGTTCTCCTATAACAATAGTGATCACGCGAGTATCGATCGTCCTCCCTTCGAGATGTTGTACGGGAGGAAGTGCTCAAGATGACAAAGAGGATTCAGCAGGTCCGGAGCAGGCTTCAGACTACTCAGAGTCGGTAGAAAAGTTATGCTGATAAGCGCCGATCAGACCTAGAATTCCAAGTCGGGGATATGGTTCTCCTGAAGGTGTCACCATGGAAGGTCGTTATCCGATTCAGGAAACGGGCCAAGTGGGGTCCCAGGTACACCGGACCGTTTAGGGTTATAGCTCGGGTGGGCAAGTTGGCGTATAGGCTGGATCTGCCAGCCGAACTCAGTCAGCTCCACAACACTTTCCAAGTTTCCCAGCTGAGAAAGTGCTTGGTGGACGACTTGGCAGTGGTGCCCTTGGAGGACATTCAGGTTGATGGCAACCTGAACTATATTGAGCGACCAGTAGTGATCCTCGACCGAAAGTCGAAGGATCTAAGAAACAAGAGAGTGGAACGCGTGAAGGTGCAATGACATCATCGGAAGGGCTCGAAATGGACTTGGGAGTCGGTGGACGAGATGATGGAGCACTACCGAAAGCTGTTTCAGGAAAGAGTAGAAGACTTCGAGGACGAAGTGTAAAATAAGTAGGGGAGATTTGTAACACCTGGTTCTTGGTATGCATCTCTTTTATCTCTTATCTAAGTATTTTGCATTTTTGGCCTTGGACTCAGCGATTTGAAGGACCAACTCATCGAGTAGAAGTGAGATGGGACGCGGGGCTTAAGCCGTCTACTCGACGAGTCGGGTCACGGACTCGGCGAGTAGACGTTGTCTGGACAAAAACCCTAATCTAAGGGTTTGCACCCTATTTAAACAATGTTATATCGTCCAAAACGTCCCTTATGCTCCCAAAAGACCTCTCATTGAAACCCTAGCCGTCACTTAAGCAAGCTAAGCCTTATTGGTGGATTTTGGTGCTTATGGTCTTAAGAAGGAAGGAGAAAATCTTGAGGTAGCAAGTAGAGACCAAGGGAACCCGAAATTGTGCACTTTTTACAGCTCATTGAAGGTAAAAAGCTGTAACCTTGCTCATTCATTTGTTAGATCCCTCTTTGGGGAGATTTAGGGCTTTTCTAAACCATTTTGGAGGCCAACCATGTTTGCAAACATGGTTGGGGGTTAAAGCTTCTGGATCACATCATTTAAGGGGTCACTAGGTAGATTTGAGTGGCTTTTGCACCCATGAAAGGCCCCATTCATCTTAAGAGCTTGTTTTATGTCTTTTTGAGCTCAATGTCCCATGCAAACACGTAAAGTTTGTAACTTTACGTGCTAGATTATAGAAGCTTGGATCTATCTTTTGATCAAAGGTTGTACATCAGAAATCAAATATTTAGAGTGTGGACGTGACCAACTCGGCGAGTCCGTTCTTGGACTTGACGAGTCCGAGGCTTTGAGCCCCATATCTTTTGAGGGTCAAAGGAACCCAGTTGAGTGTTAGAAGGTTTGTAACCAGACAAAAAGAGTTACCCAATGCATTGGATGTGATTTTAGACCTGGAGTTCATGGGACTCGGCGAGTGCTAGAACAAACTCGGCGAGTCCAAGGCAATCTTCTTAAGGATGAAGATGAACTCGACGAGTTGTTCATTAACTCGGCGAGTCGAGGACAGAACTTGTTCATCAGATGAAGGTGAACTCGACGAGTTGTTCATCAACTTGGCGAGTCGAATGATTTTTCATGCGATGTTCGTATGAGAAAAGAACTCGTCGAGTTGACGGCCCAACTCGACGAGTGGGGTCATGGATGAGGACAAGTGAAGGGTGAGGGACTCGACAAGTTGATGGCCCAACTCGGCGAGTCGGGTCAACTTGAAGTTGACTTTGTCTAGACTTGGACCGACCCTGTTTAGGGTTACACGTGCTGTGTGTTGACTTGAAGGTTGTCGTGTAGGGACACATGCACCATAAGAGTTTGAATTTGTCACAAACATTATCTTTCAATTATGCTTATAGAAAACTCACATGGATAGGAACACATACACCATAAAATCTAAGTGTCATAAGGTTTCTCTCCTTCATGAAAATGATTGTGAGGAAACGCTTTCACTAAGAGAGATTTTAAGGAGATAGCGATTATGTAAATTGCATTCTCAAATTCGATTATGATTACGGCATCCCTCTTCATAGTTCGAATTGTGAGATTTGGCAATTAGTCTGAACATTTGGGACTTAGTAAACTAAGTTCTGAATTAGTTTAGAAACACATGTGAGCTGTCTATGGAAAGGTGTGTGATTTTGAGAAACTTAGATAAAGGCTCATCGAAGCATATCATATTAGAAACAATGAACTTTGGAAGTCAATAAGTATTGTTTTCTAGAAGTTTAGCTGGTTTCTAAATACGTGTCAAAGCTAGTGGGAGCATAAATGTTATGCTGGAATGGATATAATCATCATGTTAGTGGGAGCATGATTATTATTTAAGTATTACAAGTTAACAATATTAATTATAGAAAAACAAAAGTTTCACTTTTCAAAGTTGCAGGGGTAGAAAAGTTGTTTTTGCTATAATTAAGGGAGAGAATGTTATACTTCGTTTCCCATCTAAAAGCTTAGATCGAGAAATTTTAATTGAATTTAGTCAAGGGTATATTTATTATTTGCATTCTCAAAGTTCAATTATTATTACAGCATCCCTCTTCATAGTTCGATTTTTTTAGAACACGGCAAATAGAAATATTATGACAATATTATAGCAAGGAACTTGTAAAGTATCACGTTTTTCGTGTCCCATACGCTTCGGGTATAGGATCGATTGCATATGCTGTAATATTCGACCGTTATAAAATTTTCCAAATGCCTAAGGCATTAAGAGGGAAAAGGGACTAGAACCGGTTTGACTAAAATAATTAACCAATTGTCAACGACAATCTAAGGTTCGTTCAGGATTGGTCGCTTGTGGGCAGTTGGAAGTATAGTAACAAATGGAACATATTAAAATTATTATGAATAGATAAGATTCTACTTAGAATGAGTTGTCATATGGACAATATGGAAATGTTTCCATATTGGGAGTTAGATATCGAGAATAAATGTCTAGATTAGTAACTTTTATGCAAGAAGGATGTTCAAATGAATGTACTTTGAATATGAGATTTCATGACTATGGAATTGTCTTGTAACAATCTTCAATAGAGTATTTTGTAATTTCATTGGCCGAGTCTTGGTGACTTTTGTGCCGTGACATTACGAAAGGACTGTTGCACAAAAATGTTAGAATCTAACATATTCTAGTAGTGGCGAGAATTTTGTATTCTAACACTAATGGATTAGGAATTGTGAAATGAGTGTGATTGAAAATGTTATTCAATTATACAATTTCACAAAGTAAGGACCATAGGTAAACATAGTGTGCATGCTAAGAGCATGGGATAATTTGTCACACCCCAAAACCAAGAACGGCAGAAACGTTTTGGGGTGGAGGACGTCATGTACAGTATCACAACAATGAAAAGTAGTAAACAAGCAACAACATCATACATTGCATTAATAATATAATTTTAATACAAGTGTTCTGACAAATTATGATAGACACTAAAGTATAATCAAAATGAAAGATGAGTCTTGAACGAGCTCCATCTTCTCTAAACCTTGCATCGGTACCTGTCTATTGATGACCTGAGGATACAAGTAATTTTGAAAGCGAGTATCAACTTTAAAGCTGGTGAGATCATAAGTATTTTAGTGTCTTAATTTGTATGTAAGTATTTGTATGTATACGAATTGTAAGTATTGAAAATGTATATGAACTGTAAGTATAAAAATGTTTTGTAAAACAACTGTAAACGTTTGAAAAACCCTAGAAATCCCTATGATTCCTACTATTATATAAGGGTGTCTTCTACCAAGACCTAACTCTTCTAAATGTAGCCTTCTACCAAGACCTAACTGCTCTGAATGTAGCCTTCTACCAAGACCCGACTGTTCTAAATGTTCATTTCTTGTAAAAGTGTGTAATTTTCCCAAGTGAAACTATCATTAACAAAATATAGTTTTTACATTTAATGCTTAAGTGAACAGATCACTAAATATATGTAAAGGGCAAATTAATGTAGTACTGTAGTGTAATGCTATAGGAACTACTGCTGTACTAACTACCTTAAACCGGATTTATATTAAGGCATCATGTGATTAATTGTACCATACTATCGACTGGGTAACAATGACAAATGTAGGTCGTAAAAAGGTATGACGTTTGGCACCCGCAGACCTGCAGGTCCGGCTGTAGCTAGCAGCAAGGTGTAGGATAGTCAATCCAGTATAGATCTATACGCAAACTCCCGCTCTCCCTCCAAGAGACTCTGGCTACAACTCGGGCCATGACATTGAAGGCATGCTCTGATACAGTGGATCACAATTATGTCAACGTATTCATGTATATGTGATGTACTGAAATGTTCTACGTGTGCTAGCTGTAATGCGTGTTCTCTCTCTATCTAGCATGAATAGTAATGTACTGTAATGTTCTAGCTGTAATGTATGTTCTCTCTATCTAGCAAGAATAGTAATGTACTGTAATGTTCTAGCTGTAATGTATGTTCTCTCTATCTAGCAAGTATTGGCTCATGAATGAACTGACTCATTGTATGATATCGCGTTCTAGTAATAGTTCTAGTATCTTCCTAAACTACCCATATGGTAGCTTACTAGTAATCTAACTGGTACGTATCGACATGGATGTATACCCTTGCTACCCAAGGGCATTGGATGAACTGGAAGGACCTTTATGACTATATATGTACATTTGATATATAACTAATATTTAAACAACCTTCGGACGGATACCCGATGTCCCACCAGACCACATCTCAAGCGCGAAAAGGAAATAGGGTGGATAGCCTTCCTAATTCTTTTAAACATTTCTTATATATCTATACATATATAGGCATGCAATTGATAATATAAAAGCATAAAATAAGTTTTGTAAAACCTTTGAATATAATTATTATCTAAGAAAAGATCGACTTGATGTCAATCTATAAAACGGTTTGAAGGCATGGGTTTGATAAACCAGTTAGTATAAAGAAACATTTGTTTGAAACACAATTGTAAATAAGTTTGAAATGTAACATACATAGTAAAATGTACAGTGTAATAAGGAGTTTTAAACACATAAAGTGTTTATGAAAAACATTTGAAGGAAACTGTTTGGTAAAACGGCTAATGAGTAGCCAATCATTTGAATGCTGCTTATTAATCACATGTGATTGATATAATAATTAGAATAATTCTACTTGTATTTCCCCCATAAAACATTTAAAAACAGTTAAAAAATTGATTAAGGGGTATGAACTCACCTGTAGCAAGTGGATCGGAAGGAAGTGTCGGATAAGTGCTTGGTGTCAAGTGAAGACTTAGACACGCACAAAGATCCTAATTACATATGAGGACATATGTATATAAACAATTAGTCTTTAAACAACTAATAAACAAGTAAAGACACTCTAGGACATGCCAAACACTTTGTATAAGTGTTATAAGTGCTAAGGAGTGCATCTAAGTGTTGTAGGGAAAGGCTGATATGATTGGGGTTCAAGGAACACTCTTAAAATGAGTTTACTCCCTAAGGATCAACACCCCTTGAGTTTACAGTCGTAAACTATTGAGTTTACGGTCGTAAACTCCTAACCTTTTGACCATTTGATGATTTGAAGTCTTCTAAGCTATTCCAAGCATTCCTACTTCATGATTTAGCCTTAGGAAGTGTTGTGTGGCATCAAAACACTCCTAAATGGAGTTTACTGTCTAAGGACCATTTATCCATGAGTTTACTACCTTAAACTCATGAGTTTACTACCTTAAACTCATGAGTTTACTACCTTAAACTCATAAGTTTGGTATTTGGCGGTTTTCAAGTCCTTAGCTCAAACATGGCACTAGTCTAGGTTAGATTCAGACATAAGGAACAACCGTGGGACATTTATGGGACATTTACACAACATTTGGGGTGTTTACGGTTTTGGGAGATCCCCAAACTGTAAACACATAAAAATGTATGATTTTGGTGCTTTTTGTGTGATAAACTCATCAAGGATGAATCTAGACAAGTCCCTAAGGCATTGTGAAGCATCTAGGCACCCTAACACACCACTTTGGCCCTATTCTTGGTGTTTACGGTTTTGGGACCTCCCAAAACCGTGAACACCTTTAACTTGGTGTTCTTGGGACTTTTCCTTGGTATAAAAAGGTATAGCTAGCTTTAAATGACTTTAGGATAGAAGTACTTACATTGTGGAAGCTTGAAATGAACTTTAAGTCCAAGAACACTAGTGTGTGTTCTTGGTGTTCTTGGTGTTTTGGAAAAACTAGTCAAAACACATAAATGAATGGATTAAAGGATGTACAATCACTAGATTAAGTGATATAGTAACTTGAACGGGTTAGAACACTTACTAGTTTGAAGATCTAGAACAAAATCTAGGATGATACTTGAAAGAGTTTGGAGTCTACTCTTTTAGGAAATGGGGAGTAAACACAAATGACTAGTCTTGGTGAGTAAACTCATGTATAAGCATGAGTTTACGGATTTTTGGGATGATTTTTTGACCCAAACATAAAAGTTTGGTCGCGAACTTCTAAGACACGAGGCATTTGCGGTTTTTAAATTTCAAAACCCGAGACGACACTTTCTTTCACCCGTTCGTTTAAAAATATTATTAAAATAATAAAACAAACTTTAAATTTCTTAAAAATAAGAATTAATGACATTAACTTATGATACGAAGTGGTTGACTTTTAAGGTTTGACTGAATGGAAATTTCTGGTTGTCACATAATTGTAGTTATAATTCAAGTAAGAAGTTGATTACCTGAAACAACAAATGATGAGTATTCAATATGGTGATTAAATAAAATGTTTTATTTATACTCAAAGGTTAGAGGCCATATAGGATTAGTATTATTCTTGTGTTTCACTTTGCATGTTTTGACTTCCCGAATAATAAGATTATTCAAACCCTCCACGGTCGCTCATTCTTTGGAAGTAGGAATGAAAGAAGACTGTCATGAATCTGACTGTAGATTGTCTAAAGTGTTTTAGACATAGAAAAAGTTTGCTACAGGGTTCATGAGTGCTGCTATAAGATTAGAGTATTGGAATAAACCCATGCTCACTTGGATCGCTTCATGGATTTTATCACGAGTGATTGGTGAGACGATAATATCTTATATTCTTTAAACCAAGATGTGTAAGTTGTATCTTGCGAGTCGGTTACACATTGATAATATGAAAACGCACCATTAACTTGGTGTTATAAAACGTATTGTTGTGTGTAATTCGGTGAGTGAGTACAAGCGATCATTGAGTCGGAGTTTATCTGTTCCTTTTACCCGAAGTGGGATAAAAGTGATATATGTGGGCCCCTCGATGATTTAGTGATGACACCCTAAGCGCTTGGCCAAGCCAGGACTAAGTTGATGCGTTCAATTGTAGTCTATTGTCAGTCGTCATAAATCAGAAGTCGGGAAACAATATATAGACAGAGAGAATGATTTAAATCCATGTCTCAGTCTATATGATATCAAGAATGGAGGAATATATGATCCCTTATCTAAAGGACACGCTATCTGATAAGATCAGAGTTGACAGCGGATTTTGAAAGCTACTATTGCAGATCAGGATCTGAAGTCATACGCATAATAGTTATTAGAATTATCCAAGTGGGAGACTGTTGGATTAGTGTCTAAGTCCATAACTATTTTGGTATGTACTTGACCCGATGGTGCATGGTCCTTTTGGGTTGCCTTCACCAAAGCAAATTGATAGGATGAATTATGGAGAGAGAGGATTAATTATGATTTATTAATATATTATGAGAATAATATATTAAAGGAGAAATCATATTATTTAATTAATATTAGTCAATAATTAATTAAGAATTAATTTTGTGGCTAAAAGAGATTAATTAAACTTAGGGGACTAGAGTTCTCAATTGTGTGATAGTTGAATATTGGGCTAATGGACTCCATATTAGAGGAGTGGACGAATTCTATGGGGAAACCCATTAGAAATCTTCCAACGCATCTAAGTAGGGAGTCCATGGGCTGCTTAGGGCCTAAGCAATCAAATTAGGGTTTCCTTGTTAGATAACCCTAATAGCCTCACTATTTAAGGACCCCTAGGGCACCAAAAACGTGGCTAACTGATTCCTTAGGGTTTCTGGACGGTTTTTAGGTGCCTCTCCTCTTCTGCTTCTTCATCCTCTTGCTCTTGGTGTTTGTGAGCCATTAAAGGTATGACATTTGTGACACTAAGCTTTCTGAAACCAATTACAAGGAGGAATAGATTGTTATTACTACATAACAATCAAAGGTAATTTCTAAACCCTTAATTCAAATCATAGTATGATAGATCTAGGGTTTATAGCTTTGGAATAATTCAATTGCATGTTCATTATACAAGCTAGATCCAAAGCTTTAGGGTTTACATGTACACCACAGGAATGATGTAGTGCTCAAAACGCATCGGTATTACCCCTGGGCCCACATTATGAGTCTGGATTGCCTTCCGCGCCCAAAACTCACATCTGGATTGCCACCGAGCCCATAATACGAGTCTCCCTCAGCTCATATCTGGAATGCTCCCGAGCCCACAGTATGAGTATGGCATGCCCCACCTGGCCCTTAGCTCGTATCTAGAATGCTCCCGGGTTTGTTGGTTACCGCACAAAGCAGTATCACCTCAACCCACCCTACATAATATGTTGACATATAACACAACTAATGTGCATACAGATAATTACGAAATACTACAAGTAGTCCTATAGATCTACCTAACTGGCATAGCAACTAGCATGCAACACTAACTCATACTCAACATACTACCAACTGCTAGAACATCATATCTCATGGGCCGACCTTGGTGCCTTAGACCCCCTTAGTATAGTTAGGTAACTCACCTCGCAAGTAGTGCTGAAATGTTGCAAATCTCTGGCTGCTTTCTCACCGGGAATCCCGAACTGTCACATAATAAATACTAGGTTAATACCCAATATTACTCCCTTTATTAAGTGTCCTCATAACTCATTAAGTCCATTCCCTTTTGTTGGGCCAAAGCCCCACACCAAGTCCTTAACTTGAGAGTCCATATACATAAATCCACTATTGGCCCAATTTACTAAATTGGGCCCAACCTCCTTATTGAGCCTAACCCCATGATTCACTACCACTAACGGGCCCAAAACATCTTATTTACAAAGTCCAGCAAAGGCCCAAATCCAGTTAGTCCATAAGCAGCCCAAAACCCGAAGCCCATTTGCCAATGGCCCAACAAAGGACGTACGCGGGGCGTACTCCTCTGGTACGTGGGTCGTACTCATCCAAATGCTGACCACCATCGGGATGGTTGACCCAGCACGCTGGGCATACTGGATTTACGCTAGGCGTACTAGACAGTTTGCCAAAACCTTGTTAAGTGCTTAATGGCTTAAGCATTTAAGCTTAAACTTCAGATCCATAGATCTAACATGCCTAGGATCCATAAAGTCGTGAACTTTATCACTTTGGACATTCATAAAGTTCTAAATGCTTGGTCTTAATCCATTAAGACATTATCCTTCCATGCATGGGACACCTTCAGCTAATGGGACCTCATTTTTATCACTCAAGGTCCCTTCAAGAGTCCAGAAGGACATTCCTTTTCGTTCAAAACACAATATGCACCACCTTGTGGTTTTTGGGATAAGAAATGGGTCTTTTAAAGCAAAATGGAGAGATCTAATCATATAAGCATCAAGTTTGAAACTTTATACCTTCTAGAGCTTCTTGTGCACGAGCTAACTTCATATCTACAAGCTTGGTCTCTTCCTTCAACTCTTTGATGCAATAGTTTCCTCCTAAGGCACGCAAGAACACGCAAAAATGAGCTTAACACACAAAGGGGAGGCTAGGGTTTGAGAGAGGCGAGTTTGATCTGTGGAGGCTGAGGTAAACGAGGTGTTGGTGCACATTATGTTGCTTATATATGCCCCAAACCCTAAATATTAGGATTTCACCCAGACATTAGTACACCCAACGTACTCAATTGTACGCTAACGTACTAAGGCGGACCTTAATATGCTTAATTTACTCTTATGTACGCACGACGTACTCCCTTTTGACCCAAGTTTGCAAACTTGGTCCTTAAACTTATCTTGACTCTTCACTTCCAACCCCAAGGACCATAAATGGCAAGGTAATGATAGAAGAGGGTTCGGGAATACCTACCAAATTCTTGGGATGTTACACAATTAAAATGGAATACAGAAGAATACAAGCTAAAATCTAAGCAGAATAAGAAAAATAGGCGTAACAGTGTGGCTGATGGAGTAGCAAAACCTACACATAACGTTGGATCCGCAAGTCATTTGAAGATTACTTCTGATTTGGTAATTTTTTAAATGGTACATCGTATCAATGTTTATATATGTTTATCTGTATATTTGACATTTTATATGGTATTTATGCAGAAGAGGAAATTAGGACGTAATCCACCCATAGTGAATTGTTCATGTATACACACACACGAAGAATCATGATGGAGTTACTTTCACAAATGAAAAAGATAGACAAATCCATGTAATATTCATTTCAGTGTTAAACTTTTATATTATAGCTAGTCCATAATATCATTCATAAATTTGATATCTTTTAACTTATATTATTTTTATTTTGTAGGCGGCATATACAGAAAAACGGGAAGAGTTGGAAGCTGAAGGTGTTGAATTTGAGGAAGACAAACTATTTTATGTTGTTATTGGTGGTCGTAATAAAAAAGAAGACTTTATGCATTAAACTCTTTTGCAAAGGCGGTTCCCAATAGGAACGGTAAAACGGATGCATCTTACATTCCGGGAAAAAAATGATGAAATAGAAGAAATGAGGGAGCTTGTTGCTAAACAAAAACAGCAAAACGAAGAGATTAAACAAATGATGAACGCCCAACAAGAAGAAAACAACGCAAGGGTCGGGCATCTTGAAAAACAACTTCAAACGACATTGGATCTTATTAATGTCTTTACAAAACAATAACAGTAGTAGCTTGATATATGTTTATTGTAGAGTATTTATTTTAGATTAACAACTTTTCTTTCTCCATGTAATAAATAATTATTGTATTATTTTATGATATAATGGTTTTGATTTTTTTTGTTATTTTTGTTTTTCATATATTACTACAAAATAATTTGGATATAATTTATAAATCAATTATCCATCGGTCCATATGGAATCTGTTATACAATATACACCACGAAAATTGCTAGGGATTCATGACCACGGAATTTGCTAGTAAGTCATCAAATGGAATTTGCTAGGGATTCAACACGACGGAATTTGCTAGGGATTCACCACCACATAATTTGCTATGGAATGACCACCACATAATTTACTAGGGGTTCACCACCATGGAGTTTGCTAGGGAATAACCACCATGAAATTTGCTTGGGAATCACCACCACGGAATTTACTAGGGAATGACCACCACGAATTTACTAGGGATTCATCACCGAAGAAGTTGCTAGGGAATCATCACCATGGAATTTGTGATGGAATAACTACCACAGATTGTGTGACGGAATCCTACTACAGAATACACGACCGAATACCATCTACCATAGATTTCATTCTGTTGTCACATTTGTGATGGAAGTATTGTTTCCGCTGCAAACCCTCGCTACGACGTTTTTAGGGACGAAAATGGGCCGTTGCAAATTCCATAGCAAATCATCTTTTGCAACGGAATTTCAGCTTTTCGCAACGGATTCTTTCCCTAGCAAAATCGCGTTTTTCTTGTAGTGATAAGTCATGACTAACACCTACATGACTTCTAATGATTTGAAAGTAGAGATGGATAATGAGAAAGTGATTTATACCTCGTAGAAAATATGAGATGATTCAAAGAGAATTTCTAGAAGGAAAGAACTCTAAGAACTCCACCAAAATGCTACAATCTTCACTCATTCACAAGATTCACCCACTCTTTTCACAAATGGAAAGCACACTTAGGAACATCTCTCAAAGTGACATGGAGGCTGGAAATAGGGTTTGTTTGCTGCAAATATCATGTTAATCCTGGATTTTAAGGTCATGTGTGCTTAAATACCACACAAGTTATAAACTAGACCCTCCAAGTGTGTGAAAATGACCCCATGACTAATATACATGATCAACTATTGTTTTCTTACAATTTTGGTCCCCATAACTTGATGATAACAAGATAAAATTATTATTTAATGGAAAACATAACAGAACTAACATTGATGACAAGATTGGGAAAATTGGGTTGCTTCAATTTAGAGAATTAGGACTATCATTTATATTTGAAATTTATCTTTTTTGGTCTTGTAATGTTTTTTTTTTTAATTTAAATGTTATGGTTAATTTAAATATTATGTTTTATTTAAATAACATGTTTATAAAATTATATTTGTTTTTATAATTATTTAAAAAAAAAACTCGAAAAAATTAAAAAAATAAAGGAGAACATGAAAATGATTTGGTGTTATAATATTGTGAACATTTTTAATAATGATGTTATAACACCATGGGTGATGTGGGATGTGAGGTGACACTTTTTTGGTGTAATAACTAATTTTATATATGCTGTCACAAACTCGAGTCTGGGTAACCCGTATCGGATCTTTGCCCCATACAATTTTTTTTATTTTTTATATAAAAATACTTTTAATGTTTTCTTAAAATTGGTTTCTATATAAAAATACTTTTTTAAAATCTTTTTTTACCACTTTACTTTTGTGAAACTTTTAATGAAATTATTTTTATATAATTTTTTATTTTCTCAGTATTTGTATGTTTTATTTTATTTTTCTGTTTTTACAAATTATATTTTACATACTCATTTTAATGAATATGGAGCTATAAAACCATCATGAATACATATTTATCAACATCATTTGTGGTCCACTTGACAATAACTACTAACCAAAAACATCATCCTAGTGGTTAGTAGTCGCTAGTGGTTGCTAGTGATTAGTAATCGCTAGTGGTTGCTAGTGATCGTGGTCTTTTATTGTGGGGAGCACAACCACCACATCAAGTTAGATTCTTTCTCTTTTTAACTATGTCCTTCTTTATATTTTAAGTAATAAAAAATAATTTTTTTTATTTGAATAATAAAAAATAAGAAAGATATAATGATGTGGAGTGATGGGTATACCAACCTTTAGTGCTTGTGTTTAGTGATGAGATGAAAGTGATATAAAAGTCGTCATATTTATGGTTAATAGTACATAGTAATGATAACCTAATAACATCTAAAACATCTTTTTTTTTCTTTTACATATTTGTTTTCCACATGTAATAATAAACTCTTATATATAGTTAAATGTAATATCACCATAGATTATCCATCATCTATTATACATACACTAAATATCTTCTAATCCAACAATATCATATGTGATGTCTTTCTTCTTTGAAGCTGAGAGTTCAAGTTCCACATAAACATATATAGAATTAAAATGTAGTTTATAAGTAAATTAGATGTGGTTAAAAAAATCTATTATACATAAAAAAACGTATTCTATACACAAAAAAGGATAATGACTTAAAAGGTAGTATATTTTTTTATTTGTATGTATTTGGTCACTGAGTTTTTTTTTTCGTCCACATTTGCACTTTTAACTTATTTAACTGTATACATTTGGTTCTTATGACTGACTATTTTAGGTAACTCGGAAAAAAATGATTTAATAGGGTAATATATTTCTCACTCTGTACATATTTAATCTTTTTTTTTTTTTTTTTTGCATATTTAGTCCTTAATTTTTTATTGCAAAATATGTTTTTATTGCTTTTGTACACATACGGTACTTATGAACGGTTTCTTTAGATTTTTATCATTACATCCAACATAGGACTTATCATTAATTCGGTGTTCGGGACTATTCATACTTATGACCACTGCGGTCTCTTTTGCTTAGTGCTTAGGTTTTGTGTTCTAATGACATAACTTCTTCATACGATCTCAGATATTAAATATATTACTTTTAACGGCAGTAATCTAAACGGAAATTGTAGTAGATTAAAATACGAACATCTGGATATAAAGATCAATGAAATCCGAGATCGTATGAAGAAGTTACGGTGTTCAGATTACAACAAATACGAACATGTGGATATAAAGATCGTTAAAATCTAAAATCGTATGGAGAAATTATGACGTTCAGAACACAAGACCTAAACAACTAAGCAGCTGAGGTCATTGTAGTCATAAGCATTAATAACCCCAAACATCTCATTAATGATTGTCGTACGTAAGATGCTGTGAGAAAAACCTAAAAAATCTATCATAATTATTGAATATATATAAAAACAATAAAGAGTCATTTTGTAGCAAATAAAATATTAATGACTAAATATGCAAAGAAAATATTAAAGTTAAATATGTACAAATGAAAAATATATTTCCTAATTAAGTTATTTTGTCCCATTTATCTCTAGAGTAACTAGTAATAAAAACTGATTGTCTACACTTAAATAAATGGAATGGATAATTGTGAACGCAAAAAACAGAAAAAAAAATTGATTATCAAATATGTATAAATAAGTATATTACCACTAAAAAATATCTAGGTGTTTATTTGGATTTAGCTTAAAACTATAATCAAAGGTGGTATCTGCTTTGTTGTGTCGCATGTGTAATGGCACCTTGGGGGTTGAAGGGTCAAGGTCAAAGCCGGCAAAGCTGCATGCCTACGAATCTATGAATCATCTGTGTGTCTGCTACTTTCATCATCGATGTGGCGAATGAATGATTCGCCACAGTGTCTCCCCGACACGTGATCATACTTGGTAAGGCTAACACAAAGGCACGTGGATTGGCTATGTCATCTTCGATTCTCTTCAATCACCATTATCACCATACAACTTGCACTTGCAATTTACAAACTCCCTAAATTTGATTATCCACTGCTTCACGTCACAATACTTCCACGAAAACATAGATTCTGCTTTTCGATTATATATAACTTAAAAAGAGAGAAATGACGGATAAACTGGCTGACGGTGACGGTGACGGTGGTGGTGATTGGTCGATGGCGGATGGTATTGACGGTGACGGCGGTGGTGATTGGTCCTCGATGAAGGATGGTATTGACGGTGATGATGGTTGCGGGCGGACGATGAGAAGAAATGATGCAAAGAGTTTGAGAGAGATGCAGTTGTCGATAGCGGCGTCGTCATCGGTGTTTCCAGGGTTCAGATTCTCGCCGACTGACGATGAGTTGATTTCGTATTACTTGAAGAAGAAGCTCCAGGGATCTGATAATTGCGTTGATATCATTCCGGAGGTTGATTTCTGCCGACATGAGCCATGGGATTTACCTGGTTAGTGCTTCCTTCCTCCTAACTTGATCTCCATTTCATTTTCTGAAATTCGGAAGCACTGTATGTATTTTACCGCCAATTTTGCATTACAATTGTTCTAAAGCCCTAATTTGTTCAATCATGTCATCATTTCTGTATAAAAACATGTCTTATGATAATATGACCTTATTCTTGTGTACATATTGTCTCTAATTATGGTCACATATTCATCTTCTGTGAAATATTATCAATTAGATATGGGTGCAATTTACAAACAAGAGGGATTGGTTTATCTTTAACATGAACAACTTATTTTAGGTTGTAGCACCCCTTTAAGAATGCTACATTTAGCCTATATGACACATATTCTTTGTACCTTTCTTGCAAGTTCAAATTTGGTCTTCCTTTATCTTAATCTTGGTAGAAGGCTTTGCTTGTTTTCTACTCCTCTATATGACTTATAAGTTTTGAATACAACAACCTCGAATATAAGTTCTAAAGTTCATAAAGAACTAAATTAAGTAGTTTAAAACTCACATTTTTATGTTTCAATTTGGATGCCATAATGAATAGAAAGACAATTAGATTTATAATCAACTTCAAAACATTAACATCTATTCATATGCATTCCTCTCATGATTCAAGTAACCAATAGTCCATATAAGTATAACCCCTAAAATTTATTAATAATGACATAGTATATACATTTTATACTACATAATGCCCCTACTTAGTGGTAATCATTTAGTTTTCATCATATACACACTAATTAATTTATGATTTTATGTTATGTTTTGGCAATGATATTAGTTATATTGTCCACTGATTTTAGAACGTGCTCAATTGAATTTGATAGTAACTTGTTGTCACTAGCTATTTCCATTATTCAATCGGATAATGAGTGGTTCTTCTTTTCGACCCGAGGGAAGAAGTATCCAAACGGGTCACAAAGTAAACGGGCTACCCAATCCGGATACTGGAAAGCCACTGGAAAAGAACGAAATGTAAAATCAGGTGCTGTTACAATTGGCACAAAACGGACACTGGTTTTTCACATGGGTCGTGCTCCTAAAGGAGAAAGAACCGAATGGATCATGCATGAATATTGTATGAACGATGCTGCACAGGTAAAGAATATTATAATCAATATATAATTCAACAATTTTTTTCTTAGGTTTTTCAACATTTGAAGCAAACGAGACCGATGTGAATAAGACAAAAATTGTATTTTTTTTTATCATATCTTGCATTTAATCCGATGTTATTTTCACTGCTATAATTCGGTAGATTTTTCAAATTACAATCTTTTAATAAGAATAAATGAAAGTAGGATGCTATAATAAGCACACATCATCAGAAGTACATACATTGCTATTTTTTACAATTAACTAATGAATCTTGATTTTGTAGGAATCTTTGGTTATTTGTCGGCTTCGTAGAAACAGTGATTTCCGCTTAAATGAATCATCAAGAGGTTCTTCGGATAATAAAAGTCACTCGGGTACAACAAACGAGTATGCTAATAATAACCAAATGGACGGGTTTCATGACACAAACGACACTATAAAGTCCGCTTCAAAAGAATCCACAAGCAGTTATAGGTCTCATTCAGACGACCAGAATGATTCCGGATCAGATTCTGATCCGGAAGCCAATCCCGAGTCGCCACATGGCTCTTCCACTCCATATAAGGTTTCATTTCTCTTATTCAATCCAACACCATAATTGGTGTAAAAATGATGTAAACACCAACTTTGGTGTTAAAGTTTAATGTATGATCATTTATGGTTATTCAAGTTTTTAGTATCATTAAGATAATGGTAAATTCTATAGATTTAGTTTACATAAAAGTTTAATATATTTTTTATTTTTTAAAGGATGTTGACGATTGTTTTGCGGATATAATCAACGATGACATCATCCGACTCGATGAATCCACATCACACTCTCTCAAATTCTACGGCTTCCTCACAAAAGATGAACCAATGTTAATCCAAGATCCAACAAAATGCAATCAAAAACTACCACCACAAAACATCATGACCTCTCAAGGAACTGCGGTTCGAAGAATCAAACTGAGACGCCAAAAGGGTCGAACCCATGAACCACCACTGGTTGACGGTGGTCTAGACCAGCACCACCACCCACAGACGCCGCCATTGCAGAAGAAATCAACAGGGTGTTTTATTAGTGTATTGTGTGGCAATGCGGATACCCTAAAGGGGTCACGTTCAACACATGTGATTTTGGTTTTGTTGTTTTTGGTGATGGTTTTTGTGGTTTGGAAATGTGATATGGAAGATTGGAATAGGCAGCTGAAGCATTGGCTTCGTATGACTGCTGATTATATATAAAATAAAAAAGGTTTGTGTGGGGTGGGGTGTATATATAGGTTTTTATATTATGGTGTAAACTTAGCGGTGGATCATGTATGTGGCTTTCAAACTCTATACGATGACGTGTTTCTTGGACACTTGGTAATATAAATATATATGATCGATGGTTATGTATTTCCTCCATTTTTCTTTACTAATTAATCGATTGCTTTTTGGTATTTTTGTTTCATTATTAGTGTAGCGTCAAATATAATCATATAAGTTTTGACAAATTAGCCTTTTTCTGCATAAAAGTAAGTTTCTTGTTATTCGAAACAATAACATAAAGAAATTAACAACCCTTTTATAAAGTTTGTGATATGTTTGTTGGAAATCCCGTAAAAAAAATTGGCATATCATAAAGAAATGAAAGAGTAGAAAAATAAATGTCACAGTACTGATCTACGTCTTTAAAATGGGTTATGATTTATATGGTGTTAAAATGAAATATTGTGTCAAATGCGTTATGATTTATATGGTGTTAAAATGAAAAATTGTGTGTATTAAGCTTTTAGTCTACTTAACCTATGGACAGACGGCGGGATTTCTTATGTCTAACAGTTTGATCACCTTCTGCCTTGTTCTCTGTTACAAACTGGTACATTCTTCTTGTTCTTCTTTGTGTTCATTCTTTTTTTTGTTATTCTTCTGTGCTCTGTTCACCTTTTTTTTTTACTCTGTGTTGTTACTCTGTCGTTGAGATGTTGCATCTTTACTAAGTGTTGTTACTCTGTTCTTGATCGCCTTCTGCCTTTTTTTTGTTACTCTTTGTTGCTACAACTAGTTTTTGGTTTCTTTTTGAAATTGAACATGCTTTCTTGTTGATTCTTCTTAGTCAAGTGTTTGTTCTTGGTTTGATGGTGTGTTGGAATTATGATAGTGTGAGTTTGTACACTCAAATGGTGGTTGGAATGGATAATTGTCAATCAGCCATAGTTATTGTCGGTTTCCATAAATTTAACTTCGGTGTTTTTTGACCTTGAGATGCCTCCATAACCTGGTACCAGAATGACTGTATTGCCCCTGCTTAAAAAATGTATTTAGTACCAATTCCTTTGACAAATCTGATTGAGCATAAATACTAGAAAGTAATTGGTACTAGAAAGTAAAATATACTTTTGTTACTAAAAACTTAAATCTGATTACTAAACAGTGATTTATACTCAACTTGAAATCTGATTACTTTATAGTAATAGCTAAACTTGAAATCTGATTACTAAAAATTGATTCAGCATAGATACTAGAAAAAAAGCTTATCAATGTTGTTTAAATTTAAGTCATATATAGTCCTTATAAAAAAAGTAAAATATAGTTTATCAATGTTGTTTAAAAAAAGTTTATTAATGTTGTTTAAATTTAACTCATAATCACTAAACTTGAAATCTGTGTAATTTAAAAAAAAAAAAAAAAAGTTTATTAATTATAGACAAAACTTCAAAAATGGTCCCTGAGGTTTTTAAAAATATCAAGTTTAGTCCCTAATAAGTTCAAAAAACCTCACAGATGGTCCCTATGGTTTCAAAACTTTTAACATTTGGTCCTTCCGGCTCACTCCGTTAGCATTTCACCGTTATCTCATTTTTTAATTTTATATTGCAGGGGTAATTTCGTCATTTCAGCTGTAACCTTCTCTCTTTAAAAGAAATTGCATGTCCGATTTTTGGGCAAACCCTTCACCTTTATCAGTCGTCATCTCTCTTCTCCCTTCCACTGTTGCTCGACCGTTGCACCCTTCACGACATCCAATCACTTTTGATTCAAAGATGGTGACTTGCAGATGTGGGCATGAAGCAATGAAGATCACTTCATGGACGCATCGTAACCCTGGAAGACAATTTTGGAACTATACAAGATGTGGGTTCCTTCGATGGTCTGATCCTCCTATGTGTGCTAGGGCATTAGTGGTGATTCCAGGTTTGATAAGATCAATGAACCGATTGGAAGAGAGGGTTGCCATTGCAAGTGCAGAATTGTGGAACTACCAGCTGATGTTGTTTTGTTCATGCGTGTTTTTTTGGTATTATTTTAATGTCTAAGCATCTTGTGAAGGTTTGGATGGTAATGGAGTTTTGGTTTTTGGTTTGTAACCATTGCAGATGTTTTATTTTATTTTAATCGAATAGGGATTTTTTTTTTTTTTTTTGCTTTTAGTTTATGTAGGGGGTTTTGGAATTGGTGTTGTTGTATTTGGTTCATGTATCAGATTAATGTGTAATGTAGTGATAATGGTAATGGTACTAGAATGTAGTTTGTAATAGTTGATTGTTCAATTGCTTGAATGTTTTTGAAATGCAATTGTTAAGTGTATTATAAATGCTCATTTAAGATGGTTTTGATTTGCAATTGAAATGTACAATGTTATTAATTGATCTGTGAAGGGTAGTACACAAAACAAATTAATTCGTTACCAAAATGTGCATACTACATACACACCATTACATGTAAAATTTTAAAGTTCTTAATACAACCATCATACTAAGTTTCAAAAGACCTACAACACAAGCTTGACTTAAGTTTCAAAAGACCTACAACACAAGCATTACATGCAATTCCTGAAAAGTTCTTAACACATTTTCAAACAATTACACATGACTTTAGTTTCAAAAGACCTACAACACTAGCACCAGGCCCAACTACTAAAAATACTTTTCAGCCCCCTCCAACTTCACCACTACCTCCCTGCCCTTTACATGTTCTGGAATTGTGCCATTTGTTATGACACTTAGAACAAGTGACTGCCAGATATTTCCTGCTCAATCTACCAGCTTGGCTATTTGGCTCATCAACACCCCTCCTTCTCTTCTTCTTAGGCCTTCCAACCTACACATACTGATACACTATAGTTAAATTGAATTCATTCCATGTTCACATGTTTACTATATAATTGGTCTACTTGAAATACAAACCTGTGTTTTATGTTTTGGTGGATGTAAAGTGAATGGGCAGTCACTTTTAGGCCACATTGAACGTCCATTCAATGGATCAATTTTGTTGAAATAGATGGCTTTCCATGTTGATAACCTATAGCAAGGATGGACCCATTCATCAACATGTGGGGCATTTTCACCATTTTCAATTTTATCCCATATAGCACAAACAGCATGTCCACATGGGAAACCTGTAATCTCCAAAAACCTACAACTGCAACTTTGGTCATTCAAGTTTACCACATATTGGTCTTGTCATGTACTTGCCACTTGGTACTTTCCTGCTCCATTGTATTTAGCCACATACTTAGCTGCATCAGTCTTAATCTTTTCAAACACTGTAGTTGCAATAGGGTTTAGAAGTCCTTCACACTTATCTATTTCCTTTTGCACCACACGTAACCGCTTAATGAGATACTCTCTAAGATACTCTAAGCAAGTGATAATAGGTTTATCCCCACCTTCATGTAGCTTAGAATTAAATACCTCACAAAGGTTATTCAACAAACAGTCAGTATGTGCCCTTCCTGAATAATAGATATTAAGAGAAGACAATTACACATATAGTAAACACATAACAGGGAAGATTAAAATTCATTAATAAATTTCTAGAAACTTACCACTAAAGTGAGATTTAGCCCAAGTGTTTACTGGGATCTTACACACCTAAGCATGAGCCTCTTCATTAATCTTCTTCAACTCATCCATTGCTCTGTTAAAATGATTGACTGTTGTTGCTCTACCGCACTCCCAAAGCTGGTCACTTAAGTCTTTTCCTTTCCACTGTTTCTTCATGTTTTCCTGGATATGCCTCAAACAGAACCTGTGTTCTGCACTAGGGAATACCTTCTCCATTGCTGGTATTATTCCTTAAACAAAAGTCAATGTATGCAACATCAGTTACCCAAATGTATTTAGAAATTGTACTAAAAAAAGTTAGGTGATATACACCTTTTGTCTATCAAAAATGAATGTAAAGTTTGAATTTGCTCCCAGATCCAGATCTTCTCCTAACAATTCCAAGAACCAGGTCCAACTACTTGTTCATTCTGTCTCTACCACTGCATATGCTACAGGGTATATGCCATTGTTTGAGTCCAAGCCTACAACAGTTAACACTTGCCCAGGGTAAGGGCCCTTCATGAAAGTACCATCTAGGCCTAGAAAATCTCTTAACCCAAATTTGAATCCTAACTTTAATGCACCCAGACAGACATATATTCTTCTAAAAGTTCTTGTGGTATTAGACGGGGAGGTTTCTAGATACACATCAATCCGAACTGTTGTACCAGGATTAGTGTTGAGTAGCTCCAACACATAATCCCTCAAAAAATCCATACTATACTTGGTAGTCCCCACTAATGATATGTTCAGCCATTGACTTTGCCCTCGCAACCTTTTGCAATGACATTACTACCTCTAGTTTCTTGCACAACTCTTCGTGTAAAGCTTTCACTGGAATTTTAGGGTTACTCTAAATTTGTTGAACAATTAAGTTTGCTACATATCTGGAAGTGCAAGCTTTAACTGCCCTTGTTTGCAAACATTTATGCTCATCCTGTACTGTTTTCACCAACCAATCCTGATTTTCATTAGCCCTCGATATTTGGACTGCCCATGGACATATACCTTTATTGGCAATTACATCTTTACCCTTGCACTTTGCCCTACTTCTAGTTGAGGTCCCACCACCATCAACTACTTTAGATGGCTTACTTACAACACCTTTACATTTCACCCTAATCCGGATTTTGTCATTTTTGGCAAGATATAAAGACCTCCTTGTTGCTACAGCATGTGAGTTCATGTAGTTTTTAACATCACGCTTGGTTTTGAAGACCTGGCCAATCTGAAATGGTTTTACATGAACCTCTCCATGTGAGCATGTACTTGACTTACTCAACTCTTTTAGCAGTCTCTTCCTATCATCTTCATGAAATCCCGCAAATTGATAATCATCAATGGCAATAACTTCCAACTCATCATCAACCATGTCATTCCTTTCATCTTTTGAATGATTGTTCAAGACTCCATGTTCACACTACTAGAAAAAAGGCCTTTTACGACGCTCATTGCGCGTCGTAAAAGGCTCAGACGACGCGCAAATGCGCGTCAAGGAAGGCCCTGTCATAAAGAGAGACGACGCGCTTTTGCGCGTCATCTATAGATGACGCGCATTTACGACGCTCATTTACGACGCGCAATTACGACGCGCATTTACGACACGCATTGCGTATCAAGGAAGGCCCTGTCATAAAGGAAGACGACACGCATTCGTGTGTCGTAACCTTACGACGCGCGTGTTAATGACACGCAATGCGTATCAAGAAAGCCCCTGTCAAGAAAGGCCATGTCATAAATGAAGATGACACACATTTTTGCGTATCGTAAATTTAAATGTTTAAAAAAAAAATTATATATTTATTAATTTTTAAATTAAATTTGCATTTAATTTCTTATAATATAAATAAAATACAATATACAAAAAATACAATCCATTGCATAATATAAAATAAAATTTCATACTCAAAAAATAAAATAAATTGCACAAATTATAATGTCATACAAAGAATCATTCAAATGTTAAACAAAAATAATACATTGCTAACATGTGTTATACATTCCTATAAAACTAACAAATAATCATACAACTCTGTTTCTTATTGGAAAGGAATGCCAAACATGATTAAAAAGTCTCCCTTAATCTTGATTACTCACCTGCTTAAGTAGAATGTTGTTGTTGAAAAGGTTACCTAGCAACAGAGGGGCAAAAACGTCTTTTTGACTCTCATTTACCCAGGGGTAAGCCCAGCAGCAGCTAAATTAAGGTTTGGATTTGGTTGACTGGGGCACCACCACGATATCCACCACCACCACGACGTCCACGGTTCCATTACCAAAGACTACCTAGAAAAGATTCCAGAAAAATTAATAATGAAGAAACTATAGGAAGACTGAAGATAATATTATTGAAAGTGATTATGTAAAGTGTGAACAAAGGGGAAGAAGATTCTCTGTTGTAACTTGTTTCTTGGAGGAGATTCTCTGTTGCTAACTTGTCTCTTTTTAGACTCTCCACCTTGTTCTCTTAAACCAAAATGAAGACTTCAATGAGGATTCACACAACATCCATTGATAGCAGCAAATCAGGAAGCACAATGGTTCAATCCCATTCAAGTTTCTTTGGACCTATCAGCAAGATAAGAATACAAAATTCTTGTCATGATGGAAAGATTAAAAGCTAGTAAGATTTAAATCTTTGCATAATGGAAGAAAATGATGGGGGAAGAGCAGGAGCAGGAGAAGGAGCCACAGATAATACTAGCCCAAATAGGTTGATCATATGTTTGATGATCCTTTCTGTTTCACCTACAATAAAAAAAAAACAATTTATAGACCCACATTTCACTTTGTTTCTCATAAAGTGTAAAAAATTTTAAAAGAAAAAAGATATCGGGAATGGAAATAAGATTTGGACTTCCAACCATTGATCTAAGCCACATGATTTTACTCTTACCCTCTTTTCCTCCACTATAATTACAACGAACTGCATATAAGTTTGTATGGAAAGCTTTCCCTTCAATTTCTAGCTTCTCTATTTTAGGAATTCCTGAAAAAAAAAATCCAAGAAACCTGTTTATATATTAATTGAAATTACAAAGTAACAAAAATGATAGATAAGAAGAGAAATAAGGTCAAGTCTAGAAGACAAGACCAGGGGAAACAGGGCAGTTTCAGATATGCAGTTTCACTCGATCTTCCAAATGTATCTGTTACAATGAATTCACATCTGAAGAAATTACCAATGTTATCAAATCACAGCTTATATGGGCAAGAACATTATGATTGCAATGGCTTAAAGGATTTGTTCTCTTCTGAACAAATGTACCTATCTTTTTTATTTTTTAATACGGTATGATAAAATAAGTATTTAATATTTGAAAATATGAAACAAAGTAAGTTTTATAATGTAGAAGGATTAAAATCCTTACCAGTAACCGCAAGCATCTTAATTCTTGTAATCTCTTAAATGTAACATAATATTTAACAAATTTGCATTTTAAGAAAAGTATATAAAATAAATCTTGAAAAATACAAAAGTAATACCTAGGAGAATTACATCAGTTGGCTCTGACAACTTCAGCTCACCAACAACCGAATCGCTACGAACAGGTGCATACCTTCAAAATATAGAAAAAAAGGTTTTTTTATATAGATGTATATGTATAGATTAGTGAACTAAATAAAAAAAGGTAGAGATATCAATTACCCGAATAATAAAAAAGCAATTGAATACTCACTCGGGGCTTGCGAATCTCATTACATGTTCCATTATTAAGCATGTTAAAAGCTCTCGTGTAATGTATTGAACTAAAGGGCATTGAGCTTCACTGCATACCTGCATGCTAGCATGTCCAATGTCAATGAAGGCTACATTGAGCTGCTCATTTTCAGGTAAGTTAGTTTTGTATATTCCATAAGCTAAAGCAGTGGCTGTTGTCTCATGCATCAACCGTAGAGGATGCAAACCGGCAATAGTAGTTGCATCCATTACAGCTCTTCTTTGAAGATCAGTGAAGTAGATAGGTACCCCAATACAGCAATCCACAACTGCTGCATTCAAATTCTTTTCAGCTATTGTCTTCATGTTTGAGAAAACCATTCCCATAACTTGTGTTGGGGTGAATGACTTTGTTTCCCTAAGATACCTTGCATTGATCAATGGGAAACCATCGGGCCCCTCAGTAACTGAAAAAGGCAAAGCCTTGAGATCTTGTTGCAATTCAGGATCAGAAAAAGGACGCCCTATTAACCGCTTAATTTGGGAAATGGTGTTTTTTGGGTTCATCATACTGGTTGCAGCACCAGCTGTTCCAAGAAAACGTTGTTTATCACCAAAACACACAAGAGTAGGAGTCTCACGTTTTGACTCATCATTAAGAACAACATCAATTCCCCTTTGTCTGGCAACTGCCACAACACAACTCTCATTCCCAAGATCAAATCCAACTACGCTCATCTTTGCTGAGTAAAGTAACTCGTTTAATTAATGAGAAGTTACTCTGCCTCACAGGAATCAATCTGCACAGATGAAAGGTAATTAGATTTATCAACAACTGTTCGATTACTCATAATCTGCTTAACAAACCACAAAATAAGAACCATTAATGAAAGTATTCACAAAACATCAATGAAGATTGTGATAATCTTCATCAGAACTCTCATCTTACACCTTATATTCACTCTGGGCAGATATTAAGGATGGATGAAGCTCCTTTGAAGCCATGAGATGGTGTATCAATCTTTCATCTCTTTCTTTAGAAAATAATTTTAACATGACCTCCCTCCCAAGAACTCCGTCAGCCCAAGCGCCCAACCCACTCCAGTAAATTTGCTGGAATGCATATCCAACACGTTGCAATACCAAAAATAAAAAAATAAAAAATTATGTAAGCAAAATAAGCATATAAAATAATATAAAAAAATTAATTTTATTCTTATGTTATATCAAGAGGAAATATATTAGGAGCCATTCGTATGGCAAGTTTATACGATATAATTGAAACTTCTATGTAAAACCAGATAAACATAAAAGCAAAAAAAAAGGAACAGTTTTGTTGTAAACTTAATTTCTATCTTTTTTTTTACATAATGAATCATCTGAAATTGAGAGAGAAACAACAAAGCTAAAACATTCATATTTTTTTTATAAAATCAAACTTTCATATAAATTGAGTTCATTCTTCTAAATTCTAACCCTTTCTAACATTATAATAGATCAACTCAAGAAGGCCCATCTTTCTCAATCCCAAAAGGTGCCTCTAAATGCCAAATCATTGATAAGGACTTTTCACAAACACTTAGCGTGCAAATTTAAAGGCCACATTTTGAAGCTGATCCATGAAACTAAAAATAGACATACATGTGTGGATTGTTAATGCTTCTGATGTTGAAACAGCTAGTTCCACTGCATCTGTGATGTCAACTCTATGAGATTTGGGGTTTATCCCATTTTACCCTTTTAAAATTCCAAAATTGCCCTTTCAAAATTAAAGTTAACCCAGCAGCCATGGCAAGAATCAAACTCAGCAGCAACATTTTCAAAAGGAAAAAAAAATATTTTGATCAACCGCAAACCAAACAAGAAGATTCCAGTATTGCCCTTTGTATATGACATAACAATGAACCCAATAGTCTTGACTAGGATCAAAATCAGCGAAGAACAAGAAACCCTTCCATAAATTTGTCAATCATGGACCAATAACAAAAAAAACTTTTGATCAAGCAGCCCCTGCTTCTCAAACCAAGGAGATTAGAAGAAAAAAAATATCAAAGAAGAGGCTACTGCGATAAAAAGGAACAGGGGTGCACCCATTTTTTTTCCCAGTAATACCGAATTCTATCAAAATTAACAAGCTGACCAAAATGCCCCTTAATAAGTAACCACTATTTTCGAAAGCAATACAATCCATAATAGATGAGCAAAAATAAAATCAAATAGAAGGTGCGTGAGAGAGAGAGAGAGAGATGGTACCGTGTGCTTGAGATATGTGGCGGCTCTTCTGAATTTTCTACGGATCTGTAAGGAGGGTCAAGGGAAATCAAATTCAGGAATCAAGAACTTGGATTCCATAAATACGAAATCCTAAGTCATCAGTTAAAACCCTAAGTCATCAGTTAATAGAGAACAACATTACATGCTTCCTTCTGCGGACATTTACCCCAATTTCCTCTTTCGTCTCTCACTCTAGAAACCCTAATCCCTCCGCCACAATGAACACCATTACAGTTTCCACGGCGCCTTGAAAGCCCTAACCTGAATCTCTCGATCAGAAGCGTATCTAGAAGGAAGCAGGTCAAGGAATAGTGCAAGAAAACTATTGGCGAGTATTCTCAATAACAGCAGAGAGATGAAGAAGGTGAAATTACAGCAACGATGAAGTAGATGAATGGAAATCAGAAGCCCTTTTTCTTGATTGAGATGATGAAGTCGAGAGATGGAGATGAAATCGTAACCTTCGATCTTTGATTGAGAAGTTGCACAACAGTGTGAGGAGAATGAAAGATGCGTGATAATGCTTAGGGTAGGCAGGGTAGCGGGCTTTTCTAATTTTTTGGCTTTTCTTTTCCCGCTTGTAACTAAGGAACGCGCGTTCATTAAAATTATAAAGCGACACATATAGAGGGCGTGCATTTAAGGTACAGCGCCCTCCGTGTTTTTAATTTTTTTTCTTTTGACACTAATTTAAAGGCACGCAATAATGCGTGACCTAAATCCTTAAATTTTCTGAAGAGATGAGTGTCGTAATTTGCGCGTCGTAAAAGGCCTTTTTTCTAGTAGTGTCATCTACATCAACAGCATTATGGAATTCACTTATGTCTACATCTACATCAAATTGTATGTTAGACTCATCCACATTGTATTCACTATCATCAGAATCATCTCCACTATCCTCAGAACCATGGCCACTCTCAGAATAGAAAGCCCATCCACTATCATCACTCATCATACCCTATAGATAATCCACTTCTGGTTGTTGTTCAAATGAAGTTTGAACATTAAATTCAGCATTATAATCAACATAAAGTGAGTAATCCTCTATAAATGGTTCATAGTCATCAACTGTTGCAGTATTAGCTCCATCATCAGCTTGGCAGCTTGGTTCCTGTTGTGACATCCCCAAAATCACGGCCAGAAAAGACCGATTTTGTTTATGCTTTATAAAAATCAAAGTACTTCATTTTATAAAAAGGTTGCGGAATTTGTTCCCAGAAAAACATGGTAAATACGTTATTAAAACATTTTCGAAGAAACGTATTTATTTCATTTTAAAATGTTTGGGATGTCATCGTTAATACCGAAACATAAGCATAAACAGACTTACAATGATTTACACTAGTGATCTACATCTCTTTTAAATCTCTCAGTGTAATGTCACTTCACTTCGTCACCTGTGATATACATAAACTGAGTGGGTCAGGTTGGGAAACCTGGTGAGTACATAGGGTTTTCAACCCACAATAATATAATTATTATGTTCAATCAAACAATCAACCCAATTACCCATCCCCATTATCTTCTTTACTCTTTAAGGATTTAACCTAAGAGTCATCTATCCTGCATTCGTTTATTCCGAAGTCCCTTACTTCCAGGGTTATGGGACTGGCACTAAATCCATAGCTGCCAATGTTCGTTCATAAAGCACTAATTCCATAGCTGCTATAGTCTATTCATCGGGTACTAAATCCATAGCTACCAGTCTTTATCTAATAGGTACTAAGTCCATAGCTACCAATGTTCAACAGGTACTAAGTCCATAGCTACCAATTCCTACAGGTACTAAATCCATAGCTACCAACGTCTAAAAGGTACTAAGTCCATAGCTACCGGTGTTTGTGCCATAGGCACTAAGTCTGTAGCTGCCAATGTATACTCACGTCATCTTCTATCTCTCATCATTCATCTACCCATCTCATACCCAACATTTTCGTATATATAAAATACGTATACTGTTTAAGTCCTTTAAAACATGTATAAAACGTTCAACCAGCATAGACAGCAAGTATTTAGATAATGTGCACACATAGCACGTAGTTTATATAAAATACTTCGTATCTATGTGTAAGATGAAAGTAACTATGCACTCACTTGAGAAGGTGGTGACTCGGTACTCGGACAGCGCTTCGTTTACTTTAAAATAATTTCCTTCGACGAAACCTAGTATTATTACCACTAGATTTTAGTCTAATATTTACCGTGACTAATTATTAGTCTTATTATTATTATATAAGCGTTTCAACAATACTTTCCAACCACTATGTACAGACAAGGGCCAGACATAAAACACCAGAGGGCAGGACCATTTTGGCATATAGCACTTCTGAAATCCAACAACCCTATGCGGCCCTTTAAACCAGATTCCCCGTACCGCGAGTAGTTAAAAAGATATTATAACGACACTTATATAAGTCATAATAATAGCTCAAATATTTATTATAAATTTATAATAACAATACTAATTTTAAATATAAACTATATGTGACAACCCGATATTTTGAGTCAATGTAATGTAAAACCGATCAAATTTAGGTCAAAATGTAACCTTCCAAAAATCTTATTCGGATTAAATAAAGTAGTAGGAATCATATCAAGGTTTGCGTACATAAAAAGAACGTCCAAATCTGACTTCGGATGAGGAAGTTATGAATTTTTGAAGAAATTCCTTAATCACGTCAATTTAATAAATAAGTAATAAAAAAATAATTTCGGAATTTGCTAACGGAATCTAAACGAAAGTTGTAGATCATGGTCTCACCTTCGCGTGGATATAAAGAACGTCAAAAACGGAGTTCGTATGAGGGAGATATGAATTTTTGAAGTTTATTTATAATAAATATAAATTTAATTATAAATTCTCGGTAATATCCGAAGGGGAGTCATCGGATTGGACCGAAGTACGCCCTGCGTACCTTCGTACGCCCCGCGTACTGAGATCGAGGGTCTCGGATCGTCCACGTCGCACTATCCGAAGAAATCTAACCCGTCCGACCCGTCCGAAGCTCCGACCTGTCCGACCCGCTGTCCCGTCCGACCCGCCGTCCCATCCGACCCGCGTACCCAGCAACCCGTCCCATCCGAACCGAGGCAGTCGAGGCTTCGGTCATGCATGACGTACGCGTACGCGTTGCGTACGAGCGTACGCCCCGCGTACGGAGGCGGTTCAGCCTTCCTATAAATAGGATGCGAGGCTTTCCTAAAATGTTGCTCATTTCTCTCCTCTCTCTCACAACCTTGCCTCGTTTTCCGTGCCCGTTATAACCCGAAGCTCTGGTCTTTTTGCTCAAGTCCCGAGGGTCGATTTTACTCCCGAGATTCTCGAGAATCCCAAGGAAAATCCGTTTTCCGAGACGAAACTCTGCCCGGTTTTCCATCTCGCTTTCTTCAACCAATCAAGTGAGTTTCATACCCCCTTAATCAACCTTTTTAAATATTCTAAATGCTTTTATATGCTTTCAAGGGGGGGAATACAAGTTAAATACTTATAGTTATCGTTTCAATCACATGTGATTGCATTAATCACATGTGATTAATAACTAGGGAAACCAGTGATTTTATCACTATTCAAACTGTCTATCAAACTGTTTTACTTCTAAATGTTTTCCAAACCCATTTACTTTTCGAATTTACACTGCAACTGTGATTTAAACAAATGTTCCTTATACTTAAACTGTTTTAATCAAATCTACACCTTCAAATGGTTTTATAGATTGACATCAAGTCGATCTTTCTTTAAAAATAATACTTATGTTTCAAATGCCTTATAAATACCTATTTATGCTTTTATATTATAAATTGCATGCCCATATATGTATAGACGTATAAATAATGTTTAAAGGGCTTAGGAAGGCCATCCACCCTATTTCCTTTTCCTCGATTTGGATGTGGTCTGGTGGGATTATGGGTGACCATCCGAAGGTCGTTTCCATGTTAATTATATATCAAATATACATATATAGACATAAAAGTACTTCCATAATCATACGTACTAAACGCACCGTTAACAAGTTACCATCGGGGTAACACAGAATCATACTATTTCAACTGTTGGATCAATGAGTCAGTTCATTCATGAGTCTATACTAGGAAGAGAATATATACAACTATACTAGAACAAGAAACATTTCATCACATATGCAAGAATACGATAACAAATGTGATCCACTGTATCGGAGCATGCCTTAAATGTCATGGCCCGAGTTGTAGCCAGAATTCTCTTGGAGGGAGAGCGTTGAGTTTGCGTATAGATCTATACTGGATTGACTATCCTACACCTTGCTGCTAGCTACAGCCGGACCTGCAGGTCTGCGGGTGCCAAACGTCATTCCGTTATTACGACCGTTCTTTATGTCGTTGTTATCAGTCGATAGTATGGTGCAATTATCACATTATACCTTAATATAAATCCGGTTTAAGGTAGTAGTAATTAGTACAACAGTAGTTCTTATTATACAAAACTACAGTACTACAAATGATATACCCATTACATATTTTGGTGATAATCTCACTTAAGCATTAATGTACAAACTATATTTTATCAAATGATAGTTATACTTGGGTAATTACACACTTTTACAACAGACGAGTTTACAAAACAGTTAAGCCTTGGTAGAAGGTTACTTTTATAGAAAATATAGGATTTTCTGAGAGATTCAAACTTTTGCAAACACTTTTAAACATTTATTTACATTTTTACAAACTTATACATTGGGACAGGTTCAAACGTTTTTGACAATGAACATTGACACTAAAATACTTATGAACTCACCAGCTTAATGCTGATCTACTCTTTCAAAATAACTTGTATTCTCAGGTCATCAGTAGACAGGTACCGATGCCAACTTTTGAGATGATGGAGCGTACTCAAAGACTCATCATTTTATTATTTTGATTTACGTTATATTTTTGGTGTCTAAAACTGTACAGAACACGCATGTATTAAATTTATATATTTAATGCAATGGATGATGTTGTTTGCCTATTTACATTTACTGTGTTGTGATTACCTTACATGACGTCCTCCGCCCCAGAACGTTTCCGCCGTTCTTGGTTTTGGGGTGTGACAGATTGGTATCAGAGCATTGTTTATAGTGAATTGAGTATATCAACCCATAAAAGATATACTAAACTATAACCCATTAGGGATTAAACTCTGACCAAGAGTCTATACTTTAAAATATTTAACTAAGTATACTAGTCTGCATTCATACTAAAATAAGTGTCACAATGACAAGAACAAAAGTATTACGATTGTTAAATATCACAAGTGAGCTCGGGGATGTATGGTCAGTCCTGGGAATGGCATAGCCTGATCAACTATGCTGGTCCTAGGAGTGATTAGCACATGCCTTAGAATGGTTGTGATAGGTTAACAAGTCTGAAAACTTACCAACAATACCACAAAAAGGTCAGAAAAACTTAAACTTAAAATACTATAGGAGTATTTTGTGCTACTAGTTACACGTATACTATATTCTTATACCTCTATTCTCGCGTAGATCTTGATGGCTAGATATCCATCATAACAACCCGTACTTTCCCAATGAAGGCAATGCCGGGCGGATCGATGAAGAGCCCGAATTTGAGCATCCAATCCCTTTGGATGATCACCTCGTAGAAGGCTTTTCGGATGGATCCGACTCCGAGCCTGAAGTCAACAACCTACCAATTGTAGGTCAAGCCCCGAACAACAACCCTCGACCAGCATTTCCAGGTCCTACACCCATGTGGGCAAACAACCTGAACCGCTGGAGTGATGATCAGGGTCAACCCTTACCATACTTTGGGGACTGAACCTTTTACAACGTCAGCGATGGTGGATCTACTAACCGAGCTCTGCCTGTCTTTATCCGCAGAATAGCTCGTATTATCGAGCAAGGTGGAGCAGCCGTCGACCGGGTCATAGAGATTGATGTCGACTCAGGTGTCAACACAGTCTGCATCCGCCGTATTGAAGAAGACATGGAACGGACCCGGAGGACGAATAAAACCCTGCAGTAGCAGTTGGCTGCCTCACAAGCTGAAATATTGGAACTTCGAGCTCATCAAAGGACTCAGGATCGACCCATTCAAGAGGTGTTTTGTCAAGTGTCCGACCGCAGTACTCGCCCGGGATTTTCCCATCGCCGTTGGTTGATGTCTAGTACATCTCCGTCTTTTAATTAAAGGATAGCCTTTAACGTCTGTGCTCCAAGTAGCACTTATGTGTAAAATGTTTCTAACTTTCCTTACTCAAAAGTTGAAATCTAAGAACTATCAAACTTTTCTATATGGTATGATGTATGACCTACTGTTAGGTCGATTTTTTTCCCTGAACTTATTACATCAGTAATACCAGTATTTTTTGAGATCTATCTATCTAGGAAAAATCTTTACACTTGTGTTTTCCTACTAATATTTCTTATTATGGTTTCAAACACTCTTTCAACTGTTGGACTATGGTTAGTTAGTCCATGTGTCACGCTCACGTTGCTTACAAATTGATTCGTACCATCCTTCTTATCTTTATAAACTTTTAGCTGAAGGATGCCTCCTCGCGAGTCTCCCAGGAATAGGAATAATCCTGCACCTCCACCGCCTCCTCCGCCTCCGGTCATCGATACTATAGCCCTGAATGCTGTCGTAGCTGCAGCAGTGGCAACTGCCATGGCTCAGTATCACTCTTCTGATGCCAGCAGAGGTGGAACCCCTGTGGAATCTATTCCGATCGAAATCCTTGTGCGCTCAAGGGAGTGCTCGTACAAGGATTTTACAAACTGCAAGCCGAAGCCTTTCTATGGCACCGGCGGAGTCATTGCTCTCTCGCAATGGTTCGAGAAGACTGACTCAGTCTTCGAAATCTGTTCATGCCCTGCTGCGTGCAAAGTGAAATATGCCGCATGCACCTTTGAGGGTAAAGCCCTAACGTGGTGGAACGGCCACGTCAAAGCCCTAACTCTCGTCGTAGCTAACGACATGGGCTGGGAAACAATGAAAGACCTCATGACTGAGGAATACTGCCCGAGGGGTGAGATCCAGAAACTGGAGCAGGAACTCTGGAACCTGTCAATGAAGGGCACCAATGTGGTCGCTTATACTGTCCGCTTCAGCGAGCTGGTGGCCCTCTGCCCCAATATGGTTCCCACCGAGGGGAAGAAGATCGAGAGGTACATATGGGGGCTAGTGCCTCCTTATCAGGGGAATGTGCTAGCGTCAAACCCCGCTACCTTCGACAGTGCCAAACGATTGGCACAACGACTCATTGACCATGGAGTCAAAAACCCTGCAACCACAACCACCCTAGCCATCCCGGAACCCTCCAAACCCGCCGATACTAAGCGGAAATTCTGGGATGAAAGGAAGAAGCAGCAGGCTGCCAAAAAGCAGCAATTGGTGGCAATTCATGCCGCAGTAACCCCTACTGCTACTACTACTGCTCCGGTGAGTCGGTATGCTGGAAGTTCGCCCAAGTGCAACAAATGCAGCTACCACCACAACGGCCCCTGCCGTGAATCGCAGTGCTCTAACTGCAACAGGAAAGGACACACCGTCCGATTCTGTAAGTTCCCGGCACAACCTATCAACCAAGTCCCTGGCTCTGGCGCGAGCCCAACATGCTATGGATGTGGTGAAGCAGGCCACTTTAAGAGGGACTGCCCCAAAGCGAGGAATGCGGGAGGAGCAGGGAGGGTACTAGCTATTGGCCACGGGGAAGCAGTTGCTGACCCGACAGTGGTGACCGGTACGTTCCTCCTCGATAACTCCTATGCATGCATTTTGTTCGATAGTGGAGCGGAGCGAAGCTTCATAAACCATAAATTTGCTCGCATGCTTAATCAACCACCGCACGCACTCAAAGAACTATTCACAGTAGAAATGGCTAATGGTAAAACTGAAAATACGAGTAGCATATACTTAGGTTGTACCCTAACTCTAGATAACCATTCATTTCCAATCGACCTCATGCCAGTCTCAATAAAAAGTTTCGACGTTATCATTGGCATGGACTGGTTAAGCCTTCATCGTGCCGACATCATGTGCTTCGAGAAAGCAGTCCGTCTAAACCTTCCGTCTAACAAAACTCTTATAGTCTATGGCGACAAACCCGGTGCAAGTCTTCGCATCATATCAAGTATTCAAGCACAGAAATACCTGCGTAAGGAATACCACGCATTCCTTGCTCACGTCGTCGACACGAACCTAGAAACGAAAGAACTAAAGAACCTCCCAGTAGTGAGCGACTTCCCCGACATTTTCCCAGAAGAACTACCCGGGTTACCTCCGCAACGACAAGTCGTGTTCAGAATCGACTTAGTCCCAGGAGCTACCCCAGTAGCCAAGTCGCCCTACCGCTTAGCACCAGCTGAGATGCAGGAACTCTCTGGTCAACTTAACGAACTGCTCAGCAAGGGCTTTATAAGACCGAGTTTCTCACCTTGGGGAGCACCGGTCTTGTTCGTTAAGAAGAAGGACGGATCCTTCCGTATGTGTATTGACTACAGAGAACTCAACAAACTGACGGTCAAAAATCGTTATCCTCTACCACGCATAGATGATCTATTCGACCAACTGCAAGGGGCGAACTATTTTTCTAAGATTGATCTGAGATCCGGATATCACCAGTTACGAGTGCTAGAGGAGGATGTGCCGAAGACCGCCTTCCGAACTCGTTACGGACATTACGAGTTTGTGGTGATGCCATTCGGATTGATCAATGCGCCCGCAGTCTTCATGGATCTGATGAATAGAGTATGCCGACCCTACTTGGATCAGTTCGTTATCGTTTTCATTGACGACATCCTAATCTACTCCCGAAGTAAGAAAGAACATGGCGATCACCTACGACAAGTTCTAGGGACATTACGAAAGGAGAAACTTTATGCGAAGTTCTCGAAATGTGAATTTTGGATCCGAAGAGTCGAATTCTTAGGACACGTGGTAAGCGAAGAAGGAATCCACATGGAACCATCCAAAATTAAGGCCATTGAGAACTGGTCAGCACCGAAGACGCCTACAGAAATTCGACAATTTCTAGGTCTTGCTGGCTACTACCGCAGGTTCATTCAGAACTTCTCACGAATAGCGAAGCCTCTTACAACCCTAACCCAGAAAGGCGTGGCCTTTGACTGGGAAGAGAAACAAGAAAGAGCGTTCCAAACGCTCAAACGAGCCTTGTGCACCGCACCAATACTATCCCTTCCCGAAGGAATAGAAGACTTCGTAGTTTATTGCGATGCATCGAATCAAGGGCTCGGATGTGTTCTAATGCAGCGAGGTAAGGTCATCGCCTACGCCTCGAGACAATTGAAGACACACGAGGTTAACTACACGACCCACGATCTTGAACTAGGAGCAGTGGTGTTTGCTCTGAAGATCTGGAGACATTACTTGTATGGAACGAAGAGCACTATCTTTACCGACCACAAGAGTTTACAACACATTTTCGATCAGAAGGAGCTCAACATGAGACAACGACGGTGGGTCGAGCTACTCAGTGATTACGAATGCGATATTCGTTATCATCCGGGTAAAGCCAATATAGTAGCAGACGCCCTAAGTCGGAAGGAATATTCTAGTCGCAAAGTCAAGTCATTATCGATAACCATCCATTCACACCTGACTAAGCAAATTCAGGCGGCTCAACTTGAGGCCATGAAACTTGAAAATGTGTCAAGTGAGTCCCTTAGAGGAATGGACAAGAATTTAGAGGCCAAGGGTGACGGAGCTTTACATTTCATGAACCGGATCTGGACACCGAAACACGGTGGTTTCCGAGACTTGGTCATGACCGAGGCGCACAACACTCGGTATTCCGTCCACCCAGGTTCAGATAAGATGTATCGGGATCTTAAGAAGCTATACTGGTGGCCTAATATGAAAGCAGAAATTGCTACCTTCGTAAGTAAATGCCTTACTTGCGCGAAGGTTAAGGTCGAGTACCAGAAGCCCTCTGGCTTACTGCAACAACCAGAGATCCCGGAGTGGAAGTGGGAGCGGATCACTATGGATTTCATAACCAAGTTGCCCAAGACAACGGGTGGACTTGACACCATATGGGTCATCGTTGATAGATTGACCAAGTCTGCACACTTCCTGCCTATCAAAGAAACCGACAAGATGGAGAAACTTACGAGAACATACATTAGGGAAATCGTACGACTGCATGGTGTACCTATGTCCATTATCTCCGATAGAGATAGTAGGTTCACCTCAAGATTTTGGCAATCACTACAACATTCCCTAGGAACGAGGCTGGACATGAGCACAGCCTACCATCCTCAGACCGACGGACAGAGTGAGAGGACCATCCAAACTCTGGAAGATATGTTGCGAGCCTGCGTGATTGACTTTGGGAAGGCATGGGATACTCATTTACCCCTTGTCGAATTTTCCTATAATAACAGTTATCACACGAGCATCAAGGCTGCTCCATTTGAAGCTCTCTACGGCCATAAGTGCAGATCCCTTCTGTGCTGGGCTGAGGTGGGTGATACACAATTAGCCAGGGGGCAAACTTCCGACAGTACTCTCACCGGTCCGGAGATCATTCGGGAAACAACAGAGAAAATCGTTCAGATCCGTGAACGATTGAAAGCCTCTAGAGACCGACAGAAGAGCTACGCTGATAAGCGAAGGAAACCTTTGGAATTTCAGGTGGGAGACCGAGTCCTCCTCAAAGTCTCACCCTGGAAGGGCTTGATACGCTTCGGCAAGCGTGGAAAGCTTAATCCGAGGTACATAGGGCCTTTCGAGATTCTTGCAAGAGTCGGCCCCGTAGCTTACAAACTCGAACTACCAGACGCACTTCGTAACGTACATTCTACATTCCACGTATCTAACTTGAAAAAGTGTCTATCCGACGAGACTCTTGTAATCCCACTCGACGAGATCGAAATCAACGAGAGCCTCAACTTCGTGGAAGAACCTGTAGAGATCATGGACCGTGAGGTCAAGCAGACAAAGCAAAGCCGTATCCCTATCGTGAAGGTTCGCTGGAATGCCAAGCGAGGACCGGAATTCACTTGGGAACGTGAGGATCAGATGAAACTGAAATACCCTCACCTTTTTGCTTAGTTATTTGTAATTTCTAACTTGCTTAAAAATTCTAATTTCGGGACGAAATTCCTTCTAACGGGGGGATGATGTGACAACCCGATATTTCGAGTCAATGTAATGTAAAACCGATCAAATTTAGGTCAAAATGTAACCTTCCAAAAATCTTATTCGGATTAAATAAAGTAGTAGGAATCATATCAAGGTTTGCGTACATAAAAAGAACGTCCAAATCTGACTTCGGATGAGGAAGTTATGAATTTTTGAAGAAATTCCTTAATCACGTCAATTTAATAAATAAGTAATAAAAAAATAATTTCGGAATTTGCTAACGGAATCTAAACGAAAGTTGTAGATCATGGTCTCACCTTCGCGTGGATATAAAGAACGTCAAAAACGGAGTTCGTATGAGGGAGATATGAATTTTTGAAGTTTATTTATAATAAATATAAATTTAATTATAAATTCCCGGTAATATCCGAAGGGGAGTCATCGGATTGGACCGAAGTACGCCCTGCGTACCTTCGTACGCCCCGCGTACTGAGATCGAGGGTCTCGGATCGTCCACGTCGCACTATCCGAAGAAATCTAACCCGTCCGACCCGTCCGAAGCTCCGACCTGTCCGACCCGCTGTCCCGTCCGACCCGCCGTCCCATCCGACCCGCGTACCCAGCAACCCGTCCCATCCGAACCGAGGCAGTCGAGGCTTCGGTCATGCATGACGTACGCGTACGCGCTGCGTACGAGCGTACGCCCCGCGTACGGAGGCGGTTCAGCCTTCCTATAAATAGGATGCGAGGCTTTCCGAAAATGTTGCTCATTTCTCTCCTCTCTCTCACAACCTTGCCTCGTTTTCCGTGCCCGTTATAACCCGAAGCTCTGGTCTTTTTGCTCAAGTCCCGAGGGTCGATTTTACTCCCGAGATTCCCGAGAATCCCGAGGAAAATCCGTTTTCCGAGACGAAACTCTTCCCGGTTTTCCATCTCGCTTTCTTCAACCAATCAAGTGAGTTTCATACCCCCTTAATCAACCTTTTTAAATATTCTAAATGCTTTTATATGCTTTCAAGGGGGGGAATACAAGTTAAATACTTATAGTTATCGTTTCAATCACATGTGATTGCATTAATCACATGTGATTAATAACTAGGGAAACCAGTGATTTTATCACTATTCAAACTGTCTATCAAACTGTTTTACTTCTAAATGTTTTCCAAACCCATTTACTTTTCGAATTTACACTGCAACTGTGATTTAAACAAATGTTCCTTATACTTAAACTGTTTTAATCAAATCTACACCTTCAAATGGTTTTATAGATTGACATCAAGTCGATCTTTCTTTAAAAATAATACTTATGTTTCAAATGCCTTATAAATACCTATTTATGCTTTTATATTATAAATTGCATGCCCATATATGTATAGACGTATAAATAATGTTTAAAGGGCTTAGGAAGGCCATCCACCCTATTTCCTTTTCCTCGATTTGGATGTGGTCTGGTGGGATTATGGGTGACCATCCGAAGGTCGTTTCCATGTTAATTATATATCAAATATACATATATAGACATAAAAGTACTTCCATAATCATACGTACTAAACGCACCGTTAACAAGTTACCATCGGGGTAACACAGAATCATACTATTTCAACTGTTGGATCAATGAGTCAGTTCATTCATGAGTCTATACTAGGAAGAGAATATATACAACTATACTAGAACAAGAAACATTTCATCACATATGCAAGAATACGATAACAAATGTGATCCACTGTATCGGAGCATGCCTTAAATGTCATGGCCCGAGTTGTAGCCAGAATTCTCTTGGAGGGAGAGCGTTGAGTTTGCGTATAGATCTATACTGGATTGACTATCCTACACCTTGCTGCTAGCTACAGCCGGACCTGCAGGTCTGCGGGTGCCAAACGTCATTCCGTTATTACGACCGTTCTTTATGTCGTTGTTATCAGTCGATAGTATGGTGCAATTATCACATTATACCTTAATATAAATCCGGTTTAAGGTAGTAGTAATTAGTACAACAGTAGTTCTTATTATACAAAACTACAGTACTACAAATGATATACCCATTACATATTTTGGTGATAATCTCACTTAAGCATTAATGTACAAACTATATTTTATCAAATGATAGTTATACTTGGGTAATTACACACTTTTACAACAGACGAGTTTACAAAACAGTTAAGCCTTGGTAGAAGGTTACTTTTATAGAAAATATAGGATTTTCTGAGAGATTCAAACTTTTGCAAACACTTTTAAACATTTATTTACATTTTTACAAACTTATACATTGGGACAGGTTCAAACGTTTTTGACAATGAACATTGACACTAAAATACTTATGAACTCACCAGCTTAATGCTGATCTACTCTTTCAAAATAACTTGTATTCTCAGGTCATCAGTAGACAGGTACCGATGCCAGCTTTTGAGATGATGGAGCGTACTCAAAGACTCATCATTTTATTATTTTGATTTACGTTATATTTTTGGTGTCTAAAACTGTACAGAACACGCATGTATTAAATTTATATATTTAATGCAATGGATGATGTTGTTTGCCTATTTACATTTACTGTGTTGTGATTACCTTACATGACGTCCTCCGCCCCAGAACGTTTCCGCCGTTCTTGGTTTTGGGGTGTGACACTATATTTAAAATAGGGTAAGCATAACTTACTTACAAGGGGATTTTAGCTAGGAGTCGGGCTCTGTAGGGGTAGAACTTCGTCGCTGAATCTTTCTAAGAAAGATTCGCGCAGCGCTTCAGCGCTCACCTTACTATACTAAAACTACAGAAAGAGAAGTCGAATCACGAGGGACCGAAATGCTCGGGGGATAAGGAGAGAAAGACTCTTGAATCAAGAGAATGGTGCAAGAAATATGAGAGCCCAAGCCTCTTATTTATAGTAATTGAATTTACAAAAACTACCCCCCATAATTACTTAATGACATTATAGTTATATAAACAACTAAACACCCCTTTATAATACTATTTTAAATAGATTTAAAGATATTTGTACTAAACTAATGTCGAAAGAACTCAACCTTAGTCTTATAATGACCGCATCGTCGATACCTTTCTAATGATATATACATATGTATATATATGTGTACGTATATATGATTTATACTTTATTTTAATACGTAAATATGCTATTATAATTTGTAACTCGTTCATACGAACTCCGTTTTTGACGTTCTTTATATCCATGCGTAGGTGGAGACGCACTCTACAACTTTCGTTTAGACTCCTTCGGCTAATTTTGAATTTATTTTTAAAGTTATATTTTTAACAGGCCGGGACAGGATTGGTCCGTTATAATCTCATAACTTCTTCATCCGATGTCCATTTTCGTCTGTCTTTTTATTGTTACGCTACTAATAATGAGATCTTCAATTCTCGTTTAGGTTGTGTCGGCTAAAAATCGCTCGATCTAATATTCGAATTTCGGACTGTACACTGCTAATCCGAAACTTCGAAAAATCGTAACTTCTTCATACGAAGTCAGATTTGGGCGTTCTTTTTATCGAAGTTCTTAGTTTAACATATTCTACGACTTTCGTTTAGAGCGCTAAATCTAAATCTCGATCTATCATAACTTTACTATTTATGCTTCCCGGCGCCGTGCCGGTTCCGACGCGAAACTTCGACAGATCATAACTTCTTCGTTATAACTCGGATTTCGGCGTTCTTTATATGTACGGAAACCCTGTGATATATTCTACAACTTGGTTAAGATTATTTATTCTAAATAATCTTTTTGTTGAAAATTCGTTTTCGACCCCTATTGCCTCTAAATTGACTAGCCCGGATCTGCGGGCGTTACAATTATCTCCCCCTTTGGATGATTATGTTCCGGAATCATCAACGAAACAGGGTCATATAATGACTCCATACGTCATCTCTTCATCCTAGGTAATAATTATAACTTCTACATTCCTTCAATTCTATCTCTTAAACTCATTGACTGTAAGAGTACTCGATCGTGCACCTACTCTCTACCTCAGGTTAGACTCCAAATTATGACCTTCAAGTCACAATCTCGATCCTTGCTGGATACGGACTTGAGATAAGTTCTTTTATTACTACTATAGATCGATGTGTCATATTCTAATGACCTATCATCGTATGTTGCAACACTTAGACTTAGGTCTCTTAGAGTTAAATTCTAAAACAGACTATGCCTTCCTTCATGTTCTAATGTGATATAATCACACTTTAACATTAGGCATTTCTAGCCACCAACTTCTTTAAAAACGAGTGCGATACTTCTATTGATCGCTTTGATTTCAACCGTTTGGTTTAAGTCGGACGCTACATCAAACTTGGTCCTCTGAGCCACACAACATACTCATCGTAGTCGGACTCGATTCGATATGACCACTAGGGTCGGAATATCAACAATCTTCTTAGTCATTACCGAAACGATGGTAACAACACACTTGAATAAAACGAAATCAATTACTAGCTTCTTGGTAACCTTGTGACTTTCCCTGATCCAAGTGTGAGTCCTGTGCTTCCGGTAATATAGGCCTCTACTACCATTCACACCTACTCATACTCGTCCCAAGTATTGTCTCGCAGTTTCCCAAGTCACCATGCAGCAAATCATACAATCATTCAACACATCAGATAACAAAACGAAGGTTTTATATTAATTCTTGAAACGATTACATAGGTGTTCAAGTTCACCCTAGACTATGCCTCTACTAGGCTACATCATACGAAACTATGGCTACTGCATAATCCGATCTTCGGGTAAGAAGTCCTCATTCTTGATTCCTTGCATGGTTCTCTGCTTCGTCGAGGATCATGTGAAATGCCCTTGGCCTTGGTGGCGTTTCTGGTCTTGCTGCTTTATTTTTCCTTGGGCAGTCTCTGGACATGTGCCCCTTGCCTCCACATCCGTAGCATACTTTGTCATTATGTGCAGTCTTTGGAATAGTGACCCGTCCTCCCACACTTGTAACAAGTCACTTCTTCGTTGCACTTCCCACCATGCTTCTTCTTGCATTTATCACACCATCTTGTTTCACCTCCATCTGCTCCTCCGAGTTTTGAGAATTTGCTTTCCTTGTTCGACCTCGAAGATCCCTCAAACTTTCGCTTCTCTCCTGCCTTATCTTTTTCTAGACCCTTTTCTCTTATCTGGGCCTCTACGTTCTTAGCTGCCCTAATAGCTGCTTTTAAGGTAGTTGCCATTTTGACCATTGGACCAAAGTCAGTGGGCAGTCCGTTAGCAAACCTATCAATCTTGGAGAGTTCAGTAGGCACCAAGTAGGGAAATAGCTTCATCCTCTCGGTAAATGCGGTGGCATACTCATCAACACTCATCTTCCCTTTCTTCAGGTTCTGAAACTCGTTGTTTAGGTCTATCAGATCTACCTCCAAGCAGTGCTGCATTTTCAACTGTTCCAAAAACTCTTCCCACGACATCCTTAAGGCTTCTCCTCGTGGCATCATATCTGCCAATAGCTTCCACCAGCTCAAGACTCCAGTTTTCAGCTGTCTTACTGCAAAGACAGTCTTCTGTTTCTCATTACAGCTGCAACTCTCAAACACCATCTCCATCTCAGAGATCCAATCCATAACCTCAACCGGCTTTGGGCTTCCTGAGAGGCTTGGTGGTTTCGCACCCAAGAAGTTCTTGTACATCCGCCCATCCTTGTTGTTTCTCCCTTCTGGGCCATCCCTTTGCTCACCTTGAGTCCCAACTTGACTCACTTGGCGGCTGTAGTTCCCTTCCTCAGATTGCTCGGGAATCAGTTCGGGTTGCTCAATGGGCATAGTAGGTTCGTCCCTATTCAACATTCGTCTCATTTCTTCCCTTTGTTCAGCCAACATAGCCCGAATCATGGCTTGAACTCCAGCCATGGTGACTGGCTCAGGCGCAACTTCTTCTACAACAGGTATTTGCTGAACCACTGGGGGTTGGTTCCTGTTCCCATTTGCGTTTACGTTTCCGCTACGGGTCCTTACCATCTCGATCTATACACCGAATAAGGTGAATTTAGACCTTTACTTGACGTTTAAATCATCCTTATCACTCCGAAACATTTACATGCTAGTTCTAATACCGTAGTCGTACGTTTAGAATCCTAAACACATAAGGTTTCCAGATCCGGTCGGTAACAGACCATAGATCCGAACAATTAACAACATATCATGCACAAAGCATTTAGCACATAAAAGCATTTTAGGCACAATTCCTAAAATAAGCTAGTGCTCACACCTCATAATCATCGCTTAGCATTCTAAGTTTAAGTCTAGAAATAAATCCATATTCCTAGTTCGCTTAAACTAATGCTCTGATACCAACTGTGACATCCCCAAAATCACGGCCAGAAAAGACCGATTTTGTTTATGCTTTATAAAAATCAGAGTACTTCATTTTATAAAAAGGTTGCGGAATTTGTTCCCAGAAAAAACATGGTAAATACGTTATTAAAACATTTTCGAAGAAACGTATTTATTTCATTTTAAAATGTTTGGGATGTCATCGTTAATACCGAAACATAAGCATAAACAGACTTACAATGATTTACACTAGTGATCTACATCTCTTTTAAATCTCTCAGTGTAATGTCACTTCACTTCGTCACCTGTGATATACATAAACTGAGTGGGTCAGGTTGGGAAACCTGGTGAGCACATAGGGTTTTCAACCCACAATAATATAATTATTATGTTCAATCAAACAATCAACCCAATTACCCATCCCCATTATCTTCTTTACTCTTTAAGGATTTAACCTAAGAGTCATCTATCCTGCATTCGTTTATTCCGAAGTCCCTTACTTCCAGGGTTATGGGACTGGCACTAAATCCATAGCTGCCAATGTTCGTTCATAAAGCACTAATTCCATAGCTGCTATAGTCTATTCATCGGGTACTAAATCCATAGCTACCAGTCTTTATCTAATAGGTACTAAGTCCATAGCTACCAATGTTCAACAGGTACTAAGTCCATAGCTACCAACGTCTAAAAGGTACTAAGTCCATAGCTACCGGTGTTTGTGCCATAGGCACTAAGTCTGTAGCTGCCAATGTATACTCACGTCATCTTCTATCTCTCATCATTCATCTACCCATCTCATACCCAACATTTTCGTATATATAAAATACGTATACAGTTTAAGTCCTTTAAAACATGTATAAAACGTTCAACCAACATAGACAGCAAGTATTTAGATAATGTGCACACATAGCACGTAGTTTATATAAAATACTTCGTATCTATGTGTAAGATGAAAGTAACTATGCACTCACTTGAGAAGGTGGTGACTCGGTACTCGGACAACGCTTCGTTTACTTTAAAATAATTTCCTTCGACGAAACCTAGTATTATTACCACTAGATTTTAGTCTAATATTTACCGTGACTAATTATTAGTCTTATTATTATTATATAAGCGTTTAAACAATACTTTCCAACCACTATGTACAGACAGGGGCCAGACATAAAACACCGGAGGGCAGGACCATTTTGGCATATAGCACTTCTGAAATCCAACAACCCTATGCGGCCCTTTAAACCAGATTCCCCGTACCGCGAGTAGTTAAAAAGATATTATAACGACACTTATATAAGTCATAATAATAGCTCAAATATTTATTATAAATTTATAATAACAATACTAATTTTAAATATAAACTATATTTAAAATAGGGTAAGCATAACTTACTTACAAGGGGATTTTAGCTAGGTGTCGGGCTCTGTAGGGGCAGAACTTCGTCGCTGAATCTTTCTAAGAAAGATTCGCGCAGCGCTTCAGCGCTCACCTTACTATACTAAAACTACAGAAAGAGAAGTCGAATCACGAGGGACCGAAATGCTCGGGGGATAAGGAGAGAAAGACTCTTGAATCAAGAGAATGGTGCAAGAAATATAAGAGCCCAAGCCTCTTATTTATAGTAATTGAATTTACAAAAACTACCCCCCATAATTACTTAATGACATTATAGTTATATAAACAACTAAACACCCCTTTATAATACTATTTTAAATAGATTTAAAGATATTTGTACTAAACTAATGTCGAAAGAACTCAACCTTAGTCTTATAATGACCGCATCGTCGATACCTTTCTAATGATATATACATATGTATATATATGTGTACGTATATATGATTTATACTTTATTTTAATACGTAAATATGCTATTATAATTTGTAACTCGTTCATACGAACTCCGTTTTTGACGTTCTTTATATCCATGCGTAGGTGGAGACGCACTCTACAACTTTCGTTTAGACTCCTTCGGCTAATTTTGAATTTATTTTTAAAGTTATATTTTTAACAGGCCGGGACAGGATTGGTCCGTTATAATCTCATAACTTCTTCATCCGATGTCCATTTTCGTCTGTCTTTTTATTGTTACGCTACTAATAATGAGATCTTCAATTCTCGTTTAGGTTGTGTCGGCTAAAAATCGCTCGATCTAATATTCGAATTTCGGACTGTACACTGCTAATCCGAAACTTCGAAAAATCGTAACTTCTTCATACGAAGTCAGATTTGGGCGTTCTTTTTATCGAAGTTCTTAGTTTAACATATTCTACGACTTTCGTTTAGAGCGCTAAATCTAAATCTCGATCTATCATAACTTTACTATTTATGCTTCCCGGCGCCGTGCCGGTTCCGACGCGAAACTTCGACAGATCATAACTTCTTCGTTATAACTCGGATTTCGGCGTTCTTTATATGTACGGAAACCCTGTGACATATTCTACAACTTGGTTAAGATTATTTATTCTAAATAATATTTTTGTCGAAAAGTCGTTTTCGACCCCTATTGCCTCTAAATTGACTAGCCCGGATCTGCGGGCGTTACACCTGTACATGGTAAGTTCCCAATGGTTCTTCAGTTTCAACTTCACTAGTGATCACTTCTTCTTGAGTTTCAATTTCATGATTCACCAGTTCCACTTGAATGACATGACTTTGTTTGCTAGCTTGTGACCTTATAAATGGCAGAATACTCTTTGAGTAATCATGCCCTTCATCAACATCTAATACTTGTGACTGCTCATAATCAGGGTTCATAGACTTGTTTAGATCAAGCTTTCTACTACATGATCCTGCTTCTCTCCTACAAGGTTTCTTTCTATTCATTTCAGGTGACACACTATCAAGCTCCAACTCTTCAATAACAACTTTAAAAGGAGACTTGTAATAACTAGCTACCCTTGTCTAACCAGTTTCAATATACACCCTAATAAGTCTGTGTTTAGGGACACATGATACCATTCTAAGTACATCTTGGTCATTACCTAAAGGCATTAAGCCATAGTCCAAAGGGTATTCAGGGATACAGAAATGGTAGTAAAGGGTTTGCTTAGTTTTGTACCCTAGTTCTCGGACCATGTCGTCAAGCTCATGAACTGAAAATAAATCAGTGTCAACATCATCTACATATACTACAACACCATCAACGTATTTCCTTCCATGTACTTTGGTGAAGACACCACTGTAGTGTATCTTCAACATGAAATAGTTTTCATATCCTACTGCAAACACAAAAAAAAAAGAGTAAAATCAATGATTTCTCTACGTGAACACAATCGACCAAGAAAAAACAACTTTTGTTGTAGTATTGTACCGTATCTTTTTCCTAAGTCCTCCACGGTTACAATTTTTTCTCGAAAACATCATATTGATAGCACCATTGCAATTCTAGCAGCTTAAGGATTTTTGTTCTTGCTTCTACGATGGGAATAAACCCGATGAATACAGATGTAACTGGTTATCTTCTTGGGAGAGGGACGGGTAGTGACGTGCAAGCAATAGGTAATCATTTCATATTAAAGAGAGAATATTACAACTGAAATGACGAAGTTACCCCTACAATATAAAATTAAAAAATGAGTTAATGGTGAAATGCTAACGGAGTGAACCGGAAGGGCCAAATGTTAAAAGTTTTGAAACCATAGGGACCATCTGTGAGGTTTATTGAACTTAGGGACTAAACTTGATATTTTTGAAAACCACAGGGACCATTTTTGAAGTTTTGTCTTAATTATAATTAACGAATGTATATAGTTCATATATGGTCCTTATAAAAAAAGTAAAATATTGTTGTTTATCAATGTTGTTTAAATTTAACTCAAACATTTTGATCATGTATCAGAAAAAGAGATTAGTTTATATATAGTCCTTATGGAAACTCCAGTACTCAAACCTGCTCATGCTTTAAGAGCCCGACAATTGCAAGTGGTTAACTTGATTTGCTTGTTGTTGACTTTTATTACACAACGTAATATGGCCAACATAAAGCGGGTTAGGTTACCCACTAGAAAAGTTATTTTAGAAAGACAAGTTGTACGGGAAGAGTTGCTACACAATCTATTAGAGGGTGGTCAATGTCATGACCTTATTCGTATGAGTGAAAACGCTTTTAGGAGATTTTGTGAAATCTTACAAACTGAAGGTGGTCTACCACCTACGCAACGCATGTCCGTTGAGGAGCATGTTGCTAGATTTTTGCATATTGTAAGTAACGATTTACGAACTTAGTTTACCTCGTGGATGTATCGTCGCTCTAGATCAACAACGAGTAGGTGCTTCCATAGAGTAGTACGATCGATTATAGCAATAGAAGGCCTTTATATTCAGCAGCCTAAATGTGATGTTGTCCCGAGAGAAATTCAAGAAAGTAGGAGATGTTATCCTTTTTTCAAGGATTGTATAGGGGCAATAGATGGAACACATGTTTGTGTCCATGTGCCTAATAGAGATGCCCCTAGATACCGTGGTCGTAAGGGATACCCGACAATAAACGTATTAGCTGCTTGTACATTTGATTTGAAGTTTACGTATGTGTTAACGGGTTTGGAGGGTACTGCATCAGACTCGAGAATAATAAAGAACACATTTACTAGAGATGATAAACTACTAATTCCATCAGGTAAAATACGCAATCAATAAGATTTTTAACTATCAATCCGTTCTTTATTTATATGGTTTTAGAGGGAGGCTTAGGGTTTAAGACTATTTTGTGTTGGGCATATTGTAAGTGTCGAAATTTATGTTCAAGTCAAAACCACCATTTCACACCGAAGTTACTGGTCATGTCAGAATCATTATTCATCGAGCACCATTCATCAAGTATTGTTAGTCAATTTATGGTATTTTTACAATTTTAAGTTTTATTATTAGGTCATTCGCAATAACCATTATAGTCGTTGATGCCACATCATCACAACATTAACCATTAAACCTATGGGATATTCATCACTATATACCTTTTATTTTTTTTATTATTTAAATAAAAGATATATATTTTTTAATTAATTAAAATATATAGAGAGGTAGAGAAAGATAAAAAAAAAAAGAGACAAAAGATGATTAGGTGTGGTGGTTAGTGCTTCCCACCACAAATGACCACGAAACATCTCTACTGCTATCGACTACTAAAATGTGGGGTGGTGTCCATTAAGGATGGTCTTGGGGCTCCATGTGAGTGTGCCTTTTTCAAGTATTTTTTTCGTTACTAGGGCATCCTATGAGTGCCATTTTTATGGTTTGTGATTCTTTGGAATTTCTTCTGACGGCGACGACGGCGCTTGGAGTTTGACTTGATTCCTGGAGATATTTGCAAATGACCAAGGATAATCAAGAAACTCCAGGTTATATTTCTATTACTATGTATGCAAAAGATTATACTCAAATTTTGAGATACAAAACTTTACATGTGTTGGTTGGTGCTTTCAGACAAGAAAGACTAGTAAATGTATTTTTTTTGCCTCCAAATGAGTCATTGAATTAGATGTTTCAAGATGCAAATAGGCATCATCAAACACTCGCTAAGTAAGATGAACAGAGAAGATGAATGGACAGTAGTGAATCGACAGAGAAGCCAATTCCTGGACAGACGATGGAATCACAAAGGTGTAACCACCATGTTTGTATCAAACATCCCTGATGGGGTTAGTAAGGATACTTTAAGGAAGATATTCATCAAATATGGAGAGTTAACAGATGTGTACATGGCAGTTAAAAAGGATTCAAGACGGAAGAATTTCGCCTTTGTCAGATACAGAAAGGTAAGCAAGGAACGGGAACTGGAAGCGACGTTACAGAAGATTATGTGCTCAGGTGCCTTGTTGGAAGTTAATATAGCAAAGTTTGAAAGAAAAATGATGGCTGAGAACGTTGAAGGATTGAAAAAGAAGCCCCAGTTTGTTCAAATACCGTTGAGACAGGCATATCGTGATAATCGATCTTTTGTGGAAGCTATGACAGGGAAGTTTTATCAACCCCCGCCTCCACCACCACCCCTTTAAAAAAAGTCGGTAGCACTTGTAAATGGAGCAATTATGGCGGAATGGTTGCACAATCCCCTGACTCTAGTTGGTGAAGCCCATAGCCTGGAAAATCTAAGGAAAATTCCACTCTTCCTCCGACTGGGTGACGAGCAAGCTTACGGAATGAAATATCTTGGTGGGCTTATGGTGGGAATCCGTTTTCGATCCCCATCTGATGTCAGTGAATTCCTTTCAAAGAAGAACATATGGAATACCTGGTTTAAGGATTTCAAACATGGGAATACAATTAACGGAAAATTTGATAGACTTGCCTGGTTGAAAATTGTCGAGCTTCCAGTTAGCCTCTGGAACGAGGAAAACTTTTCCAGAATTGCAGGTGAGTTCGGTAAAGTTCTTGAGCCAGTTGAGATTCTACCAAGCACTTAGGATCTGTCTCTTGGGAATGTATGTATCTTTACCGGAAAAAAGTTAAGGATTAATGAAGAAGTACCAATGGAAATAAATCGAAATATCTTTAACGTGGGAGTGATAGAAAGAGATTTTGATTGGTCCCCCTTCCCTTCTGGACCATGCGAAACAATTGAAATCAACGAGTCTGTTCATGAAGGAGAAGCAGATGAATCTGTTAGCACCGAGAAGAACATGGATGAAGTGTTATTAGAAGAAGGTGAAATTCAAGACGAAGCTATCGGAGATGCTGTCATTCCGACGACGATGGACATGGTCCCAGAACCCGAACGGCTGGAAGCTGGAGTGCCGATGGAAGATCAACAAGACAGTATGCGACAGTCAATTGCCGCCGCCAAAAGAATTTAAAAATTGTTGTGACGAGGAGACGCTTAATGAGGAATGCAATCACGATACAGCAGCAAAAAACCCAGGTGATGTAAATCATCCAAGCCCAAAAAACATGGAGTATGGGCCATAGGGGCCAGCATGTAATTTAGCTGCCACAGGATGCTTTGGGCCTTTTCCTTCTGGTAGGTCACATAATTGGCATATGATCCCAACAAATACCCAGGATGCGATGACAAGATATGGATCAGGTTCCATTTTTGATAAAAGACGTAGAATTAATAACACTCCTCTTACAGACTTAGGGGGTGTTTGGGATATTTTTGAGAGAGCAAAATAATTTTTGGGAAAAGATAACAAACAAAAGATGTTTGGGGAAAGCTCATTGAAAGCTCCTTTTGGATTTTTTAAAGAAGAAAAACTGACTTTTTGGAAAAGTCAGGGAAACCTGACTTTTTGGAACTTTTGCCAAAAGATCTTTTGCCCTCTGAAAAGATACCCCAAACACCCCCTTACCACTAAATCAATTATCGTTTGATCGTAATTGTCCCAATACGATCCCACCTGAACAAATCCCGCTTCCCAACTCCCCCAAATTGACGTCGCCAAGGGATGAAGCTATAAAAACTGTGGAAATTGGTCAAATCCTGGGTTTTGAGATAGAGAATGGCGATCCTATTCTCACAGAGGCTATGGGAGAAATTGGCGAGAATCAAATCTAAAGATGAATCTGATGACTCTGAATATTTGTGGGTTAGGAGAGAAGTACAAGGCAGAATGGGTATGTAGGTTGCGTAGGTCTCATAACCTAGTTCTTACGGCGATACAAGAAACCCAACTTAGTGTCCTTCAGAACTCACTTGACGTCTCAAGATGTTGGGGGAATGGTAATCATGGTTTCGAGTGGTTCAATGCTACTGGTAGATGGGGGGCTACTCACAATATGGGACTCTAATTTCTTTAACATTGAGGTAACGATTAACTCTAGGTATTTCTTAGTGATAATAGGTACCTGTCCATCCATTGATGGTCAATTGGCGATTGTAAATGTATATGGCCCTAAATCCATCCCAGAAAAAATACAACTGTGGCGGGATCTATTGAACCTGAAACAATAAAAAATGGTTACTTGGATATTCCTAGGCAATTTTAATGAAGTTAGAAGCCCAGCTGAAAGAATCAACTCTGCCTTCTGTAAGTCTAGCGTGGATTCTTTCAATCCTTTTATTCAAAGTGCTGAACTAAATGACTTAAAGATGGGGGATTTAGGTTTATTTACTTTCAACAGTTTGGTGCTAAGCTAAGTAAGTTAGACCGATTCTTAGTCTGTGAAAATTTCATGGTGAAATTCCCTTTGGCCTCTTCCATTTCTCTCCCAAAAGAACTCTCAGATCATTCGCCGGTGATCCTTAAGACGAAGGTTAAAGACTTCGGCCCACAACCTTTCAAGTTGTTTAATTCATGGATGTTGCGCGATGGCTTCGATCAGATTGTGATTAAGGCTTGGGAAGATTTCAATGGGTTTGGGGTTGCTGATATTTATTTAGCCAGCAAATTTGCATTTTTAAACATCTGAAAGGTGAACTCAAAAAATGGAAGGTGACTGAATATCAAAAGGAGAGTAAGGAGCTCTTGGATTCGAAGAAAAGAGTGGAAGAAATTGACTCAATGGTAGAAACGAGACAATTATCTGAAAATGAAATTATAGAGAGGGAAAGGGGCTACAGTCGAATTTTGGAACTGGAAAGATTTGCCTCTTTAGACCTAAGGCAAAAAGCAATATTGAAATGGGTGTAGATGGTGATGAGAATACCAATTTCTTTCATGGGTATGTAAACAACAAGGCAAGACGAAACCAAATACATGGATTTGTGATAAATGCAGAATGGACCTCTCGTCCTGTGGAGATGAACAACGCAGCAGTGACATTCTTCTCCAACAAATTCCATGAGAAGTGGGTGAATATACCAAACTTTCAGAGTGATCTATTTAGGAAACTATCCCCATCCGATGCTGAATTTATAGAGGCCCTGATATCCATTGCTGAAATAAAAAATGCCATATGGTCTTGTGGCAGTGAGAAAGCCCTGGGATCGGACGGGTTCACCATGAAATTCTTTAAAAAATATTGGGAAACCATTAAAGATGATGTATTAGTTGCGGTAAAACATTTCTAAAGATGGGGCAAATTCTCAAGAGGGTGCAATGCTTCCTTCATCATGTTGGCAGCAAAGATAAAAGACCCGCTTCGGCTTAAGGATTATCGACCAATCAGCCTGATTGGTTCGATGTACAAGGTCATCACAAAAATCCTTGCCTTACGTATGAAAAACATGATTGGCAGTGTGATTGATGAAGTTCAATCTTCCTTCGTTGAGGGAAGAAACATATTAGAAGGCCCCCTGATAGTAAACGAAATTTGCTCTTGGGCTAAGTCAAATGGAAGGAAAATCTTATTATTCAAGGAAGATTTTAACAAGGCTTTTGATTCGATCAATTGGGGATACCTTGAGTCCATAATGAATCAAATGAACTTTGGTAGTAAATGGAGATCGTGGATTAGGGGTTGCCTTGAATCAGCTAGGGCTTCTATCATTATTAACGGGAGCCCCACTGCCGAATTCTCAATGACTAAAGGTGTGAGACAAGGAGGTCATCTATCTCCTTTTTTGTTCATCATCACGATGGAGGGGCTAAATGTTGCAATGAAGACTACAACTTCCAAAGGTATATTTGATGGTATCCGTATCCCTAATGTTGGGGCACCAGTAAGGCTCTCTCTCGGAACTTGGCGGTGATCTCTGCCACTGACTCAGTTGTCTGTCTCATATCCAGGAACTTTCGGGCCAACTGTTGGAGTTCCACCGCAGGCGTGAACTCAGCTCTGAACCGGGTCACAAAATTTGACCATGTCATAGCCTCAACAGCCGAGGCTCCCAGAGAGTCACCAACCAACTCCCACCAATCCCTAGCCTGGTCCCTTAAACACCCTGCTGCAAATCGTACCTTCGACCCCTTGGGGCAGAAGCTGGTCAGCTGTGCAGATTCAATGTCTGCAATCCATCGCCTGGCAACAATGGGGTCCTTCGCCCCATGGAAATCCGGTGCACCTCTGCCCCTGAAGTCCTTAAAGTATAGTGTGTGTGATCCTGACTGAGTGGTAGCCATGTCACTCCTAAATGCCCAGAGGCGATCCTCCATCAACTCGACAATCCCTTCCTTGATCGACCCAAAGATGACCAGGGTCGCATCAAGGATGCCTCTAGTAATCTCGGACGCGATGAACTCGTGTAGACTCTCATCCACTGGTTCAGAGCCTGAACCCGAACTCGACCCCTCTCCTGAGCTGCCAACTGCTGGTCTCGAACATAGCACCACCATTCTACAATACATAATGACAACCGTCAGAGATACTAAGACATCCAGAGGAATCACATCTATCGCAAGTTCCTTGGTCTTGCCTCAGCCTTCCTAGATTTAAGTACAGATCATCTGCTTTCAGTAGTATGGGCCCCTACTACCTTCCACATATATCCGTACTCTCCTCAAGTACTGCCTCGACTCCACCAAGTCCCTTCTACTACTACTGATCTCTGCTACTCCCATCCTAGGCTTGCCCTAGGGAAATCCCTGACTTCAATCAAACCAGTCCTCAGCTACTGAAGGCCTCCTTGTAATGCCACTTAGGCATCACCTGAATACCATCACATGTGACAAGCCTCGAATAATCCTTCGAGTAAAAGACTCGTCCCTACAACGGTTAGACTCAAACGAGAGCTGCACAATGGGGCCAAATCTAGCACTCTGAGATTATTCAACCCTGATCACATGTAACGTGACGTATTCACCTAATGGCTAACTCCCATTATTCAGAGTCCCACAAAGCACAAATCAAGTAGCATTCGGACACAGGAAACTACTCAAGAAAATCTATCCTCATAACAAGAAATTTTACTAGCATACGATGCTAAGCTCATACTATTAGGCATAACCTAACAGGCCATCCTACTTTTGTCTACCCGATACTAGCATGAAATTCACATAAGCTGAAACACATAAAGCAGGCACATAAGGCATCATCCCTAGATCCTTAGTCCTATTCTAGCATGCTGTTCTACTGAAGTTGATAAATATAACATAAACTTGTATGGGTAATTTGGGGAAAACTTACTTGAGCTCGACCAGTTGCGCACATCACACACTTCGTCCTTTCTCAAAACTCTTTATCTTATTCTTTAGAAAACTATTTTCTTGTAAAAGCTTTTAATCCTTCGATTTGAGTCCAGACACCCTCGAGGGTGTGTCTGAATCCCTCACACCAGGGCTCTGATACCAACTTGTAGCAACCCAAAAATCATGACTAAAAATTGCGTTTAATAAATTACTTTAATTAAAACGTTTGTAGGAAAACATTTCCAATTCATAACATTTCGTAAACCGCGTATAATGTTTGAAATTCCATATCATAAAATAGTGTTAATATCAGAGTACAATCCAAAGGAAAACTCATAAAGCGGAATCTAAGGTGTGTGCATGATGTGCAGCTACCGCGTCGGCTCTTTCCCCTTTGCTGAAGAGGTACCTGAAACAAAACTGAAAACTGTAAGCACGAAGCTTAGTGAGCTCCCCCTTAATACTACATACCATATAATCACATAACATACATATATTTTCAGGCATATCTGGGTGCCCGACCTACCCCTTCGGTCCTCTCGACCGGATACTGGCTAGTATATCTGGGTGCTGGCCTCCCATTCGGTCCTCTCGACCAGATACTAACTAGCATATCTGGATGCTAGCCTCCCCTTCTGTCCTCTCGACTGGATACTGGGGACTATTTCACCCCCTACTACTACCACATAACACATATCATATAGTCTATCTAGCATGGGTGGGTATGACTACCCATTTGGCCCTATCGACTGGTAATCTGGGGACTATCCCCCTACTGTCACTAGCACATAACATCATATCATACTAGCACATAAACATATCAGGTAGTAGCAACCTAGATGAATATCACGGAGATAATCATCTAATCATACAACTCCTACTGATGGGCCGACATTATGGTTGTAGACCCACCGCTACTGGAAGGTAACTCACCTCGAACAAGTAGCTGCTGATAATCCGTGTGGGAAGTCTCTGTCTGCTGCTGCTCCGGAAAACCTCCGGCTACAATCCCCACAAAACTCTTAGTCAGAAACTGACATCTACTCTTAGGTTAAAATGACTATTTTACCCATAATCAAGTCCAAGTCAAAGTCAACTTCAAGTTGACCCGACTCGCCAAGTTGGGCCGTCAACTCGTCGAGTCCCTATCCCTTTACACATCCTCATCCGTGACTCGACTCGTCGAGTTTGGTGATGACTTGAAGAGTTCCTCTTCTATAAGAACATTGAATGATCATTCATCCGACTCACCGAGTTGTATGAACAACTCATCGAGTTCACCTTCATCTGATGAACAAGTCATGACCTAGACTCGCCGAGTTGTATGAACAACTCGTCGAGTTCATCTTCAATCTTAAGGAGATTGCCTTGTACTCGCCGGGTCTGCTCTAGCACTCGTCGAGTCCCATGAATTCCAGGTCTAAGGCTAAGTCCAAATCGTTGGGTCGCTCCTTCTGACCTTCTAAAGTCCTTCTAACACGCATCTGAGTTCTTTAGACCCTCAACAGATATGAGACTTTATGCCTTGGACTCGCCGAGTCCCAAGAACGGACTCGTCGAGTCGGTAACGTCCACACCCTAAATCCTCGATTTCTGATGCACAACCTTTGACCAAAAGATATATCTAAGCCCCTAGGCTCGATCTAGCATGTAAATTTACAAACTTTACGTGCATGCATGGAAGAATGAGCCCAAATGGCTCAAAAAGGAACTCCCAACAAGCATGAGGCTTTTCATGGGTTCTAAAACAGTTTCTTTCTACCTTAGGGTCCCTCAAGAACCCTAGATCCGAAACCCTAGCCCTCAACCATGCTTGCAATCATGGTTGGTTGCCAAAATGGCTCTTAGAAGCCCTAACTTCCTTCAAGAATAGATCCATAATAATAATGAGCAAGGTATAAGCTTTATACCTCAAATGCACTGTGGAAGATGCTCAAACTCGGATCCCTCTATCCTCTTCTTGTTCCTTCAAGCCTTTCCTTCCTTTCTTGGATCACAAAAGCACCAAAATCACTCAAAAGGCCTTAGATCTTCAATCACACGATTAGGGTTTCTATGGGAGTCTTCTGGAAGCAAATGGGACAAAGGGTGACTGAATGAGATGTTTAAATAGGGTGCAAACCCTCATATTAGGGTTTTTGTCCAGACAGAGCCTACTCGCTGAGTCCGGACGCGGACTCGTCGAGTAGGTCATTAAACTTCTGTGTCCAACACGCTCCAACTCGTCGAGTTGGTCCTCAACTCGCTGAGTCCAAGGACAAAATGCAAGATACAAGAATAAAATACATACCAGGAACCATGTGCTACAAAACTGGTTCCATTAAAAGTATTGGGCTTTATTTGGAGAACGAAACAAAGTCGAATACCCTCAGCTGAAGCACTCAAAACCAGGGGAGTTACAATGGACTCAACTATCTGTGGTGCCTGTAATATGACAGTTGAAACAGGTGACCATATTGTTGCAACATGCACATTGGCCAGGGATGTATTACGGATGATCCTTTATTGGTGTGGTTTACGGAAGACGAATTTTCATTCAGTGTCGAGCATAATTGATTATGCATCTAGATAGGGAAATTGTCCTAAGAAGAGAAGTAGATTAACTGCGATCTTGATTGGTACCATATGGTGTTTATGGAGAGCCTAGAATGATAGAATCTTTAAAAAATTGTCTTAAATTCAGAAAGAGAGACCCGGTTCCAAAAAAAAATTCAGAGAAAATAGTGGGGGCTGTAAAATCTTTGACATATATGTGGATTAAACATAGGGGAGCCAATAATAATATAAATTGGAGAGTATGGAACTCCTCCCCTTTATTTTATTGATGTATTGTAACTATATTCTCTACTAGCTGCTTCCTAGTGGGGTTATTTTCATTAATCTATATCACATATTGCCGGTTCAAAAAAATCTATTGTCTGATTTTCATAACCATAAAAATTCATCTCATGTCATAATTGTTGATAAATCTACCCCTTTTGCTCTTGGTTTTGGCACAATCGATCTTACCCTAATCATTTTATTATTTTTAGCTTTAAGCATACCAAACTTTTTGTTTAATTTTGTATTTGTCAGTAAAAATTACTCACACATTGAAATGTAGTGTTATGTTTTTTATTGCTTATTATGCTTTTCAAGACTATTAACAAAGTATATTATTAAAAAAGGGTGGGAATTAGAGGGCATGTGTGCATGTGTGTGTGTGTGTATATATATATATATATATATATATATGTATGTATATATATATATATATATATATATATATAGAGGTTCTATGGAAAACAAAAAACCCTAAAAACCATAAAAATGCATAAAAAATATTTTGAGATCACAATTTTTTTTTGACTTTATATTCTTTAAAACCACACTTTTTTGTGTAAATTCACTGAAATTTTTTTGAAAAAAAATCAAAAACTAAAATAAATAAATAAAAAATCAAAATTTTAAATTTTTTTCCAAATTTTTTTTTTAAAAAAAGCTGCGATTTTTAAGAATATAAATCTAAAAAAAATTGTGATCTCTAAGTATTTTTTTTATGCATTTTTTAAATTTATAGGTTTTTTTTTGTTTTCCATATAACCTTTCCCTATATATATATATATATATATATATATATATATATATATATATAGACACACACTAGTCGTTTACCTGCGTTAAGCGACAGGTGCGAATAATTGTTCCAGAAGTTAGTTTCTATAGACGATTAGTTCGTTTGTGCAAATAGCTTAGTACATCTAATCAATTATAAATAAGAGTCATGCTAGTAAAAAAGAATCAATAAGAATTAAAAAGGAAATCTTGAGATTCTTTACAAATATACATGAACACATGATTGGTTGTGCATTATTAACCTTGCAATATTTTTTTATCCACCATTGCATTATTAATCGTGCAAAACTTTTTTATCCACCACATTTGATGTATAGAATTCATTGTTGTTGAATCATTCATCAACTTCACTAATACTTTTGTATTGATACGTGATACTCTCTGGATAATGTCACATAAAGTTGGTCATGCGAGAAAATCGATTCCGAAAGATAAATACCTACATTTGGAATTATTTGTCTCTGAGCTTCATTGATTGTCATCGCAAAATATAATCAAATCGGAAATTGTTTTCTCTTCAGCTTGAATGGGACATGTCATCTTCAGGCGGACATAATGGAATCCTTGTGCCAATTATTTTCATTAGGAAACATGTTATATTTCAACACAAGTAACTTTTCGACGAATCGGTTTTCTTTCGGTGTTTGTTTGACTAGCAGACGCATCTTCTATAGGGACAGGAGGGTTCTCCCCCCCCCCTTTTCTGGATTTTGGGTTAAAAGTAGTCCAAATAAGTTCAAATTTTCGAGATATAGGCCCAGGAGTATGAATATTGAATTGTGGCCCCTCCTGCCCAATCGGATAGACGTGAACGACTTACGACTGAATGGTGAATTGAAGTATCGAACCCCAATCCTCATATTCCATTCTTCATTAGTTACTGCTAGTCGTCAGACGCCTCACGGCCTCAGTGCCTCACACCACAATCACCACCGTCCACTGTCAGCACCGCCACTGCAGGTCACCCTCCGGCCTCCACCATCAGACACAGCACGACAGACGGCAGCAGCTAGCAGACCTTCAGTCTTCAGTCTTCTCTTATGTTGTTCCTTCTTGTAATTTTGTTCACGGAAGAAAAATCAGAAAGTCAAGTATGCTTCTCACTTTCTTGCCTCCATTTTTATCTTCTTTCTTTTCTAAATTATAATTCTGTAATTCTAAATTCCTTCTTTTCTCCATTTGCTTAATTGCTTGTTGTGGGAATTTCACACAGTTAAATGATTTCACACACTATTGATCCTCCAATTGATTGTTGTTTGTCTAAATGAGCAAAGATTGTTGATTTGTTCCTTCAATTGCTTGTTTGTCTAAATGAGCTGAGATTGTTAATTAATATGAACCGTTCCTCCATTTTCTTGTTGTTGGAATTTAGGAATCAAAAAATTAGGATGTCAAACAATGTTATATGATTTGTTTTGCATAAATTAAAGTTAGTTGGCAGACCTTGAATGAATTGTTCATACATTTTGATTTTTTATAGATACAATCATGTGCAATATGAAAACAATTCATTCTTTTTTCAAAAGAATGGGTGATGATGAAGAAACACTTAATGAAAATCACGAGAGTAAATGTCAAAGAGCTTTAACAAGCGAGCCACAACTGCAACAACATGGAAATCAAAAAGAGAATGACATTTCTGAAGCCACACAATCAAATCCTAATGAGATGGATCTTAAGCAACTAGAAATAGATCCTGCTAAACGAAAACAAATGTGGGATTATCCGGTTAATTTAAGAGAAGAAGTAAGACGAGCTTATATGACTTTAGGACCTTTCCAAATACGTCTTAAAGAGTATCATGCTAAAGGTTCAAAGAAACATCCTCGTAGATTCCAATACTCTGTGTTCAACTTTTTCCCTAATTTGTTAGAATATTCTCCAACAATACACTCATCTTATTATTTTATTTGTTATATATTTAACGATAAACCAAGTGTGTGTCATGGTTATGATGCATTTACTGTTAAAGGATTTGATAATTGGAAAAATGTTAATGACGGGAAAAATTTTGCATTCGTGAAGCACATTGGTTGTTCACAACATAAAAATGCAGTTGCATTCGCTAAAAGCTTGATGAACCAAGAAGCACACATTGAAAATATCATAGTGAAGCAAAATGAAGTACAAATATTGAAGAATCGTTCACGATTAAAAGCTTCGATTGACACATTTCGTTGGTTGACATTCCAAGCTTGCACTTTACGAGGAAATGATGAAATTCCTAATTCTAAAAATCATGGTAATTTTCTCCAACTACTAAAACTTCTAGCATCTTATAATGATGAAGTTGAAAATGTTATATTAGAGAAAGATCATTATAATTCAAAGTATACTTCTGGAGAAGTTCAAAAAGAAATTCCTAGTATTATTACAAATAAAGTTTGAAAACATATCCGTAGTGAAGTGGGGGATTCATAATTTTGTGTCATAGTTGATAAGTCACGAGATGAGTCTAAAAAAGAGAAAATGGCCATAGTTTTGAGATTTGTTGATGCAGAGGGGATCATTCGAGAAAGATTCTTCGATTTGGTTCATGTCAAGGATACGTTATCATTAACCTTGAAAACAAATATGTGGAGACAACTTTTATACTATCAGTTTGATGTTGGTAAAATTTGTGGCCAATGGTATGATGGTGCTAGTAATATGAGAGGGGAATGGAATGGATTACATGCACTTGTTCTTAAGGATTGTTGTAACATCCCAAAATTTAAGACCAAAAATTTCATTTTTAAATTAAATAATTATAAAACCATTTGTGTGAAAACATCTATAACATCAAATCAGATCAAACCCATGTATCAATAGTCAAACATGGCATGATAAAACAACATCAAAGTATAAATCCCAAAGATATCATGTGCGGAAAATGTAGTGTGAGGCACTGTGATCATGCCAGATCCTTTCCTTTCGAAGAGGAAGTACCTGAAACCAAAACTAAAAACCGTAAGCACGAAGCTTAGTGAGTTCCCCCCATTATACCGCATACCATACAATACACATACTGCCTAGCATATTCGGGTGTTGGCCTACCCCTTACGTCTCTTTCAACTGATAACTACCTAGCACATATGGGTGCTAGCCTACCCATTCGGCCTCTTTCAACCGTAACTGCCTAGCAGATTTGGGTGCTGGCTTACCCTTTCGGTCTCTTTCAACCGGTAACCGGAGACTATTTCACCCCTTACCGCTACCACATACTACCCTAGCATATACACATAAACCACAAACTGCTTATCATATATGGGTGCTTGCCTACCCTTTCGATCATTTCAACAGGTAACGGGGTCTATCCCACCCCTCCTACCACTATCACCTTATATCATCATACTAGCACATAAAGCATAACAGATACTGGCATACCAGACAATTATTGCAAAAACAAACATCGTTACTCTAATCAACTACTAATGGGCTGGCATTGGTTCCTTCGACCCACTTCTACTGGAAGGTAACTCACCTCGAATGATGTAAAGTCGCTAAACTGTCCGTGGCTCTGAAATCAACCTCACTCAAACTCCTACACATAAAACATTGCCTTTAATAACCCTTCCATACTCATAACCCCTTAAGGGTCAATTTTTGGTCAAGGTCAAAATAAAAGTCAACACCCTGGTCAAAGTCAACATTCTGGGTTGACTCAACTTGCCAAGTTCCATAAACCATAAAACCCTGAAATAGCGATCCGACTCATCGAGTTCTTTCACAAACTCGTCGAGTTCCTCCTATCAACAGAATCATGACTTTTCCAATCAACCTGTCGAGTCCATCATTGAACTCGTCGAGTTCTTCCTTTTACAGAATCGAGACATTTCGACCCAACTTGTCGAGTTCCTCTATGAACTCATCCAGTTCTTCAGTCTGATAAGCTTTCTTAATGTATTAAGCCATTATTCTTCGAGTCTAAGTCCCATACTCCAGATTTGAGTCGAATACACCTCTAGGAGGGTAAAGTTTTTGACTTTACCCATTGAGACTCATCCTAGTCGAAATGAGCCCTAACCCTAGCTCAAAATGGCTTAGTTCTAACTTCAAAAACCATCAAAACTTCAAGATAAGCCATAGGATCATAGATCTGGACACTAGGGACAGTTTGGTCACGTAAAGTTCCTAACTTTACTTGCATGCATAAACTACTTGGCTCAAAAGGCCAAAAAGATGGTCCACAAGTTGCATAGGACTTTCATGGCCATAAAGTTGGCACCTTCATGCCATGAAGTCTCCTATAGACCCTAGATCTGAAAGGTTTGCCCCCATGGGACGTCCAAGTCCTAAAGACCAACATTATTTGACCAAAATATGGAGAAAACCTCCTAAAACTAGATCTAGACATACTATAAGCAAGGTAGGAGCGTTATACCTCAGTTGAACCAGAAATGAAGCTCAACTTCTGGATCTACTCCTCTCTTATGATGGGTTTTATGTACTCTAACATTCCTATGGTGCACATACAACCCTAAAGCTCTGGATCTAGGTTTTCTCTAATTGTACATACAATATTGTTTTCCAAAGCATAAAGCCTAAACTAGCATGCAAGGTAACATTTAAAAACATAAAATCAGTTAGAACAATACCTTGTGTAGTAGCTTGCTTGTGAATGACCTTTAGGAGCCTAGCACCTCAAGTGTGATGCCTCAAATGTCTTATAACAAACCAAGTACAAGAGGATGGACTTGAGAGAGAGAGAGAGAGAGAGAGAGAGAGAGATTTGGGAGCTCAAAATTGGCTAACAACTCTTAGTGTGCATGGGTCACAAATTTTGGGTGTTAGGGGCTTCTTATATAGTCTAGGTGTACATCCATGCAAAACCTAACCCACCATGACCCTTCATATTTCTCAAATTTTTAATTCATTATATTTTGATTTGTATCTTATGGAGTGAAAGAGGTATTTTATGTGTTATGTGTAGACTTTTTTTATATACCTTTTTTATTTGTAATTTACTAACATTCCGGTTACTTAACTGAAATATATTAGCTTTTTTATATACCTTTTTCAGTTAACGAACTGTAATAAGGTAATTATATACCTTATGAAGGAAAAGAAAACAAGTAGATTCAAAGACATCAGTGGAGAAACTTTATACCATTTCTTAAATGTGTCAAGTTTTATTGAGTACATATATTATATTCTTTTTATAGTCGTTTACTAATTATATGTTGGTGATAATTGGTGATAAATATATACAAATTTTGTACTTTTTTTTTTTGTTCAGGGGTAGGTGATGCATGGAAGACAACAAAAGTGGAAGCTGGAACAACAGTTACTATATTTGGACTTGGTGCAATTGGCTAGCAGTAAGATTCTAGGATTATTTTCTATTTATTTGTAATTTTGATTGCTTTTATTTTGTTTTCCAGTTTTCAAGTTTTTCTTATGTCTAACGTCTAACGATATGCAGGGAATATTTCATTTATGAATTCAGGTTTGAAATGAATTTTTGTATTAGATTATTTCTAATGTATCATGGTTGCTTTTTTTTCTTTCCAATAAGATTTTATAAGCTGTCCAATTCCCATGCTTTAGAAAAAGAATAATTGATAAAAAAAATTAAAAACTTGGTTTGTGCGTTTTCATTTTCCTCAACAGGATGTAGTTACTGTTGTAGGATATCCGCTTGGAGGTTTGTCTACTTCATGCATACTTGAGTTTCTTAAATTCTGGTCTGCTTTCTAATCGTGTATAAAAGTAAAGTAATAGTGTTGGTTTGTGGCTGACATGTTACATCCTATTCTTATGGATAAGTTGAACTGTTGGGCATTCAATTTGATGTAGCAATTAACCTGGGTTAGCACATCATGTGTCAACTCATATTTTACTAATGTCATGCATGTATCTTCCTGCTATAACTATTGTGCTTATACTTGCCATTTTGTAGGTAATAGTGGTGATCCTGCTTTTAATGATCAAGGAGAATGCATCTCATGTAACTAACTAACAATGTAATAATATTTATAATTTTCTTCTGAAAGGAATGGAAATATGGAATTATATATTTGTATTATTAGGTGTATAGGTCTGATGATGTTGAGAACATTGAGTGTGTGAATCAAACAAATTCATATGTTGTTGTTAGTTAACTACATTTACTATTCGTAGAGGGAAAGATCTCATTTGATGAAAGAAATATACATTGTTTCAGGTTTCCCTTGCCTTGGAATATTATTGCAAAAATTAGAGAATCCAGCTTTATGTGCCTGCTTGAAAGTGCCATCTAATGAGGGGGTTCTTGTCCGCCATAGTTAGAGTAATAACATCCCATTGTGCTACTAATAATGGTTAAGGGTTGATGCTAATTTGTATTATAACCTATTTGATTTTTATGTTTTAGAACAAGAAGTATCTGATTAATTATATTGTTTATACAACTCATGGAGAGACATAAGGTACATCTGTATATGGTGTCCATAGTCTATTCTAGATAACACATATGAGGGTGAGGGTGCGTCCTCCTTGCTCATTCTTATTTATTATTTGAAACATACAAACTAAAGTTGTAATAGTGAATTATAAACTCTATATACATTTCTGCTTTGTTGAGGTTTAATCCAAACTTTATGCTATTATTTTTTGTTTTACCGAAGAAGTCATATTTTCATACGCTGGTCTCTTATTAATCACCTTATTCTACGCTTAATTACTTATATAGGTCTCAAAGCACCGAACAAAGCTAGGGCTTACACAAAGTTTCTATATTAGATCCTACATCACTTCACAGAAGACCATGTTTGATGCAGGTAATATAAAACTTGAGTGCATGATTATGCCTAATGTTAGTTTTATATTTCTGTTTTGTCTAGAAGTCAATGAAGCTTCCTCAACTTGATGTTACAAATTCTTTTAGGGCTAAATACAAGAAGTAGCGTCCTACTATCACTCTTTTTATTACAACATTGTACTTCCAATATTTTTCTTATTAAGACACTGTACGTTGAAAAGCCTATGAGTATGTGTAAAACATTGTAAAGTTTGTTGCTATTTCCCATTTTTTAATAAGATTATGAAATACCCTCCAACCCCACAACTCCAACACCCGCAACACATGATTCTTCCATAGTTTATTTGTATTTGTAAATTGAGATTATATTTTTGACATACTTTGAAATTTTATTTAAGTTTAGAGCTAATTTAAATGCTATAAATTTTAGTTAATTAATTAATTTATTTTTTAATTTTAAATAGGTTAACCCATGTCAAACCCATTTATTTAACAGGTTGGGTTGAAAAATAAATAAACATGTCAACTCAATGACAACTCATTTAACAAAAAAATTGGGTTGGATTGAAAATATCAACCCATTTAAATAAACAAGTTGAATTGGATTGAAATCTTCAACCCAATTAATAAATAGATTGAACCTAAATCAAATCCAAATCAACCCATTGTTAGCTAGTTTTCTTTACCAATAAATCATCCTCTAATTTGAATTTCTTTTTCTCAAGATGATGGAATTATTGGAAGAGTAGAAAATAAGTCCAAATTTGCATACGATATCTATTTTTGCGTAAATTTTATTCTTTTTTATTCTATTTCGGTACTTCATTTTATTTTTTCTTTTAGATTTTTCAGTGTGAATATCATTGGTGGAAATTCTTTACAATTAAAAAAAAAAAAAATCCGTATGACCTTGGTTAGGATTCTCTCACAATGCACAATGCAGAGAAATCGCAATACACTCATTACGACCGTTTATGAATATTTAAAAAAAAAATGGCCCGTATGTTATATTATATCTCTCAATCTATACCTGTTATTTTTATAATTTTTCTTTTTATTTTTATCTGATAAATTGATGAAAGAAGATAAAGATAAAGTTACACTAAAAAAACAAATATATCTTTTTAGTGGGACCATTTGTGTAATAGAAGTTTGTTGATTATAAATGTTGTTGGTGGGACTATTGTGAAATAAAAGTTTGTTGCATTGTGTTTTTTATTCATTTATCGGTTCGGATATATCCTTGATGTGACCATTCGTCAAAGCAGCGGCATCTTTTTCTTTTTTCTTTCTTTCTTTTACCCACAAAACCAGTGTCCTCCGTCTCTATTTCTCTCTTTCTCCTGATCAGTCACAGTCGACAACACCATTGAAGCCATTGCGACACCTTCAAAAGGTATTATTGTTTCTACTTGAATCAAATCTTACTTATCAATTCTAATTATTACTACATAGATTCAGTTTTTTTTTTTTTTTTTTTACTTTTTTTTTTGTTAATGCAACTTCTGCTTTTTCTTCTGTACTTCTGTCCGATTCATCTTCTTTTTACATGTTTTGTTCTACTTCAGTACTTCACACTACAGTTTCTATTAAAGAATCAGCAGAGTTAAACGTTCTTTGGAAATTATTACATGCATTTCCGAAATCACACCTGATTTGATCTTACTTCAAGCCAATTTAGACCCTTTTTGTAATTTGGAGCAGCGATCTCGTTTGAACTTCGAAACGAAGGCAATTTAGGGTTTTTTATTTATCAATTAAGCCAAATCGTTGCTGTTAACATGTTTATTAAGCTCATATTTAATCATCTGCTTTGAAATTTGAATGATTCTTAACAATGCAGATCACTGTTTTTGGTAGAAAGAAACAATGGATTCTGTCCTCGATGAACCTGTGGTTGATACAGAAACCGATAGATTAAGCAGCTTACCTCACGATCTTATTCATCATATTCTCTCTTTCATGGACATGAAATACGCTGTTCAAACCTGCGTCTTATCTTCAAAATGGAAGTTCATCTGGACTACCCTTACCCATATCAAATTCTCAACTTCCGAATTCCAACAATTAGGTCAATTTATAAGATTCGCAAGACACGTTATAGCTAATCGCAATGATCAAACCGATGTTTCCTCACTTGAGTTCAATTTCGATGGAACACTCAGCCAGATTCTCGTCAAAGTCCTTCTAAATTACGTGGTATCTCACAACATTCGTAACCTAAACATCTCCACTTTCGAAAGAGACAGAAAACTCCCAAATTGTATCTTCGAATCCCAATCCCTCAAACACTTCACCCTAAAAAACATCCATGAAGATTACTGCATCGCACCTCAGTATCCTTGGGATCTTCCAAATCTAACCACTTTACATCTCAACGACTTCGTAATTTCTGATGGAAGAAATGAAAACCATGAGTATCTTGATCTGTTCTCCAAATGTGTAAATTTGAAGAAACTGAGTATCACCGAGTGTTACATGTCGGAAGTGAAGGTTTTTAAGGTTTCAGCTCCAAGACTTGAGGATCTGACTATAACGGATTGTTTCCTTAACAAGCTTTTCATCTCAGCACCTAATCTCTCATCTTTTGTCTATGGTGGTGAGTGCCCTTTGTGTCTTTTAACAAATGGTTTCGAGAATCTAGAGAAAGTGGATCTTCATCTCTCTATGCCAAATCCACTTTCTGATTTTAAGAAGGAAGATGCTTTCCAGCTTTTAAAGGTGCTCAAGGAGTTCCATAGTACCAAATTTATTAATCTTTACTCAGATGTCATTCAGGTAATGATATAATAGATTGTACTGTGTTGTGTTTGACATGAATTAGACTGATTTCGAACTTTTTTGGATTTAGTTTTAAATGCAAATTTTTTATTTGTGTGTTGTTAATTTTTGTGTGAAGGGGTTATCCATGAATCCGGATGTACTATTATATCAACCTTCACCATTCAACAACTTGAAGCATTTAAATATACGCCAAGTGTCTCACAAAGGGAAATATTCCATGTTAATGGTTCCTAATCATGTCAAAAACTACTTCCTTTATAGCTCTCCAAATGCCACTATTACAACCGAAGTGCCTAAGGTATTTAACCTAAGATACTATATTATATTGTTTTCCGTTTTTCTCTGATAGCTGACAAAGTAATAGTGTTTGGTAAAAAGTAACTGAAAAACTAGATGACGAATATAAAATGACATTTAGATATATAATTTAAATGGCATGAATTGGTATATTTGAAAAACTTGTGGAAAAAGTCGTGTAAGCATATCAATAAGATATCTCAGATAGTTTTTTAAAAAGCTAGCTTGTGAATTACTTTACTAGTCTCACCAAACATTGTATTTCAGTAAGTTCAAAAAATAAGTTAGCTTATCCATTCCAGACACAACGTAAATAGTATTGTTACACTAAATCTTTGGTCTATGCAAAAGAAATGAATGTCATTGTTCTCATTATCAAAAATAGCCCTAAAAAACTTAGTTTATTGCAGATCAAAGAACTAGGTATTGGATCTTATTATGAGGCAGATCAAATAATCAATTTCGATATTTGACAATCGTGCTTGGTATTTGGTAAGATCGATCTATTCTATTCTCAAATGTTGAAGTTTTATTTATTGTTTGACTAATTTGCCCCTGCGGTAATAAACTTAGTTGTATGATTTTTGACAATTTTTGTTTTCTTTGACAGTGTCACATTGAAGCTTTATGGTTATTTGTTTGATTTGAAGTGCTTGTCTAAAAGTCTTGTGATTGTGAGTATCTATGAATAAAAATGTAAATATTTATGATGTTTTTTGCAACACATGCAAGTAATGCCAATAAAAAAGTGGTTCATGGGTATCCTTTTTATGGAAGGGTATTTCTATCAAATAACGTATAGCCCTCAATTAAGATCAAAGTAGTTCATGGTTAATATTTCTCCCAACTCTCTTCTCCTCTTATTTAGGTGCTCTTTGTTTTTTGTAAAAAACTTCTTCAGACCTCTTATTGTTGCGCAGCGCAGCACACGCACAACACTTTTAATCTCGCAATTGTTTGTTTTTTAGAAGTCTTTAGAGTAAAAAACCTTTACGTGTGTTTTGTTTGATGCAACACTTGTATTGTCTCTTTCAACCTTTTCTTTTTCTTTTTTCTTGCTGAAATCTTGATTATATGTTGCTGAAATCTTATTTTACTTTTTTTTTAAAAAAAAATTGTTTATTCTTGTTGAATTTTTTTCGTTTTTTATATTAAATAATAATAATTTCTTGATGAAATATCATTATTTTTGTTAAAATATCTTTATTTTTTTGTTGAAATATCATTATTTTTTGTTGAAATAATATGAATTATTGTTAAAATGACATACATTATCAAATTTTCGATATTAAAAAAACTATTTTCGGTTCATAAAATCAGTTTATTTTAAATTATTAATATCTGCAAATGTTAAAAAAAACAAATATGTTTCTTATTACAGTTTGCAGCCGTTTGGTCCACCTATTCAATCGCAAAGTATTGCAGAGGTGGTCCGCAGATTTTATGAATTTTTACTTCAAAAATACAAACAAACAACACCTTAATTTTATGAATTTTTACTTCAAAAATACAAACAAACAACACCTTAGTTATTTGTGTCCGTTAAGGTATTTGAGAAGATTGACCAGAGATCTATAAAGTTATACAAGCCTTTACCTTTCAATTATTTAGTTTTCATGTCTTTCTTGATCTTGGTGTTTGGTGTTGTTTGTTTGTTATTATTTTTCTATTAATTAATTATAACCTGTCATATATATATATATATATATATATATATATATATATATATATATATATATATATATATATATATATATATATACCATTAATTTGCTTATGATCTCTACAAAAAAACTAAGGAAAATTTTATCTATATCCCATTAAACTTTCATAATTACATATATATATCCTTGTAAAATTTATAAATTACATATATATCCTTATAAAATATATAAACTCATATATATATATATATATATATATATATAAAATATATAAACTCATATATATATATATATATATATATATATATATATATATATATATATATATATATAATCATATTTAATATATTAAAAAAGTAAAAACACCGTCTTTATGTTGATTTTTTGTTATTAAGAAAATAATTAACTTATAACATCACAATATTAAAAAAAATTTCTCGACCTATTTACTTTATGAATCTTTACAAATATTCACACCCATATTGGAATTAGTTTTTCCATGATTTTACTTGTGTAACGTAAATGAAGAACTAGAAAAAGAACAAAATTATTTAGAAGATAACAATCGCAATCTTCTAAATCAATTATAAGATATTAAATATATTGTTTAGCAAATGATTAGTAATATGCAGTCAACAAGTTTTGCTAATCGATTAAGCATAATATAAAGTAACAAATAATCCTGTGATGAATAGGGAAATAATCATGTCCTCGATAAAGAGATCAATTATGAGAGGGATTTCAAATAGATATTTGAGTAATTTAGTTATAATCTAATTTAAAAATAATGTTTTCATTTATAAATATATTAAATATGATTAAATTAAGTATTTGGGTATATATGGCAGTTTATATGTTTTATAAGGATATACATATAATTTGAAATTTTACAACGATATAAACGTAATTAGAAAAGTTTATAAGGATATAGACAATTTCTCCCTAAAAAATATTAAAAAAACTAAAGATGTGTATACTCTCATAAATTGTGAAGTGTTCGTTTCATCATCAAAAAAATTTTTGAATTTTTTGTTGAATATTTAAAAATCATTTTCATAAATAAAAATAAAGTGTTATGTTAGAAAGATTTACAAAAAAGGATTTGGAGAAAAAAATAAAGAAATGTTTAAATGAGTTTTTAAATATGATGAAGTGATTTCACTATTTTAAGAAAGTTATTATTGTGTAGCTATTATAAATATGATTTATTTATATGTCGTTTTTCTTCTTATAATATTGCAATTTTTGGATGAGACATTTGATTAGTACACAACAAATTTTTCTGTGCATAACATTTTGTTTTAAAATGTTGTATTATATAACTCTGTAAAATATTTTAAGCATTCGGAAGAAAAGAAAAAGAGAAAAAGTCAAATATAGTCCAATTTTTTTTTTCAAAAAAAAAAAACAAAACAAAACAAAAAAACAAAAAACAAAAAATAGTTTATCATTATAGTCATCAAAACAGTAGTTTTTGATTTTGTCATTTGGACAGTGATTTTGGGGTTGGATCTATCTTCAAAAGTATATTAAAAAATCGAATTTTATCATTTTGACATGATGAAATCACAAATACTCCATTTCTTTATTTTTTTTATTCTTCAACGAATTGAACCACTTACCCTTGGTTCACATGAAAGTCATTTTCCTTTTACCATCATATTAGTCAATAATGCATGCACACTATATTACTTACTGAAATGGTTGACCAAGAAATCAAACCCAAATCAATCACTTATAAAAATGTAAACCATGTATGTGATTAAAAATAGGAAACTAATAAAAGTAAGTGCAATGCTATATTCCACTATAAATTTCAAAGTATAATGAAAGTAATGAGGTCACAAAAAGAAAGTAAAGTAGGATAGCTGAAACGGATTGCTCAGCCTACATAAATCAAGTGTTAATAATGATAATCATTCTTGCAAGTAAGAAAACATTCACTGCTACCTCATGGGTTACCCTTGGATTGTCACCATGATCACCACCCATCCATGACGAGAATTAAATCAAAGGGTCATTGTAGGGAACACATCCATTGATTCTGATGTTCTTAAGAGCGGTACATAAGAATTTAAGGACACCTCTCCAGATTGTTTCATGGAAGTAACTCATTCAATCTCTCTTTTTCATCTTGTGGGGTTGGTTCTGATTTCATCTGTATGGAAAGCAACTTAAATCTACAAATCACATAACACAAATTAATCATTATAACTATATTATAAAGACAATAAAGATATCAAATTTAATTTATTAATGCTTACTTCTTTATGCAAACTTAGCGAAACATTCACGAATCCTAAAAAGCAGTTAAGGGGTCAACTTTGAAATTTTTTATTCGATAAAACTTGGATCTGTTTTATAATGTTTTATAAATTTATACCTTTAATGATTTTAAACCAAAGATTTGTGTACGGATTATGTGTGGATAAGTAGTGAAAATGAAGTCAATTGTTTGATTCTTAAGTGCATAAAAAACTTCTTAAATTGTATTACAGATTGTGAAATTCCAACAGATTCACATGAGACTTCACTTCAAGCAGTCACCACTTGAAATAGAGTTTTCAAATAAATCAACTGAAATAATGTCACAACTAGCAAATTTTAGCTAGGAAATTCTATGCTCTTGTAAACATTATCTATGGTAACAAGTGTAACCTTAACATGATAAGATGTATGAAGCTAATTCAATAACAACAAGTATAGTTTGGAATCACCAGTAACGATCAAAACTTATACAAAACATTTCAATAGTCAACTTAAGGATTTAAGACCCTGAGAATTTCGGTTTAAGTCCATTATGGACAAGGATTTCCTTATTGGGCCTAATGGATCAATAAGCTTCCGATTTGACTATTTTGGACTTAGGACCCTTAAATGGGCTCTAATTGGACTCACTTTCATAAAACTTAACATTTTGGGCCATAATGGGCCTAAAATGAATTGGTTTACCCTTAATGGACCTTGTTGGGCCATAACTATTCCAATTAACCCTAATGGACCATAAGACCCATTCTTATATGTCATTTAGGCCGTAAGTACTTCCAAGAGCCCAATAGGCTAAAAAATTTATGATTAGGTTCCAAAAATCCTAACTAAAGTTTAATGGGCTCAAACTATCCCATTCCTATTTTCTTGGCCCAAAATCTCGGCCCAACATCATTTAACAAAAAAAAAAAAGAGAAAAGGAAGAGAACCAAGGAGTATGAGACACATCACATTTGCATGATGGATTTCCATGCAAAGTAACCATTATGTAAGCTTCCAATCTCATGCATCTAGGTGAACATCACATCTTCTTTCTCCCTCTCTCTTTATCTCTCGTCCGAGAGCTAACACACACACAAACACACTTTCAAATCCTCTCCAAACACTCTCAAAGATCATCCTCCTTCCTCCAAGAATCTCAAAATTTTGCTTGTGTTTCAAGGATCTTCATCAAGTATTTTCAATCTTTGGTAAGTGTTATCAAACACAAACATATCCTTTCATTTTAACATTAAGAACTCCTTTTTACATAGCTTTATTCCATGATCACACTCTTGGAAACTTCTTAAGATCGAAATCTACTCAAGAAGGCTTGCTAGGATCAAAAATCTTCTTCCATTATTCTTCAAAACCGAAACAACAAACCCCAAGGTGAGTTCATACCCCTTGTTTTCGGTTTTTACATGATTTTGGGGGAGAATACAAGTAAAATGTGTAGATTTATGTGTTATATGCTTGATATGTGTGATTTCTTGGTTTACCTTGTAAAAATATGCTAGATCTAAACTCATCTCGACATTTTAAGCAATAATGAGTAATAATCCATGTACTAAGACATCTTATACATCATAATATTAAGTTAGAAATACTCACATGTTTAAGATATAAAAATTTTAAAGCAAAAATCTTGTTAAGGGCCATATTGGTCAAGAAAACAATGATAAGGGCAAAAGGTGATATTTTTCGGTTTTATAAGGATCAAACAGGTGATACTTGTATAAAAATGGGTTTTTATGATAAACATGCTTTCCAAAGGGCCAAAAATGTAAATTTTAGCTTAATGGGCTTAATATTTGGGCCTCACAGTTTTGGGCCCAAAATTGCGAAAAATAAGAAGTTTTGGGGTTAAAATTTTATTTGATCAAAGTTTGAGCCATAAATGTAAATAAACCAAATAGAGGTGAAAATAACACTTATTTCTAAATTGGGACTAAAAATGCAAAGTTTTTGGATTTTGGGCAAAAGTTGTAAAATTCATGGGATTTGGGCCAAAAGTGAAAAAAATTTACAAAAAAAGGGCTGAAAATGTAATTTCTTACAAATTAAGGGTTGAAATGTTCAAATAAATATTTTTAGTCAAACGTGTCAATTATTAAAACACTGGACCAAAAATATAAGTTTTTAGGATTTAAAAATGGTATAATTTATAAACCAATAATATCATTATAAATCAAACATTGAGTATCTTAATATCATAAGTAAATGTTTCATATAAAAACATTATACCGCATTAATTATACAAAAATAGAACAATGATATCAATATTGGGTCAGGTACTTGTAATACATGCTTATTGGGCCTTCATGATCCATTTGCATGTTTATTGGGCCCAATATAATCAATTCATGTCTATTGGGCCATAGTGACCCAATGACATGCTCAATGGGCCTAAATTTATTATTACATGTTAATGGGCCTTAGTGGCCCATTTGCATGTTACTTTTTGCCCGGAGAGAATCATTGTATGCTTAATGGGCTTCAATGTGCTCATTTGCATGCCATCAAGCCTTAGAATAACTTACGTGTTTAATAGGCCACAGTTGTCCTTATTCATGTTTGTTGGGCTGTGTCTTTCACATTCAAGAATCATCAAGTGTTATCAAATCAAACTACATTTAACATTAAACATATTTATAAGGAAGTCATTGGGCTCTAGTGAGAATTATCGGTCGACACCATTGAGTGTTTGGTCGTAGCTTGTAGTTATAATCATAGTCTCCAAGAGGGAGAGCGAGGGGTTGTGTAGAGATCTATAAGGGGGTGACTCCCTCATACCTGAGTTGTTCGCTACAGTTAGACTCGGTCAGTCTAGGGTGACAAAATCTTGATCAAAACCAGCGTTTGGAATAATGTCAAGACATGCGAATTAGTCATTTATCATGCATGGTTATAACGACTTACCTAGAGATCCATTACCATCTATACTTTTCAGGGGAAATCAAATTCATATATTGCGGCGATACAAAACAATTCATACGATAATACAATTATTACAATACTATTATAGATCGGGAAATATCGGATTTTCAGGGAAATATCATCATTCATTCATTTAAATATGTTTTGTAATCACATGTACACACATATATTAGATCATTACATCATGTTGTAAACAAATTTTACAGAAAATATTGGATTTTCTGGGTTATACTATCGATACAAAGCTTTTTAAATCAAACATGCTTATGAACTCACCAACATTATATATATTGACCGTTTTCAAAATAACTTGTATTCTCAGGCAACCGTTAAGCAGAAGAATCTTCAAGTGTGTGGATTTATTTTGTCTAATGTCAAGCATCGTACAATTATTAACATTTTGGAATATGTAATCTAAGACAATGTACTTGATGTGAACAATACCAGTTGTATTATGTAATGTTTGGTGATGATCGTGTTATGTTTCATGTATATTCATTGTGATGATATTTCAATTTATAGTCACACGAGCCCTCGGACGTTTCCGCCGTCCGGTTCGAGGGTGTGATAGGTTGGTATTAGAGCATTGTTTATAGTGAACTAGCATATCTAACCATACATGATATGAAACTATAAACACAATGAGACTAAATAACTCTGAACAAAATAAATTTTTCATACTTATGTGCGCATAATAGGATAACAATATAATAATACTTAATAAAAGTTTTTGGAGGATTTGAACATTTTAATTGTGCCCGGACAGTTATGTAATCGTATTGGGGGTGAATGTAGCCTGTTCAACTACATTCATCCAAAGTATGATTAACATATGCTCGGGAGTGATTGTGGTGGACAATGATACAAAAACCTACCCTTTTAGGAATACCCAGAGAGGAGTTTATAAAACCAAACATAAATAATTAAATTACCATAGGAGTAAATCCAGGTATGAATTAACATTCATTATTTTCGTGCAGACGCCATGGCCAGATTTCTTCACTCCGGAGATCCTTATTTCCCCAACCAGGGAAATAATGGGCGAGTGGAAGAACCAGAGGAGGGGCCTGAAGAAAACCCCGAAGGAGGCCCTGCCATGGGTCAGGAGGTGGGACTCGAAGTGGAACCGGAAGAGTATGTGGTAACTGATTACGAATATGGCGAATCTGACCAGGATTTAGATGAAGGAAAGGATGTTGAGGAGGCACGCAGTTAACCCCACCTATCGAAATCCCCATCAGATCCACGCACGGTTCAGAAGAGTGATACACACCATAATCTTTCCCCATCATCTCAAGGGTTGTACGAGCTGAGCAAAGGGTTGACGTAATCACCTAAGAGGCGAATGAACTAGCTGAACTTTTGATATGTCAACTTGACGATTGAGTGTCATCGTCATCACTACTGATGGGACTTGCTCTACTACTTGCTATATAGGTATCACAGTATGTGGAACCAACCGTATCTCCTACTAATATTGTGTTTCTTCTAACGCGTACTAACATATGTACTATTGACCTTATGTCGTAATGCTGTCAGATCATATGTTTTCCCTATGTATTATATGCCTTTCAGACAAATTTTCATGTATTAAAATGGCTATTCCTAGTAGAAATGCTATGTGTTTTAATATGGGCTTTCGCTTATGTGCACAAACCAACCATCGAAACCGCTAGATACTCAAGAACCTCGAAACCAAAACAATATGTGAACTCTATGAGTAACACTTAATATCCGTGCCAAATCTACAATTACTTACTACCAAAAATATATCATCAGGACGTAGATTGAAACATTGTGAATCATACAACAAAACACGCAATTTATAGAGTACAACCAGAAGTGACCGTCGTTACTCACGATCTTGCTTATCATCATGCAGCAGAAAATGTCATCCCACAGAAATAGAAAGCACACCCATGAGACACAAACCCTACAGATGGACTCTGCTACTTTCCAAGCAGTTGTGACCATTGTTGTAACCAATGCTATGGCACAACTCAACGCAAACAACACCAACAGAGGAGGAAATAACATCGACAACTCCAACCGAAGAAACAAGCATGAAAACCAATGAGTGACAGCTTATCAAGGCACTCCAAACCCCAAGCTTAGGAGCAAGAAGCAAAAGTCTGGGAGTAAGAGAAAGGCAGTGGCGGAGGTTATATAGGGCCAGGGGGGCTGTGCCCCCCCCCCCCCAATCAAAACTTCAAGCTCCGCCACTGAATCTAATATGGAGAAACTTAAAGAGCCCGAACCACATAATAAATATTTTAAGAAGCTTTAATCTCGTTTTACCCTCTTCAATGTTTGTTGAATTTACCAACACAAAAAAACTACAGTTTTAGGTATCAGGGTTATTAAACACAGAGAAATTCATATGTAACCAAAATTTTAGGAATACAAAAGGTTAAATATTCTGTTGAGATTTGAATGACTCTTACAATCCTACTCATGTATGTTGAAGCTTACAACACTTTTTGATTTTGTGAAGGATATATGTATGGAGGATTTATAATTTTTGAATGTTGACTGCATTGTATGTTTATATTGCTTCTTTTTTGACAATTTCCAAACAAAAAAGAAATCAATTTGAGAAAACCGAATAACCTATAAACTGAAACGATTTTCATCCCTAACGGTAATTGGGGGTGAATTTAAACCTTTACAAATTTCAACCTTTTAAATTACATGCTAAAAGAAAGTAAGTTAAATTTTGAGGAATTTTTTTTTGGCTCATTTGTTTAGTCTTTATACGAAATGGCCTCTGGCCTTGTGAATGTGTTTTTATTTTTTAATTTTCCTCACTTTTATGTCATAATTTTAAAAAACAATCTTTCTAAACCGAATGAACAATTTAACGACTTGATCAATACATTAAAACCATACAAAAACAATAAAATATAATGATTTTCATAAAGTAAGAATAATTTTGCAATCCAATCAGTTTCTTAAAAACATACATCTACCAAATACAAATGAATCGATAATAATATGTTCTCCCAATCCAATCAATTGTTACATTTACTCATTCAAGTATAACTTTAAACAACAATTTGTTCTTCATTTGATCTTTTGACACGAAAAAAATATGGATGATGATTGAAATATCCCAAAAATCAGGTCCAAAAATTTTATTTTAAATCATTAATAAAAGCCGTAAGTATGATTCATCATATAAAAATCATAAGACGTGTATCTCAAAAATATCATAACATCTGTCAATGTATCAAAATCACATGTCCAAATATCAGAGTAAATCATCCCAGACTAAAAGTTGTGGTGTGTGTCATGCAGTCATCTCGAGCTCTTCTCCTTGCTATCGGAAGTACCTGAAACCAAAACTGAAAACTGTAAGCAATCAGCTTAGTGAGTCTCCCCAAACTACCACATATCATACACATAATCACATAATAACATACATTGGGCCTTGCCCACTACATTGGTCCCCGCCCGACATCGAACCGAAGTCTGGTATACATATAACATATCAACAATCATATAAGATAAACACATAACCTAAACATATAAACCTTCCTCGGGCTGGCTCTGGCATTGGAGCGACGCCCGTAACATATAAAGATAACATATAAGCTAAACATTCCTCGGGCTTGCCCCGACATCGGACCGAAATCGAGAACACATAAACACACACATGCAAGAACCACGAAGACATCAAGCATACAAACATTCCTCGGGCTTGCCCCGACGTTGGACCGAAGTCTGAAAACATATAATCTACATTGGGCTAACCCCAACATTGGGCCTAAGTCTGTCATACGCTAACATAAATACATAAACGGACCGACATTGGTGCCTTTGACCCGTTCCTACTGGAGGAAAACTCAACTCACAAAGCTGGCTGCTGAATCTCTCGTAAGGAAGTCTCTATCGGCTGTTTCTGCGACTCCCCAGCTAACATCATCACCACTTGATCAATATCCAAAATCTTTCTTAAGGTAAAATGACTACTTTACCCCTAGTCAGAGTCAACATTCTGGGTTAACTCAACCCGCGAAGTTGACCCATCAACTCGCCGAGTTCTATAAGTCAGAAATCCTGAAATCGCGATCCAACTCATCGAGTCATCCCCCTGACTCGCCGAGTTCCCCTTGCTACTCATAGTCGTGATAAGTCGAGTCAACTCATTGATTCCCTCTTCAGACTAGTTGAGTTCTACCTAGTACAAAATCGGGACAAATCGACTCAACTCGTCGAATTCCTCTATGGACTTGATGAGTTCATCAGTCTGTTTGGGCCTTCTTAAGGGATTAAGCCCCTACTCTTCATATCTAAGCTTCTTTTTTCTCATGCACACTGAAAACGTCCTTTTAAGGTTAAAGTTTCCAACTTTACCCATTAATACCTCTACTTCAAGGGTTTAGCTCAAACCCTAACCCTTTAAGACCTAGCTCTTGGTCCACAAGCCATCCATACACCAAACTAACGCATACAAACAGAGATTTAGACCCAAAACACTCCATGAACACTTAAAGCTTCCACCTTTCTGTAACACCCTATTTATTAAACAAATAAATAAATTAATTAATGAATGAATCGTAACCCTAAAATTAATAATTATATAGCAAGGTGTTGGTTTTAGGAAGCCAAATGTCATAAGTTGGATCATTCGGGGGTTAAAGTATAAATTCGAGATTTATTTTGTAAAGATTTTAGAAGACAGGGGGGATATTTGGTAAGTGTTAGACTTAAATTGTAAAGGAATTATGGAAGCAAGGTTCAGATGGTAAATGTTGGATTAAATTTGGAAATAAAAGTGTGAGGAGGGGCTGAAATTGAACATTTGGATTAAATTTTAGAGGAACACGGGATATAGTATATACTCGGTAACCTCTTTATCCCACTGTTTCATTGACAAGAACCCTAGATCGAATTCTCTAAAGCCGCCACCACATTTGGATCCTCCTCAGCCGCCTGCATCAAGAACCGATCACCACCCTTTTTCCGCCTGCAGCCTCGACTAACTGCCATCTCCAGTCGAAGTCCCAGCCGTCACGAGAGCCTTTCAGCCTCTACCTTGCCGCCTGAGACATGTGTGCAACCGGAGAACCGCTAAGACCGGGAAGTAAGCTCGGTTCGTCGTGTGCGGGTCGTGAGCCACCGAAAATGCCGGTAAGTCAACCGCAACCCGTCTTCTTCTTCTCTCTGTATTTCGTTGTTTACAACGAATAAGAATTTGGAGATGCCCCTGTCGTCGTCGGTGATCGTGGGACCGCTGTTTCTCTTTCTGGCGACACCCGCTGCCTAGGCTGAGGGTGTGGGAGTCTGTGTTCGAGTATTCATGTTGTTGTGGCCATTTATGACATGGCATGTGTGTATTTGGCTGGCAATACCCAAGAAAAACCACCATGGTTGCCAACCATGGTGGCTGCCGTCATGACATCTCTTCCTGCCGCCACCAGCCACCATGCGGAGGTGGTTGTGTGCGTGATTTATGTGTGTATGACCCTATCTTGTAAGTATAATGCTGTATAGATGTTTGCTTGGACAGGAATTGGAAGGAAACTTATCTTCGTCGCTTGCTGCCACCGCTCCGCCACTGTTAGCCACCGTCTTGGGTGGTTGTGGGCTTTCGAGTGCGTTTGGATAGATACTTAGAGTACCTTGGTGTTGTATTGACCAAAGATCATAGTCACCACCACCGTGAGGTGGTGGCTGTCACCATGTACCACCATGGGTGGGTGTATTTTAGTGTGTGTGTGTGTGGGTGCATTGGCATTTTCATTGTAATATTGTAACCGGAGCTGGAATAATGAAACGAAAACTAAAAACCACCACCGTAGGGTGGTGGCTGCCGCCACCAACCGCCGTGTTGAGTGGCGGTGTGCTTTTGTTAGCTTGTAGTTGATTTTTGGATGCTTGGACTGATTGGGCCTAAAGAAACCCTAATGGGCCCAATGAAGCTTAATGGACCTAAAAGCCCAAGCATGTGACTAATAGGCTTAGTGAAATCATAATGGGCCTAATGAACCCTAATTGGTCAAAGGACCTAGATATTGCGCCTATTGGGCTAATATGGGTTGGAAACCCTAAATAGGGTTTAGAAAACCCTAATGCCATGAAACCCTAATTTGGGACTTATCGGGACCGCATCAGAATTATTTAATGAGCTTAAATTATTAATTAATAATCGCTGCAAATTTGCCTATGGCCATGTGGGACTTAATGGATTAAGTTCTTAATGGGTTATGTAGGAAAACTTAACCCTGATCATCGTTTTAAGTGAAAACCCTAATTCCACTTGGGTTTATTGTTGGGCCTTTCTATTGGGCCTTGATGATTAGGTTATTAATGAGCCATCCAAGATCAAGCAAATGGACTAGAACAATTAATGGGCTTTGAGGTAAGGCCCATATGAGCAGTTGGGCCCAATTTGGAAAATTGGGCCATAGTTTGGGCCTTTATGGTTATGCGATATTGGGCCATTAGAATATTGAATGTTAGACAGGACTAAATGGTTGGGACTTATGGTGAGACCTTATAAAGGTTGGGCCCAATTTGGAAAATTGGGCCATATGTTGGGATTTGGCCCATTACTTGGCTTTTGGGCCTTTAAAGTGTGATTTGGACGTTGGGCTTGGAACTCAATTACTAATTGGGTATTGTTGATGTTGACAGTTCAGGAGCCTGTTAACCAACAGCTAGAGTTTCATCCGTGGGACTTCAGCAGTGCCAGGTGAGTCTCCTCACCATACCAATGGGTCTAAGGCACCAAGGACGACCTATTTTATGATACGTGGTACACCAGTTGTAGCGATATGTGGTATGCTAGTTGGTTATATGCTATGTGCTATGTTATTTGTTTATGTGATATTTGCATGAAAGACAATGGGGGGAGCCCATGGCACTTGGATGTAAGACCATGTGGGGGAGCCCATGGCTTTCAGGTAAAGACCATGGGGGGAGCCTATGGCACATGGATGTAAGACCATGTGGGGGAGCCCGTGGCTTTCCTATTAAAGACCATGGGGGAGCCCATGGCACTTAGGTGTAAGACCATGGGGGGAGCCCATGGCTCCCTGGAGTAAGACCTTGGGGGGAGCCCACGACATCCGTATATGTTTATACGCATGGCTATGTGATTGATATGGATATGTGTTTGATATAGTTATCTGATTGATATGGTTTATGTAGTTGTTATAGCTAATGAGGACTATATGGTTATGTGGATTGTGTGGGGTATGCTCTGGGGAACTCACTAAGCTTCATGCTTACGGTTTTCAGTTTTGTTTCAGATACTTCGTTTTCAACGGAAAGGAGTCGGCTCGATCGCAGCGCATCACACTATGTTTCTGCACACGAGATCTTTGGGATTACACTCTGATATGTTTTTTTATATGATGACATGCTTTGATTATTGACGTACTGGTTTTAACATGATATGTTATTATGTATGTTTTCTTATACTGTTGGTTTTATAATAACTTAATTAAAAAGAAATTTTTGGCCTGTATTTTTGGGATGTTACACTTTCACTCCATGCATGGCGTTTTGGAGCTAAAAAGGCCAAAATAACACCCTATGGCTTGCATGGGGCTTTAATCGTCATAAAGTTTGCACCTTTATGCCATGAAAACCCTCCATGATTCCAGATTTGATAGTATACTCACTTGGGACGTCCATGTCCCAAGTATCAAGATTCTTGGACCAAAAACCACCATAAAATGATGATAAGGAGATCTAAGAAGCTACTAGGAAAGTTTGAGACTTGCTTACCAGAAAATGATGATGAAAAAATGAAGTCTCTGGATCTACTATCTTCTTCTTGAATCCCCAAGCTTCTCCTTCCTTCACAAGCTTCAAAACACAAAAAGTTTCACTCACAAATGGCTCACAAGCTCACAAATGCATTAGGGTTTTTGAATCTAGGGTTTAGGACTTGGAGGCTGGAAATGAGGCCAGCAAGTAGGGATTAAGATGATTAAATAGGGTGCAAAACCCTGAAATTAGTGTTTCATTCTGGCAGCCCTACTCGTCGAGTTAGGGCTCTCAACTCGTCGAGTAGGTTGCTTAAAACCCGCGTCCCATTCAATTCTCTACTCGGCGAGTTTGGGGATACCAACTCGTCTAGTTGCTTTATAAAAATGACTAAATTATTATTTAAATGTGTACCAGGAACCAGGCGTTATAACTCTCCCCTCTCCCCTACTTGTCTTAGACTTCGTCCTCGAAGTCTACTGCGTCGGGAAACAACTTTGGGTAGTGCTCGCCCATTTCCTCCTTGGGATCTCAAGTCCACTCCGAGCCCTTGTGGTGATGCCACTACACCTTTACTAGCTCAACCCTCTTGTTCCTTAACTCCTTCGTCTTCTTGTCGAGAATAGCTACGAGTCTCTAAATGTAGTTCAGACTATCATCAACCTGTATATCCTCTAGTGGTACAAATTCTGAGTCACCCACTAAGCACTTTCGCAGCTGAGAAACATGGAAAGTGTTGTGGATTTGGCTAAGCTCTACTGGAAGATCTAAACGGTAAGCAACCTGGCCCACCCGAGACAAAACCCTGAACGGACCAATGTGTGACATCCCCATTTTCACGGCCAGAAAAGACTGTTTTTGTTTATGATTTATAAAAATCAGAGTACCTCCTTTAATAAAAATGTTGTGAAGTTTGTTCCTAATAAAAATATGATAAATACGTCATCAAAGCATTTCTGAAGAAAAGTATTTTTATTCCTTTTAAAACATTTGGGATGTCATCGTCAATACAGAAACATAAACATAAACATAACTTACATTCATTATCACTAGTGATTTATATCTCCTTAATCTCTCAGTGTAATGTGACTTCATATCAACACCTATGATATAAATAAATTGAGTGGGTCAGGTTGGGAAACCTGGTGAGTGCATAGGGTTTTCGACCCACAATAATATAATTATTATGTTTAATCATCAAACTGTTAACCCAATTACCCATCCCTATTATCTTCTTTACTCTTAAGGGTCTACCCTAAGAATCAGCTACTTCTCATTCATTCATTCCTAAGGATTATCCTAAGGAATAAGTACGAAGTCCATCGTTGTCAATGATACAGCTGTCAAGCACAACTACTAGTTCTATCACTCAGGCGCAACTACCAAAATTATGACATTCTCTATGAGGTGCAGCTGTCGGTATTGTCCTTTGGGCACAGCTGCTAGGGTTATCTCTTTTATTGACAGTATCATTTTCGAGAGTCCACTCGCAATACAAGTCAATGGGATTATAGAGTACACCGGTGAACACATCGTTCACAACACCTACATGTTGTGAGCCTGCTAGTGTTCCACTGGACTGTCTAGAATAGTCTGTGGTTGTCATCCATACTCTGCTAGATGACAGGGCCAGCATTTGGGAACAAGGCTTCTCACATCTTCCACCTCTCACCCTTACCTCATGGTCTATATCGTCTCTCAACTCATCATCCAACTCATATTTCATCTACCCACGTTTTACCCAACATATTATGTAGATATAAATACGTATACAGTTTAAATCATATAAAACTTGTATAAAATCGTTCATCCAGCATAGATAGCAAGTATACAGATAATATGCACATATAGCACGTAGTTTATATAAAATACTTCATATCTATTTATAAGATGAAAGGGACCATGCACTCACTTGAAAAGGTGGTGACTCGACACTCGGACAACACTTCATTACTCTTACACAGTTTTCCTTTGACAAAACCTAGTATCATTACCACTAGAGTTTAGTTTAATATTCACCGAGACTAATAAATATTCTTGCTATTATTACTATTATATAAGCACGAAACAATATTTCTCAAATACTATATACAGACAGAGGGCAGACATAAAACACCAGAGGGCAGGACCATTTTGGCATATAGCACTTCTGAAATCCAACAACCCTATGCGGCCCTTTAAACCAGATTCCCCGTACCATGGGTGGTTAAAAATATACTATAAAGACACTTATATAACTCATAATAATAGCCTAAATACTTATTATAAGGTCCTAATCACATTATTATATTAAAACATAAGATATACTAACGATAGGGTAGGCATAGCTTACTTACAACGCGTTTTTTGCAAAATCGGGCTTCGCTGGAGCAGCGTTCCTGAGCCGAAAGGCTCTTTTCTCAGGGATTCAGGAGGCTCGGGGCTTCCTTCGGGTGCTAGGGGGTTTACCTAGGCTTAGGGGGGTTTGGGGGGCTAAAGAGAGATTTTAGAGAGAGAAAGTGAAGTTGGAATGGTGTAAAGAATGAGGGAACCCGACACCTCTGTTTATAGGCTGGCAGACTGATGGACTCGCCGAGTTGGGTCACTGACTCGCCGATTCAGTGCCATGTGTCATAATCTGATGGCTTTCCTTGGAGATAAATCAATAGTTGTGATCGCTCCATGTCACCCAAACACGCACTTCCGGCGCTCCTCCTTCGTCGCCACGGGATGGACGGAGAACCTCGACTGGTGGGCCTCATCCATCAGAACCTATAGTACTCCACCCCGGTACCGAACCCAGACCCTCCAACGCTAGATCAACAACCCACAAATGTCATAATCAAATGGCCACTTGGCATATGATCCACTCGTACTTCCGGTGCTCCTCCTTCAGGCCCTTGACCCGCGTCTCCCGGATCTGCTCTAACAATGGAGTAATCACTGTCATCATCAGACATTGGCCTTTCCTAGGTGATAAAGGATCTCAAAGTCATAGTCCTTCACCACATCTAACCACCTACATTGCCTCATGTTCAGATTCGGCTGATCAATGAGGTACCTCAAGCTCTTGTGGTTCATGTAGATGGTACAACGAACCCATAGAGATAATATTGCCAAATCTTGAGGGCGAAAACCATAGTCCCAGCTCTAAATCATGTGTCAGATAGTTCGCCTCGTGAGGCTTCAACTACCTCGAAGCGTAAGCTATCACGTGACCTTGCTGCATGAAAACTGCACCCATGCCCGTGATCGAAGCGTCACAGTAAACTACAAAGTCATTGATGCCCTCTGGCAAAGTCAGAACTGGTGCCTCGCATAACCGCTGTCAGAGAGTCTCGAAAGTCGCCTGCTGGTCAGCCCCCCAGTGGAATGTCACTGACTTCTTGGTCAGTCAGGTCAAAGAAACGACAATCTTGTAGAAATCCTGGATGAATCCCCGATATTAGCCCGCTAGACCAAGAAAACTACGAATCCCAATTGGAGACCTCAGAACCTCCCACTGCATCACGACCTCTATCTTGGCCGGATCGACCAGAATACCCTTTTGGTTGACAAGGTGCCCCGGAAACTGCACCTCGTGCAAATAGAACTCACACTTGGAGAACTTTGCGAAAAGTCTCTCCCTCCTCAGTGTCTCCAGCACCTCCCTCAGGTGGTCCTCATGCCGCTCCTAAATCTTGGAATAAACCAAGATCTCATTAATGAAGACTATCACAGACCGGTCCAACATGGGTCTGAACACGTGGTTCATGAGGTCCATGAATGCGAATGGAGCATTGGTGAGCCCAAATGGCATCACCACGAACTTATAGTGACCATAGCAAGTCCTAAAAGCTCTCTTCTGCACATCCTCGTCTCTGACTCGCATCTGGTGATAACCCGATTACAGATCAATCTTGGAGAACCAAGATGCACCCTGTAGTTGGTCAAACAAATCATCAATCCTCGGCAGCGGATAACGGTTCTTCATTGTTACCTTATTTAGCTCCTGGTAGTCTATCCACATCCGATGTGACCTGTCCTTCTTCTTCACAAACAGAATCGGGGCTCCCCATGGCGAACTACTCGGCCTGATAAGTCCTTTGTCTAGCAGCTCTTGCAGCTGTGTAGACAACTCCTGCATCTCAGGAGGAGCCAACCGATATGGTGTCTTGGCTATCGGATCCGCACCAGGGACTAGGTCAATCCTGAACTCAACCTGCCTCTCCGGAGGTATCCTAGGCAAGTCCTCCAGGAATACGTTTGGGTACTCTCGCACAATCGGTACATCATCCACTGTAACCTTACCCTTATCCCGGGTATCCATAACATAGGCAACATAACTTGCGTAACCCTACTGGAGGTAGCGCCTCGCTCTCGCTGCTAAACATAGGGTCAGTCCATCCTGCGGCCTCTCGCCCTGAATCACTAAACCCCCCCACAAGGAATCTAAACTCTCACTAGATGTTGCTCACAGTCGATCACTGCCCCATTAGGGCTCAACCAGTCCATACCAACTATAACCTTATTCCCTCGCATGGGAATAAGGACTAGATACACAGAAAAATGCTCATTGAACAACTGCAGTGCACATCCTTGATGAACCGTCGCGACTTGAACGTTCCTATCATATGCTATCTCTACGTCAAGTGCGCAATATAGCTCCCCTAGAGCCCCTACAAATCGCTTGCTGAGAACGAGTAACACAAAATCTCGGATAGCGCCTGAATCAAACAGTAACAAGGCTAATATAATGTTCACTAAGAACGATCCTATAACAAAACACATAAATATAAGCAATAATCAATATAAATAAAGGGATAAGGAGAAGATACATACCTGTCACCACGTCGGGAGCTACACATGCCTCCTCTGCTGTCAACTGAAAGGTCCTGCTCTTCGCCACAGGCGCCTTTGGCCGACCCTAACAGTCGTATGTAATCCTCAACGTAGTAGGAGCGGGTGCTACCACCTGTCCTGCTGCTGCTAAACTCGGGCACTGGGACCGCTTGTGTCCTTTCTTGTTGCATTGGAAGCAAATTAGATCTAATACTGTTGTGGTGGTGGTGGTTGCTATGCAATCTCTTCTCTCATGACCTGTTCAGTTGTACTTAACGCAACCCAAACTCCCTGCCTTGTACGCCCCCTCGTGCAACTTGCCGCACTTTCCACAACGGCTGTGGGCCTGCTGGCTCCTAGGTCGGTGATCTGATACCTTGGGCTTTTTCCTGCACTCCCTGACTGAACCCCCTCGGATTTTCTCATCTTCTACATCTCCAAATCCAACTCTCTCTCTCTCTCTCTCTTTCTTCTTTTTTCTCTCTCTCTCTCTCTCTCTCTCTCGCCATATCAATCATATCCTCCAGCGTCTTTTACCTGGAGAAGCTCACAAACTAGCAAATATCACTCTACATCATCTCATGGTATTGGGCCTTCTTCATCTCCTCATACGCCACATACTGCGGAACGAGAAGGTCACTCTCCCTAAACATAGTAGTGCTCTCGGTCACCGTCTCAGTTGTCTGCTGGAGACCCTAGAACTCCATAGAAAGCTGTTGCACCTCAATCATAGGTGCAAACTCGGCCCTGAACCTGGCCAAAAAATCACTCCAGTTCATCGCATCTAGAACTGCATCATCTCCAATGGCTCGTTCGACCTCCTCCCACCAGTCACGTGCTTTGTCCTTTAGTAGACAGAAAGCCAGTCGGACCTTGTCCACCTTGGGACATCTGCTCGTACTGAAGGCTTTGGCAACATCAGCCAACCATCTGCTGCTAGAAATGGGGTCTCGAGCCCCATGATAGTCGGGAGCTCCACAAGCTTTGAAATCCCTGAACATCAGCATGCGCGACCCATCATGGCCGCCACCTCGGTGCAGAATGCACTCATTCTCTCATCCAAAAGCTCCAAGATTCCCTCCTTGATCGTACGGAAGATCACAAGTTTATGGTCTAAAATACTGCGCGTGACCTCAGACGAAATGAACTCTCTTGTCTGCTTGTCGAGTTGCCCGGCTCCAGAGCCTGAGCCTGATCCCTCACCGGCGCCTGAACTGCTGACTGGTCTAGTGCGTAGTGTCACCATACTAAAAAACACACCATAACAAACATTAGAATACTTATCATATCTCGAGGGATCATATATACTACAAGTTTCCTGGATTCATCTCAGCCTTCCTTGATTCTAGTATGGATCCTCTGCTTTTAGTAGTACTGACCCATACTACCTTCCACATCTATCCATACTTTCCTCAAGAACCTCCTTGACTGCACTAAGTCCCTTCTACTACTACTGCTTCACATGCTAATCTCATCCTAGGCTTGCCCTAGGGTAATCACCAACTCACTCTCCGCCATCAGCTTTATAAGAAGGCTCTGTTATCTCCTCCTAACTAGCTCGCAAATACTATTACAGATCACTAAGACCAGATAATTCTTCGAATGAGAGGTCCTACCCTATAACGGTTGGACTTAGACAAGAGCTGCAAAATAGAATTGAACCTAACCTTCTGTAATTATTTATTCCTCATAATATATAACTTAAAATATTCATTTACTAGTTCGTTAGAGATAACTAGAACTCCTAAAAGCACAAAGCAAACAACATTCAAGCATTGAGTAAACATAATCAAGCATATCCTAATTAGGCCATCATATCATTATCTAATCAGTACTAGCACGTAGTTCATAAGCTCATTCACATATAACAGGCACATAAGGCATCCTTCCTAGATCCTTACCCCAAATCTAGCATGCCGTTCTCATAAATATATCATAACATAAACTTGTATGGGTAATTTGGGAGTACTTACTTGAGCTCGGCTGATTGCCTACACCGCACCCTTTTCTCTTTTCAAAATTCTTTTATAAAAATGATTTTCTTTTTAAAATTTTCATACCAAATCCTTAGATTGAGTTCAGACACACCCGAGAGTGTGCCCGAATCCCTCAAACCAAGGCTCAGATACCAACTTGAAACATCCCAAAAATCAGGTCCAAAATTTTAATTTTAAATCATTAATAAAAACCATAAGTATCATTCATCATATAAAAATCATAAGACATGTATCTCAAAAATATCATAAAATCTGTCAATGTATCAAAATAACATGTTCAAATATCAGAGTTAATCATCCCAGACTAAAAGTTGTGGTGTGTGCCATGCAGTCATCTCGAGCTCTTCCCCTTGCTATGGGAAGTACCTGAAACCAAAACTGCAAACTGTAAGCACGAAGCTTAATGAGTCTCCCCAAACTACCACATACCATACACATAATAACATAATAACATACATTGGGCCTTGCCCACCACATTGGGCCCCGCCCATCATCAGATGAATCCGACATCGAGCCCGGCCCAGCATTAGACCGAAGTCTGGCATCGGTCCCCGCCCAACATCAGACCGAAGTCCGGTATACATAAACACATAACATAAACATATAAACCTTCCTCGAGCTTGCTCCGACATCCGACCGAAGCCCGAAACATATAAACATAACATATAAGCTAAACATTCATCGAGCTTGCCCCGACATCGGACCAAAGTCCGGAACACATAAACAAACACATGCAAGAATCACGAAGACATCAAGCATACAAACATTCCTCGGGCTTGCCCTTACGTTGGACCGAAGTCCGGAAGCATATAATATACATTGGGCTAACCTCGGCATCGGACATAATTCTGGCATACGCTAACATACATACGTAAACGGGCTGACATTGGTTCCTTTGACCCATTCATACTAGAGGAAAACTCACCTCACAAAGCTAGTTGCTAAATCTCTCGTAAGGAAGTCTCTATCGGCTGCTTCAACGACTCCCCAACTAACACCTTCACAATAACACTTAATCAATAACCAAAATCTTTCTTAGGGTAAAATGAATACTTTACCCCTGGTCAGAGTCAACATTCTGGTCAGAGTTACAATTCTGGGTTGACTCAACTCGCCGAGTTCTATAAGTCAGAAATACTGAAATCGCAATCCAACTCGTCGAGTCATCCCCCTGACTCGCCGAGTTCCTCTTTCTACTCATATTCATGATAAGGTGAGTCAACTCGCCGAATCCCTCTTCAGACTCGTCGACTTCTACCGGGTACAAAATCGGGACAAATAGACTCAACTCGTCGAGTTCCTCTATGGACTCAATGATTTCATCAGTTTGTTTGGGCCTCCTTAAGGGATTAAGCCCCTAATCTTCGGACTTCGATGTCCCAAACATCAAGATTCTTGGACCAAAAACCCCATAAAATGATGATAAGGAGATTTAAGAAGCTACTAGGCAAGTGTAACGCCCCGTTCCTGGGAGTTGGAAGATATTGGAGCCATCAAGCTTGTGGAGAAGACCAAGATCTGGGATTTTATCAATCTTTGGCAACCTGCTGAGGTAAAAGGCTCTTAGCTTGATAACCCATAGCTTAGATCTCTTTTAGTGTTGATTTATGGGTCTTTTTGATCCCTTTGAGAATGATAAGTTACTCTCCATGGGTTGTATGCCAAGCAATCCCTTTTTCCTGTAATATTTGGCTTCTAGAACCATAAAAGAGGTCTTGAATAGGGATGTTATTCGGGTCAGAACCAAACCGAACCGACCCAAACCTGAATAAACCGAAAACCGAATAAGGGTAATTACGAACCGAAAACTGAACCAAATAAGCAATACGGGTTCGGTTCGGCTCGGGTATTATTCAATTCGATTTGGTTCGGTTCTAGCCCGAATAACCCAAATAACATGTAGAAGATGATTAAGGAGCCAAATAACCCGAATAACCCAAATAACATTTACAATGTGATTATAAATATTGTATTTTGTATGACTTTTGTAGCTTATGATAAACACGAATAACACGGATTAACTATTCTTGATATATAAAATGTAAAATATAACCACCACAATCTTAAGATATAGTTATTAAGCAACATACTAAGCACTAAACATTAAACATCTAAAACACCCAAAAATCTATCTATAAATATATAAGTTAAACATTAAACATTACGTGGGTATTTTGGGTAACGACTGATAGAACACAAGACTAAATAAGCAATCATGCTAGGGGGAAAATGTGACTTTTCATATTTGGTTCAGTCCTTTTGGACCGAATAAGCCTTATATAGATACCCAAAATCCGAATCGAATTGCTTATTTGGGTCTAATTCGGTTCGGTTCGGTTTTCAGTTCGGTTTGGGTTTTCGGGCCAAATTCTCATCCCTAGTCTTGAACCCGTTTTTGTCAAAGAAATGGTCATGTTCATGGAAGTAGGTTGGTATAACTTGAGTTTGGCTCCATTTGAGGTGTACAAAGCCATCAAGTCTCCAAATTTATAGAAATAGACCATGGAAACGATATGGATCTGTATTTTGGAGCCTTGGAAGTGTGAAATCAGTTGTTTAGGTTAGATCAGCAAGGGACTCGACGAGTTCATATGGGAACTCGGCGAGTGTGATCAAGGATCCTCGATGATGTTCATCAAACTCGGCAAGTTGCCAAGGAATTCAATGGATTGGATCATCTTGTCCCTTTTTCTGATTATGCTAGGACTCGTCGTGTTAGTTCATCCAGTCGCAATGATGGGTAGCCTAGGAACTCGACGAATCATAGGGTGGCTCGGCGAGCCGAGTAGCAATTTTAGGGTTTCTGAGTTCTAGAACTCGACGAGTCGATAGGCTAACTTAGCGAGTTAGGTCAACCTAAAAGGTTGACTTTGACCAAAATGTTGACTTTGACCAGGGGTAAAATGGTCATTTTACCCTAAGGAGTATTATCAGATTTTGACTAAGTATTATTGTATAGTGGTAGCCAAGGAGTTATAAGAATAGCCAGCAGAGATTCCTCATGTAAGAGTTCAGCATCCAGTTTGAGAGTTGAGTTTCCTTTCAGTAGGGACAGGTCGAAGGCACCATGGCCGACTCGTATATGTGATATGTTAGTAGCTGAGTGTGGGCAGGACCCGAATCTTGTAGCAGCCTAGTGTGGGCGGGGCCTGAACCTCATAGTATTATTTGAGTATAGTTATGTGATTGTTAGATAGATATACTTGTTGTTTGTGTGATACTTGTATGTATGTTAGTAGCAGAGTGTGGGCGGGGCCCAAATCTCCTAGACAACAGAGTGTGGGCGGGGCCCGAATCTCCTAGACAGCGGAGTGTGGATAGGGCCCGAATCTCCTCGAGAGTGGGCGGGGCCCATATCTCCTAGTTGCATGATATTTGTATGGTATGTGGTAGTTTAAGGAACTCACTAAGCTATAGAGTCATTTTGTTGTAAAAGTCAAAGTGGCTATGCCTTTGTAATATTCGCATTTTAGTTATTTTACTAAGTCATTTATATGCGAAACCTTAATGTTTAGACTTAGTATATTTTTTGTACACTCAGGTTCCCTATAAATAGGGACTGAGGTTAGAAGTAGAGGATAACTTTTTGCAACTCAAATATCCTTCTGCTTATTTCGTGTAATCAGTCTTTCTCAATAAAGATCTGATCAATATTTACTCTTCGTGTTCTTGTTTCATAATGATTTAATTCATAATTGCATTCATAATCTCGATAACAATTCTCTACAATTGGTATCAGAGCAGGATTCAAACTGCATCGATCTGATTTTCGTGTTAGAATCATTTGCTTTTTGAGTTACAACTTTACTCAAAATTTTCCGCGCATTTTGGTTTTGAAAATCAAATTTGATCTTCAGATTTGAATTGATTCTGTCTTTGAATTGTTTAGTCGAGTAATCGATCAGTGATTTGTGATCAATTCAATTGATCAATTCTCAATTTCATCAAGTTTTTCAAGCTTTCTGAAAATTTCTGTGTTCATCAATGGCGAACTTCAACATGAATACAATGACTTCTCTCACTTGCTTGGTTTCTCAACCAAAATTCCGATGTTAATTCCAGAATACTATGATCAGTGGGCTGATAGAATAGAAGATTACTTAAATGGAACTGATGAAGAACTTTGGAATTGTATCGATGGAACAGTGCAAGCTCCTGCTAATGTTCAACCAATTGGTCCATTTGCTGCATCTGCTAAAGTTGCTGATCAAGAAAAACGGTTGAAGAATAATGAAAAGAGGTGCACGAGGGAACTAAGAGGTGCTCTTCCTCCTGTGGTTTATAACTACATTCGTAGTTGTAAAACAGCAAAGGAGATCTGGAACACTCTAAAAGAGAAGTATCTAGGTAGCGAAAAGACGAAGATCAACTCTGTGAAGCAATGTCTAGTTGAACTGAAGGAATTCAGACAAAAGGATGCTGAAACTCTTGAAAATTACTATGATCGTCTGAATGAGCTTATGTTTCGCTGCAATAGGTATGGAATCACTAGGTCTTTCATGGAGTTCAATTTAACTTTCATTATGGGTCTTCGCAAGGAATGGCGAAGTGTGAGCATGATGATTAAGAATCAACAGAGTTTTGATACAACTCATTTGAATGATCTCTACAATCAGCTGAAAACACATGAAATTGAAGTTTCAGAAATGTATGAAGAATCAAAACTGAGTATTGGAGGTCCTTTGGCTCTAGTTTCAAAGGTATCTGAAGTTGATGTGAATGAAAAAGATGATTCAGATAATGAAGGATTTCTGATGAATTCGGATGATGAAGCTGTGGCATTCTACTCAAACAATAGAGTTAAGAAAATTTTCAAGAAGCCATTTAATCCAAAAGGAAAGGCTACTGATGCGAAGAGTGGAGTCACAAAAACTGGAGGAGAGGAGAGGAAGAAAATGGAGAATGCTGAGGAAAAATCAAAAGATGCGAAAGAAGTAAAGAAACTGAAGGGTGACTCAGGAATTTACTGTCACTATTGCAATGGTGCGAATCACTTCGCAGCCGATTGCATGTTGCGAAAGAAAGAAGAAAAGAAGGAGAAAATTAAAGATGAAGCATACTATTCTGAAAAGATTGAAGAGATGCGTGCTAAGACCAAAGGAGTGTCTTTGGTTGCGAAAGGTGAAACTGATGATGAAAAAAGTGGTACGTATCAGATCTGGTCTTCAGAATCTGATGATGAGGAAATGAGGCATCCCACACATGGAGCCATGTTCGCAAGTTTTGAAGATTACGAAGAGGAAATTTCAGGGAGGTGCTTCGTATCCAAATCCACGGACAAATCACCCATGACCACCAAGGTACGTCTTATACTTGAATCTTTTAATATTCCTTTATCTGCTTATGATGCTGAACTCACTTCATTTGATGATACTGTGGCTTATTTTGATTATGTAATTGTGTCTGCTAGTACCGAAGCTCAAAAAATAAATATGCAACTAGGAGAGACACGAAGAGAATTAGAAATAAAAAGAAGCAGAGTAGACAAACTTGAATTACAGCTCAAAAATGTAAATTATGATAGGGATAATCTTACAAATGATGTTAGGTTATTGCTTGCACAAAGGAACATATATTGTAATTCAGCCAAAAGATTGTATGCAAAATTAACTGCTTTACATCATTCTTCGGATATTAGCAAAAAACAACATAGGAAACTTTTACCTTTTCTTGAATATGAACGTGAAAAAGTTGATGTTGTTTCTTATGATTGCGAAAGTACAATTGCTCAATTTGACAAAATACCTGATGAGTTAATGAACATGAAAAAGTACAATTGCTTTACAAATGATGTTGTTTCTTATGATATGCATATGGTATTGTCAACATTAATGAATTCTTGAATGCTGATGATTTGGTTGATATTGTCAATGAAAGTTTGACAAAGAGTGAACAAGTGAAAATTCTAAGGAAAACTGAAAGTTCAACTCTTGATTCTCAACTCAATTATGTTGATGTCAATGACAATTCAGATATTGTGAGTGAGATTAGTGAAATTGAAGAAGAAGAAGAGGTTGATTGTTCTAAATTGTCAATCATTAATATCACATCTAAGATCAAAGGTAAAGAAATAATAGTTGATTCGATAGTTAAGGATGAAACTGATAAATCTTCAACTTCGCAACATTGTACCTTTGATAATGTGGAGGTTGAAAGCTGGAAAACTGATGAAAATGAGGAAAACAATGAAGGTGTGAAGGATTCACCTAAGACATCTCCAAGAGTTGTTGTGAATCAAGTGTTTGATAATACAAAAGAATTTGACAAAATTCTAAATGAAAAAGGTGCACATTATTTGGAAACCAACACAGTGGTCTATGCAAATTTTAAATGTACAGATGACATCATTTTTCCAAATCAAGTTTTTGTCACAACTGGAAATGTTGAGAACATAAAACCTGAATTCATCAAAATGGTTGAAAATGATAATCAAAAGTCATCAACCGCAGGGTTCTTTTCAAATCAAAATACCGAAGAAAACAATTTAACGAAATTTTTTTATGTTTTTCAAGAGAAAAAGCCATCACAAAAATGGGTGGCTAAAGGTGAAAATTCAAACAAAGTTTTTGAAAAAATTGAGAAATCAAAGGCTGAAGTAAAATTAAATTCTCATGAATTTAAATTGATGGTTGGAAATTATTCAACAGAAAATAATGTTTCAAAAAGAAAAGCAAGAAAAACAGTTTTCTGGCAAGTTGTGTCTAATGATAAGCCAAAAGTTGAAAATGAACAAATTTTGAAACGAAAATCATCAAACTTTCAAAGAAAAAACAAAAAAAAAGATACAAGTTTTCACAGACCAATAAATTCTGGTGATAAAATTCCATTTGTTTGCAAATATGACAACAATCGAACATTTGAGACTTCACAAAAATTTGTGAACAATCAAAAGTTTCGAAATGTTGGAAAATTCACGAATACTTCATCACCTTTGAACAATTCTAACAAAGCTAAAGTGAAATTTTTACCAAAACAACCGAATTTTCCAAATCCTTCAAATTCACAACCAACCAAAGTTTCATACTCAAAAGGAAAATATGATGTCCATACAATCAATCGTTGGCTTGAAGGAAAAGGCAGAAAATATCAAAGTGAGAAGTTTTCAGAGCAACAAATCAAGAATTCATTTGAAAAGTTCGCAAATAATTCTTCCACTGCTAGTTCATCATCTCATCATTCGCAAGTTCCAGTTCAAAAATGGAAACCAATTATCAAAAATGTGAATGTTATGAAGGATAAGATTACAATCAATGGAAATCCAAAACTATTTAACGACTATATTTCAATATCTAGATCTAATGATGTTGATATAACAGATTCTGTCACAAACAAAGTGAAAATATGGTTTTTAAATTCAAAGAATTTGTTTCATTCTACTAATGATGGACCCAACAAGTCTTGGGTTCCTAAAATTTTCCAATAAATGCAGGTGATGTGTGACGAGCAATATGATACGAAATGGTATATTGATAGTGGTTGCTCTCGTCATATGACTAGAAGAAAGGAAAACTTGCGAGATTATAGAAGCTTGGAAAATGCTGGAGTAGTCAAATTTGGGAATAATCACAAGTGTCAAGTGAAAGGCTATGGGAAAGTCACAAATGGACAATTCACTGTAAACAGAGTTGCTTATGTTGAAGGACTTCAACATAATTTGATAAGTGTGTCACAACTTGTTGTTGGTACTGGAAACCAAGTTGTATTTAATGAAGAATGAAGTATCATTTCAAATGCGAAATCAAATGAAGTACTTCTCAAATCCAAAAGATATGGTGATATGTTTACACTGGACATCAAACCAATTGTGGGAAAACCTGTTGTATGTTTACTATCAAAAGCATCTAATGATGTCAGCTGGATTTGTCATAGAATATTGTCACACTTGAACTTTCGCAATATTAACAAACTTGTCACTAAAGATTTAGTTCGAGGGTTACCTGTACTAAAATTTGACAATGATTCTTTGTGTGCAGCTTGCGAACAAGGAAAACAACATAGAAAAGGTCATCCGATTGTGATCGATTCAAAAATCGTAGAACCATTGGAACTTCTTCACATTGACTTATGTGGACCGTCGAATGTTGCTACAATCAATAAAAAGCGGTACATTTTGGTTATTGTAGATGATTTTTCTCGATTCACATGGGTATTTTTTCTCAGGTTAAAATCTGAAGTTGCTCAGATGATGATTGATTTTATCAAAAAGATTGAGCTTAGTCTGAAAAAGAATGTTCGCAAAATTAAAAGTGATAATGGTTCTGAGTTTAAAAATCAAATTCTTGATTCTTTTCTCACAAGCAAAGGCATTTCGCATAATTTCGCAACAAAATGGAGTTGTTGAAAGAAGAAATCGATCTCTATGCGAAGCATCCAGAACCATGTTAACATATGCGAATTTTCCTCAATATCTGTGGGCTGAAGCAGTTTCAACTGCATGTTTTACTCAGAATCGATCATTCATTCATCGAAGATTCAATATTACTCCATATGAAATAATCAATAATAGGAAACCTAATGTCAAATTCTTTCATGTTTTTGGTTGCAGGTGTTTTATCATGAATCTCAAAGACAATTTGTCCAAGTTTGAAGCTAAAGCTGATGAAGGCATATTCTTAGGATATTCGCACAATTCAGTGGCATACAGAGTGCTCAACAGAAGAACAAGAAAAATTTAAGAAACTTTCAATTTAACATTTGATGATTACTATCTTAAACAAACGGATAGTAAATTTGGAAATAAATCAATACTCGTTGATTCAAATACTCAAATTGATAATTCTGAAATAAATGATTCTGATTATGACTTAATTTTCGGAATTCCTGACAGGGCAATTGATGCGGAAAATAATGCTCCTGATAATCAAACATCAGCATCTTCAAAACATACTGATGATTCGACAATTACTACAACGTCAACATCTTGCGAAAGTGTGCCTGATGTTCGTATGGAGGGGGAGCATACGATCAATAATGCAAACAATCAGCCAACTTTCGAGGGGGAGAATGAAAATAGGAATCATCAAGTTGAGGGGGAGCATTCACAAAATCAACAAGAATATCAACTTGAGGGGAAGCATTCGCATAATCAACAGGAACATCATTTTGAGGGGGAGCATGATGAAACACAGACAATTAATCTTGATGAAAATGATGAGTTTCATGAACTAAATGATAATTTTTCTGTTGTAGGATCTGAAAATGAAGATATATATGAAGATGCACCACTGGAATTTGATCCTAATTTTCCACCACTTGAGAAATGGACAAGAAATCATCCAAAAGATCAGGTAATTGGTAATCCACAAGATGGTGTGTTGACAATAGCTCAAATTCGCGCGAAAAATGAGGTACTGAATGCGAACCAAGAACTATGTATGTTTAATGTCTTTATTTCGAAAATAGAGCCAAAGACAGTGAAGGATGCTATGGAACACTCAGATTGGGTTGTTGCTATGCAATCTGAACTGGCTGAATTTGAACGAAACAAGGTTTGGAGATTAATTCCTAAACCTTCTAATGTTTTGATTGTCGGATTAAAATGGATTTTTAAAAATAAAACTGACAAAGATGGCAATATTATTCGAAATAAAGCTAGACTAGTGGTTAAAGGGTATTCGCAACAAGAAGGAATAGACTATGAAGAAACATTTGCTCCTGTAGCAAGACTCGAAGCAGTTCGCATATTTTTAGCATATGCAGCACACAAAGACTTTGATGTTTATCAAATGGATGTTAAGTGTGCTTTCTTAAATGGAGAACTTGAAGAAACAATGTATGTTGAACAACCACCAGGATTCATAAACGAGGAACATCCTAATCATGTCTACATTCTTGACAAAGCTGTTTATGGGTTAAAACAAGCATCGAGAGCCTGGTATGCAACTCTTACAAATTTCTTGAAACAATCTAAATTTAAACAAGGATCAGTTGACCCCACTTTGTTTCACAAGAAAATTGGGAATCATCTTATGCTTGTTCAAATTTATGTTGATGATATTATTTTTGGCTCAACTGACCCAGCATTGTCAATTGAATTTGAAAATCTAATGAAAAGTCAATTTGAAATGAGCATGATGGGAAAGATTAATAATTTTCTTGGATTGAATATAAGACAGAACAGGGATGGAATCTTAATCAATCAAGAAAAATATACGAAGAACTTGCTTGAAAAGTTTGGAATGACAAATAGCACGAAACTAAGAGTACCAATGGCAGTGGGTACAAGATTAACTCCTTCGTTAGATGCTCCTGCTGTTGATTTAACATTATATCGAAGCATGATAGGGTCTTTATTGTACTTAACTGCAAGTAGACCTGATATTATGTTTTCGGTTTGTAATTGTGCTAGATATCAAGCTAATCCCAGAGAACCTCATTTGACTGCAGTGAAAAATATTTTTCGCTATCTTAAGGGTACAATTTCGTTAGGACTTTGGTATCCTTCGAAATCTGGATTTTTCATTCAAGCTTTTTCAGATTCAGATCTAGGAGGATGTACTTTGGATAGGAAAAGTACAAGTGGTGGATGTCAATTGTTGGATGGAAAGTTGGTAAGTTGGCAATCAAAGAAACAAACTTGTGTTGCAATTTCAACTGCTGAAGCTGAATACATTGTTGCTACTGCTTGCACTTCGCAAATCATTTGGATTCAGAGTCAACTTCGTGATTATGCAATCAATATGAAAAAGATTCCCTTGTATTGTGATTCGCAAAGTGCAATTCGCATTTGTCATAATCCAGTACAACATTCAAAAACAAAACACATTGCTCTTCGATATCATTTTATCAAATATCATGTGGAAGATGGGAATATTGAAATTCATTTTGCTAAAACAACTGAACAACTTGCTGATATTTTTACAAAACCTCTTGTTGAAAAATCATTTGTTAGAATTTTAGCAGGGTTGGGGATGATTGATGCGAATTCAGTTCCAAAAACTCAAGCATGAAAGTCTCGTTCAGCAGTTATGAGTCAAACTTGTTCAGATGTTACTGTTCATCCAGAGGCTTCGCATGGCTTCGCATCCACATCTTTTCGCATTTGCGATCATAACAACTAAGGTTAGGTTTAGAATTTATTTTGTAGTTTTTAATTTTTGAAAAATCAAAAATCCAAAAAGATTTTAATTTTTTTGTTTTTGAAAAATTAAAAATCCAAAAAGATTTTATTTTGTTATGTTTTTAATTTTGAAAAATTCAAAAATCACAAAAATATTTTTTTTCGTTGTTCTTTAAATATTGTGTGCTGAGAACTTAGTACAGGGCTTAATGCGAAGAGGTCATGCTTAGGTTTTTCTACGGGAAGGTATCAATTTTTTTTTAAAACTAGTTAGGATGTCTCTAGAAGCATGCTGTTATATGTAGACCAAAAGCCTCAACAAGACTCTATGTGTGAGAAAAGAAAGCCTTAATGAAATTATCTCATGAAATTTTCTTCACAAAAGGCTTATATTCGCATAAGTCAAAAGAGCTACCTTACTCTTCTCAAATGAGTTAAGAGTTTTCTGTTTTGTCCATTATAACAGAGGTACACTTCGATTCTTAACCAATCTTTTTATACCAAACAATTCTTTCAATCCAAATTTTTGAAGAGATTTGTCCTTGAGGTCTTTGATCAAACCAATCAAAACCTTGACAAATCACAAGTCTGTGTTTATGATCTAACATCATGAGACCGTGATGGAAGTGAAACCCAAATATCATAAACCTTAAGGAATTGACGGGGAACATCGCTCCAGATTTTAACGAAACCTTTGTTTCAGTATCAAAATTTCGAAACTCCAAATCATATTCAATTCGCATGTGTGGTCTTGATCAAAAATTCGCAACCCACGATGTTTGTTACCCAACAAGATCCAGTTAAATTTTTTTTTTGAATATGATTTATGTGTGAGTTTTATTCGCAAATCCTAGTCATGATAAATATTTTCAAAAGCCAACTTGTCACTAACTACACTGGTCAAACAAGTAATTTCATTTACAATTTCTCACCTTATGTTAAGGCTGATATGTAATGAAATTTGAAATCAACCCAAAATATCTTTTAAAAGAAGCCGTTCGATACTTATCAACAAGTATTCGATTGTAATTCACGGGAAACTACACAAGCTGTTGATTGTCTCTCTTGATGATTAACGAAGCAACCTTTGCCTGGGGTTTAACCGCATTCATGTCAAATTAAATTTTTGACATCACAGAATGAGGAAGGTACAAAGAATTATGAGGCTCAGGGTTGGTGATCCTCCCACAATGAACAAAGGTGATCCTGAAAAGCTTTATTCATATGAAACAATCGAATCAAAGGTTGTGGGGGTAGAAATGTACGAATTTGAGAAGAAGCCTAAGGTGAGCTATGATATTGCTAATTTGGACAAATACCAACTGGATTTTTCGATAAATGAGATGCTCTTCATTACTGCTCAATACAAGATCAATGAGAAGTTTGACAATGTTGATGGTTATATACACATGAAAATCAGATTTCATGTTGTATTGGCGAAGAATCCGGAGGAAGTGTGGTCTTTAATGAAAATAAAGAAAGTGCTAACTATCAAGAAAGACGCAATGTTCGAAGATATGCTACAAAATTTTCGATATTTTGTCATGCGAGCTGATGACAAACAATACGACTTCACCATTGCTGATTTTCCTCTGATGAATTGCTATGATCTAATTCAAGTAGCAATGATTTTGAAGCATATGGAGGATCACAAGCTCAAGGGCTCAGAGACAGAAGTGTTCAGAGTTGGCTTCGCACATATCAAAGTCTTCATTGATAGTTATTACGATTGCTTAGCAATGACCGATGAAGAATTAGCCACGAGCTTAGGGAGAAAGGTGACAGTTCCCTGGGAAACCACATTGACCCAGTCAGTATTATCAAAATATGTTGATGGGGAAATTTGCCTTAAACCTTTTGGCATGGTGTTCTCAGGAAGGGATACAAAGGGTAAACCTAAGAAGTTTTTGTTCAAGGTCTCTGAGATAGAAAGATATACCTTTGCGCAATATACGAACTTTATTGTCCGTATGAACAATTGCAAGAGAAACAATGAAGGAGACAAGAAGGAGATGAAGAAGGTGATCAACTGGTATTCCGCAGTGCGAAAGGCTATACACTAAGTTGTTTAGAGGCTTATATCTGAATAGCTTCGACTGTTTACAAAGGGGGAGATTGTAGAGTCATTTTGTTGTAAAAGTCGAAGTGGCTATGTCTTTGTAATATTCACATTTTAGTTATTTTACTAAGTCATTTATATGCGAAACCTTAATGTTTAGACTTAGTATATTTTTTGTACACTCAGGTTCCCTATAAGTAGGGACTGAGGTTAGAAGTAGAGGCTAACTTTTTGCAACTCAAATATCCTTCTGCTTATTTCGTGTAATCAGTCTTTCTCAATACAAGATCTGATTAATATTTACTCTTCGTGTTCTTATTTCATAATGATTCAATTCATAATTGCATTCATAATCTCGATAACAATTCTCTACATAAGCTTCGTGTTTAAAGTTTTCAGTTTTGATTTCACGTACTTCCACTAGCAAGGGGAAGGGCTCGGGATGATCGCATGACACACACCACAGTTTCAGCCTAGGATGTTTAGACTCTGATATTTTTCTCATATGATTTTGATATAGTACTTGACATGATGTCTTAAGATACATGATACTTGATTTTCTTTATGATTATGGATGATTTGTGGTTTTATATTGAGTTTCCAAACGAAATTTTTGGACCGTATTATTGGGATGTTTCAAGTTGGTATCAGAGCCTTGGTTTGAGGGATTCGTGCACACTCTCGGGTGTGTCCGAACTCAGACTAAGGAATTGGTATGAAAATTTTTTTTATAAGAAAATTGTTTTAAAAAAAAAGAACTGTGACAAAGAGAAAAGAATTTTGAAAGGAGAAAAGAACTTTGAAAAGAGAAAAGGGTGTAGTGCATGCAATCAGCCGAGCTCAAGTAAGTCCTCCCAAATTACCCATACAAGTTTACGTTATGATATGTTTATCAGCTTTATGAGGACAACATGCTAGATTAGGACTAAGGATCTAGGAAGGATGCCTTATGTGCCTGTTATATGTGTATCAGCTTTATAAGAAATGCATGTTAGTACAGATCAGTCAGTATGATAGCGAAAGTAGTATATGCTTCATTATATGTACTCAATGTCCGAATATTGTTTGCTTTGTGCTTTCAGGATTTCTAGTTGTCTTTTACTAACTAGTAAACCAATATGTTAAGTTACGTACTGTGAGGAATAAATAATTTCAGAATGTTAGGTTTAGCTCTATTTCGCAACTCTTGTTTGAGTACAACCATTATAGGGTAGGATCTCACATTCAAAGAATTATCTAGTCTGATTGATATGTAATAGTATTCGCGAGCTAGTTAGGGGACGATGACAGGGACTTCTTATGCAGCTGATGGCAAAAAGTGGGATGGTGATTACCCTAGGGCAAGCCTAGGAGGAGAGTAACGCGTGAAGTATTAGTAATAGAAGGGACTTGGTGAAGTCAAGGCAGTTCTTGAGGAAAGTACGGATAAATGTGGAAGGTAATATGGGCCTGTACTACTGAAAGCAGAGGATCCGTACTCGAATCAAGGAAGGCTGAGATGAATCCATTAAACTTGTAGTATGTATGATCCCTCGAGATATGATTAGCGTACTGATGTTAGTTATGATGTGTTTCAGTATGGTGGTTCTACGCCCTAGACCAGCAGTTGGTAGTTCAGGTGCCAGTGAGGGATCAGGCTCAGGCTTTGGAGCTCAGAAGCTAGACGAGCAGACTAGGGAGTTCATCTCCTCAGAGATCACACGCATCATACTAGACCAGACTCCTATGATCTTTGGCACGATCAAGGAAGGCATACTGGAGCTTTTAGAAGATAGGTTGTGTAACATCCCAAAAATCCGTATCAATTTTTTTTCTTAAATCATTACTGAATCCATATTTATAAAAACATATCATAAATCAAAATATAATTCAGAGTATTAATTCCAAAACATAATTTCATTATCAGAGTAAAACATCCTGGGCTGACTAATCTATGGTGTGTGTCATGCGATCACCCCGAGCTCTTCCCTCCGCTACCGGAAGTACCTGAAACCAAAACTGAAAACCGTAAGCACCAAGCTTAGTGAGTTCCCCAACCTACCTTATACCATGCACAAACACATACTGCACATATACTAGGCCTCGCCCGCTATTATGGGCCTCGCCCGCTACTTCGGGCCTCGCCCGCTACAACGGCCCCGCCTGGCTTCAAGCCCCGCTCGGATACAAATCTGTTTCTTTTAGGCCCCGCCTGTCTTTGGGCCCTGCCCGATAACCACATAATACAAAATAGCATATAACACATAACTGAACATACCCTACCATATTCCTGTCCTAAGGCCTCATCTGTCTTGGGCCTCGCCCCTATCCTGTTACTAGCGAGTCATGTAACCCCGTCCAAGCTCCTACTGTAAATGAGATACGGGCCCCCTGCCACACTCACTCCATACCTATCTCGGGCCTCGCCCCTGCTTTGCTACTAATGAGATATGGAACACCATCCTTACTCTGCTGTTGGTGAGATATGGGACCTCTCCCACACTCACCTACCTACCAGGCACATACATGCATCACACAGACAACAAGTATACTCTATCATGCAAACCATTCCATGGGCACCCGCCCGATATTGGATCTTGGTCCTGAATATCATAATAGCAAACAGTGCCTAGGGCTAACCCCCGGGTCTTCCTACTCATAACTACATGGGTCGGCATTGTGGCCGTCGACCCATTCACACAAAGGGAAACTCACCTGCACTGCTGAACTTGCTTATAACCCTCTGGCTGATGTCTGATAATTCTCTGAACCGCTGCTCCACTAGGTCCCTGAGCTATCAATATCAATATCATTTAACACTTAGTCCCAAACTGAACTCTTAGAAGCCGTCTAAGTCCACTCTTTCCAAAGTCAAATTCCTGGTCAAAGTCAACCTTCTTGACTGACTCTACTCGCCGAGTCACTCCAAGACTCGTCGAGTCCATGAATTCAGAAACTCCCATAATACGAATCAACTCGCCAAGTCACCCCAGGACTCGTCGAGTTCAACGATCTCTGAGTCCCATCGTGCCCAACTCACTGAGTCACCACTCAACTCACCGATCTCAGTCTTAACCAAAAAAGGTTGAGGTTCTGAGATCCAACTCGTCGAGTCCAAGAACAGACTCGTCGAGTCCATGACAATATTCAACAGACTCGTCAAGTTGTTCTTCTAACTCATCGAGTTCCTGTCTATCTTCATCCAACTCGCCGAGTCCACCCATGTGAATCGCTGAGTAGCTTCAGTTCTTAATCCATACAGTGGCTTTTCGAGCCATGCAGGGGCTCCATCTTGTAGATCCACACTTCCAAAGTATATTCCTCATGTAAAGTTGCAAACTTTATGTGAAACTAAGGGGCTATAGGCTTAAAAAAACTCTTGAGCTAGGGTTTGGGGCAAACATGCTTCACCAACAACTTATTAGCACAAACTTTATGGCTTTCTAGATCCTTAATTGCCTAGATCTAAGGTAGCAACCTCAGATCTACTCCAAACTCAAAATAAACCTTCTCCATACTCAAAATGCCCAAATCTCAATCATAAGATAGATCTTAATGCAATAAGGTCAGCTTATTACCTCAAAGGATCTGAAAAGCCACACCAACTCTGTATCCAAGGCTTCCGCTTGCACCATTGTGAACCTCCTTCTCTTCCAAGCTTCAAATCACTTCACCAAGGCTAGATATTGCTCAAAATGGATATGGTGGCTAGGGTTCAGTATTCTGGGTGAGAGAGACTGTTTAGGAACCCTAGGGAAGAGAATGAGACGTTTAAGTAGGGCACCAAGTCCCGAACTTAGGGTTTTCCCAGTCCAGACCGGACTCGACGAGTCCGCTCTCCGACTCGTCGAGTCGGTCACTTACTCTTTGACCCGGATCCCCCTTAACCCTAGACTCAACGAGTTGACCCCTTTGACTTAGGGTTTTCCTTTCCTTTATTGGTCTTTCTGATTATGGGTGTTACAGGTTGAGTGTTTTCCGCACTGAGGTGGCGACCATGGTGGGGTCACACACGCTGACTTTCAGGGTGTTCAGGCTTCTGGAGCTCCCGATTACCATGGGACTTGGTACCCCATTGCAAGTACTAGATGGTTGGCGGATGTCGCTAACGCATTCCGCACTAGCAGATGTCCCGAGGCGGACAAGGTCCGACTTGTGTCATGTCTTCTGAAGGACAAGGCATGAGATTAGTGGGAGGAGGTCAGACAAGCCATTGTTAATGATACAATGTTAGATGCGATGACCTGGGGTAATTTCATGACCAGGTTCAGGGCCGAGTTCGCATCTGATATTGAGGTGCAACAGCGTGCTAGGGAGTTCCAGGATCTCCACCAGAAGACAGAGACAGTGGGAGAGATCACCGCCAAGTTTAGGGAGAGGTCCCTTCTCGTTACGCAATATGTGGAGGACGAAGAGATGAAAAAGGCCCGATACCATGAGATGTTGAGGTGTGACATCAGCCAGTTTGTGAGTTGGTCTAGCTGCAAGACACTGGAAGATATGATAACGAGGGCTCGTGAGAGGGAGATTGCTTTAGAGGTGGAGAGGAAGATGAAGCTAGAGGCAGTGTATGCCACAGAGGGCTCGGGAAAAAAGACCAAGATAGATTCCCGAGGGAAGGGTCAGCAGGGCCGAGACCGTTGCAGCAAGTGTGGCAGGGGACACGATGGGCCGTGTAGGGCGGGTAGTTCGGGCTGCTTCAAGTGGGGCCGAACTGGACATTGATGGGTTTTAGCTATAAGAACATCCTATGTGCTCATACAAACCCTAATGCTTGGATCTAGGTTTCTCTATTGTACATGCAATTTATCCAAGGCTATAAACCCTAGATCTAGCATATGATAATCAATATAATATATAATTAGGGTTTAGATCATACCTTGATTGTTATGTAGCAATAACAATCTCAAATCCTTCTTGTATTGACTTTAGAAAGCTTAGAGTCACAAATGTCACTCCTCTAATGGCTCACAAACACCAAGAGCAAAAGGACGAAGAGGAGAAGAGAAGGAGGCTGCCCAAAAACGTGTGGAAACCCTAGAAGGAAGCTTGTCCACGTTTTTGGGGCATAAGGGCTCTATATATAGTGAGGCTATTAGGGTTATCTAACAAGGAAACCCTAATTTGGATGCTTAAACCCTAAGCAACCCATGGACTCCTTTCCTTAAAGGCCTTGGACGATTTCTAATGGGTTTCCCCATAGAATTCGTCCACTCCTTAATATAAGGCAATCCATAGCCCAAATTGCAATTATCTTATAATTACAATTCCAGTCCCTTAAGTTTAATTAATCTCTTTTAGTCACAAACTTAATTCTTATTAATTCTTGACTAATATTAATTAAACAATATGATTTCTCCTTTAATATATTATTCCCATAATATATTAATAAATCATATTTAATCCTTTCTCTCCATAATTCATCCTATCAAGTTGCTTTGGTGAAGGCAACCCAAAAGGACCATGCACCATCGGGTCAAGTACATACCAAAATAGTTATGGACTTACACACTAATCCAACAGTCTCCCACTTGGATAAGTCTAATAACTATTATGCGTATGACTTCAGATCCTGATCTGCAATCGTAGCTTTCCAAAGCCGCTGTCAACTCTGATCCTATCAAATATTCCTCCGTTCTAGATATCGTAAGACATGATTTCGAATCATTCTCTCTGTACTATTTCTTGACTTCCGATTTATGACGACTGACTAATTGAACAAATCAAATTAGCCCTAGCCCGGCCGAGCATTTACGTTTGTCATCACTAAATCATCGAGGGGCCCAAAGATATCGCTTTTATCTTTCTTTGGATAAAAGGAACGGATAAACTTTGATTCAATGCTTGCTTTCACTCACTCAACGAATCACACACAACGATATGTTTTATGACACCAAGTTACTGGTGCGTTTACATATTATCAATGTGCAACCGACTCGCAAGATACAACTCACACATCTCGGTTTCAAGAATATAAGATGTTATCGTCTCACCAATCACTCGTGATACAATTCATGGAGTGATCTAAGTGAGCGTGGGTTTAATCCAATGCTCAAATCATATTCATAAGCACTCATGAACGTTGCAGCAAACATTTGCTTATGTCTAATACTCTTTAGACATTCCACACCAATTCACGACAGTCTTTATTCATACCTACTTCCAACATATGAACGACTGTGGCCCGTTCGAATAATTTGACTGTTCTAAACCAATTAAATTATTCAGGAAGTCAAAACATGCAAAGTGAAACACAAGGATAATACTAATCCCATATGGCCTCAAACCTTTGAGCATAAATAAAACACTTTTTATTTATCACCATATCGATTACTCATTATTTGTTGTTTCGGGTAATCAACTTCTTACTTGAATTATTACAACACTTGTCCCATGCTCCTAGCATGCACACAATGTTTATCTATGGTTCTTACTTTGTGAAATGGATCAAATGAACACATTTCCAATCATACTCATTTCACAACTCCCAATTCTTTTCACAAGTGAAAGAATATCAAATTCTTGCCACTTATGGAATATGTTAGATTCTAACATTTTATGCAATGATCATTTCGTAATGCCATAGCACAAAAGCCACAATGACTATTGTCAATGATATTACAAAGTCCTCTATCGGAGATTGTTACAATACAATTCCTTAGATATGATGTCTCTCACTCAAAGTACATTCCTTTGAACATCCTTTTGCATAAAAGTTTTTAATCTAGACATAGACTCTTAATATCTAACTCCCAATATGGACACGTTTCCATATTTTCCATATGACAACTCATTCTCAATAGAATCTTATCTATTCATAATAATGTCGATCTGATCCATCCAATACTATACTTCTAACTACTCACAAGCGACCAATCCTCGGCGAACTTTGGATTGTCCTTTGATAGTTGTTTAATTATCTTAGTCAAAACCGATTCTTGTCCTTTTCCCTCTAAATGCACTAGACATTTGGAAAATTTTAGAATGGTCAAATATTATAGCATTTGCAATTGATCCTAAACTCGAAGCGTATGGGACACGATGCATAATGTCTTAGATAAAGATTTGATACTTTATCAATCTTTTGTCATAATATTTTATGTGCTACGTTCTCAAAATTCGAACTATGAAGAGGAATGCCGTAATCATAATCGAAATTTGAGAACACACTATGTTTCCTTGACTAAATTTATTAACATTCCACAACCTAAGCTTTTAAATTTGAAATGAAGCATAATATTCTCTCCGTTAATTATAGCAAAACAACTTTTCAACTCTTGCAACTTTGCAAAGTATAACTATTGTTTTCTATAATTAATATTGCTAACTTGCAATACTTTCCATAATAAACATACAATCATAATATTTATGCTCCCACTATCATGATTATTATTATAAAGCATAACACTTATGCTCCCACTAGCTTTGACATGTATTCAGAACCAGCTTAACTTTCAGAAAAACAATACCTATTGAATTTCTTAAGTTCATGTTTCTAATACCTAATGCTTTGATAATCCTTTATCTAAGCTTATACACCTTTCCTTTAGATAGCTCATATGTGTGTCTAAACAATTCAGACTAATTGCCAAACCTCACAATTCAAATCATGGAAAGGGATACCGTAACCATAATCGAATTCGAGAATACAATTTTTTACAATCACTATCTTTTTAAAATCTTTCTTAGTGAAAGCTTTTCCTCGCAGTCATTTTCATGAAGGAGGGAATCTTATGACACTTAGATTTTAATGGTGTATGTGTTCCTATCCATGTGAATTTGTCAAAACCAAAGTTTACGACAAATTCAAACTCATATGGACCGAACTTTCTTAATCTTGATTTCTTGCCTTATGGTAGCACGGCTACCCACCATGTCTTCCAAGTAGTTAAGCAGCTCACCTTTTCCTATCAATGTACTTTTCATTGATCAAGGTCCTTGCCTTTTATGCATTCAAATGAGAACTCATAGAACTCACATGCATAATTAACTCAATTGGAACTGCACATAAACAAAATAGTGTCAACACGATAGGTTGTAAACCTCAACTCGTGTGCTAGTGATGATCGGTTTATTTTGATTTGTTCTTGAAACCTTTCAAGACATTAGGACTCCCACTGACTCCTTGACATATAAGATACTCTTGTCAATAAACATTTCTTGACAAACAAATATTCAAGAGTTAGTGTAGTTTGTATCAAAACACTTCATAAATTGGTCCTAGTTGGTCTTTGTCTTATCCAAAACATCACAACTTTGATGAATGTTATAAACCTTCTTAATACTTATCACTCAATGTCACAATCTTAACTCTAAGACTTGTTTTGGAACGAAGTATGATTGACTTCTTGATTTAACCATTTCTTCAATTCTTGATTTCTCTTCTTAGACATACAATTATACTAAGACTAACTTAGAGGATCACTTGAGATATGGTTCTTAATCATTAAGACCTATCATAAAGCATAAAAGGTACTCTCTCTTCTTCATAGAATGAAGAAATTTTTATCTTTCTGCCTATTTGATTCTTCTTATTCATTCTGCTATTGATTTAAGCTTTTTTAATCAATTCAGAATTACACCTAATCTTATAAGTATAATCATATTTACTAAACCTTTAGTAAATCATGACGAATATCTTTGTTATTCTTGTGGTGGACTTGATCAGCACACAACTTTGTGTACTCGATCTCTTAGTCCTTCACTTGACACTTTGTCAATGAATTAGTCTAATTTCCAAATATGAAATTCATTCATCATGCAACCAAGTTGCATGATTCCAAGTTTCTGTCCAATTGAAACTTGGGTGATGAGAAACTCTCCATATTTGGTAAATTCTCGACATTTCCACAAATAATATAATTAAGAATCAAATCCATTATTGCTAATAATAGAAACATCCAAACATCAATTTTTCATATATGCCATTGCAAGGATAAATAAATAATATACAAACCAAAATTTATTTTATTGCAGAAAAATTTGTCCTTAGAATGCAATTCATTGAAAAACTATGCTAATACATCTTTCTTAGCAATCTAATTCTAACTCTAAGTAGCAGCTCGAGAATCTAATCTTTAAGTAATGCGATCGAAATCCATTCCTTCTCAGTTAGATTCTGCTCACTTCTTCCCTTAAGCTTCATCTCTTTTCTTTGATCCTACAAAACATCAATTGTAATCTTATTACATTATGTATTAAGAATCTAGAATAGGAGCTTAAAAGAGTTAGTCAATGGATTTACCTAAAGCAGAGCCATACATTTTGACTCTCCTATCTCTTAGATCTCTTAGGTAAATAGGGTAGCTTCGTCTCCAATGCCCCTTCTCTTGGCAATAAAAGCAAATCGACTCTTTTGGAACAGCACATGGAACTACTTCAGATATTGCCTTTCTCTTATGATCAAACTCTTCGATCATGGCATGTCTTTCGTTGCCATTGCCTATATCCATAGAGGTCTGGAAGGCAGATTCACCAATCAACTTTGCTTTTCCATTGCACCAAACCATTGCTGATTCAGCAGCAATAAGCATATAAGTGAGATCTATAAGGGTCACGTCGTGGTTCATCATATAGTACTCTCTTACGAACTCACTATACGAGTTAGGAAGTGACTGAAGAACCCAGTCAACAGCCATCTCCTCACAGACAACGGATCCCAACATTCTTAACCTATCAATGTGTGACTTCATCCCTAGGACGTGTGCACACACCGACTCTCCTTCTTTATGTTTACTTGCCAAAAGGGCTTGAGTGAGCTTGAACTTTTCAAGCCTTCGAACTTGTGGGTTAGGGAGAATAATTGGAGGAGGTGGAGGAAGTGAAGTATGATTTCTTGTTCGTTGATAGAATCGTGGAATATCATCTTCATGTGGAATGCTTGTTCCATGGGATTTGGGAAGACCATAGTTGTCGAACTTTGACATCTACAAAACGGGAGAAAACAAATTCAAGTTAGTTGATTGATTGAGTCCTTAGTAAATCACCCAAATGAGATACTAAGGCTAGGACCCAACACAATACGCTACAACCTAGAAGAGGGATGTCGTAATCTAGTTGCAGAATATTTGAAGGTAAGTGAATGACGATTCACTAGTTTCCACCATGAAAGATGAAAAAGAAATTTAAGTTTTAAATCTATGAAAACTCCTAGATCCTTTGAGATTCATTGAACATTTCAATGGTATGTTTAAATCTCGATATGCCCCTCTAGTTTGTGGCTGAGATGCCGAGGATCACAAAGCGGGTGTGAATAACCATGCAAACTTACATGGTGCCCTCACATGTTACAGTCACCTATTCGATGTGCCGGTAAACCACACATGCTCCACCGAACTATGACAAACATTGAGTCACCCTTTGCTACCTTTTCTTAGAACCATTTAGTGTGTCGGTAAACCACACATGCTCCACTAACGTCTTCGCAAGGGAACAAAGTGTAATTTCATAGAATTACATCAATTCACTTTTGCCTAAGTAATTAAGATTGGGAATTTGAAAAACATTTAGTTACTTTTGTACTTCATTATACTTATAATGGAAAGGTTTTGTCCTATCCTACCCGTTCGGCTAACGACCCTCCACTAGTCAAGAGTGCGGAGGGTAAGAGTGGATACCCATTCAATCGCCATTTTATAGGCAATTTGCTTAAACACCCCTTATAGACCAGCTTCGTGAATGAGGCCTACTAACAGTAAGACTGACTTTTACTCATACATATATATAATGTTAGACTTTTAATGTTATATATAGTATAGGGTGTATTTTACACTTTTAAAATACTAGTTGGTCTAATTTAAAAATTATACCTTTAATTTAATTAAATGTAAACCAAAAACTATATGGATTTATTAAATCTCTTTTAATTATACACCTTAATTAATTAATAAAACCATAAGGGTGTGATTTGAACTTTTCAAAACAATACTAGGGTTTTAGAATTTAACATTCTTAAATTAAACCTTTAATCAACTTTTAAATTCCAAAACTTGAGGGCAAGTTTTGAAACATTTCAAAACATTTAGGTTTAGAATTTAAATATACATCAAAATTAAACTTTTAATCAAAATTTAAATTCCAAAACTTGAGGGCAAGTTTTGAAACCTTTTCAAAACATTAGGGTTTCAACTATTTAAATTTGAAAACTAAACCTTTGAGTTCAAATTTAAACTATAAAACCTAAAGGGGAAAATTGAAACTTTTCATAACACAAGGATCAAATAAAAAATAATATAAATTAACAACTTAATTTTGTCCTTATCTATATTTGACCTAATTTCAATTTCTTGCAAAATAAGTTACCCAATTAATACAAATAATCAACTTTAATCATATAAGGAAGTTATTATCTAATTAATTGGTAATTATCTTGTGTTTTGCATAGGATATTCATTAACAAACAATAAAATTCGTATTTTATGGGTTTAAAACGAATATGGTAATAATCCTTAAGCAAAACAGCAACAAAATCCGAAGTTTCCTCTGTCTGACGCTCCGACTCGCCGAGTCACACTTTGGAACTCGCCAAGTAGGGCTAACTCGCTGAGTCCAAATAGTGACTCGCCGAGTCAGGTCGAACAGAAGGCCAGAAAACGATTTTCAGCAACATAAAGCATCAATACAATAGAAACCAATCTAGGCTCTGATACCACTGATGGGGTTTAGCTATAAGAACATCCTATGTCCTCATACAAACCCTAATGCTTGGATCTAGGTTTCTCTATTGTACATGCAATTTATCCAAGACTATAAACCCTAGATCTAGCATATGATAATCAATATAACATATAATTAGGGTTTAGATCATACCTTGATTGTTATTTAGCAATAACAATCTCAAATCCTTCTTGTATTGACTTTAGAAAGCTTAGAGTCACAAATGTCACTCCTCTAATGGCTCACAAACACCAAGAGCAAAAGGATGAAGAGGAGAAGAGAAGGTGGCTGCCCAAAAATGTGTGGAAACCCTAGAAGGAAGCTTGTCCACGTTTTTGGGGCATAAGGGCTCTATATATAGTGAGGCTATTAGGGTTATCTAACAAGGAAACCCTAATTTGGATGCTTAAACCCTAAGCAACCCATGGACTCCTTTCCTTAAAGGCCTTGGACAATTTCTAATGGGTTTCCCCATAGAATTCGTCCACTCCTTAATATAAGGCAATCCATAGCCCAAATTGCAATTATCTTATGATTACAATTCCAGTCCCTTAAGTTTAATTAATCTCTTTTAGTCACAAACTTAATTCTTATTAATTCTTGACTAATATTAATTAAACAATATGATTTCTCCTTTAATATATTATTCCCATAATATATTAATAAATCATATTTAATCCTTTCTCTCCATAATTCATCTTATCAAGTTGCTTTGGTGAAGGCAGCCCAAAAGGACCATGCACCATCGGGAAAAGTACATACCAAAATAGTTATGGACTTAGACACTAATCCAACAGATATGTCAGCAGGGATTGTACTGCTACTACCACCACCACTACAACATCTAATATGATTTGCTTTTAGTGCAATCAGAGGGGACACAAGAAGTCCTAGTGTCCGAGTCTAGCATTAGCAGGATAGTTGGTGGCACCCACTCCTACCACTTTGAGGATTACAAATGGCCGTCAGGACTGGGCTGAGGTGCCAGTGGCGAAGAGAAGAGCCTTCCAGTTGATAGCAAAGGAGGCACATGAAGCCCCTGATTTGGTTACGAGTATGTATCTTCTCCATTATCTTTTTACTATTTTTGATTATTACTTATGTTTGTGTGTTTGTTTATAGGATCGTTCTTAGTGAACAACATATCAACTATGGTAATGTTTAATTTGGGGGCTACCCAATCTTTTGTGTTGCTCACACTTAGCAAACGATTTAGTAGAGCTCCGCGGGAGCTGGATTGTTGCTTAGATGCTGAGATAGAAGATAATAGGACTGTCCGAGTTGCTATGGTTCACTGAGGATGTACTCTACAGTTATTCGATCAGCAGTTTTCAGTAAACTTGGTTCCTATTCCCCTGCGTGGGAATAAGATTATAGTGGTTATGGATTGGTTGAGCCCTAATGGGGAAGTGATTGATTGTGAGCTGCAGCTAGTGAGGGTTCACCCTCCTAGTAGGGGAGAGCTAGTGATTCAGAGCAAGAGGCAACAACGCGGACTGATTCTATATTCAGCAGTGAGGACGAGGCGCCACCTTCAGGAGGGTTACGTAGGATACATCGCCTATGTCATGGATACCCGGGATAAGGGTAAGGTGACAGTTGATGATGTACCGGTGGTACGAGAGTTCCCTGACGTATTCCCAAAGGATTTGCCTGGGGTACCTCCGGAGAGACAGGTTGAGTTTAGGATTGACCTGGTCCATGGTACGGCTCCGATAGCCAAGGCACCATATCGGTTAGCTCCTTCCGAGATACGGGAGTTGTCTAGGCAGCTGCAAGTGCTGCTAGACAAGGGTTTTATCAGGCCGAGTAGTTCACCATGGGGAATCCCAATCGTGTTTTTGAAGAAGAAGGATGGGTCACATCGCATGTACATTGACTACCGGGAGCTGGACAAGATAACAGTGAAGAATCATTACCCACTTCCGAGGATAGATGATTTGTTTGACCAGCTTCAGGGAGCATATTGGTTCTCCAAGATTGATTTACGATCAAAGTATCACCAGATGTGAGTCAGGGATGATGACGTGCAGAAGATAGCTTTTAGGGCTCACTATGGTCACTATGAGTTTGTGATGATGTTGTTTGGGCTCAACAATGCTCCAGCCACGTTCATGGACCTCATGAACCGAATGTGCAGACCGATGTTGGATCGGTATGTAATTGTTTTTATTGATGACATCTTGGTTTAATGCAAGACTCATGAACATCATCAGGAGCACCTGAGAGAGGTGCTGGAGACACTAAGGAGGGAGAGACTTTTTGTGAAGTTCTCTAAGTGTGAGTTCTGGTTGCGCGAGGTGCAGTTTCTTAGGTATCTTGTCAACAAGAAGGGTATTCTGGTCAATCCAGCCAAGATAGAGGTCGTGGTGCAGTGGGAAATTCTGAGGTCTCCAACTGAGATTCGGAGTTTCCTGGGTCTAGTAGGGTATTTCAGGAGATTTATTCAGGACTTGTCCAAGATTGCAGTTCCGTTGATCCGACTAACCAAGAAGTCGGTAGTTTTTCACTGTGGACCTGAGTAGCAGGCAGCCTTTGAGACGCTCAGGCAGCGGTTGTGCGAGGCACCAATTCTCACTCTGCCAGAGGGTGTAGATGACTTCATAGTCTAATGTGATGCTTCGATCACAGGCATGTGAGTAGTGTTGATGCAGCGGGGTCATGTGATAGCTTATGCCTCGAGACTACTGAAGCCTCACGAAGCTAACTATCCGAAGGACGATTTAGAGATGGGGGCTGTGGTGTTTGCCGTCAAGATTTGGCGACATTACTTCTATGGGTTCCATTGTAACATTTACATGGACCACAAGATTTTGAGGTACCTCCTGGATCATTCGAATCTGAACATGAGGCAGCGTCAGTGGTTAGATGTGGTTAAGGACTATGATTGTGAGATCCTTTACCACTCGGGCATGGCCAATGTAGTAGTCGATGCCCTGAGCTGCAAGGCGGTAGCAGCCCTGATCTGAGACATCTGTCTGAGGATGACAGTGATTACTCCATTGTTGGAGCAGATCCGAGAGGCGCAGTTCGAGGGCCTGAAGGAGGAGTGTCGGAAGTGCGAGCAGATTATAGGCCAGGTGGCCTCCTTCGATTATGACATCCATGGGTTGTTGACCCTGCATGGGTGGGTCTAGGTACCGTATTGGGGCGGAGTATGACAGATACTGATGGACGAGGCCCACAAGTCCAGGTTCTCCATCTACCACGGGGCGACAAAGATGTACAGAGATCTTCGACCCAATTACTGGTGTCCCTGCATGAAGACGGATGTAGCCTGATATGTAGAGAGATGCCTGGCGTGTAGGAAGGTCAAGGCAGAGCACCAGAGGCCTCATGGCAAGGTGAAGCCATTAGACATCCCTGTGTGGAAATGGGAGGACATTACTATGGATTTTATCACTAAGCTTCCCAAGACCGCACGTGGGGTCGATTCGATATGGGTCATCGTGAATTGGTTGACCAAGAGCGCCCACTTCATCCCAATCCAGGAGAGCATATTGGCAAAGAAGTTGGCCGAGATTTATGTGCGAGAGGTAGTGGCACATCATGGAGTGCCTGTCTCGGTGGTATCAAACTGATATGTCCGTTTTACTTCCAGATTCTAGAAGCAGTTTCACGACGAGATGGGTAGTTGTCTCCACTTCAACACCGCTTTCCACCCACATTTGGAAAGAAAGAGCGAGAGGACGATTCAGACTCTCGAGGACATGCTTCGTGCATGTTTTTTGGATTTCGGTGGCAGTTGGGATACGTATCTTCCGTTAGGGGAATTTTCGTGTAACAACAGTTACCACGCCAGTATAGACCGGCCAGCCTTAGAGATGCTCCATGGGAGGAAGTTTAGGACCCCAATCTATTGGGGTGAAGTCAGTCAGAGGGTCATGGGGAGTACGGAGGTAGTACTCAAGACCACCGAGTGGATCCAGCAGGTTCGGAGCAGGCTCCAGACTGCTCAGAGTCGGCAGAAGAGCTACGTCGACAAGCAGCGTTCAGACTTGGAGTTTCAGGAGGGCGACATGGTTCTTCTGAAGGTGTCACCTTGGAAGAGTGTCATATAGTTCCGGAAATAAGGAAAGTTGGGCCCCAGGTATATCGCCCCCTTCCGAGTCATAGCCTGGGTGGGCAAGGTAGCGTACAAACTGGATCTTCCCGCCGAGCTTAGCCAGATCCACAGTACTTTCCATGTTTCCTAGCTGTGGAAGTGCTTGGTGGATGATTCAGCAGTGTTACCCCTTGAGCATATTCAAGTGGATGACAGCCTGAACTACATTGAGAGACCAGTGATGATTCTAGATCGCAAAACGAAGGAGCTAAGGAACAAGATGGTTGAGTTAGTGAAGGGGCAGTGGCAGCACCGTAAGGGTTCGGAGTGGACATGGGAGCCCGAGGAGGAGAGGAGGGAGCTCTACCCGGAGATATTTTCAGACACAACAAACTTCGAGGATGAAATCTAAAACAAGTGGGGGAAAATTGTAATCCCCCGTTCCTGGGAGTTGGAAGAGCTTGGAGCCATCAAGCTTGTGGAGAAGATCAAGATCCAGGATTTTATCCATCTTTGGCAACCTTCTGAGGTAAAACTCTCTTAGCTTGATAACCCATAGCTTGGATCTCTTTTAGTGTTGATTTATGGGTCTTTTTGATCCCTTTGAGAAGGATAAGTTACTCTCCATGAGTTGTATGCCAAGCAATCCCTTTTTCCTGTAATATTTGGCCTCTAGAACCATAAAATAGGTTTTGAACCCATTTTAATCCAAGCAACGGTCATGTTCATGGAAGTAGGTTGCTATAACTTGAGTTTGGGTCCATTTGAGGTGTGAAAACCCATCAAGTCACCAACTTTATAGAAATGGACAATGGAAACGATCTGCATCTGTATTTTGGAGCCTTAGAAGTGTGAAATCAGTTGTTTATGTTAGATCTACAAGGGACTCGACGAGTTCATATGGGAACTCAACGAGTTCGATCAAGGATCCTCGATGACGTTCATCAAACTCGACGAGTTGCCAAGGAACTCGATGGGTTGGATCATCTTGTCCCTTTTATGATTATGCTAGGACTCGTTGAGTCTGAGGATGACTCGATGAGTTAGTTCGTCCAGTCACGATGATGGGTAGCCTGGGAACTCGACGAGTCATAGGGTGGCTCGGCGAGCCGAATCGCAATTTTAGGGTTTTTGAGTTCTAGAAATCGATGGGTTGATAGGCTGATTCGGCGAGTTAGGTCAACCTAAAAGGTTGACTTTGACCAAAATGTTGACTTTGAGCAGGGGTAAAATGGTCATTTTACCCTAAGGAGGATTATCAGATTTTGACTAAGTATAATTGTATAGTGGTAGTCGAGGAGTTGTGGGAGCAGCCAACAGAGATTCGTCACACATGAGTTCAGCATCCCTTTTGAGAGGTGAGTTTCCTTTCAGTAGGGACGGGTCGAAGGCACCAAGGCCGACCTATTGTGATATCTTAGTAGTTGAGTGGGGGCGGGGCCCGAATCTCATAGCAGCCTAGTGTGGACGAGGCCCGAATCTCATAGTATTATTTGAATATAGTTATGTGATTGTTAGATAGATATACTTGTTGTCTGTGTGATACTGTCACAGCCCATAACCGGAACAACGGAAACGTTCGGGGGTGGAGGACGTCATGTTAAGTATCACGAGATATGTATATGGTAAGCAAGTAATAAACAACTATTTCATTCCAAAAGAAATTTTTTACAATGTGTGCGGTCACAAAACATAGAATTCATAAATAAATAAAAAAAGACTTGAAGCTGTAATGCTTCATCTTCTAAATCCCCAACACGAGCACCTGTCTAATAGCCTCATGAAAATACAAGTTATTTGAAAGAGTTGATCAGCAATTAAGCTGGTGAGTTCATAAGATTTTAGTGATGTGAGTAAGCTGTAAAATGTTGTTGAAAATGTATATGTAAAAGTGGTGTAAACTGTAAGTTCTATTTTTTAAAAGTTCTCCTGTTCCTCCTAGAAAATCATATATTTCCTACTTGAATGAAAGTTAAGTAAAATGACACTACAAGCCTTTCTATGGGTACTAAGTGGGTATAAGTTATATAAAACTCAGAGTAAACAAGCAATCGATTGTGCACATCTGCCCTAAGCTCACAACCCAACGGGGAACAAAAAGTAAGGCGGATAGCACACATCCCATTGGTTGTTAGATTGTCAACATATATAACATTGGTGTATTCACTTGTTACTCGTGGAGTTAATTGTAATGGCTCCTTTATATCTAAAGAAAATTTCTTTAAGAAAACCTATATTTCTTATAGTAAAATAGTGACCACAGTGACTACTTTTATAATAGCTTAGTTTATACTGCTATATATAATCTAATATCGGATAGAGAGTCAATTGGGTGAAGTTGCCCTAAGTCCACAACCCAACGAGGAACAGGAACTAAGGCGGAAAACACACATTTAAGTGCCTATTGGGTATTAGTTTTATATATAAACATGGTGTATAAACTAAGGTATTATAGAGTTACTCACCTAAAGTCTATAAAATTGTACCGGCTTAATAAAATGGATTAAACCCTTTTCTGGAAATTTCTAGTTTTGTATACCAAAAGTACTAAAGTTGGAAAGTATTTTTTGTACTAGAAAAACCGTGCTTCGACTATGTGTCCTATAACCTGACCCATACCTGGTACCCTTACGATGACTTAATGTATACTAAGCATACATGTATATAGAATCGGGTAGATAATAGATTGGGTAAACCCGTTCCAAGCCAACAACCCAACGAGGAACAGGAAATGAAGTGGAGAGCACACATTCTATTAGCTGTCGGAACCTATTGGTATATATGTATCCTGTGGTGCATACATTAAGGAATCATAAGACTAGCATTATGGTCTTAACATTTAATCGTAGCCTTCTACCAAGGCCCAACTGTTTTGAAAGTATCCTTCTACCAAGACCCGACTGTACGACTATTATTATTGAAATCTAATTTACCTCATCGATTATGTGAATATGACACATAGTAAAGGTATTTAATAATATATTAACTGGAATCTTATATCCTTTTGTAATTTTCGTATATACCGTGTGAGTACTGTAGTATTTGTAATAAGTGACTAATTTTTGTACTATTTTGCCTTAATTGAGGGTTAAGGCATAATGTGATGGCTAGATCCCATGTTAAACGCTCCCTTATCAAGGGATTTTGGGAACTACACACGACCCCTTCTATGATTGCAAGCCGCAAACATCCACATTACTATGATCATGTATACCCAATATAACTATCACAGTGCGTTAGTGATTCATTGATATAGTTAGATCCTTAACTTGTTCCATGCTATAGCACCTTATTATGTTATGTTATGTTATCGTGTATTGTAATCGTATTTATGTAAACGTACTCATGTAAGCGTATTGTATTAGTATAGACTCATGAATGAACTGACTCTTTGTGTGCTTCATTGTACTAGAAGTAATGAATAGCATTCTCCTAAACTATAACTATTATAGTTTACTAATGTTCTACTATGACTGTTATTGAAAAGACTCGTTTATCTACTAAGTTATGCTTGTACCTTCAAAAACAACAGAGGTTGGTATAACTATAAAGTAACATAACCTTTAAAAGAGTTTTGAAATGTTTTAACAACTTATAAATAACATAAGCAACATTTTGGAAGATGTTTGTAACAAACAATTACACAATTATCATTATGTTCAACTTTTATTCCCCTCCTTAAAATTGTTAAAACATTTAAAAGATTCATTACGGGGTATGAACTCACCTGATGTGGGTGATTCAAACGGGTACACGTGTAAGGATGAGAAGTTCCACGAATGAAGTCCCGAGACACAATAAGTCCGAAATGACATATAAGGACACATATTGACATGAATATAGTGTTTATAAACAACTATATGAAAGGAAACACCTTCTGGGACTAGGAAACACCTTAATTAAGTGTTGGAATCACATGTGATTCATCAAAGGGAAGTGAAATGGCATCAAAAGGTGTTTACGATTTTGTAACCATCACCTTTGGAGTTTACGGTCGTAAATCCATGAGTTTATGGCTGTAAACTCATGTTTCCTTGACCATTTTGTGTTTTGAAGTCTTACAAGTCATTCTAAGCATTCCTACTTCATGTTTAAGCCTTAGGAAGTGATTAGGGCAACATTTCACCCCTAATATGGAGTTTACGGCCCATGGACCACTTCTCCATGTGTTTACGGCCGTAAACCCATATGGATTATGGTCTTTTGATGTTTTCAATTACTAAGCACATCAAGGTAAGGGTCTAGGTTAGTTTCCAAGGCTTGTAAGGAAATAGGGCACACTTTGGCAACATTTTTAGGGTTTACGGTCCAAGAACATCTTGGACCGTAAACACCTTTGATCTTGACTTTCTTGGGTGTTTTCTTGATGTTTAGAAGTGTAACAAGTCTTATAATACACTAGGATAGAAGTACTTACTAGGTAGAAGCTTGAAAAGGTGCTAAAAGTCCAAGAACACTAATATGTGTTCTTGGTGTTCTTGGGGATCTTGAAGATCTAGACATTTTGGAATGATTTCACGGATGGAAGTGTGTTAGATCACTAGATTAAGGTAGATATCAACTTATTAGGGCTAGAAACACTTACAAGTTGCAGATCAAGAAGGAAAATTCGGATGCAACTTGAGAGGATTTGAGTTTGGATCTTGAGTTTGTGAAAAAAGTGATAAAATAACTAAGTCTCACTTATATAGTCATTAGGGTTTACGGTCCAAATACCATTTGGGCCGTAAACTCCAAACTCTGGGAGTTTTTGGAACTTTGTTGATGCACAATAAACCCTAGGGCATCCTTTCTCCTGTTAACTTCTGAAGCACTAACTTTAAAACATTTAAACTTATTCCAAAAAGCTTGAAAGTTAGCAGAAACTGTTCTGACTTCTATTGAATTGAATGGTTGTATAGAATAAAAATTTCGGGTTGTCACATCATCCGCCCGTTAGAAGGAATTTCATCCCGAAATTAGCTTTCTTAGCATTACTACTGGGGTTGCTCTCTCCTGATTGGCAGAATACTCACTCGTAGACTTGGCAACTTTGCCCTTCTGTTCATGATAGGATTCATATTTGGTCCATCTATCATTACTTCGTGTACAAAAGTCGTATATAATTAGGCTTATTTAGACGGTCGGATGTGCGACTCTGCCCCATGTCCACAACCCAACGAGGAACAGGAGATAGGGCGGAAACACACATACTAAATCTGCGTAATCATAATAATATACCACCCTCACGTATATACTGAATAGTAATAGGTGGGATGTGTTCGTCCATAGCCTATGTGCTCGAACTTGGTCTGTTGGACGAGTGGTATTTCTTAACGGTCTGCGGACATCTGACGATAAGGCTTCGGAGGACAAAGTACACTTCGCACGAGTACTTCGGGGGTTTAGAATGTGAAAGATAAAGTTTAGGTTTAGGTCGGACCTTCGATACAAATGACGAAAGTTTCGAGTACTTGCTGATCGAGGCGATAGAAACATATGAACTCAGTATGGTGAGGACCACGCCAACTCATGACGAAAGAAAACAATGGACCCTATACTGAACAAAGTTTTGGTTAAATGAAAGAAACGTCTGATAAACGACGATGTATCCCTGGTATACTCGATACTGTACTCCTAGTATGCTCGAGAATGCACTCTTTGCAACTGTGCTCCTGTTTCATGTTTTCTATTTGAAGTTAACACTCCTACGTATCGTACCGCTATGTGCGCATACATACGAACAAAAGTGTTCTATTAACTGTGGGGATACTTTATGCCATAATCCTCCTTGGTACCACTACCATCGCCCGTCATATACAAGTTATGAATATTTAAGGTGAACCAGGCAGTCGACTGAGTATCTCTGCCTCAAATCCGCAACCAATTAAGGAAAGGAGGCCTAAGCGGAGTCACTCACTCTAAGTTTGTAACATCTTAGTTACGCACAACCCTGACGTATATGGTGAGCCATAATAGCTTCTCTAAAGGATCTTTTAGTTCTCTTGAATAATGTGACCTATTTTAACATGTGAGTTGTTATAGTTACTTTTAAGTGTTATCCCCAAATTTTTAATCTTATACGAATATGAATTAATTGTTTTAAAAGTAATTACTATTTTGAAAACGTACCACTACTCGTCGATGACTCTGAGGTAGATTCTCCTGCGGTGATCATCAGAATGTGTCCATCCGCTCCTGAGTTCCTTATTATCGGGCAGTCCCTCTGATGGTGTCCAGTCTCACCACAGCCATAGCAGGCTTGGTTTTCTTCAGCTCCGAGGACTTGGAAGATCGGTTGAGCTGGTGCCCTGTAGTAACGGACTGTGTGTCCCTTTCTGTGGCAGTTCAGACACTGCATTTCACGGCATACTCTGGTGTGGTGAAAGTTGCACTTTCCACACTTCGGAAGGTTTCCAGCATATTGACTGGCAGGGGCTGAAGCAGTAGGCGTCGTGGCGGCATACATAGTACTCGCTCGTTGCTCTTGTGGGGTGTCCTGTGTTGTTTGCTTCTTCTTTCTCTTATTCCCTAACTTCTGATTATTGTCCTCTTCCCTTGATGGTTCGGGAATCGGAACTTTTACACTATGGCGGACTCCGTGATCGATGAGTCGCTGAGCCAGGCGTTTAGCACTATCGAACGTGGCAGGGTTAGAAGACAGCACATTTCCTTGGTTCAGAGCAGTCAGACCCCAAATATATCTTTCTATCTTCTTCTTCTCTGAGGTAATCATCCTGGGGCATATAGCTACTAGTTCGCTGAACTGGTCCGTGTAGGTCACTATGTCTGAGGCAACCATAGTGAGATCCCACAGCTCTTGTTCCAGTTTTTGAATCTTTCCTAACGGGCAGTATTCCTCCCGCATTAATTCTTTTAGGTTTTCCCAACCTATTGAGTTAGCCACTGATAGGGTCGGTGACTTAACATGGCTGTTCCACCATGTTAGGGCCTTGTCAGAGAAGGTGCAGGCAGCAAACTTCACTTTGCTTCCTTCTAGGCATAAATAGATTTCGAAGATCGACTCTGTTTTCTCGAACCATTGCACGAGGGCAATGACTCCTTCAGTCCCATTAAAGGACAATGGTTGGCATCTGGTGAAGTCCTTGTAGGAGAACTCTCTCGGGCGCACAGGAACCTCACCTTAAGTAGAATCAGTAGGTGTTTCACCTCCACCCGTACTGATGGGGTGATATTGAGCCATGGATGTTCCCACAGCCGCGGCCACTGCAGTGTTTATAGCTGCCATATCGATTTGCGAAGGAGGCGATATTGGAGTTATCGGAGTAGTGTGTCTGGGTGATTTGCGAGGAGGCATCTTTGCTAAAAGAAAACAAAGATGAATCGGAATAAGTTTATAGTAATGGACACAAGCTGAAAGCTGAAAAGACAAGGTTATCCTAGTTCTGGATGTATCAGGTCCTGACTTCCATAGGGTTCTAGAAACAATTCATAAATGAGTCTATACCTAATAAACTCTATGAATTTGAATTAACTGTCCTCGAATGAATATCTGTTTCCTGAATAGCTGTTACCAGCTGCATGTAAGAAAATAATCCTAACACATGTAATGTCAGCAGTGTTTCCACTCGCTCGATAAATTAACATGATTAATATTTATTAGTGTGACGCGTAAGATGTTTTGGTTACTTCGGCTGATCTTTCCTTGAAAACTTCTCATGAACTTGTCCTTATTCCTCCTGGACTCTTTTGTTGTATACTATGAGGAAGTGGTTACATTTATCTGGGCTTGTCGTGCGAGAATGAAAGTGACTAAAGAACCTATGAGCTTTAAGGTAACTTTATGGGGTTATCCTTATGGAATCCTCCTATAATTGTACAAGGTACACAAGCTTGTATATAATTGAAGATTAAATAGAACTTCGAATAATTGATCCCACCTCAACACTACACCCTTAAGAGGAATGGATAGCAAAGCGTAGGTCACAGATTCTATGTCTATAAGATCTTGATTATATATAAAACTTTAGGAATATACCCTGCAAGATTATAGACCTATCCGCAAGGGTCTTTTAAGTTATCACATAAGTTATTTATATGGACTAAAATACTCCTATAGTATTTTAACGTAATGTACTTGGTATGTTCTCCTCGTGACACTAGTTCTATTATGTACATGTATAAGCAAGTAGGTATACTTTTATAACTTGTAGTTATACTCTAAAATATATCATTATCCAGAGCACTTAATCCCCATTGTATTTATAGTTGTATATCTTTTACCGGTTGATATACTTAGTTCACTATAAACAATGCTTTGATACCAATTTGTCACACCCCAAAACCGGAACGGCGGAAACGTTCGGGGGTGGAGGACGTCATGTTAAGTATCACGAGATATGTAAATGGTAAGCAAGTAATAAACAACCATTTCATTTCAAAAGAAAGTGTTTACAATGTGTGTGGTCACAAAACATAGAATTCATAAAATAAAACAAAAAAAAATAAAAAAATAAAAACAAAAAACTTGAAGCTGTAATGCTTCATCTTCTAAATCCCCAACACGAGCACCTGTCTAATAGCCTCATGAAAATACAAGTTATTTCAAAGAGTTGATCAGCAATTAAGCTGGTGAGTTCATAAGATTTTAGTGATGTGAGTAAGCTGTAAAATGTTGTTGAAAATGTATATGTAAAAGTGGTGTAAACTGTAAGTTCTATTTTTTAAAAGTTCTCCTGTTCCTCCTAGAAAATCATATATTTCCTACTTGAATGAAAGTTAAGTAAAATGACACTACAAGCCTTTCTATGGGTACTAAGTGGGTATAAGTTATATAAAACTCAGAGTAAACAAGCAATCGATTGTGCACATCTGCCCTAAGCTCACAACCCAACGGGGAACAAAAAGTAAGGCGGATAGCACACATCCCATTGGTTGTTAGATTGTCAACATATATAACATTGGTGTATTCACTTGTTACTCGTGGAGTTAATTGTAATGGCTCCTTTATATCTAAAGAAAATTTCTTTAAGAAAACCTATATTTCTTATAGTAAAATAGTGACCACAGTGACTACTTTTATAATAGCTTAGTTTATACTGCTATATATAATCTAATATCGGATAGAGAGTCAATTGGGTGAAGTTGCCCTAAGTCCACAACCCAACGAGGAACAGGAACTAAGGCGGAAAACACACATTTAAGTGCCTATTGGGTATTAGTTTTATATATAAACATGGTGTATAAACTAAGGTATTATAGAGTTACTCACCTAAAGTCTATAAAATTGTACCGGCTTAATAAAATGGATTAAACCCTTTTCTGGAAATTTCTAGTTTTGTATACCAAAAGTACTAAAGTTGGAAAGTATTTTTTGTACTAGAAAAACCGTGCTTCGACTATGTGTCCTATAACCTGACCCATACCTGGTACCCTTACGATGACTTAATGTATACTAAGCATACATGTATATAGAATCGGGTAGATAATAGATTGGGTAAACCCGTTCCAAGCCAACAACCCAACGAGGAACAGGAAATGAAGTGGAGAGCACACATTCTATTAGCTGTCGGAACCTATTGGTATATATGTATCCTGTGGTGCATACATTAAGGAATCATAAGACTAGCATTATGGTCTTAACATTTAATCGTAGCCTTCTACCAAGGCCCAACTGTTTTGAAAGTATCCTTCTACCAAGACCCGACTGTACGACTATTATTATTGAAATCTAATTTACCTCATCGATTATGTGAATATGACACATAGTAAAGGTATTTAATAATATATTAACTGGAATCTTATATCCTTTTGTAATTTTCGTATATACCGTGTGAGTACTGTAGTATTTGTAATAAGTGACTAATTTTTGTACTATTTTGCCTTAATTGAGGGTTAAGGCATAATGTGATGGCTAGATCCCATGTTAAACGCTCCCTTATCAAGGGATTTTGGGAACTACACACGACCCCTTCTATGATTGCAAGCCGCAAACATCCACATTACTATGATCATGTATACCCAATATAACTATCACAGTGCGTTAGTGATTCATTGATATAGTTAGATCCTTAACTTGTTCCATGCTATAGCACCTTATTATGTTATGTTATGTTATCGTGTATTGTAATCGTATTTATGTAAACGTACTCATGTAAGCGTATTGTATTAGTATAGACTCATGAATGAACTGACTCTTTGTGTGCTTCATTGTACTAGAAGTAATGAATAGCATTCTCCTAAACTATAACTATTATAGTTTACTAATGTTCTACTATGACTGTTATTGAAAAGACTCGTTTATCTACTAAGTTATGCTTGTACCTTCAAAAACAACAGAGGTTGGTATAACTATAAAGTAACATAACCTTTAAAAGAGTTTTGAAATGTTTTAACAACTTATAAATAACATAAGCAACATTTTGGAAGATGTTTGTAACAAACAATTACACAATTATCATTATGTTCAACTTTTATTCCCCTCCTTAAAATTGTTAAAACATTTAAAAGATTCATTACGGGGTATGAACTCACCTGATGTGGGTGATTCAAACGGGTACACGTGTAAGGATGAGAAGTTCCACGAATGAAGTCCCGAGACACAATAAGTCCGAAATGACATATAAGGACACATATTGACATGAATATAGTGTTTATAAACAACTATATGAAAGGAAACACCTTCTGGGACTAGGAAACACCTTAATTAAGTGTTGGAATCACATGTGATTCATCAAAGGGAAGTGAAATGGCATCAAAAGGTGTTTACGATTTTGTAACCATCACCTTTGGAGTTTACGGTCGTAAATCCATGATTTTATGGCTGTAAACTCATGTTTCCTTGACCATTTTGTGTTTTGAAGTCTTACAAGTCATTCTAAGCATTCCTACTTCATGTTTAAGCCTTAGGAAGTGATTAGGGCAACATTTCACCCCTAATATGGAGTTTACGGCCCATGGACCACTTCTCCATGTGTTTACGGCCGTAAACCCATATGGATTATGGTCTTTTGATGTTTTCAATTACTAAGCACATCAAGGTAAGGGTCTAGGTTAGTTTCCAAGGCTTGTAAGGAAATAGGGCACACTTTGGCAACATTTTTAGGGTTTACGGTCCAAGAACATCTTGGACCGTAAACACCTTTGATCTTGACTTTCTTGGGTGTTTTCTTGATGTTTAGAAGTGTAACAAGTCTTATAATACACTAGGATAGAAGTACTTACTAGGTAGAAGCTTGAAAAGGTGCTAAAAGTCCAAGAACACTAATATGTGTTCTTGGTGTTCTTGGGGATCTTGAAGATCTAGACATTTTGGAATGATTTCACGGATGGAAGTGTGTTAGATCACTAGATTAAGGTAGATATCAACTTATTAGGGCTAGAAACACTTACAAGTTGCAGATCAAGAAGGAAAATTCGGATGCAACTTGAGAGGATTTGAGTTTGGATCTTGAGTTTGTGAAAAAAGTGATAAAATAACTAAGTCTCACTTATATAGTCATTAGGGTTTATGGTCCAAATACCATTTGGGCCGTAAACTCCAAACTCTGGGAGTTTTTGGAACTTTGTTGATGCACAATAAACCCTAGGGCATCCTTTCTCCTGTTAACTTCTGAAGCACTAACTTTAAAACATTTAAACTTATTCCAAAAAGCTTGAAAGTTAACAGAAACTGTTCTGACTTCTATTGAATTGAATGGTTGTATAGAATAAAAATTTCGGGTTGTCACATCATCCCCCCGTTAGAAGGAATTTCATCCCGAAATTAGCTTTCTTAGCATTACTACTGGGGTTGCTCTCTCCTGATTGGCAGAATACTCACTCGTAGACTTGGCAACTTTGCCCTTCTGTTCATGATAGGATTCATATTTGGTCCATCTATCATTACTTCGTGTATAAAAGTCGTATATAATTAGGCTTATTTAGACGGTCGGATGTGCGACTCTGCCCCATGTCCACAACCCAACGAGGAACAGGAGATAGGGCGGAAACACACATACTAAATCTGCGTAATCATAATAATATACCACCCTCACGTATATACTGAATAGTAATAGGTGGGATGTGTTCGTCCATAGCCTATGTGCTCGAACTTGGTCTGTTGGACGAGTGGTATTTCTTAACGGTCTGCGGACATCTGACGATAAGGCTTCGGAGGACAAAGTACACTTCGCACGAGTACTTCGGGGGTTTAGAATGTGAAAGATAAAGTTTAGGTTTAGGTCGTACCTTCGATACAAATGACGAAAGTTTCGAGTACTTGCTGATCGAGGCGATAGAAACATATGAACTCAGTATGGTGAGGACCACGCCAACTCATGACGAAAGAAAACAATGGACCCTATACTGAACAAAGTTTTGGTTAAATGAAAGAAACGTCTGATAAACGACGATGTATCCCTGGTATACTCGATACTGTACTCCTAGTATGCTCGAGAATGCACTCTTTGCAACTGTGCTCCTGTTTCATGTTTTCTATTTGAAGTTAACACTCCTACGTATCGTACCGCTATGTGCGCATACATACGAACAAAAGTGTTCTATTAACTGTGGGGATACTTTATGCCATAATCCTCCTTGGTACCACTACCATCGCCCGTCATATACAAGTTATGAATATTTAAGGTGAACCAGGCAGTCGACTGAGTATCTCTGCCTCAAATCCGCAACCAATTAAGGAAAGGAGGCCTAAGCGGAGTCACTCACTCTAAGTTTGTAACATCTTAGTTACGCACAACCCTGACGTATATGGTGAGCCATAATAGCTTCTCTAAAGGATCTTTTAGTTCTCTTGAATAATGTGACCTATTTTAACATGTGAGTTGTTATAGTTACTTTTAAGTGTTATCCCCAAATTTTTAATCTTATACGAATATGAATTAATTGTTTTAAAAGTAATTACTATTTTGAAAACGTACCACTACTCGTCGATGACTCTGAGGTAGATTCTCCTGCGGTGATCATCAGAATGTGTCCATCCGCTCCTGAGTTCCTTATTATCGGGCAGTCCCTCTGATGGTGTCCAGTCTCACCACAGCCATAGCAGGCTTGGTTTTCTTCAGCTCCGAGGACTTGGAAGATCGGTTGAGCTGGTGCCCTGTAGTAACGGACTGTGTGTCCCTTTCTGTGGCAGTTCAGACACTGCATTTCACGGCATACTCTGGTGTGGTGAAAGTTGCACTTTCCACACTTCGGAAGGTTTCTAGCATATTGACTGGCAGGGGCTGAAGCAGTAGGCGTCGTGGCGGCATACATAGTACTCGCTCGTTGCTCTTGTGGGGTGTCCTGTGTTGTTTGCTTCTTCTTTCTCTTATTCCCTAACTTCTGATTATTGTCCTCTTCCCTTGATGGTTCGGGAATCGGAACTTTTACACTATGGCGGACTCCGTGATCGATGAGTCGCTGAGCCAGGCGTTTAGCACTATCGAACGTGGCAGGGTTAGAAGACAGCACATTTCCTTGGTTCAGAGCAGTCAGACCCCAAATATATCTTTCTATCTTCTTCTTCTCTGAGGTAATCATCCTGGGGCATATAGCTACTAGTTCGCTGAACTGGTCCGTGTAGGTCACTATGTCTGAGGCAACCATAGTGAGATCCCACAGCTCTTGTTCCAGTTTTTGAATCTTTCCTAACGGGCAGTATTCCTCCCGCATTAATTCTTTTAGGTTTTCCCAACCTATTGAGTTAGCCACTGATAGGGTCGGTGACTTAACATGGCTGTTCCACCATGTTAGGGCCTTGTCAGAGAAGGTGCAGGCAGCAAACTTCACTTTGCTTCCTTCTAGGCATAAATAGATTTCGAAGATCGACTCTGTTTTCTCGAACCATTGCACGAGGGCAATGACTCCTTCAGTCCCATTAAAGGACAATGGTTGGCATCTGGTGAAGTCCTTGTAGGAGAACTCTCTCGGGCGCACAGGAACCTCACCTTAAGTAGAATCAGTAGGTGTTTCACCTCCACCCGTACTGATGGGGTGATATTGAGCCATGGATGTTCCCACAGCCGCGGCCACTGCAGTGTTTATAGCTGCCATATCGATTTGCGAAGGAGGCGATATTGGAGTTATCGGAGTAGTGTGTCTGGGTGATTTGCGAGGAGGCATCTTTGCTAAAAGAAAACAAAGATGAATCGGAATAAGTTTATAGTAATGGACACAAGCTGAAAGCTGAAAAGACAAGGTTATCCTAGTTCTGGATGTATCAGGTCCTGACTTCCATAGGGTTCTAGAAACAATTCATAAATGAGTCTATACCTAATAAACTCTATGAATTTGAATTAACTATCCTCGAATGAATATCTGTTTCCTGAATAGCTGTTACCAGCTGCATGTAAGAAAATAATCCTAACACATGTAATGTCAGCAGTGTTTCCACTCGCTCGATAAATTAACATGATTAATATTTATTAGTGTGACGCGTAAGATGTTTTGGTTACTTCGGCTGATCTTTCCTTGAAAACTTCTCATGAACTTGTCCTTATTCCTCCTGGACTCTTTTGTTGTATACTATGAGGAAGTGGTTACATTTATCTGGGCTTGTCGTGCGAGAATGAAAGTGACTAAAGAACCTATGAGCTTTAAGGTAACTTTATGGGGTTATCCTTATGGAATCCTCCTATAATTGTACAAGGTACACAAGCTTGTATATAATTGAAGATTAAATAGAACTTCGAATAATTGATCCCACCTCAACACTACACCCTTAAGAGGAATGGATAGCAAAGCGTAGGTCACAGATTCTATGTCTATAAGATCTTGATTATATATAAAACTTTAGGAATATACCCTGCAAGATTATAGACCTATCCGCAAGGGTCTTTTAAGTTATCACATAAGTTATTTATATGGACTAAAATACTCCTATAGTATTTTAACGTAATGTACTTGGTATGTTCTCCTCGTGACACTAGTTCTATTATGTACATGTATAAGCAAGTAGGTATACTTTTATAACTTGTAGTTATACTCTAAAATATATCATTATCCAGAGCACTTAATCCCCATTGTATTTATAGTTGTATATCTTTTACCGGTTGATATACTTAGTTCACTATAAACAATGCTTTGATACCAATTTGTCACACCCCAAAACCGGAACGGCGGAAACGTTCGGGGGTGGAGGACGTCATGTTAAGTATCACGAGATATGTAAATGGTAAGCAAGTAATAAACAACCATTTCATTTTAAAAGAAAGTGTTTACAATGTGTGTGGTCACAAAACATAGAATTCATAAAATAAAATAAAAAAAAATAAAAAAATAAAAACAAAAAACTTGAAGCTGTAATGCTTCATCTTCTAAATCCCCAACACGAGCACCTGTCTAATAGCCTCATGAGAATACAAGTTATTTCAAAGAGTTGATCAGCAATTAAGCTGGTGAGTTCATAAGATTTTAGTGATGTGAGTAAGCTGTAAAATGTTGTTGAAAATGTATATGTAAAAGTGGTGTAAACTGTAAGTTCTATTTTTTAAAAGTTCTCCTGTTCCTCCTAGAAAATCATATATTTCCTACTTGAATGAAAGTTAAGTAAAATGACACTACAAGCCTTTCTATGGGTACTAAGTGGGTATAAGTTATATAAAACTCAGAGTAAACAAGCAATCGATTGTGCACATCTGCCCTAAGCTCACAACCCAACGGGGAACAAAAAGTAAGGCGGATAGCACACATCCCATTGGTTGTTAGATTGTCAACATATATAACATTGGTGTATTCACTTGTTACTCGTGGAGTTAATTGTAATGGCTCCTTTATATCTAAAGAAAATTTCTTTAAGAAAACCTATATTTCTTATAGTAAAATAGTGACCACAGTGACTACTTTTATAATAGCTTAGTTTATACTGCTATATATAATCTAATATCGGATAGAGAGTTAATTGGGAGAAGTTGCCCTAAGTCCACAACCCAACGAGGAACAGGAAGTAAGGCGGAAAACACACATTTAAGTGCCTATTGGGTATTAGTTTTATATATAAACATGGTGTATAAACTAAGGTATTATAGAGTTACTCACCTAAAGTCTATAAAATTATACCGGCTTAATAAAATGGATTAAACCCTTTTCTGGAAATTTCTAGTTTTGTATACCAAAAGTACTAAAGTTGGAAAGTATTTTTTGTACTAGAAAAACCGTGCTTCGACTCTGTGTCCTATAACCTGACCCATACCTGGTACCCTTACGATGACTTAATGTATACTAAGCATACATGTATATAGAATCGGGTAGATAATAGATTGGGTAAACCCGTTCCAAGCCCACAACCCAACGAGGAACAGGAAATGAAGTGGAGAGCACACATTCTATTAGCTGTCGGAACCTATTGGTATATATGTATCCTGTGGTGCATACATTAAGGAATCATAAGACTAGCATTATGGTCTTAACATTTAATCGTAGCCTTCTACCAAGGCCCAACTGTTTTGAAAGTATCCTTCTACCAAGACCCGACTGTACGACTATTATTATTGAAATCTAATTTACCTCATCGATTATGTGAATATGACACATAGTAAAGGTATTTAATAATATATTAACTGGAATCTTATATCCTTTTGTAATTTTCGTATATACCGTGTGAGTACTGTAGTATTTGTAATAAGTGACTAATTTTTGTACTATTTTGCCTTAATTGAGGGTTAAGGCATAATGTGATGGCTAGATCCCATGCTAAACGCTCCCTTATCAAGGGATTTTGGGAGCTACACACGACCCCTTCTATGATTGCAAGCCGCAAACATCCACATTACTATGATCATGTATACCCAATATAACTATCACAGTGCGTTAGTGATTCATTGATATAGTTAGATCCTTAACTTGTTCCATGCTATAGCACCTTATTATGTTATGTTCTGTTATCGTGTATTGTAATCGTATTTATGTAAACGTACTCATGTAAGCGTATTGTATTAGTATAGACTCATGAATGAACTGACTCTTTGTGTGCTTCATTGTACTAGAAGTAATGAATATCATTCTCCTAAACTATAACTATTATAGTTTACTAATGTTATACTAGGACTGTTATTGAAAAGACTCGTTTATCTACTAAGTTATGCTTGTACCTTCAAAAACAACAGAGGTTTGTATAACTATAAAGTAACATAACCTTTAAAAGAGTTTTGAAATGTGTTAACAACTTATAAATAACATAAGCAACATTTTGGAAGATGTTTGTAACAAACAATTACACAATTATCATTATGTTCAACTTTTATTCCCCTCCTTAAAATTGTTAAAACATTTAAAAGATTCATTACGGGGTATGAACTCACCTGATGTGGGTGATTCAAACGGGTACGCGTGTAAGGATGAGAAGTTCCACGAATGAAGTCCCGAGACACAATAAGTCCTAAATGACATATAAGGACACATATTGACATGAATATAGTGTTTATAAACAACTATATAAAAGGAAACACCTTCCGGGACTAGGAAACTGATGGGTTTTAGCCATATGAACATTCCTATGTGCACATGCAACCCTAATGCTTGGATCTAGGTTTCTCTAATTGAACATGCATTGAATCCAAGACTTCTAATGGATAATAGAGTATAAGAACAATACAAAATCAGAGTTAGAAGCTTACCTTGAATCACTTGTTTGATCTTCTTGTTCTTGGAGCTTTAGAGTCACAAATGTCACTCCTCTAATGGCTTAAAAACACCAACTAGCAAAGGAGATGATTTAGGAGAGAGGAGAGGGAACAAATCGGCCAGGGTTTCTTCTCTAAGCACAAGTGCCGATTTACCTTGGCCCTTGGGGTCTATTTATACTTGTAAGGCTCCTAGGGTTTCACCCTTAAACCCTAATTGGATAACTTAATCCCTAAGCAATCCTAATCCCTTCCATGATAAGCCTTGGACGATTTTTAAGGCCTATCCAAAGTCCTTAAAACCGGCCATTCTTTATCCATAAGGGATTTATAGCCCAAAGTATAACTATCACACAATTGACAGTTTATACCCCTTTATTCAATTAATCTCTTTAAGTCACCAAATTAATTCCTAATTAATTTATGACTTATATTAATCAAATAATAATATTATTATTCCTTATATTATTCTCATAATATTTTAATAATATTCCTTCTCTCATATAAATCATTCTGTCAAGTTGCTATGGTGAAGGCAACCCAAAAGGACCATGCACAATCAGGTCAAATATTTGCCCAATATAGTTGCAGCCTTAGACACTATTCCAACAGTCTTCCACTTGGATAAGTCTAGTAACTATATACAAGTATATTCCGATTAGCAATCGTAGCTCTTAAAGATGCTGTCAAACTCTGATCTAATCAATCTTGTCCATCAGATAAGGGATCTTACAGTCCTATGTTTAGATATCATGCTGACAATTATATGGAACAATTTGTCTAACATTTGGTTTCTCGATCTCCGATTTATTTGACATAGAACTTAATCGAACACATCAATTCAGTTCTGACCGGGCCCGACACATAAGTCAAATCAAATCATCGAGCGGCCGAGATATCGCTTTTACCTTCTTAGGATAAAATTAACAGATAAACTTTGACTTATATGCATTTACTTATTCATTAATCAACTATACACAACAATGCATTTTATAACATCAAGTTACTGATGCGGTTTCGCATTATCAATGTACAACCAATTAACAAACAACAAACCATATATCTTGGTTTTAAGACCATATGATATTATCGTCTTGCGATCACCCTTTTATCACATTCCATAAGGTGATTCCAGCAAGCACAGGTTTGTTCCAATGCTCAAAACTAGTTCATAAGCACTCATGAACGTTGCAGCAACCTTTTGCTATGTCTAATACCATTTAGACAGTCTACACACCAATTCATGACAATCTTCATTCATACCTACTTCCAACATATGATCGATTGTGGATAATTTGAATGATTCGATTATTCTTAATAAACTCAATCATTCTGGAAGTCAAAACATGCAAAAATGAAACAATAGTTAAACAATTAACACAAGACAGTAACATTACTCATAAATAATACTCCTTTATTTAATCATCAAATGTTAATTACATATATCTATTACACGTTTCTAATACTATCTAATCTATACTAATATCATCCTTCAGCCCAATACTCCTAGCATGCTGCAAGTGCTTAACCCTACTCAGTCCCTTCGTAGTCGGATCTGCTGGGTTATCTTCTGATGATATCCTCTTCACTACGAGTTGTCCTTCTTCTACACGATGTCTAATAAAGTGATATTTTATGTCGATATGTCGAGATCTACCATGATCCCTCGGTTCCTTGGTCAAGGCAAACGCTCCTTCATTATCACAGAAAATCTCCATGGGCTCCTTTATGGCAGGTACAACTCCAAGATCACGATGAAGTTCTTTAACCATATTGCCTCCTTCGACGCTTCGCTCGCTGCAATGTACTCTGATTCGCACGTTGAATCAGCTACGGTCTCCTGCTTGGAACTTTTCCAAGTCACTACTCCTCCATTCAGGGTAAAGACCCAGTCCCGACTGCGAACGGTAGTTGTCCCTGTCGATCTGAAAGCTGGCGTCACTATACCCTCGCACCTTCAAGTCATGACTCCCTCCGAGGACTAAGAACCATTCCTTCGTCCTCCGAAGGTACTTAAGGATATTCTTAACCGCAATCCAAAGGGCTCTGCCAGGGTTCCCTTGATATCTACTAACCATGCTCAAAGCAAAGGCTACATCAGGGTGAGTACAAGTCATAACATACATGATTGAGCCAACTGCGGAAGCGTATGGTACTCGGCTCATTTCTGCTATTTCAGCTTCGGTACTCGGACTTTGAGTCTTACTCAATTTGGCATTACTTTGTATCGGTAATTCTCCCTTCTTCGAGTTTTCCATACTAAAACGTTTTAGTACCTTATCCAAGTAAGTGTTTAGACTAAGTCCTATTAGTTTCTTACTTCGTTCTCTCATTATCCTTATTCCTAAAATGTAGGAAGCCTCTCCGAGGTCCTTCATAGCAAAGCACTTCCCGAGCCAGGACTTAACTTCCTGTAGATTCGGGACGTCGTTTCCTATGAGTAGTATGTCATCGACATACAAAACGAGGAAGCTTACTATACTCCCACTGGCTTTGACATATACACATGATTCATCTTTGCTTTGTACAAAACCAAACTCTTTGACTTTCTCATCGAAGCAAAGATTCCATCTGCGAGATGCTTGCTTAAGTCCATAAATGGACTTTTCAAGCTTACACACTCTATTCAGATGCTTTGGATCAACAAAACCCTCTGGCTGAGCCATGTAAACATCCTCAGCCAACTTCCCGTTAAGGAAGGCGGTTTTGACATCCATTTGCCAAATCTCATAATCATGAAATGCGGCAATAGCTATCATCACTCTAATAGACTTTATCTTCGCAACTGGTGAAAAGGTCTCATCATAGTCAACTCCGGGAGTTTGAGTAAAGCCCTTTGCAACCAATCGCGCCTTATATGTGTGTACTTTTCCATCCATGTCGGTCTTCTTCTTGAAGATCCATTTGCACCCAACGGTCTTACGTCCGGGCGTATTATCAACCAAATGCCAAACTTGGTTGTCATACATGGACTGGATCTCGCTATCCATTGCCTCTTTCCATTTTGCAGACTCCGGGCCTGCCATGGCTTCCTTATAGCTATTAGGTTCATCAAGGTTTATTAGTGTACCATCACTAATATACGTATCCCCTTCTGTAGTAATATGAAAACCATAAAATTGGGGTTGAACTCTAACTCTTTCGGAACATCTAAGAGGTAATGATTTGTCAATTGGTTCAACCGGAGTTTCCTCCTCGGGTTGAGTGCCAGCGGTAGAGGTTCCTTCATCTATTGACTCTTGAATCTCTTCAAGCTCCATTTGCCTCCCACTGTCTCCTTAGCTTATGAGTTCTCGCTCTCGGAAAACTCCTCTCCTCGCAACAAAGACAACATTGTCCTTCGGTCTATATAAGAGATATCCAAAGGATTTCTGTGGGTAGCCGATGAAAATACATCGCTCACTACGAGGTTCAAGTTTGTCGTGAGTATCTCGTCTTACGAAAGCCTCGCAACCCCAAACCTTGATATGTGCTAACGAGGGAGCTTTCCCTGTCCACATCTCGTGAGGTGTTTTGGCAACCTTCTTAGTAGGGACTCGGTTCAGGATATGGGTAGCAGTCTCTAAGGCATACCCCGAAAAAGAGATAGGCAGTGAAGCACGACTCATCATAGAGCAAACCATGTCTAACAAGGTTCTATTATGCCTTTCTGCCACACCATTCAACTGCGGTGTCCTAGGTGGCGTCAATTGTGAAACTATTCCACACTCCTTGAGATAGTCGTGGAATTCAAGACTTAGGTACTCTCCTCCTCGATCGGATCGAAGCATCTTGATTTTCCTGCCCAATTGATTCTCCACTTCATTCTTGAACTCTTTGAACTTTTCAAAAGTTTCTGACTTTTGCTTGATTAAGTAGATATACCTATATCTACTATAGTCATCGGTAAAAGTCACATAGAAGCGGTTCCCATCCTTCATGGTTGATCTAAATGGTCCACATACATCGGTATGTATTAGGTGCAATAGACCCTCACCCCTTTCACACATACTTGTGAAGGGTGACTTAGTCATCTTTCCAAGCAAACAAGATTCGCATGTGTCATCTTCCCTAAGGTCGAATGACTCCAACACTCCATCCTTTTGGAGTTGGGCTATGCGCTTCTTGTTGACATGTCCAAGATGACAATGCCACAAGGATGCTCTATCCATACCATTAGAAGAATCCATGCATAAAACATCATTTCCTAAGTTATCTACAATCATAACAGTTTCATAAATTCCATTACACAGTATTGCTTCAAAATATAAGACACCATTTAGATAAGCAAGAATAGAACCATTCTCATTATTAAAAGAAAATCTAAAACCTTGTCTAAACAAACCATGAAATGAAATGATGTTTCTAGCCATTTCTGGCGAATAGCAACAATTGTTCAAATCTAAAGATAAACCATTCCTAAGCACTAAAGAATACACTCCAATCTTGGTTACAGGCGACGATCTTCTGTTCCCCATGATTAGATTTATTCTTCCATGCTCCACATCCCTATTTCTTCTTAGTCCCTGCAAATCAGAACAAATGTGGTAACCACAACCGGTATCAAGGACCCAAGAAATAGAATGAGATGAGTCATTAGATTTAATTGTATATATACCTGCGAAAGATGGCTTGATCTTTCCTTCCCTGATGGCTTGCAGGTAGTCTGGGCAGCTTCTCTTCCAATGCCCTATTTTATGGCAATGATGGCACTCTGCCTCCTTAGGGTTAGGACAGGGTTTAGCAGGATCAACTTTGGTCCCACTAGAAGAGGAACCATCTCGGGACTTTTCCTTGCGGTGGCTCTTAGACGAAGCCTTCCTCTTCTTGCCTCTTCCTTGCCCTATGGCCAAAACAGGAGCAGCGGGTGGATTGGGAGCGGGTGCAACAGACTTGTCCTTGAGGTTGCTTTTAGCAACCCTAAGGAGACCTTGGAGCTTACTTAGGGTGACCTCTTCTTTGTTCATGTGTTAGGTCATCCTAAATTGATTGTAACACGGAGGCAAAGAGTGAAGCACCATGTCGATCGCCAAGTCTTCCCCAAAGTCAACATTCAACTTGCGAAGACGGTCGACATACCTTTGCATCATTTGCAGGTGCACAGTAAGAGATTCTCCATGACCCATTTTGGCGGAAATCATGTTAGTGAAAATCTCAAAACGCTCTTGCCTCTCATTTTGATGATATCTCTCCAACAAGTCTTGGTGCATTTCATACAGATACATGTCCTCATAGGACTTTTGGAATTCGGCATTCATGGTGGCTATCATGATGCAATGTACCTTCGTTGCATCACGCTCGTGAGTCTCAAAAGCGGTCATTTCAGCCGGAGTAGCGATTTCTAGGTTGATTTTCTTGAGCTTCTCATCTAGGACATACTCCTTGTCCTCATAGCGAGCAATTGTGCGAATGTATCTTATCCATTCGCTAAAGTTCGTCCCATCGAAAGTCACCTTTTGACAAAGGCTCATCAATGTGAATGAACTAGCAGCAGCGTTGTTAGCGTTCGACATCTACAAATAGAAAGGACAAAGATAGATTAGAATATGAATCCCTAATTATCACCTAATAAAAAAACTAGGGCTCGGATCCAACAACAATATTTACATATTAGAAAAGGGATGTCGTAATCTAACATGCAAACAATTTGAAGGTAAGTGAATGACGATTCACTAATTCTCCACCATGAAAACCTAACTTTAAGTTCTAAATGTATTGAGAATTCCTAGGTTTTGATGAGATTCATTGAACTTTTCAATGGCATGTTTAAATCTCGATATGCCCCTCTCGTTTGTGATTGGGATACCGAGGATCACAAAGTGGGTGTGAATTACCATGCAAATTCACACGGTGCCTTCATTGTAACAATCACCTATTCGATGTGCCGGTAAACCACACACGCTCCATCGACCTATGATAAACAATGAATCACCCTTTGCCACCTTTGCTTAGAACCAATTAGTGTGTCGGTAAACCACACACGCTCCACTAACTTCTTAGCAAGGGTGCAAAGTGTAATTTCATGGGATTGCATCAATTCACCTTTCCTAAAGTAACTAAGATTGGGAAATTTTTTGAAAACATGTAGTTACTTTGTATTTCATATTATACTTTTAATGAAGAGATGAGGTTGCCCTATCCTACCCGTTCGGCTAATGACCCTCCACCGATCAAGTAAGCGGTGGGTGTGAGTGTACACCCATTAAGCGCCATTTTATAGGCAGCAACCTTATACCCACCTTATAGATCGGCTTCGTGAATGAGGCCTACTAACGGTAAGACTAGCATTTTTAATCACACACACACACACACATATATATATATATATATTATATTAGTATAGGATTGAATTTTAAACTTGTAAAATTCTAGGGTTTGAAAATTAAATTGTCTAAATTAAACTTTTAATTACAAAACATAAATTTCAAAACTTGAGGGCAAGTTTTAAATCTTTTCAAAAATTAGAGGATCAAATAACAAATAATCTAAATTAACAATTAATCACATAATTATCCATATTTGATTTATTTAATGATTTCTTGCAAAACAATTTACCAATTTAATTAAAATAATTAATCAATTATCACATAAGGAAATAAATATTTTATTAATTGATAAATATCTTCAATTAGATCAAGAATATACTCATATATATCATAAAATCATATTTATATTGATCTAATATGATTAAGGCAAGTATCTCAAAGATAAACAGCAAGAAATCCTGAAGTTTCCTCTTTCTGACGCTTGGACTCGCCGAGTACCTCAATGGACTCGCCGAGTCGAGCCTACTCGCCGAGTCCACTATGGGACTCGCCGAGTCCATCAGACAGAAACATAAAATTTTAATTTAACAAGCATCAAACAAGCAAACAATGCATCAATTCAATAGAAACTAATCTAGGCTCTGATACCACTGATGGGTTTTAGCCATATGAACATTCCTATGTGCACATGCAACCCTAATGCTTGGATCTAGGTTTCTCTAATTGAACATACATTAAATCCAAGACTTCTAATGGCTAATAGAGTATAAGAACAATACAAAATCAGAGTTAGAAGCTTACCTTGAATCACTTGTTTGATCTTCTTGTTCTTGGAGCTTTAGAGTCACAAATGTCACTCCTCTAATGGCTTACAAACACCAACTAGCAAAGGAGATGATTTAGGAGAGAGGGGAGGGAACAAATCGGCCAGGGTTTCTTCTCTAAGCATAAGTGCCGATTTCCCTTGACCCTTGGGGTCTATTTATACTTGTAAGGCTCCTAGGGTTTCACCCTTAAACCCTAATTGGATAACTTAAGCCCTAAGCAATCCTAATCCCTTCCATGATAAGCCTTGGATGATTTTTAAGGCCTATCCAAAGTCCTTAAAACCGGCCATCCTTTATCCATAAGGGATTTATAGCCCAAAGTATAACTATCACACAATTGACAGTTTATACCCCTTTATTCAATTAATCTCTTTAAGTCACCAAATTAATTCCTAATTAATTTATGACTTATATTAATCAAATAATATTATTATTATTACTTATATTACTCTCATAATATTTTAATAATATTCCTTCTCTCATATAAATCATTCTGTCAAGTTGCTATGGTGAAGGCAACCCAAAAGGACCATGCACAACCGGGTCAAATACTTGCCCAATATAGTTGCAGCCTTAGATACTATTCCAACATAAACACCTTAATTAAGTGTTGGAATCACATGTGATTCATCAAAGGGAAGTGAAATGGCATCAAAAGGTGTTTACTGTTTTGTAACCATCACCTTTGGAGTTTACGGTAGTAAACCCATGAGTTTACGGTTGTAAACTCATGCTTCCTTGACCATTTTGTGTTTTGAAGTCTTACAAGTCATTCTAAGCATTCCTACTTCATGTTTAAGCCTTAGGAAGTGATTAGGGCAACATTTCACCCCTAATATGGAGTTTACGGCCCATGGACCACTTCTCCATGTGTTTATGGCCGTAAACCCATATGGATTATGGTCTTTTGATGTTTTCAAGTACTAAGCACATCAAGGTAAGTGTAGCACCTGGTTCCTGCTTTGGAGTGAGAAGGAGAGGAAATCAAGAAGAAGAAGAGGAGGTCAAGCACCTTTGAGCAATCTCAGAGTGTTCACTAAGGTATGGCTCGTTTCCCCCATGTTTTCATACTTATGGCTCCATAAAAGCCCTTTGTGATCCGTTTCCAAGCTTATGTATGCTTGTGGACTCGTAATAAGCTAGGTAACTTCTAGATCTAGGTGAGATCGAGCTCCAGGAGCTTGGATCTACTGCCTTTATGGACCCATGTTGCATGTACACCCTAGATCTACCCTTTTTGGTGCATTTTGAGCCCTAAAACCCTCATTAGTGAGTATCTACACGTAAAGTTGGAAACTTTACGTGTTATTCATGCTCTAGGAACCCAGATCTGTGGATAGCATAAGCTAGATTCAAGAAAAATCGACCATATAGAGACTGCATGGTAACGACTCGGCGAGTCTGCTCGCGAGTCTCCGAGTTTGTCCCCTTTTCGTTGTGTCGAGTAGAGTAGTGAGTCACGGGGTGTGACTCAGTGAGTTGGAAGTCGAACTCATCCATGAAGGAACTTGGCAAGTCATTGCCCTGACTCGGCGAGTTCAAGGCAATCTCCTTAGATCAAGATCAGAATCGGCGAGTTGTTCATACAACTCGGCGAGTCGCAGCATAAGTGTTCATCGGATGAAGATGAACTCGGCGAGTAGGATGAAGGACTTGAACATCAGTTTGGAAGGAGAACTCATCGAGTCAACGCCTAACTCGACGAGTAGAGACGGGATCCAGGTCAGTCGATTGGACAAGGACTCGGCGAGTTGGCGAGCCAACTCGGCGAGTCGGGTCAACTGAGTTGACTCTGACTTTGACTTAGGGCATGATCAAGGGTAAAATGGTCATTTTACCCAAAGGACAGTTAGCAGTGTTTGATTGAGTATGTTGTGGGAATTACAGCCGAAGGATTTCCGGAGCAGCAGCAGCAGCAGTAGACCGTCAGTCCCCGATCAGATCAGCAGCTGCTTCGAGGTGAGTTACCTTCCAGTAGCGGTGGGTCTACGGCCACAATGCCGGCCCACCAGTAGGAGTCGTATGTTAGATGATTGTCTTTGTGATATCATCTAGGTTTGCTACTACTTGATATGTTATATGCTAGCATGATATGTTATATGTGATAGAAGTAGAGATCAGTTGTTAGGACCGAAGGGTAGTTCAGACACCCCAGAAATGTCTGACAGTATGTGATGATATGTTTGCATGCTGGCTTGTTATGTTATATGTGATAGAGGTAGTAGGAGGGGACCAGTCCCCGAGTTCGGTTGTTAGGACCGAAGGGTAGCCCAGACACCCTAGATATGTATGATAATATGTTATGTATGATATATGTGTAAGTAGCAGTAGGGGTGAAACAGTCCCCGAGGATCGGTTGTCAGGACCGACGGGTAGTCAGCACCCCAGAATAGCTTGACACGGGTAGTCAGCACCCCAGAATGGCTTGACACGGGTAGGACGGCACCCCAGAATGGCCGCACGGGTAGTCGGCACCCCAGAATGGTCGTACCGGGTAGTCAGGCACCCCCAGAATAGCCTGGCAGTATGTATGATATGTGTTGTATGGTATGTGGTACGATGGGGGAACTCACTAAGCTTTGTGCTTACAGTTTACAGTTTTGGTTTCAGGTACCTCTTCATCAAAGGGGAAGGAGCTGGCGCGGTAGCGACACATCATGCACACACACTGGTTTCCGCATTTATGAGATTTCTCTGGGATTTATACTCTGATATTTTGATTGGTTGTATGATTTGTATTTTAGACATGGTTTACGTTGTGATGTGGTTTGATCAAAAAATGTTTTAATTATTAATGTTTTCTAAAGTAATGTTTTAAAAACGAAATTTTTGGACAAGAAAATTGGGTCGTTACAAGTTGGTATCAGAGCCCTGGTTTGAGGGATTCGGACACACCTTCGGGGGTGTCTGAACTCAAATCGAGGGATTAAAAGATTTTCCAAAAAAAGAAAATGTTTTCTAAAGATTGATAAAAGAGTTTTGAGAAAGAACGAAGTGTGTGATGTGCGCGACCGGCCAAGCTCAAGTAAGTATTCCCCAAAGTACCCATACAAGTTTATGTTATGTTTATCAGCTTTTGTAGAACAGCATGCTAGAATAGGACTAAGGATCTAGGAGTGATGCCTTATGTGCCTGCTTTATATGTTTCAACTGTATGAGAAATTGCATGCTAGTGTTGAGTAGACAGCAAGTAGGATAGCCTGATTAGGTTATGCCTGATAGTATGAACTTAGCATTGTATGCTAGTACAAGTTCCTGTAAGCAGATAGAGTTGATTGAGATTGTTACCCTTGTCTGAATGCTGCTTGCTTCGTGCTTTGTGGGACTCTGAATAATGGGAGTTAGCCATTAGGTGAATACGTCACGTCACATGTGATCAGGGTTGAATAATCTTAGAGTGCTGGATTTGATCCTATTGCGCAGCTCTTGTTTGAGTCCAACCGTTGTAGGGACGAGTCTATTACTCGAAGGATTATCTGAGCCTCATCACATATGATGGTATTCGGGTAATGGCTAATTGGCATTACAAGGAGGCCTGCAGCAGCTGAGGACTGGATGGAGTAGAGTCAGAGATTTCCCTAGGGCAAGCCTAGGATGAGTATAGCGAAGGACAGCAATAGTAAAAGGGATCTGGCGGAGTCGAGGCAGTCCTTGAAGAAGGTACGGATAGATGTGGAAGGTAGTATGGGCCCGTACTACTGAAAGCACAGGATCCGTACCCGAACTGTGACATCCCCAAAATCACGACCAGAAAAGACCGATTTTGTTTATGCTTTATAAAAATCAGAGTACTTCATTTTATAAAAATGTTGCGGAATTTTTTCCCATAAAAACATGGTAAATACGTTATTAAAACATTTTCGAAGAAACGTATTTATTTCATTTTAAAACGTTTGGGATGTCATTGTTAATACAGAAACATAAGCATAAACAGAACTTACATTTGTTTACACTAGTGATCTACATCTCTTTAAATCTCTCAGTGTAAAGTGACTTCATATCAACACCTGTGATATAAATAAACTGAGTGGGTCAGGTTGGGAAACCTGGTGAGTACATAGGGTTTTCGACCCACAATAATATAAATATTATGTTAAACAATCAAACAATCCACCCAATTACCCATCCCCATTATCTTCTTTACTCTTAAGGATTTAACCTAAGAGTCATCTATCCTGCATTCGTTTATTCTGAAGTCCCTTACTTCCAGGGTTATAGGACTGGCACTAAATCCATAGCAGCCGATGTTCATTCGTAAAGCACTAATTCCATAGCTGCTATAGTCTACTCATCGGGTACTAAATCCATAGCTAACAGTGTTCATCTAATAGGTACTAAGTCCATAGCTACCAATTCCTAACAAGTATTAAATCCATAGCTACCAACGTCCAACTAATAGGTACTAAGTCCATAGCTACCAATTCCTAACAGGTACTAAATTCATAGCTACCAACGTCTAACAGGTACTAAGTCCATAGCTACCGGTGTTTGTCCAATAGGCACTAAGTCTATAGCTGCCAACGTATACTCTCATCATCTTATATCTCTCATCGTTCATCTACCCATGTCATACCCAACATATTCGTATAAAATACGTATACAGTTTAAATTATTTAAAACATGTATAAAACGTTCATCCGGCATAGACAGCAAGTATTCAGATAATATGTACACATAGCACGTAGTTTATGTAAAATACTTCATATCTATGTGTAAGATGAAAGGGACTATGCACTCACCTGAAAGGTGGTGACTTAGCACTCGGACAGCGCTTCGATACTCTCAAAACAATTTCCTTCGATATAACCTAGTATCAACACCACTAGGGTTTAGTCTAATGATAACCGCGACTAATTAATAGTCTAGCTATTATTATTATTATTATATAAGTGTTAAATAACACTCAATATAACTCATAATAATAGCCCAAATAATTATTTTAAAGACCTAATAACATTACTATATCGAAACATAAGCTACGCTAAAGATAGAGTAGGTACAGCTCACTTACAGCGGGTTTTCTCGAAAACCGGGCTTCGCTGGAGCAGCGTTCCTATGCCGAAAGGCTCTTTTCTCGGAGTCGTCGGGCGCTCCGGGGCTTCCGCCTCATGCTAGGGAGTTACCCTAGGCTTTGGGGGGTTAGGGAGGCTTAGAGAGAGAGTTTAGAGAGAGAAAGAAGAGGGTTGAGGGGTGAGGAAATGAGGGAACCCGACACCTCTATTTATAGGGTGAAATCCTGATGGACTCGCCGAGTCGGTTTACTGACTCGCCGAGTCAGTGCCACGTGTCATCACCTGATGGCTTTCCTTGGGGAGAAAGCCTTGGCCCATATTCAGCCACATCACCCTTTCTGCAGCAGCACCCTGATGACTTCTAAACCCCGTAACTTATGCATATGAGCTCCGTTTTTGACGTTATTTATATCCACGCGTAGGTAAAAACAAGATCTACAACTTTCGTTTAGACTCCGTCGGCTAATTCTCGACCGATCTCAAATTTAACAGTAGGAGGCGTTTAGACTGTTAAATGACCGCGAAGAATTCGTAACTCCTTCATACGGACTCCGTTTTCGTCCATATTTTTACTATTGAGTTTCTATTAATGAGATCTTCAACTCTCATTTAGGTCGCGTAAGCCAAAAACCGTTCAAACTAAAATTCGAGTTTCGGGTCGTGCACTGCTAAGCCGAATCTTAGAAAAATCATAACTTCCTCATACGAAGTCAGATTTGGGCGTTCTTTTTATCGACGCTCTTAGTTTAACATATTATACGACTTTCGTTTAGATTGATAAGGCTAAATCTCGCTCTATCGTAAATTCACTATTTACGCTTCCCGGTGCCGTGCCGGTTTTGCCGTAAAACTTCGACGGGCCATAACTTCTTCGTTATAACTCGAATTTCGGCGTTCTTTATATGTACAGAAACCTTGAGACATATTCTACAACTTGGTTAATATTATTTATTCTAAATAATCTTTTGTCGAAAAGTCGTTTTCGACACTTATTGCCTCAAAATTGACTAGCTCGGATCTGCGGGCGTTACAATTATATCCCCCTTAGGATGATTACGTCCCGGAATCATCAATGAAACAGGATAGTATAATGACTCCATACGTTAGCTCTTCATCCTAGGTAATAACTGTAACTTCTATGTTGCTTCGAACAAGTATCTAACTCTTGGACTCCTTGACTGCAGGCGGTGCTCGGTCTTGCACCTGCTCGTTAGACTTTCAATCATGACCTTCGTGTCACAAGCTCATTCTTTATCAGAGACACCTTCTTCTTCTTAGGATAAGTTAATTTGATTGCTACAATTGACCGATGTGTCATATTCTAATGGTCTATTATCGTATGTAACAATGCTTAGACTCAGGTCTCTTAGAGTCAAATTCCGGAATGGAATATGCCTTCCTTCATGGTCTAATGTGATATAATCACATTTTAACATGTAGCATTTCTAGCTACCAACTTCTTTAACAACGAGCGCGATACTTCTATTGATCGCTTTGATTTCAATCGTTTGGTTTAAGTCGGATGCTACATCAAACTTAGTTCTCTGAACCACGTAACCTACTCATCGTAGTTGGACTCAATGTGATATGACCACTAGGGTCAGGATAACAACAAATTTCTTAGTCATTACCAAAACAATGGTAACGACATACTTGAATAAAACGAAATCAATTACTAGCTTCTTGGTAACCTTGTGACTTTCCCTGATCCAAGCATGAGTCTTGTGCTTCCGGTAGTATATGCATCTACTACCTTTCACACCTACTCATACTCGTCCCAAGTATTGTCTTGCAGTTTTCCAAGTCACCATTCAAGAAAATCACATAACAGTTTAACACACCAGATAACAAAGCAAAGATTTTATTATTTCTTGAAACTATTACATATGTGTTCAAGTTCACCCTAGACTATGCCTCTAATAGGCTACATCATGTGGTTTTATCTATTTGGCTACCTCGTAACTCGATCTTCGTGTATAGATTCCTTATCCTTGGTTTCTCGCGTTGTTTTCCGCTTCGTCGAGGATCATGTGGAATGCCCTTGGCCTTGGTGGCGTTTCTGGTCTTGTTGCTTTATTTTTCCTCGGGCAGTCTCTGGACATGTGCCCCTTGCCTCCACATCTGTAGCATACTTTATCATTATGTGTGCAATCCTTGGAATAGTGACCAGTCCTTCCACATTTGTAACAAGTCACTTCTTCCTTGCACTTCCCACAATGCTTCTTCTTGCATTTATCACACCATCTCGCTTCACCTCCATCTCCTCCTCCAATCTTTGAGAATTTGCTTTCCTTGTTGGACCTTGAAGATCCTTCAAACTTCCGCTTCTCTCCCGCCTTATCTTTTTCTAGACCCTTTTCTCTTATCTGAGCCTCTACGTTCTTAGCTGCCCTAACAGCTATTTTCAAGGTAGTTGCCATTTTGACCATTGGGCCAAAGTCAGTGGGTAATCTGTTAGCAAACCTATCAATCTTGGAGAGTTCAGTAGGCACCAAGTAGGGGAATACCTTCATCCTCTCGGTGAATGCGGTGGCATACTCATCAACACTCATCTTCCATTTCTTCAGGTCCTGAAACTCGTTGTTTAGGTCTATCAGATCTATCTCCGAGCAGTACTGCATTTTCAATTGTTCCAAGAACTCCTCCCATGACATCCTTATGGCTTCTCCTCGTGGCATCGTATCTGCCAATAGCTTCCACCAGCTCAAGACTCCAGTTTTCAGCTGTCTTACTGCGAAGACAGTCTTCTGTTTCTCGTTATAGCTGCAGCTCTCAAACACCATCTCCATCTCAACCGGCTTTGGGCTTCCTAAGAGGCTTGGTGGTTTCGCACCAAAGAAATTCTTGTACATTCGCCCATCCTTGTCGTTTCTCCTCTTCGGGCCATCCCTTTGATCACCTTGAGTCCCCAATTGACTCACTTGGCGGCTGTAGATCCCTTCCTCAGATTGTTCGGGAATTGGATCGGTTGGCTCAACATGTATGGTAGGTTCATCCCTATTTTCGTGGAACATCTGTCTCATTTCTTCCCTTTATTCAGCTAGCATAGCCCGAATCATGGCTTGAACTCCAGCCATGGTGACTGGCTCAGGTGCAACTTCTTCTACAACAGGTATTTGCTGAACCACTGGGGGTTGGTTTCGGTTCCCATTTGCATTCACGTTTCCGCTACGGGTCCTTGCCATCTTGATCTATACACCGAATAAGGTGAATCTAGATCTTAATTTAGGATTGACGTCTTAAATCATCCTTATCACTCCGAAACGTTTATATGCTAGTTCTAATATCGTATTCGTACATTTAGAATCCTAAACACATAAAGTTTCCAGATCCGGTCGGCAACAGACCATAGATCCGATCAAACTATAGCATAACAAATCATTTAGCACATAAAAGCAATTTAGGCATCATTCCTAAAATAAGCTAGTGCTCACACCTCACAATCATCACTTAGCATTCTAAGTTTAAGTCTAGAAATAAATCCATATTCCTAGTTCGCTTAAACTAATGCTCTGATACCAACTGTGACATCCCCAAAATCACGGCCAGAAAAGACCGATTTTGTTTATGCTTTATAAAAATCAGAGTACTTCATTTTATAAAAATATTGCGGAATTTGTTCCTAGAAAAACATGGTAAATATGTTATTAAAACATTTTCGAAGAAACGTATTTATTTCATTTTAAAACGTTTGGGATGTCATCGTTAATACAGAAACATAAGCATAAACAGAACTTACATTTGTTTACACTAGTGATCTACATCTCTTTAAATCTCTCAGTGTAAAGTGACTTCATATCAACACCTGTGATATAAATAAACTGAGTGGGTCAGGTTGGGAAACCTGGTGAGTACATAGGGTTTTCGACCCACAATAATATAAATATTATGTTAAACAATCAAACAATCCACCCAATTACCCATCCCCATTATCTTTTTTACTCTTAAGGAGTTAACCTAAGAGTCATCTATCCTGCATTCGTTTATTCCGAAGTCCCTTACTTCCAGGGTTATAGGACTGGCACTAAATCCATAGCTGTCGATGTTCATTCGTAAAGCACTAATTCCATCGGGTACTAAATCCATAGCTACCAGTGTTCATCTAATAGGTACTAAGTCCATAGCTACCAATTCCTAACAGGTACTAAATCCATAGCTACCAGCGTCCAACTAATAGGTACTAAGTCCATAGCTACCAATTCCTAACAGGTACTAAATCCATAGCTACCAACGTCTAACAGGTACTAAGTCCATAGCTACTGGTGTTTGTCCAATAGGCACTAAGTCTATAGCTGCCAATGTATACTCTCATCATCTTATATCTCTCATCGTTCATCTACCCATGTCATACCCAACATATTCGTATAAAATACGTATACAGTTTAAATTATTTAAAACATGTATAAAACGTTCATCCGGCATAGACAGCAAGTATTCAGATAATATGTACACATAGCACGTAGTTTATATAAAATACTTCATATCTATGTGTAAGATGAAAGGGACTATGCACTCACCTTGTTAGGGCTTAGATGTTGTAATAGTCGAAGTGTCAGTTAGATTGTTACGAAGTTTATTTTGTCTTCGTAAGAAGGAGTCTTCGGATGTAATGTTATTTATACTAAGGCATTATAAAGAGTAGTCTTAATGTCTAGTCCTTAGTATTGTTATGCTTTTGTTCTCCTATAAATAGGGGTCTGTACTAAGTGATTAAAAAGAGCTTTTTACTTAGTCTTTACAGTTTATTCATTGTAATCTGTAAATTCAAAAGCATAATACGAGCTGAACAAATATTCTATTTACTCTCGTATTCATCGTTATTACTCTTCCTTAATTCATACTTGAATCTGTTTTAAACTCGATTACAAATCTCATCAATTGGTATCAGAGCAGGAATCCTTTCTGTGATTTGATTTTCATACGTTCAAAAAGATTTTTTGAATCTACTGTTTGATTCAAAAAGTTTCCGTTCTTTTTGAGTGTGAAAAATTCTTCTTGATCTAAATCTAGGATTCGATTCTGCGAACATATTTGTGAATCGAGTGTTCGTTGTGTGATTCTGATTTGAAATATACAATTTGATTTCAAAATTATTAAAGTTTTCGTATTCATCGTATCATCTTGAAGTTTTTGTCCGTACAACAATGGCGTCATTCAATCAGAATTCCATGACATGATTTTCTCATTTGCTTGGTTCATCCACAAAAATCCCGATGCATATTCCAGAATATTACGATCAGTGGGCAGATCGTATGCAAGATTACTTGAACGGATTGGATGAAGAATTATGGAAGTGCATTTCAGGAGAAATCAATCAACCTGCAACAGTTCAGCCAATCGGTGTGTCTTCAAGCAGTTCGGAAGTTGACAATCAATCCAATCGTTTAAAACAACTGGAGAAGAAACGCATGAGGGAATTAAGAGGTGCCTTGCCTCCTGTTGTGTACAATTATGTCAGAACATGTACAACAGCTAAAGAAATCTGGAACAATCTCAAAGATAAATTTCAAGGAAGTGAAAAGACGAAGATCACATCTGTGAAACAATGTCTGGTGGAACTCAAAGATTTCAAACAGAAAGAATCTGAATCCATTGAAGTATACTATGATCGGTTCAACGAGTTAATATATCGTTGTAATCGTTATGGTATTACAAGGTCATTAATGGAGTACAACTTGATATTTGTAATGGGACTTCCAAAGGAATGGAGGAGTGTGAGTATGATGGTGAAAAATCAACAAAGTTTGATACTTCGACTTTGAATGACTTGTACAATCAGTTGAAATCTCATGAAAATGAGGTTAATGAAATAGCTGAGGAAGCGATAGCAAGTCTTGGTGGACCATTGGCACTCGTTTCGAAGGTTTCAGAAAGAGAGAATGAAAAATCGAAGTCTGATGAAGAAGAAGGTTTTTTGATGAATTCTGATGATGAGGCTGTTGCATTTTACTCAAACAATCGAGTAAAGAAATTTTTTAAGAAACCTTTTAATCCAAAGAACAAGTCATCAGATTCGAAGGGTAGTTTTGAGAACGAAAATAGAGTGGATGAAAAGAAGAAAGAAGTGAAGACGGATTCGAAGAGTGAAATTGAGCAAATGAAGATGTTGAAAGGTGATACAGGGATTAATTGCCATTATTGCTATGGTGCAAATCACTTAGCAGTAGATTGCTTGTTGAGAAAGAAGGAGGAAAAGAAAAATAAAACAAAGGATGAAGCGTATTACACTGAGAAACTGGAGGAAGTAAAGTCGAAGGCAAATAATTTGTCGTTAGTGGCTCATGGAGAAACTGAATCGGATGGCACATATCAAATATGGTCCTCTGGTTCAGACGATGAAGAAATGAAGAATCCAACACACGGGGCCATGTATGCAAAAGCTGAAGAAGATTTAGATGAAGAAGAGAATTACGAAGTACGTGGACAGTGCTTCGTATCGAAGTCTACCGACAGGTCGCCCATGACTACCAAGGTACGTAAACTTCTTGAATCCTTTAATATTCCAATTTCTGCATATAATTATGAGTTAGTATCTTTTGATGAAACTGTTACTTACTTTGATTCAATTGGCGTGTCTGCTAGCAATGAAGCGAAAAAGTTAAATGATCAATTACTAGAGACAAGAAAGAAGTTAGAATCAAAAGTCACTAGGGTTGTTTATTTAGAATTGCAAGTGTTGAATATTATGGAGGATAGGGAGAGTTTAGCAAAGGAAATAAACTTGTTGTTAGCACAAAGAGATATTTTCTGTAATTCTGCGAAAAGATTGTATGGAAAATTAACTGAATTACATCATTCGAGTGAGATAAGTAAGGAACAACACAGAAAATTGCTACCATTTTTAGCATATGATAGAGCTAGGGTAGATAGTGTTTCATATGATTGTGAAAAAGAAATTTCTGATTTTAACAAAGTTCCAGATGATAGGTATAGATATGGAATTGCTAAAGTCGAAGATTATCTTGATGCTAATGATTTAGTAAAAATTGTAAATGAAACCTTAACTAAATCAGAACAACTTCGGATTTTGAAAAAGACTGAGAATTCTACATCTAATTGTCAAACTAATTTTGCTGATATTGAAGATAATTCTGATAATATTAATGAAATTAGTGATTTAGAGGATGTAGATTGTTCTCAATTGTCTGTAATAAATGTAGCAAATTCTTTTAAAGGGAAAGAAAAATGTGAGGAATTATTGGTAAAAATTGATACTGATGAACCCTCAACATCAAAAGTTTGTGATATGGAATTTGTGGAAATACATGATAGTCAAACCGATGATAGCGATAATGAGGAAGAAAACACAAATTCGAAGATAATTCAAAGTTCGGAAGAAATTGAAATTCCTCGAGTGGTAGTTGATCAAGTTTATATGGATACACAAGAGTTTGAGAAAATTCTTAGTGAAAAAGGTGCTCATTATCTTGAATCGAATACTGTCGTTTATCCAATCTTCAAATGCACTGATGATATTGTGTTCCCAAATCAAGTCTTCATAACAACAGGCAATGTTGAAAATATAAAGTCTAAATTCAAAAAGTTGGTTGAGGAAGACAATAAGCAAACTTCAAATGAAGGTTTCTTTTCGAATCAAAGCACAGTTGAAAACAAGCTCACAAAGAATTCATATATATTTCAACATCAAAAACCAAAAAGAATATGGGTTGAAAAGTCGAAAGTTGAAAAGAAGATAGTTAACACAACTACAAATGTTTTCACGAAGCAAGAAGGTGTTAAAACAGAGGTTAAAGCAGTCAACAAAGCAATAAAATTGAATTCAAAAGAGTTTAAAGCTCAAGTTGAAAAATTTTCAAAGGAAAATAATATTTCAAAACGTCAAGCAAGAAAAACAATTTTTTGGCAAACTATTGAGACATTAAATATGACATCAATAAATTTTTAGAGGAAAATCTAAGACTCAAAATTTTGAAAAGAAAAATGCTTCATTTTCAAATACTAAAACAAAAGTTTCAAATGAAACAAAAACAACACTTCCAAGAAAAAGTTTTCAGAAAAAGGTTGAAAAACCGATTTCAAAATCACAACTGAATACTTCTTATCATGAGTCTTATCTATCGAAACCAAAAGTGGATTATGTTCCAAGTTCAGCAAAATGTTATAATCTTCCGAAGAAGCAAGATGACAAAATCTCAAATGCGAAAGGTATAACTACTAAAAGAAATATTGATCATTGGTTGGAAGGAAAAGGAAAAATGTATCAATCAAGTAAGTTTTTGAAAGAACAGATACATGAGGCATATGAAAAGTATGTAAATCCTTCAACGAATGGTAGTTTGTCATCCAAAGAATCAAACATTTCAGTTAAAGTTTGGCAGCCGGTCACGAAAGCGAAAAGTGAAACATCACAAACTCAAAATGCGAAGGGTATAATCAGTGAAAATTTAAAAACAATAAAAACTCATATATCTGATCCTTTGAATGAAAATGTTAAATTTATTGACAGTTTCAAAACAAAAGTTTGTGATTGGGTTAATGGTTGTACTTTGCAATTGAAAAACAAACCTAATATGAATGGACCCAACAAGGCTTGGGTACCTAAATTTTTTCAATAATCGCAGGTACTTTGTGACGAGCAATATGATAACAAGTGGTATATTGATAGTGGTTGCTCACGTCACATGACTGGGAAGAAGGAAAACTTGCGTGATTTTCGAAGCTTAGAAAATGGAGGAGTGGTAAAGTTTGGCAATAAGCACAAATGCAAAGTCAAGGGTTATGGAAAGATAACGAATGGCAATTTCACTGTCAATCGAGTTGCATTTGTTGAAGGTTTACAACACAATTTGATAAGTTTTTCACAACTTGTTGTGGGTACTGGCAATCAAGTTATTTTTAATGAAGAAGGAAGTGTCATTTCGAATGTTGAGACAAAAGAAGTTTTACTCAAGTCGAAACGAAAAGGTGATATGTTTACATTGGATATAGTTCCAATTGTTGGCAAACCTACTTTGTGTTTACTTTCGAAGGCTGCTGCCGATACAAGCTGGTTATGGCACAGGAGGTTATCACATCTCAATTTTCGAAACATCAACAAACTTGTTGTACAAGATCTGGTAAGAGGTTTACCCATTCTTAAATATGATAATGACAATTTGTGTGCAGCATGTGAAGTAGGAAAACAACACAAACAAGGTCATCCAATCACAATAGATTCGAAGATTGTTGAACCCCTCGAACTCTTGCATATTGATTTATGTGGTCCTTCGACAGTTGCTACTCTTAACAAGAAAAGGTACATTCTAGTTATTGTGGATGATATTTCAAGGTTTACGTGGGTTTATTTTCTCAGGTTAAAATCCGAAGTTCCACAAATGATGATTGATTTTATCAAGAAAATGGAGATGTCGTTGAAGAAGTCAGTTCGAAAAATTAAAAGTGATCATGGAACTGAATTCAAAAATCATGTTTTTGATTCATTTCTGGTGGAGAAAGGCATTTCGCATAATTTTTCATCTCCTTATACACCACAACAAAATGGTGTAGTTGAGAGAAGAAAAAGATCATTATGCGAAGCTGCAAGAACAATGTTGGCATATTCGAATTTACCTCAATATTTTTGGGCCGAAGTTGTTTCGACTGCTTGCTTTACTCAGAATCGATCATTCATTCATAGACGGTTTAATGTTACTTCTTATGAAATCATCAATAATCGAAAACCTAATGTCAAATTTTTCCATGTTTTTGGATGCAGGTGTTTCATAATGAATCTGAAGGATAATCTTTCGAAGTTTCAAACAAAAGCTGATGAAGGAATTTTCTTGGGATATTCACACAATTTTGTTGCTTATAGAGTGTTAAATAAGCGAACTCGCAAAGTGGAAGAAACTTTTAATTTGACATTTGATGATCATTACATTAAAAAGTCTAATCATCAATTTGCAAATTATCCTATTTTTCAAAATTCTTCGAATGAAAATGATTCAATTGAAATGGATGATGCTAATTATGAATCGATTTTTGGTATTTCAGATCAAGCAATTGATGCAGAAAGAAATGAAACTGATAATCAAACATCAGAAAATTCGAAGCATGATAATGATTCAATTTTGTTTTCGAATCAAAACACAAATGAACAATCTGATGGTCCAGTGGAGGGAGAGCACTTGGATTCGAACAGTTGTGTTGAAGGGGAGCATTCTAGCGAAGGTGATAACATGTCAATCAATGTTAATGTTGAGGGGGAGCCAATTATTGAAGAAGAGCCAATCATCGAAGCGGAGCAAAACATCGAAACGGAGTCAATCATCGAGGGGGAGCCCATACTTGAGAAGGATCCAATTCTTGAAGCAGAACATTTTGATGATGCTGAGGATGCATGTTCCATAAATGGATCAGAAACAGATGTTATGTTCGAAGATGTACCTTCGGATTTTGATCCTGATTATCCACCATTGGATAAATGGACAAGAAATCATCCAAAAGAACAAATTCTTGGTGATCCACAAGCAGGAGTAATAACAAGGGCACAACTTCATGCAAGAAATGAGGTATTGAATAATCATCAAGAGTTATGCATGTTTAATGTTTTTATTTCCAAAATTGAACCAAAGACAGTTAACGCTGCAATGGAACACTCTGATTGGGTTGTTGCTATGCAAGCTGAATTGTCTGAATTCGAAAGAAACAAGGTTTGGAGATTAATTCTGAAACCTATTGATGTGTCAATTGTTGGACTCAAATGGATTTATAAAAACAAAAATGACAAAGATGGAAACATTATTCGAAATAAGGCTAGACTTGTTGTTAAAGGATATTCTCAACAAGAAGGAATTGATTACGAAGAAACATTTGCCCCTGTCGCAAGACTCGAGGCTGTTCGTATTTTCCTGGCTTATGCAGCTCATACAAATTTCGACGTTTATCAAATGGATGTAAAATGTGCATTCCTAAACGGCGAACTCGAAGAAACGGTATATGTTGAACAACCTCCAGGTTTTATAAATACTGAACATCCTGATCATGTTTATATTTTAGATAAAGTTGTGTATGGGTTAAAACAAGCACCAAGAGCATGGTATGCAACGTTAACATCATTTTTAAAACAATCTAAGTTTAAACAAGGATCAGTTGATCCCACTTTATTTCGAAAGAAAATTGGGAATCACCTGATGCTTGTTCAAATTTATGTTGATGACATAATTTTTGGCTCTACTGACCCAGCTTTATCCAAAGAATTCGAAGACTTGATGAAAAGCAAATTCGAAATGAGTATGATGGGTAAAATTAATAACTTTTTGGGTTTGAATATTCGTCAAAATAGGGAAGGCATCTTCATTAATCAGGAGAAATATACGAAGAATTTGTTAGAAAAGTTTGGCATGACGAATAGCACAAAGTTACGAGTACCAATGGCAACGGGCATAAAGCTAACTCCTTCGTTAGATAAATATGTTGTTGATCTCACTCTATATCGAAGCATGATTGGGTCTTTATTGTATTTAAATGCAAGTTGACCTGATATTATGTTTTCTGTTTGTAATTGTGCAAGGTATCAATCAAATCCACGTGAACCACATTTAACAGCGGTGAAGAATATTTTTCGATATTTGAAAGGCACTACTTCGTTAGGTTTGTGGTATCCTTCGAAAACAGGGTTCTTTGTACAAGCTTATTCGGATGCGGATCTTGGAGGATGCAGTCTTGATCGTAAAAGCACAACTGGTGGGTGTCAATTACTAGATGGAAAGTTGGTCAGTTGGCAATCGAAGAAGCAAACATGTGTTTCGATATCTACAGCTGAAGCTGAATATGTTGCTGCAGCTGCGTGTACATCACAAATAATTTGGATTCAAAGTCAATTACGAGATTATGCTATTAATATGAAAAAGATTCCTTTATATTGTGATTCACAAAGTGCAATAAGAATTTGTCATAATCCTATGCAGCATTCGAAGACTAAGCACATTGCTCTTAGATATCATTTCATCAAAGATCATGTCGAAGAAGGAAATATTGAAGTTCATTTTGTGAAAACAACGGAACAATTGGCAGATATTTTCACAAAGGCATTGGATGAAAAATCATTTCTTCGAATCTTGGACGGATTGGGTATGGTTGATGGAAATTCACTTACATGTGATAAAAGTGAAGGATGAGGAGTTCGGATGTTTTGGTGTACCGAAAGTTACTGTTCATGGTCAACGCTTCGAATGCTTCGCATTCGTAAGATTTATTTCTTGTTGAAGTACATAATAAGAGATTACTGTTCAAGTCAACAGTTCGAATGCTTCGTGTTTGTAACAACCCGTCATTTCAGGTCATTGAAAATCGAGTCTTGTAACCTCTTGGAAAAAGTAATTGGGATACCATCGAAAAATGAAGTATTCAAAAGCTCTGGTTGGAGTACGCTATGTAGTAGATATCGTCTTAAGATTTCCAAGCATATAAAGAACACTAAAATCTGAGTTATAACGAAAAAGTTATGACCATTCTAAGTTTTCCGACAAAAACCGGCAATACGAAGTTACGTAAAAACGCAAAGTTTCAATAAAATACTTTTTGACCTTAGGTGTCTAAATGAAAGTCATAGATATCGTTAAACTACAAAAGTACATAAAAAGAACGCCCAAATCCGACTTCGTAAATTGAATTTATAATTTTTTTTAAGTTCGGCTTAGCAGCAGGCAGCTAAAAACTCGAATCGGAGATCGAGCGACTTTTGGCCGGAATGACCTAAACGAGAATCGAAGGTCTCGACAATGGTAATTTAGCGATAAAACGTCTGGCAAAAACCGACGTCAGATAAAGAAGTTATGAATTTCTAAAGAAATTCCTTAAACACGGCCTTTTAAAAATAAATAATAAAAAAAATAATTTCGGAATTTACCGATGGAATCTAAACGAAAGTTGTAGATCTTAGTCTCACCTACGCGTGGATATAAAGAACATCGAAAATGGAGTTCGTATGAAGGAGATATGAATTTTTGAAGTTTAATAAATAATTAATATATATTTTTAATTTTAAACTCTTGGTAATATCCGAAGAGGAGTCAGCAGATGGAACCGAGGTACGCCCTGCGTACCCTCGTACGCCCCGCGTACTCAAATCAAGGGCCTCGGTTCGACCACATTGCCCCCTGTGCGAGCTATGCCCCGTCCCATCCGAGCTTCGGGGCAGTCGAGGACTCGGTCATGCATGACGCACGGGTACGCCCCGCGTACGCCCCGCGTACCGAGGCCTCTCAGCCCCTATAAAAGGGATGCGAGGGTTCCGGGAAAACTTGCTCATTTCCTCTCGTTTCTCTTGCGTTTTTCCTCGTTTTTCGTGCCCGTGCTAACCCGAAGCCCTGGTTATTTTGCCCAAGTCCCGAAGATCATTTTTACTCCCGAGATTCCCGAGAATCCCGAGAAAAATCCGTTTCCCGAGACGAAATTCTGCCCGGTTTCCATCTCGCTTTCTTCAAACCTTCAGGTGAGTTCACACCCCTACAAACACATTTTTTAAATACATTTTAAATGCTTTTTATACTCTTTTAAGGGGGGAATACAAGTAAACATACGGTTATTATCGTGTATTTCATAAAGTTTCACTGTACTCGTTTTTATCGAATGAATCACTTGTGATTCACCACTACTATGTGAAAACTCTTGTCACATTTTGCATGCACTAGATTTATACAAAGTATTTAGCAATTCCAAAGCATCCTTCGTTGCTAAACCATTTTAATACATTTTAAAAACTCATGATTTATGCATTGTCAAACATTGTGAAAAAGGATAAACTTTGCATACGAAACTACTACTTTAATACAGACTTAGTTGAGAATCCGTGAGACGTGTACATCTTCAAATAATACCTTTTTGCAAAAAGGTACCGCTTCAAGTCCTGTCTATAACCAGAGTCTCCCGTTCGGAGAACGTGTCAAATGTGTATAGATCTATACGGGAAGTCATGATCCCGCGCCCTGACTGTTAGCTACAGTCCGTCCTTTGGGGTGACAGTTTGTCATAACGCTACGACGCCTGAAGAACGTCGCTACAGGCATATTATGTTTAGTATGGTTATAAAACTCATCGGATATACAATTATTATAGTACTTCTGATTGATGAATGAGTAGTATTAAAACTATTCTTCATCTAACAAACTGAAATCTTCTAATAGGTTTTATTATATAAATCTATGCTCTAACTCCCTAAGGCATGTCTTTTGCTTTCGGTTTTTAGTCTGGGACATTAGGCTAACTATCACTTTAGGAAAATATGGGATTTTCCTGGTATACAAAACAAACAACTAATAGGAAAATAAGGGATTTTCTTGATTTAACTATCCATATTATTCAATACATATATTCTCATGCATTTCACACTTTTATAAGAAAATAAGGGATTTTCTTGGAAAACATACACTCAATTTGGAATGGCATACAAACTTTCTAAACTACTTATGAACTCACCAACTTAATTTTTGACACTTTCTCTTTGAAATAACTTGTATTCTCAGGGAACCGCTAAGCAGGTTTGGAAATCAACTTTTGGGGATTAACGCGCTGGCGTTAATTACTTCTTTTGAAAGATGTTTATGCTTTTATCTTTTGGGCATGTAATGAATACAATGATGTAAACATTTTAAAAACCTCTATATATGTATGGTGGTGTGTACTTTCCTTTCTATGAACTGTTATGATACTGAATATGACGTCCTCCGCCCCCGAACGTTTCCGTCGTTCTGGTTTGGGGGTGTGACAGTGTTCGTATGTTTTGAAGGTATTTCTAATTCAATTGTTCGCATTTAGTACACATCTTGTTTAAGGATAGAATTTTGGTTTGTTTAATTTTTCTTTCGAAAAACTTTAAAAATCCAAAAAGATTTTATTTTGTTATGTTCTTAATTTTGAAAAATTAAAAATCCAAAAAGATTTTAGTTTATTATGTTCTTAATTTTGAAAAATTAAAAATCCAAAAAGATTTTATTTTGTTAAGTTTTTTTTATTTTGAAAAATTCAAAAATCTCAAAAATATTTTTGTTTTCTTTGTTCTTTAACCTTTGTGTGATGAGAATTTAGTACAGGACTAAAATGCGAAGAGCTCATATTAGTATCTTTTATGGGAAGGTATGATTTCAATAAATTGTGTACTAGTTAGGATGTCCCTAGAAGCATGCTGCTGCATGTTGCCTCAAGCCTCATATGATTCTATGTGTGGGAAATGAAAGCCTTGCTGAAATTATCTCATGAAAATTTCTTCCCAACAAGGCTTGTATTCGCATAAGTCAACAAGAGCTACCTTACTCTTCTCACATGAGTTAAGAGTTTTCTGTTTTGTCCATTATAACAGAGGTACATTTCGATTCTTATCCAATCTTTTTATACCAAACAACTCTTTTTATCAAAATTTTTGAAAAGATTTGTCCTTGAGGTTTTTGATTAAACCAATCGAAACTTAGACAAATCACAAGTCTGTGTTTATGATCTAACATCATGAGTCCGTGATGGAGGTGAAACCCAAATATCATAACCCTTAAGGAATTGACGGGGAACTATGTTCCAGAACTTACGAAACATTTGTTTCAGTACCTTCTATACTCAAAATCATATTCATTTCTTTTGAGTGATCTTAATCAAACATTCGAAACCTACGATGTTTGTTCCCAACAAGATCCAGTATAAATTTTTTTTGTATGAATATGATTTCTGTGTGAGTATATTTCGAAAATCCAAGTTACTTTGAATATCTTTCGACACCAAGTTGTCAATGCCTACACTGGTCATACAACTAATTTTGCTAACAATTTATCACCTTATGTTAAGGTTGATATGTAACAAAATTTTCGAAGCCACCTATTTGCCTTTTAAAATAAAACCCTTCGAAACTTCTCTACAAGTTATCGATTGTAATTCACGGGAAACCAAACAAGCTGTTAATTATCTCTCTTGATAATTTTCGAAGAAATCTTTGCCTAGGATTAAAATGTTTTTGTGTCAAAATACATTTTTGACATCACAAGTTTCCAAAAAAAAATTATTTGTTTCTCATCTAAATGTTTTTTGGAACACAGCACACACGAAATCCTTGAGGTTTGAGTAAAACCAACTTAAACTGATGATTTCGAAACTCTGGCATATGACTTCTCTTTTTAAACCCCAAAAGTGAAAGAGTCTGCCCTCTATTCCGAAGGAATCCGACGGTTACAATTCTCTTGGGGAATATCAAACAGTCTTGTCTCTTAGTGACGTATGGTATACGATAAGCGTATAAGGCGTGCTGACAGTTACGTTTGTTACTTTTTGATGAGTAAAGTCTGTATTTCAAGGTGCCATATCAGCAAGCATTTAATGCATCCCGCTTCAAATTCAAAATTCTAGGGTTACATATAAAAAGGGAAATCAGGAGTCAATAACACTTTATGCGATCAAACATTCCGTCATACGAAATTCTCTTTGCAACTCATCTCTTCAAAAAGTCATCTTCTTCATACCTTTTCTGTTCTTATCTTCAACAATGGCGACTACATCATCACCAACCACAGACGAAGTTGTTAGCATTCCGATTCTGAAAATCCAGGGTTCAAACTACCAAGTGGAATCTGATTTGTCAAAATATCAGGAGGAACTCCAAATGCTAGTGGTTGCTTTATAGAATTCAGTCATGTCTAAAGCAATGTTTGATTCTTTTGTTGTTCCAATTTCTTAGTTATCAAAGGCGGGTTCCTCTGCATCATACAACAAGGAGACAAGTTGTGTGGAATTCACTATGGTGAATGATACGCGTATTAGGGTATCCAAGAGATTGTTTTACAAAATTTTGGGGATTCCAAATTCTGGTCCATATGATGAAGTGTCTTCTTCTCAAGTAGTGTTTATGTTTAACGAGAAGGGCCATCAACCTCCTTTGACGCGTATTAGTGACTTCAAGAAATCCGGATTACCTACGGTATGGAATTTTTTATTTGGAATTTTCCTTCGATGTCTTACTGGAAGAACCGTAGGTCTTGATAAAGGAAGGATGGAGGTATATGCAATGGTTGCTGGGTTATACTATGATTTGCAGGTTGATTACTCTGAATAGTTGTGGACAGAGTTCGTAAATAGCATTTCAAAGACGAGTGCGAAGCAGGGAATTTCTTGTGCTCGTTATTGGAGTCTAATAATACAGTATGTTTATCACAAGGAGAAAATCGAAGTTCCGGAATTCGAAGAAAAGGCGGTATTTCACATGTATAGTAGTCCGAAGGAAGTCAATGATGATCCGGCCATCTTTACATCAATAGCTCGCATTCCGGATGCGATGCTCAAGAAGGTGGATCCGACGAATGCAGTTTTGGTGTCATATTTGCAATCCATTGACACAACTGTCTTTACCGGGGTATTACATGAAGAAGAGAAGAAAAAGCCTAAGAAATCGAAGAAGGCAGATGGTGGGTCTTCGGAAAAAGTGGTGAAGGAAGAGAAGAAGAAGAAAATTCCAGTGGCTACAGCTGATAAAGTCGAAGAGGTTTCTCAAATTTTAACCTCAGTAGTTCATACACCAGTTATTGAAGCGTCTCCTTCGAAAGAAACAATTCCTTCGAAGACGGGTGTTTTTCGAAAAATCAAAATCAAACGAAAGTCTCAGCTTGTGAAGAAAACACAACTTTCTCATCAGGGGGTCACAGTTCGGGAAATTCCAGCTCCGGTGTCTCCATCATCTAAGAAACGAAGGGCTGAAGATCTTGCAAAGTTTTTGAAGAAAAATCAAAGAATCAAAGAAGTAGAGTAAGTTCCTGAGACACCAGAGATTGAAATTTCAAAAGAAGTAGATACTAGTCTGCCTGCTGGTATTTCGAAGCCTGATGATGCGAAGCCTCTTGCACCAACTTCTTTAACCCAGGTTACATCAACAATTGATTCTCCAACATTTCAATCGATTATGGATCAACCATTCACCACCATATTCTCAACTCAATCAACTGATCCACCTCATCCATCCTCACCTATTGATGAAACCATGGTTGATGATGAAACCGATAATGAAGGCTTTGGAGGAACGTTCGAAGCTCTTCATTTTGATCAAGCCGAAGAAGATTTCCCTAACCACATGTTGATGACCATGAAGCAGTTCAAGATTTTGAATTCGAAATTGAATTCTATCTTGCAATCCCAAGCAGATGTGGGCAGTGGTGGAGTTACAAGAATGGAAGTTGATTCCTTACTGAAGCTGATGGAAGAAAGGGTGATTTCGAAGGCATCAGGGTTAATTCGTGATTCGGAGAGTCGAGTTCTTGAGAAGGTTGATCAGAATGATATTTCTACAGAGAATCGAATCAATTCTCTGGGATCTGATTTTGTGACAGAGGTGATGGATCTAAAGATTGTTACGAAGGAGCGTCATGTGCTCTTCGTACAGGAAGTCAAGAAAGTACGAGAAGATGTCAACTTATAGATCAGAGAACTTCGTGAAGACATGCAGAAGGAAGTTCAGACTGCTCAGCAAGATTATGTTTTAGCAAATGAGAAAATTGACATTATTTGTGATGCTGTTGTCAAATGTGTCAAAATGTTTGAGCAGATAAATCCACAACTGATAAATATTTCTGCCAAAGAAGAACAAAGCTTTGGAGAATTGGTAAGGTTGCTGAAAGAATTACAAGACTTGTCTTCGAAGAGTGTTTCTTCGATTATTTCTCAAGAATTTCTGTCTCAAAAATTTTCTCAATTCGAAGCCATCTTACACAAGAATTTGGCTCCATTACTTCGTATATCGAGTCTTTTACCAAATGTTTCGGATGCCCCACCTGCTTTCACAGGGGTGCAAGGGGGAGAAAAGATTGATCATACAAAGGCTGGAGAACAAATGAAGACAACTGAAGATACGAAGGTAGTCGGAAAAGTATATCCTTCGAAAGTAGTAGTAAAGCCATCTGTTGTTTCAGCTGATCCAGTTATTTCGACTGTGATTACAACAGTTCCAATTTCAAAACCTACATCAAAAGGTATTGTAATTGAGAAACAAATTGATGTCTCTTCTTCAAAGAATATGGCTTCGTCAGACATTAAAGACAAGGGAAAAGGAGTTATGATTGAGAAGTCAAATAAAGAGAAGAAAGCTGAGGTGGCAGCTGAGGTTGATAGAATGAGACATGTTCAAAGTATAATGAGACAAAGAGCTTTAGATGGTTCGAATGTTGATAAGGGTGATCCTTCGAAAGTTTTCAACTACGAAACAATAGAATCCAGGGTGATTTTTGATCACATGTATTCTTTTGAAAAGGTTCTGAAAAAGAGCTATGTGGTCACGAACACAGACTTTGGTCAACTTGACTTTCCAGTCAATGAAATGATGTTCGTTATGCCACAGTTCAAAGCTGAAACAAAATCAATGGAAACCGAAGAGGGAAAGAAGATGAAGATAAGGTTTCATGCAGTATTGGCGAAGGCTCAAGAGGAAGTATGGTCTTCGGAGAAGATTAAGAAGGTGATATCTATAAAAAGGGATGTCATATTCGAAGGGAAGTTCGAAAATTTGAAGTACACTGTGGCAAGAACAAGTGGAAAGTTACAAGAATTCACAGTGGCAGACTTTCCTTTGATGAACACATATGATCTAATCAACATTGCCTTGATGCTAAAAGACAAATCATTTTCTTTTCTCCAAGACACAGAACCAGATGTTTTTAGTCTTGGGTGCAAGCACATTAAAATATTTTTGGAGAATTATTTTGAGTGCTTAGCTCAAACAGATGTCGAACTTGCTACTGTCAAAGGCTTCGACATAACTGCACCAATGGCACCAACGAAGAAACAAAATGAGTTGAACAAGTACGAAGATGGTGAAATTTGTTTAAAGCCATTAGGGATTGTTTTTGCCGGAAAACACAAAGCTGGAAGAGATAAAAGGTTCTTATTTCAAACTTGCGAAGTGGAGAGATACACCAACTCGCAATATACGAACTTAATTGTTCGTATGAACCATTGCAAGAAGAATTCGGAAGGAGATAAGAAAGAGATGAAGAAAGTTATCTCTTGGTACATGGAAATCCGAAGAGTGCTGATGTATGCAGTTCAATCACTGACGTCTTGAAGACTTCGACCTTGATTCCAAAGGGGGAGATTGTTAGGGCTTAAATGTTGTAATAGTCGAAGTGTCAGTTAGATTGTTACGAAGTTTATTTTGTCTTCGTAAGAAGGAGTCTTTGGATGTAATGTTATTTATACTAAGGCATTATAAAGAGTAGTCTTAATGTCTAGTCGTTAGTATTGTTATGCTTTTGTTCTCCTATAAATAGGGGTCTGTACTAAGTGATTAAAAAGAGCTTTTCACTCAGTCTTTACAGTTTATTCATTGTAATCTGTAAATTCAAAAGCATAATACGAGCTGAACAAATATTCTATTTACTCTCGTATTCATCGTTATTACTCTTCCTTAATTCGTACTTGAATCTATTTTAAACTCGATTACAAATCTCATCACACCTGAAAGGTGGTGACTTAGCACTCGGACAGTGCTTCGATACTCTCAAAACAATTTCCTTCGATATAACCTAGTATCAACACCACTAGGGTTTAGTCTAATGATAATCGCGGCTAATTAATAGTCTAGCTATTATTATTATTATATAAGCGTTAAATAACACTCAATATAACTCATAATAATAGCCCAAATAATTATTTTAAAGACCTAATAACATTACTATATCGAAACATAAGCTACGCTAAAGATAGGGTAGGTATAGCTCACTTACAGCGGGTTTTCTCGAAAAACGGACTTCGCTGGAGCAGCGTTCCTGAGCCAAAAGGCTCTTTTCTTGGAGACGTCGGGCGCTCCAGGGCTTCCGCCTCGTGCTAGGGAGTTACCCTAGGCTTTGGGGGGTTAGGGAGGCTTAGAGAGAGAGTTTAGAGAGAGAAAGAAGAGGGTTGAGGGGTGAGGAAATGAGGGAACCCGACACCTCTATTTATAGGGTGAAATCCTGATGGACTCGCCGAGTCGGTTTACTGACTCGCCAAGTCAGTGCCACGTGTCATCACCTGGTGGCTTTCCTTGGGGAGAAAGTCTTGGCCCATATTCAGCCACGTCACCCTTTCTACAGCAGCACCCTGCTGACTTCTAAACCCCGTAACTTTCGCATACGAGCTCCGTTTTGATGTTCTTTATATCCACGCGTATGTAAGAACAAGATCTACAACTTTCGTTTAGACTCCGTCGGCTAATTCTCGACCGATCTCAAATTTAACAGTAGGAGGCGTTTAGACTGTTAAATGACCGCGAAGAATTCGTAACTCCTTCATACAGACTCCATTTTCATCCATATTTTTACTATTGAGTTTCTATTAATGAGATCTTCAACTCTCATTTAGGTCGCGTAAGCCAAAAACCGCTCGAACTAAAATTCGAGTTTCGGGCCGTGCACTGCTAAGCCGAATCTTAGAAAAATCATAACTTCCTCATACGAAGTTAGATTTGGGCGTTCTTTTTATCGACGCTCTTAGTTTAACATATTCTACGACTTTCGTTTAGATTGCTAAGGCTAAATCTCGCTCTATCGTAAATTCACTATTTACGCTTCCCGGTGCCGTGCCGGTTTTGCCGTAAAACTTCGACGGGCCATAACTTCTTCGTTATAACTCGGATTTCGGCGTTCTTTATATGTACGAAAACCTTGAGAAATATTCTACAACTTGGTTAATATTATTTATTCTAAATAATCTTTTGTCGAAAAGTCGTTTTCGACACTTATTGCCTCAAAATTGACTAGCCCGGATCTGCGGGCGTTACACGAACCAAGGGAGGCCAAGATGAGACCAGGGAACTTGTAGTAGATGTGATCCCTCAAGAAGTATTAGTATCGCTAATAATTGTTATTTATGTATTGAAGAATGGTGGTACTTCGATCGAGGCCGATAGATGGCGGTTCAGGAGAGGGGTCAGGTTCGGGATCAGGTTCCGAGCCGGTAAATGAGGGACTACGCGAGTTCATCGCGTCAGAGATCACCAGGGGTATCCTTGAGTCGACCCCCAATATCTTCGGGTCGATCAAGGAAGGGATCATCGAGTTGATGGAGGATCGCCTCAGGGCGTTCAGGAGTGACATGGCATCTGGTCAGTCGGGATCTCGCACGCTGTCCTTTAAGGACTTCAGGGGCAGTGGTGCACCGGATTTCCACGAGGTGAAAGACCCCATTGCTTCCAGGCGATGGATTGCGGACATCGAGTCTGCACAGTTGACTAGCTTCTGCCCCGAGGGGTCGAAGGTGAGGTATGCAGCAGGGTGTTTACGAGACCGAGCTCGAGATTGGTGGGAGTCAGTGGGTGACTCGTTGGGAGCCTCATCTATCGAGGCTATGACCTGGTCGGACTTTGTGACCAGGTTCAGGGCAGAGTTTGCGCCGGCTGTCGAGCTTCAGCAGCTGGCCAGGGAGTTTTTGGACATGAGACAGACGACGGAGACTATGGCGTAGATCACCGCCAAGTTCCGGGAGAGGGCACTGTTGGTGCCCCAGTATGCGGGCGATGAGGACATGAGGAGGACCCACTATCATGACATGCTCCGGGCTGATATCCGGGAGCACGTTAGTTTTTCAGCTTGCCCCACCTTGGACTCCATGATTACCAGGGCGAGGGAGAGGGAGATAGATTTGGAGCATATCCGAAAACAGAAATCAAAGGAGGGACAGACAGTAGGGGCTTCAGGGAAGAAGCCCAAGGGATCAGATGGTAGGCCGAAAGGCCAGTCAGGACCGAGCCGCTGCAGGAAATGCGGCAGACCTCATGAGGGGGCATGTAGACTGGGATCGTCGAGCTGCTATAAGTGCATCAAGACGGGGCATTTTAGAAGGGATTGTACCGCCCCTACACCTGTGTTATAGACATCGGAGTTGTTGTGTTTCCACTGCAACCAGAGAGGCCACAAGAAGGCCAATTGTCCCCAGTTGACAGCTACAGCGTCAGTGAAGGCGCCAGCACCAGCGACCCTGCGGATTACTGATGGCCGGCAGGGCAAGGCAGAGGCTCCAGTGGTGAGGAGTCGGGCATTTCAGCTGACTACCGAGGAGGCACGCGCCGCACCTGATGTGGTGACGGGTATGATTCTTTCCCTCTATTTTATTTTTATGACGTTATGATATTGATATGTGCTCGGTATATATATATATATATATATATATATATATATATGTGTGTGTGTGTGTGTGTGTGTTAGGATCGTTCCATGTGAACGGTATCCCAGTTCAGGTGTTGTTCGACTCGGGTGCTACCCGATCGTTTGTTTCTCTTGCGCTTAGCAAGAAGTTCACTGAGTCTTCGGGCATGTTGGATTGCCCTTTGGAGGTAGAGATCGCTGACGAACGATCGGTGCGAGCGTCATCGGTGTTCAGGGATTGTGTTCTGAGGTTATTCGAGGAGTGCTTTTTGGTGGATTTGGTTCCCATTCCGTTGCGTGGGAACAAAGTGATTATAGGCATGGATTGGTTGAGCCCTAATGGGGCGGTGATTGATTGCGCACATCAGCTAGTGCGAGTCGGGACCCCAGGTGGGGGAAAGTTAGTGATTTATGGCGAGAGGCCGCAGTGTGGACCTACAGTGTGTTCAGCAACGAGGGCTAGATGCTACCTTCAGCAGGGATGCACAGGATATGTGCGTACGTTATGGATACCCGGGAGGCGGTTAAGGCGACAGTGAGAGAGGTTCCGGTGGTGCGAGATTTCGCAGATGTCTTCCCAGAGGAGCTTCCTGGGATACCTCCGGAGCGACAGGTGGAGTTCAGGATTGACCCCGTTCCTGGTGCGGCTCCGATAGCCAAGGCACCGTATCGATTGGCTCCTCCTGAGATGCAGGAGTTGTCTACGCAGCTGCAGGAGCTGCTAGACAAGGGATTCATTAGACCGAGCAGTTCACCCTGGGGAGCCCCGATTCTGTTCGTGAAAAAGAAGGACGGGTCGCATAGGATGTGTATAGATTACCGGGAGCTGAACAAGGTAACGGTGAAGAACCGTTACCCACTCCCGAGGATTGATGATCTCTTTGACCAGCTTCAGGGAGCATCTTGGTTCTCCAAGATTGATTTGTGTTCGGGTTATCATCAGATGAGGGTCAGGGATGAGGATACACAGAAGACCGCGTTTCGGACACGCTATGGCCATTATGAGTTCGTGGTGATGCCGTTTGGGCTCACCAATGCTCCTGCTGCGTTTATGGACCTCATGAACCGTGTGTGTAGACCGATGCTGGATCGGTCTATGATAGTTTTCATTGACGACATCTTGGTTTATTCCAAGACACAAGAGGAGCATGAGGAGCATCTGAGAGAGGTATTGGAGACCGTGAGGAGGGAGAGCTTGTATGCCAAGTTCTCCAAGTGTGAGTTTTGGGTGCACGAGGTGCAATTTCTCGGACACCTTGTCAACCAGAACGGGATTCTGGTCGATTCGACCAAGGTCGAGGCCGTGATGAGGTGGGAGGTTCCGAAGTCTCCATCTGAGATTCGGAGTTTCCTAGATTGGCAGGCTACTACCGGAGATTTATTCAGGATTTCTCCAAGATAGCCATACCCCTGACACAGCTGACGAAGAAATCCGTGGTCTTTCGGTGGGGACCCGAGCAGCAGGCTGCGTTTGAGACACTGAGACAGAGATTGTGCGAGGCGCCAATCTTAGCCCTGCCAGAGGGCATAGAGGATTTTGTGGTTTACTGTGACGTGTCCATTTCAGGGTTGGGCGCGGTACTGATGTAGAGGGGGCATGTCATTGCCTACGCTTCGAGGCAGCTCAAGCCTCACGAGGCGAACTACCCGACGCATGATTTGGAGTTGGGGGCAGTGGTTTTTGCCCTCAAGATTTGGCGGCATTACCTCTATGGGGTTCGATGTACCATCTACACGGACCACAAGAGTTTGAGGTATCTCATGGACCAGCCGAATCTGAACATGAGGCAGCGTCGGTGGTTGGACGTGGTGATGGATTATGATTGTGAGATCTTTTACCATCCACGGAAGGCCAATGTGGTGGCCGATGCGCTTAGCCGCAAGGCGGCGCCGATCAGGGATATTTGCATGAGGATGACCGTAGTGACTCCCTTGTTGGAGCAGATTCGGGAGGCTCAACAGGAGGCTATCAAGGAGGAGCATCGGAAGAGCGAGCGTGTGGTGGGTAAGCTTTCCTCCTTCGATTATGATAGCCGGGGATTATTGACACTACACCGTAGGGTGTGGGTGCCATATCACGGAGGCGTGCGCCATATCTGGATGGAGGAGGCGCATAAATCCCGATTCTCTATTCATCCAGGGGCGACGAAGATGTATAGGGATCTTCGTCTAGATTATTGGTGGCCCTGCATGAAGCAGGATGTGGCTTGGTACGTCGAGCGGTGCTTGACCTGCAGGAAGGTCAAGGCCGAACATCAGAGACCGCATGGCAAGATGCAGCCGTTGGACATCCCGTTGTGGAAATGGGAAGATATCACGATGGATTTTATCACGAAGCTTCCCAGGACCACGCGTGGAGTAGATTCGATTTGGGTCATCGTGGATCGATTGACCAAGAGTGCTCATTTTATTTCGATTCAGGAGAGCATATCGGCTGAGAAATTGGCCGACATCTATATTAGGGAGATTGTGGCGCGGCACGAGGTACCAGTATCGGTTATCTCGGACAGGGATGTGCATTTTACTTCCAGGTTTTGGAAGAGGTTTCATGACCAGTTGGGCACTCGTTTGCATTTTAGCATCGCCTTCCACCCGCAAACAAATGGTCAGAGCGAGCGGACCATCCAGACTCTGGAGGATATGTTGCGGGCGTGCGTGCTAGACTTCGGTGGTAGCTGGGATACTTATCTTCCCTTGGCTGAGTTCTCGTACAACAACAGCTACCACGCGAGTATCGACCGCCCTCCATTCGAGATGTTGTACGGACGGAGGTGCAGGACCCCGATATGCTGGGGAGAGGTTGGTCAGAGGGTCATGGGGAGCACCGAAGTGGTGCTCAAGACGACCGAGAGGATCCAGCAGGTTCGGAGCAGGCTTCAGACTGCTCAGAGTCGACAGAAAAGTTACGCCGACAAGCGTCGATCCGACTTGGAGTTCCAAGTCGGGGATATGGTTCTCCTGAAGGTGTCGCCTTGGAAAGGCGTCATTCGATTTAGGAAGCGGGGCAAGTTGGGCCCGAGATTCATCGGACCGTTCAGGGTTGTAGCCCGGGTGGGCAAGGTGGCATATAGGCTGGATCTGCCAGTCGAGCTCAGCCAGATCCACAACACTTTCCATGTTTCTCAGGTGCGGAAGTGCCTAGTGGACGATTCGGCAGTAGTGCCGATAGAGGATATACAGATTGATGACAGCCTGAATTACATTGAGCGCCCAGTCGCAATCCTCGACAGGAAGTCGAAGGATTTGAGGAACAAGCGAGTGGAACTCGTGAAGGTGCAATGGCAGCACCGGAAGGGATCGGAGTGGACTTAGGAGCCGGTGGAAGAGATGATGGAGCATTACCCCGAGCTGTTTCAGGATCGAGCACCAGACTTCGAGGACGAAGTCTAAAATAAGTAGGGGAGATTTGTAGCACCTGGTTCTTGCTTTGGAGTGAGAAGGAGAGGAAATCAAGAAGAAGAAGAGGAGGTCAAGCACCTTTGAGCAATCTCAGAGTGTTCACTAAGGTATGGCTCGTTTCCCCCATGTTTTCATACTTATGGCTCCATTAAAGCCCTTTGTGATCCGTTTCCAAGCTTATGTATGCTTGTGGACTCGTAATAAGCTGGGTAACTTCTAGATCTAGGTGAGATCGAGCTCCAGGAGCTTGGATCTACTGCCTTTATGGACCCATGTTGCATGTACTCCCTAGATCTACCCTTTTTGGTGCATTTTGAGCCCTAAAACCCTCATTAGTGAGTATCTACACGTAAAGTTGGAAACTTTACGTGTTATTCATGCTCTAGGAACCCAGATCTGTGGATAGCATAAGCTGGATTCAAGCAAAATCGACCATATAGAGACTGCATGGTAATGACTCGGTGAGTCGTTCATCTGACTCGACGAGTCTGCTCGCGAGTCTCCAAGTTTGTCCCCTTTTCGTTGTGTCGAGTAGAGTAGTGAGTCACGGGGTGTGACTCAGTGAGTTGGAAGCCGAACTCATCCATGAAGGAACTCGGCGAGTCATTGCCCTAACTCGGCGAGTTCAAGGCAATCTCCTTAGATCAAGATCAGAATCGGCGAGTTGTTCATACAACTCAGCGAGTCACAGCATAAGTGTTCATCGGATGAAGATGAACTCGGCGAGTTGTTCATACAACTCGGCGAGTAGGATGAAGGACTTGAACATCAGTTTGGAAGGAGAATTCGTCGAGTCAACGCCTAACTCGACGAGTAGAGACGGGATCCAAGTCAGTCGATTGGACAGGGACTCGGCGAGTTGGCGAGCCAACTCGGCGAGTCGGGTCAACTGAAAGTTGACTCTGACTTTGACTTAGGGCATGATCAGGAGTAAAATGGTCATTTTACCCAAAGGACAGTTAGCAGTGTTTGATTGAGTATGTTGTGGGAATTACAGCCGGAGGATTTCGGGAGCAGCAGCAGCAGCAGTAGACTGTCAGTCCCCGATCAAATCAGCAGCTGCTTCGAGGTGAGTTACCTTCCAGTAGCGGTGGGTCTACGGCCACAATGTCGGCCTACCAATAGGAGTCGTATGTTAGATGATTGTCTTTGTGATATCATCTAGGTTTGCTACTACCTGATATGTTATATGCTAGCATGATATGTTATATGTGATAGAAGTAGAGATCGGTTGTTAGGACCGAAGGGTAGTTCAGACACCCCAGAAATGTCTGACAGTATGTGATGATATGTTTGCATGCTGGCTTGTTATGTTATATGCGATAGAGGTAGTAGGAGGGGACTAGTCCTCGAGTTCGACTGTTAGGACCGAAGGGTAGCCCAGACACCCCATATATGTCTGATAATATGTTATGTATGATATATGTGTAAGTAGCAGTAGGGGTGAAACAGTCCCCGAGGATCGGTTGTCACGACCGACGGGTAGTCAGCACCCCAGAATAGCTTGACACGGGTAGTCAGCACCCCAGAACGGCTTGACACGGGTAGGACGGCACCCCAGAATGGCCGCACGGGTAGTCGGCACCCCAGAATGGTCGTGCCGGGTAGTCAGGCACCCCAGAATAGCCTGGCAGTATGTATGATATGTGTTGTATGGTATGTGGTACGATGGGGGAACTCACTAAGCTTTGTGCTTACAGTTTACAGTTTTGGTTTCAGGTACCTCTTCATCAAAGGGGAAGGAGCTGGCGCGGTAGCGGCACATCATGCACACACACTGGTTTCCGCATTTACAAGATTTCTCTGGGATTTATACTCTGATATTTCGATTGGTTGTATGATTTGGCTTTTAGACATGGTTTACGTTGTGATGTGGTTTGATCAAACAATGTTTTTAATTATTAATTTTTTCTAAAGTAATGTTTTAAAAACAAAATTTATGGACGGGAAATTGGGTCGTTACAGTAAGGGTCTAGGTTAGTTTCTAAGGCTTGTAAGGAAATAGGGCACACTTTGGCACCATTTTTAGGGTTTACGGTCCAAGAACATCTTGGACCGTAAACACCTTTGATCTTGAATTTCTTGGGTGTTTTCTTGATGTTTAGAAGTGTAACAAGTCTTATAATACTCTTGGATAGAAGTACTTACTAGGTAGAAGCTTGAAAAGGTGCTAAAAGTCCAAGAACACTAGTATGTGTTCTTAGGGATTTTGAAGATCTAGACATTTTGGAATGATTTCATGGATGGAAGTGTGTTAGATCACTAGATTAAGGTAGATATCAACTTATTAGGGCTAGAAACACTTACAAGTTGAAGATCAAGAAGGAAAATTCAGATGCTACTTGAGAGGATTTGAGTTTGGATCTTGAGTTTGTGAAAAAAAGTGATAAAATAACTAAGTCTCACTTATATAGCCATTAGGGTTTACGGTCCAAATACCATTTGGGCCGTAAACTCCAAACTCTGAGAGTTTTTAGAAGTTTGTTGATGTACAATAAACCCTAGGGCATCCTATCTCCTTTTAACTTCTGAAGCACTAACTTTAAAACATTCTAACTTATTCCAAAAAGCTTGAAAGTTAGCAGAAATTGTTCTGACTTCTATTGAATTGAATGGTTGTATAGAATAAAAATTTCGGGTTGTCACAGATACTTGTATGCATGTTAGTAGTGGAGTGTGGTCGGGGCCCGAATCTGCTAGACAATGTAGTGTGGGCGGGTCTTGAATCTCCTAGACAACAGAGTGTGGGCAGGGCCTGAATCTCCTATACAGCGAAGTGTAGGCGGGGATCGAATCTCCAACACAGCAGAGTGCGGGTGGGGCCTGAATCTCCACGAGAGTGGGTGGGGCTGGTCTTTCTTGGTTGCATGATATTTGTATGGTATGTGTTAGTTTGGGGAACTCACTAAGCTTCGTGCTTATAGTTTTCAGTTTTGGTTTCAAGTACTTCCACTAGCAAGGGGAAGGGCTCGGGATGATCGCATGGCACACATCACAGTTTCATCCTAAGATGTTTAGACTTTGATATTTTTCTCATATGATTTTGATAATAGTATTTGACATGATGTCTTGAGATACATGGTACTTGATTTTCTTTATGATTATGGATGATTTTTGGTTTTATATTAAGTTTCAAAATGAAATTTTTGGACCGTATTTTTTGGATGTTTCGACAAGTTTGAGACTTGCTTACCAGAAAATGATGAGGAAAAAATGAAGTCTTTGGATCTACTATCTTCTTCTTGAATCCCTAAGCTTCTCCTTCCTTCACAAGCTTCAAAACACACAAAGTTTCACTCAAAAATGGCTCACAAGCTCACAAATGCATTAGGATTTCTGAATCTAGGGTTTGGGACTTGGACGCTGGAAATGAGGCCAACAAGTGGGGTTTAAGATGCTTAAATAGGGTGCAAAACCCCGAAATTAGGGTTTCATTCTAGCAGCGCTACTCGTCGAGTTGGGGCTCTCAACTCGTCGAGTAGATTGCTTAAAACCCGTGTCCCATTTAATTCTCTACTCATCGAGTTTGGGGCTACCAACTCGTCAAGTTGCTTTATAAAAATGACTAAATTATTATTTAAATGTGTGCCAGGAACCAGGTGTTATAATGATGCTTAAAAATTGGTAGAGGTTATAGCCTATTCATCAGGAAATCATGAATGATCATGCATGCTACCCTAACATTCAAGCAAGATACCTCTTCAATTGGGGTTAACCTGGTTGGTAGAGGTTATTTCCTCTTAGAGTAGAAGCCCAAGGTTTGAGATTGGGCAAAAGTTAGAGTTATTAACATTCTAACTACCCGATCTACGTTAAAAGAAAAAAGATTTCTTCAGCAATTTTTTTTCCAAAACGAAACTAATCACCGCCCATAAATTATTTGTCAAAAAAACTTTTCGCTACAATGAATATTCAATGAAAATAATTAATTAACATATGAAACACTCTATAACAATCACAGATAGAAACTATCCTCCGCTTTACCACATTTTTATCCTAAAACAGTCTACAGAAAGAGCACTAATCAAAGAAAGAAATAATTTGTCGCCGCCGTATCGCGCAAGTATCCTACTAGTATGTGTGTGTGTGTATATATATATATATATATATATATATATATATAATAGAAAAAAAACTCATGATAATTTCAACAAAATAGCTTTTTCCCTCAAATAACCATCAATTTGTGTGATCTCCATAAAAAAAAATAAGGAGAATTTTATCTATATCACTATAAACTTTCATAATTACATAGATATCCTTGTTAAATTTAAAATTACATATATATATATATATATATATATATATATATATATATCCTTATAAAGTATATAAACTCATATATATATATATATATATATAATATTAAAAAAGTAAAGACACAATGTCTGGTGGGGTCAGACAGATTGTACTGGAGGAGGCTCATAAATCTCGTTTCTCCATTCAACCAGGGGCCACCAAGATGTACCGAGATCTGAGTTTGAGTTGCTGATGGTCATGCATGAAGCAAGAGATCGCTTGGTACGTCAAGAGGTGCTTGACCTACATGATAGTCAAGGCCGAGCATCAGAGGTTGCATGACAAGCTTAAGCCTATGGAGATTCCCATGTGGAAATGGGAGCAAATCACAATGGAGTTTATTACGAAGTTGTCGAGGACGACGATGGGTTATGATGTGATATGGATCATCGTGGATCGATTGACCAACAACACCCATTTTTTGGCTATTCGGGAGAATTCGTCGGCCGAGAAGTTAGCCGATGTGTATCTCCGTGAGATCGTTGCTTGCCATAGGGTGCCATTCTCTATTGTGTCAAACTGTGATGTTCGATTCACCTCCCGTTTCTAGCAGAAGTTTCATGAGGAACTGGGAACGAAACTGCATTTTAGCACAACTTACCATCCATAGACAGACGACCAGAGTGAGTCGACCATTCAGACCCTCAAGGATATGTTGATGTCTTGTGTCATTGACTTTGGTGGGAGCTGGGATTCCCACCTACCCCTTGCATATTTCTCCTACTACAACAACTTTCATTCCAGTATTGGTGCTCCACCTTTTGAGCTGTTATATGGATGGAGATGTCATACCCAAGTTTGTTGGGGCGAGGTTGGCCACAGGGTCATGGGTCGGACTGAGGTGGTTCTGTAGAGCATAGAGAAGATTCAACAGATCAGACAGCGATTGTAGACTTCTCAAAGTCGGTAGAAAAGTTATGCCGACTGGCGTCGATTTGAGTTGGAGTTTTAGGTCGTTGATATGGTATTGCTGAAGGTCTCACCCTAGAAGGGTGTGATCGGCTTTAGACAGAGGGGAAAGTTGGGTCCCCGATTTATTGGACCGTTTCGGATTATTGCCAGAGTTCGCAAGGTGGCGTATAGACTGGATCTTCCAGAGGAGCTCAGTCAGATTCACAACACTTTTCACGTCTTAAAATTGTGAAAGTGCATACTGGATGAGGATGCAGTGGTATCATTGGATGATATTCAGGTCGATGATCACCTGAATTATGTGGAGAGGCCAGTGACCATTCTAGAGAGGACGGTGGAGGTACCTTTGGTAAAGGTACAATGCGAGCATAGGGGGAAGGTGAGGGGGTGAGATGGGGTTTGGGGTGAGTATGGGGGGAGGTAGGGTGTAGGGGTTGACTTTTATTAAATATTATTTCTTTAATAAAGATGTCATCACTATATAAGACAAAGGGCGTTTCTTTTATTTTTTTTATAAAAGAATGGATAACTTTTATAAAAGTTGGTGATTTTTATAAAAAGTACGGTAAAAATGATGTATATTTACTTAATTTGAATCATTTAAATCAAATTATTATAAAAATTTCTAACATAAAAATAATAACACTTTACATAAGAGTTAGGACAATTCTTAATTCTTTTCGTTAACGTTTGAGTGTTTAAACCGGGTATAAAAGTTGTCGCATTTGGTGACGAATTCACCAAAAATTTGTATATGTAACATTTGTTATGAATTTGTCATGTAGTATAAGGTTTATGAACTCCACTACATTGTGTTATGAATATTATTTATATCCAATTAATATATAATTGAATTATCGAATTTTTACGTTACTAACCCTAATTAGGGTTTATATTCAATAACTGACAACAAGAGAGGTACTTTGTATTATAACCTGTCAATAGTACATTCATCAGTGAATATCACATTTCTCCTAAAATTCTAATATGAGTTGAATTGACTTGGTTGACTTTTGTTGATTTTGTTTGACCAAAATTGACGGTTGTCACACCATAAAGCACAAAAAATTGACCCCATGATAATTGGTACCACAAAACACAAAAAATGACCAAAAAAACAAATGAGACATTATATTGAACAATTAGAATGCACATCAAATGGTACCCAAAGTACAAAAGCATCAATTATGTATTGCCAAATTCATAATTATACATAAACATAAATTAATAATTTTATGAACATAGATACACATTATTCTATTTGCAATATCTATCAGTACAAAATTTCCACATCAATAGTTAAACCGTTGGCGAGAATTCAATAAAAAAAAAAAACTCGCATGTGTTGATGACAAGAATGCAAGAAAAAGAAACATATTTCGGTTGCTTATTTACTTCATTGAGATCTGATTATTCGGGAGTGTGATTGTTGTAGTGTTTCGTACAATTTATGATTAGATGATATGTGAAGGACAAAGGATACACTTGACGCTTCGATTGTGCTTCCGGCTTCCTTAAGAATCGAGAAAATCAAGAATCACTTCAAATACTTGGTGCCCTAATTTACTTTACCATTTAGATTAGCTTCCCAAAATACAAAATACCTATAATAAGTAACCTTTTGAAAAATATGAAAAAGAGACCTAAAGAATTTGGAAGACATGAGTCATTGTGTAACTTGCCCCTTATTGGGTTGACCCCGACTATCTTAAACCCCAAAGTTCCCATCAAGGATTGGTACCAAATGTTATACAAGAATTCGTCTAATGTGGATACCATTAGAGGAGATGAAAATGGGTCCCTTTTATCTATGGATTAATCAATCCTACATCAAAACACCTTTACCTTACCTTAGATGTATAATCCTAAATGATCGTTAATTATTTGACTATTTGATTTTAAATTATCTGAAAACGGTTCAAGGTTTATGATTTTATTCCGATGTTTTAATTTATATATATTTATTAGTCACAGTAACATAGATACATAAATTGATACAACATAAATTCTCAGATAAACCTAAATATGTCGAGATTAATGAACCTAAAACTAAAAATACTTACAATAAAAATGACTAATAATGGTAAAACAATACTAAGTTGAAAGTTGATTGATCTACCTCTTATATTGCATAGATATCAAAGGAGAGGAAAGCTAAAGATTGACAATTAGGGAGGTTTATAACAAAATGACCAAACATCAAGGGAGGCAACTAAACTTTTTCACTTGCCAGACCATGAAAGACCGAGTGTGCCTCCGGGTCTCAATAAAGGCCTAAGAAGACCGAGTGACATGAAACCATGGTTTATTTCCAAAAAGAACCATGAACACCGATTTGAAAAACCAAGATCCGAAGCAAGGTACTGCTCCCATTGATAACAATCTCACAACCCTTGATTCAAGATTCAATCAAACTCTCCGTAATGTACAAGGGTATGCTCGTGTACCCATATTCCAACTCTGTAAATCGGCATCGTTTCTGACTTATTTCAGCAAATCGTTAGGGTATTAACGCCGGTGTTGTTAAATTTCTCATACTTGAAACGAATGACTATAGTTCTTTGATCAGTTGTAGAAATTAGTAATTTATGATCTGCTGCTTCAATTTTGAAATAGATGTTCGTACTTGATTTCATACCGGAGTGAGAATTTGCACGATTATTTATAGAATTCTTGGAATTAGGGTTTCCCTGGTTAATGTTTGTATTCGCGATATGAATCTTGTTGTCTCTAGTACTGAAAGAAAAAAAAGAACCAATTCTATGTTACTCTTGATCCTAGTTCGTTTACCTTGATGTGCAACTTAATTGGGATTTATTATTATCTAAAGTTGATTGTATGATTTTCTTGTACAATGTGTATTTAGGATTTCTTTCAACATAGAACAAGAAGATTAGCAACAACAAAAATGGACCTAAACTAAACAAAATGACCTCAACCCAACATTTAGGGTTAAATGCAAGAAAATAGCAAATCACTGTTGCCTATTTGTCTATTACATCATTCTACTTTCATTTTTTCTTTCCTAATACAACATGACACTTCAAAAATTCTACTCAATTATAGCATTGCCATTGAAATATAAGGCAATTTTCACTTCTATAATTGGGTAGATATTTCAAAGTATAATGTCATAATAACCAAATAATTTAAAGTACAATGCTCTAATTGAGTAGATCTTTCAAAGTATAATGTCATAAATAACAAACAAAAGATTAAAGTGCAATATAATTTAGTAGATCTTTCAGTTTTTTGCTTATTATGTATAAATGAAAGCGCACATTGGTGTTTCTTGCATTTAACCTTGTATAAAAATTAATAATTTATGAAATATGATTCTTGATTTCTTGTTTTTTTATCTAAGGTTCATAAAGGGTCGCAGCTTCCCTGGTAAAATCTTGATAACAAGATCGGATCCTGCTGATTTTACAATTCTACCCTCACCTCGTGTTGATAGCAGTCCCTCTGAGAATATTACAGGCTCAAGCAAACACAATGATGATACAAATGAGGTGAATTTGATAATAAATTCAATTTTAACTCATAGAATAATAGATATATATTTTTTTTAACCTTTTCTTTTTGTAGGATCAAGTTCATAGAAGTAAACCAGATGCAAACGAGTTAAAATCAACAATATCAAATTCTGAGAATACATCTAAAGAGACTCCAAGGGTTACAATGAGCACAAGAGCCACAGACACTGCTAGGATAATGAAGTTCACAAAAGAGTTGGGGGGCGTAAATGTCATTTTAGGTATTCCACATATTATAGAAAGTATTTTCTTCAAATTGTTAAACTTTTGTATGATTTTAGGACTATTGAGGGGTCAAATATTCCAACAAAATTTGAGGGTTTTATTTTTTTGGGGATTCGAATCTTATAAAGACGAAGGAATGATTAGTGTTTTCATTGAAGAAACTGGAGGGCAAAATAGTCATTTTACACGACCTTTTTTGCCCCTATTTCATATACATCAATATAGCACAGACAAAGTTGATTCATTTACATGCATGTGCGATGATTTCCACTCGTACATTACATTAATGAAATTCCCTTTTTCTTAGTTTTAATTTTATAATCTAGTTGTTTATATTTTTGTGTATAATATCTAAAAATAATATTTGTCAACTATGATTTTGTAGACAAATTGCGTGAATTAGCATGGAGTGGTGTGCCACATTATCTACGCCCTAAAGTTTGGAGGCTTCTTTTGGTAATCTTAAATTTCTCACTTTAATCTAATTAATTATTGAGAAAAATGTAAAAAGAAAAAAAAATGATCATCAAGATAAACGTAAAATGGAGACACGATATAATACGATTCATATCATAATCTGTTAAGCTATATATGAGTGTTACTTTTTGACTTTAATATAGAAAGTCAAGGAAATGAAGTCCACCATTTTACGAATTTGCCCTTGTATTGTATTTTGTCAAATATTATTAAATAAAATTATGTTTGTGATGAATTTAAAACAGGGATATGCACCCCCTAATTCAGATAGAAGGGAGGGAGTTGTAGGAAGAAAACGTGCAGAGTATTTTGATTGTGTTGCGCAATTTTATGATGTTTCAGATAATGAACGTACAGATGAAGAGATTAATATGCTTAGACAGGTATGCTAAGAAATAGCAATCTACTTTCATTTATTTTTTCTTATTAGAATATTATACTTTAAATAATCTACTCGATTACAACAGTAAAATTTTCTATAATTAGATAGAACTAGTAAGTTACTACGAAAATGTAGGGAGCAAACCTGCAAATATACGAAAGTCCTGTGGCCAAAGTGTGAAACCAAAAAAGTGTAGGGACGAAAACAAAACATGGCAATATATTGCGGGGGGACGGGATGCGAATCTGCGAATTTTCTATTAGGTAGGGACTATTTTTGTAAAAGAAAAATGCACAAGGACCATTTTTTGTAAATTACGGGGATAATTTTTGTAATTTATTTTCTACATAGGGGCCAAACCTGCCAACATACGAAAATGACTGGTTCTGTAAAGAAAACTTCACAGGGACGTTTTCTGTAAATTACGAAATTGTAGCTAGGGACTAAATCTGCCAATATCCAAAACCTTTGTGCCAAAAATCTGAAATGCAAAAGTGCTTAGGGACTAAATTTGGTAAAATATTCAAAACTTTGTGGCTAAAATCTGAAATACAAAAGTGCTCAGGGACTAAATCTGCCAATATCCAAAACCTTCATGGCAAAAATCTGAAATGCAAAAGTGCTTAGGGACTAAATTTGGTAAAATATTAAAAACTTTGTGGCTTAAAATATGAAATACAAAAGTGCTCAGGGACTAAATCTGCCAATATCCAAAACCTTTGTGGCAAAAATCTGAAATGGAAAACTTTAATGTTCATTTCAAGTTTCAAATTAGACATAATTAATAATAATAATAATAATTTTCGATGTACAATGCTGTAATAGGGACAAATGAAAGAAGAATGTTATAATCCTTTAAGTCCTTACTTTTTTTTCTAAATTTGTTCTCATCTATTTTTTTTCCATGTGTCTTTATTTTCTCAAATATTTAATTAATTATTTATGTAGATTGCTGTTGATTGTCCTAGAACTGTGCCTGATGTTACTTTCTTCCAACAACCTGAAGTCCAAAAATCCTTGGAGAGGATACTCTACACATGGTTAGAATTTCTTTCTTATAATCATTTAAAAAAAAAAGAACATAGTTATTTATTTCTCAATACTAATTCTTTTCAACTTAATGGACTTAATGTGGTAAGCTTATATATGTGTTTTCTTTATTGAAATTGAAATATATTTTTTGTTTTAAGATTATTTATTTATATGGTTTCAGGGCAATTCGGCATCCAGCAAGTGGATATGTGCAGGGAATAAATGATCTTGCTACACCTTTTTTGGTAGTTTTTTTGTCAGAACATTTAGAAGGAAGTGTTGATAATTGGAGAATTTCTGATTTAGATCAAGAAACAATCTCTAATATTGAAGCTGATTGTTATTGGTGTCTTTCAAAATTACTTGATGGCATGCAAGATCATTATACATTTGCTCAACCTGGAATCCAACGCCTTGTTTTTAAGCTCAAAGATTTGGTCACTCGAATCGATGGTATGCACTTTAAAACATTGCTCATTTTTTTATTAATAAATAATAAATAACAAGTTATTTTGTTTCGAGCTTTTAGAACCTATCGCAAGGCATATGGAAGCGCAAGGGCTTGATTTTCTACAGTTTTCTTTCCGTTGGTTTAATTGTCTCTTGATACGAGAGGTATATATGTTAATACTTGTTATTTTATTTTATTTTTTTCTTTTTATACTTTGATGTGTTATGTTTTACAATGCAATGTCTTATGTCTTAATTAATATATAGATTCCTTTCCACCTTGTGAACCGTTTATGGGACACATATCTTGCTGAAGGTGATGCATTGCCCGACTTCCTTATCTATATATTTGCCAGTTTTCTTTTGACGGTAAGCATTTTTATATTTATTCTCTAATAATCATTTCATATTTCTAATCTCACTTCCTATTTGGCTTTTGTACTGTGGTTGACATTATTCTACATCAGAATAATGTCACCGGTACATAAGTTGCAACTTTTTGTCTCGTTTTTTAGACGAGACAAAAAGTTGCAGGTCTGTCCCATGGACATGGACAGACCTCACAACCCACTACATGAAAAACACACTACAGTCTGTCTATTCATGTCATGGGTTGAAATTGATGTCAAATTGTCAATAAGACAAAAGTAGTAAATTTTGTTTGACATTTGGATGGGACAAAAAATACATGTCCCATCAACATGAATCTCACTCAAAGTACAAAGTACAAAGTCTGTTATGTCATGTCATATCTGAATTTTATACTGCAGTGGTCAAAAGAGCTCCAAAAACTCGATTTCCAAGAGATGGTGATGTTTCTTCAACATCTACCAACAGAAAATTGGGGTCACCAAGAACTTGAGATGGTGCTTTCAAGAGCCTTCATGTGGCATACCATGTTCAACAATTCTCCTAGTCATTTGGCCTCTTGAGAAAAAAGTTTGTATATTTTTTCTCATTTTATTTGTATAATGATTACTCAGTTATTCATATTTGTATAATTCAGTCTTGGATGTGGTTTCTTTTGTTGTATGTATAGAGGTTATGTTGTTGAGTTGTTTGTGTTCTAGAAACTTGTACAAGGGCTTTTTGTTGAAATGACCAATTTGTGCATCTCATTCCAAAATTGTTGATACATTTGAACGGATAGAGTAATCAAACTCGTACATCTTATCTTTGGATCATGTCTATTCTAGGGAATTTACTTAAAAAACTACATTTAAGCCCAAAAACTAGGAAGCCGTTTTTTGATGATGTGGAATAAGTTATGTGCCATCCACATGCAACATTTAAGGGCCTATGGTATTAATGACAAAACATTTGCACAATTAATTCTTAATAGTTTATAATGTTAGAGTAAAGTTATTATTTGATTATTCAAACCCTAATTAAGGTCAATTCAAGTGAGTTGAGTGGACATGTCATAAACAACAGGAAAAGGTCAAGGATGGCTGAATTGTAGCGACTATGCCTTCATGTATGTTTCTTGGTGGTTTGGGTTTTAGCTAAATAGAGAATGTAAAGATTAAAGCAGAGTTGGAGGCTTCAAGGTTAAGTGCCTCAAAGTTTGTAACAATGAGTTTAAAAGTTCAAGAAGGCGAAGAAAATACTACACGTTATTCGCAGGAGAAACACACACAAGCCCAAGTTGTAAGGCAACTCGATTTTTTTTTCCTATAAAATCATCCCCTACCATAACTTGGTCTTCTGTTTCTTTTAAACCAAGAGCTTCTTGAGATGATTCTTCCCTTTTTTTGCAATTTTCAAACTCATTGTCATGGGATTTAAGTCACTTAATTTTTGCATTCTCTATTCCAAGATATCAGTTGTATCTCTTTTTAGAAAACCATAACAAAGAAAACCATAACAACCACGAAACCTAAATGAAAAGCCATTGATTAAAATCAATCATCCTTAAGCTTCCCCATGTTTATGGTAGGGCTACTCAAGTCACTCAAATCATACTTGATCTTAATAATTATGATCAAAATTAGGGTTTGAATTAGTGACCGATGTGTTCTTATCTAACATTATTACCTAATAACTTCTATGGAAAAGATTGATGGTGATAGATAAAAATAGTTCATCCTTTATACTTATTACGCTATGATACCGATAAGTAATATTAATAAATTGTTTTGTTTTAATTTATTAGAAACTCTTTAGTAAGGTGTAAACTAAATAACACATGTATTCTTAATTTTAAAGAAACAAATCAATAATATGTAATTAAGATGCCAATTTCGGTCATTTTACATATAAGCAACAAAATTTGCCAAATACTAAAAAAGAACTTATCAACTTATTATGTTTTGGTACCGATCAGTCGATTTTGCAGTGTGTTTATTACTGTAACACCCATTCTTCAGGTATATTTTCTTATGATTTTTAAAGTTATAATTTTTGAAAATTGGGAAGTACGTAGAGCGTAGATAATGAAGTACGCAGGGCGTAATTCATTAATCTCATGTGAGGGTCTTACCCACTATGTAGGGCGTAACCTTGGTTATGCAAGGCGTAGTGGCGCAGCGTGAAAACCCTAAATTCGGGGTTTTGAGCTCTATTTAAAGGACCTTAACCCCTTGATACCTTTCTTATGACTAGTCTCCATCCTCCAAAGCTGGCCTTTCAAAACCCGAACCATTTTGAGAGATTTTGAGGTTCTAAGTGTTTGTGTGTATGTGTGCTCCTTTGAAGAAGAAGAAGATCTTTGGAGAAGCGTCTAAGAGTCCAAGCCTTGTAGATCCAGATTCTTCAGCTTGTTTCCCACCTCCAAGAGGTATAATGTTTCCATCTTGGCAATCTCTCATGATAGATCTAGTTATTATGCATTTTATATTCTTTTTGTCCCATAAATTTGGTCCTAGTGAGTATGTTCTACTCCAAACCATTTGAAGACCCCTTCCTGATGTTTTTAGGGTTGTAGAACCATAAAGTTGCAAGCTTAAACGCTCCCTTTCACCCTATGCATGAGATCTTGAGCATTGGTACATTTCATGGACTTAGGGCTTGGTTTAGTACTCATTTATGACATGCAAATGGATAAAGTCGTGGACTTCATCCATTAAGACGTCCTTGTAGTTCTTATTGGAAAGTTTGAGGAGTTAACTGTCTGAATTGAGAGCTTAATGGAGTATTTAGCATTTAGACCTAGTACGCGGGATGTACATCTTGCTACGCTAGTCGTAGCTTGATGTTGTCCTGTAATCTCATAGCTTCTACGCCATGCGTACTACAGTTGGTACGCGGGGTGTAGGAGGGTGGAGCGTAGACTTTGACTAGCTGACTTTTGGTTAAAATTAGGTTTTGAGCATAGTTTGAAAATGGTATTTCTTTATTGCTGATTAAGTGCTTATTTTGTATCTGTGTACCCTGTGTGAGTTGTACTTAGCTGCTACTTGTGAGGTGAGTCTTCTCACTGCATTTGCATGTGTGGTAATTTTGTCTGTGACCAACTGGGTCTTAATTGTTGATTATTTTTATGTATGCATTGAATTGTATTGCTGATAAATTGGGATTTTTGAGAATCCCAAGGGTTGGTGTGTAACATCCAAAATTTCAAACAAATTTAAACTTTTAAAAACATGTCAAGTTCATCAAAATATTACAACTTTGTTTTCAAAACATTGATTATCAGAGTCTTTCCCAGAAACATAACATAATAGGAGGAGTTGTACGATCACGCCTTGGCCTTGCCGCAATCCCCTGAGGTACCTAAAACAATAAACTAAAACTGTAAGCCCGAAAGCTTAGTGAGTTACCCCCAAAATACCAACACACATACAATCCACATAACGATATAGCAATATCATAACATAATGACTGAACAGAACAGCACATAACGGGTTCACAGCCCTACAGACTGCAATACCCACGAGCCCACAGTACAAGTCTCCCTTAGCCCGTAACTGGAATGCTCCTAAGGTTTGTTGGCTACCGCACGAAGCACAACCTCAACCCATCCCATGTAACAAACACATAGATCATAAGAATTGAGCATGCAATAATCATATAACATCACAGGTAGTCCTATAGACCTACCCAACAGGCATAACCACTAGCATGCAACACTAAGTCATACTCAGCATCTAACACAACTCAAGTAACATATCAAATGGGCCGGCCTTGGTGCCTTAGACCCCTTAGTATAGTGAGGATAACTCACCTTGCAACGTCGACTCACAGAAATAAGCTCCAACCCTCAGGTCACTATCACGAACTCCACCACCTATATTCATCACGAGCTATATTCGTAAGTTTCTGATCCATCTAGAATTGTCCTCAAAAGTCAACGGGTCAACCCAGGTCAATGGTCAAAGTCAATAGTCAAGGTCAACAGTCCATGTTGACCTGACTCGCCGAGTTCCCTCGGCTACTCACCGAGTTTCCTTGGCTTCCGGTGCACTCGCCGAGTTTCCCTCGTTTCTCGACTAAACTCTAAAGCAACTCGTCGGGTTTCCTAAACGAAACTCGACGGGTACACGCGTGTGCATGACTTTGGGGGAAATTCATCCGACTCGCCGAGTTGTTCATCAACTCGTCGAGTTTCATGAGGATCTTCATCGGACTCGCCGAGTTGTTCATCCAACTTGTCCAGTTCACGGCTTTCTTCATCAGACTCGCCGAGTCATCCTTGTGACTCGCCGAGTCCGTTCGGTCCTTTTTCCATACAGACTTATTCTGAGCTATGCAGTGGCTCCAAATCATAGATCTAGGCTTCTATGGCATACTTATCACGTAAAGTCACAAACTTTACGTACATGCATTGCTTTAAAAGCTCTAAATGCCAAATCTAAGCTCTTAATGGGGGCTTCATGCCCAAGAGGGACCTCATACATGACCAATTCTGTGACTTTATGTTGCTAGAGCTTAGAGGGGGTTCAGATCTGAAGTTACAACTTCAGATCCAACCTATTGTTCAACTTATCAACCCTTAAGGTTCATAGAAAACCCTAGAACTTCATTAAAAGAAAACTCACAGAAGATATGGTGATTTAGGATACCTCTGGAAGATGAAAACTGAGAATAGTGCTGATTCCACACCTTACTTGGTCCAACCTCCTCTTCCTTCAAGCCTTCTCCTTCTAAAATCTTCAAATCAAGCTTCACACACTCACCAAAACACACACACACGAATCAGACTTCTCAGTGACTCTCTAAGACTGTAAAAAGGCCCAAGGGAGGCTAAGGCTCCTTTAAATAGGGACACAAACCCCGAGAATCAGGGTTTCACTTGCCAGCTCCTCTCGCCGAGTCCCACTAGTGGACTCGCCGAGTCGGTCACTTAATTTGCGATCCAATCCCGCTGCTAGTCGACGAGTAGGGCAACTAACTCGTCGAGTATGGCCAAAACCAAGAAACTATAACTGAGCAATACCTGAGAATTGGGGGCGTTACATGCTGATAACCCCTAGAACATGTTGCTATTCCACAGGGCATACAGTTAGCCCACTGGGATTACTGATGATCTCTATGGTTGCTGATAACTCATAGTTGTTTATTATGTTGTGCTGTATGGATATTTTGGGAAAAGACTCACTAAGATTTATGCTTACAGTTGTGGAGTAATGTGTTTCAGGTACTTCGGATGATCGCAGGAAGGTGGAGGCTTGACTGTAAACTCCAGTTCGTAGTTTTTATGATTTTCACCTTTTGATACACTGATTTGGATGACTGTATTGATGTACCTGGGATTTTTCATGACTTGGATTTTTATGACACTTGTAGTTTTGCTATATACAAATAGAGCCCTTGTGACAGAAATATTTGCATGTCAAAAGCTGCTGTCATAACTCCACACAAGTCGTAGTTTTATATAAATCTAACTTGACACCTTCCGACAAATTGGGTCTCACTAGTAATTTATAAAGGGAAGGGCTATTTGCCGACTTCGATAATATTGGGTCATTTTGATAAATATTCAAAGTGGATTAATTCCAACAAACGAAACGAAATTAAATATCTAGTCAATGAATACAACTATTATTATTTATTTAGTAAATAATGGATTTCAACAATTTGCTCAGAAAGCTGTTAGTATTCTAGTCAGAAAAATCTTCACAGTACATATATTTATATATAATAGTGTACGCTTAAAGCCCTGTAAGAGTTATAACCAAAGTCTCCTGGAGGGGGAGCGAGAATTTGTGTATAGATCTATACGGGGTTGACACCCAACACCATCATTGTTCGCTATAGCTAGACCGACCAGTCTAGGGTGACAAATGTCTTAAACAAAACCGACGCCTGAATAGCGTCATAACAGACACTCCGTCATATTAGTATGGTTATAACGACTCACTAGAATATATACGAAATGTATTTATATAGATTTCACCTTTGGTTTACAATCAACTATGTTGTGATTACCTCAAATGAGACCTTTTTCACACAAGTGTTATGATTTTTGTTAAAGCTAATATTTTATACATCAGAAAATATTGGATTTTCTGGAGGAAATGATTTTATACGATTTCGAGAACGATGAACTAAGACAAACATACAACTATACTCGATTTGAAACAAGACTTACAACTACTTTGATAAGAAAATATTGGATTTTCTGGATTTCTAAACTATCATCAAAGTTTTATACGAAAATACTTATGAACTCACCAACATATTTTATGTTGACGCTTTTGAAACGACTTGTATTCTCAGGTAATCAATAAGCAAGTTATGGATCGCGGACTCAGGATTATTTGCTGTATTTTGGAATTTGCTTACTGATGTCTCTTTTGTGTAAATTTGAGAACATAAACATGATGTAAAGCTTGTTATATTGATGTATGATGTTTGGATTTGCTATGTTTCATTTATATACAATTGTTATGATACTGCAAAAACGAAGTCACTGCCTCCAAACGTTTCCGCCATTCTGGTTCGGGGGGTGTGACATAAATCCACCCCATACTTGAATGTTGTCATACTCTAATCTTTTCCAACCATATCCTCCTTTATCTGAAAAACATCAAAGCAACATATGATAATCAAATGGGAAAATTGTATTTAAAAACTAAAAATTAAACAAAAACTTAAAAATAAAATTCCAACCAAATGTCAGTTTGCCTCCTGACAAGCACTTCTTTTGCAAGACGTGAGCCAGACTCTAACCTCCACTTAAGTTTTTTTAGTTATTTGGAAAGATACCTCCTTGTTCATCTTCAGTTCGTGCTTCCTTCTTTTGTTATTAGCCATTTTCTTCTTATATGCATTTTTTTTTCATTTTTCTTTGAGCTTTCCCCCTCTTCAACCTTCTTGTAGTCCTTTTCTTTGGCAAACTGTTGCATTTTCCTATTTAACCTTATCACCCTTCCTAGTAGTAGCCTTCTATTTTACCCTTGCTAAGATTTCCTTCTTTGTACCATACTCATTTTCATCACACTCATCAACCACTAAGCTTACTTTAGGTCTTTCTGACTTTTGGAACTCTTCATATGCAGGACTTTTAGGAAAAAGCTCGGACCTTTTCTGATTCGGAGAGGTTGTAACATCAATATAAAATTCAGAAACAAGACAGTTGCATTGTGGTCAGTTATGGAGTTGCGTCACAAGTATGAAGTTTCTTGCGATTGGTCTCTAAGTAGCGACACTTAGGCTGCATAGTTACATTGTGAAAATTGCTATGGGCCCACTTGCCTCTCAATATTCAAGATCGAGGCTTGAAGATTACTCATGGCTGCTTCGACCTTATTTTAACGTTTCTTGGATGCCTCAACAAATCAATCTAAATGAGCTTCCAGATCTGGTTTCCTTTCTTTTTTTTGGCTGCCTCCAATCTATATCATAATCTGAAAGATCTATATGTCCAATAGTCATTATAACATGATATAGCTAGATAATATATGATTGTAAATGGTCATTATAACAACTTGATACTATTGATTATTATTAGAAATTGATTTTAATAAATATTAAATAAACTCTTATAATTAATTAGAAATTATTTCTTTCTTGGAAATATTAATTTTCATTAGTAAGTAAATATTATGTTTTTTAAACTAAATTTTGAATAAACACTCAACATAATCGTCCCTGGTCGAGTAGCATATTTGATCATTCTTATTATCGTTCTCGTTCGAGTCGCAATCTTTAGTTAAATGTGCACCGCTACAATTGTCACATCTGACTTGTATGACGTGGACCGTCTTATTTATCTTCTTCATGCTTCGATCTATGTTGTCGAGCTTTGCGTTTAAAGCGGCCAATCTATCAGAGCTTTTGCCATTTGAGATCCCTCGGAAGATGTCGCCTCTTGGATTATCCCATTCGCGTGAATGTTTGGCGAGATCTTCGGTTATTGTTTTTCCGATTGCAAGGTTTTTCTCGACCCTTGAGAATCTACAAATTGCAAAAACTATTATTAAAATGATGATTTATATTTTTATGTTGTGAATACTTGACTTCAATTTCAATGACACTGATTGTAAGACCATTGGCGGCTTCCTTTATTTATATTTGCATTATAAAAAAAATGTAAGCAAAGGTCAAATGTCCTAGACAAACACATATTTGAATTACTATACTTTATGTATGATTTGGTAAGTCCGAAATACATTTATTTTTGAAAAAGGTCGAGGTGTCTTTTTATGAAGACCGACATATAAAAATTAATTTCTCTTATAAATAGTTCAAACCTCGTGTCAATTTTAGTTGTCTTGAATATAGTGTTATTTTCTTATTTGTGTTTATATTTAATATTTTATAATAGCTAGTTGTTTTTTATAATAATATCAGACATTTAAGAAAAACACATATTTAAAAACCATTTTCAGTATACGATTTGTATTTACAAAATCAACATTTTAGAAGAAATCATTGGGATTTATAAATTTTACTTCTCATTTTCATCACATTAACAATTAAGATATATTAAGACTAAACTCTTACAATTGGTTTTTAACGATTTTAATTATTTATAAAATATATTGCCAACAGATTAACAAAGTATATTTACAACTATATTATATAAAATACTTAAAATTATACCCTTGAACCAAAATATTGTTAAGATGGTAACTAATCTATAAATGTTTTTAGGAAATGAATCTTTAAAAATATACATAAAATGGGTATCATGTATGGACTATACAAAATAAATAAAATAAAATAAAATAAAATAAAATAAAACAAATCAAGGATTACTATCATAAATTAAAAATTAACAATATTTAGGTTTTCTTTTAAGTTTTAAGTAATTTATGTTTTAATTATAGTAAAAAATAATTATATTTTCTCTGGTTATACCAAATCATAAACAAATTACAATATATCAAATACAATCAACATCTCTTAGGATTTTATTGAGTTTAGAACATCTCCAATGAAGATTTTTTTAAAGCTTATTATTATCGATCAACTATTTTTTATCATTGGAGCAAAGAGTTTTTTTTATTGACCATTCAATATATATTGAATTGTCGATATATTTCTAGGTTTTGTCGTTTAACCCTCTTATATTTTAATTATATTTTATTTTATATTCTTAAATCTATTTTAGTTTTAAATCTATTTTATTTATTTACTAATTAATTGTTTTTATAATATTTAATAACATTTAAATGAAATATAAAATTATAATGATTATATAAAAATTTTTCAATAGTTTTTTATAACTCTCATGTAATAGCTTTTTCGTATTAATTTTTTGTTACGATATTTTGTAATATATTTATTTGAAACAATGTATTGTAATACTTTTTAATAAAATAAAGATAAAATGTGTGTTTAAGAAAGTAATAATTAAATATAAGGGATTTATAGAATAGATGTGTATAAATTATCTAAAATTAAAAAAAAAAAAAAAAAAAAACTATTAGGCTAGTAGGTATGGACAATTAGTTATCTCATCCAAAAAAGTATCACCTCATATGTTATGTCAAAATGATATTATATCAACAAATGAAGAAAATTAGCAATTAGTTATGACATCTTTAACTTTCTACGTCATCATTTTTTTTATTGTTTTTTTTTTCAATTTTATTTTTAATCACGTTGGATTAATTAAAAAAACTCAACATGTAATTTAATTAAATCCTAGATTAACCATAACATTAAAAACTTAAAAAAAAATTACACGCCAAAAAAAATGTCCTAAAAACTAAAAAACAATCAACTAGTCGTTGCTTTTTGATTTTCTCCTTCATCTTTTGGAGCACTTGCACTTCTCGTAGTCCCATATTTTCTTTGCTAGTCTGGAGAATTGCAAAATCCTTCACCATTTCATCTTTCTCCGCTTGCTTACGAAAAAATTCTAAGTGCTCACGTTGCACAACAACCTCTTATTGGGCGACCAGATTGTGTTGGTCGAACTTTGCTTTCATTTCTGCCAACTCATGTGCCCTTCTGTCAGTTTCGTCCGCATGACATCGAGCGTGTTTCGCTTTGTCGCGTCCGATTGGTCGGCGTAAGGAGGGAGGGTCTATTCAATGTCATCGTGGATGTCATTCATGTCGGTGTTGAGGTCGATGTTAGTTCGTGCGCTGGAAATGTCAAACGAACTAAGATTGCGAGACCTCTTTGATTTTGCCTCTGACTGTGTTATCGCTTTAATCCATTTTGGATCTTGCCTAACAATCTCCCATATTTTTTTAAAGCTCGAAAACAAGCCCCATTTCGACTTGATATTGTTCCCGCGCATCTTTGTACAAATCAAAATGATTTGCACCACTTTGCTTTTGCGATTCTAGTCTCATGAAAATTTCATTAAACTTGGTGTACCGGCAACTGATCGGAGTCCACTTGCTACTAAGCATATCGATATTGCGATATGACTGTTTCTTCGTAAGCGCGTGAAATTTGCTGAGCACGATTTCCTAAAATCAAATTCTTCACATATCATTTCCGATGGTTGGACTCTCTGAAGTCCCACACCACGCCACCGTCAACACATACTCCTCCTCCGATGTCCACCCTAATGGAGGATCTTCTTCCGTACCCACAACTACCTTCCCTTTTCATTTCCCTCTCCTTTTTTCGATTGGCTCCCGCTTGTGTTTCAGGAACAATTTATGGTGGTGGTTGTGTGGTTGTTCGTTGCATGGAAGTGAAAGCATTGAATATGTTTTGTTGAAGCTTTGGGTTTTGTTGCATGTAAGGGGATGTTGGAAATCGCACTGAGCTGAGTTTGAGTTGAATAGGTTTATATAACTTTCGTATTGTGCGAACCCCATTGGGATGAATGTGTTTGTGTTTGGAGGCGAGGTGTTTGGGTTTTGCTCCATATTTGGTTGCAAGGAAAAGTGGGGTTTTTTTTTTTTTAAAGTTGAAAGTAGTATGAAGATGAGAGAAAATTGTGTGTTTAAAAATTTTGTTTGTATGTTTATTTATATGTAAAATAAAAAAAATTTCTTTTTTAGATATCGACCGTTCACCAACGGTCAAAAAAAATTATTGTTATATCACGTTATCAATCGTTATGTGGGCAACGGGGGGCAACGAAATGGCTTGTAACGGACGAAAACAAAAAGAGGGGGGGGGGGGGGGGGGGGTTTAGCCGTGACCAAGGCGTTTTAGACTTGCCACGTCACAAAAAAGGATGTGGACGTTGCTCACACCGTTTATACTTAGAAGAGATTAACCGTTGAATTCATTATTTAATTATATTTTAATTATTATAATAATGACGTGACAATTGTTGAAAATTTGAAATTCAATGAGAACCCAAAGCAAATAATTCGACAAATTATGACATAAAGGGTTTATATTTATTTATTTATTTTCTGAGTTTTTGTTGTATAGATCGACATACGAAAAAGGAAAGTTCTTGTTTTTTTTGTATGTTTATCTTTTTGTAAAAATAAATAAATATATATATATTTTTTTTAAATATAAACATATATATTTAAACTAAATATATCAAATCAAGTTTGGGTTTTTTTAGGCAAAAAAAAAGAAAAAAGTCTTAAAGTTTAAAAGACTATTTCATATCTGTACCAAAAAATTTTTTTGGAACAATTATTTCTTTTACATTTGTAGTCTTGAACAAAACTAACAGCTAGGCTTGACAATTGTGTAGTGTTCGGGTTGGCGGGTTAAAATATGTCAACCAAAATACGATCCATTTAAATATACAGGTCACGAGTTGGCGGGTTTGGAACATAAACTCATATATGACCCGTCAACCCATTTATTTATACGAGTTCACAGGTTGGCGGGTTCGTGGGTCAGATTTGGGTTTGTGTGTCCGAATTTTAGACATTTAAGTCTTAAACATCCAAATGAAAATTAAAAACATTTATAGAAACATGTTACATACTTAGCCTTATAGGTTACGACTTACGACCTTAAACCATCCACCATGAGTCAAAATGTCAAAATAATCAAATGGTCTATGAATCAATTGTATATATTATATAATACTTATTAAATAATAAATATTAATACTTGATACATAAATACATTTAAAAATAAGATAATTTTTTTTATTAAATTTTTTTTTATTAAAAATATAAACAAGTTGGAGGGTCAACCCGTTTATTTTTTAAGAAACCGATATATGACCCGTTTAATAAATGGGTGTAGGGTTGGCGGGTTGAAAAACTCAACTCAAACCCATTTATTTCGTATCGTGTCGCGAATCATGTCGAAAATTGTCAGCCTTACTTACGCCCGTAAAGACTAATGTTTGTGTGGTGTGCAAATAAAAAAAACCAAAAATCTATTAAAAAAATCACTTTTATTTTCTATTTTACATAAAAGACCTCTAAACTTAAATTGCATACGGTATATATGCATCATTATGATGTAATCGCATATGAGTTTGATTTCCTGTAATGGGAAACGAATCAAAAGGATGGTCTCGATTGGTGCACACCTAATTCCTCCACGACACCACCACCCCCTTCACCCTGAGTTGGCCTTCCACAAGTCAAACACCCACACACACTATATATATACCCTAATAACCCCATATCAAACCCAAATTACAGATTCCAAGAAATACATGATCAAATCGTTAACATCCACTATCACAACTCATCTCACTACACGATTAACGGGGTTTTCCCGCAGAAATCGCAGCAAATTCGTCATGACCACCGCGTCGGAGGAAGTTGGGTTCAGTGCGCCGAGATTGGTGATGAAGAAGGTGTTGGCGAAGAGTCAGAGCGAAGGCGATGGGGCTGTTGTTCGGAGAAGCATCGGAAGGTGGTGATTGTGGTTTGTTTATAGTTTTAATCTTCTCGCATTGTTCGAATTACTGATTTTGGGGTTTGATTTTCAGGCCGGAATTGAAGTCTCTAGATCCTTTCCTTATGTTGGATGAATTTTCTGGTAATTATTGTTTAATTTGGATGATTATAACTTGAAATTACTAGTTTTGATTATGGTTTTATCATATAGAAAGAATCTGACAATTGATTAAATCTTTGTTTTGTTCAGTTTCAGCTCCAGCTGGATTCCCTGATCATCCCCATAGAGGTATATGATCCTTTCTTCTTTTGTTTCATAAAAATAATCAAAAGGAATATATTTTATATTGAACTAGTTTTAAATATCATAGTTAGATTTATTTAATTATATATTTTGCATAAATTACTACAGTTTTTTGGTATAAAATAAAAGAACCATTACTTAAACATGCTTACTCTTTGGTGTTTTAATTATTAATAATATGATATAATAATTTTATGAAGTCTTATTTTTATTAATATTATATTTGGTACAGGTTTTGAGACTGTTACATACATGCTAGAGGTACCCATTTTGTAATATTTATTTCTTTTTTATTTTATTTTCGGTCACATTTTTAAATGAAAACTGACATGAAGTATTTGGATTGTTTTAGGGAGCTTTTACGCATCAAGATTTTTCTGGGCATAAGGGCACAATCAGAGCGGGTGATGTGCAGGTAATTTTTTATTCATTTGTGTTACGAATTTAATAAATGGATATTTTTATAAAATATATTAAATGTGTAAGTTTGAAAAGACATTTTATCTGTTTTACTTGCTATAATATGAAAAGGAAACGTGATTAATGATGATGTTAATGTACATGTGTATTGTGGGGTCCAGTGGATGACGGCTGGAAGAGGGATTATTCATTCAGAGATGCCTGCAGCTTCAGGTGTCCAAACCGGTTTGCAACTATGGATCAATCTTTCCTCCAAAGACAAAATGTACGAACACTAAATTCTTCACATAATATATATATATATATATATATATATATATATATATATATATATATATATATATATATATATATATATATATTGTGTGGGTCGACTAAGAAGTTGTTGGATAAATGATCATATCGTAGAAACAAGGGTTCGAGTCTTAGCAACTATAATATTTGAATTTTAATTCACATGACTCTTATGTCAACCACCTAATGGACCACTATGTACCGAAGAAAAACCAAAACCATTTTTGAATAAAAAAGTCAATGTTCGAGTCTTAGCGGTCACAATCATAGTATAAAAGTTTCAATTCTAATATAGATTAGGTTACTTGTGTATACATGGGTCTACTTGGTTTACATAGAGGTGTGGGCCCGGCTAAAGAGTTGTTGGAAGAATAACATTTTTTTTTTACAGAAACACTGATCTTATGTTAACATAATATTTCTCGAATACAGGGTTGAACCGAATTACCAAGAATTGTTACGAGAAGAAATCAAGACAGTCGAAAGGGGCGGCGTCAAAGTTACAATCATTGCCGGAGAGTCAATGGGGGTCAAATCACCAGTTTACACTCGAACTCCCACAATGTTTCTTGATTTCACTCTCGAACCCGGAGCGCAAATCCATCAACAAATCCCCGAGTCTTGGAATTCATTTGTATACGTGCTTGAAGGACAAGGAGTATTTGGGTCCATGGATTCCAAACCAGTATCGGCTCACCATGTTTTGGTGTTGAGTCAAGGAGATGGGCTCAGTGTATGGAACCACGGGTCGAACCCATTGAGGTTCGTGTTGATCGGAGGGCAACCGATTAATGAACCTGTGGTTCAGTATGGGCCTTTTGTGATGAACACACAAGATGAGATTGAAAAGACTTTACAAGATTATCAATATTGCCAAAATGGGTTTGAAATGGCTAAGTATTGGAGATCTCAGTAAATGGGTTGAGATGTGTAATAGTAATACAATGTTGGAGTCATTTGTTTGTTCTTTGTTTACAAAGGTTTTTTTTGGGGTTAGTGTTTATCTTGTTCTTTGTTTACAAAAGTTTTTTTTTTGGGGTTTAGTGTTTTTCTCATAGATGAATTTCATAAATTAAAAAAGATTGTAGATCTTATCTGAATAAAGCATAAATCATTGTAATAATGTGGATTTGATAATATAGTTATACAAAAGTGAACTAGATTGTAGATCTTATCTGAATAAAGCAAAAATCATTGTAATAATGTAGATTTAATAATATAGTTATATAAAAGTGAACTCTCAACTTTTATTTTTAACATAGAATATGTTGCGAGTATATATCCATATTAACTTGGATTATTCGATCTTTGGCTTTTGTCACGAAGTTAAATCTGTCGATTTACTCTCATGTGCCTAAGTGAATTACACTAACCATGTAAGAATGATAAATTTATTTTACACTTAAAAGTACATAAAAAAACAATGCTAAAAAACCAAACTTATTATTCTCCGGCCCTATATTAAATCCGTTACATATGTTCAAATTTTATTTAAACTAGAAAAGAGTCCCCGACTTCGCAGTTTTTGGACTTTGGTTGGATTTAAAAAAAGAAAATTGCCAAAAATGTTGTGGCAATTGTGTGAAAGTTGTTAAAGTTGGAAAAATATGGTGGCAAAAGTGTAAAGAAAGTTTTTTGTGTTTTTTATGCCCAAGTGTAAAAGTTTGAACTTCAATGACCAAAAGTGTCAAAATCATTATAAAGAAATATAACAAAAATATGAAGTCAAACAAGTTACTATTTTACTGTAGATAAGGCTTCTCTCATTTAATTGTATATATAACTAAGTTACAACCCATGGAAACCACAGGTGAAAGAATTATAAAACTTTATTAACCTATTAAGATATAAGTTTTGTTTACTTTTATATTGAAATTCAAGTTGATCAAACTCTTTTTTATCTTGAAATCAACACCAGTTACAAATATAAATGATCATATACCAAAGCATTATAAACAAATTAAAAACCTATAATAAAGAACTTTTATTTCTATCACCTAAAAAACAAACATACAAACGGTTAAAGATAGCCCAATCAAGTCAAGTGTACGAAACACAATCTAAGGGATTATACTACAAAGTAATCTATGTGAGCACAATATCATTTAGTCAATGAAATTATACACTTCAAATTCAAGTTTTATCCCCAAATACGCCTTTAAATATATAAAAATACAACATATAATTAATTTCACCTAAATAAAAAACACTTAAATTACCATATTTAAAAATTAGTATGACAAAGGAGAGACCAAGTTGACCATTGAGTGATAGCCAAGTATGTTTTTACCTACATTTGTCAGTGAACATTTAAGGCTTGCGAAACCATTATCCCCTGGCAGCCTAGGTGTGCCAAGCACAGTGAGTAGAAACATAAGAAAACAATAACGAAACTATAAAACCACTTATCAATAATCAATCAATCAACCATTGATTACAAATCCAAATGTTTGTCTTCCCGTTTGTCATTTCTTCCTTCATAACACCAGCTAAACCTACAACAAAACATGGAAAAATAGAATTTACCAATATACACCCAGCTAGATATAACCACCAATTCTCTGCATTTAACATTACCTTTCCTAACTATTCTAAAACTTCTACAAACTACAGTAATTGGCTCATCAGAGGAGTATAGCCATATCCAGGTTCTAATCTGGAAGCATAATTCAGTGTAAGAATGAACATTATTGTTTGAAATTCCAAATTAATATAAACAATTAACACCAAACATATAATGCAAATCTTATTTCACAAACAAAATCCCTTTTAAAAAAGAACCTGATCGGCAACAGACATCTCTGCTATGTGAAAATGCTCTTCAATTGGTAGCAGATATCATTTTTGCTGTTATAAAATAAAACTTTCTTGCTTCAAGTAGCGTGCATTTTTTATTAGTAATCATCACTTTCTTGCTTCCATAAAATTCAACTTCATGAACACCCTTCAAGTACAGTGTGATTCCATATAATATTGAAGTTCAGATGTCGAACTTTGATTTACCAAGTCGTATTCTAGATCCCCTGGAGGGTGTCGTCTTTTTATAGGGCAAGGTAGGCATACTAAATAGTAAAATGGAACATATTAGGAGAGGAGTCAGGACACAACAAATATTACAGAAAGCTTAAACTCATTCAGAAAACTATGCAAAACATCAAATTTCATCATAAATCCAAATAGATACATTAAAACCTGAATACAAAAATTGATACTTTACTATCAAAATAATCATTGGATGAAACTCTATTAGAAGAAATCTAAAGAGTAGCAACAAAGAATCGAGATTATGAAAGCATCAAAGATAGATTAAAGCCTCATATCGTTTACGAGATGTGTGGCTATCAAAATAAATGGAATCGAATTTGATGATGATATAAAAATATCGTTACAAAACGAAAAAATAAACAAAATAATCTCCAAACCTTGAATCAAATGTAGTTTCATGACGAGTATATTGAAGGAAAACCCAGGAGGACTGAAAGACAAAACAGAACCACACTGATACCAGATAGAGGACTGGAGAAGTGAAAGGAGTTCACTTCAGATAAAAAGCGTATCTAAAAAAAATTAGGGTTAAAAATTGTGGAATTACCTTAAACAAATCGGAATAAATAGGGAGTTGACGAATAAACATTGGAATGGATTACCTTCATAATGCTAATTTAGTGAAGATTTTCGGTGAGTATTCCGTGATTTCTCCTTTGATTCTCCTTCTGATGAATGTGAACGATAAGCGAAAACGTTATATTGATTTCATGTACATGTCATCGACAGTGTGATATGAAGTAGGGGCAAAAATGGAATTTAACATTGAAGGGAAATCGATGTTGTAAGTGACACGTGGCAGATGAGACTCTTTTATTAATAAGGTAGATTATAGTTTACAACTGAATAATCTAAGAAAACTAGCTGCATAGCATAAATAGAATTAAATAAAATATTGTCAAATTGCATATAAAAGATACTAATTTTACAAAACATTTTGATTTTGATACCGCGTCTTTTTTCTCCATTAAGTTACTATTAGACGGTAGAATAAATAATGAAGAAGTGTTCTAGAGGGACTAACGTGTGAATATGTACATTATTTATATCCTTGGTATTTGTCAATTATTTAATTAATAAAATTACCCAATACAATCATCTCGTTCAACTTGGTATCAGAGGTTAACCATATTGTCGCCATTATCTAGGTTAAAACCTAGCACCGCCAATTTGGGATTGTTTTTTTTTACTTTGCTTATTCTATTTTCTTCTTTCGACATGTTCTTCAATGGATTTGATTGTTGCCTTCTTCACAACGGAGAAGACAAACACTAAATCACACAAGTTTGGTTTTACCCTGTCTCCAACTAATTATGGTCACCCGAAGATGATGATCCAACCCTTTCTACTTACCAACAATTTGTTTGGCTACATTTATGGTTTTATTCATTGTGTATCATCAACGACCCTTTCTGACTAGGATCTAAGGTCACAGCCAAATCCTAATTTCTCAATATGGCTCTCTAATGATTCCCATATTCGCATGTTACTGCTCTTTGCTATTTCAGACGCCTTCTTTAAACATGTTCTCGGCAGTACCTCTCGTGACATGTCATTATCTTTGGAACAAGCTTATGTCCCTCACACGTCTTCTAGGAGTACACCCTAAGGGAGGAGGGAGTCGTTCCCATTGAACCCACCGAACCTAATGAACCCACTGCCACATCAGCTTTTCTCTTTGATTTTTCTTCATCTTTCTGAACCCACAACAGACGTAAATCCTATCTTTCTCAACCCACTCAACCCACTTAATTAAACAAATATATACAAAATAATAAAGGTAAAATCTTAATTAGCAATAGAGTTACCGCCGGTACCACTCCCTCTTCGGCGGGTTGTTTAATTGGTTTCACGAACCCACTTCATCCTCTCTCTTTACTTTCTCTCTCTCATTTCTCTTGTACCATATGTTTTAAGACTTGTACCTTAGTTGCTTAGTATTTTTTTAATTGAAGATAGGATTTCCGTGTGTTGTGGGTTCGGAAAGATGAAGAAAAATCAAAGAGAAAAACTGATGTGGCAGTGGGTTCAGTGGGTTCGGTGGGTTCAATGGGAACGACTCCCTCCTCCCTAAGGACCCAGTTACTAGAATTATAAATACTTGCTGTTGAAACATCTTCCGCCTATCTCACAAGGGCATAAGAGTATGTTGATGCTCTTGCATATATTGGTGAACCTGTTAAGGAAAAAGACTTGGTCATGCGTGTAATATCTGGTCTTTGTAATGAATACAATGGGCTAAAGTCGACACTTCTGGCTCGGCAATTTCCCATGGATTTTGAAGAAATTTATTGTCTTTCTCTCTTTATTATCATGATTATATGATGAACTGTTTTTTTACGCCTCAAGCATTCAAAACCACAGCTTGACAAGCTATAACGTATGCGTTTCTCGCTAGGCATTAATAAGAAGAAACAATTGTAGTGGTCAACAGTTGTAACCTTTATATGAAGTATATAAGAGAATTATTGAGTATTATGTGTTCTGTGTGTATTTATATGTAGCATACGTGCTTAATGCGGTATAATAAAATAAAAAATAAAATATGCATCTTAAATAAAATAATAATTAGGCCAAATAACCTTGATGGAAGTCGAACTGTGATGAGGATTCCGAAGATATAAGGAACGCTCAAATCAAACTTAGAACAAAGAAGTTACGATTCATTGAAGTTTCGCGTTCGGCCCAATACAACATCGAGTTTCGTAAATAGTGAATCAAGGATAGAACGTGTATTAGCCTAAGTGATCCAAATGAAAGTCATAATAATTGTAAAACCAAGAGCGTGCATATAGAAAACACCTAAATCTGACATCATGAAAGGAAGTTATGATTTTTCTAATATTTCAGCATAACTATGTTAGCACATAAATCGAATTTTAGATTGGTTGATTTTTAGCCAAAACAATCTAAACGAGAATTGAAGATCTAGTTAATTGGAGTCCGTTGATTTAAAGACAGTTGAGAATGGACGTCGGACGAAAGAGTTATGAATTTTTAACGGACTTCAGCAGTCTAAGCCTTTTACAAATATAACTTTATAAATAAATTCAAAATTAGCCAACAGAGTCTAAATGAAAGTTGTAGATCTCGTTGATAGCTATGCGTAGATATAAAACACATCGAAAACGTAGATCGTATGAAGAAGATATGAGTTTTGAAAGATTTTGTAAAAATCCACGTTCAACTGCGCGTACAGACAGAGGGTGCGACGTGCCTCTGACAGCCCCTAAGATCCCGCTACGTGTCACCGTTACACGATTGCCACGCAGTCCTCCGACATAAATCATGACATACCCAACCTTTTTCGTGTATAAATAGCTTTCGAAGTTCAGAACTTTTCCACACCTTCTACTTGATTCTCTCGATTTTAGCCCTAAAATTCCCTTAGTATTTGAGTTTTAGGGAAGCTCTGCGACCCTTATGAGCTCGACAAATAGTAGCTATCATATAGAAGCTATGTCAATGCAATTCTCAGACTTCTATCTAGGAAATATATGTAAGTTAGACTACATTCAATATTATTTTAGTGTAGTTTATATTTAAATTCATAGTCAATGTTATGAATTTATAAATAAGATTGTCATTGATTCCAACGTCATATTACTACTTGATTTACTTACGGGGATGATGTCTAGGCTGGATTTAGTGAGGTGTTTAAAGTGAGATTTCCAATGAGTATACTATATATACCAAACAGCCCCTACCTCTGATATGATCCTACTTGGTTGTTCCTTACTTTATAGATCATGATGTAGACATTGGGGTTTTTTAGGAATCAAGACTATCATTAGTTACAAGAAATATTAAACTAAGACTTAGTGATAATTAAACCTAGGTCAAATTAAAGGAAAAGCCAAGTGCTGAAGTGAAGCGCTACCCAACTTTCCGGTCATCCACTCTAACAAGTGAGTGCATAACTACTTTCAACTTACACATAGATATAATGTATTCAGATGATTAAATGTTATGTGTGCCTATTATCTGTATTACTTGATATATGTGTTAAATGGATTATATAATTTTACTTTACTTAATCATATACATATTTTCATATATTTATATAAAATATACTATGTAGTGATTGACGATGAAAATGATGAGATGACAATGAGAGGCCTTGACTTTTGATGAATCAGTCATCTAGTAGAGTATAGATGATGACCACAGACTATTCTAGACAGTCTAGTGGAAATGTTGGCAGGCTCGCAACTTTTAGGTGTTACTGAACTATATGTCCATTTCTGTACCTTATCTCCCCATGGTTGCCTTATGGACACATATTCCTAAAGGAATCCCCTAAGTAATATTGTCTACCCGTTGATGAGGATGATCCTTAGGATATGTTCCTTGAGATCAGTATATTAAGATAAATACATAATAATAACAGGAATGGGTAATTGTGTAAATTATTTGATGTGAAATATATAATTAAAGAACTTAATTATTGTGGGTTGAAAACCCTATGTAATTACCAAGGCTCCAAGTCTAACCTACTCAGTTTCTTGTATCACAGGTAGAAGTACGAAGGCACTTGGGTGATAAGTGATTTGAGGAAAATATTGGCCATAATATAATAGATTGTTGTAAGGCTTATTAAAACTTGTTTATGCTTATATATCTGTATTGACAATAACATCCCAAGGTTTATATATATATATATATATATATATATATATATATCTATATATATATATATATATATATATATTATCATTGAATCATGTTTCTTCAGAAACACTACCTTTAAATATTATTTGGGAGAAATTCCACATTAATATTTATACTCTAAAATAAATAAAGTGTAAATAAAAAGTTTTATATTGGCTGTGAAAATGGAGATGTCACAGTTGGTATCAGAGCATTATGTTAAGAGAACTAGGAATAATTAAGGATTTCTAGAGTTAAACATGGAATGCTAAGCGATGATTGTAAGATGAGTGTCTACTATATTCTAGGTAGTATGCCTAAAATGACACATGCACTAGTTTATTTTAGGAATAATGCCTAAATTGCTTTTATGTGCTAAATGATTATGTAAAAGCATGTTATAGCGATAAGATGCCTTAAGATGCTTTAGGTTGCATGCCTAGGATGCTATTATTTGAATAAATCAATGGTTTGTAGCCGACCTAGATTTAGAAATTTTATATGTTCAAGATTCTAAACGTTTAATTACAATATTAGAAATGGTATGTAAATTTGCGGAGTAATAAGGAGTATTATGCGTCCGAACCTTCTGTATCTTAATATTCTTGTCTCTAATGTTTGCGTTGGTGTCTAGATCAACATGGTGAGAACTTAAAGCGGAATAGGTAACGAGAATCAGCAGTTTGAGCCCCGTGTACTCGAGCGTGCACCTAGATCGGTGCTAGTAGCTGAACCTGTCACGATGGGAGGAGTCCAAGCAATGATTCGAGTTATGATGGACGAAAAAAGGGAGGAGATGAGACAAATGTTATGCAATATTATGGTGAACCAATTGCAACTGTTTTGCAACTTGATCTAAACGTAGAACAGTCAGAGGAAGGAAACTACAATTGAACTGTCAGTCAAGTTGAACCACATGTGGTTAGAATAGACCAATCTGATAGAGGAAACGATGGACATGGATGCAAGTACAAGGATTTCATGGAATCCAAGCCACCGACTACTTCTGGAAGCCCAACACCGGTGGATGTCATGGATTGGATCTCTGAGATGGAGATGGTATTTGAAAATTGCGACTGTAGCAACAAGCAAAAGAATGTTCTTGCGGTCAGACAGTTGAAGAATAAATATTAAGCTGGTGGAAGTTACTGACTGATACTATGCCCAAGGGAGAAGCTAGCAAGATGTCTTAGGAAGACTTTCTGGTGCAAATAAAAATGCAGCATTACTTTGAGCAGTATCTTCTGGAGATTAACAACGAATTCTAGAACCTAAAAAGGGCAAGATGAGCGTCAACGAGAATGTTGCAAGTTTTACAAAGAAATTGAAGCTTGTTCTTTATTTGGATCCTACTAAACTCTCCAAGATTAACAAGCTTGCTAGAGGAATATCGATGGATTTCGGTCCAACGGTGAAGCTAGAAACCACTTTGAAAGTTGTCATCTGGGCAGCTAAGAATGTTGATACCTAAACAAGAGAGAAGGGTCCGAAGAGAGTGGAAGTAGGAGAGAAAAGGAAGTTTGAGGATCTTTAAGATCCAACAATAAGAGACGATTTTTGAAAGTTGGCCCCAATAACAAGAAGTTTGGGGGAAGTGGTGAAGAAAAGTGGTGCGAGAAGTGCAAGAAGAAGCACTCTGGAAGATGAAGCAATGACGTGACTTGTTTCAAATGCGGGAGGACCGGTGACTACTCCAATGAGTGCACATTCAACAAGAGAGTGTGCTACAGTTGTTGAGAGGAGGGGCATGTGTAGAAGGATTGCCTGAAGAAGAAAAAGGCTGCCAAGCCAAATATATTATTGAAGCCAAAGGTGAGATCTTTCCAGATGAATTTGGATTCAACAAAGGAAGAAGTCGATGTCCTATCATGTACCTTTCTAGTGACTGATTTTTCTGCTAATGTTTTGTTTGATTCCAGAGCTAATTACTCCTTTATATCACATAAATTTGGTAGAAGACAATCATTTCTTGTAGATAGACTAGGTAATGCCTAATAGTCCAGGTAGCTAGTGGCAAATTTATACATGTTAGTAAATGCATGAAGAACATCGTCATTGACTTGAATAGGAATAAGTTTCACGAGGAGTTATTGAACATTAAGTTAAACAGGTTCCATATAGTATTAGTAGTGGATTGGATTAGTGCGAATGATGTCGAGATACTATGTAGAAAGAAGATGATTAGAGTAAACCTACCTGGAAGAGAATCATTTGTGGTGTACGGGGACAAATGCAGAGTGAATTTTGGGATCATCTCCCTGATGAAAGCTAGAAAGTGTTTGGACAAAGGATTTACATCATATCTGGAACTTGTGATCTATGAGAAGAAGGAGAAAAAGGAGATGAAAAGAATACTAGTGGTGTATGACTTCCTAGAAGTCTTTCCTAAAGATCTTCTTAGATTTCCCCCTTATAGACAGGTAGAGTTTCGGATAGACTTGTTACCAGAAACCACATCGACAGAAAAAGCACCATACCGACTAGCACCAACAGAGATGAATGAGCTTAAGATTCAATAACAGAAATTGTTGGAAAAAGGTTTCATTTGACATATTTTTTCACCCTAGGGAGCTTTGGTGTTATTCATAAAGAAGAAGGCTGGAAGTATGAGGATGCACATAGACTACAGAGAGTTGAATAAAGCAAAGGTGAAGAATACATACCCATTGCCTAGAATTGATGAAATGTTTGATCAATTACAAGGCGCAAGATACTTCTCGAAGATTGATCTCTGGTTATCATCATCTGAAGGTACGAGAGTAAGATATTAAGAAGACATCATTTAGAACAAGATATGGACACTATGAGTTTTTAGTTGTTGTTTAGACTAACTAATGCTCCAACAACATTTATGGATCTGGTGAATCAAGTTTGTAAACCATTCCTTAATATATCTATAATGGTGTTCTTCAATGACATTCTAATTTACTTAAAGAGCCAGCTGGAGCATGGAAAGAACTTACAAAAAGTAAGAAGAAGTTGTATGCAAAGTTCTCAAAAATGTGATTTTTGGATCTGACAGGTTCAATTCTTGGATCATATGGCTAACTATGAAGGTATAATGGTTGAACCATCAAATATTGAAGTCGTGATGAACTGAGAACAACAAGAAAGTCCCACTGAGATTTGTAGCTTTCTAGGATTAGCTGGATACTACCGAAGGTTTGTCCAAGGATTTTCTTCAAGCTACTATATCGCCAACATTGACCCACAATGGAACTATCTACACATGGAATGAGAAAAATGAAGAAGATTTTGAGAAGCTAAAGAAGCAATTATGTGAAGCACCAATTCTCGCATTATCCGATGGAGTTGAAGATTTTGCAGTTTACAACGATGAATCTGGAGTTGGATTAGGTTGTGTTCCAACCCAGAGGGATAAATTTATAGCATATGCATCTAGATAACTAAAAGACCATGAGAAAAGATACCCCACTCATGATTTGGAGTTAGCAGCAATGGTTTTGCACTGAAGATATGGAGACATTATCTTTATGGCACAAAGGGCAAACTTTTCACTGATCATAAGAGTTTCCAATATATATATTTAATCAGAAGGAGTTAGACATGAGACAAAGACGCTGGATAGAATTACTCAAGAATTACGACTGTGATATATTTTACCACCTTGGTAAGGCAAATGTCATAGCAGATGATTTGAGTAGAAAAATAAACCCATAGAGAAAAATACCAAGAGCATTGAAAATTATAATCCTCTCGACAACTGTAGAGAGTATCAATAAATATTATATTGAAGAGTTGAAAGGATATAACCGAAAGGAGGAATGTTTGGGTAAAACGTTAGTGTTTGGTACAAACAGTCAAGGATTGAAGGTATTCCAAAACAAAATTTAGATGCATAATATGGGATAAATGAGGGATCTTATTATGGAAGAAGCTCACAAGACCATGTACCCAATTCATCCAGGTAGCACCGAGATGTATAGATATATGAAACCTTATTACTGGTGGCCGATGATGAAGCTCGATGTTGCTAAGTATGTGGCCAAGTGTGTGAACTACGCGAGTGTTAAGGCACAACATCAGATATATGAAACCTTATTACTGGTGGCCGATGATGAAGCTCGATGTTGCTAATTATGTGGCCGAGTGTGTAAACTACGCGAGTATTAAGGCACAACATCAAAAACCATATGGGAATCTAGAACCTTTACCAATACCCATGGGTAAATGGGAAGACATCACCATCAATTTTGTTACCAAATTGCCTAGGACGAAGAATAGTCATGACATGATTTGGGTGATTGTTTATCGATTCACGAAGAGTGTTCATTTCATAGCAGCCAATGAGAGATGGTGTATGGAAAAACTTGCAAAAGTTTACGAGAAAGAGATAGTGAAAGATCATGGTGTTCTCTTGACAATTGTGTTAGACCATGACAATCATTTTACTTCTCGATTTTTGAAGAGCTAAGATGAAGAGATGGGTATAAAGTTGTGTCTGAGTATTGCTTACCATCCACAAACTAATGGTCAAAGAGAGAGAACGATTAAGACATTGGACGATATATTGAGAGCTTGTACCTTGGAATTTATAGGTAATTGGGATGAGTACATATCATTGGTGGAATTCTCCTATAATAATAGTTACCATTCAAGAATTAAGATGGAACCTTATCATGAGCTGTACAGAAAAAAGTTTCATACATCGTCTTGTTGGCTTGAAGCCAAAGAGAAGCAGTTTATGGGCCTTGAGATTGTCCATCAGACTGCTGAGAAATTAGAAATAATCAGAGAAAGGATGCTAGTAACTCAAAGCTAACAAAAGAGCTATGCAAATAAGAAGTAAAAAACGATTACTTTTGAAATCAGAGGCCAAGTGTTGCTTAAGGTCTCTCCATGGAAGAGACTTATTAGATTTGGAATGCAAGGAAAGTTGATTCAAAGATTCATTGGACCATCCAAAGTTCTCTAGAGGATTGGAAACCAAGCTTACAAGCTAGAATTCCCAAAAGAACTAGAAGGTATTCATAACAACTTTCATGTGTGTTATTTGAGGAAGTTCACAGGAGAAGTTCCCACTATGATTCAACTTGTGGAGATGATGATTGATGAGAACAAGGGCTTTATTGAATATTATGTGTTCTATGTACAGTTATATGTAGTATACATTCTTAATGCGATATAACAAAATAAGAAATAAAACGCATCCTAAATAGAATAATAATTAGGCCAAATAACCTTGATGAAAGTCGGAGTAGTTGTGATGATGATTACATTGATATAAGGAATGCTTAAATCAGGATTAGAACAAAGAACATACGATTCGTTGAAGTTTCGTGTTCAAACCGATACGACATCGAGCTTCGTAAATAGTGAATTGGAGATAGATCTCTTATTACCCTAAGTGATCTAAATGAAAGTTGTGGTAATCATAAAACCGAGAGCATGCATATAGAGAACACCTAAATATGAGTTCATGAGAGGAAGTTATGATTTTCTAATTTTTCGATGTAACTATGTTAGCACAAAAATCGAATTTTAGATTGTTATTTTTTTTTCCAAAACAATCTAAACGAGAATAGAAGATCTAGTTAATAGGAGTCCTTCGACATGAAGATAGTTAGAATGGAAGTCGGACGAAAGAGTTATAAATTTTTAATGGACTTTAACAGTCTCAACATGGTAAAAAAATATAACTTTAAAAATAATATCAAAATTAGATGACGAAGTTTAAATGAAATTTGTGGATCTCGTCGATAGCTACACGTGGATATAAAACGTGTCAAAAAAGTAGGTCGTATGCAGAAGATATTAGTTTTCATAGATTTGATAAAAGTCTATGTGCAGCTGCGCATACAGACAAAGGGCGTCGTGCGTCTCTAACAGTCCCTAAGATCTCGCCACGTTTCACCATTAGACGAATGACATGTCCGTCCTCCGACATAAAGTGCAACGTGCCCATATAGGGTGTGTGGTGCGCCCTGCCTTTTTTTTTGTGTACAAACAGCTTTCGAAGTTCAGAACATTTCCACACCTTCTACTCGATTTCTCTCATATTTAGCCCAAAAATTCCCTTTGTATTTGAGTTTTGGAGCGTCCCTGCAACCCCTAGGAGCTCGACAAATATTAGCTATAAAGTAGAAGCTCTGTCAATGCAATTCCCCAACTTCTATCTAGGAATATCTATAAGTTAGACTACATTCAATATTATTTTAGTGTAGTTTATATTAAATTCTTGGTTATTGTTATGAATTTATAATATGATTTGTCAGTGACGTCAATGTTATATTACTAATTGATCTACTTACGGGGATGATTTCTAGGCTGGATTTAGTGAGGTGTTTAAAGTGGGATTTCAAAACAGTGTTCTCTATATACCAAACGGACCCTACCTCCGATATAATCCTACCTGGTTGTTCCTTACTTGATAGATCTTGATGTAGACTTTAGGATTGTTGAGGAATCAAGACTATCATTAGTCGCAAGAAATATTAAAATAAGACTTAGTGATAAGTGAACCTAGGTCACATCAAAGGAAAAGTCAAGTGTTGAAGCGAAGCGCTGCCCAACTTTCCAGTCATCCACTCTAATAAGTGAGTACATTGTTACTTTTAGCTTACGCATAGATATAAAATATTTAGATGATTAAATGCTATGTGTGCATACTATGTATATTACTTGATATGTGTGTTAAATTAATTATATGATTTTACTTGATTTAATCATATATTTATATAAAATATATTGGGTAGTGACGGGTGATGAAAATAATGAGATGATGATGAGAAGCCTTGTCTTTTGATGAACCAGTCATCAGGTAGAGTATAGATGATGACCAAAGACTATTCTAGACAGTTCATTGGAAACGCTGGCAGGCTCACAAGTTTTAGGTGTTAGTGAACTATATGTCCATTGATGTAGTCTATCCCCCCCATTTGCCTTATGGACACATATTCCTTAAGGAATCCCCTAAGTAGTATTGTCTACCCGTTGATGATGATTATCCTTAGAATATGTCCCTTGAGATCAGTATATTAGGATCAATATGTAAGAATAACGAGAAGGGGTAACCGGGTAAATTATTTGATCTGAAATACGTAATTAAAGAACTTAATTATTGTGGGTAACCCTATGTGCTCACCAAGCCCCCAAAGCCTGAACCACTCAGTTTCTTGTATCATAGGTAGCGGTATGAAGGAACTTGGATGATGAGTGATTTGAGGAAATTGTAGGCCATACTATAATAAATTGTTGTAAGGCCTATTAAGACTTGTTTATGCTTGTGTACCAGTATTGATGATGACATCCTAAGAACACACATGAGTGCTCATAAGTTATGAGTATTGGATTCAACCCACACTCACTTGTATCACTTCATGGAATTTATCTCGAGTGGTCGTGAGATGGTAATGTCATATAAGTCTTCAAGCCTAGAGATATGAGTTGTTGACTATGAGTTTGTTATACATTGATTGTATGAAAACGCATTGGTAACTTGATGTTACAAAACATGCATTTGTGTATAATTCCACAAGTAGTAGAACAAGCATATGAGTCAAAGTTTTTCTATTCCTTGTTGGACTAGAAGCGATATTTGGGCCCCACGATGATTTTGTTTTTACCTATGTACCAGGCCCGGTCAGAACTAAATTGATGTTTTCGATTAAGTTCTATGTCAAACTAATCGGAAATCTGGAAACAAACTACTAGAAAGTAAGCAAGACATTGTTCCATGTATTTGTCCGACTGATATCTAGAACAGAGGATTATATGATCACTTATCTTAAATGGCGTATCATCATCATCTCAGTTCCGTGAGACCTTGAAAGTGCTACGATTGCTGATCAGTTCCTGAAGTCATTCTTGCAGTTATAGTTATTAGAATTATCCAAGTGGGAGACTATTGGATTAGGTGTCTAAGTTCATAACTATTCCTGGAATGTACTTGACCCGGTTAGCATGGTCTATTTGGGTTGCATGGCATTGTAACACTTGGATAGACTAAATGAGAGAAATAACACTTAAGGTTTATTAATATATTATAAGTTCTAACATATTAATAATATTATTTAATTATTATTGATCAAGAATTAATTTAGAATTAATTAAGTGATCGAAAAGATACTAATTAAATATATGGGGTTGATTGTGTAAATCATCTATTCTTGTATAGTTGGGCTAATGATCCATTGTTTGTATGGATTGAGTTAAAACCCATAACGTGCTCCATGGATAATCCATAGAGGTTACAAACCCATGATCATGGAATATGGAAAGCCATGACAATTAGGGTTTACATGGTGTAACCCTACTTGTGCCACAACTATATAAAGGCCCCTATGTAAGCAAAATCAGGACTACTTCTACAAGATAGAGGGCTAGCTGATTTTAGAGTGTAAGTGTACTTCTCTCAAGGTTATTCCAAGTGTTGTAGTGTCGTGTGAGACATTTGAGGCATCACACTTGAGGTGTTAGGCTCACAAGGTTCTCAAGGAATCCAAACTACAAAAAGGTATGTTCTTCTTCTAGCATTTATGTTTAAAAGTTCCCCATGCTGTGCTAGATAGGTTTAGATCCTTGGAAAATCATTTTTGCATGTATCTTAGTAAAACATAGATCCAAGGTTTCTAGGGTTGCATGTACACCTTAGGAGTGTTAGAATGCTCAAAACCCTTCAGAAACAACTCGAGAAACAATCACAACTACGAAAACAACAATGGAGGAAATCAAGGTGAGTTTAGTTTCCATTAAATCAAAATACAGTTTATGGTACCTGAAATCGGTCACATTTCATCTTAGTGTACTAATTGTAACCCAACCGCGTATGACCCAAACAACCATCAACAACCTATGCTGACTATTGATCATAACTCCAACTACATGGCTTCCTAATAGTAGCTCCAACAGTCACATGGTTCTGGACCTTGCTAGCCTTGATAATTCTGAGCTCTACTATGGTAATGATGCACTTCGTTTTGGCAATGGTAAGGGATTACCTATATTATACATTGGCCCTAAAAAATTTCATTTCCCCCAAAAAAATCTTTTGACTTTCTCAAATTCTTCATTTATAGCTATAAAAAAAACCCTCTTCCTGTTTAATTTTTTTATATTGATAATAATGTGTTCTTCTTATTTCATTCTCTTTTTTTGAAATTAAGGACATGCGTACACTCATGACCTTCTTCATGGATCCAAGTAACAGTGGGATCTGCTCCATTTGCTTTTTCCTCTTTATCTAGTTCTTAAAGCTCTTTCTCCGTTGTTGGTGCCAATTTCACCAAATGACATAAAAGACTTCGGTATCCTCATTCATAGATTTTGAATTGCATGCTTTCTGCTTATTGTCTTCCTTTTAGCAACAAATATTTGATTAGTTCTTGTAATTCTTCTCACATGGGGAAATCCTGAAAAGTTCATTTGTTACCATCTAATTTCAAAAGTACTCATGTTTTGGATTTATTTTTTCGTGATTTTTGTGTTACAAAGAGTGTCAAAGGTCATTAACTATTATTTTGATTGCATTTTGATCTACTCGAGGATCTTAGCCAGATCCACAACACTTTTCACAGATCTTAGGTGAGGAAACACTTAGAAGATGAGACCGCAGTGGTTCCATTGGATGATATTCAGGTGGATGAGCATTTGAACTATGTGGAGAGACGGATAGTAATTTTAGATAGAAAGACGAAGACCATGTGCAACAAGGAAGTATGATTAGTGAAGGTGTAATGGAAGTACTGGAAGGGTTCTGATTAGATTTGGGAGCCTGAGGAGAATATTAGTGAGCACTACACTAACTTATTTATTGCAATAGATTTCAAGGACAAAATTTGATTCAATAGGAGTAGAATTGTAACACCTAGTTTCAAGTATGCTTCTTCCTTAATCATTTTTATCCTAAGTACTTTTAGGGGTTTTTTGCAATGCAACGTGTAGCCTCTTCTAGCACAAAACCCTAAATCTTAGATTTTGTGCCCTATATAAATGCTCTAACCCTCTAGGGTTTCTCATTCTTGCAGCCCCTTCTTTTTGAATGAAGCCCTAACATCTCCTTACTCCTTACTTCCTCCTTCGGTGTTTCTACAAGTTGGGAAAGTAATTGGTGGTCAAGATTCAAGGGTGGTTGGTGTTCTTGATGGTTTCTTGTATGCTCATATACTGTTGGAAAATGTGTCTAAGCCTATAACTATAATTGGTATGTACTTGACCCGATAGTAGCATGGTCCATTTGGGTTGCATTCATCAAAGCAATATGTTAGGAAGGATATTTGAGTAAGAGGTTAATTACGATTTATTAATATGTTATAAGTATAATATATTAATTGAGGAATCATATTATTTAATTAGTATTGATGAATAACTAATTTAAGAATTAATTTAGTGATCAAAAGAGACTAATTAAATTGATACATATGGATTGGGCTAATGGTCCATGATTTATTTCTAATGGGCTTATGGGTTAGTCCATGTAGTGGTTATCCAAATCAAATGGGTGGATCATAAGCTTATGGGTATGGATTAGGGTTACACATGACCCTTTATATTATACATACACATATATATATGTATATATATATATATATATATATATATATATATATATATATATATATATATATATCTATGTCGAAAATCGGCTACAACTAGTATTTTGGAAGAGTAAGAACCAATTTTTGAGTCTCCATATTCATCCTAATTGTTCTTGGTCTTTTGTGATTCCATTTGAGTCATCACACTTAGGGTGCTAAGCTTTCTTGAGGCCAAGTCATTCAAGCTACTACACAAGGTAATATTCTAACTAGTTTTTTATGATTTCAATAACACCTTGCATGCTAGTTTAGGCTTCATGCTTTGGAAAATTTTTATTGCTTGTATAATTAGAGAAAACATAGATCCAAAGCATTAGGGTTGTATGTGCACCATAGGAATGTTAGAGTATATAAAACCCAACAGTGGTATCAGAGCAATGGGTGTTTTCTATTATATCGATGCATTTATGTGATTTTCAAAAGCTGAAAAATGACAATTATGGATTCTGACAGGGCCTACTCGACGAGTCCATGTATGAATTTGACATGTAGGTGCCTTATGATGATGAACTCATCGATTTCATTAGTGCACTCGACGAGTTGGACAGTCAGTGGGCATAATCTTCGAGTTTTTGGCATGTTTTGGACTAGCAACATTACCACAAACTGTTTTGGTTCATAAATTTTGATTTTAATGATATGGTAATGTTTATCCCCATCCAATAACATGATGTTTATCAAATTCTAATATAACTACTTGCTTTTGTGATATACTAGTTATTTGTAAAATTTGAAGTTATCATGTACTATGAATCAAATTTGGCAAAAATTGGTAAATGATCATCAAATCGTAATTGGATTAGTTAATTTGATCTATATGTGTTCTTGAAAAAGTTCCATAACTTGTACTTAAGTTATGGAATATGAAAATTCTTTAATTATGATACCATTAACTATTGTAAGTTATAGAATTCTAAGAGTCTTGAAAGGTTTCATAACTTGTACACAAGTTTGGAATTGGAATGGTCTCATTCATGGAACATAAAAGTTAAATTAATGAAACTTTAATTCCAAACCCTAGAGTTTTAAAAGTTTAAAATTCAACCCTTATACTATTATAATATTAAAGTTTAATACTTATATATATATATATATATATATATATATATATATATATATATATATATATATATATATATAAAAGACAAGTCAATCTTACCATTAGTAAGCCTCATTCACAAAGTCGTTCTATGAGGGGGGGGGGGGGGTTAAGTTTACTACCTATAAAATGGTGGTTTAATGGGTATCCACTCTCACCCACTGTTTCCTTGACTGGTGGAGGGTTGTTAGCCGAACGGGTAGGATAGGATACTAATTCTCATTAATAAGTATAATGAAAATTATTAAAGTAACTAAACTTTTATAAATTCCCAATATTAGTTACTTTAGGAAAAATGTGAAAATGGTGCTATTCCATGAAATTGTACTTTGCACCTTGTTAAGTCGTTAGTGGAGCGTGTGTGGTTAACCGGTAAACTAATTTGGGACTGAAAATGTGTGGCAAAGGGTAGCTTGGTGTTAATCATGGATCAATGGAGTGTGTGTGGTTAACCGACATATTAATTAGGTGATTTGTAAAATCGAGAGTATCAAGCTAATTTGCATGGTTATTCACACCTTGTTTGTGATCCTTGGTATCCCAGTCACAAACTTGATGGGAATAATCAAGATTTAAACATGTCATTGAAGAGTTCAATGAATCTCAAAAGAATCTAGGAATTTCAATTCATTTAAAACCTAATCTTCAATTTTGTTTTTCATGGTGGAAAGTGGTAAATCGTCATTTACCTACCTTCAAATATTTTACAATTGGATTACGACATCCTCTTCCGAATTGTAGAATATTGTGTTGGGTCCTAGCCTTAATATTCCATTTTGGGTGTTATGTTAAGGATCCTTATATAATCTAAACTTTGTCTTTATTTTTGGATGTCTACTTCAAAAAATGCTTCCAAACCAATCCCATATGGCTCTTTCTCCCTCATGAACTTATGTGGGAAGGTCATCTTCGATGGATCGAATTTCAGTGATTAGATTCGAATCATCCCAATGTTTATTCGTTATGATGACAAATAATATGTCCTTGATAAAGATCTTAATGAGATTGATGAATCAACTGCTACTCCCGAACAGATTGTTGAGTACAAAACTCATGAGATGGACGTGACCAAAGTGTCGTGTATAATGATCGCTACCATGACTGCTGAGCTTCAGAATTCCTATGAGGACTTTTGTCCTTATGAAATGCACTGGGATTTGAGGAAAGGTACCATCAAAGTGATCGGTAGGAGGGTTATGAGATCAATGCCTCCATGATCATGACCAAAATGAAGGATGGAGAGTCCATCACGACCCACTTGCAAAAGATGCAAATGTAAGTGGACTGCTTGCTGAAGTTGAATGTCAACTTCGATGAAGAGTTGGCTATAGATATTATTCTGCACTCTTTACCTCCTTGTTATGATCAGTTTCGTATGACTTATCATATGAACAAGGAGGAGGTCACTCTAAGCAAGATTCAAGGTCTCTTGAGAACTGCTGAAAGCAGTTTGAAAGGAAAATCTATTGTACCTACTCCTACTACATCTGCCACTGTCCTGGAAATTGGACCTAGAAAGGGAAACAAGAGGAAGTCTCATTTCAAGAGTCACAAGGGAAATTCCCATGTTGGATGCTCTTCCAGTGGAACCAAAGTTGGTTCAGTCACACCCTCTTCCAATCCAAAGGAAGCCGAGTGCTTCCATTATGATGAAAAAGGGCACTAGAGACAAAGCTACTCCAAATACTTGCAGGACATAAAGGATGGGAAGATCAAACCCTCCTTTGCAGTTATTTATACTATTCTATCAAATAACTCATCAGATGCTAATTCTTGGGTCCTTGATATAAGATGTGGTTTTCACATTTGTTTTGATTTGCAAGGTCTAAAATCAAGTAGGGACATGGAGCATGGGAATATGAACTTAATCATTGGGACTAGGAAAAAGTCTTTTGTCACCAAGATTGGAGTTTATTCTTTATTTCTTAGTAGTGGGTTAAAATTAGATTTGAATAATTGTTGCTACTCGTCTGATATGGCGAGAAATATTATTTCATTTCACAGTTTGTATGAACAAGGTTTTACCTTTTCTTTTAATAATGAAATTGATTCAATAAATGCTTATTTTAATGGTGTATTTTATTTTGAAGCATTACGTTGCAATAGCATATATGAAACTGTGATGGTTGTAGATTACTTAGGAAATAACGTGTTGCATATTGATTTATCCAATGATTTGGATAAAGCATACTTATGGCATTGTCGTCTTGGACATGTCAATAAGAAGCGCATAGCCTAACTCCAAAAGGATGGATTTTTGGAATCATTTGACTTAAAGTCAGATGATACTTGTGAATCTTGTTTACCTGGAAAGATGACTAAGTCACCCTTCACTGGTTCTTGTGCAAGGGGTTAAGGTTTGTTGAACCTCATACACACCGATGTGTGTGGACCCTTCAGAACCGCCACAAGGGATGCAAACCGCTTCTATACGAATTTTACTGATGATTACAACATATATGGCTATGTCTACCTATTCAAGCATAAGTCAAAAACCTTTGAAAAGTTCAAAGAGTTTAAGCAAGAAGTGGAGAATCAATTGGACAGGAAGATAAAGTTGCTTCCATCCGATCATGGAGGAGAGTATCTTAGTATCGAGTTCCATGACTATCTTAAGGAATGTGGAATTTTCTTAGAATTGACGCCACCTAGGACACCACAACATAATGGTGTAGCTGAGAGGTGCAATCGAACTTTGCTAGACATGGTTCATTCTAGGATGAGTCGAGCTTTGTTACCTATCTCATTATGGGGGTATGCCTTAGAGACTGCCACCCATATCCTTAATCTAGTCCCAACTAAAAAGGTTGCCAAAATACCTCACGAAATGTGGATAGGGAAGGTTCCATCATTAGCTCATATCAAGGTTTGGGGTTGCGAGGCTTTCGTAAGATGAAAGACTCACTAAAAGCTTGAACCTCATAGTGAGCGATGTATTTTCATCGGCTACCCACAAAAATCCTTTGGATATCTCTTCTATAGATCGAGCGACAATGTTGTCTTCGTTGCGAGGAGAGGAGTTTTCCACGAGAGGGAACTCACATGCCAGAAGGAAAGTAGGAGGCAAATTGACCTTAAAGAGCTTCAAGAGTTAAGTGATGAAGGAACCTCAAACACTAGCGCTCAACCCGAGGAGGAAACTCCTGTTGAACCAATTGACGAGTTTTTACCTCTGAGGTGTTCTGGTAGAGATAGATAGGCACTTGAGTTTTATGGTTTCCATATAAATTCTTAAGGTGATACAATTATCAGTGATAGTACACTAGTAAATTTGGATGAACCTAACAACCACAAGGAAGCCATGGCAGGCCCCGAGTCTACTAAATGGAAAGAGGCGATGGGTAGCGAGATTCAGTCCATGTATAACAATCAAGTTTGGAACTTGGTTGACAATGTACCAGGCCGTAAGACAGTCAGATGCAAATGGATCTTCAAGAAAAAGACCGACATGGATGGGAAAGTACACACTTATAAGGCACGATTGGTTGCGAAGGGCTTTACTTAAACTCCCAGAGTTGACTATGACGAGACCTTCTCACCAGTGAAGATTAAATCTATAAGGGTTATGCTAGCCATAGTTGCATTTCATGATTATGAAATATGGCAAATGGATGTCAGAACCACTTTCCTTAATGGGAAGTTGGCTGAGGATGTTTACATGAATCAGCCAGAGTGTTTTGTCGATGCATAGTACCTAATAGAGTGTGTAAGCATGAGAAATCCATTTATGGATTGAAACAAGCATCTCGCAGATGGAATCTACGTTTCGATGAGAAAGTCAAAGAGTTTGGTTTCTCAAGAAGAGAGGATGAGGCATGTGTGTATGTCAAAGCTAGTGGGGGTATAGTTATCTTTCTCGTGTTGTATGTGGATGACATACTACTCATAGGAAATGATATCCTAACCTTGCGGGAGGTTAAGTCCAGGTTTGGGAAGTGTTTCTCTATGAAGGACCTCGGAGAAGCTGCTTATATTCTAGGGATAAGGATATTGAGAGACAGGAGTAAAAGACTAATAGGACTTAGTCAAAGTACCTACTTGGACAAGGTGTTGAAACGTTTCAACATGCAGTATTCCAAGAGAGGAGAATTACCTGTCCAAAGCAATTCCAAACTGAGTAAGACTCAAAGTCCGAGTACCGATGCTGAAATAGTTGAAATGAGTCGAATACCATATACTTCTGCAGTTTGTTCGATCATGTATGCTATGAACTGTACTCCCCTAATGTAGCCTTTGCATTGAGCATGGTTAGCAGATATAACGGGAATCATGGTAAAGCTCACTAGACTGCGGTAAAGAACATTCTGAAGTACCTACAAATGACTAAGGACTGGATCCATACCCTTGGTGGGAGTGTTGACTTAAGATTGGTAGGGTATAGTGATGCCAGCTTTCAGACCAACAAAGATAATTTCCGCTCTTAGTCGGGCTAGATATTTACCCTAAATAGAGGAGCAATAACTTGTAAAAGTTCCAAACAGGAGACTATAGTTGATTCAACATGTGAATCAGAGTACATATCAACGAGTGAAGTGTCGAAGGAGGTGATATGGATTAAGAACTTCATCAGAGAATGTCACTTCATAAGACATCGAGTTGTACCAGCTATAAAGGAGCCCATGGAGATTTTCTGTGATAGCGAAAATGCAGTTGCCTTATCCAAGGAACCAAGAGATCATAGCAGATCAAGACACATTAATAGAAAATGTCACTTCATAAGACATCGAGTAGAAGAGGGTCTCCTCGTAGTTAAGAGGGTATCGTTAGAAGATAATCCAGCAGATCCCCTTACGAAGGGACTGAGTAGGGTTAATCACTTGCAGCATGCTAGTAGTATCGGGCTGAAGGACGATATTAGTTTTAGTGATTAGATAGACATTTAGAAACTTGTAATAGTTAAAATGTAATTGACATTTGATGATTGAATAAAAGGTGTTTTTATTTATAAGTAAAGTTACTTTCTTGTGTCTGTAACAACGTAAAATTTCAAACCAAAATTTTCATTTTTAAAACACATACAAACTTATAATATATTTCTCGAAAACATCATTGTTCAAGTGTCAACACAAATCCACATAAAAATGTCACTATCCCAGAGTCATCCGGATATTCTCGAAATCGGTGTGTACAATCAAGTAGACGCCTTCCCGCGATCATGAGAAGTACCTAAAACACATATCACATAACACGGTAAGCACAAAGCTTAGTGAGTTCTCCATAACACCACATACACAAATAATAAGCCTCTCATGGCTATAACTCGGCATGGACCCTTCGGTTTCATGCGTCTTAGTGAAGACCCTCCGGTCTCACGGCTTAGTGTGGACCCTCTGGTCATGTGTCTCAGTGAAGACCCTTCGGTCTCACAGCTCGGGTTGGACCCTACAGTCCTGTATTTCAGTGAAGACCCTCCAGTCCGATCTCAGTAAAACATAGAATAACATGGCATATATCACAAACACAAAAATGCATAACATCACACAACTCAATATAAGCACATAGGACCATCCGGTCAATAACTCAAATAATAACCTCTGGTCACTCAATATTACCACTCAGGTAAGTATAGTGAGAAGACTCGTCATGTAAGCAAGCAAGGAAATTGGATACCCCTCGAACAAACTAATCTCCGCCTACATGTAATAAGCATCTCTAATTAACACATAAAGATCACAACTTTATATAAACTCATGCTAATCCCTCTCTAACTCTTGGTATGGGTGAAAGACCATTTTACCCCTCTATGGTCCCCATAATCCCTACCTTGACCAAACCCTAAAGTCAACAGAACTTAACACTCGTGTCAACTGTCCATGTTGACCTGCCTCGACGAGTGCATCTATGTGACTCGCCGAGTCCCCACTTTGTTCATCGAGTTGTCTCATCAACTCGCCGAGCTACTCTTGTCCAGACTCATTAGGGAAAACCCTAGCCGACTCGTCGAGTCCCTTTTGTCAAATTCTCATTCAGATATTTTAAGGTAGAAACTGTGCCCCATACTTTAGACCTAACTTCCTAAGACTCGATTATGACGTAAAGCTTCGATCTTTACGTTCATGCATGGGATATTTGCTGCATAATGCCAATACAAGCTCCAACAAGGGTTAGATGCACAAGATATTGTCTCTAGCTCAATAAAGTTCGTGTCTTTGGACTCACAAGACCTCCTATAATCAAGATCTGAGGTTTCAACCTCAAATCATGCTCAATGACACAAACAGTGATTGGAAAAAACCCTAGAAACTCCCTAAACCAAGATCTCATAAGGAAATGATCAAGTTAGCATCTTTTTACCACCAACTAAAGCAAAACTTTGATTAACCTCTAGATCCAAAGCCTCCTCCTGATCCAAGCCTTGGCGCTCTCCACTTCCCCTTCAAAAGTGCACTTAAATAACAATATTAACTTCTCTCTCACTCTCTAGCTCAAATGGACGATTAGGGTTTCTCTCAAGGATGTATGGTGACTGGTGAGGCAGAAATGAGGGCTTTAGGCCCCTTAAATAAGTCACAAACTTGGGGATTTAGGGTTTCCTCACACAACACCAACTCGGCGAGTCGGCTCTCTGAATTGTCGAGTCGGCCATTAAACCCACGTGACCAATCCAACTCTACTCGACGAGTCGGATACATAAATCATCAAGTCACTCATTAAATCCCGAATATAAATAAATATATAAATGAAGTACCTGGGAGTCGGGATGCTACAGTGTCAACTATTTACTATCGTTTCATTTTGCATGTTTTGACTTCTAGAATAATAAGATTATTCAAACTATCCACATTCGATCATACTTTGGAAGTAGTTTATGAAAGAAGACTTTCATGAATGGGTTTTTATATGATTGTCTAATGTGTTATACATAGGAAACGATTGCTACAATATTCATGAGTACTCTTAAAATAAGATTTGAGTATTGGACTAAACCCACACTCACATATCACTTCATGGAATTTATCACGGGTGATCGTGAGACGATAATATCATATAATCTTCAAACCAAGATATATGAATTGGCGATTATTTTTTGATAGTACATTAATAGTGCGATAACGCGTCAGTAACTCGATGTTATAAAACGTGCTATTATGTATGATTCGGTGAATAGTTAGCACAAGCGTATAAGTCGAAGTTTATCTGTTCCTTTTATCTTAAGTGGACTAAAAGCGTTATCTTGGGCCCCTCGATGAATTTGTTTTGACTTATATGTTGGGCCCGGTCAGAACTCTGTTGATGTGTTCAATTAAGTTCTATGTCGAACAAATCATAAAAAGGAAACAAAATGTTGGACAATGAGTATGAATTTAATTTCATGTCTTTTTCCACACGATATCTTGTAGAAAAGAGGATTATATGATCACTTATCGAATGGACGCGTCAGAGTTCGACAACGGCTTTTTGAGAGCAATGATTGCTAATAGGATTTTAAGTTACATTGGAAATTACAGTTATTAGATTTATCCAAGTGGGAGACTGTTGGAAAAGGTGTCTAAGCCCATATTTAAAATTGATATGTACTTGACCCGATAGTAGCATGGTCTATTTGGATTGCATTCATCAAAGCAATATGTTAGGAAGGATATTTGAGTAAGAGGTTAATTATGATTTATTAATATATTATAAGTATAATATATTAATTGAGGAATCATATTATTTAATTAGTATTGATCAAAAATTAATTTAAGAATTAATCTAGTGATCAAAAGAGACTAATTAAATTAATATATATGGATTGGGCTAATGATCCAAGATTGATTTGTGATGGGCTTATGGTTTAGTCTATGAAGTGCTTATCCAAATCAAATGGGTTGATCATAAGCTTATGAGTATGGATTAGGGTTACACATGACCCTTGATATTCTACACACACACTCACACACACACACACACACACATATATATATATATATATATATATATATATATATATATATATATGTATTTCTAAGTCCAAAATCGACTACAACTAGTATTTTAGAAGAGTAAGAACTAATTTTAGAGTCTCCATAACCTCTCCATATTCATCCTAATTGTTCTTGGTGTTTTGTGATTCCATTTAAGGCATCACACTTGGGGTGCTAAGCTTTCTTGAGGCCAAGTCATTCAAATACTACACAAGGTAATATTCTAACTAATTTTTTATGATTCAGATAACACCTTGCATGCTAGTTAGGTTTCATGCTTTGGATATTGTTTATTGCATGTATAATTAGAGACAACTTAGATCCAAAGCATTAGGGTTGTATGTGCACCATAGGAATGTTAGAGTACATAAAACCCAACATATACTTCATTTGGCGAGGCCCGTTGGATTGAAACAGACCCATTATGCAAGGCACGTTAGGTTGTGTAAGGTCAAACCTTATATTCTAATGACTCGAACAAGTTTTCATGATCATATTCTATCAACAACATGTCAGCCGATGTTCAAGTTTCTCTTCAGTGTGATGTTTTCTTTTGCTTCAAGGTTATAGACATGTTATCTTAATGATAAGATTATCTTATGTATAGTGTATGTCTTTTGTATATAAATCTCTGATTTATAGGGATCCTGGTTTAGAATATCCATTACCCTAGCATATAATTTAGTTATCTTTAGGGTTGAATGTAATTCATGTCGTTTTGTGCATTCTCTCTTTGTGAGAGTTCTTAATCAGAATTGGTTTTTGATTATTCTTTGTTTTGTATTTCTTGATATATTGTTTTATTTCAATCCTTTAATTGGTATCAGAGTAGATTCAACTTATCAAGCAATGTCGTCTTCTTCCGGATCTAAACCTACTACTGGTTCTATATCTATAAATAAAATTCCTTTTTTTTTGATAAAAATAATTTTGCAATGTGGAAAAGAAAATCCTTGGTTGTTCTTGAAACCATGGATTATAATATGATAAGCATCATCAAAAAATGTCCATATAACTTTTGATGAAAAAAAGATGGTGTTTATGCTAGAGTAACAGAGCGGACTCCTAAACATCAATTCACTGAAGAAGATAAGAAGTAGATCAATCTGGATGGTCATTCACATGCTGCTATAGGAAACTCTCTTCCATATGACATTTACCATCTCATTTATAACTGTACTTATGCCAAAGAGATGATTGATATGCCGACTGTACCGTATGAAGGAACTGGTTAAGTGAATTTAACCAAGGAGAATAACCTTAGCAAAAAAGTATGAACACTTCTTTGCTCAATAGAATGAATCTCTAACTCAAACTTTTAATAGCTTCAAAATTTTTAATCAATGATATAAGAAGGTTTGATATTATTAAGCATGAAGTTGTTTTAGTACTAAAATTCTTAGATTATCTTGATGATAATTGGGAGCATCATGTGGATGTTCTCAAGAATAGTGAGAAGATCAGAACCATAAATCTTCATAAATTATATGGTAACTTGTGTAATTTTGAAGAAACAAAGATCTTGCATAAGGAAATCATGAAAGATAGCTTCAAGGACAAATCCTATGCCAGGTTCACCAAGAAGTCTAGTTTTACTCCTAACAGTGACAAGTCTGACAATGCTTATTCAGAAGAAGAGTATAATGTTGACTTAGTTTCAAGTGCAGCTATAATGGTGAAGCATTATTATGACAAGAATTTTGGTGGCCTGAGAAAGTTTTAGACCAAGGTTAATTCTTCAGCAACAACAAGGGCTGACACTAGGAGTTTCGAAAAGCCTACTGTTGAAAAGAAAGATGAAGGAACGTGTTTCAACTGTGGGGGGAACTGATCACCTTTGTCAATATTATGAGGTTAAGAAGAATCCTACGAGAAAAAATACAAGAGATTGGTGGCTTCCTTAAAGAAACATAATTTAGAGTCCAAGGTACTCATTGATGAATGAGAAAAATTGGTAGATGAAGAGGAGTCATCAGAAGATGAAGCGAAAGAGAATGTTTGCTTGATGGTATTCACTGATGAAGCAAGAAGTAGTTCAATTACTTTTGAAACTGATATCTCAAAAACTGGTAGTGACTCAAAGGTTCAAAATTAGGACTCCTCCTCATTGTACCAAGTTAGTAGTTTTATAACCTACTCTAATAATCAAAAGATTATAATGTTTAAGTATATGTGTCTTGATATTTCACAATCTAATCAATAAATATGTAATCTAAGAGATAAAATTGAATCTTTGAAAAATGATCTTTCAAACAGCGAGAAGTCTCTATTCCTGATGAGCATAAAATTGTGAGATGTTTCTCTCACCAATCATGAACTCATCAATGAGAAAGACTCTGCTATGAAACTTGCTCAAAAGTGCCAAAGTATCAGTAAAAATTAGGCACATTCTCATTTCAAAACATCCAAAATTATAAATAATCAAATTCCTAATCAGTGTAAAAAACTAATTAGAGGAAATTTTGAAGAAGTTGTTGAAACTTTAAACATGCTGAAACTGAACCAAACTTTCCAACTAAAACCGAGCTTCTTCATGAATACAAAACTAAATTTGTAAGTGGTGGTTTTATAAATCCACCAGAGTGTTAAGTTCTCATAGACAAACATTATGTTACTAATCACGATGGTCTTACCTCGTATGTTATTCCTTTAACTGCTACTGACCCATCTCTCAAAACCCCTGATCGTAAGTATGAGAGTCGTAACACTAATACTTTAATCAAGTTTCCCATATCAAATGGTGAAATTCATATTGTCAAAGATGTGGTTTATGAATTTCCTGAATGTACAACTAGTGATTATGATATCAATGATTGTTCAGCTTCTTCTGAAACTGATGATTCTAAATGTTCATCATCATGGTTTCATACAACTTGTGACATCCTCATTTTCACGGCCATAAAAGACCGATTTCGTTTATGCTTTTATAATAAAATCAGAGTAATCTTTCAAATAAAAGTGATGCGGAATTTGTTCCCAAAACAGAATATGATAAAAAAAAAATTATCAAAGCATTTCTTAAAGAAATGTTGTAACAACCCAAATTTTACAATGACAATTTTCATTTAATTTAAATAACACATTGACATAAAACCGTGAACCCCACATTTAGTTTAAAACACCATCCATTAAATTATATAGATTATCTGAGTGTGTCCCCAAACATATTAGTAAAAAAAAGAGATAGATAGAGTGCACGCCGTGCCATCACGCCTTGCCCTTCCCTTTTGGCTCCGATGTACCTGAAACAATTCAACAACCTGTAAGCGAAATGCTCAGTGAGTTCCCTAGAGCATACCACTAACCACACATACACATATCCAAGTAACATATCACATAGGCCATGCATACATAGAACCAACAAGAATGCCATGGGCTACCCCACATGTACTTTACCTTGGACTGCCATGGGCTACCCCACATGATCTTACATCCACTGCCATAGGCTACCCAACATGGTCTTTACCTAGGACTGCCATGGGCTACCCCACATGGTCTTACATCCAACGCCACGGGCTCCCTCCCGGGATCGTCATGCAAAACATACGATCACATTACATATCAAACACAAAGTGATGCACATATATCATAAACACATAATGGGTCGGCCTTGGTGCCGTAGACCCATGGGTATGGTGAGAAGACTCACCTTCGCCTGAAGAATACGAATATTGCACTCTTAATGACCCGCAACCTCCCAAACTGAATAATAACAATAATAATATCATCAATGATTGGTCCATAAATTATCCCAACGGAGGCCCAACCTTTAAGCCCAACCCCAAAGGCCCAATCACCCTTTCATTGCAAATGGGCCCAAGATCTAAGCCTAATATCCTTAATGGGCCCCCTTGGCCCAAAAAGGCCCAACCAATAAGTCCATGGTCCAATTGATAAAAAGGCCTTTAACTCATAGAATCCAATCAGGCCCAATAACCCAAAAGAGGCCCTAAAGTTCGACAGCCCAAAAAAAGAACGACCCAAACTACCCCGTGTACGCCTAGTGTACGCTTCAGGTACACGCAGCGTACCGGGTTTTCAAACGTTACGCGTAGCGTACTCAAAGTACGCCCGGTGTAAGTCTCAGTTAAGCACTTTCCCTATTAAGTGCTTATTATTCCATTCTTTTACGTCCAGAATCTAGATCTGAGTCCATTGACACCTCCTAGGGCGTAAAGTTGCTAACTTTATGCCTTTGCATGAACATTAAACCTCCAAAGTCGTCATTAAGACCTTTCCCAAGTCTATAATTCATGCACAAGGTTAAGACCTCCACCAAGCTCCTATTTTTATGCTCTTAAATGGCTTAAGGACCTTAGACCAGACCTTATTATCGAATGGGGACGATCTAGCCAAAAAATGAGGCCTAAAATCCATCAAAAGGAGCAAATACATAAACCCTAGCTAGATCTAAAGAGCAAAGAGGAAAGGTGCAAGCTTTTTACCTCTAAGTGCTCTGTAAGATGATTATGATGCAAGATCTTGAAGCACCCTCTTGATCCAAGTTTGCTTGACCAACTCTTCTCTTTGAAATGAATACTAAAGATCACAAATGCACACTTTTAAAGCTCAAAAATGATTTCTCAAGGCTTTCAGCAGTGAAAAGACGTTCCTGGGCAGTGAAGGCTTTCCAGGGTTTAGTCCCAAGGCCTTAAAGTCGTTTATATAGGCCCCACGTCTGAAATTAGGGTTTTTTGGTCCCTGACGCGTAAGCCCCGCGCAATCCATGGTACGACCAGCGTACCTCCAAACATCCGCGACCAGAAAAGGTCCTAGTACGCTAAGCGTACTCCTAAGTACGCCCAACGTACTAAGGCACTAATAATGCAAAAACTCTAAATTAAAGGGGTTCAAGTCATACCTTTTATTTCTGGATGTTACAACTCTCCCCCACTTGAACTAGACTTCTCCCTCGAAGTCCATGGATGAAAACAGATAAGGGTAATGATCCCGCATCTCCTCCTCTGGCTGACAAGTCCACCCGGAGCCCTTTCGATGCTGCCAATGCACCTTTATCAACTTTACTTACTTATTCCGAAGTGTTTTTGTCTTCCTGTCTAGTATGGAAATCGGCCTTTCAACATAATTCAGTCCCCTATCCACCTGAATGTCATCCAAAGGTATAACTGCAGACTCGTCAGCAATACACTTCCGAAGCTGAGATACGTGGAAGGTGTCGTGAATCTGACTAAGCTCCTCAGGGAGCTCTAATCGATAGGTCACCTTGCCTACTCGGGCTAGGATCCTGAACGGACCTATAAATTGAGGGCCCAACTTTCCTTTCTTACGAAACCTGATAATCCCCTTCTAGGGCGACACCTTCAATAAGACAAAATCCCCCACTTGAAACTCAAGATCCGATCGCCGTCGATTAGCATAACTCTTCTGTCGGCTTTGCGCGACCCACATTCGGTCGTGTACCTGCTGGATCAACCCGGTGGTCTTGAGCACCACCTCCGTGCTCCCCATGACCCAATGACCAACCTCGTCCCAGCATACGGGGGTCCTGCACCTCCGACCATATAACATCTCGAATGGAGCTCGATCGATACTGGCATGATAACTATTATTGTATGAGAACTTTGCCAGTGGGAGATATGTATCCCAACTTCCTCCAAAATCTAGCACGCATGCTCGCAGCATGTCTTCTAATGTCTGGATCGTCCTCTCACTTTGTCCATCAGTTTGAGGGTGATATGCTATACTGAAATGTAGTTGAGTACCCAGTTCTTCGTGAAACTTTTTCCAAAACCTGGATGTAAACCGATCATCCCTATCCGAAACCACCGACACCGGCACCCCGTACTTGGCCACCACTTCTCGAACATAGATGTTTGCTAACTTTTCTATGGATGTGCTCTCGGTGATTGGAATGAAGTGGGCACTCTTTATCAGTCTGTCTACGATGACCCATATGGCATCCACTCCCCTCGCCGTCCTCGGTAGCTTCGTAATGAAGTCCATAGTGATCTCTTCCCACTTCTACATGGGAATGGGTAACGGCTGAACCTTGCCATGAGGCCGCCGATGCTCGGCCTTGACCTTCCTGCAGGTCAAGCATCGCTCCACTAACCAAGCGATTTCTCGCTTCATGCAGGGCCACCAGTAACTAAGCCTCAAGTCCCTGTACCTCTTTGTTGCCCTCGAGTGTATAGAGAACTTAGACTTATGATCCTTCTCCAACAGCCTTTGCCTCACTCCCCGTGCCAAAGGTACCCACACTCGTCCACATTGAGTCAAAAGGCCACGACTATCCTTAACAAACAATAGATATTGACCCCGTATCTTCTCTGATTTTCAGTGTTCCTTCTTTACCCCCTTAACCTGAGCCCCTCTGATCATATCCAACAAAGGTGACATCACCGTCATCCTCATACAAATGTCCCTAATCGGGGACCCTAACACTTTGCGACTCAAGGAATCAGCCACCACGTTGGCCTTCCCTAGGTGATACAGGATTTCACAATCATATTCTTTAAGTACATCCAACCATCTCCTATGTCGCATATTAAGGTTCTACTGATCCATCAAATACTTTAGGCTCTTGTGATCGGTATAGATGGTAAACCGCACCCCATACAGATAGTGCCTCCAAATCTTGAGGGTGAACACCACTGCCCCCAGTTCCAGGTCATGTGTGGGTTAATTTGCCTCGTGATGCTTTAACTGCCTCGAGGCATAGACAATCACATGCCCTCGCTGCATCGCATCAATACTGCACCCAATCCTGAAATCGATGCATCGCAATATACCACCAAATCGTCCAACCCTTCAGGCAGTACGAGGACTGGAGCCTCGCATAACCTCTGCCTCAGAGTCTCAAAAGCCTTCTGCTGACCCTCATCCCACCGAAAAGTCACATTCTTCTTGCTCAAATGGGTCAATGGCATAGCAATCTTGGAGAAGTCCTGGATGAATCTCCGATAGTAACCCGCTAAACCCAAAAAGCTACGAATCTCCGAGGCGTTTCTCGGTACCCCCATCGCATCACCGCCTCCACCTTTGCTGGATCAACCGAAATACCTTTTTGATTGATGACATGCCCCAAAAACTGCACTTCCCGTAGCCAGAAATCACATTTGGAGAACTTTGCATAAGGTTTCTCCGCCCTCAAAGTCTCCAGTACCTCCCTCAAATGCTGTTTGTGCTGCTCTCTGGTTTTGGAGTAAACCAGGATATCGTTGATAAAAATGATCACTGACTGATCCAGCATCGGTCTGCATACCCTATTCATGAGATCCATGAATGCTGCCGGAGCATTGGTGAGTCCGAATGGCATCACCACAAACTCATAATGCCCATACCGAGTTCTGAAAGCTTTCTTTAGTATATCCTCTTCCCTAATCCTCAGCTGATGATACCCGGACCTGAGATCAATCTTGGAGAACCAAGATGCACCCTGAAGTTGATCAAACATATCATCAATCCTTGGCAAAGGATAGCGGTTCTTCACTGTTAACTTGTGCAGCTCCCTATAATCAATGCACATCCGGTGCTTCCCGTCTTTCTTTTTCATGAAAAGGATCGATGCACCCCACGGTGAACTACTCAGACGAATGAACCCCTGGTATAACAGTTCTTGAAGCTGCATAGATAACTCTTGCATCTCGGGTGGTCCCAACCGATATGGTGCCTTTGCTATTGGGGCGGCACCCAGCACCAAGTCAATACGAAACTCCACCTGCCTCTCTGTTGGCACCCCAATAGTTCTTCAGGGAAAACATCCCGAAAGTCCTAAACAACTGGCACACTGCCCACATCCGTCACGGCCCATACCCTTGTATTCGCAATATAAGCCAGAAATCTCATGCAACCCCGCTGAAGAAACCTCCTTGCCCTCGCAGCCGAACAGAGGATCAGTCCCTGCGAGGCCCCCTCACCATGAATAACCAGCTCTCCCCCACTGGAGGTTCGAACCCAAACCAACTGTCGCTCGCAATCAATCATGGCCCCATTGGCCCCCAGCCAGCCCATCCCGACAATCACCTTCAGCCCCCGTAACGGTATCAGAACTAGGTCGACTCGAAATCTCTCCCCAAGTACATTCAGGACACAGTCCAAGATCCCCGACATATCCCGGAATTTCTTGCTAAGCGCAAGAGACACAAATGATCGGGTAGCACCCGAGTCGAACAAAACATGAGCAGTCATACCATTGACTAAAAAGGTTCCTGAACAACCATGATATAAATATAAGCCATACAATTACAATAAGCAGTAAAGTAATAGGTACATACCAGCAACGACGTCTGGTGCAACCCGAGCCTCTTCAGTGGTCAGCTGGAACGCACGAATCTTCACTGCCGGGATATCCGCCTTGGCAGGGCGGCCATCTATGATCCTCATGGTGGCGGGTGCGGGCGCCGCCACCACTCCTCCTCCTCCCTGTAACCTAGGGCAATCGGCCTTTTTATGGCCTGTCTGATTGCAGTGGAAACATATCAAGCCCTTCTTGGGGAAATCCTTACTCATATGGCCCTGTTGGCCACAAGAGTAACATCCTGTCGTCCCGGCCATCCTACACGCCCCGCTATGGAATCTCCCACACTTGGCACATCGGCTCCGGCCTTGCTGGCCCTTACCCGAAGAATCAGAGGTCTTCGGGTTCTTAGCCTGACCCCCCGCCGCCTGTGCCTGATCACTCTTCCGTTTCGTGCGGGTATCCAACTCTATTTCCCTCTCGCGTGCCTTCTCCACCATCTCGTTTAGGGTCTTGCACCCTGTAAAGCTCACAAACTCCCAGATATCGTCCCTTATCATGGAATGATATCGGGTCCGTCTCATTTCTTCATCTGTAGCATACTTCAGAATCAATAAGGCTCGCTCCCGAAACTTGGCGGTGATTTCCGCCATAGTCTTGGTGGTCTGCTGCAAATCATGAAACTTCCTTACTAGCCGTTGCACCTCAATAGGCGGTGAAAACTCCAAATCAAACCATCAAACAAACTCAGCCCATGACATCTCAACCACTCCAACTGGTCCCACTTGGCTAGTAACCTCGCCCCAGCAGTCGCGAGCCCTGTCTCTCAACATACACGAAGCAACCCCAACATTTGCCACCTCCGGGCAGGAACTCGTGCGCTGGGCATTCTCAATATCTGCGACCCAGTGACGGCTGACAATGGGGTCCCTGACCCCGAAGAATTTCGGCGCTCCACACGTCTTGAACTCTCGGAAGGAAGGAGTTAGGGTCCCAATCTTTCCCGCTGCCAACTCTGTGCTGAAGGATCTGAGTCTCTCCTCCATAATCTCCATAATACCCTACTTGACCGTCCCAAAAATGACTGGGGTTGCATCAAGGATGCCCCTGGTAACCTCGGCTGCAATGAGTTCTTGCAGCCTCTCATCAACGACATCAATAGTGTCTCCCGATCCTGCCCCGGATCCCGATCCCAATCCCGATCCTGACCCTCCTGCTCCAAATCGTGTCACCACCATGATAAATGAAATTTCATAAATAGCAAAGATCAGGGTTTCCGTATAAGGGATAATCCAACACTGGTCCTCCTTGGGGTTGTCGGATCCATCAGTGCTTTGGGCACAGATCCTATGCTTCCAGTAGTACGGGCCCAATACTACCTTCCACACTTACCTGTACCTTTCTCCACTGCTCAATCCGATAACTCTAATTTGTCCCACAACTAAAACATACCCCGCATTTACCACACATCACCATCTCAGACCATCCTAAAGGTTCCTCTACCCATAACAATCACATCATCATAACAGGTTGCTCTTATGCATGCAAATTATACATAGATAAGGGATCAAATAGACTTTCGAATAAAAGATTCTACCCTAAGACCACAACCAAACAAGGAACAGGAAATAATGCCAAATCAATCATTTTGAGGCTTTAAGCTTTCAACCGTATATAATTTTAAAAACATACACGTAGCAAATTCCACATAAGCAATATGGTTCAAAATTAGTATAACATGGCAAGCATATAGGGGAACTACTTACTTGGCTCGGCTAATCACACTCGTTGCACTCTCATCTTTTCATTTTTATGTTATTATTTCGAAAACATTTCTACCATTCCTTAGTTTGAGTCCCGACACACTTGAGAGTGTGCCTGAATCCATCAAACCAAGGCTTTGATACCAACTTGTAACAGCCCAAATTTTACAACGAAAATTTTCATTTAATTTAAATAACATATTGACATAAAACTGTGAACCCCGCATTTAGTTTAAAACACCATCCATTACATTATATAGATTATCAGAGTGTGTCCCCAAACATATTAGTAAAAAAAGAGATAGATAGAGTGCACGTCGCGCCATCACGCCTTGCCCTTGCCTTTTGGCTCCGATGTACCTGAAACAATTCAACAACCTGTAAGCGAAATGCTTAGTGAGTTCCCTAGAGCATACCACACACCACACATACACATATCCAAGTAACGTATCACATAGGCCATGCATACATAGAACCAACAAGAATGCCATGGGCTACCCCACATGGACTTTACCTAGGGCTGCCATGGGCTACCCCACATGGTCTTACATCCAATGCCATGGGCTACCCCACATGGTCTTTACCTAGGACTGCCATGGGCTACCCCACATGGTCTTACATCTAATGCCACGGGCTCCCTCCCGTGGTCTTCATGCAAAAAATACGATCACATTACATATCAAACACAAAGTGATTGCACATATATCATAAACACATAATGGGGCGGCCTTGGTGCCGTAGACCCATGGGTATGGTGAGAAGACTCACCTTCGCCCTAAGAATACGAATACTGCACTCTTAATGACCCACTACCTCCCAAACTGAATAATAACAATAATAATATCATCAATGATTGATCCATAAATTATCCCAAGGGTGGGCCAACCTTTAAACTCTACCCCAAAGGCCCAATCACCCTTTCATTGCAAATGGGCCCAAGATCTAAGCCCAATATCCTTAATGGGCCCCCTTGTCCCAAAAGGCCCAACCAATAAGTCCATGGTCCAACTGATAAAAAGGCCTTTAACTCACAGAATCCAATCAGGCCTAATAACCCAAAAGAGGCCCAAAAGTTCGACAGCCCAAAACAAGAACGGCCCAAACTGCCCTATGTACGCTTCAGGTACACACAACGTACCGGGTTTTCAAAGGTTACGTGTAGCATACTCAGAGTACGCCCGACGTAAGTCTCAGTTAAGCACTTTCCCTATTAAGTTCTTATTATTCCATTCTTTTATGTCCAAAATCTAGATCTGAGTCCATTGACACCTCCTAGGGCATAAAGTTGCAAACTTTATGCCTTTGCATGTCATTAAACCTCTAAAGTCATCATTATGACCTTTCCTAAGTCTATAATCCATGCACAAGGTTAAGACCTCTACCAAGCTCCTATTTTTATGCTCTTAAATGGCTTAAGGACCTTAGATCTGACCTTATTATCGAATGAGGACGATCTAGCCAACAAATGAGGCCCAAAATCCATCAAAAGGACCAACTACATAAACCCTAGCTAGATCTAAAGAGCAAAGAGGAAAGGTGCAAGCTTTTTACATCTAAGAGATCTGTAAGATGATTATGATGCAAGATCTTGAAGCACCCTCTTGATCCAAGCTTGCTTGACCAACTCTTCTCTTTGAAATGAACACTAAAGATCACAAATGCACACTTTTAAAGCTCAAAAATGATTTCTCAAGGCTTTCAGCAGTGAAATGATGTTCCAGGGCAGTGGAGGCTCTCCAGGGTTTAGTCCCAAGGGCTTAAAGTCGTTTATATAGGCCGCAAGTCCAAAATTAGGGTTTTCTGGTCCCTGGCGCGTACGCCTCGTGCAATCCATGGTACACCCAGCGTAGCTCCAAACATCCACGACCATAAAAGGTCCTAGTACGCTAAGCGTACTCCTAAGTACGCCCAGCGTACTAAGGGACTAATAATGCAAAAACTCTAAATTAAAGGGGTTCAAGTCATACCTTTTATTTATGGATGTTACAAATGTATTTTCATTTCATTACAAACTTGGGATGTCACATTGATATAGACCAAAAGCATAAACAATACAATATAGGGCTTACAACATATATTTACATCTATTGGCCTATAATCCAAAATCCCTCGTCATCATCCAACTATGCTCTTGTTCCACTACCTGTAAAACAGAAAGCTGAGTGGGTCAGGCTTGGGAGCTTGGTGAGCATATTGGGTTTTCAACCCACATTAAATAAATTTATTAATTTCATCAACCAACAATAAATTTATTAACTTAATCAACCAACAATAAATTTATTAATTTCATCAACCAACAATAACCCTGATTACCCATTCTGGGTATCCTCACTTTACATCCCTAAACACCTATCATAAGGAACCTAGCCTAAGGATCGTCATCGGGATGGACAATATTGCTAAGGGGATTCCTCAACCATATATGTCCGTATGGCAACCATGAGGGGGATGGAGTACACCGGTGAACACATCGTTCACAAACACCTACAGGTTGTGAGCCTGTTAGCGTTCCACTGGACTGTCTAGAAAGGTCCGTGTGGTCATCTATACTCTGCTAGATGACTGGAACATCGACAATTTCGAGACCTCTCATCATTTAATTTCATCACACATCAACTATTTCATCTACCCATGTTTTACCCATCATATTTGTAGATAAAAATACATATACAATTTAAATCATTCTAAACCTGTATAAAACATTCATTCTATATCCATCTCAAATAAACAATCAATATATATACACATAGCACACATTTTATATAAAATACTTCATATTTATGTGTAAGATGAAACTGAATATACACTCACTTGATAAGATGGTGATTAGACAACACTTCGTTCCTTAAAACAATCTTTTTCGATGAAACCGGGTGGTTTGCTAAAAAACCGAGCTCTGCGCGGGCAGAGTTTCGACTTGAAAGTAGAAGGTGAAAAGATAGACATTTTGTAAAATAACTCGGGGCAGCCTCGCACCTCTTTTATAGTCAGCTGAAGCTTCAGGTTACGCTAAGCGTAATCCTTGGTACGCGGGGCGTACTGCTCTATGCTGGGCGTACTCTCGTATGCGGGGCGTAGGAGCGGGGGGGGGGGGGGGGGGGGGTACTTCGGACGTGTCATCGACGTGCCAAGCATGCAAAGGGTGTGTCGTGGCCACTTCTGGACTGAGCAAAATGTGAGACCGTTGGGCGTATAGCTCTCATACATTGGACGTACATCAGTACAGTTAGCGTACCCCTTCGTACGTTGGCATTCCTCAAACCTCGAAGTTTGTGCCTCAAACTTCAAATTCATAACTTTCGCATACGAGCTCTGTTTTCTATGCTCTTTATATCCACGTATAGGTAAGACCGTGCTCTACAACTTTCATTTAGACTCCGTCGGCTAATTTTGACTTTATTTTTAAAGTCATATTTTTAATAGGCCGGGACAAGAAAAGTCTGTTAAAAACTGATAACTTCTTCATCCGACGTCCGTTTTTGTCTGTCTTTTTACCGTTGAACTACTATAAACAAGAACTTCGATTCTCATTTAGGTTGTATCGGCTAAAAATCAATCGATCTATAATTCAAATTCCGGGTTGCATACTGTTGTGTGTCAAATCTTAGAAAATTCATAACTTCCTCATACGAAGTCAGATTTGGAAATTCTTTTGATGCACACTCTCGGTTTAACATATACTATGAATTTCATTTAGATTGTTAAGTCTAAAAAGCACTTTATCGTAAACTCACTTTTTACATCACATAACGTCATGTCGGTTCTGTCCCGAAACTTCGACAAGTGATAACTTCTTCGTTATAACTCGGATTTCAGTGTTCTTTATATCTCCAGAATCCTTGTTACGACCACTACAAATTTATTCATAGATATCGGGTTTATCGAAAATTTTACTTTTGACGCTTATTTTTATCCTTAATTAATTATATCATCATAATTAAATATAAGGTACGAAAATTCACATAATTCATTTTTATTACTTCAAAACGCATTACAATGGTTGACCTACACTATTACATCATCTTCAATGCTTAGCCCAGAAACACGAACGTTACAAAACTAAAATTGCATCATGTCGCATTGATCACTCTTACATTTCTAGAACAAAAGAAAGAGTTTTAAAATTAAATGAATGTGTTTCATCTCCCTGGAACCAGATGTTATGAAAAATAGTAAATCATGTTCTCAAAAGAAAAACAATTATGGAATAAGACTGTTATAAATGTGGTGATCCATCTCATAAAGTGGAAGCTTGTACATTTAAGGAACGCACAAAAAGGGATGACAAACAATTTTATTCGAAAAAAGTAGATAAAGAAGGAAAATTCATTAAACTGTCATGATTCCGAGTGCTATAACATCTTTAACTATGTTAAATCTTCCATTGTTAAACCCATTGCAAAATGGATCAATAAAGTGATGTAACTGTTTATGAGTGTTGTAGATTCACGACATATCTCATATCTTGACATTGGATGCTCTCGGTATATGACATGATTTAAGTCTCTCATGGAAGATTATGTTAAGAAAGATGGCCCTATAGCCACTTACAGAGATAATGTGAAAGGAAAGACGAAAGGATATGGAACCATCAAGTGTAAGTTAGTACATTTCTAAAATGTGTCCTTTGTAAAGGGTATCAAGCACAATCTCATTCTTATTAGTCAACTATGTGATGTTGATTATGAAGTTCATTTCATGAAGAATGGAGGAAGGGTGATTTCTGAAATAATGATGTTGTTCTTACATAGAATCGTCATAATGACATTTATATACTAGATATGTTCTCTACTGACAACTCATTTAGGTGATGCTTCTTCTCTCATTTACAATATCACTTGAATTGGTTGTGGCACAAGAGAATCTCTTATTTGAAATTCAAAGCTATATCTAATATCTCAAATGATAAACTTGTAAGAGGGTTGCCTAAGATGAAATTTGTAAAGGATAAGTTGTGTCTAGCGTGTGAAAAGGGAAAGCAAACTAAGTCCTCTATTAAGCCCAAGTAGTATTCATCTACCACTGCTTTGTTTCATCTTTTGCCTATGGACTTGTTTAGCCCTGTTCCTGTTGAGTCTCATGCTGGAAAAACATACTCACTAGTTATTGTTGATGAATTCTCTAGATTTACCTTGGTAATGTTTTTATGCATCAAGAATGATGCAATTGATGAAATTATCTCCCTGATAAAGCATTGTGAAGTGCTATATGATTTGAAAGTCAAACAACTCCGAAGTAATCATGGCACTAAGTTTCATAATCACACTCGAAAACTTTTATGATAAAATGAATTGCTTAGAACCTTTTTGTACTTTATACCTCTGAGGAAAATTGTTTTACAAAACAAAGAAACAAGACAATCATCAAAGCTGGTCGAACTATGGTTATTGAGGCTGGTCTTTTTCTCCCCTTATGGGATGATGGTGTTAATACTGCATGCTACACTGATAATCAATCAATCATTATTAAGCATCATGGAAAAAATTCTTATGAGCTGTTAAAAGGTTGAAAGCCTGACATTTCATACTTTCATGTTTTTGGTTGTGTTTGTTTTATTTTGAATAAGAAGGATCAACTCTAAAAGTTTCAAACCAAAGTTGAAGGGATTTTTGTGGTCTACTCGACAATATATAAGGCTTTAAGGGTGTTTAGTCTAAGGAATCATGTTGTTGAAAAATCTATTCATGTGAAATTTAATGAACACTTATACTCTAAAGATTCTATTGATCATTCTGGGTCTATGTCACACCCCCGAACCAAGGACGACGGAAAACGTTCGGGGGCGGAGGACTTCATGTATAGTATCACAACAACGTGTATAATAGTGCTCAAAGTAAATAAAACCATTATAAATATAATCGAGAAAGTTACATGATTACACAAGTTTACATGTTTCAAAATCAATTATAATATAATGACAAAATGTTTTTCCCGACGTCGAAACGTCCCATTCTCAAAAGCTGGTGGTTACATGTTTTACTGATTACCTGAGAATACAAGTAGTTTTCAAAAAATGTCAACAATTAAGTTGGTGAGTTCATAAGCTTTAGGATGTAGAGTTTGAAATCCATTGTTTGCAAATGATATGAATAACCAAGAAAATCCGATATTTTCCTTTTAAAATGTTATGTAGTCTTAAATCCCAAGACCGAGTGTATGCATATTACATTGTACTTGTAAAAATGTATGTAGATTTAAATAAATAAATCCCTTTAATGTAGTAATCCCCATAAAATATATGTGTCGTTATCTCCTTATGTGAGTCGCTATAACCATACTATGACAGAGAAGACCTGCTGCGATGTTCTTCAAGCGTCGGAAATGAAATGACATTTGTCACCCCCGACTGGTCGGTCGGGATGTTGCAAGAAGCAATGGGTGTGGGTTGTTAATCCCAACATATATCTATACACAATTATCACGCTCTCCCTACAAGAGACTCTGGTTATAACTATTTCAGGAATTTTAACCCGTACTCTAAGAGTACAATAAATACGTGTCTCAAAATTTACGTTAACGAGTTTACATGTAGTATGCATGAAAAGAAAACCTTTTCTATGGTGAGATTGAAATCCCTTTTGTTTTGTATGTCTGAAATGTGAAATCCCCAAACTATACCCGTTATATTTTATTGTGTAGTAAATGAAAAACCCATTTATATTGAGAGTAAAACCCCTTTCGGTGTAAGTAGTGATTTAGCAAAACACAACTACTCTTATTATGTTTCATCTTGTATGTTTGTAATGACAAAGGACTTTTACATTACAGTGAATATTTTATGTTATCTAAACATAACTCAATAGAAAATCACATATAAAATATGAAGTTATCAAAGATAAACACTTTGCTCAACATGTTACAAAGTGTTATAGAAGTTGTAATCTGTCAACTAGTTTTCAACTTTTCTGCACTGTTTTAGAAAAATCATAGAAAATTCATACGAAGTCGAAAACTAAATCTTTAAACTCTAAGATTTTTGAAAATGTGTCTAGTTTGTTCATAAATTTTATTATGATTTTTAGAAGTCTCTAACTGTTGTGAAAATGTTCATATTCACAGACTGGTCCGAATTCATAGCTACAGTGATAGACAGTTTTGTAAAAATCACCATAAATTGTAGAAAAATCGTGTGAATATGTGCAAGTAGTCATTATAAAGGTATAAATCTGAACTATATTCACATAGTACAGTTTTGAAAAAAAATGTTTAAGGTGTCCAAAACAGTTCGTGAATGGAACTAAACTTTCCTATGGAAAGCTGATGTTTGAATTTAGTTAAGTTTTTGGTAATTTAACTTGTATTCTCCCCCTAAAACTTGAAGAAAACATGAAAATGTAGGGGTATGAACTCAGCTAGAGTGATCTATTAGGATGGATGATGAAGAGAAGAAGTTTACAAGTCAAGAATACTTGGGAGATGCTTGAAGATTCGAAGATTCAAAATTGTAGGAGAATGCTCAAGAACAACCTTGATTTCGAGTTTAGAGAGAGAAAGTGAGAGAGAGAGAAATGAGTTTTCCTTTCGGTGAAAGAGTAAGTAATGTGGGAGGAGAGATAAGGATTTCCAGCTTTTGTTCAAGATTATGTGCTGGAGAAAGAGGGTGAGAGGACAAATAGTTGACTAGGTAGGGATGAATAGTGAGTGATGGTGGTCATAGAGTGGGTGTGGAGGGTAGCTTGTGCCATAACTTTATAGGAAGGTCAACACTCCACCTCAATATCTTACCTAATAGATATTATTCCTAGACAAATATTTCCCTCAAAATGTGATTAAATTATGAATATTTAGGGACTTATATGCCAAAATATGAGTTTGGGTGAAAATTCCACATTAAAATCATGAAAAATGAGCTTAAAACGCTAAAAGGAACGAAAACCGGGTCTTAGAAGCGAATCTGTGAAGTCTGATCTTGGAGGGCCGAGAGGGAGGGTTCGGTCCGAGTAGTATCGCAGGCGAGAAGGGAAGGGTAGCGAAGACGAGGCTGCATGCGAAATGGACCAGGATGCGAGATTTCTCGAGTGGGAACCAAAGTTCAGTCCTTTCGGGGCTTCGGCTCTTCGGCAAACTTCGGCTTCGGTCCTAATAGTTGATTTTGGTCTTGGCTGGCTCGGTCCTTAGGCTTCAGTTCTTATAGTTGATTTCGGTCTTTAAAGCACAACTTCGATTCTTGGGGTTTCGCCTCTTAGAGTTTCGCTTCTTAGGGTTTTGCTTCATCAAAAGGCTCGGTTCCATTAGGGTTTTGGTCCTATAAGGTTGTTTTAACAATAAACTTCCCGTTTTGTGCGATTTTTGACTAAGTTAAGGGTCGGGATGACCCGAATGATTATAAAAAGTTGAGGGAGGTTATGAGAGATATTTGGGAGAGATTAGAGATAAAGAGAGATATATCGAAAGAGATTGAGAGACTTTGTTTGTGACCTTTGCGAGTGTTTAGCTTCGAAATGCAAGGTTTGTAAACCCCATTAAGCCTCACTATGAGTGTTATACGTCCCCACAGGGTATGTAATAGTGTTTTATTGAGTAGTTCCATCACTTACCCTGATTAGGGTTTAGATTATCTGAACACGTGAAGACTCAAAGCGGTTCTTTGCATTAAGATAGGGCGTTGTACAATAGTAAACATAATGAAATCCCTAATATACAAGGGTCAATTAAGTTGACCGGTTTGACTTGTTAACTTTATTTGACTTTGACTAGACCGGAAATTGACAATCGTCACACTCTATTATAGATGAGCTCATTTCATTTTCATCCCATGAATCCCATGTTTTTGAAGTTTCAGCTGATACATCTATCACTGATTTAAGCCACTCTATTCCCATGTATCCTGATTCTCAAAGTCATTCAACTCCCTTTCCTGAATTTGAAGTTTTTATTGACCCTGGTGAAGATACTTCTCATATTGATACTGAAGAAAACACTTCCATATCTAATCTCTCCAACATTCAAGGTGTTCATGATCATCGCATTTCTCCAGCCATTAGAGATATTACTGCTGGAGTTTGTACTCTTTGTCAAGAATCATCAAACTTCTGTATGTTCATGAATTTTTTGTTGCTGAGTGAGCCTAAGAAAATTAATGATGCACTAAATGACACTGATTCGGTTAGAGCTATGCAAGATGAGTTGCATGGGTTCAAAATGCATAACCTAGATCCTCATCTACAAAGAAAAACAATTGTTGGTACTCATTGGGTTTTTAGAAAAAAGATTAATGAAGGCGACATAATTACAAGAAACAAGGCAAGGCTTGTGGCATTGGGCTTTATTTAACTAGAGTGTTTAGATTATGATGGAACATTCTCCTATTGCCAAATTTGACGTTATTTGAGTATTTCTTGCATATGCTTCTTTCAACAATTTTTGAGTTTTTTAGATGGATGTAAAGACTGGGTTTCTACGTGGAGATCTCGAGCAAGAAGTTTTTCTCAAATAACCCATGTATTTGAAAGCAAAGAAATCCATTATCATGTTTATAGGTTGGGTAAATCTATTTATGGACTGAAGAAAGCTCCAAGGGCCTGGTATGATAGGCTTATAATGTATGTTCTTCAAAATAGATATAAAAGGGGAGCTATCGACAACACTCTGTTCATCAAGTAATCCGGGTTTGATCGTATTTTTGCTTAAGTTAATGTCGATGATATCATTTTTGGTTCCACCAATGAAGCATTAAGTAAAGAGTTCGTTGACGTTATGTCCAAAAAGTTTGAGATAAGTATGATGGGTGAGATGACATTTTCTTTGGTCTTCATGTTAAGTAGTTACATAAAGGAATCTTAATCAGTTAGAGTAAATAAATTATTGGTATGTCGAAGAAGTTCTTATTCACTAACTGTAAACCATCAAAGACTCATATGTCTACTTCACTAAAGATCTCCGCTGATTCAGATGGCATTGATGTTAACCCTACCTTGTATAGAGGAATGATTGGATTACTTCATTATCTTACTGCGAGTCGCCTTTATATAATGTTTGCAACAAACATCTATACTCACTTTCAAGAAAATCCATAAGAGTCCCTTCTTCTCGCTATTAAGCATATTTTTGATACCTGAATCTTAAGGGGTTTATAGGTTATTAAAATATTATATGAAGTGAAAATCTTAACACTTAAGTTCACATGCAACCTATAAATGATCTATGTTTTCTATAATTGATAGAAATAAACTATGAATATCGAGAAAACTAAGGTAAACCTATTATAATTGATATATATATATATATATATATATATATATATATATATATATATATATATATATATATATATATAGGACTAGGATCACATACCTTTGATTTGTTGTAGTAAACAAATCACTTTGAATCCTTTGTGTTTGTTGGTCTTGGAAAGCTAGCACCAAAAGGATGATGCCTCTAATCCCTCACATACAAAACCAAAAACCCTAGAACGAGGAGGAGAGATGAGATATGAGGGAAATTTCGCTCTTATACTTGTAGGAAATGTCATGAAAGAATACTATAAGCCAAGGGGTCCTATTTATAGTTTAGGTAACTTGCAGGCAAATCACGATTTGATTTAATTAAATAATAGATTTAACTCTGATTCAAATTCTTTCCTTTTATGCAACCAGGAGGCCTCCAGAAACCCTAGGAAACCCTCCAAAATTTTCTATATCATGGAATCTTCTAGAAATGTTTATTTTGTTCAACTATCTGAAAATTTACAATTCACACCTTTCACCTTTAATTAAGTCCAATTAATCCCAAATTAGTTCATGTTTAATTCAGATTAATAATTAATCAAGTCTAATTGATTTCACGTTAATTTATTAATCATATAAATTAACAAATCAATTATTTAACAATTGATCACATATTAATTTATTAATCACATAATAAATCAAAATTTCAACTATCTACTTCCAATTAATGTATTAATCACACAATATATTAACAAATAATTTCCAATTAGTTTATAAATTGTATAATAATGTAATAATTTACACTTCTCTCTCCTAATATCATTTCTACCCATTTTTGGTTATGAGCGCAACTAAAAACGGACTTTGCTTTTAACTACAAGAGTATATCAATTTAGTTATGAGCTTAGTCATCTTAATCCAACAGTCTCCCACTTGGATAAATATATAACTACAATTGCAAGTATAGATTTGAACTAACAACAAAGAGTTCTTTCCAAAGCTATTGTCAAGCTCTGATTAAAATCAAACATTGGCCTTAAAATAAGTGATCAGTTATTCCTTCGTTCTGCAAGATATCGTATGATCGGAGTCATGGATTAAATGATAAGCCTCATGTTCATTTTTCTATTTCCCGATTTCCCAATTTGTGATCAAATTCATACTACAAAATTAAACACATCAATTTAGTCTGCACCAAGCTTGGTTCTTATAGATCAACTCAAATCTTTGAAGGGCCCAAAGATATCACTTTTCTTTTTAAGGCAAAAGGAACGAATAAACTTTGACTACATACCTATAACCTTTACTCATCAAATCGTACATGACACTACATTTTATAGCATCAAGTTATTGATGTATTTATGCAATACCAATGCACAATTGACTTGCAAATTACAACTTATGTATCTCTGTTTGAAGAATAGTAGATATTATTGTCTTAGAATTACTCGTGATTAAATCCTTGAAGTAATCTTTGAGCATGGGTTTACACAATACTTAAAATCCCTATTTCCATGTACTCATGAATATTGCAACAATCTGTATGTAATGACCAATCCATCTGGACAATCTAGAATTGATTGATGACAGTCTTGATTCACTACTTACATCCAAAAGTATGAGCGATTGTGGGATTTTAATAATAAAATTATTCAGGAAGTAAAAAATGCAAAGTGAAACACAATAATAAATTAATTTACTATGGTATCATTCCCATTGAATACAAATAAATACCTATTATTTAATCACCATAACAATTACAAATTTATGCATTGTATAATGTTTCGATTAATAAACTAATCACTTGAATTAAATAAAATCATTCATGCCATGTTATAAAATGCATACTATGCCTCTCGACAATCCTTCCTTTGTGAATAGATCGATTAGACATTCCTCTAATGATGCTTATTTCACAATTCCAAATTCTTATCCTTATCTAAGATGTAGTGGAATTTCATCTTTACATGCATTGACCTCCTATGATGTGAGGTTCTAAAGTCACAAGGACTAAGCATTCAATATTACATAATGTTTCACTGGAACTTGTTACTAGATAAAATTTCATGGTTATGAAGTATCAAATTCAAGGTACACTCCTTGAACACTTCTCTTGCATTAAATTTTCCAACTGACATGTGGATTTAATAACCATATCCCATTATGTAAACATTTCCATATTCCCATATGACCATCAATTTTGACCAAGAATCATCTCAATCCAAAATATGTCACTATGGTCTTTCCTAATAGTATAATACTGCCAACCGTCCACAAGCAACCAGTCTTCGATAAAACCTCATAATGTTCCCGACATTTTTTAATAACTTTAGTCACACGAAATTCTAATCCTCTTCTCATAATGCTAAAGGCATTTAAATTTTTTAGAATAAACGAATATTATAGCACATGTGATCGATCCTATATCCAAAACATATGAGACTCAATTCATTATGTCCTACCTAAGGTCTTGATATCTACTCAATTTCTTGCTATAATATTTCTATATATGGACTCTCCTGTGTTGAAACATTTCAAAATGGTATTCATATATGTCTTGACTAAGTTCCATTAAACTATTTGATGTAAACCTCTAGATTCAAAATGAAGTATGAGTGCATCTCCCTTAAGTCCACCATCACGAAACAATTCCCAAACTTTGCAATTTGCAAATTTGGATACATTATTCCTTACGAATATTATTGTAAACATGCAATACTAGCATAAAAAGTATTACCCCATTAGCTTTGAGATGTATCCAAAAATTAACTAGACTTCTAGAAACCAATACCCTTTCACTTTATGATTGAAGTACATATTTTTGTTACGTGATACTTTGATAAGTCTCAAACTAGACTTCTTAAGGTCATACACCTTATTTAGATAGTGTGTGTATGTGTGTGTGTGTGTTTAAACTCTTCAAGACTTGATAGATATATATCTAAAAAATTCAAACGATTCTTTCCATTCCTTACAATTTGAAATATGAAGGGGATTCTGAAATCATATTGTGAATTTGAGAATGCAATTAACACAACCAATATCCAGATTGGTCTTTATTGCATCTTTAAAATCTATTAGCAAAGGTATTTCCTTATAATCATTTTCATGAATTATAGCGAAACTTTTGCCACTCAGATTTCAAGGTACATATGTTCGATTTTCCATTTCCAACCTACAGTCACAAGATCAGGTTTAGGACAAACCAAAATGAAATTTCGCTTTCTTTCATGGATTAAACTTCAGTATTTTAATTTCTTTCCTTCTGGTAGCACAAGAACCTACCAGTGCTTCCATGTTGTTACCAGCTCACCCATATTGATTACTATACTTTCACTGGCCAAGGTGCTTTGTCTTTTGTAGTTAAATGAAGAACATAGCAATCATAAGCATTGCTAACATAATTGGAAGTGAAAAGGATTAAGAATATGTCAATTAAACACAGTAGGTTATCAACCTTAGGATGTGTGCTAGTGATAATTAAAAGGTTTATTGTCGGTTGACTCTTGAAACACTCAATAACAATACGACTCCTACTAACTTCTTGAAATATAAGTTTGTCTCTCAAGGGACATTCCTTCATGAGCTAAAACAAATATTCAAAAGTTCATGTGGATTCTCGACAAGAAAACACTCCATAGAATAGGACTCAATTTATCTCTTGCTTCTCGATCAACGAAAACATCAAAACTCCAATTCTAAATGTGCTAGAGTAAGGAAAGAATTATTTACACCACAAATTAAGAGGTGTTATCATCCTTCTTATTTTGAAATGAGTTTCAAGATGCAATGTACAGTTACTAGAGCATGGCTCTAAAACTTGATTGGAATAAAGTATGACTCATCTATGATCGAACCATTTTCAGTAATGTTCGGTTCCTCTTCTTAGTCATACAAATGCACCAAGATATTCTTTGATGATTATTTGGGATACAATTCCATAATTATTAAGATGATCATAAAACATGATACTAAACTACTCTATTTTCCTTTCAGATTGGAGAATCTTTTTATCTTTCTACCTAATAGATTCTTCTATTCGTTTTGCAACTCTTTGAACATTTTCAAAAGTATTAGAATTATAATTATGTTATAAACGTAATCATATTTGCTGAAGCTTCATTAAATCATGATGAATAAAGTTATCATCCCTTGTAGTGGATCTAAAGAGTCTATATCAACATGTACTAGATCCATTATTCCTTCACTTGCATCACATAAACATGTGAACAACAAATTAGTCATAAATTTCCAATAAACAAGATTCTCATGCATCATGCAATTTGAATTGTATTACTCCAAGTTTTTTTCCAATTGAAACTTGGTGATGAGATTTCTTTTTACTTGGTCAAAAATGATAATGACGCAAACACTTTCTAAAAGAGTCAATATCCACCATTAATATTGCCAATATTAGAAACATAACCAAAACTTTCATAAATACCATTACAAGTAAATACAAATAAGGCAACTTCATAAACCATAACTATATTTGGTATTTACTTGATTTGATTTGTAACATGGTCCTTTTGGATTGCCTTCACTCATGCAACTTGATAGGATGGCTAGTGGAGAGAAAGAGTAGGATTTATTATATGAATAATAAATTGGTAGTCAAAATGATTTTATTAATATATTATAAGATTAATATATTATTTGGAAACCGTATTATTAATTAGTAATTAATTAGAAATTAACTTGATATTAATTTTAGGATTAAAGGAACAGATTAATAATGGAGGGGTTGTTTTGCAAATCATCGATAGTTGCAAAATTGGGCTATTTTTCTAAAAAGAAAATTGGAACTTGTCTGTACAATGTATAAAATGAAAAACCATATTTTCAGACTTATCTAAAGAGTTATAGCAATCTGTTAAAACTATCCTAACTCCTTAGTAGTAGCTCCAAATTCTGACCATCGAAGCATGCGACAAAAGTCCATTTCATAGGATTAGAATTAGCTCACTTTTGCTCAAGCTTCCTTTTTTCTTTTAGATGATGTAATACCATCAGAAAATGATCATCACATTATGTATTAAGAGTCTAAGAATAATAACTTATGGAGTTAGATAATGGATGTACCTAAAGTAGAGTCACAAGAGTTGACTTTACCATCTTCAAGATCCTTTAGGAATTTTGGGCAGCTTCGCTTCGAATGTCCTTCACTTGTAGAAACAAATGGAATCATTAGGGTCGATATTTGGAATGTTCTCAGAATGATCCTTTCACTTTACCATACTATCAAACAATGTGACCTTGGCAATCCCTTTCGATTAGGAAAATAAATCTTTTCTTGATCACCAATGTTACCATTATTAATTTCTATGGAAACCTTGGGATTAGACCTCTTAAGCACTTGTACTTCAGTTGTGTTCTTAAGAATTTCTGCTTCAGCAACGATCAACATTTGAGTTAGATCAATTAGGATCACATTGAGATTCCTTATACGAAAGTTCTCAACAAACTGACCATATAACTTAGGAAGAGAGATAAGAACCAAATCAATGGCTTGATCCTTAGAGAATAGGATGTTGGATTAGGTGTCTAAGCCCATAACTATATTTGGTATGTACTTGATTTGATTTGTAGCATGGTCCTTTTGGGCTGCCTTCACTCATGCAACTTGATAGGATGACTAATGGAGAGAAAGAATAGGATTTGTTATATGAATAATAAATTGGTAGTTAAAAAGATTTTATTAATATATTATTTGGAAATCATATTATTAATTAGTAATTAATTTGATATTAATTTTGGGATTAAAGGAACTGATTAATAATGGAGGGGCTGTTTTGCAAATCATTGATAGTTGTAAAACTGGGTTGATGGACAACATAGAGTGGAGTGGATGAAATTTATGGGTAAGGCCATAAGATTTCGTCCAAAGGGCTCTAAAGAGGAGGTCCATGGGTTGCTTAAGCCTTAAGTAGGAATTAGGGTTTCCTCCAGAAATCCTAGCAGCCTACCCAACTATATAAATCGCCTACACCTCTTGGAATTTCGGCCCTAAGCTTGATAAACCGTAGGATAGCTGATTTTCCACCTCTCTCCAACTCATGCTTTGCATTAGGTGTTTGTGACTCCATTATAGGTGTAACACTTGGGGCACCAAGCTTTCAAGAGTCAAGGTGGTTCTTGTTATTGCTACATAACAAGTAAGACAATATATGAATTTTAATTGTGTATGCTAGATCTAGGGTTATTGATTTGGTGTTTATATTTGTATGTTAAATAGAGAAAAAAATTAGATCTAAAGCAATTAGGGTTGCATGATCACATAGGAATGTAGATATGCTCGTAACCCATCAGTGGTATCAAAGTCTATGATGTTTTTCAATTGAATTGTTGCAATAATGAACTGTCAAAAGCAGAAAAAAAAATTGAAACTTGTTGTCTGGGAGCTGGACTAGACGAGTTTTTTCTTGAACTCGACGAGTTGGGTGAACTCAACGAGTTCTTTGCCCAACTCGACAAGTTGACTCGTCAGTTTCCATATTTTTTTGAATTTCTGATCAAATTTTGAATATGATAATTACCATAACTCGTTTTTATTGCCTAAAATCAATTTTTCTGATTGGTAACTTGATATCCTTATCAAAATTAAAGATTCGGTTAAATTTGGATAATATAAGATTATTTTGCTTCAAAGATTAACCTAGTAATTTTGAATAGTTTCAAATTGCACCCTTTTGGTTTAGTTTAAATTTGAAATTAAAAGTTTTGATTTTAGAAATTTAAATGGTTAAACCCTCGTATTTTGACTAGTTTAAAATACACCCTAATGGATTTTATTAATAAGATTAATTAAGTGTTTAATTAAAATAGAATTGATAAATCCAAAATATAGTTTAGATTTAATTAAATTAAAAGTTTAAACCTTAGTATTTTAAAAGTTTGAAAATACACCCTTATACTACATAAAATTAAAATTCGAGTATATTGTATATTTATAAGAAAAAGTCAGTCTTACCGTTAGTAGGCCTCATTCACGAAGCTGGTCTATAAGGGGTGATTAAGAAAGCGGCTTGTAAAATGACCACATTGGGTATCCACTCTTACCCACCGCACTCTTGAGTAGTGGAGGGTCGTTAGCCGAACGGGTAGGATAGGAATCTAAATCCTTATTAAAAGTATAATGAATTATAAAGTAACTAAACGCTTTTATAAATGTCGGTTCTTTGTTACTTAGGAAAAATGTGAATTTGATGCTAACCCATGAAATTGCACATTGCACATTGGTGGTTGTTAGTTGAGCATGTGTGGTTAACCGACACACTCATTTGGGACTAATGAAGGATGGAAATGGGTTGCTCGTAAATTGTCGTTGATCAATGGAGTGTGTGTGGTTAACCGGCACATTGATTAGGTGATAAATGACATCGAGAGTACCAAGCTAATTTGCATGGTTATTCATACATTGTTTGCGATCCTCAGTATCCCAGTCACAAAATTAAAGTGCATAATCGAGATTAAACATGCCATTGAAAAGTTCAATAAATCTCAAAAGATATAGGAATTTCATTTAAAACCAAATTCGTTTAAATTTCGTTTTCGTGGTGGAATTGGTAAATCGTCATTAACTACCTTCAAATAATTTACAATTAGATTACGACATCTCTCTACCGAATTGTGAATTATTGTGTTGGGACCTAGCCTTAATATTTCATTTGAGTGTTATATTAAGCATTAAATCAATTAACTTGAATTTCTCCCTTTTGTAGATGTCTAGTTTTGACGACTATGGCCTTCCTCCTCCTTTTGGAAAAAGCTTTCCATCTGAAGATGATCTTCCACGTATCGATCAAGGTGAAAGATCATTCCCTTCGTCGTGCTTTGGTGGAACTGGAAATCATACTTCTCTTCCTCCACCTCCTCCAATGATTCTCCTTAACCCACGTTTTTGTCAACTTGAAAAGTTCAAGGTTGCTCAAGCCCTATTTGCATGCAAGCACGAAGATGGAAGTTCTGTATGTGCACACGTCCTGAAGATGAAGTCGCACATTGAAAAATTGGGAATGTTGGGTGTCGTTTTCCAAGGGGAACTAGTTGTTGACTTGGTTCTTTAGTCACTTCTCGAGTCATATAGTCAATTCGTTAAGGATTACTATATGACAGATCATGACGTGACCCTCATAGATCTAACATATTTGTTAATTGCTGCTGAAGTTGCAATGCTTTGGAGCACTGGTCAAGCAAATTTGTTAGACGGATCAATCTCCCAAACTTCCATGGACATTAGCAATGGAAACATTGGAAGTCCAGAAAATGTTTTTCTTCCCAATGGAAAGGGATCGGCCAAAGTCAAACCGTTTGATAATAAGAGAAAGGCTGACTCTGAGATAGTTCAACGTGTCACTCTGTTGGGTCAAAATATGGTTTATACTTTGCTTTTCTGGGCAATTGTATTTTTTTGTAATATTTTTGGAGTTTACGGTCATGTTTCGGTTGAGTTTACGGCCGTAAACCCATTTACGACCCATGTTCATCAAGCCCATATTCTCCAAGTATAAATATAAGTGTAAGGTGTGAGGAGTAGATTGATAAACCCTAGAGATTATACGGACAAGAGAGAGAGAGAGAGAGAGAGAGAGAGAGAGAGAGAGGAAGAGAGAGCATATTGTGTGAGAGAATCTATTGTAAGGAATTTCATTCATATCATCAATACAATCAAGATTCTTAATATTCTTCTTCTCCTTCTCTTCTATTTTATTTGACATTATCCGTTTGATTGGGATTCCGCACCATCAAACGGATCTGACTAATACACAGGCAAAATTAGGGACTTACAATTGGTATAAGAGCTTGGTTGTATCAGTCAATTTTCTCATATTTGGAGCATTATTTGATCTTATTTTTGAAATATTTTTGCGTTTTTGGATAGATCTCGCAAAAATAAGGGGGGTTTTAACTTTTATTTTTGTTTTTTTTTAATTAAAATTTTTATTTTTTATTTAGATTTATTTTTTATTTTGACTTTCAGGTTTGACCTTTGATTTTAAACTTTGACTTTTTCGTTTAACTTTTAAACTTTCAAATTTAGTTTTTCGGTTTGACTTTTCAAGTTTGACTTTTGAGTTTAGCTTTTTAAATTTGACTTTTAAGTTTGACTTTTGAGTTTAACTTTTTAAATTTGACTTTTAAGTTTGACTTTTCAAGTTTGACTTTTGAGTTTAATTTTTTTTTTAAATTTGACTTTTAAGTTTAACTTTTTAAATTTGACTTTTAAGCTTGACTTTTCAAGTTTGACTTTTGAGTTTAACTTTTTAAATTTGACTTTTAAGGTTGACTTTTGAGGTTTATAATCAAAGGGTTTGACTTTTAAGTTTTATTTTAGCTTCTAGTTATGTTTTTAATTGATTTTAAGGTCTATGAGGGAGTTAAAAACATGAAAGAGAGTCGTCAGGATATGTTAAGACAAAATTTCAACATGTTCGATTATATCCCTGGAGAAACCCTGGAAGCTCAGTTGCAACGATTTACCACACTCACTACTGAGATGAATAGTGATGGGATCTTTTTGACCAAATCTGAGATAAACAAAAAGCTACTGAATTCAATTCCGAAATCGTGGGATATGAACGTGACTATCATCAAGAAGACAAAAGATCTCAATCATCTTAGTCTTGCTGATGTAATTCAAGAACTTGATGCTTTGAAGTGTAGAGAAACAATGAGTTCTAAAAACATTCTGGTCACTGAAGTTACATGCACTCCAGCTTGTGAAGCCATAATTAAATTTCTTCAGGAACAAATTGATTTATTTAAAAGAGAAGTTGAGGACCTGATGTGACAACCCGAAATTTCCATTTGTACGAACAATATCTATTCAATAGAAGCCAGTCCAATTTCAGTGATTTACAGACTTTTCCGAACAAGTTTGTGTACATTAGGGTCTACACTTCAGGAAATATCAGGAGAGTGGATGCTCCTGGGTTGTGAAATTTGAACATTTCAAGTTTCATAATGTTTCAGTCCAAGTTCGAGAATAGAAATATTTTCTGTCAAAATAATTCAGGACTATAAATAGTTTTCTGAATTAAATTAATTCATTATTCACAATTCCAACTAGAGAAAAGCCATTTTCTCTCTGATGGATCTTCGGGTTTTTATCCCAGATTGTGAGTACCCTTTTCTAGTAGTATTAGAATGCTTATTAGATACTTATAACATGATTTAGATGGCTAAATCATTAGATCTAGGAGTTTACTCCCCAAGGTGTTCTTGGGCAGTAAACTCCCGAAACGAAGCCAAAAACCGACACTTGTGTTATGATAAAGAATTAGACTATTATGTATGCAAATTAGGGACAAGAAAACATGCACAAATCCACCCAAGATTGGGAGTTTACGGCCCAGAACTCTCTTAGGCCGTAAACTCCATTTCCTAACACTAAAATGGTGTTTTGAGGACACTAGGACTTTAAGGCTTGCATCTAGACTATTTTCCCAAGTGGTATAAGGTCTTAAACACATCAAATGACACAAATAAAAGTGATTTTACGGCCCAGAACACTCTTAGGCCGTAAACTCCATATAAATGGACATAAAGGGTGTTTTCATTGCACCTAAAGCCCTAGACCTTTACAAGAAATTGTTCCACATAAAATGAAGGACCAAAACTCATCAAAATCACTCAACCAAGTGAGTTTACGGCCAATACATAGTTCTTGGGCCGTAAACTCCTAAAAGGGGCACTAAAGTGTGCCTAATGCCTTCATATGCTAGGAATAAAAGTCTAGAACATATCCCACAAGTGCAAGAGGCTTGAAAGCAACAAAAACAACAGCCCAAGGGAGTTTACGGCCGTAAACTCCAAGGGGAAATGGCCTTGAGGCCGTAAAATCCTATTTGGAGTACTTCTAGACCTTAAACCCTTCCAAGGAATTAGCCACTAAGTTAGAATAATTCTAGAAAGCATTTGGGACTTCAAAACACACCAAACACACATGTTTGGGAGTTTACGACCGTAAACTTAAGAGTTTACAACCGTAAACTCCATGTGTGATGGTTTATAGAGAGTAAACTCTCATATAGGGTCCTTTGGAAACCCTAAACACAAATACCCTGTCCCACAATAGCTTGGATGAAATCCTTACGGCTTAAAACACTTATATAAAGTGTTAACTATGTCTAGGATGTCTCAAACATTATCAATTAGTCATTTGAGTCTAATTGAGTGCATATATGTGTGATTATATGTTCATTAGGATCGTAGTGTGTGCACAAGTCCTTGCTTGACACCTAGCTGTCCTATACCGTTCAGTTCATTCCAATCACCAACTACAGGTGAGTTCATACCCCTAATCAATGTTTTAAATGATTTTAAATACTTTAATGGGGGGGATACAAGTAGAAACAAACATGTTATTAAATCATTAGTATGTATTTTATAACTGTGTTTGTCATTTAACAGATTTCACATGCTACAAAATGTGATGCACGAAATGGTTTTACATTTTAAAAAGCACATTGTTACCAAATGTTTTACCTTTGAAATGTTTATTAAAATGACATCAAGTCATTGTTAATTATTGTTCAAAACCCATAAGATGTCTTACAAAAACCATTTTTCATTCTTGAACTAAACTATGCATATACACTAATATTCTTATATATGTATTGATGTTATAGTTTACATCTTTCATTTAGTTTCCCACACTCTTGAGTAGTAAGAGTGTACAAACCTACATGATCATCCAGTTATATTATAGTGAATTATCATAGGGATAGTTTGAAGATATCAAACATTACTTCTATTACAAGGAATCACACATGAGTCAGTTCATTCATGAGTCTATACCAATGTCTTACATGATACATGAGTACACATACTTAGGATTTCATGATACATGAATATGTTTACATATACTTACCTGTTACATGGACACACATACATGAATACCATACATGAACACTTTTACATAGGTGCATTATCCTGTATTCACTTACCTGGATACTTGTACTTAGAACTATGAAGATGATTTATTAGTATTTACTATGTAAATTGTCTTTCCTATCTCGGTTCAAGGGGATAGCAAGGCGGGACTTACCATTCCGAACCCCACTGATTAGCACCAGTGGTCGATGACCATCTTCGGAGGTCTAAGGTTACTACTTATATTAGGAAGATCGATTTGGGACTAACCCTTCCACCCACCTGCTGCTGCTACAGAGGACAATTGAACAATCTTCGGATGTTCATTAGGTTATACATTTCGCTGAATGCGATGTTGTGTTGGTCCTAGTACCCAATGACAACACTTACAGGAGTACATTTTCCTGTTTACTTTATTTTGTGATACATTCACATAAACGATGAGTTAGACTAAGCACTTTTAGTACTAGTCAATACAAAGGAAAAACTATCATTTTACAAATAGAATATTCGGGTCTTGGTAGAAGACTACACTTCATACGTAAAGAACATTTGGGTCTTGGTAGAAGACTACATTTCATACTTATAGAAAATAAGGGTTTTTCTAGGGATTTCATACTTACCTCAACATTTTCATTTAAAGGTTTTCATGGCCTTCATAACAGATTTTCACAAACAAGGCAATGACACTTATATACTTATGAATTCACCAGCTTTAAAGCTGATACTCGCTTTCAAAATAACTTGTATTCTCAGGTCATCAGTAGACAGGTACGGAGGCCAGGTTTTGAGAAGTCGGAGCAGACAAGTCTAGTCTTTTATTTTGATTGTATATTTTTGGTGTCTTATTACAATGAAAGAACACACATGTATTAAACTTTACTTATAATGCAATAGATGATGTTGTTGCTTGTTTATTATATTACACTGTTGTGATACTGTACATGACATCCTCCACCCCTGAACGTTTCCGTCGTTCGTGGTTTGGGGGTGTGACACCTGAGATATGAAGGATATCAACTCAGGAAAGGACAGAAACCCCTGAAGGCTGAATTAGAAGCAAAAACCAAGGACTTTAGGAAACTTCAGGAAGAGTATAGCAACAAGTGTGAAAATTATGATTATATTAAGAGACAACTTGCTGCTGTAACTGAAGAACTTGACGCTTTAAAAATTAAGTGTGAAAAAACATATGTCACTTTCAAAAATTACACTGTGTCAAGTCAGACAGTCGAGTCCTTATATGAAACCCACTTAAAATTTAAAGAAAATCAAAACAAGGGTCTAGGGTATGATAGTGTTCCTCCTCCTTTCAATCATAACTACACATCCATTCCTATGACACAGGAAGAAATTGACAGGGAGGCATATCTTAAATATGGAAAACTAGTTGGATTTATGTCAGGAGGAGTTATTAATGTTGAAAATACTAATGTATCTACTTCATGTGCAGGTAAAGTAGTAGAAGATGAGAATAAGGAGAGCACTACTAAACAAACCAATGACACCTTGAACTTAGAATCTGTTGCTTCGAATTCTGTTACTCCTAACAAACCTGCCGTTGAGAAATACAGGCCTCCAATTCCAACGCAACAGAGTGCTTGTTGCAAGTGTGCATATGGGAACAACAAGAAACGAGGCAAGGATACGCCACCAGGGGCAGGAAGAAATAACTTTATAGTGAACAAAAAGACATGCTTTCACTATGGAACACTTGTACACATTGCCAGAAATTGTCCTAATCGCGTATACGTTCCCTACTACGCACAAGGATGGCAGAACGCGCCAAGTGGGAGATACTTCAAAAGAAAACCTTCTAGGTCACATTCAGACAATGATGATTGGAACACGCAGAAGGCCAAGAATCAAACCCACAAGGCCAAGCATCCAACTCCCAAGGCCAAGCATACAACTCCCAAGAACAAGAAGGGAATGACGGCCCAGAAGTATAGTGCAAGAGATGCTCCAGTGAAGCCAAGACCGGTTAGGTCAAAGTCATCTCGGCAGCCGGCTTCAAGTTCCAAATCAAGTGCCGAGACACCCATCGGATCGAACAAGAAATGGGTTAAACCTGAATATAGATGGGTACCAAAGGTGAAAACTCCCAAATCTTCTAATGACTCTAATATTTCATCATCTTCTGTTTGTGATAAGCAGGATATGTCATGGGAGAGAGTACCCTGCATTGATGACAAAGGTCGACCCAGTTTCAAAATGGACTGGGTTCCAAAGACCAACTGATCCCGGTCTGTGTCGGAGCAGCTATGGAAGCATATCATCAGACTTCGGTTTGTTGGTAGTGGCTGCTCCTGGCATATGATTGGGGACATTTTTCAACTGTACAACAGTCAGAACATTATTTGAGAGTATGTGTCCTTTGCAGGAAGGGAAGAAAAGAAGGGATCACATGGGGTTAGTGCTTAATGATATGGAGAATTTTTGGATCTGTTCTGAGATTATGCTTGCCGTTCTCAGACCTTCTGAGTGCAGATTCAATCGGTGATTTACGGTTTGCGTTTTCTTCTCTATACTCCTGAATTTTTCTTAAGCTGATTCACTTTAAAGACTAATTTTTGTTTTAGGATAGTTTAAATTTGCGCATTTATTTTCGTTTCTCTCCTATGCACAAATTTAGGGGGAGAAATAAAAACAAAACAAAAATTTAAAAATTAAAAAAAAATCCAAAAACATTACAAAATCAGAAAATCCAAAAAAAAATATGGTGTAAATGAAATGTGCTTAAGGGAGATGTTTTGGGAAATGAAATCAATAAGTGATAACGGGCAATCTGAATCGGTGTAACGTACCTAAGTTGAATCGTCTACGCTCTGTGCTCGATGCGCTGGTAGGCACGAAAGATTTTAGATGGACTTGACTAGGGAAAGTTGAACCTAATGAACTTAAGGACTTGACAAACTTTGACCTAGTTAGATCCGTTTAACCTGATTTCACGACGCTCGAATAGGTTGAGCAGGGAGATATACATGGGAATCTACCGGTCACATTAAATAACCCGTATCTAGAACTGTGGATTCACTTTTCCTCGATGTGCGGATTCTGTCCTTAGTTCCGGTTGGATGGGGCGACTGGTAAATTTCGATAAATTAGGTCTGTAGAATATCATTTTCTTTCTTTCCGTCTGTTAGTCATATGTTGTCTCCTTTGCATGACTTCCAATTCGACCTGGTACACAACATATGCAACTCTATTTTTCTGCAGGCTATATATATGAAATTCCTCTCATCTGTTAACCATATGTTGTCTCCTTTGCGTGACTTCTAATCCAACCTGGTACACAACATATGCAACCTTCTACTTCTCAACCCCTCTGAAACAATAAGTAATAGAATTCTGAATCTATCCTCTCTCTGAATGGTTGTCTGTTCACCCGGTGTAAGGAGTACTCTGGAAGTTCTTGATGGCTGGGGCATATCAGGAAGCAGGAAACACGTTCTCGTACACTTAAAATTGAACAAATACAATTTGTCTGTAGATCTCGCTGCTCGATTTAGGTGGACAACAATATCCCTGGTTGTAGTCAGTTAAATGGTCATAAGAAAAATTTATTTAAGAATTAGGGCCAATCATGATAGTAATGTTACAATTAGATATATGCATGTATCATGTCATTGGTAAAATCTCCAAAACTGTCACAAATTTTTTCGTGTTTAAGTGGACCACAATACTGGTGACGAAGATGTGAAGATAAGGGTACCGACAAGTGGAATAAGACTATCCAACAACTTTGATCCCAAATCACTCTTAAAGTTAGATATCATTTTATTTTTGTTAAGTTTATTCATAGTGTTCTTCTAATTTAAATATTAGGGGAAAATTAAAATTTTTAAAAACCCAAAAAAAAATCAGAAAATTAAAAAAAAAAGGTTTTATTTCTTGTTCAGAAAAATCAAAAAAAAAAATCCAAAAATATTTTTGTTTCTGTTTAAATTTGTGTGCTAAGTTTTCTTTTAGTTTTGTTTTGTCTTGAAAAGTGATTTCATGTGTAGATGAGACTCATGGAGTTTGTGTCGAAGATTTATGAGCCACGACTTCGTCCGTGAGCATCGAAGAATTCTCATTCGAAGGAGCAAGAAATGAAGATCATTCTTTCAACATTCAATCCTTCAACCCCAGAAGCAAGGTGAAGCAGAAATTGAAGATTATGTGACAGATTGCATTGAAGCCTCCTCAATCAGTCTGCTGCTATCGTTGTACATGCTGAAGTGATCAAGAAGTTCAGTTCTCTCTGATGTTCTCTCTGAAGATTCTCAAGTTGAAAGCGCCATCTTTCAAGAATCAGTACAAGAAGCCTCCTCACCCAATGTGCGTTCAATATCAAATTCTGAAGAAAAGCCTAACTGCTCAAGATGAAGTCATTCATTGAAGATAAATGCTGAAGCCAAGCTCTCGATGAAGATTAACAAGAAAAGTCAGCTACTTTTTAGGGGGAGCTTGTTGGTTCAATTAAGAAAAGAAAGCTATAAACCAAGGGGGAGATTGTTGGGTCAAAATATGGTTTATACTTTGCTTTTCTGGGCAATTGTATTTTTCTGTAATATTTTTGGAGTTTACGGTCATGTTTACGGTTGAGTTTACGGCCGTAAACACCTTACGTTCATAAACCCATTTACGACCCATGTTCATCAAGCCCATATTCTCCAAGTATAAATATAAGTGTAAGGTGTGAGGAGTAGATTGATAAACCCTAGAGATTGTACGGACAAGAGAGAGAGAGAGAGAGAGAGAGAGAGAGAGGAAGAGAGAGCATATTGTGTGAGAGAATCTATTGTAAGGAATTTCATTCATATCATCAATACAATCAAGATTCTTAATATTCTTCTTCTCCTTCTCTTCTATTTTATCTGACATCATCCGTTTGATTGGGATTCCGCACCATCAAATGGATCTGACTGATACACAGGCAAATTAGGGACTTACACACTCCTAAAGAGTCCATTTGTTTCTACTGCCAAATGAAGGGGCATTGGAAGCGAAGCTGTCCTAAAAGAAGGAAGTTTGTATGGCTCTACAAACTACATTCATTTTCTAACTCTATTAAGTTCCTATTTGTAGATTCTCATTGCATGATGTGTTAATCACAGTTTGATGTTTTGTAGGATCGAAGAAAAAGAAGGAAGTTTAAAGGAGAAGCGAGCTGAATCTAATCGTGAGAGATGAATTTCAATCACATGGTTCATATATTTGAGATGCTGCTTAGGAGTTATGGTAGATTGCTTAGGAATATTTAGAAACATAGTTTTCATTTGTATTTGCGTTGTAAGGATAAGTTTTTCCGCATTTTATCAATAAAATAAAATTTGATTTTATCATATTTTACATTTCCTTGCAATAGCATTTATGAAAATTGGTGTTTATATTTCTATTATTATCAATGTTGAAAATGGATTTGATACTTGGTTATATCATTTGTGGAAGTGTTCGTAATTTGCCAAGTGAGGAAGGATTCTAATCACCCAAGTTTCAATTGGACACAAACTTGGAATCATATGATTTGAATTGTGTGATGTATGAGAATCTTAATCCTTGGTAAATTAGGACTGATTCCATTTCCACATATGTATGTGAGTCAAGTGAAAGACTAAAGGATCTAGTGCACATTGATGAGGACATGCCAGATCCACCACAAAGGGCGATAAAGTTTATTCGTCATGATTTACTGTTGGTTCAATAAATATGGTTATACTTATAAGATTAAGTATAATTCTGATAACTTAAAAAGTTTCAAAGGGATATATACACGAAAGTACCAATATTTTCATCGATTTGACAAAAATGTCATAAACTTTATTTTTTTACTGTAAAATCCTAATTACCGTCAATTTTTGAAACTTTTATCATTTTTTCCGATTAGCTGGTAATTAAGACTTTTTTTTGTCAAAAATATAAAGTTTATGACTTTCTTGTCAAATCGTGAATTAGGACTTTACTGTCAAAAAAATAAAGTTTAGGACTTTCTTGTCAAATCCTTGAAAATATTAGGACTTTAATGTATATATCCATTTTTTTTGTTAGAAATTTGATGGTATGATACTTTTTAAGCATAAGAGTTATTGAAACATTCTCTAGTAAGCTAGATCCTACTAAAATGGTTAACGTTTGCTTCTTGTTAAATAGTTTTTTTAATCTCAACAAATCAACATTAAGAAAATGGAGATAATCAAGAAAGAAAGAAAGAACCAGGGTTGTGTTGGCTTTTTGCAGTCCAAAAAATGCAGACTAAGAAACCGAAAAAAAAAAAAACAAAATTGCCCTTTGTACCCCTTCTCCACATTCCCATCCCGTTGACTAGGAATGTGTTGTTTGTGTTTGTATAATATGTCCCCACTTTTTAGTTCAAGATTTGGCAGCGAAGCAAGAAGAAAGTTTTACAAGCCTTTTCAGCCTTTCCCGTTCTCTTTTGCATATGTTTCTCCTGATCGTGATTGTATTAGGTTAAAGATGATGATTGTAAAAAAAATAGTGGCACTACAACAAAAGTCACAATTAAAAGTTCTTGGGTTACGAAAATACACTAAAGTCCTAATATTTTCAACGATTTGACAAAAAGTCCCAAACTTTATTTTTTTAACAATAAAGTCCTAATTCACGATTTGACAAGAAAGTCCTAAACTATATTTTGTTGACAAAAAAAGTCATAATTAGCGGCTAACCGGAAAAAGGGTAAAAGTGTCAAAAACTGCCCGTAGTTAAGACTTTACTGTCAAAAAAATAAATTTTAGGATTTTTTTTTGTCAAATCGATGAAAATATTAGGACTATGTATATATCCCAACTATCAATGTAAACTGCAATATCTGTCTTCTATGTATTTAAGCTAGGCAAATATTCTCCATCACGCAACTATGAATTTTCAATTGCAATATCTCACTTCTAACTACTTAAATTAGATAGATATTTGTGCGTTAAGCACAGAATAAAACTAATGCATGTTTAAAATAATAAGACAATAACTATAAAATAATAACTCTACACTAAATTGACATATAAAATTTGTAAGTATTTTGAACCATATTATAAAAAATATATATTTATCATAATCATAAAATACAATAACATCTACCCGTGATTTGTGTTTAAATAAAACTAAATATGATTTTCGATTTAGTATTACAATTTAACGTTATGATTGATTAATTTAGAAATTACTTACATATAGATTTTTTTATTTTCGATCACGATGATTAATTGATATATGAACCATTGTTTGTAAGTTAACATAATATAATTTTTTGTTAATTAATTAAAAATCACTCATTTGAAAAAAAAAATTGAATTACAAAAAAAAATGATTTTTTATTTAATTTGCCTTGTTGTTCTGCATTTATAATATTTAAACATTTTTAATTATTTTGAAAAATAATATTTGAATATATTTTTTGAGTTTATTTTATATTTTGATTTATGTTTTGAATTTAAAATAATATTTAAATTAAGAAATAATTTTATTATAATAAACATTTAAAAAGTCTACCAATAATAAGATAATATTTTGCGCTAATATGGGACTAGCACATTTGGTAGAGGTGGAAGCCTCTTAGACATAAGGTCTTGGGTTCAAACACAGTCATAGGCGAATTTACTAACTTAATGAATTTAACATCTAACAACTAACCGACCGTTCAAAAAAATAATAAAATAATATTTTACATTTAATAATAAATTTTAAGTTTATAGACTAATTTTATTATGTAGGAAATTGAAAGGTAATGAATGTTTCATATGCATATGGTGAAAAAATTAAACACTTTTTAACTATTTTGAATAATAATATTTGAATATATTTTTTAAGTTTATTTTATATTTTGCACTACGAATAAAATGACATTTAGTGGGACAAAAAAAAGCGTCACTAAATACCAAAAAAATGTCACTAAAAACTCACTTTGTAATCTACGGCACAAAAATAAAATGTCACTAAAAACGTTCCCACTAAAAGTCTGTAGTGACACTTTTTTGTTGTGCTGCTGCGGGTTTTAGTGACACTTTCGGTTATGCCACTATAACATTTTTAGTTTTAATGACACTTTTTCTTATGCCACTAATAAATTTTTTAAAATAAAAGTCATTTTCCTACTTTTGGGGGCACGTGCGCTAGCAAAAAGAAAAAGAAAAAATATTCAGAACTTTGGTCAAATTACTTTTTTAATTTCATTAAAATAATAAAAATACAATTAAGATTATAAATGGACATACTAATATCATTATTTGAAACAAAAGTTAACTAATTAACAATAATATGCAAAATAATTACAATTAAGTTTATAATGCATTAGATTCTTGTACTTTTTACAAAAACCTTGATATTATTCATAACTTTCATTCTTAAAATAACTTGCTCACTTGTCTTTCTTTCATGATCTTGTCATATAATTGTTGTTGAAGGTTAGAAACTTCTTCCTATTATTTATAACTTTCATTCTTAAAATAACTTGCTCACTTGTCTTTCTTTTATGATCTTGTCATATAATTGTTGTTGAAGGTTAGAAACTTCTTCCTGCAACAAAAACTATAACCTTAGTAACTTCAACTTCAAGTTATAACATATTAAAAGCTAAATAAGAAAATTAATACAATATACTATTACATAGCACATCAAAGCAGATGGGTTCATTTTAATGTTCTATACACAACAATATTAACCAATGATTAGCATATAACAAAATTAAATTATAACTAACAAATACATTTTGACAAAAATGCAAGTTAAGATGACAAAATAAAATAAAAAATTAAGGACGAATAAATAGATTTAATATTTTAAAACTTGAATCATATTATCTAATGATAAATTTCTTTATTTTGTGTTTTATAGTTTTAATAATTTATATTCTATAATAATGTTTATTTACTAACAAACAAAAAAGAATTTTGTCTAGTGAAATAAAAGTTGTATTTGCTTCTTAATCACTAATGACCCATTAAGCACAAATTAATTATTTAAATCTCTTGCTTTTGCAGCCATACTTAGTCTCTTCAATAAGGTATATGATCACATCTTAGACTAGTGATATTAAATGACCATTTTGCCCTTCTAACACTCCAATAAGTAATGATCACATTATAAGGGCCTTGATTTACAATCAAATAAAGGATTAAAAATATTATGATTACCTTGACTTCCTTGAGCCACAGTTGCTTTAAATATGAATCACCAAGAACAATTGATACCATAAGTGCACCATGAATGTTTTGCAATTGACTTTTCACAGCTTTACAACATGGGCTGAAAAGTCATTTCAAGTTGTGATCCATAGCTTGCATTTCATCTTCACATACCAAAATAAAACAAAAACTTTGCAACAAAAAGAAGGATTAAAATAAAAGATCGCCCAATCCCCTTAAAATGCATTTAAATGAGTAAAAGAGAATCACCTGAGGCGTACAACTCTCTGTCCATAAATACCAATATTTTTGGCATATGATTGAGCGCATTCAATCAAACGATCACCACTTGCAAAGCCTTTATAGACCATGTCAAAGAAAGCAAAATGACCTTTGACCTACGAAGAGTGACATTAAAGACTGATAACTTAAAGAAAAGAGATATATAAGAAAATAAAAGTACGGAACCCCAACCTTAAGCTATTAAGACATTTCTTTCATTTACCAAGGCTATTAAGACATTTATTTCCTTTACCATGTCTAGTTACTAACTACTATGTGTACTCCTATATAAGTGGAATAGGGTTTAAATACAAACACCATTAGTTCATTACTAATAAATAAACAAAGAATAAAAAAGAAAAAGCACTTACTTGCGAACTCCTTCACAGACTGATACAAATGAGATAGTGTAGTGCATACATAGGAATTACCATAGATGCAACAATCAATATGTCAAAGTAGAGTTAGTGTTAACTCTGCACCCAAAACGAAACTAGCCTAAATATCAATCACAAGATCATGACTATTAAAGACTCAAAATTAATAACTATTTTTTGCCTGGTTAGTTGATAGATAAGGACTGATATTTGAAATGGTTCATATATCCAAAATGTATATACCATCCAATGTATAAACATCATCCATTACCTTGTAATACATATCTCAAGCCCTTAATAATAGATGTATTATTGCCTCAACAATTTGACTGAGATCCCTTTGTAGTGATCTACCCATATCCAACAATCCAACCTTAAAAAATACAAGGTTAACAGATAATAATTACTCCGTCCGTCCTAATTTTATTGGCCACATTACTATTTTGAGTTGTCCCAAATTAATTGTCATTGTTAAAAATAAACGTGCATTTTTACTATATTACCCTTCCTTTAAGTTATCTATAATACACTTAAATTTGTGATTTACGAGGAAAAATAAAACTCTTGCTTTTTCACATGTTGCTTTACATAAACAAAAAAGAAACAATAAAGTGGCAGTAAACTTCCAAACACAAAAGTCTTTCTTTTTCATTAAAATCAAAAACCGTTTCTTTCAAAACAAATTGATATGAAAATATTTAAAATTTTCAAATACATTATAGCATTGTCTATTAAAGTTTGATCACACTCAATTTGGAGTGGCAAGTTACCTTATCGATCTAACCTAGACTTACCAATATGCGGTACATGATAAATTTTGTCACCTTGAACCTTTATGATTTCTTTCATACATGTTTGTAGAGTTAAAAAAACATTGTTAAGTTGTTGTGATTGCATTCTTTCAAAAGATGTTTGAACCGCATCAACCAATTCATCGGTTGTACTCAAAGCCTCTTGTTCTTGAAGTGATTGTATTGCTCGAAAAAATCCAAGGTCTAACACATTCAAATTCGGGCTATTAGGGGATTGAAAACAAAGTCGAATATCAAACCCATCTCGCGATGCCACTTCAAGAAACTCACTATCATCAACATCAATATGGGCTTTGTGTTATCTTGTTGAATAAATATGAGACCGGTATGACCCCGCGGCCATTTAGCTCTAATATCTGGCAGAACTTTTTCTATCAACCATGACCTTGTTACCTCTTTGTTCACTAATAAAATAGGCTTCATTTCCATTGTTCCCGCAACACGGTTTTTGCTTGAACGTTTAGCGGGTTTTAATGTTGTAAATGGGTAGATACCAATTTTTCCCGAAAAAACTTCGTTGCCCGATGAATCATATATCGGTCTTGCTACCGCCGCTAGAAACATGATTTTGTAATAAAGTGTTTGCTTTTACATGTTCTTAACGGTTCATCCTCACCAGGAACTAGATAATAACGTTTTTATGGTTTTGACCTATAAAACCATTTTTCATCAATATGGAAAACATTAAACATATCATGGAATATAGGAATTGGACTAAATAATGATGACCGTGTAATCTTTGATAAACAATATTCTTACCTTGCTCTTCTATTCTCATGAGTTAGAGTTGGCTTGATGGCATTTGTATGTGGTCGAAGCACACCTTCTTTAATTCTTCTATGCAAAGTTGATTTTGAAACATTTAGAGATTTTTCAAGAGATCGTATATTGGATCGTCCGTCGAAACTTTCTTGCAATAAGGATTGGAATATAGCTTGACGTTGTGCAATGATAGTGTTTTTTTAGTGAGTGGATTTGTGGAATGCTCCATATGATAATTGAAGTGTCGATATGAATAAATTTGAATTTGGAATACACTATTATGAACTAGTCGATGCATATAAATATACACTAATACGGATGGTAAAAATATTAGCTCCATAAAATTATCTTTAAGTGCTTTTCGCATTATGGCGGCATAATTCCCTCCAGTTGTTTATCATAAGAAAAAGAAAATTAAAACGTAGGAGTAAAACTTTAAAATTATGGCGGCTTAATTGCCTCCAATTTTTACCATAAGAAAATGAAAATTTAAAAATAAAAGTAAAGTTTTGATATGAAATTATGGCGGTATATTTTTGCCTTTGTTTGTTACCAAATAAAAAAATGAAAATTTAAAAGTGGGAGTAAAAAGTCTACAATTTTAAAAGAGAAAATAAGATAAGTTTATAAAAGGGTAAAAATATTATTTTATTGAATAAAGTAACCAGTAATTAATGTTTTCTTAAACTTTGTGTTTTTTTTTTCTGTGGACAATAAAAATGGGACAGGAAGTACTTAATTTGCTATAGAGATTCACCAGTTTAATACTTATAACATAATCATCAATAAATATAGACCAAATTTGAAGTAGAGGTCATGCCGTAGAGCATAATACTTGAATCATCCAAATTCGAAGTTATAAACAAACAAGATGTTGAGAGTGCTGCAGTCTCTTCTAGTCTCATCCTAACATTCTCCAAGTTAACTTCTTCCTAAGGACAGTTAGCAGTGTTTGATTGAGTGTTTCGTGGGAATTACAGTCGGAGGATTTCTGGAGCAGCAACAGACAGACAGACAGTTCCCACGCAGATCAACAACTACTTCGAGGTGAGTTACCTTCCAGTAGCGGTGGGTCTACGGCCACAATGTCGGCCCACCAGTAGGAGTTGTGTGTGAGATGATTGTCTTTGTGATATCATCTAGTTTTGCTACTACCCGATATGTTATATGCTAGCTTGATGTGTTATAGTAGTAGAGTTCGGTTACTAGGACCGAAGGGTAGTTAGACACCCCAGATACGTCTGACAGTATGTGATGTCATGATTATATGCTAGCATGATCTGAGATATGTGTTAGGGGTAGTAGGAGGGGAACAGTCCCCGAGTTCAATTGTTAGGACCGAAGGGTGGTCAGCACCCTAGAATGGCCGCACGGGTAGGTTGGCACCCCAGAATGGCCGTACCGGGTAGGTCGGGCACCCCAGAAATGCCTGACAAGTATGGTATGTTATATGATTGTACTGTATGTTATATGATTGTATGGTATGTGGTATATTGGGGGAACTCACTAAGCTTTGTGCTTACAGTTTTCAGTTTGGTTTTAGGTAGCTCTTCATCAAAGGGGAAGGAGCTGGCGCGGTAGCGATACATCATACACATACACTATTTTCCGCCTTACGAGATTGTTTTGGGATTTGTACTCTGATATTCAGTTGATTTCGTATTTTGGTTTTCAAACACGATATATGGTTGTGAAATGATTTGATCAGACAATGTTTATTTACAAATGCTTTCCAATGTATTGATTTAAAAATGAAATTTTTGGACGTGATAATTGGGTTGTTACAAGTTGGTATCAGAGCCCTGGTTTGAGGGATTTGGACGCACCTTCGGTGGTGTTTGGACTTAAACCCAGGAATTAAAAGATTTTTACAAAGAAAATGACTTTCTAAAAGATAAGATAAAAGAGTTTTGAGAAAGAACAAGTGTGTGATGTGCGCAACCGGCCGAGCTCAAGTAAGTATTCCCCAAAGTACCCATACAAGTTATTGTTACATTTAACAGTTTCAGTAGAACAACATGCTAGTATAGGACTAAGGATCTAGGAGTGATGCCTTATGTGTGCTTTATGTGCTTCAGCTTATGAGGATTGCATGCTAGAATTGAGTAGACAACAGTAGGACAACCTGTTTAGGTTATGCCTGATAGTATGAGGTTAGCATTGTATGCTAGTACAGTTCCTGTTATGAGAATACAGTTGCTAGAGAGTTATTCCCTTTTGTTTGAATGTTGCTTGCTTTGTGCTTTGTGGGATACGTCACATCACATGTGATCAGGGTTGAATAATCTCAGAGTGCTGGAATTGGCCCTATTGCGCAGCTCTCGTTTAAGTTTAACCGTTGTGGGGATGAGTCTTTTACTCAAAGGATTATCTAAGCCTCACCCCATGTGATGGTAGTCAGGTAATGGCTAATTGGCATTGCAAGGAGGCCTTCAGAAGCTGAGGACCGGATAGGGTGGAGTCAGAGGTTTTCCCTAGGGTAAGCCTAGGATGAGGGTAACAGTGATCAGCAGTGGAAAAAGGGATCTGGTGGAGTCAAGGCGGTCCTTGAAGAAGGTACGGATAGATGTGGAAGGTAGTATGGGCCCGTACTACTGAGAGCAGAGGATCCATACCTGAACTAAGGAAGGCCGAGATAAGACCAGGGAACTTGTAGTAGATGTGATCCCTCAAGAGGTATCATTATCACTAACGGTTGTTATTATGTATTACAGAATGGTGGTACTACGTCCGAGGCCAGCAGTTGGTAGCTCAGGAGAGGGATCGGGTTCGGGATCAGGTTCCGAGCCAGTAGATGAAGGGCCATGCGGGTTCATAGCGTCAGAGATCACCAGAGGTATCCTTGAGGCAACCCCTATCATCTTCGGGTCGATCAAGGAAGGGATAGTTGAGCTGATGGAGGACTGCCTCAGGGCGTTCAGGAGTGACCTGGCATCTGGCCAGTCAGGATCTCGCACACTGTCCTTTAAGGACTTCAGTGGAAGTGGTGCGCCAGATTTCCATGGGGCGAAGGACCCCATTGCTGCCAGACGATGGATTGCAGACATTGAGTCTGCGCAATTGACTAGCTTCTGCCATGAGGGGTCGAAGGTGAGGTTCGCAACAGGGTGTTTGAGAGACAGAGCTAGAGACTGGTGGGAGTCTGTTGGTGACTCCTTGGGAGCCTCGGCTGTTGAGGCTATGACATGGTCGGACTTTGTGACCAGGTTCAGAGCGGAGTTCGCACCTGCGGTGGAGCTCCAGCAGTTAGCTAGAGAGTTTTTGGACATGATACAGACGACAGAGACTGTGGCGGAGATCACCGCCAAGTTCCGAGAAAGGGCGTTGCTGGTTCCCCAGTATGCAGGAGATGAGGATATGGAGAGGACCCGCTACCACGACATGCTGCGAGCCGACATTCGAGAGCATGTCAGTTTTTCAGCTTGCACTACCCTGGACTCTATGATTGCCAGGGCGAGGGAGAGGGAGATAGATCTGGAGCACATCCAAAAGAGGAAGTCAGAGGAGGGACAGACAGGAGGGGCTTCGGGGAAGAAGCCCAAGGGATCAGATGGTAGGCCAAAAGGCCAGACAGGACCAGGCCGCTGCAGGAAATGCGGCAAGCCACATGAGGTAGCATGTAGAGTGAGATCACCGGGCTGCTATAAGTGCGGCAAGATAGGGCACTTCAGCAGGGATTGTACTGCCCATGTACCTGTGATACAGACGTTAGAGTTGTTGTGTTTCCACTATAACCAAAGCGGCCACAAGAAGGCCAATTGCCCCCAGTGGACAGCAGCAGCGCCAGTGAAGGCGCCAGCTCCAACGACCCTGCGGATTACCGATGGCCAACAAGGCAAGGCAGAGGCTCTAGTGGTGAGGAGCTGGGCATTTCAGCTGACTACTGAGGAGGCACGTGCCACACCCGATGTGGTGACAGGATCGTTCCATGTGAACAGTATCCCAATACAGGTGTTGTTCGACTCGGGTGCCACCCGATCGTTTGTTTCTCTTGCGCTTAGCAAGAAGTTCACTGAGTCTTCGGGCATGTTGGATTGCCCTTTAGAGGTAGAGATTGTCGATGATCGGTAGGTGCGAGCATCAACAGTGTTCAGAGATTGCGTTCTAAGGCTATTTGAGTAGCACTACTTGGTAGACTTGGTTCCCATTCCGTTGCGTGGGAACAAGGTGATTATAGGCATGGATTGGATCAGCCCCAATGGGGAGGTGATAGATTGTGCTCAGAAGCTGGTGCGGATCAGGACCCCAAGTGGGGGAGAGTTGGTAGTTCAGGGCGAAAGGCCACAGCGAGGGCCAGCAATATGTTCGGCAATGAGAGCTAGGATATGTCGTGTATGTTATGGACACCCATGAGGCGGGTAAGGCGACGGTGAGCGAGGTTCCGGTGGTGCGAGATTACGCAGATGTGTTCCCAGAGGAGCTTCATGGGATACCTCCGGAGCGACAAGTAGAGTTCAAGATCGACCTAGTCCCTGGTGCAGCTCCGGTAGCCAAGGCACCGTATCGGTTGGCTCCACCTAAGATGCAAGAGTTGTCTACACAGCTATAGGAGCTATTAGACAAAGGATTCATTAGACCGAGCAGTTCACCCTAGGGAGCCCCGATTCTGTTTGTGAACAAGAAGGACGGGTCGCATCGAATGTGTATAGTTTATCGGGAGCTGAACAAGGTAACAGTGAAGAACCGTTACCCACTCTCGAGGATTGATGACCTCTTTGACCATCTTCAGGGAGTATCTTGGTTCTCCAAGATCGACCTACGTTCAGGATACCATCAGATGAGGGTCAGGGAGGAGGATGTACAGAAGACCACGTCTCGAGCGCGTTATGGCCACTACGAGTTTGTGGTGACTCCCTTTAGACTCACCAATGCTCCTGCCACGTTCATGGACCTCATGAACCGCATGTGTAGACCGATGTTAGACCGGTCTGTGATAGTGTTTATTGATGACATATTGGTTTACTCCAAGACGCAAGATGAGCACGAGGAGCATCTGCGAGAAGTTCTGGAGACTTTGAGGAGGGAGAACTTGTATGCTAAGTTCTCCAAGTGTGAGTTCTGGTTGCGCGAGGTGCAGTTCCTCAGACTTCTCGTCAACCAGAACTGGATCTCAGTGGACCCGGCCAAGGTAGAGGCCGTCATGAGATGGGAAGTTCCGAGGTCTCCATTTGAGATTCGGAGTTTTCTGGGATTAGCGGGCTACTATCGGAGATTCATTCAGGATTTCTCCAAGATAGTCGTACCCCTGACGCGGTTAACGAAGAAAGTCGTGGTCTTTTGATGGGGGGCTAAGCAGTAGGCAGTGTTTGAGACTTTGAGACAGAGATTGTGCAAAGCGCCAATCTTAGCCCTGCCAAAGGGCGTAGAGGATCTTGTTGTATACTGTGACGCATCCATTTCAGGGTTGGGCGCAGTGCTGGTGCAGAGAGGGCATGTCATTACCTATGCTTCGAGGCAGCTAAAGCCTCACGAGGCGAACTACCCGACACACGATTTAGAGTTGGGGGTGGTTGTCTTCGCCCTCAAGATTTGGCGGCATTACCTCTATGGAGTCCAGTGTACCATTTAAACGGACCATAAGAGTTTGAGATACCTCATGGACCAGCCGAATCTGAACATGAGGCAGCGACGGTGGTTGGACGTGGTAAAGGATTATGACTACGAGATCCTTTATTACCCAGGGAAGGCCAATGTGGTGGCCGATGCGCTTAGCTGCAAGGCAGCACCGATCAAAGATGGTTGTATGAGGATAACGGTGGTGACCCCACTATTAGAACAGATACGGGAGGCTCAACAGGAGGCTATGAAGGAGGAACATCGGAAGAGTGAGCATATAGTGGGTCAGGTTTCCTCCTTCAATTATGATAGCTAAGGATTATTGACACTACACCGTAGGGTGTGGCTACCGTATCACGGGGGTGTGCGTCAGGTTCTGCTGGAGGAGGCGCACAAATCCCGATTCTCCATTCATCCCGGGGCGACGAAGATGTATAGAGATCTTCGTCTAGACTATTGGTGGCCCTGCATGAAGTGGGATGTGGCATGGTATGTAGAACGATGATTGACCTGCAGGAAGGTGAAGACCGAGCATCAGAGACCACACAGCAAGATGCAGCTGTTGGATATCCCGCTATGGAAATGGGAAGATATCACGATGGATTTTATAACCTAGATTCCTAGGACCACACGGGGAGTGGATTCTATATGGATCATCGTGGATCGGTTGACTAAGAGTGCCCACTTCATACCGATCCAAGAGAGTATCTCGGCAGAGAAGCTGGCCGATATCTACATCCGAGAGGTGGTGGCGCGGCACAGAGTGCCAGTCTCCGTGATTTCAGATAGAGACGTATGGTTTACTTCTAGGTTTTGGAAGAAGTTCCATGACGAGCCGGGTAATCGTCTGCATTTTAACACCGCTTTTCACCCGCAGACAGATGGTCAGAGTGAGCGGACCATCCAGACTCTGGAAGATATGTTGCGGGCGTGCGTGTTAGACTTCGGTGGTAGCTGAGATACTTATCTTCCTTTGACCGAGTTCTCATACAACATCAGCTACCACGCGAGTATTGACCGTCCTCCCTTCGAGATGTTGTATGGGAGAAGGTGCAGGACCCCGATATGTTGGGGTGAAGTTGTCCAGAGGGTCATGGGGAGCACCAAAGTGGTGCTCAAGACGACCGAGAGGATTCAGCAGGTGCGGAGTAGGCTTCATACTGCTCAGAATTGGCAGAAAAGCTATGCCGACAAGCGCCGATCAGACCTGGAGTTCCAGGTCGGAGATATGGTTCTCCAGAAGGTGTCACCATGGAAGGGCGCCATCCGATTCAGGAAGCGGGGCAAGTTGGGCCCTAGGTATATTGGACCCTTCAGGGTTCAGGCCCGGGTGGGCAAGGTAGCGTACCGGCTGGATCTGCTAGCCGAACTCAGTCAGATCCACAGCACCTTCCACGTCTCGCAGCTGCGGAAATGCCTAGTAGACGACTCAGTGGTGGTGCCTTTAGAGGATATTCAGGTTGATGACAGCCTGAATTACATTGAGCGGCCAGTAGCAATCCTCGACAGGAAGTCGAAGGATCCGAGGAACATGAGGGTGGAGCTAGTAAAGGTGCAATGGCAGCACCGGAAGGGTTCGGAGTGGACTTGGGAACCGGTAGAAGAGATGAGAGAGCACTAACCCGAGTTTTTCCAAGAGCGAGCGGCAGACTTCGAGGACGAAGTCTAAAATAAGTGGGGGATATTTGTAGCACCTGGTTCCTGGTATGTATTTTAATCTAAGTATTTTTGCATTTTTAGTTGGAACTCGGCGATTTGTAGGCCCGACTCGCCGAGTAGAGACGAGATATCGAGCATGTTTAAGTTGGCAACTCGACGAGTCCATATCCTGGACTCGACGAGTCCGCCAGTCTGGATGAAACCCTAATTTCAAAGGTTTGCACCCTATTTAAGCATCTTTTTGTGCCTCATAACGGCCCCATTACGTCCAGAACACCCCTTACAAATCCCTAACCCTTCTTTTAGTAATTTGAGTGCTTTTGGTGCAATTCCTTGAAGTTTTGGAGAAAAGGAAAAGGTAGATCAAGAGGAGAGGAAGAAGATCCAGAATCTTTGTGCCATTTCAGAGCTTCTAGAGGTATTAGACTCGAAACCCTCTCTGTGTTTTCATTATTATCTCCTTAAGAGCTTAAGATAGTCATTTTAAGGCCTCTTCTAGTCTTGATCTTTGAGTAATGAGCTTATAGTGTTAAGGGACTTCAGATCTACGCATGATTGAGCTCTAGGAGCTCGGATCTATTGCCTTTATGAGCCTAACTTGTGTATAATTTCTAGATCTACTCTTTTAGTCCTTGTTAAGCCTCTTATTTCCCTTTTGATGCATGAATACACGTAAAGTTGGAAACTTTACGTGTAAAACCTACCCTAAGGACCCAGATCTATGAATGGAATGCATTGGATTCAAGCAGAATCGAGTATATAGTAATTGCATGCATGCGACTCAGCGAGTCGTTCATCGGACTCGGTGAGTCCCCGATTTTCCCCTTTTGAGTTATGCTGATTGGGATCGGTGAGCTATAAGTGGACTCAGTGAGTCGGAATCCAGACTCAGTAATGAAGGGACTCGGCGAGTCAATGCCCTGACTCAGCGAGTCCAATGCAATCTTCTTGCCTCAATATCAGACTCAACGAGTTGTTCATACAACTCGGCGAGTCACGGCCAGAGTGTTCATCAGATGAAGATGAACTCGATGAGTTGTTCATACAACTCGGCGAGTCGAATGAAGGACTATTGGATATCTATATAGAAGGAGGATTCGTCGAGTCAATGCCTAACTCGACGAGTAGGGACAGGAGTGAGGACAACTGACTAGATAGGGAATCGATGAGTTAGCGAGCCAACTCGGCGAGTCGGGTCAATTGGAAGTTGACTTTTACTTTGACTTTTGACTTGGCCAGGGGTAAAATGGTCATTTTACACTAAGGACAGTTAGCAGTGTTTGATTGAGTGTTTCGTGGGAATTACATCCGGAGGATTCCCGAAGCAGCAGCAGCAGGCAGACAGTTCCCGCACAGATCAGCAGCTACTTCGAGGTGAGTTACCTTCCAGTAGCGGTGGGTCTACGGCCATAATGTTGGCCCACCAGTAGGAGTTGTGTGTTAGATGATTGTCTTTGTGATATCATCTAGTTTTGCTACTACCTGATATGTTATATGCTAGCTTGATGTGTTATAGTAGTAGAGTTCGGTTGCTAGGACCGAAAGGTAGTCAGACACCCCAGATACGCCTGACAGTATGTGATGTCATGATTATATGCTAGCATGATCTGAGATATGTGTTAGGGGTAGTAGGAGGGGAACAGTCCCCGAATTTGGTTGTTTGGACCGAAGGGTAGTCAGACACCCCAAATATGTCTTATAGTATGTTATGTTATGATCTGTGATAGTAGTAGTGGTAGGGGTGAAACAGTCCCCGAGGTTCGTTTGTTAGGACCGAAGGGTGGTTGGCACCCCAGAATGGCCGCACGGCTAGATCGGCATCCCAGAATGGCCGTACCGGGTAGGTCGGGCACCCCAGAAATGCCTTACAAGTATGGTATGTTATATGATTGTACTGTATGTTATATGATTGTATGGTATGTGGTATGTTGGGGGAACTCACTAAGCTTTATGCCTACAGTTTTCAATTTGGTTTCAGGTACCTCTTCATCAAAGGGGAAGGAGTTGACGCGGTAGCGATACATCATACACATACACTATTTTTCGCCTTACGATATTGTTTTGGGATTTGTACTCTGATATTCAGTTGATTTCGTATTTTGGTTTTCAAACATGATATATGATTGTGAAATGATTTGATCAGACAATGTTTATTTACAAATGCTTTCCAAAGTATTGATTTAAAAATGAAATTTTTGGACGTGAAAATTGGGTTGTTACAATGTACATGTGTTTTCCTCTAGTGAGAATCTAACCGAAATCCTAAGGGTCATATCAATAGATCGTATATCTGAGTGTTGTGTGTGAATGTTAGATGAATCTGAATCTAGCATTAGAAGATGAAAACTTAACTCAATGTATAAGAGCTGGAAAAATCTTAATCATTATCTATATTACTAAATTGAATTCAAGACTAGAGATGTTGAATGAATGCAACGACGACATTGAACGAATGCCACGGCGGCATTGGAGCAAGCGACGATGACGCCGATATAACAGGGACGATGGTGGTTGTGGAGCAGAGCGATGACGTTCTAAAAAGCTGATTGTTTGACTTGTTACTTGATAAGGTTTTTAAAAGTGGGAGGGGTAAAATGTAAAATAGAGAAAAATGGTAAAAGTGTCAATTTGTACAGGGAGAAATAAGAAAATACCAAAATACCTTAATGTGATTAGCACATGAAACTATGTAAGGATATAACAAGATGAACTGTATATGAAAAATGCTTGTAGAAATTAACCATATATAAATTAGGAATCAAATTAAAAGACAGATATGGAAAACAGACCAAAGTTGTAATTTTTTGAAAGATTAGCTACTACTTCTGTAATTTACTATTCTTATTATAACAATAGTACTTTTTAATGTATAACAAAATATAACTTTTAATGGCATATTAAAACATTATGCCACTAATAGTTGTAAATATTAGTGACATAAAATGTTAAGTATCACTAAATTTATTAATTTTTATAGTGGCACATAAAATGTGTCATTAGAATCATGATATAGTGGCATATCAAATATATTTCATTATAAATGTATGCCACTAAATGACATTTTATTTGTAGTGTTGATTTATGTATTGAATTTAAAATAATATTTAAATTAAAAAATAAGTGTATTATAATACTCATTTTAAGAGTCTACCAATAATAAGATAATATTTTGTATTTGATAATAAATTTTAAATTAACATATTAATAGTATTAAGTTGGAAATTGAAAGATCATTGAGATTTCAAATGCATGTGATGACAGGAAAAATATCCCTTTATAGTATAGTATGATATGATTGCAATATATCTCTTCCATGAATATGCAATTGTCAAATATTTCGTCTAGGTTTTTATATGGGAAGTGATTTTGTATGCAATAATTTTTCTCCATACACAACAGTATATGATTTATTGAGTTGTACAATACAACATTTTAAAACATAATTTGTTCTGTACGGGAAGAAAATGTTGTATACAAATTATATATATTGAGAAATAGAGTAATCTAACCATTTTTTGGGTGTTTTTTTTTAAATATAACTTTTTTTAAATGACCACTTATTTCGGATTGGGCATTCTCGAAAAATTTTCAGACAAATTTTCTGGTGGGCCAGCCCATTACCGTGGGTCCAGAATTGCCATTCCAGATCTTGCTCCGACTTTCGATTCTGATTTCGACACCCGATTTCGAATCTTTTGGCTTTCCATTCCGATCGTCATTCCGATCTCCGACAGGAAAATCTGATCTCCGGCACGCAACTCCGACATGGAAGATGTAACATCCATAAAAATCATGTCAAATTTAAAACTTTTTCAACCAATTAAAAACCATTAGTTATTACAAAGTGATTTCAAAATAGTTTCATGTAAAAGTATCCCAGAAATCAAAATCATAAAATGTGAGGAGCTGTACGATCACTTCTTCGCTTTCCTGCGATCATCCAAAGTACCTGAAACCAAAACAAAAACTGTAAGCCAGAAGCTTAGTGAGTTCCCCCAAAATACCCATACACACAACAATACACATATAATCACAAACAGCATACTATGGGTCCAATCAACAATCAGGTTGGAATACCCCAGGCCCTCAACCATCGGGTTGGAATGCCAACATATTATGGGTCCAATCATCCATCAGGATGGAATACCCCAGGCTTGTTGACTGACACACAAAATAGTCCAGTCTCACCGTATACAATGAAAAATATGTCAGGTCCAATCAACCATCAGGTTGGAATACCCCAAGCCCAATCAACCTCCGGGTCTAGTCATCCATCCAGATGGAATACCCCAAGTTGGAATACCAATATTTATATAATGAGTCCAGTCATCCTCGGGATGGAATACCCTCGGCCCACAACCATCAGGTTGGAATGCCCACATACTGTCACACCCCAAAACCGGAACATCGGAAACGTTTTGAGGCGAAGGACTTCATGTACAATATCATAACAATGCAAAGTAGTAAACAAGAAACAACATCATCCATTTCATTAATATTATAGTTTAATACATGTGTGTTCTTTTCATAGTAATAAGACACCAAAAATGAATAATCAAAATAAAAGACGAGTCTTGACTGCTTCGTCTTCTCAAAACCTGCCATCGGTACTTGTCTACTGATGACCTAAGAACACAAGTTATTTTGAAAGCGTAGATCAGCATTTAAGCTGGTGAGTTCATAAGTATTTAGTGTCAATGTTTGTATAAGTTCGATGAAAATGTTTGTAAATGTTCAATGTAAATGTTTGTATATGTTTGAAAACTCCTAGAAAATCCTATATTTTCTACTAGTGTAAAAGGTAGTCTTCTACCAAGACCCGACTATTTTGTATGTTTGTTTCTCTGTAAAAGTGAATGCTTTTCCCAAATATGACTATCATTATCAAAATATAGTTTTATATTACCCTTTATGTGAGAAGATCACAATTTGAATATAATGGGAAAATGTATGTGTACTATAGTATTATTTGTATTAACTACTGAAGTAATAACTACCTTAAAACCAATGGTTTAATTAAGGCCAAATGTGATAAGATTGTTACCATACTAAATTGACTATAACACGACGATGAAATACGTCGGAAGATATGACATTTGGCACCCATAGACTTGCAAATCCCATTGTAGCGAGCAACAAAGGTGTAGGATAGTCAATCCAGTATAGATCTATATGCAAACTCACGCTCTCCCTCCAGGGGATTCTGGTTACAAAACGTGACAACAAAATGGTCATTGTGTCATGAAGTAATATCTCACATTATGTTATTTATGAACCTTGTTATAGTATACTTGTTATAGTAATAGTGTTCTATGTATAGTATTCTCTGTATAGTATGCTCTGTATAGTATTCTCAGTTATAGTGTTCTCTGTTATAGTATTCTCTGTTATAGTATTCTCTGTTACAGTGTTCTCTGTTATAGTATTTTATGTTATAGTATTTGTATATGATCGTATTCTTCTAAACTATACCTATTATAGTTTACTAGTGATTTTTGTAATTGAATAAATGACTGAATGTATACCTTTGCTACCCAAAGGTACTGAATTGACTGATAGTACTTTTATATCTACATATGTATAAATAATATATATCTAATATTTAGATGACCTTCGGATAAACAACCGATACCCTAAGTCAACATCCAAACAAGGAAAAGGAAATAAAGCGAGTTAGCAATCCTAAGTCCTTTAAACATTATTTATATAACTATACCTATATATACATGCTTTTGACAGTATATAATTTTAAAAGAGGTTTTGTTATACATTTAAATAGTTTTGAACAATAAATAATAATGAATTGATGTCAGTTTATAAAATGATTTAAAAGTAGTTTGTTTGATAACACAATTTAAAGTCAATGAAATCCTTGGTTTGAAACACAGTTTGAAGTATATGAAATCCTTTGTTTGAAAAACAGTTATAAATCACATGTGATTGATTATATAACTAACATGTTTTCTACTTGCATCCCCCCACCCCCCATAAAAGCATTTAAAATCATTTAAAAGATAAGTTAAGGGGTATGAACTCACCAGTAGTGAGTGATGTGAATGAAAGATCAATTTGCAGGATTGCTAAGTGCCAAGTGAAGACTTGCGCACAATGGATCCTAAATAGCATATAATGACACATATATGTATCTAATTAGTTTTATAACATCTAGTCATGTAATGGAACAATCTTAGGGACTAGGAAACACTTGTATTGAGGTGTTAAACCACATAGGATTGCATATAAGGGAAGTATGGCCTCACATAGGAGTTTACGGCCACGTGAAAGTCTCGCATGAGTTTATGGCCAAGGGGTTCACGACCCTATGAGTTTACGGCCGTAAATTCATGGTACTTTGTATCAAATTGCATGTTAAGGTCTTACATGTCATTAGGAAGTTTTCTAGGTTCAAGTCCAAGCCTTTGGAAGGAGTGGTGGCACAAATGCTCCATAAATTAGGGTTTACGGCCCAAGGAGATTTCCTTGGCCGTAAACACCGTTTTTTCTTGAGTTTCTTGATGTTTTCTAGTTGATTTTCAAGTGATTCAATAATATAACAAGCTAAGGGTAGAGTACTTAGTTATAAGAAGTTTGTAAGGGTGTTTAAGGTCCAAGAACACTAGCGTGTGTTCTTGATGTTCTTGGTGAATGAAGAACACTTGAAGATGTTATTGGAAGATCAAGATGAAGATCTTATGATACTTGAGAGAGAAATGGGGTTTCTAGTCTTGAAAGGGAAGAGAAATGAGGAAAGTGATGAGAACTCATGTATTTACCATGAGTTCAAGGCCACACCATGAGTTTACGGCCCAAACATGAAGGTTTGGCCGTCAATTCCTCATAATGGGTTTAAAGCTTGATTAGGGTACAATGGAATCATGCAGATACTTCCTAACATCCGATTCTTGAATATACTAGGTTTCGAACACTCAAACAGACTCTAAACAATGCTAACAGATAGCAAAAACAAGTCTGACTTTGATTGAATTGGTTGAATGTACAAGATAGAAATTTCGGGTTGTCACACATACTACGAGTCCGATCATCCTCGGGATGGAATACTCACGACCCACAACCATCGGGTTGGAATGCACAGATCTGTTGGCTCTCGCACAAAGCAGATAAGCCTCAACCATTAATCAAACATGTGCACATATATAAGATAATCACATAACAGTCTATAGACAGACAAACCAATCTAAAAAATCATAACAACATAGTAACATCCTATCTACCAGGATACCGCTCTAACAGCTCATACGATACTCGAGCATATACATATCAGGATAACAATCTAAAAGGGTCAGCCTTGGTGCCTTCGACCCTTGAGTATAGTGAGGAAGACTCTCCTCACACTGTTGAAGTCCCGCGGGCAAAAACCCTAGCTACTGGATGACAGATTCCCGAACTGTCAACATCAAACAACACCCTATTAATAATTAGGTTCTAATACATAATCATAAGTCCATGCTTGGGGTAAAAGACTACTTTACCCCCAACCTAGCTTGATTCAAGCCCAAGGCCCACTCTCACACTCCAAAGGCCCAAAAGTCAACCAATGGACCAAAGCCCAACATATGGCTCAATTTTCCAAAATGGGCCCAAACCCTTCACATGGGCCTTACCTTAAGGCCCAACCATTTATTCCGGAACAAACACTTGGCATTCCAATGGTACAATATCTCATAATCATTAAGGCCAAATTATGGCCTAATTTTCCAAATTGGGCCCAAGTCCTTTACATGGGCCTTACCCTAAAGCCCATCCAAATATTTTAGTCTATTTACTTGTTCTTGGATAGCCCATCAATAGCCCAATCACCAAATCCCAACTCAAGGCCCAAGTGAAATTAGGGTTTTTACATAAAATGACGATTAGCGTTAAGTGTTCCTACATAACCCATTAAGGACTTAATCTATTAAGTCCAATATTACCTTAAGTTAATTGCAAAGGATTATTAACTAATATTTTAAGTCTAGTAAATAATTCCAGTGCGGGTCCCAATAATTTCCCAAAATTAGGGTTTTCCAAACCCTAATTAGGGTTTCCAACCTAAATACTAGCCAATTAGTCACATGGTTGGGCTTTTAGGTCAATTAGGGCTTCATTAGGGCCATTAGGGCTAAACAAGTCGGGCACCACCCACTTCCACCTTGGGTAGCGGTGGTCAACGGCGGCTCACGTCAGCGGCCAACATCTCGCGATGGTGGTTATGAGTTTTAGCTAAAAATGTTCAAGCATCCCAAAATAACAATCACACACACAAAAGTACACATCCACCCAAGGTGGCGGCTGGTGGTGGCATAATGGCGGTGTGAGGTGGCAACCACCACCTCACGGTGGTGACAGGTTGTTTCCTTTGATTATTTCGGCCATATAATACATTGTTACAACAACATCCAAATACACACACACATAAAATAACATACACACATACAACCGCTTTGTGGCGGTAGGTGGTGGTTGGAGGTGCTAGCCACCACCTCACGCTGGTGGAGGTGGCCCTCTTGTAATTTCTGGCTAACTAGCCACACACACCCACACACGTCTTCTGTTGATAAAAGGAGTCCAGCCACCCACCTGGTGGCATAAGGCGGCGGTGATGACACGAAATGGCGGCAACAGCGGCGGTCGGTAATAGCAGCGTTATTGGCCACAGCCACCATGACCGACAACCACAGTGGTTTTTCTTGGGTTTTTTTGGCCAAACGAACACCCATAATCACGTCACAGTGAAGCAACAACCATCAAAACACGAGTTCATTCACGAAACATGCACCCACCTCAGCCACTTCGGGTGGTAAACGATGACTCGAGCAATGGCGGTGGCAAAGGCACGATAACATAACGAGATGGAGAAAATACATGGTGTCGCGGTTCCTTCCGAGTGCAGCAGTAGTGGCGGCATAAAGAATGTCCGCCTACTTGTGTTCCTTGTCGTCCCCGACAACGAGAAGGCGATGTGCAAGACGATGGCTCAACATGGCGACGAGGTGTCAACTGATACTGGTGGTCAATGGAACAGTGACACTCGTAGCCCACTTCTTCATGATGATCTTGGGTTATCCCAATGTGGGGAAGAATGGAGATCGATGGCGGTTCTCCTGGTGGCCTTAGCTGATCGGAAAGATCAGAAGGGATGTGGTGTCCGGAAGTGAAGGGTTTTGAGCATTATAACACTCTTATGGTGTACATGTAACCCTAAATACCTTGGATCTATGTTTTCTCTATTATACATATAAACTTGAACTTTCCAAGGTATTACCCTAACTAGCATACAATCATTGATACTTGAGTAATATAAACAAGTTAGAAGACATACCTCTTCATGTAACTTGATTCCATGGAGCTTAAGATCCTAGTGCCTCAAGTGTGACACCTCAAATGGTTCATACAACATCACCAACATCTTGGAATAACTTGAGAGAAAAGGTTCCTAAGCTCAAATCGGCTAGCCCTCATGTGTACACACACTAGTGCCAATTTCTTGAGCCATGGGGTCCTTATATATGGTGGCTATTAGGGTTACACCATGTAACTCATGTCTTTCCATATTCTTCATGCTCCATGGGTTAAAACCTCAATGGAGCATCCATGGGTTTAGCCCAACATAAAGAACTATGGATCATAAGCCCACATATATAAGAATGAATGATTTACACAATCAATCCCCATATATTTAATTAGTCTCCTTTTTATCATAAAGTTAATTCCAAATTAATTCTTGATAAATACTAATTAAATAATATGATTTCATATTAATATATTAGAACTTATAATATATTAACAAATCATTAATATCCTTTTCTCACAAAAGTCTATCCAAATTGTTCCGATGCCATGCAACCCAAATGGACCATGCCAAGTCGAGTCGAATACATACCAATAATAATTTGGGCTTAGACATCTAATCCAACAGTCTCCCACTTGGATAAGTTTAAAACTATTATTGTGTATGATTCCAAAACCCGACTAGCAATCGTAGCTCTTAAAAGTTGTTGTTGAACTCTAAACAAATCAATGATGCGTCCATTAGATAAGGGATCATATATTCCTCCATTATAGATATCATATGGACTAAGACATGGATTATAATCATTCTCTCTGTCCATTTGTTGTTTCCCGATTTCCGATTTATGACGACCGACTAATTGAACAAATCAAATCAATCCAGGCTTGGCCAAACACTTACGGGTGTCATCACTAAATCATCGAGGGGCCCATAGATATCACTTTTAACCCCTTAAAGGTAAAAGGAATGGATAAACTTCAACTCATATGCTTGTTCTACTACTTGTTGAATCATACACAAAGGCACGTTTTATAACATTGAGTTACCAATGCGTTTTCGTGCAATTAATGTATAACCAACTCATTGGCAACAACTCATATCTCTAGTTTTGAAGAATATAAGATATTATCGTCTCATGATCACTCGTGATAAAATCCATGAAGTGGTTCAAATGAACATGGGTTGAATCCAATACTCTGAACTTATGAGCACTCACGAATGTTGTAGCAACTCTTGCTATGTCCAATACCTTGAACATCTACAAACCAGCTTCATGACAGTCTTGCATTAATACCTAATTCCAATGTATTATCGAATGTGGATGGTTTGAATAACTTAGTCATTCCGGAAGACTGACCTAGTTATTCTAGAAGTCAAAACATGTAAAGTGAAACACAAGAATAACTGAATCCAATATGGTCTCAGAACTTATGAATATAAATAGAACAACTTTTACTTATCACCATACTGATTACAAATTATTCATTGTATACTATTTCAAATTATCAACTTTATACTTGAATTAAAACAATAGTTGTCCCATGCTCCAAGCATGTACATTATGTTTTCTAAACACTAGTCATGCCATACACCAAGTATGCACACTATGTTTTTCCAAACATTAGTTATGCGATACACCAAGTATGAACACTAAGTTTCTCTATGATATTTACTTTGTGAAATAGATCGATTGAACATAGTTCCAATGATTCTCATTTCACAATCCCAAATCCTTACCGAAAATGCAGGAATTCCAAATTCCTGCCATTTACCAAAATCTGTTAGATTTTAAACTTATATGCACTGATCCTCTTGTAATGATTATGCACAAAGTCACAAAGATGTGTCAATAGTCATTACAGAGTATTCCAATGGAGATCAATTCCATGGAAGCGAAGTCTCAAATTCAAAGTACATTGCTTTGAACATCCTTCTTGCATTAACTTCTCTAATCTTACATAGATAGAATGAATAACTTCCACCTATGGAAACATTTCCATATTTCCATTTTGACTATCACTTCTAAACAAGAGTTTCCTCTTTTCAGAATATGTCAATATGGTCCTCCCAAAATTAACACTATACTTCCAATTGTCCTGAGCAACCAATCTTTGTTAAACCTTAGATTGTCCTTGATAATTGGTTAATCATTTTAGTCATATCCAATTGTAGACTTTTTCCCACTTAATTCCCTGAGCATTTGGAAATTTTAGAAAGGATGAATATTATAGCACATGCAATCGACCCTATATCTGAAGCATATAGGACACGATTCATGATATCTCACATAAAGACATGATACTACACCAGTATTTTTGCTATCATATTCAATTTCTATTTACCAAGTTCTCATAATTGAAATTATGAAAACGGATGTCATGATCATAATCGAATTTTAGAATGCAAATAATGGACCCATATATAGAATTTCCTTATGTTGAGCCATTCCAACATAAAATTCATATATATATATATATATATATATATATATATATATATCCTTGACTAAAGATGATTAAAACCTCAATATAAGCTTTTAGAATTGAAATGAAGTATTATTTCCCCTCCCTTAATTATAGAAAAAACAACTTTTCCCAATTGAACTTTTGTTTTTCTATAATTAACATTGCTAATTTGCAATACGTATCATAATTATCATGCTCCCACTAACATGATGATTATTAGCATAACACTTATGCTCCCACTAACTTTGACATGTACTCAAAAATCAGTTGGACTTCTAGAAACCAATACTTTATTGACTTTCTTACCAAAGTTCAAATTTATGATACGAGATGCTTTGATAAAACTTTATCAAACTCATACACCTTTCCTTAGATAGCACACATGTGTGTCTAAACAATTTCAGAACTATGAAAAGGGATGTCATAATCATAGTCTCAATTGTTTATACATTTTCCGGTTAACCACACACGCCCCACTAACGACTTTGAGAATGCAAATATCACAATTGTTATCTACTTAAAATCTACTTAGTGAAAGCGTTTCCTCACCATCATTTTCATGAATCGGAGAGAAACCTTATGACACTTAAATTTTATGGTGTATGTGTTCCTATGATCCTATCCATGTGAATTTTTCAAAACCATAATATCAAGACAAGGTTAGTGACAAATCCAAACTCATATGGATTGAACATGTGTAGTCATTACTTCTTGCCACCTGGCAGCACAAGGGTCTGCCATTGCTTCCAAGTTGTTATGCAACCAATTGAGAACTCTTACAACTCATATGCAAAGTCAACTTTAACTGGAATGGGCATAGAAATAGGAATATGTCAACACGATAGGTTATAAACCTCAAGTCATGTGCTAGTGATAAACAACAAGTTTTATTCTTGATTAGTTCTTGAAACTCTTTCAGGATCTTTAAGACTCCCACTCTCCTCTTGACATATAAGACTGTCACACCCCAAAACCGGAACGGCGGAAACGTTTTGGGGTGGATGACGTCATGTCAAGTATCACAACATATGCAGTATATTAATCAAAGTACAACAACCATTGCATTAATAGTAATAGTTTTACATAGTTTACATTGTATAGAATCATCAAAGTAATACAGAAACTAGTATAGATGCAGCTTGGCACAAAACCGTCTTCAACAGAAGCTCCTGGAATGTACCTGTCTAATGCTGACTTGAGAATACAAGTTATTTGAAAAGCGAGTATCAGCATTTTTACAAATGCTGGTGAGTTCATAAGTATTTAGTGTCATTTTATTCAAATAACTTAATTAGAAGTAGTAGTTTGGAATCAACAGTGTATTAAAATCCTTTCCAGAAAATCCTATATTTTCTTAAATAAAAGTAGTCTTCTACCAAGACCCGACAGAGTTATGTTGTAAAAAGTAATTTTCCCTTAAACACTATCATTACCAAAATACGGTGTTTGACTTTAAAGGAAGTAGGAGAATATCAGGGAAAATAACATATGCCTCAGCAGTGAAGACTGCTGACTAAGGCAGAAAGAAATCATAGACTCCAGGAGAGTATCGAACGAACGGTACGCCTGGATCAGTCTAACAAAAGGAGACACAGACCCCAGACGGTATCAAATGAAAGATACGTCTAGTAAGGTCCAAAAACAGTGAACACAGACCCCAGACAGTATCAACTGAATGATTACGTTTAGCAAGGTCTAAAAACAGTGAATACAGACCCCAGACAGTATCAAATGAATGATATGTCTAGCAAGGTCTAAAAACAGTGAATACAGACCCCCAGACTGTACCAAATGAATGATATGTCTAGCAAGGTCTAAAAACAGTGAATACAATGAATACAGTGTATACAGTGAATACAATGTTAAAACCCGTTACCTTAAGGCCATGAATTATAAGGTAACCCCGAGATACTCATAACCATACTGATAGACACTAGAGAACTTGACGCCCTACAAGCGTCAGTGTAAGTGTGACATTTGTCACCCTTTGGCTTGGTAGGCTGTGGACTATAGCTAGCAGTCAGGGTGTGGGGGTGTCAATCCCGTATAGATCTATACACACAATGTCCGTTCTCCCTACAAGAGACTCTGGTTACCAACTTGACAACGGAGAAGGCCGTGTATTGAAGATGTATCTTGTGTAGTGAGATCTGATGTAAAATACTGGACTAATGATAGAGGCTCACAACTGAACTGACTAATGTAAACCTATATGTCTATGCTTGTATACATAATATATAACTAATGATCAAACGACCTTCGGACGGACATCCGATCCCACCAGACCACATCTCAACGAAGAAAAGGAAATAGGGCGAATAAGCCTTCCTAAGTCCTTTAAAAATTACTTATATATATATATATATATATATATATATATATATATATATATATACATATACAAGCACAGGCATACATTTAACTAAGTAGAAGCATTTAACGAAGTTTAAGTGTTTAACGAAGTAGAAGTGTTTTCCCAAAGTATAAGTGTTAACAACTAGGAGCTTATCGTGAAGTAGAAGCTTATCGTGAAGTATAAGCGTATCATGAGGTATAAGCGTATCGTGAAGTATAAGCGTATCGTGAAGTATAAGCACATTGTGAAGTAGGAGCATTAACAAGTATAATTGAAGTAGAAGCGTTAACAAGTATAAGCGTATCACGAAGTGAAAGCGTTATCAAGTAGGAGTTTAAAATAAGTAGAAGTGAAGCAGTAGTATCTTAAGCAAGTAGGAGTATAAAAACATGGGTGAAAACTTTGATGAAAAACTTGGAAAAACCTGTATACTTGAGAAAATTACGTCTTGGTATTCTTTTGTAAAATAAGTTTTAAATGAAACTTTTATAAAACATTTTAAGTACTAGAAACCTTTGTTTATAATGTTGTTGTAACGGAATTTGAACTAAAACATGCAGCGCGAGAAACAATTTGAGAAGAGCTTTGAACAAGTGAAAAAATTTTAGGAAAACCATTTACAATATCATTCTTGGTAAAACAGTTGACAGTGTAACAAATTCTTGTGCATGCAGGTTATTAATCACATGTGATTGATATGATAACTGGCATGTTTAACTTGTATTCCCCCTATAAAACATGTAAAAATATTTAAAAAGGCTCATTCAGGGTTATGAACTCACCTGATGTAAGTGGGTCCCACGAAGGTGCCGGTTGGGTGCTCGGTGTCAAGTAAAGACTTGAACACACTTAGTGACGTATTAACATATGATAACATATGTTTACATACAATTAGTACATATAATACTAATTAAACAAGTATACTCATCCTAAAGTGCGGAAAACACTTTGGTTAAGTGCTTGGAGTGTCCCGGGTAACATTTAAGGGTGTGTATGGCTTGGATAAGGAGTTTACTCTCCTAAAACTCACTTTATGTGAGTTCACGGTTGGGAGGCCACATCCCCCATGAGTTTACGGCCGTAAACTCATGGGAGGAGTGTTTTTGATATCTTTCAAGTCTCATATGGATTTAGAAGTGGTTCTAGGGAATTATACAAGGCCAAAGGGGTGTCTAAGGGTCCAAGAGCTTACTCCCTTGGAGTTCACGGCCCAAAGGCCACTCCTTGGGAGTTTACGGCCATAAGCCCCATGGCTTAGGCCGTGAACTCTTGTGTGCCCTCCAATCTTTGATTTTAAGGTCCTTGTTTCAACCCCAACAATTTCTAGTGAAGGCATAGGGCCATTTAGAGGACTTAAACTCGCATTTGACATGGTTTGGGGGAGTTTACGGTCTAAGCATATGCTTGGGCTGTAAACTCTAGTTTGCTCCTCAAATGATGATGTTTAATTGTTCCAAACTCGAATTGGAAATTCCCTAAGTCATATCTCAAGCTTAAACATGATTTGGAAGTGTTTTTGGGCATTTTTGCATGGTTAGAGGGTGTTTACAGCCTAAGCATGTGCTTGGGCCGTAAACCCTCTTTTATGCTCTAAAAAATGTTGTTTTGAGGTTCAAACACTTCTAGGCTTAATCATAAATTAGTTTCCAACCTTAAGGAGGAGTTTTAGGGCAAGTTTGGCATCATTTTAGGGGTTTACGGCCCTAGAGTGTTCTTGGGCCGTAAACTCCTTACTCCTTGCCTTCTTGGATGATTTTTGAGCTATAATGACATGCAATGGGTTGTAAAACAAGCTAGGGTGAAAGAACTTACGATTTTGAGGCGGAAACTCGCGGATTTGATGCGAAATCGAGCTTGATGAGAGAGAGTAGAGAGAGGAAGTGGGTTTAGGGTGGTAAAAGGGTCCTTTGGAGTATTCAACTCCCTATATATATTCCCTAAGTGTTGCACCCGATATACGACTACCCGATACTAGTGTTTAACGAGGTTTAAACTTTTTACCCAGGTTAAATGGTCGTAATAAAAATTAACTTTTTCCAATCAAATGGAAATGTAAGTTACTTGTCTTTATTTATTTTATCACGACGATAACGACATAAGATATAAATAAATAAATAAAACATTTATTTATTTGCCAACCTCAAATTAACGGAACTTTAATAAAATGGAATATTCTGTTAACGGAAACGGGGTAATATAACGGAATAAACTTTGGGTTGTCACATCATCCCCCCGTTAGAGGGAATTTCGTCCCGAAATTCAGGTTTAGGTTAGGAAGTAGGTATGAATAACCGAGTAGAGGCAGGAGGGTACTTCCTATTCGGTTTGTCCTCGCACTCCCAAGTGAACTCTGGCCTGTGTTTGTCATTCCAACAAACCTTCACCTACATGATGCGGATTCCGTCTCGTGCAGTTAGCGATTTCCTACAGGTATGTCTACGAAGTTAGGGTTCTCAATGGTTTCTATCAAGATGAGTGGGATACAAAGTGTGACGTCGGGCAAGCACTTGTCAAGTCTAAGTAGTGGGTCGATTTGGGGTGAAGCTTGTGGAATATCCGAAGTAGTAGTGGTCTGACGAGGGTTGGACCAATCTTCGTAAAGGATCTCGGATAGTCCAAAGCTCTCGGAAGGGTAGAGCTTTTCAGTACTTAGAACATAGTGTACTTCTATGGCAAGACCACCACTGGCGGGATCGCCATTCCGAAGTTCTAAACATTCTCTCTCATACTGGAAGTGTAGTCCTTCAGGTTGGTTCTTAGGAAGCTCGGGTAGTCCTTGGTTTTGCGTTTCCTGTCAATTGGATTTTAGAGACTTTCTAGATCATCGGATGGGTTGTGTGTCTACGGTATCTTGTTTGTTGCAGAGTGTCTATCTCAATCTTGTGCAAAATGAATCTACACTTCTGATTCTTGAGATATTTCCAACGGAAACCCTCAGGGTCGGGGAGATAGGGTTTCACCAGACGAGTGTTGGACTATCTCAGGAGGTGGTTCTACTATTTATGCGTGAGATAGTATTCGTGGAACACCTAATAGTCCAATGAATCTTGTAAGACATGCCCTAATTTCCAAGGCGTTAGTTTATTCTAGTGCGGAAAGCGCGTGCTCCTGTATAACCCATCGACTTACACCTAGACTGGTGTTAAGTCTATAATCTCTTCGGGATCTGGGTTATAAGGCTTAATGCAACCTACTCTCGTACTTTATTCTAGTATTCTTGGCTGCGGAGGTTATCCTATGGTTCTCGGTATTCTATTGTTCACTTCGGAGAATGTAGTCTATCGTTTACAAGGCGACGGTGACTTCCTCCATGTGATGGGGCGGAGGATCCTAGGCACTACTCGTCTGTAACGAGGTGGACAAAGTGCCTGAGTAGTGCAAGTATCTTCTGCAACTACTCTTCCGAAGGTTCTGAGTTTCCTCGGTCTAGGTTAAATCTAGTGAGTATGGGGTTCCATCACTCGGAACTTTAATCTCCTCATCCACTCTTCTAAGAGTTTAACTCATCGCAGCTTTCGGATTTCCGGGATATCCGTTGTGATGCTTAAATTGGGAGATTAAGTGTGAATGGATGGTCGTAGTCAATGTCCTTGACTCTTACGACTCAGATTTCTTTACCAACCGAGGGTGTTAGCTACTATGTTGGCTTAACCGGGATGACAACAAATTTCGGATTTGTGGTCTTTATAGTAGCTCAACCCGCAAGGGTTCTCTTGACTCTAGCTCCCATTAGGATGAAGGGTCTTTCTGGGGGACATACGGAGCATGCTTCGGGTGGTTATCGTCTTCTGGAATACCTGCAGTGTCTTTCGCTTCGGTCTCTATCTATCTAAGGAGGGTTGGTTAACAGCGCGCGGTACCCCTCTCCTGGGTACTTCGGAAGGTTTGAGATAAGAGTGACGACTGGCGGATCGTATTAGTCTTTATTATATTTATTTTGTTTAGGTTCGGAAGAACCTTTATTTGTCGAAATGGCTACGGAGAAAGTTCTTTTTACACAGCACTAGGGATTTACACATGGTTACACCACGTCAAACCATGATTGATAGAATCGTCGAAGTTGGCACACTTCGACATGATACAGTAGGAGGGTCGATAAATTCATGTGCTGAACGGGCACACCAGTTCTAGGCGTCTCGGGTTTCGTCCCGTGTATCCCTGCTGCGGGTACTTGGACTGATAGAGTCAACGTAGAACTATAGAGAGTCCTAAGTGTTTCTGCGTAAAGTATCTTTTCATGAATGGATTTTCACGAGGCATTTCTATAATCGCCTCACATACACTAGTCATGTATAATTAAGGTGCGTACAACTGTTGACTGAGCGACTCTGCCTTAAATCCACAACCAAACGAGGAATAGGCAATGAGGCGGCCTTCACTCACTCTAGGTCTATCCATCTCAATTATACATGGCCGTAACGTATATGTTTAGCCATTATAGTTTTACCTAATGAAAATTTTAAATTTTATAATAGTGCTACGACTTTCACCTTAGCGGGGAAATAATTACATTTAGAATTAGCTTTTTTATGTTCTCGGTTAGTTATCTGAGATCGAGAGACGTACCAAAATCTACCGGTTTCCTTGATGCTTCTCCCTAAGCATTATAGTTAGACTCCTCCTGTGTCCTTGTCTTTTCCTTCGGTTGGGCGGTCCTTCTTGAAGTGTCCAATCTCACCACATAGACGGCAAACTGGATTGGCCGCCACATTGGTGGTTCACGTAATAAACTTAACCGGGGTTCTACAGACGCGAGCAGTATGCCCCTTCATGTGGCACCTAGCACAATAGAGTTCCCGACAGACACCATGATGATGGTAGCTGCACTTGCTGCAGTGGGGAAGGTTTCCTAGGTATGGTCTTCTTGAAGTCGGGGTGGAAGGGCTGGCAGTGGTATTGACTGTCTCAGCTCGTTGCCCTTCAGAAGGTCCTTGAGCCGAGGTACTTCCCTCTTTGATCTTGATCTTTCTCTTCAGTTGATTTGATTGAGGTCCTTGGGTGGCTGGGTATGCAGGTGTTGATTGCTGTTGTCCATTGCTAGGATCGGAATTCCCGATAGGGCTCTTGCTAACATTGGTGTTGTTAGCATTTAGTTGAGCCATGGCAGCTGCAACGGCTGTCGGGACTACAGTCTGGAAGGTAGCTCCATCGAGTAGGAGAGTAGGTTTCTTGCTAGTGGATTGGTTACGCTTGCTCGGAGGCATGGTTTTTCCCTATACGGAAAGGAACTCAAGTGGATGAGAGATGATGGTTAACCCTGGACATATCTATCCTTACTATGTTAGGCCTAAATTTTCCTGTGCTTCGGGTATTGGTTGTCTGAGTGTCGACTTACATCCCTATGATGTAGTCCTGGTATGCAAGGTAGGAGTATGAGTGTCGGAAAAAAGCCATAAGATGGGAGTCGTTCCTACTAAGTTACCTTTATACTGGAAAAGGTTTCACTCTCCGCCCTGGAAAGATTTGAGAACAGTTCGGAATGAACACCGCGGAAAGAGAGGCTCATGAAGTCTTATGGCTAAACATTCTCAATAAAGGTGTGGGGATCCGCTCTAATCGTTTTACTAGCTACGGGAAAAGGCGATTCACCTAACACATAGCGTGAGAAGTGTAATCACTAACTCACTAAATTGTATTATTTTATGGGTGTATTAGCGTGACGAACATGAGGAAAAGACACTTCTCGGGTTCCATGTACTGGCTCCCTCTGTCTACCTCGTATCTCTGACTGGGACCGGCGTTGTTTTCCTTCGGGTAGTTACCTATGGTTCTCTTCTCTTATAGACATATTGAATTTTCTACTTCGCCTTACTTCCGAATCCGACTCTGGGTGTCATCACCTCATGATGGATGACTGGGAATCTCGGAAGTTTAGGCGAATTTCTCACCGATGTCCCTAAAAGATATAGGCACTTGGTGATTTCAATAGTCTCGACCTAGTTTATTTATTTCCGAACAGGAAATCTTCTCAATGAACCTCTTCTGGGTCTGAATCAACTCTTCTGCCGAGTACTGAAGTGGATAGGGTTATCTACAGGGTTCATGCGAGAATGGAAATGTCTAAAGAATCCTTAAGAGATTATTAACATTTCACTGGGTGATCCATATCGAGTCCTGCTACAATTACATAGGGTATACAAATCATATATAGCTTAGATCCGATAGGCCTTCAAATATGTGATACTACTCGATATCCACATCCAAACAAGGAAAAGGAAGTAGAGCGAAACCACACATTCTTAGCCTATGGGATCCTTATTATATATAACCTTGGGAGTATACTCTCTATAATTGTAGGTATATCAATAAGGATCTTTTTAGTTCTTCATACAAGGTTGTCTATGGATCCTAAAATACCCCTATGGTATTTTAAATTTCTTGTTTGTTTCTTATCTTCTGAATTTGATTCTAGGATTAATGTGAGTCTTTTAGTATTCCAAAATACTCCCATAGTATTTTAAACTTTATGTTTGGCTCTAGCATTCCTAGTTGGTAAGTTTCAGACCTGTTGCAACACCACTATCACTCCCAAGAACACGTTCATCGCATCTCGAATAAATGTAGTTGATCAGGTTACATTTATTCCAGCTTGTGATTACATAACTGCCCAGGTTTGACGGTAATGCTCAACATCCGAAGACTTTTATTATTGTTCTTCTTGTAATACTTGTGTTCGAGTGTTTAGATTTTGGATGTTCTTATACTTTTGGTAAAATATGGTTATATTTCAAAGTATAATTCTTGGTCAGAGTGTTTTAACCCAAAGTATTTATAGGCTGTATATCTTTTATGAATTGATATACTTAGCTCACTATAAACAATGCTCTGATACCAATCTGTCACACCCCAAAACCAGAACGGCGGAAACGTTCTGGGGTAGATGACGTCATGTCAAGTATCACAACATATGCAGTATAGTAATCAAAGTACAACAACCATTGCATTAATAGTAATAGTTTTACATAGTTTACAATGTATAGAATCATCAAAGTAATACAAAAACTAGTATAGATGCAGCTTGGCACAAAACCGTCTTCAACAGAAGCTCCTCGAATGTACCTGTCTAATGCTGACTTGAGAATACAAGTTATTTGAAAAGCGAGTATCAACATTTTTACAAATGCTGGTGAGTTCATAAGTATTTAGTGTCATTTTATTCAAATAACTTAATTAGAAGTAGTAGTTTGGAATCAACAGTGTATTAGAGTCCTTTCCAGAAAATCCTATATTTTCTTAAATAAAAGTAGTCTTCTACCAAGACCCGACAAAGTTATGTTGTAAAAAGTAATTTTCCCTTAAACACTATCATTACCAAAATACGGTGTTTGATTTTAAAGGAAGTAGGAGAATATCAGGGAAAATAACATATGCCTCAGCAGTGAAGACAGCTGACTAAGGCATAAAGAAATCATAGACTCCAGGAGAGTATCGAACGAACAGTACGCCTGGCTCAATCTAACAAAAGGAGACACAGACCCCAGATGGTATCAAATGAAAGATACGTCTAGTAAGGGCCAAAAACAGTGAACACAGACCCCAGACAGTATCAACTGAATGATTACGTTTAGCAAGGTCTAAAAACAGTGAATACAGACCCCAGACAGTATCAAATGAATGATATGTCTAGCAAGGTCTAAAAACAGTGAATACAGACCCCAGACTGTACCAAATGAATGATATGTCTAGCAAGGTCTAAAAACAGTGAATACAATGAATACAATGAATACAGTGTATACAGTGAATACAGTGTTAAAACCTGTTACCTTAAGGCCATGAATTATAAGGTAACCCCGAGATACTCGTAACCATACTGATAGACACTAGAGAACTTGACGCCCTACAGGCGTCAGTGTAAGTGTGACATTTGTCACCCCTTGGCATGGTAGGCTGTGGACTGTAGCTAGCAGTCAGGGTGTGGGGGTGTCAATCATGTATAGAACTATACACACAATGTCTGCTCTCCCTACAAGAGACTCTGGTTACCAACTTGACAACGGAGAAGGCCGTGTACTGAAGATGTATCTCGTGTAGTGAGATCTGAAGTAAAACACTTAACTAATAATAGAGGCTCACAACTGAACTGACTAATGTAAACCTATATGTCTATGCTTGTACACATAATATATAACTAATGATCAAACGACCTTCGGACGGACATCCAATCCCACCAGACCACATCTCAACGAAGAAAAGGAAATAGGGCGAACAAGCCTTCCTAAGTCCTTTAAACATTACTTATATATATCTATACAAGCACATGCATACATTTAACTAAGTAGAAGCATTTAACAAAGTTTAAGTGTTTAACGAAGTAGAAGTGTTTTCCCAAAGTATAAGTGTTAACAAGTAGGAGCTTATCGTGAAGTAGAAGCGTATCGTGAAGTATAAGCGTATCATGAAGTATAAGCGTATCGTGAAGTATAAGCGTATCATGAAGTGTAAGCGTATCGTGAAGTATAAGCGTATTGTGAAGTAGGAGCATTAACAAGTATAAGTGAAGTAGAAGAGTTAACAAGTATAAGTGTATCACGAAGTGAAAGCGTTATCAAGTAGAAGTTTAAACTAAGTAGAAGTGAAGCAGTAGTATCTTAACCAAGTAGGAGTATAAAAACATGGGAGAAAACTTTGATGAAAAACTTGGGAAAACCTTTATACTTGAGAAAATTACGTCTTGGTATTCTTTTGTAAAATAAGTTTTAAATGAAACTTTGATAAAAACATTTTAAGTACAGAAAACCTTTGTTTATAATGCTGCTATAACGGAATTTGAAATAAAACATGCAGCGCGAGAAACAATTTGAGAAGAGCTTTGAACAAGTGAAAAAATTTTAGGAAAACCATTTACAATATCATTCTTGGTAAAACAGTTGACAGTGTAACAAATTCTTGTGCATGCAGGTTATTAATCACATGTGATTGATATGATAACTGGCATGTTTAACTTGTATTCCCCCTATAAAACATGTAAAAATATTTAAAAAGGCTCATTCAGGGTTATGAACTCACCTGATGTAAGTGGGTCCCACGAAGGTGCCGGTTGGGTGCTCGGTGTCAAGTAAAGACTTGAACACACTTAGTGACGTATTAACATATGATAACATATGTTTACATACAATTAGTACATATAATACTAATTAAACAAGTATACTCATCCTAAAGTGCGGAAAACACTTTGGTTAAGTGCTTGGAGTGTCCCGGGTAACATTTAAGGGTGTGTATGGCTTGGATAAGGAGTTTACTCTCCTAAAACTCACTTTATGTGAGTTCACGGTTGGGAGGCCACATCCCCCATGAGTTTACGGCCGTAAACTCATGGGAGGAGTGTTTTTGATATCTTTCAAGTCTCATATGGATTTAGAAGTGGTTCTAGGGAATTATACAAGGCCAAAGGGGTGTCTAAGGGTCCAAGAGCTTACTCCCTTGGAGTTCACGGCCCAAAGGCCACTCCTTGGGAGTTTACGGCCATAAGCCCCATGGCTTAGGCCGTGAACTCTTGTGTGCCCTCCAATCTTTGATTTTAAGGTCCTTGTTTCAACCCCAACAATTTCTAGTGAAGGCATAGGGCCATTTAGAGGACTTAAACTCTCATTTGACATGGTTTGGGGGAGTTTATGGTCTAAGCATATGCTTGGGCTGTAAACTCTAGTTTGCTCCTCAAATGATGATGTTTAATTGTTCCAAACTCGAATTGGAAATTCCCTAAGTCATATCTCAAGCTTAAACATGATTTGGAAGGTTTTTTGGGCATTTTTGCATGGTTAGACGGTGTTTACGGCCTAAGCATGTGCATGGGCCATAAACCCTCTTTTATGCTCTAAAATTGTTGTTTTAAGGTTCAAACACTTCTAGGCTTAATCCTAAATTAGTTTCCAATCTTAAGGAGGAGTTTTAGGGCAAGTTTGGCATCATTTTAGGGGTTTACGGCCCTAGAGTGTTCTTGGGCCGTAAGCTCCTTACTCCTTTCCTTCTTGGATGATTTTTGAGCTATAATGACATGCAATGGGTTGTAAAACAAGCTAGGGTGCAAGAACTTATGATTTGGAGGCGGAAACTCGCAGGTTTGAGGCGAAATCGAGCTTGATGAGAGTGAGTAGAGAGAGGAAGTGGGTTTAGGGTGGTAAAAGGGTCCTATGGAGTATTCAACTCCCTATATATATGCCCTAAGTGTTGCACCCGGTATACGACTACCCGATACTAGTGTTTAACGAGGTTTAAACTTTTTACCCGGGTTAAATGGTCGTAATAAAAATTAACTTTTTCCAATCAAATGGAAATGTAAGTTACTTGTCTTTATTTATTTTATAACGACGATAACGACATAAGATATAAATAAATAAATAAAACATTTATTTATTTACCGACCTCAAATTAACGGAACTTTTATAAAATGGAATATTCCGTTAACGGAATCGGGGTAATACAACGGAATAAACTTTGGGTTGTCACAAAGACTCTCTTGCCAAATATTCAAGAGATAGTGCATATTCTTTATCCAGACAAAAACTTCACACAATTGGCCTTAGTTGGTCTTTGTTTTATCCAAAATATCACAACTTACCAATGTCAAATGTACAAGAGTAGAAAACATTTTACTCTTACATTTGACAAGTGTTAATAAACCTTCTTCATGATGTGTCACTCAATTTACAATCTTGGAGTATGTCTCTAAGACTTGTTTTGGAACGAAGTATGACTCGTCTTCTTGATTTAACCATTTCAACAATTCATGACTCATCTTCTTAGCCATAAGAATGCACTAAGATGTCCTTAGAGGATGAATTGTGATATGGTCTCAAAATCATTAAGATGATCATAAAACATGATACTAAATTACTCTCCCATCTTTTCAGATTTGAGAAACTTTTATCTTTCTACCTAATTTTGATTCTTTTCATTCGTTCTGCCATAAATCGAAACTTTTCCAATGTTTTAGAATTATACTTAAACTTGTAAGTATAACCATATTTACTAAAAATCATGACGAATAGTCTTATAGATCTTTTGTGGTGGACTTGATCAGTACACAAGAATGTGTACTCGGTCCCTTAGTCCTTCACTTGACTCGCATATACATGTGAACAAGGAATTAGTCTTATTTTTTCAAAGGTGAAAGTTCTCATTGATCATACTATACAACTTGCATGATTCTAAGTTTCGGTCCAATTGAAACTTAGGTGATGGGAATCTTTCCTTATTTGGTAAATTTAGACACTACCACAAATGAAAGAATTAAATTCATATTTTCATTATTGCTAGAAACATATAAACATCAATTTTCCATAAATGCCATTTCAAGGAGATAAAAAAACAAAAAATGTATTTATTTATAAGATGCAGAAAAATGTTTTTCCTTATAATGCAACTTTAAATGAAAACTATGCTATTACATATTTCCTAGCAATCTATCATAACTCTCTAAGTAGTAGCTCAAGAATCCGATCTTCGAACCATGCGATTGAAATCCATAGTCGCGATCAGATTCAACATACTCTTTCTTTAAGTTATATTCCCTTTTCTTGATCCTGCCATACATCAAAATGTATTAAGAATATTCAAATAGGAACTTAAGAGAGTTAGATACTGGACTTACCTGAAGCAGAGTCAAACTTTTTGACTTGACCTTCTCTCAGATCTTTCAGGTAGTTAGGGCAGCTTCGCAACCAATGCCCATTCCTTTGGCAATAAAAACATATGGACCCTTTGGGAATGGTACACAGGACTATCTCGGACTTAGCCTTTCTCTTTACCATTTGGTCAACCGAGTTGACTATGGCCAATCCCTTTCCATTGGGAAGAGAAAGCTTTTCTGGATATCGAATGTTACCAATTGCCAATGTCCGTTGTAGTTTGAGAACTTGATCTTCTAATCAAATTTGTTTTACTAGTGCTCCAAATCATTGCTGATTTGGCAACACCAAGCAAATAGATGAGATCATTAAGGATCATGTCATAGTCTTTTACATATTAGTCCATAAACAACTCACTATGTGACTTAGGAAGTGATTAGTCAACATCCAAATTCCTCAAGACATTGACACGCAACTCTCCCGGTTTGTCAATATGTGACTTCATCTCCAAGATGTGAGCACACATAGACCTTGCTTGCCAATAGGGCTTGAGTGACCTTGAACTTGTGGGTTAGGGAGAATAAGTGGAGGAGATGGAGGAAGTGAAGTATGATTTCTGGGACATCATCTTCATTAGGAAAGTTTGTTCCTAGAGATTTGGGAAGATCGTAGTTGTCTGAACCATACATCTTTTGGGAGATATTCAAGATAGTTGATTTAAAGTCCTTAATATAACACCCAATACGAAATATTAAGGTGAGGACCCAACACAATATTTTATAACTTGGAAGAGGGATGTCGTAATCCCAACTATAGAATATTTGAAGGTAGGCGAATAACGATTCACCAATTTCCACCATGAAAAACGAAATGAGTTATTAGGTTTTAATTGGATTTGAAACTCCTAGATCTTTTGAGATTCATTGAGCTTTTCAATGGTATGTTTCAATCTAGATTGTGCCCTCTCAAATTTTGTGACTGGGATGCCGAGGATCACAAAATAAGGTGTGAATAACCATGCAAATATACTTGGTACCCTTAATATTTACCACTCAATCGATGTGCCGGTTAACCACACGTGCTCCACCGATACTATGATAAACATTAAGTTACCCTTTGCCTACCTTGTTAAATCAAGCTAGTGTGCCGGTTAACCACACGCGCTTCACTAACCGACTTAAGAAAAGTGCAAAGTGTAATTTCATGGGTTAGCACCGAATTCACAATTTCCCAAGTAACTAAGATTAGCAATTCATAATATTTTAGTTACTTAGTATTTATCATTAATACTTTTAATGAATGGAGAATTATAGTCCTTGTCCTACCCATTCAGCTAACGACCCTCCACCAGTCAAGGAAGCGGTGGATGAGAGCGGACACCCATTAAACTGCCGTTTTATAGGCAGTAACCTTATACCCCCTTATAGACCGGCTTTGTGAATGAGGCATACTAACGGTAAGACTGACTTTTTTATTATACATATATATGTTACTAACTTATAATACTATAAAGTATAAGGGTTGAATTTTAACTTTTAAAATTCTAAGGGATTAACTTGGAATTAAAGTATTTACGAGGGGAAACTTTACAAATTCCAAAACTTGAGGGAAAGTTTTGAACTATTCAAAAAATTTTCAATTCCATAACTTATGTGTTTAAAGTAGTTTTAATGAAAAACTCTTCAAGTTCCATAACTTGAGGACAAGTTGTGGAAGACTTTAAAACATTTAAAAATGAGACTCTCCATTTATCACAACTAATGGAAATCTTATGAGTTTTAATAATCATAAATATGACTTTTCATATAACTTGAGGACAAGTTACAAAAACACATATTATGAACAACTTTTAGATTAGTTTGCATGGAAAACATATTATCACATAACTTTTCTATTAATCTAAATCAACTCACAAGAACAAGATAATTCAAATCAAACACTTTTCATGTAATTAGCCTAACCATTAAACTAATACAAAACATGAATCTATTGACAATTATCTATGAAATTTGATTAGCATGAACATTACCACATCAAAAAACAGGTTTACAATTTCAAAAACAGCTTAGGGTAATGTTCCTAGTCCAATTCCAGCCAAAAACCTCGAAAATATGTTGTCTGGGGGTCCAACTCGTTGAGTGCATGAACCAACTCCACGATTTGGATGATTTTATGCATGGACTCGGCGAGTCCACTGTCCAGAACAACAAAAAAATCGAATTTTTCAGCATTTTTCAGCAATTTGCATCAAGTATAATTGAAAACAAGCCTAGGCTCTGATACCACTGAAGGGATTTGAGCATTCTAACGCTCCTATGGTGTACATGAAACCCTAAATACCTTAGATCTATGTTTTCTTTATTATACATGAAAACATGAACTTTCCAAGGTATCACCCTAACTAGCATACAATCATTGATACTTTAGTAATATAAACAAGTTAGAAGACATACCTTTTCATGTAGCTTGATTCCATGGAGCTTAAGAGCCTAGTGCCTCAAGTGTGACACCTCAAATGGTTCACACAACATCACCAACATCTTGGAATAACTTGAGAGAAAAGTTTCCTATGCTCAAATCGGCTAGCCCTCATGTGTACACACACTAGTGCCAATTTCTTGAGCCATGGGGTCCTTATATATGGTGGCTATTAGGGTTACACCATGTAACTCATGTCTTTCCATATTCTTCATGATCCATGGGTTAAAACTTACATGGAGTATCCATGGGTTACTCCATGGGTTTAGCCCAACATGAAGAACTATGGATCATAAGCCCATATATATATATATAAGAATGAATGATTTACACAATCAATCCCCATATATTTAATTAGTCTCCTTTTGATCACAAAGTTAATTCCAAATTAATTCTTGATTAATAGTAATTAAATAATATGATTTCATATTAATATATTAGAACTTATAATATATTAACAAATCATTAATATCCTTTTCTCACAAAAGTCTATCCAAATTGTTTTGATGCCATGCAACCCAAATGGATCATGCCAAGTCGGATCGAATACATACCAATAATAATTTGAGCTTAGACATCTAATCCAAAAGGAAGGCCACATCTAGGAGGTGGCAGCTTCAAGAGAAGTTAGGGTTAGGGTTAGGGTGTGAGAGGGTGACGGGATTACATACCCCGTCCAAAATAGAACTTCCTCAATAATAATGTTTTCGGTCCCTCCTCCTCTCATTCTTCTCAAATAAGGTCCATAAATTACCATTTAGTCCCTTATCCCCTAAAATCTAGTCAATATAAGTCCCAAAATCATACTTTAACCCCCGAAACTCTAAATCATGCCATTTGGCTTCCCGAAACCATAACCCCGCTACTTATTATTTGATTTTGGGCTATAATAATATAAAATAATAATAATAATAGTCACTTATCGGGGTTCCGGGTTTATTATTTAATTATTCTATTTTAAATGGAATGTTACAGAAGAAGAGCACTATAACCCCATTATTTTATGGGTACGTTCTTCGCTTTCTATTTACCGAATTTGCTTGTCTGTATAAGGTGCCTATTCATCTACAATTTTTGTTCCAGAATGCGTAGAACACCTCCGGAATGAAATGAAAATGTTCTAGTGTTTAAATTAACGATATCATTGTTGTAGGACCAACTAAATAGTAGTTTAGATGTTTGGATACTGTTAATTTATATCGAAATGTAGTGTTCTAGATTTTAAAAATTCATTCCGGAAGCCTCCAAAATGCGTGGAACTGTTCCGGAACATGAGGAATTGGTCCATAACTACTCTGGAATATTGGTCATTTTCATTTCGAACCGAAGTGATAACACCTTTTTTATTTGTACAATACAAAAGGGTTTTTGATGCATCTATTACACTTTCTTGTAAACCCAAAATCAGTGGGCAAATTCTTGCGACATTCAGAGACAGACCCGAATGCAAGACTATATTTTGGAACACTTGTTTTGGGAGGTGGTTAGACATTCCTAATGTGGATATGTATCCTTTTCTTCTACATTACGTCTTTTTCCATGAAGTTTTCACCAACCCCCGAATCCAAGTAAAGGAAATGGTTTTGTAGATTGGAGGTTATGAGCTGTCTTTCGAGATAAAAGAATTTTGTCTTATCACCGACTTTTGGTTTTGTGATTATTTTCCTGCTTCAACATCTGATGTCACCTTCCATTCCCATTCCTTTCCTATGGTCCCGAGGAATGTCTCGGTCAAATTAGATGATGTTATTATTGTGTTTAAATATTCATGGATTCACTTAATGAGTTATCGGACAAGGATGCATTCAGTATATGTCTTTTATACATGTTATAGAAGTGCTTGAATTGGAGATTGCCTAAACAACCTGTTATAGAAGAGTATTTCAATTTTCTATCCAACCTTGATGTATTCAACATGTATAATGTCGTCTATTTTATGATTACTGTTTATTATTACGTATCATTACTAATATTTTTATAGAAATTTAATAGTTAATTAATTTTTTATGGCAGATATCCATGGGGAGTATAATTTGGGATCAGCTGTACTCATAACTAGTTACTGTATTCAATAAGGTTGGCAAGCATATACATCTAGTCGACCCGAAAGAGAAAGAATCTCAAAAAATGACCTACATCATAAAAAGGTTTTTATAAGCTTTTAAGGTAAGTATATGATGAAATTTTATTTATTTATTTTTGTTTCCTAACCTTGTAACAATTATTTATTTATTTGTTTGCTAACATTTAGATATGGATTCTTGAGACTTTTCCGGTGAGCAGTTTGTTTGGTACCCGACTACAGAATGTGATCCCTTAGGCTGTTGTATGGTCAAAACAGATGCCTTTACAAAAGCTTGAATGCAACTAGTTTTTACAAATCAATGACGTGTTGTTACTTAAGTATTTAAATATTTATTTATTTTATGATTCATAATTATTTATAATTTTATAATTTTGTTAGCATGATAATAGATTTGTACAGAAGTTGGAGCCCACAGAAGCTGAGATGCGTGCTGAATGATTGATAGTTAGCTCGGTATTGATTGATGGCCCTGAATTACCCGACAGTGAAGTTCACAGGGCACCTTCCCTGACACCATCACTCAAAAACTCCCCTACCCATGAGCCTCGACAAAATAAGGCACCACCACCACCACCGTCAGCCGCTAACACATCAACTGACAATGACCGAATTATTAGTGAATTGCAAAACGAGGCCCATCAATTAAAAAATGAGCTCAGTGATTGTTACAAATAGTTGAGATAACAGGATGAATGTTTAGCAGAGCATGTCGCTACTTTAGCCATGGTTCTAAAACTTATCGATAATTTTCCCAGAGAAGATTTTGGTACCTCATAGTACAATGATAATGACTTATGGGATCATGATTACGGGTCAGGAACACCTGAAAACCCATTGGATGATGGTCCTAAGCAGTCATCTCTATTTATTCATTCGTTGGATGTAAAAGAGATTATGCGGGATCAATACAAAACACCTCCGGCATCACTTCAGTGTTGTATGTGCAAAAAAGTAATGTCCATATGGTATAAGTCCCTATGGATACAAATGAAAAGGAAATATTTTGTACAACAACATCTAACATTGTTGAAAAATCTCTTAGAACATGCCATACACACTCTTTTATAAACAACAGGACGGTTCGTTGTTGTTCACTCACCATTTTTTGACCGACATTCCGACGATTGAATTTTAGATGGCTTATACGCAGATAGCGTAACATATTGATTTCCAGGTATTCCATTTTGACCTTTGATTTAAGTACGATTTTCAATTTAGTCCCAAGGGGCATTTTCGTAATTTCGGGTCAGGCTTGTGTACTTTGGGCGTACACAGCATACGCTAGGCCTACGTGGCCAGGGTGTAAACCCTAAATTTTAAGGTTTGGACCCTATTTAAGCATCATTATAGCCCCATGCCCTTCCTTAACTTTGACCTCTATCCCTATTTCAAAACCCTAAAGTGTGTGTGTAACACCCAAAATCAGGAAGGCCAAGAAAGGAAAGAAAACCCTAAGTCAAAGGGTCAACTCGTCGAGTCCAGGGAGGAACTCGACGAGTCAGAGCGGGATCCGGGGGATCGACTAAGTAACCGACTTGGCGAGTCGGCTAAGGGGACTCGGCGAGTCTGGTCTGAACGAGAAAACCCTAATCCCGGGAGTTGTATCCTATATAAACGGTGTTATGTCCCTCCCTCAGCCTCCATATCATCCTAGAGAGACTGTAAACCCTAGATTTCGTGTGAGCTTCCATCATTTAAGAGAAATAGCTTTGGTGGAGGGAACACTACTAGAAAACAGACCTTTAATGATACGCTTTTTACGACACGCACTGATTAATGATACGCAAAAGGACGTGCCCTAAAAATAATGTCAGATCTTTAGAAATTTAAAGAATTTTGGACGCGCATTTTTGCGTGCCTAGAATTAGTGTCTCACAAAAAAACACGGAGGGCGCTTATCTTAAAGGCGTGCCGTCTAGAAATGTCGCTTTATAATTTTATAAACGCGCTCTTCAGCAACTAGCAGCGGGAAAAAGGAAATAAAAAAAAATTAGAAAACCCGCCTTCCTTCCTTGTTTCGCCTCTTTAGCTATGGGTGTGTTCTTTGACCACAAAAATCTTCTCTGGTCTTCCTCCGCCTCCCTACATCTAGTGTTGCTTGCTTCTTTCTCTTGCACTCCGACCGTCGCCATCGATTCTTCCCCATTCATTGACATCAATCAAGGCTCATTTACTTCTACCCACTGGAACCACTATATCTCCCACTCGATGTTGAAATTGTCAGAAAAAGCCCTAATTCATTATTATACTCTCAAGTCTCAATATTAGAATGCAAATATTGATTCTCGTTTGTTTCTTATTCCCCATAGATAAATCGAAAAAGGGGAATTAGAATGATGAAGGTAGCGGGAGTTTGGGTCCGGTGGTCGTGGTTCATCTATCGAGAAAGGAAGATGGGAACGCAAGCAGCCATGGTGGCTCGATGATGGAAATCAATCGAGAAAGGGGTAGCACCTCTGGTGCAGGATCGATTTGACAAAAGGAGAAGGGAGAAGCAGCGACGCTTCTCTTGTCTGCCGCAGCTTGGGGGTGCTTCGGCGGTCTCCTTGGCTGTTCTTCCTTGTCGCCAGCAGATTACATGTAGGGAGGGGACTCAACTAGTCCGATGGAGCATGGCAAGTAGCGACTGGTAGATCGGGACGATCGATCTATTCATGAGGAGGAGGAGGAAATTATCGGTTCCCAGTGAGCCTTCCTTGGCTTCTTAGACTCCGTCATCGGTAGAAATCGGGGTAAACGAGTCGGGTTCTTGTCCGATTTGGTGATTGAAGGTAAACGGATGGGGTTTTCTTGAAGCTGTGGTGGTCTTTGGTGATTGAAGGTAAACGGATGGGGTTTTCTTGAACCTCACAGGTCATATTCTTTCGTAGATTTAATGCTTTCCATGAATCTTTTTTGCTTGCCCTGTTTGCACTTTAAATTAGGCTTTATGTAAAATTGCAATATTCGTTTATTTGTTGATGAGATTTAGGGTTTTAATCGTGTTGTTATTAGGGGTTGTTTTTACTTGTGTTATATGATCCCCTTTAACTAAGTCTAGAAAGTTTATTTTCAATCTTCGGATTCATGTTGTTTTAAAGAAAATTGAACTCTTCACCTTGTCTGCGTAGGCTAAGCACACACGGAGATGTCCTGTATATATCTTAATTGTGTTGACTTCAGGGGTTATATGGTTTTTTACTTGTATTATATGATTCCCATTAACTAAGTGTAGAGAGTTGATTATTCTTTCTTCATATTCGTGTTCCATTAAAGAAAACAATGATCTGTTCACATTGTCTGCTACTCTGCTTAGGCTGAATAGACATGTAGATGACCATGTATGGTCCAAATTCACTTCAATTCATGTTAAATTGCAAAATTGATTTGTAGATGAGATTTAGGGTTTTAAGCTTGTTATTTTCAGGGGCTATCTGGATATTTTTACCTGTTATATGATCCCCTTTAAAAACTGTAGAAAATTGATTGTGAATTCTATAGATTCATATTCCTTTAAAGAAAAATGATCTATTCACCTTGTCTCCTTAGGCTAAGCAGTAGTCAAGTTTGTACATTTTCTTTAAATATACATTTATATTACATCTTGTCATTTGCAGGCCTTTGAAAAGTTTACCAGACCTATGCTTGGTAGGAAAGACCTGCTCAAGAACACGCTTAAAAAAGCTGCAAATGCATGGAAGTTGATTGTTAATCTTCGACTATCTGGTAATCTTTACTTTAATGAAGCAAAGCTGACTATTTTCTCATATCACACTTTCACCATTTTCACTTGGCAATGCACTTTTCGTTAATCTCAGAAGAAGAAGCCAAATGGTTGCGATTTTATATTTATGAGCCTACTTATACTGATCTTCACTGGGTAATTTCTTGTCCTTCCCAACTCCCAAGTCTTAGTTATGAACATGCTTATGGATGTTTGTTTGGAGATTTTCATTTTCTTATCAACCACAAGTGATAACTTTGCACATACAATGGAATGGATCTATGTCCCTTCTGAAACTATACAGATGATTACTTTTATCTTCAATATGATTTCCTAGGGATTGTTCATCCCGGCCATAGAAGGACAAGGCACTGAGGAACAAAAACAGAAATGGTTGCCATTGGCCCAAAAGATGCAAATTATTGGTTGTTATGCACAAACATAACTTGGTCATGGATCCAATGTTCAAGGTCTTGAAACAACTGCAACATTTGATCCCCAAACGGACGAGTTTTCCCTTCACAGTCCTACTTTAACTTCAAGCAAAGCAAGTAACATGAAATGGATTGTTCTTATATAAAGATCCCCCCTTTTCTCTTTGTTTTTCCACTTTTTGATATTTTTTCTTATTTTCTAATTCAACTTTGTTTCCACTCTCTTAATCTTTTCTTTCGTGGTGGCCTGGTGGATTGGGGAAAGTGTCAAGATCTCATCTATAACACCACTAATAATATTCAAAGGCTGACTATCCAATAATATTTTGGCCCTGGTGATAAGTTGCTTGTTCCATCTTTAGTTGCTGCAACAAGGGCAGGGAAATCAAAGGTAATCTGAAATTCGGCTATAAGTTTAATGAATCTTTATTTAATTGGACTTGATTTTAATTTTTACATTTTGTGGTTGATTTTTGGATCACCAGTTTATTATAGGGGATGGAACAAACATGTATGATTTCACTTATGTTGAGAATGTTGCACATGCTTATGTATGTGCTGAAAGAGCTCTACTTTAGATGGATCTGCATCAAAGGGAGCTGCAGGAGAGGTAATTTAAATAAACCTTTTCAATTTTACTTGAGATAATATATGAAGTTTTTTTTATTTTTTTATTTTTCAGGCTTACTTTATAACGAATATGGAACCAATACAATTTTGGGAGTTCAAGTCACTTATTCTTGTAGGGCTTGGGTATGAAATGTATATTCTTCTTATTGGTTTGTTTTCATGGAAAGATTAAGATCCACTTTGTCTTTATTTCTTATTTTGTGTAGTTTGCAGGCTAAGAATCAAGATTCATGCATCTGTGATGATGCCTATTGCAAAAATGGTGGAACGTACTTACTTTGTCTATTAAATCCAACATCTGCCTCAGCACCACCATGTACATGTGTATAAAGGTAACTTAATTAGTTTTGTAAATTATAATTCAGCTTTATCTATCCTTCCTATAGATATAGACTTTTTATGATCATTTAGCTACATGGTCATTGTTTCTAGCATTTGACATGGTTTGATGTGTGATTTTGCCATTATGCAGCTTGTGAAGGGGCAGAATTGGTTTTCCATATGGCTACACCTAATTCCTCCATTAATAACTACCAGCTGCATCATTCAATCAATGTTGAAGGTAAAAAGAAAGATAATAAACAAAGTTAGTTAATTTCTAAGAGAGTATTAACTTTTGTTTTTGGATTTACAGGTACTAAGAACATAATTGATGCTTGTACTAAACTTAATGTGAAGAGGCTTATCCATACAAGTTCTCCTAGTGTGGTTTTTGATGGGATACATGAAATACATAATGGAGAAGAATCATTGCCATAACCTTCTAAGCATAATGATTTGTATTCTGAAACTAAAGCTGAGGGAGAGGCACTAGTTATCAAGGTCAATGGCGTTTATGGTCTTTTAACATGTTGCATTCGTCCTAGTAGTATTTTTTGCCCTGGTGATAAGTTACTTGTTCCCTCTTTAGTTTCTGCAGCAAGGGCGGGGAAATCAAAGGTAATCTGAAATTAGATTATATAAGTTTTTAATGAATCTCTATTTAATTGAAACTTATTTTAATTTTTACATTCTTTGGTTGATTTTTGGATTACCAGTTTATTATAGGGGATGGAACAAACATGTATGATTTCACATATGTTGAGAATGTTGCACATGCTCATGTATGTGGTGAAAGAGCTCTAGCTTCAGATGGATCTGCCTCAAAGAGAGCTGCAGGAGAGGTAATTTAAATAAACCTTTTCAATTTTACTTGAGACAATATAATATATGGAGTTTTTATTATTTTTTTAAATTTTCAGGCTTACTTTATAACGAATATGGAACCAATAAAATTTTGGGAGTTCATGTCACTTATTCTTGTTGGGCTTGGGTTTGAATGGTATATTCTTGATTTTTGGTTTGTTTTCATGGTAAGATTAAAGCTCCACTTTGTCTTTATTTCTGATTTTATGTAGTTTGCAGGCCAAGAATCAAGATTCCTGCATCTATTGCAAAAATGGTGGAACGTACTTTCTATGTCTGTTAAATCCAACATCTGCCTCAGCACCACCATGTACATGTGCCATCCTCTTTTAGTTAACAACCCTATAATCACTGAAATTAGATTGAACCAGTGAATTTGAATCATATCTTAACAGGGAAGGAAATTGAATCAAATATTAGTTAATAGTATTTTCAAGATAATCACTATTCAAATTTCAACCATTAAATGTTCGTATATTCCAATTGTTGCTTGGGCTTTCTGGAGTAATGCTTGTCGTGCTATCTGTTATCCCTTTTCATGTTTTGCCTTACAAAAATTGTGTCTTACAGCAATATTGCCTTACAACAACTGCCTTACAAAAATTATGTCTTACAGCAATATTACCTAACTCTAACTTATATATTGTTTTGGTAAGCTCTAGATTCCAAAAATGAAAGCTGTCAGTGACACTAAAGACCTTAAAGAAGACCTTAATTATCAAGAAACGTAGGATGATATGACAATCAATGTATGTGTAATAATTCATATGGATAGCGATTTTACTTTTCATGTCATTATTATTTATTTCTTTTTTTGTTTGCAGTTTCTTGCAGAAACTTTGTATGTTGTTCAAGACATTGATTTGGTCATTTCTCTTGGAAATGCTTTTGCAAAGCAGTATGAGCTTTATACATATGATGATGAGCATTCTGCACTACTTCACAGGTATGAACTCATTATCATTATCATTACATTTTTTTAATTAAATTATCTTATTGAGAGTATTCTTCTCCTACAAATATCTTGGTATACTTCTTCAGAAAGTTGATAACATGACTTATGTTCGTGATAAAATCGTATGGTGTACAAACAAGCAAATAATCTAGATTTCAAGTATTCCAGCACCTTGATAATTATTACATTGCTATGTTTCACATTTAACCCTGTTTTCTAATATTGTTTTGGTTGAACATGTTATTCCTCAAATTTTAACAGATTCTTGAATTGTGACTCACCCCTGCAGCTTTCTGAATGCAGGCTTATTTTGGTGCTGGATTAAGTGGAGTTCTGGCTTGGTGTGTGCGAGTGGGAAGGAACCAACCCAATGCCCCCGGAGTTCTGGCACCTTCCATCTTTACTTCCTATGTATCCAGGTTAATCTACTCGTATTTATTCATGTCTTAAAGTGTGTATTCCAATATCAGGTATCATGATTTGTGTATTTATAAAATTTTGAAATAGGGTCTTGTTCAATGCTTTAGCTGTGTTTGCTCTAAGAGAGATCAACTTATCAAAAGTAAGTTATTGTTTCACCCTTTTATTTAATATTTTTGTGATTGAATGAAAGTCTTAATGAAAGTAATTGACAACCCTTTCTATGTAAATGATGTTGTGATTGTGGGAGAGGTGTTGTGTTTTTCTCTGTTGCTAGGTAACCTTCTCAACAACAACATTCTACTTAAGCAGGTGAGTAATCAAGATTAAGGGAGACTTGTAATCATGTTTGACATTCCTTTCCAATAAGAAACAGAGTTGTATGATTATTTGTTAGTTTTATAGGAATGTATAACCCATGTTAGCAATGTATTATTTTTGTTTAACATTTGAATGATTCTTTGTATGACATTATAATTTGTGCAATTTATTTTATTTTTTTAGTATGAAATTTTATTTTATATTATGCAATGGATTGTATTTTTTGTATATGGTATTTTATTTCTATTATGAGAAATTAAATGCAAATTTAATTTAAAAATTAATAAATATATAAATTTATTTTTTTTAAACATTTAAATTTACGATACGCAAAAATGTGTGTCATCTTCATTTATAACATGGCCTTTCTTGACAGGGGCTTTCTTGATACGCATTGCGTGTCATTAACACGTGCGTCGTAAGGTTATGACACGTGAATGTGTGTCATCTTCCTTTATGACAGGGCCTTCTTTGATACGCATTGCGTGTCGTAAACGCGCGTCGTAATTGCGTGTCGTAAATGAGCGTCGTAAATGTGCGTCGTCTCTTTTTATGACAGGGCCTTCCTTGACACGCATTTGCGCGTCGTCTGAGCCTTTTACGACGCGCCATGAGCGTTGTAAAAGGCTATTTTTCTAGTAGTGGAAGCTTTGAAAGGAACTTGAAGACCAAGAGGGTTGCTCCAAAGGAGAGGTGTAGATCCGAGATCTACTTCAGTTTGTGTTCATCTTGGAGGTAATAAGCTGTTATCTTCCCTCCTTTGCATCTAGATCTATTTTGTTATGAAATTTTGGGGTTTTATGGTTGTTGAGATCTAATTCGGGTTTAGGGCTTAGATATGAGGTTGCCACTTCAAAACTAGTGTTGGGATGGTCCAATATGTCGTAAAGCATTAGATATTGAGTAGTTGGTAAAGCCCTTTGTCCTAAAACCTAGCCCTAGAGTGTTTTCAGCCTAGATCTCTCTAGTTATACGTAAAGTTTGCAACTTTACGTAAGGAATGGGATTTGGGAGAGTGGATCTATGAGTTCGAGTCCCTGTTTGGCTCGAAAAGCCACTACATGGATTAAGAGCTGAAGCGACTCGGTGAGTCACATGGGTGAACTCGGCGAGTCGGATGAAGTTGGGCAGGAACTCGACGAGTTGGAAGAACAACTCGGCGAGTCTGTTGAAGTTTGCCTTGGACTCGGCGAGTCAGTTCTTGGACTCGGCGAGTCTGGTCGCGAAACCCCAAACCCTTCGAGGTAACACTCGAATCAGTGAGTCAGGTGGAGACTCAGTGAGTTGGACAGGTCAGGACTCAGAAATCGGTGGGCTCAGTAAGTCATGGGCTGACTCGGCGAGTCGAGTCGCGAATGGAAGGACTCTGAGCATTTGAACTCGGCGAGTCAGTAGGCAGACTCAGCGAGTAGGGTTGACCTAGAAGGTTGACTTTGACCAGGACTTTGACTTTGACCAGAGTTGACTTAGTTAACTTTCGGAGGACAGTTAGACTAAGTGTTATATTGATATTGATAGCTCGGGGAGCTAGTGGAGCCGCAGTTCAAGAGAGTGGTCGGGCAGTAGCCAAGGGGTTTCAGCAAGTTCAGCAAGTGCAGGTGAGTTTCCCTTTGTGTGAATGGGTCTAAGGCCACAATGTCGAACCATGTAGTCATGAGTAGAAGACCCGGGGGTTAGCCCTAAGAACAGTATGCTAGTATGATATCCAGGATGAGGTCCAATGATAGCGGGCGGGTGCCCAAGGAATGGTTTATATGATAGTTTATACTTGTTGTTTGTGTGATACATGTATGTGCCTGGTAGGGAGGTGAGTGTGGGTGAGGTCCCGTATCTCACCAATAGCAGAGTGTGGATGGTGTTCCACATCTCATTAGCAGCAGAACAGGGGCGAGGCCCAAGTTAGGGAAAGAGTGAGTGTAGGTTGGGCCCGTGTCTCACTATCAGTAGGAGCATGGACGGGGTTCCATGACTCATCAAGTAGCAGGACAAGGGCGAGGCCCAGGATAGGCGAGGCCTTAGGACAGGATCCATTAGTATATGTTTAGCTTATGTGTTGTGATATGTTTATGTGCTATTATATGTTAGCGGGCAAGGCCTAAGTGAAACAGATCCATGTCCGAGCGGGGCTCGAAGCCAGGCGGGGCCGTTGTAGCGGGCGAGGCCCGAGGTAGAGGGAGAGGCCCAGAATAGCGGGCATGGCCCAATATGTGCGGTATGTGGTTATGCATGGTATGTGGTAGGTTGGGGAACTCACTAATCTTCGTGCTTAGGGTTTTTAGTTTTGGTTTCAGATACTTCCGATAGCGGTGGAAAGAGCTCGGGGTGATCGCATGGCACACACCATAGATTAGACAGTCTGGGATGTTTTACTCTGATAATGAAAATATGTTTTGGAAATTAATACTCTAATTAAGTTATGGATTGATAATTATGTTTTAAGTAATGTTTTATAGAAGAAATTTTTAGTCTTGAATTTTGAGATGTTACAAGTTGGTATCAGAGCCTTGGTTTGAGGGATTCGGACATATTCTCGGGTGTGTCTGAACTCAAACTAAGGGATTGGATAAAGAGTTTTCAAAATGAAAAGACAGTTTTGTAAAAAGAGTTTTAGAAATGAAAAAATTTTAGAAAAATGAAAAGAATTCAGAAAGGAAAGAATTTTGATAAGAGAAAAGGGTGTGGTGCATGCAATCAACCGAGCTCAAGTAAGTACCCCAAAGTACCCATACAAGTTTATGTTATGTTTATCAGCTTGTAGAACAGCATGGTAGATTAGGACTAAGGATCTAGGGAGGATGCGTTATGTGCCTGTTATATGTGCTTGAGCTGCCTGATAGTGCTGGTTAGACGGTAGTAGGATAGCCTGTTTAGGTTATGCCTGATTATATGAGCGTATGTTGCATGCTAGTACAGATTCTAGCTATGTGGATATGATTGCTTAAGTATGTTAGGGTTAGATTTTCCTTTGTCTGAATGCTGCTTGCTTTGTGCATTGTGGGATTCTGAGTGATGGGAGCTAGCCATTAGGTGAATACGTCACGTCACATGTAATCAGGGTGGAATGATCTTAGAGTGCTAGATTTCGCCCTATTGCGCAGCTCTTGTCTGAGTCCAACCGTTGTAGGGACGAGTCTTTTACTCAAAGGATTATCTGAGCCTCGTCACATGTTATGGTATTTACGTGATGGCTAATTGGCATCACAAGGAGGCCTTCAGCGGCTGAGGATTGGTTTGAGTTGAGTCGGAGGATTCCCTAGGGTAAGCCTAGGATGAGATAGTACGGAGAGCAGTAGTGGTAGAAAAGGGACCTTGTGGAATCAAAGCAATTCTTGAGGAAAGTACGGATAGATGTGGAAGGTAGTATGGGCCCGTACTACTGAAAGCAGAGGATCCGTACTCGATTCGAGAAATGGCGAGGCGAGACCGGGGAACTTGTAGTGTGTGTACGTGTATGATCCCTCGGCAGTGATGAGTATTCTGATGGTATTGCGATATGTTTTCAGCATGGTGACATTGTGAGAGAGACCAGCAGGCGGATCAGGCGCCGGAGAGGGATCAGGCTCGGGTTCAGGAGCTGAGCAGCTCGAGGAGTGAATGAGGGAATTGATATCAGCGGAGGTTACATGCAGTATTCTAGATCAGACTCCTGTGATCTTTGGCACGGTCAAGGAAGGTATACTGGAGATTTTGGATGAAAGGCCGGGAGCCTTCCGTACCGAGATGATGGCTTTGATGGGAGCTCGTACTTTGACATTCCGAGAGTTTAGAGCCTGCGGAGCGCCATATTATCATGGGGCTAAGGACCCCATTGCTAGCAGCAGGTGGTTGGCCGATGTCGCCAACGCATTTCGTACGAGCCGGTGTCCCGAGGGGGACAAGGTCAGACTCGCCTCCTGTCTTCTGAAGGACAGAGCGAGAGATTGGTGGGAGGAGATTGGTTATGCTTTGGGGGATGATGTCGCGTTGGACGCGATGACATGGAGCGATTTCTCGGCCAGGTTCAGGGCGGAGTTTTCGCCGATTATTGAGGTGCATCAATTGGCACGGGAGTTTCAGGATTTGACGCAGACGACTGGGCTGTGGCGGAGATCACCGCCAAGTTCAGGAAGAGGGATCTTCTTGTACCGCAGTATGTCGCGGATGAGGAGATGAAGAAGGCCCGATACCATAAGATGTTGAGGGATGACATCAGGCAGTTTGTGAGCAGGTCCAGCTGCAAAACGTTAAAGGATATGATCGCGCGAGCTAGAGAGAGATTGATTTGGAGCAGATCCGGAAGAGGAAGCCGGATGAGGTTCAGGCAGCCACAGGCTCGGGCAAAAGGCCCAAGGGATCGGATTCGAGATCGAGGGATTATCAGGACCGCAGCCGGTGTGGGAAGTGTGGCAGGGCGCATGCGGGCGTGTGCAGGAGTGGTAGCGGTGGTGAGTCTGGCTGTTTCAAGTGCGGTCGGACAAGTCATTTTAGCAGGGATTGTACTGCTACCACCACACAGGAACCAGACTTGATATGTTTTCATTGCAATCAGCGGGGCCACAAGAAGGCCCAGTGCCCCAATTTGTTTTCAGCAGGATGGGTGATGGCACCTTCCCCTGCAACTTTGAGGATCACAGACGGTCGTCAGGGCCGTGCAGAGGCGCCTGTGGTAGGAGGCAGGGCTTTTCCGATGACTACCTTTGAGACGCGATCAGCATCGGACGTTGCAAGTATGCGAATTCCGTTTTCTATTTTATTTATGCATGATTATATTGTTATGGTTCTGCATCGTTATCGGTATGAGTATTTTAATTTTGTGCGGCTTGCTTGTGATCGAGTTATATGCCATCTGCATACCTTGGATATATGAATAGTAGTTAAGGGATGGGCTCTGTTGGAGAAGGTTACATAGGATGCAGTAACTGTAGCATGCCTGGGAGGGACTTGGTATGTCTCGCTAGTTCGGAACTGTATAGTTTTAGAAATGGTCTGGTCAGATCCCTAGCTATGGTAAGCTTGGGATTCCTCAGCAGATTGATTATGGAATGGTAGCAAGGATTGGGATTTCTTTTCGAGCATTGAGCAGCGTGGTGTAACAGGATCGAAGTGGGGGAGAATCCTCCGAGTGTACAAGGGTAAGAGCACGCAGATCTAGAATGAGTACGCGATCTCTGAGAAGGAAAAGAAGTAGTACAACGTTTCATGGATTAAGGAGTTTAGGGTTGGGATTTTGAGAAACTCCCCATCAGTTAGTGAGTGTAACGGTGATGGTTAGCACGTGATTGGGTATCCAGGTTGTAGGATCGCCTGTAGGACTCGAGTGAGTCAGAATGAAGATCTTGAGGACTAATAGCATGGGGTGCTTTCGTATTAGCAGTCAGTGGTGGGAAGTGTGTAAGACTACGGGGCAGCCGTAGCATTCTCTAGCAGTCAGAGATGGAAGGTGTTGTGAGACTACGGGTGAGCCGTAGCAATCCATAGTAGCTTCGTTAGCGGAGTTGGGGCGAGGCCCTTATCTCCTAGTGATCAGGTAAGAATCAGGGATGGGTAGTGGTTGAGAATAGTAGGGAGCTTGCCTGTATTGCCCTAGAGAGGTGGGACCTTGGGAGAGGCCACTCTAGGATGTAGTTGGGTGAGACCCATGGGCGAGGCCCGTATGAGAGTAGCAGTATAGATGAGACCTAAGAGCAGGGTTTCTCAGTAGTATGGTTGGGTGAGACCCGTGGGTGAGGCCCGTGCAAGAGTGGTTAGACAACTGAGATTAGAAGGATAGAGGCGGGTGAGACTCGTGGGAGAGGCCCATGAGTTTTAGTAGCATAGGTGGGACCTGGTAAGGACCTTAGTGTCAAGATAGGGGATCAAGGATTCCAGGATGGTAGTGCCTGAATGGAAGAATAGATTAAGCGGTTATAGGTAGTCGAAGTTTTCTCGAAAGTCGCTGGGATCGACTAGGAGTTGTGTTGGGGCTAGCGATCGGTGGGAGTCGGTAATACAGATATTGATAGATTGGTAGGGACCAGGGCGGTCTCGGTTCATCCGGAAGGCAGATAAGGAATAACAAAAAATTTCAGTCAGTAGCAGTGCTGGTAAGCGGTCTATGGTGGAATTCAGTTAGTTGATCGTGGGGTGCTCGGCACCAAATTATAGTAGAGAGAAATGGCCAGTGGATACTGGCGGTAATGACCCGTACTGGAGGTAGCGGGAGTAATGGATTTGGTGAAGGATAGGACCTTCATAGTGTCAAGGGAAATATTTGGTTATGGAACATTGCCTTGGGGAGGCAAGAAAACGCACAAGGATAGGGTGGGGGTGAACCCCTATGGGTCCAGTGTAGTACTCGGAGAGTACCAGCAGGATTGTCAGTTGAGTAAGTTGTGTTTCCAGAATGTTCAGGGTTAGGGTTGACCCGAGATTATTATCCGCAAGGATTAATGTTAGTCAGAACGACCGGGCGGAGGGCCAGCGAAGGTAGTCAGCGGATGTTAGGTCTACCAAGCAGAGTGTTGAAAGCAGATTGCAGGGCGATTGGCTGTAGAGAAACTTCGAGGATGAAGTTTAGTTTAAGTGGGGGAGAGTTGTAACAACCAAAATTAGGAAGGCCAAGAAAGGAAAGAAAACCCTAAGTCAAAGGGTCAACTCGTCGAGTCCAGGGAGGAACTCGATGAGTCGAAGCAGGATCCGGGGGATCGATTAAGTAACCGACTCGGCGATTCGGGTCTGAACGAGGAAAACCCTAATCCCTGGAGTTGTATCCTATATAAAGGGTGTTATGTCCCTCCCTCAGCCTCCATATCATCCTAGAGAGACTGTAAACCCTAGATTTCGTGTGAGCTTCCATCATTTGAGAGAAATAGCTTTGGAGGAGGGAACCTTTGAAAGGAACTTGAAGACCAAGAGGGTTGCTCCAAAGGAGAGGTGTAGATCCAAGATCTACTTCAGTTTGTGTTCATCTTGGAGGTAATAAGCTGTTATCTTCCCTCCTTTGCATCTAGATCTATTTTGTTATGAGATTTGGGGGTTTTATGGTTGTTGAGATCTAATTCGGGTTTGGGGCTTAGATATGAGGTTGCCACTTCAGAACTAGTGTTGGGATGGTCCAATATGTCGTAAAGCATCAGATATTGAGTAGTTGGTGAAGCCCTTTGTCCTAAAACCTAGCCCTAGAGTGTTTTGAGCCTAGATCTCTCTAGTTATATGTAAAGTTTGCAACTTTACGTAAGGAATGGGCTTTGGGAGAGTGGATCTATGAGTTGGAATCCCTATTTGGCTCGAAAAGCCACTGCATGGATTAAGAGCTGAAGCGACTCGGCGAGTCACATGGGTGAACTCGGCGAGTCGGATGAAGTTGGGCAGGAACTCGACGAGTTGTAAGAACAACTCGGCGAGTCTGTTGAAGTTTGCCTTGGACTCGGCGAGTCAAGTCGCAAAACCCCAAACCCTTCGAGGTAACACTCGAATCAGTGATTCAGGTGGAGACTCAGTAAGTTGGACAGGTCAGGACTCGGAAATCGGTGGACTCAGCGAGTCATGGGCTGACTCGTCGAGTCGAGTCGCGAATGGAAGGACTCTGAGCATTTGAACTCGGCGAGTCAGTAGGAAGACTCAGCGAGTAGGGTTGACCTAGAAGGTTGACTTTGACCAGGACTTTGACTTTGACCAGAGTTGACTTAGTTGACTTTCGGAGGAAAGTTAGACTAAGTGTTATATTGATATTGATAGCTCGGGGAGCTAGTGGAGCCGCAGTTCAGAAGAGTGGTCGGGCAGTAGCCGAGGGGTTTCAGCAAGTTCAGCAAGTGCAGGTGAGTTTCCCTTTGTGTGAATGGGTCTAATGCCACAATGTCGATCCATGTAGTCATGAGTAGAAGACCCGGGGGTTAGCCCTAGGCACAGTATGCTAGTATGATATCCAGGATGAGGTCCAATGATAGCGGGCGGGTGCCCAAGGAATGGTTTATATGATAGTTTATACTTGTTGTTTGTGTGATACATGTATGTGCCTGGTAGGGAGGTGAGTGTGGGTGAGGTCCCGTATCTCACCAATAGCAGAGTGTGGATGGTGTTCCACATCTCATTAGCAGCAGAACAAGGGCGAGGCCCAAGTTAGGGAAAGAGTGAGTGTGAGCTGGGCCCGTGTCTCACTATCAGTAGGAGCGTGGACGGGGTTCCATGACTCATCAAGTAGCAGGACAAGGGCGAGGCCTTAGGACAGGATCCATTAGTATATGTTTAGCTTATGTGTTGTGATATGTTTATGTGCTATTATATGTTAGCGGGCGAGGCCCGGTGATAGGCGAGGCCTAAGTGAAACAGATCTATGTCCGAGCGGGGCTCGAAGCCAAGCGGGGCCTGGTGTGGCAGGGCCATTGTAGTGGGCGAGGCCTGAGGTAGAGGGCGAGGCCCAGAATAGCAGGCGTGGCCCAGTATGTGCAGTATGTGGTTATGCACGATATTGTTGGATTAATGTTTAAGTCCATAACTATAATTGGTGAGACTTAACCCAACCCGGCATGGTCCATTTGGGTTGCATGGCATCATGCATTTGGATAGACTATAATGAGAAAATAACACTTAAGGATTATTAACATATTATAAGTTCTAATATATTAATAGGATTATTTAATTAGTATTGATCAAGAATTAATCTAGGATTAATTAAGTGATCAAAAGAAGACTAATTAAATATATGGGTTAGTTGTGTAAATCATCCATACTTATATAGTGGGCTAATGCTCCATGGATTATCAAGTTGGGCTAAAACCCATAGGATGCTCCATGGATGCTCCATGGTGTATTTGAACCCATGGATCCAAGGAAATGGAAAGTCATGACAATTAGGGTTTACCCTAATTGTAACACTATATAAAGATCATACTCTTGGAAAAATCGGCCACTATGTGAGATAGAGAAGGGCTATCCGATTTCATGTGTTCTACATTTCTCTCAAGGTTATTCCAAAAGCATATGATGTTGTGTGAACCATTTGAGGTGTCACACTTGGGGCACTAGGCACTCAAGCTTCATGAAGATATTCTACATCAAAGAGGTATGTATTCTATCTTGTTATATTCATTGTTTTGTATGCTAAATTAGGATAATACCTTGGAAGTTCATATTTGCATGTATAATAGAGAAAACATAGATCCAAGGTATTTAGGGTTGCATGTACACTTAGGAGTGTTAAAATGCTCAAAACCCAACAATGGTATCAGAGCCTAGGCTTGTTTTCTTGATATACTTGCAAAAGTAGCTGAAAAATCGAGTTTTGATGTTGTCTGCACAGCAGACTCGCCGAGTCCAAGGCAAAAAGCATCCAACTCGCCGATTTGGTTCATGCACTCGACGAGTTAGAGCCCTAGACAGCATATTTTTGAGTTTTTTGGCTGGAATTGGACTAGGAACATTACCCTAAGATGTTTTTGGACTTATAAACTTGTTTTTTATGTGGTAATGTTCATGTTAATCCAATTTCAAAGATAATTGTCAATAGATTCATGTTTTGAATTAGTTTAGTGATTAGGCTAATTACATGAAAAAAGGTTGATTTGAATTATTTTGTTCTTATGAGTTGCTTAGATTAATAGAAAAGTTAGTTGATTATGTGTTTTCAATCCATTTTAATCTAAGAGTTGATTCTAAAATGTGTTTTTGTAACTTGTCCTCAAGTTATATGAAAAGTAACATTTAAGTTTCATAAAACTCATAAAAGTTGGCAAAGGTTACAAAAATGAAGAGTCTTGTCTCATTGAATGGTTTTATGACTCCATAACTTGTCCTCAAGTTATGGAAGTTCAAGAGTCACTTCATTAAGTAATAAAATGTGTAACCTTAATTAATTCCATAAGTTATAAAATAAAGATAAGTTAATTCTTTTATTAGTTTAAAGTCTTCCATAACTTGTCCTCAAGTTATGGAACTTGAAGAGTTTTTGGATTAAAACTACTTTAAACACATAAGTTATGGAATTAATTAGTTTTGAATAGTTTCAAAACTTGCCCTCAAGTTTTGGAATTTGTAAAGTTTTCTCTTATGAATGCTTTAATTCCAAGTTAGCCCTTAGAATTTTAAAAGTTAAAATTCAACCCTTATACTTTATAATATTATAAATTAATAATATTTATATATATGTATAAGAGCAAGTCAGTCTTACTGTTAGTAGGCCTCATTCACGAAGCCGGTCTATAAGGGGGTATAAGGTTACTGCCTATAAAATGGCAGTTTAATGGGTGTCCACTCTCACCCAACGCTTTCTTGACCAGTGGAGGGTCGTTAGCCGAACGGGTTTGACAGGACTGTAATTCTCCCTTCATTAAAAGTATTAATGATAAATACTAAGTAACTAAACTCTTAATAATACCCAATCTTAGTTACTTAGGAAAATGCGAATAAGGTGCTAATCCATGAAATTACACTTTGCACTTTGTTTAAGTCGGTTAGTGGAGCGTGTGTTGTTAATCGGCACACTAACTCGTATTTAACAAGGTAGGCAAAGGGTAACTTAATGTTTATCATAGTATCGATGGAGCGTGTGTGGTTAACCGGCACATCAATTGAGGGGTAAACACTTAAGGGTATCAAGTAATTTGCATGGTTACTTCACACCTTGTTTTGTGATCCTCGGCATCCCGGTCACAAAACCTGAAGGGCACACTCGAGATTGAAACATGCCATTGAACAGTTTAATGAATCTCAAAGATCTAGGAGTTTCAAATCCAATTAAAACCTAATAATAAATTTCGTTTATCTTGGTGGAAATTGGTGAATCATCATTCACCTACCTTCAAATATTTTATAGCTTGGATTACGGGATCCCTCTTCTAAGTTATAAAATAGTTTGTTGGGTCCTAGCCTTAATATTTCATATTGGGTGTCATATTAAGGACTTTAGATCAACTATCTTGAATATCTCCCAAAAGATGTCTGGTTTAGACATTTATGATCTTCCCAAATCTCTTGAAACAAGCTTCCTAAATGAAGATGATGTCCCATGGAAATCATACTTCTTTCACCTCCTCCAATTATTCTCCCAAACCCACAAGCTCTTGAAAAGTTTAAGGTCACTCAAGCCCTATTAGCAAAGCAAGGTCTAGGTGTGATCACATCTTGGAGATGTAGTCACATTTTGACAAGCCGGGAGAGTTGGGTGTCAAAGTCTTGAGAAAGTTGGTGGCTCAACTACTTTCTAAGTCTCATAGTGAGTTCCTTTGGGACTCCTATGAAACAGACTAAGACAAGACCCTTAATGATCTTATCCATTTGCTAAGATCAACTTCCTAAAACTTTATGGACATTGACAATGATGACATTGGATATCCAATAAGGCTCTCTCTTCCCAATGGAAAGGGATCGGCCATAGTCAATTCAGTTGACCAAATGGTAAAGAGAAATGCTAAGTCTGTAGTAGTCTCATGTACCATTATCAAAGAGTCCATATGTTTATATTGACAAAGGAATGGGCATTAGTTGCGAAGCTGTCAATTTTACCGAAGGATGGTAAAGTCAATAAGTTTGACTTTATTTCAGGTAAAATCCACTATCTAACTCTGCTAAGTTTCTATTCTGAGATTCTTGATACATGATGTGACTGGGTCACATGTTGATGTTTTAAGAATCAAAGAAAAGTAAAGAAACTTAAAGAAAGAATATGCTGAATCTGATCGCGTAGATGGATTTCTATCGCATAGTTTGAAGATTGGATTCTTGAGCTACTAATTAGGAGTTATGATATTTTTGCTTAGGAATAGACAACAACAAGTTTTCATATGGATTGTAAGGATAAGTTTTTCCGCAAAGTTTTTAACATAAAAGGAAAATTTCTGATTTTATTTATTTTAAAATATCCTTACAATGGCATCTGTGAAAATTTTTTGTTGCTTATAGGATTCCATTAATAGCAAGAGTGGAAATATGAAATTGATTCTTTCATTTTTGGTAGTGTCTAAATTTACCAAATAAGGAAAGATTCTCATCACCCAAGTTTCAATTGGACCGGAACTTGGAATCATGCAAGTCGTATAGCATGATGAATGAGAACTTTCAAGTATTGGAAAATTAAGACTAATTACTTGTTCACATGGATGTGTGAGTCAAGTAATGGACTAAGGGACCGAGTACACATTCTTGTGCACTGATTAAGTTCACCACAAAAGATCAATAAGACTATTCGTCATAGCTTACTAAAGCTCAGTAAATATGATTATACTTACAAGCTTAAGTGTAATTCTGAGACATTGGAAAAGGTTCCAATGTAAGGCAGAGCGAATAAGAAGAATCAACTTAGGCAGAAAGATAAAAGTTTCTCAAATCTAAAAAGATGGGAGAGTACTTTAGTATCAGTTTTGTGATCATCTTAATGATTAAGAAACCATAACACAATTAGTTCTCTAAGGAAATCTTAGTGCATTCTTATGACTAAGAAGAGGAACTTGAATTGTTGAAATGGTTAAATCAAGAAGATGAGTCATACTTCGTTCCAATACAAGTCTTAGAGTCATACTCCAAGATTTTAATTTGAGTGATATGTCTTAAAGAAGGTTTAAAACACTTGTCAAATGTAAGAGTAAAAGTTTTCTACTCTTGTACATTTGAAATTGGTAAGTTGTAAATGTTTTGGATAAAATAAAGACCAACTTAGGCCAATTGTGTGAAGTGTTTGTCTTGATTAGAAACCACACTATCTCGTGAATATCTGACAAGAAAGTCTTATATGTCAAAAGGACAGTGGGAGTCTTAAAGGTCTTGAAAGTCTCAAGAACTAATCAAGAATAAAACCTAAAGTTCTTCACTAGCACACGACTTGAGGTTTATAACCTATCGTGTTGACATATTATGTGCCCATTCCAGTTAAATTTGGATTTGCATCTGAGTTCTTAAAGTTCTCAATTTGTTGCACAACAACTTGGAAGCAATGGTAGGCCCTTGAGCTGCCAGGTGGCAAGAAATTAAGATTGAGTTCAGTCCATATGATTTTGGATTTGTCATTATCCTTGTCTTGTGACTATGGTTTTGACAATTCACATGGATAAGAACACATATACCAGTAAATCTAAGTGTCATAAGGTTTCTCTCCGATTCTTGAAAAAGATGGTGAGGAAACACTTTCACTAAGTAGATTTTAGCTAGATAGCAATTGTAATATTTGCATTCTCAAAGTCGTTAGTGGAGAGTGTGTGGTTTACCGGCACGCTAACCTGGACTTGTGAGAAGTGGCAAAAAGGTCTAACCATTATGATTATGGCATCCCTCTTCATAATTGTTTAGACACACAAGTGTGCTATCTAAGGGAAGGTGTATGATTTTGATAAATTTTTATCAAAACAATCTAGTATCAAAAATCTGAACTTTGGTAAGAAAGCCAGTTGATTTCTAAGTACATGTCAAAGCTAGTGGGAACATAAGTGTTATGCTAATAATCATCATGTTAGTGGGAGCATGGTAATTATGATAAGTATTGCAAGTTAGCAATGTTAATTATAGAAAACAAAAGGTTTCAATTGGAAAAAAGTTGTTTTGCTATAATTAAGGGAGAGGAAATTATACTTCATCTCAAATCTAAAAGCTTAGATTGAGGTTTTAATCGTTTAGTCAAGGATATATATATATATATACATATATATATATATATATATATATATATATATATATATGAATTTCATGTTGGAATGGATCAACATAAGGAAATTCTGTATATGGGTCCTTTATTTGCGTTCTAAAATTCGATTATGATTACGACATCCCTTTTCATAATCTGAATTATAAGAACTTGGCAAATAGAAATGGAAATATTATAGCAAAAGACTGGTTTAGTCTTTATGTGAGACATCATGAATCGTGTCCCATATACTTCGGATATAGGATCGATTACATGTGCTATATTCATCCTTTCTAAAATTTTCCAAATGCCTGGGGCATTAAGAAGGGAAAATGACTAGAATTGGATATGACTAAAAGGATTAAACAATTGTCGAGGACAATCTAAGGTTTACCAAAGATTGGGTGCTCAAGGACAGTTGGAAGTATAGTGATAATTCTAGAAGGACCATATTGACATATTCTGTAAAGAGGCAACTCTTGTTCAGAAATGATAGTCAAAATGGAATCTAGAAATGTTTCAAAGTTATAAATTATTCAATTTGTGTAAGATTAGGAAACTTAATGCAAGAAGGATGTTTCCAAGGAGCTGATCTCCCCTGGAATGCTATGTAATGGTTGTTGTCAAGTCTTTCTAACTTTGTGCGTAATCGTTACAAGAGGATCAATGCATATAAGTTTAGAATCTAATAGATTTCAGTAAATGGCATGAATTTGGAATTCTTGCATTTGCAGTAAGGATTTAGGACTGTGAAAAAAGAGGATCATTGGAGTTGTGTTCAATTGATCTCATTCACAAAGTGAAGATCATAAACAAACATAGTATGCATACTTGGTGTATGGCATGACTAGTGTTTAGAAAACATAGTGTACATGCTTGGAGCATGGGACAACTATTGTTTTAATTCAAGAATAAAGTTGACAGCTGAAACAATATACAATGAATAATGTGTAATCATATGGTGATAAATAAAAGGTGTTTTATTTATGTTCATAAGTTCGGAGACCATATTAGATTCCATTATTATTGTGTTTCATTTTGCATGTTTTGACTTCCAGAATAACTAGGTCGTTCTTCCTGATTGACTAAGTTATTCAAACTATCCACAGTCGGTCATATGTTGGAAGTAGATATGAATTAAGACTGTCATGGGTTGGCTTGTAGAGATCTAAGATGTTGGACAAAGGGCTACAACACTCATGAGTGCTCATAAGTTCTGAGTATTGGATTCAACCCGCGCTCATTGGAATCACTTCATGGATTTTATCACGAGTGATCATGAGACGATAATATATTATATTCTGCAAACCTAGAGATATGAGTTGTTACTATGAGTTGGTTATACATTGATTGCACGAAAACACATTTGGTAACTCGGTGTTATAAAACGTGCCTTTGTGTATGATTCAACAAGTAGTAGAACAAGCCATATGAGTCGAAGTTTATCCATTCCTTTTACCTTCAGGATAAAAGCGATATCTGTGGGCCCCTCGATGATTTGATGATGACAAATGGAAGTGCTCGGCCGGGCCAAGACTGATTTGATTTGTTCAATTAGTCAGTCATCATAAATCAGAAATCAGGAAACAACAAATGGACAAAGAGAATGATTATAATCCATGTCTCAGTCCATATGATATCTAGAATGGAGGAATATATGATCCCTTATCTAATGGACAAGTCATTGACAAAGGTCAGAGTTCATCGACAAGGTCAGAGTTCGATAGAAGCTTTTGAGAGCTACGATTGCCAGTCAGTTCTTGAAGTCACACGCAATAATAGTTTTAGACTTATCCAAGTGGGAGACTGTTGGATTAATGTCTAAGTCCATAACTATAATTGGTGAGACTTGACCCGACCCGGCATGGTTCATTTGGGTTGCATGGCATCATGCATTTAGATAGACTATAATGAGAGAAATAACACTTAAGGATTATTAATATATTATAAGTTCTAATATATTAATAGGATTATTTAATTAGTATTGATCAAGAATTAATCTAGGATTAATTAAGTGATCAAAAGAAGACTAATTAAATATATGGGTTGATTGTGTAAATCATCCATACTTATATAATGGGCTAATGCTCCATGGATTATCAAGTTGGGCTAAAACTCATAGGATGCTCCATGGATGCTCCATGGTGTATTTGAACTCATGGATCCAAGGAAATGGAAAGTCATGACAATTAGGGTTTACCCTAATTGTAACACTATATAAAGATCATACTCTTGGAAAAATCGGCCACTATGTGAAATAGAGAAGGGCTAGCCGATTTCATGTGTTCTACAGTTCTCCCAAGGTTATTCCAAAAGCATATGATGTTGTGTGAACCATTTGAGGTGTCACACTTGGGGTACTAGGCACTCAAGCTTCATGAAGATATTCTACATCAAAGAGGTATGTATTCTATCTTGTTATATTCATTGTTTTGTATGCTAGATTAGGATAATACCTTGGAAGTTCATATTTGCATGTATAATAGAGAAAACATAGATCCAAGGTATTTAGGGTTGCATGTACACTTAGGAGTGTTAGAATGCTCAAAACCCAACAGGTATGTGGTAGGTTGGGGAACTCACTAAGCTTCGTGCTTACGGTTTTCAGTTTTGGTTTTAGGTACTTTTGATAGCGGTGGAAAGAGCTCGGGGTGATCGCATGGCACACACCATAGATTAGAACATATGTTTTGGAAATTAATACTTTGATTAAGTTATGGATTGATAATTATGTTTTAAGTAATGTTTTATAAAAGAAATTTTAGTCTTGAATTTTGAGATGTTACAGTGTGACTGTGTTTTAAAGCTTGGAGTGTCATTTTGGTGCTCTTAGTGGTGAAGAAAGAATCTTGAAGTAGTGGTGTTTCATTCAAGGCCTTAGATCCACCATCTACACTCCCTTATGCATCTTTTAGAGGTATAAAGCTCCAACCTTGATGAATATTCCTTTAGATCCTTTGTCCTAAATCTTGATCCTTATGAGTATAGAATACTCCAGGACCTTTGATTTGTCCTTTCATATGTTTTAGGGTGTGATAAGTCATAAAAATGTGATGTTAGGCATTAGTTTCTTTTCCATGCATGATCTAGGTTGTCTTAATGGGTCAAGAAGCAAGGGTTATTGATGTTAAGGTCTTAATATCCATGAAAGACCATAAATTTGGAAACTTTATGGTTAAGAACATCATTTAAGGGATAGATCTGGAATTGGGACGAAATAGCTTAAGGATTAAGTTTTAATGGGAAGAAAGGGCTGATAGCTACGTATGCTAGGCGTACCAAAGGTTCACTGCGCGTGCATGGTCACCCCCTCAACTTTGGTCAAATGTGTAGTATGCCCCGTGTACATGTTAAGTATGTGGGGTACTCACTAAGTGGATGCGGTTGACTTTCACCTAAATTTTGACTATGTTCGACCTAGGGGTATTTTGGGTATTTTTGAGTTATAGTCTGAGTTTTGGTCACTGTTATTTGTAATGGTGACCGGTAGAGTTGGTTTTCGGAGCAACATATTGTTCAACTTTTCATTCGTCTATAAGGCGAGTCTTCTCACTGTATCCATGGGTCGAAGGTACCAATATTCGCCCACTATTGTGTTATTTAGGATGAAAAAGATTATGTAGCTTATATGAGTTTGTATGATGGGTTGAAATAAATCCCAGGACATGGCCCATTATCGTATGTTTGGGTTAAAATAGACCCCTAGGCGGGGCCCATTATTGTATGATTGGGTGAATGATACCCCATGGCAAGGCCCATTTAGCGGGGCCCATATGTGTTGATTAGACTGAAATACACCATAGGGCAAGGCCCTAGGGTTGGGCCCATATATGTATATGGGTTGGAATATACCACAAGGTTAAGCCCAGTTGTATGATTGGTTTGTGGTACTTTGGGGAACTCACTAAGCTTTATGCTTACAATTTATGTTTACTGCTTCAGATACTTTCGATTCGAAAGAGAAGAGCCTGACATGATGGCACAACACCCTTCCCTCATGATTTCTGCATTTTGAATAATTGTACTATGATGTTCTTGATATTATATGTGGTGATGGTTTTTGAAACAATTATTGAATGAAATTAATAGTCTTTCAATAAAAAGTTTTATCATTATTTTACGGTTGTTACAGATAGTCACGCAGAGTGGTTAGAATGTGATGTAAGTTACATTATTAGCCTGCTCATTACGTACTATGCTTCTACTAACAACACTTAACAACACATATTTTTAATTGGCAACACATCATGTTGTGGATCTCACTGTTGGTGGAGTGTAAACAGGATGCTGCTCGGTGGACGGTTGTACCGATATCTTTAAACACTGATGCATTTTATTGGAGTGACATGGCTAACGGATCTATTTACCCAACTTGTGCAGACTGTGATATGGTATAATTGTGTTTCGATGACCTAAGTATGTATGTAATAAAAGGTTATTTGATGTTTAATTATTTCTAACCTTTTTTGTTGCTTTACATCCCAATCACTATACCAATTTATCACTGGTTTTTGGGTGCTTTGAATTTGAAGGCTTTCCAAATGACAATATACGTTAGTCACTGGAAGAGCGACTACTTTTCAAATACGGAGGATTGGTTTGTCGGTATGTGAGCCCACATCCACAGACTGTTAATGGGTATCAACTACTGAGATACCGAACCCAAGTGATTCAATCTCATTTAAGAGTTTCAACATGACCCTCAAAAAGGCGCTACAAGTACCACGACAGATTGACAACATATGGGATTGTAGGGTGTTTTTATGTTGGTTTCTAGAGACGTTGATCACCGATATGTCGTATTCTATAGACGGTCCAAACGGCACATTGGCTTTGTCATATCGTAAACGACCGACGGAAATATTTTGGAGTACAAGGAATAAGATGATTTGAACATTGTAATATTACTTCAAACAAATCCATTTAGTTTATAAATTTAATTGGTTTTTGTTGATTTTAAGATTATCAATTGTATTTTATCTAATATATAAACAAAACTTCTACAATAATAGTAGTAGTAGTAGTAGTAATAATAATAATAATAATAATAACAACAACAAAATACATTTATACAAATAACAATAAAAAAACGTAATGAATCTTCGGTGTTCTAGAGGCTTGTCCGAAATGAATATATAAAGGGAAATTGAGTAAATCTAACCCTTAAAAATAATAAATAAATAAATAAATAAAAACAAGTGTTCTGAACCATAGATCGAAATCGTACTTTGGAATTCCAAAAACCTTTCCGGAACCATGTGTTTCCGAGAATGTGGTTACTTTATAAAATGAAAAAAAAATAGTCATTTTTGTGACATAATTCAATTATAAAGTGTAGATTACTCACTTATCTATTTTTTGTTGCAGTTTAGCATTTCATTATGCATCCAATCTAATAATACGTTAGCATATTTTTTTATCACTCACATACTAGTCACTTTATGACTTATCTTTCGAGAGTTATTGATAATTTTTTTTTTTCTGGTTACACTTTTTTCTTTCGTTCGTAAGGTTGTCCTCATTGGCTAAATGGGGACTAAGATATAAGAGATATTTATTGGTTTTCTCTTATGTCCTCATATATTGGCTTCAATTATTTTGTGAATTTAATTAAGGCAATCGTGGCGTACATTGAATGTCTTCCATTCACTAATGAAGATAGAATATTTATTTCGTATTGATGACACTAACAGGTTCTAGAAAGATCGTTACTTCATGCATTGGGCCGGGCCTTGAATTGGGCCTTGGAGGTCAAGGGGTATCATAGAATAAAAACGTATTTGCTTTCCATTATTTTTTGTCATGTCCAGATTCAATTGATTTTCAGGCAATAAATGAGTACAAAATATCTAACTGAAGATTCATAGAAACATATTTGTAATAAAATATTTTTTTATGAAAATATTAATTAAAACAACATAAATAATACTTTAAAAGCAAAAAATAACAACATACTTTGATTAATTTGATTATTATTTTTTGAACTTATTAAGGACCAGCAAAAGTTAAGCCAGAAAATAAATATATCCACCTTTTTAAGTGGCCTAATAAACTCCCATTCACAGTCAACCCGTTGATACAGTTATTATGGGATGAGATGCATTTTATATTGTAATGAAAGTTAGAATGTAGAATTTGCTTAAGTTACTTAAGAAATAAACTTATGAAGGTTTTGCTCTTATTTCATAGCTTCTATTATTATGGGCTATTTAAGAATTTTCCTCTAGTTGTGCTTTTGTTACATATTTCCTTCACATAATTCTATAATCATTCGCTAAATGGTCCCCTAAGATATAAGAGATATTTATTGTGTTTCTCCAATGTCCAGATGTCCTCATATCTTGGTTTCAATCATCTTGTGTTTTCAAGTAAATGCTAGCCTCTAGAATATTGAATGTCTTACATTCACTAATTGTAAATGGAAAAGGGTAAAATCCATATTAGAATGTGATTGACAATTTCCAGAATTATAGTATTTTTATCAGTCACATGATTTTATTTCAATTTAATCTCCTATGTGGTCGGAATTCACATTGGTCCCTTAGTTTCAATCATCCTCGTAAGAGCCCAATAGAATCAAAAATGTATTTGTTCTCTTCTTTATTATTATTATTATTATTATTATTATTATTATTATTATTATTATTATTATTTCCCTCTCAAATCTCAATTCAATTGATTTTTATGCAATACGGAGTATATTATAAAATAGTTAAGTCATTTAAATATAAAGTATTAGATAAAATAAACCATTTTATGATAATATTTATAAAAAAATTTAAATGCTTTTTATTGTTATTATTAAATATATTTTTATTATTATGTCGTTCGACGTTCAATACAAAACTAATCTTATTGAGAAATTAGATATATAAAATTTTAAGGATATATAAACGTGTAACGGTGTAATATTAAAATCAGAGATTGTTTTCAAATTATAATATTTTAATTTTTAATAAAAAATTATTAAAACTACATTTCTATAATAAAAACAAAAAACAATAAATAATATAGATAAATAAATAAAAATGTGTGTTGTTACTAGAATTTTATATGTGTACATAATCATCACCACCAGATTTGCTTTGACGAAAGTAATATAAAAAGAAAAGGAGTTGAGAAATGTACAGAAGAAATTGACCAACTTCCAACCGAAAACTACCTTCCATCTGTGGCCATTGAAGAAGCCTTGTTTCAGAAAAAAGTTAGGTAATGCTTCGAACAACACCTTCTCTGAATCATCGTCTTTGTTTACTAATATTTTAACTTATACGACCCATAATTTCTACAACAAGATCATCACCTTCCTTCCCCTTCGTGTCTATTCACAATCAAATTCCAGGTTCATTGTATTTCTTCAATTCGATTCTGGTAATCAGGCTCATCGTTTGTTTCGGAATTGGTAAATTCGAATTGTAGATCGTAGTAATTGAGATTAAGAATTAGTTGCTTTCGTTGACTAGGTCAGTTGATGAGTTTATGAAATGTGTTGATTCGGAGTTGAATTAAGTCTCAGTTATCGTAAATCAATGCTTTTAGGGTTTCGAATTTGCTGTTTCTATAAGCACAGATTTCAAAATTTTGTTGAATTGTCAGTGGGTTTACTTCTATCATTCTTCCATTACAGTGTTTTTTCTCAAATCCCGAAATGTCGAGCTTGGAAGAACCCCTTGGTTTGGACAAATTGCCAAGCCTAAGCACCATTGATCTTTCAAGAAGGTTTTCATCCAAACGTTGCAGCACTAGTGGAGAGGAGACTGGATTTGGATGTTGCTGGATTGAAGGAAAGAATTTGGGATCATCCAATAGCTACAAGTATGTTTCCTTTAAAAAAAAAATACTATTTTTCTTGAATTGCATATAGAAATGACTTCACATGTTGTTCTTTCATCTTCACAAATGCATCTGATACCAATCTGCTCACATTCTCAGGGAAGATTTGAAAGAATACATGAGAGAAGCTTTCATTTGGAGACACCATACAAGAGAAATCACACACAATGATATCATCTGGGAAATCGAAGGAAGGAACCATGAAACAAATGGAAATCGTTCTCATTCGCGACATACACCAAATCTTCAAAATAGCTCAATCTCCAATGATACAACCCCAAGAGACATGACAAATAAGGTGATTTCTTTGACCCTATATTTTAAAACACATATTCATATCAAGATTTGAGTTGTATACAGTATACACTAATCTTTTTATTGTTATAACATCAGATTTTTAGGGGCATGCCAAAGTATGTGAAGATAGTGGAAGTTGGTCCAAGAGATGGGTTACAAAATGAGAAGAATCTGGTACCTACATCTGTGAAGATAGAACTAATTCATAGGCTTCTTTCTTGTGGATTATCTGTTGTTGAAGCCACAAGCTTTGTTTCCCCCAAATGGGTACCTCAGGTATTGTTTCTTTTTCCAATTATGATGCATATATATATATATATATATATATATATATATATATATATATATATATAACTTTTAGAAAGTTATTACTATGTGTATCTACTTACAAGTTACAATCATTGAATTATAAAGCTGGCAGATGCAAAGGAGGTTGTTGAAGCAGTTAAACATTTGGAAGGTGCAAGATTGCCAGTATTGACACCAAATTTAAAAGTGTGTATTATTCATCCATACTTAAAAAAAATTATATATATTCTTCACTAGTGAGAATTTATTAAATGTTTATTGTTGGTTTTGAGCAGGGCTTTGAAGCTGCTATTGCAGCCGGAGCAAAGGAAATTGCGGTTTTTGCTTCGGCTTCTGAATCCTTCTCAAAGGCAAACATTAATTGTACTATTGAAGAAAGTCTTATTCGTTACCGTGATGTTATTCATACTGCAACAAAGCTCTCGATTCCTGTTCGCGGGTATGAACTAATTCCTTTTGTTCATGCTCCATGCTGAACCGGGTCTGAAAAGTCTGGCCCGGTTCAGACCGGACCGGTCCAAGTGTTGGACCGGTCCGGGCTTGTCGAATCAGACATTCAGACCAGTTGGTATGGTTTGGTCTGGTCTGATCGATTTTTTATAAACAGGTACGTTTCATGTGTGATCGGGTGTCCAGTTGAAGGTGCGGTGAGCCCGTCAAAAGTTGCATATGTCGCGAAAAAACTTCATGACATGGGTTGCTCGGAAATCTCACTTGGTGATACAATTGGGATCGGTACACCAGGTTAGTGACTTTGACTATGAATGTGACTGTTGCAGACTGCATCATGTACTTATGGTTATTATAAAATAGTTTCACTACTCTTGTGACTTGTATAATCTTTACCTAATTTGCATCCGTTCTTATAGGAACTGTGATACCTATGCTTGAAGCGGTCATGGAGGTTGTCCCGATTGAGAAGCTTGCGGTTCACTTTCACGATACGTATGGCCAATCTCTTCCAAACATTTTAGTATCCCTCCAAGTAAGCCAACAATTTACTCCTTATGCAATGTAATGTAATGAAGAATTGCAATAATGACAAATCTTTCTTACATATTTCACGATTTTAATTAGATTACAGTTTTATTTTAATAAAGCTAAAAAAATATATTTCTGTTATAATCTTATTTGGGTTTTGATGAGCTTTTATTATCTTTAACTATTGTTTTGTAACTAATTATTACTGCATATAATGTATAAAGTATACTTAAAAAGGGAAATCCCCGATAAAGCCTCAATATTTTGGGTCAGTTTACGGTTTAATCCCAACATTTATTTTTGAACAAAAAAGTCCCAATTATCTAATTTTATACGATAATTTGTCATTTTCTATTGAAAAAAAAATTGTTTCGTTAATTTTGACAAAATATAGACTAATCGGGGACTTTTCTATTCAAAAAATAAAAAATGGGATTAAACCGCAAACTGGACTAAAATGTTAGGACTTTATTGGAGATTTCCCTATTTTAAACTATACATCGATTTTGCATATAATATAGAAAGGGGCATTGCATCAATGACTAGCAACGTACTACTTTACTCTACTGACATTTTTTTATCATCCTCATTCTATATTTTCGTCATTCCATTCCATCCAACCAAATTATCATCCTCATTCTATATTTTCGTCATTCCATTCCATCCAACCAAACAGACGTGTTTTAAATTTTAACATTTTTAATCGACAACAGATGGGAATAAGCATAGTGGATTCGTCCGTAGCTGGATTAGGAGGGTGCCCATATGCCAAGGGAGCTTCGGGGAATGTTGCCACAGAAGATGTGGTATATATGCTTAATGGCCTTGGAATAAAAACAAATGTTGATTTAACAAAGCTTTTGCAAACCGGGGACTTCATTTGCAAGAATTTGGGCCGCCCCTCGGGATCAAAAGTTGCAGTCGCCGCTAAAATATAAAATTATCACGCCATTATGTGGTAATATATATTGGAATAATTATAAAGAAATGTATGAATCTAGTTCACTTTGATATGAATTCATGTATATGACATTGCTGGTGGTAAGATGCTTCTTGCCACTAGATATATTTATTTTTGGTTGTTTGTACCATACAAGTTTCATTTATAGTTATTTTTATTTAGTAAAAACTATAAAAAATATAGACAAAATTGCAAAAGTGGTCCCTATGGTTTGTCAATTTATTTAGGTAAGGTCCAAAAAAGTTTATTAGCAAAAAATGTCTTTATTTGGTGGTTTGTTGTGGTTTTGGTCCATATTTCGTTGAGTTTAACTCTTGGCTGTTAAGTTTTGGCAAATTATGGATTTACCCCCACGGATATCTTTTTAGCAAACTACAATGACCAACTATGCAATTTTTCTTTTTCATTTTATTGAATTATTGTATATTAATTCTTTTAATTAATTCTTTTTTAACTTTTTTCTTATTGTATTATTTTTTATTGGATTAATATATATTAATAAATATTATTTTTAATATATTATATTTATATATTAATAAATATTATTTCATTTGATTATTAATTTTTTTAATTAAATTTTTTTTAATTTCTTCTTTATTGAACTAATTCTTTTTTATTGGATTATTATATATTAAAAAATATTATTTTTAACATATCATATTTATCTATTAGTAAGTGTTATTTTATTGGATTATTAATTTCATTTAATTATTTTTTTTTATTTTTTATTGTGTTAATTCTTTTTTTTGGATTATTACTTTATATTTATTATTTTTATTTATAGTAAATATTATTTTTGAATTGTTTTTGTTTTCTTTTAATTGCATTCTTTATTGTTTTAAATAACAATACCAAAAAAATCTCACCTACCCCACATCTCCTAATTTATTTTAAATATTTGGAAGATAACATATTTTTGCACAACATCACCACCATCACTCAGTTACCACTACCACTAGCGGGTTGTCTCCAACCCCATGTATTGTGATTAATATGCTTAATATAAAAATTGTATACTAGAATAGGGTAAGGATACCTTTAGGTATCATATGACAGAATTTCTTGATTTGTGTGATGCCTTATAGCCTAGGGGAATTTGATGTTATGTATTACTTGGAATTTGTATCGGCTCAATTAATTGCTAAGTGTATGCTTTCAAAGTTGTATACGACAAGGATCATATAGCCCTAGAATGATTGATTTGGCCTCATTTCATGTTCCTTGTTTGGTTGTGGACTTAGGGTAGAGTCATCATTTAACAGTCTATGTGATTCCAATTGTGTAAAACTTGCATGTATAAGGAAACCAACGGTGTTGATTGAGGTTCTCGGTATTGCGAGCGGTGGGAGTTGAGGATTCCTAGGAAAGTCTAGGATACGTATGCTATTTAGCATAGGAGTGGTCTGTAGTTCTAGTATGTGACTTAGAGGAATCAGGACGATTCTTGAGGAAGGTACAAATAGGTATGAAAGGTAGTATTGGTCCCGTACTACTAGAAGCATAAGATATGTACCTGAGATGAGAACAGACTTGGAGACTCTAAGGAGGCCTATGTAGTGAGAATTCTCATGAGTCATATGTTGATTGTTTGTATTCTATGCTTAGCCAGACTATTGAGACTGTGGCGGAGATCACCACCAAGTTCTGAGAGAGGACTCTGTTGGTTCAGCAGTATGTTGTAGATGAAGAGATGAAGAAGGCGAGATACCATGGCATGTTGAGAGATGATATCAGGGAGTTTGTGAGCTTTTTGGGGTGTAAGACCCTAAATGATATGATTGAGAAGGCCCATGAGCGGGGAGATTGAGTTGGAGCTTCGGATGAAGCAGAAGCCAGAGTAGGTGCAGTCAGCGGTGGGCTAGGATAAGAGGCCCAAGGCTTTCGATTTGCTAATCAGAGGCCAGCAGGGTCGGAGGCACTGCGACAAGTGAAACAAGTCGCACGGTGGGGTGTGTCGATTGATGGGTTCAGTATTTTTTAGTTGTGGATAATCAGGCCACATGAGTAGGGGATGCTCCAAGAGTGTCTAATTTGCCTTCATTGCAATCAGACCGACCATAAAAATGCCGATTTTCCTAGATTGTTTGGGGTAGGAGTGGTGGTGCCTACGCCAACCACCTTGAGGATTACTAATGGCCATCAGGCCAAGGCAGAGGCACCTGTGGTGAAAAGCAAGGCATTTCAGCAGACCACCGATGAGGCCCGTGCAGCACCGGATGTGGTTACTGGAATGTGACTTATTCATAACTTTTATTGATTTCCCTATTTATGCTCATGTTTATATTTGATTTTCTATAGGGACCTTTTTTGTTAATGGTATGTCTGCTCATGTTCTGTTTGATTCGGGTTCTACCCGATCCTTTGTATCTCTTACGCTTAGCAAGAAGTTTTGTGATACTCTCGGGACTCTAGATTACCCATTGGAGGTTGAGATTGTGAATGACCGTACTATGAGTGTTCTGAATTTGTTTAGTGAGAGCTACTCTATTAATTTGGTGCCGATTCCTCTGCAAGGATCGAAGGTTATTACCAGGATGGATTGGTTGGGCCCAAATGGGGCCATGATTGACTGTGAGCATCAGCTAGTGAGAGTTCGAACCCTAATCAGGGGAAAACTGGTTATTCCTAGCGAGGGAGCTTTGCATGGTCTGACTCTCTATTCAGGTGCGAGTACCAGGAGATATCATCAGCAAGGTTGTTCGGGGTATTTGGCTTATGTGGCGGATACTCGGGGAGAGGGCACAATGATGTTGAGTAAAGTACCCATTGTTAGGGATTTCCCCGATGTGTTTCCTGAGGAATTACCAGGAGTGCCTCCCAAGAGGCAAGTCGAGTTCCAGATTGATTTGGTTCCTAGTGCGGCTCCAATAGCCAAGGCACCGTGTCGCTTAGCACCAACAGAGATGCAGGAGTTGTCTACGCAACTTCAGGAACTGCCAGGCAAAGGTTTTATTCAACTGAGTAGTTCTCCATATGGAACACCGATCCTGTTCATGAAGAAGAATGATGGTTCGCACAGGAAGTGCATTGACTACCAGGAGTTGAATAAGCTAATGGTGAAGAACTGTTACCTACTCCCGAGGATTGGCGATTTGTTTGACTAGCTTCATGCTGCATCTTGGTTTCCTAAGATTGATTTGTGATTGGGGTACCATCAGATGAGGTTCAAAGATGATGATGTGCAGAAGACAGCCTCAGGACTCCTTATGGTCATTACGATTCATGATGGTTCCATTCAGGCTCACCAATGCACCAACAACGTTCATTGATCTCATGAACCGGGTTTGCAGGCCAATGCTGGATCAGTTAGTGATAGTATTCATAAATGATATTAAGGTCTACACCAAGACCAAGGAGCAACACGAAGAACACTTGTGAGAGGTGTTGGAGACCCTGAGAAGGGAGAGGCTTTATGCTAAATTCTCCAAATGTGAGTTTTGGTTGCGCAGGTGCAGTTCTTGGGGAACATCGTCAATCAGAAGGGTATATTGTAACTACATACTCATGCGATGATACTCTAACCCTTACTATGAATTACGAGTTCATGCGATGTTGTAACTACATATTCATGCTATGATACTTTAACCCTTACTATGAATTACGAAATCAGGCGATGTTGTAACTACGTATTCATGCGATGATACTCTAATCCTTACTATGAATTACGAGTTCGGGCGATGTTGTAACTATGTATTCATGTGATGATACCCTAACCCTTATTAGACACGTATTTAGGGAGTAATCCCCGAATCAGTACTGTCTATGCGATGTAGGTTATGATCCTTAGGATAAGTCCTTAGGAACAAATATATAAGAAAATGCGATGTAAGGAGTTGAGAGGTAAATACGATGTAGGAGATGACCCTTAGGATAAATTTTTAGGGAAGATTAAATGAAGAAAATGAGAATGGGTAATCGGGTTAATTGTTTGACATGAATTATATGAAGAAACAAATTAACTATATTATTGTGGGTTGAAAACCCTATGTACTCACTAGGTTTCCCAACCTGACCCACTCAGTTTATTTGTATCATAGGTGTCGATACGAAGCTATATTACTCTGAGAGATTAAAGGAGATGTTGATCACTAGTATAAATGACTGTAAGGTCTGTTTATGCTTATGTTTCTGTATTGACGATGACATCCCAAAGTTTTAATATAAGCAAAAAAATACATTTCTTCGGAAATGCTTTGATAATATATTTATCATGTTTTCTGGGAACAAATTCCACAATATTATTCTTTAAAATGAATACTCTGATTTTCAAATAAGCATAAATAATTTTTTTAAAATGACCATGAATTTGGGGATGTCACAGCTACTACCTTTGGTGAATGCTGAATCATAGGACACTGATTAGCATTAGCATTCCCATTAGTGTTTCTGAATCCGCTTCGAGTTCTCACCATGTCGATCTATACACTAATTCAAACGTTCGGTGTGCAGTGACGAGAATTAAGATAGGGAAAGCTTTATTTACGATAGTCGTATAAATCTCCTTATCATTTCGAGAAGTTACATGCTAGTTCTAATATTGTAATTAAACATTTAGAAATCTGAACACATAAAGTTTCAGATCCGGTCAACAACAGACCATAGATCCGAAAAAATGATTGCATCATAAAGCATCACAAATCATTTAGCACATAAAAGCAATTTAGCCATCTTCCTTAAATAAGCTAGTGCTTGTGTCTATTTAGGTGTACTACCTAAAATATAATAGACGTACTCCTCATGATCATCGTTTAGCATTCTAATTTTAAGTCTATAAATTTCCTACAAATTCCTAGTTCACTTAAACTAATGTTTTGATACCAACTATGATATCCCCAAATTCACGGTCATTTTAAAGATTTTATTTATGCTTATTTAAAAACCAGAGTATTCATTTTAAAGAATTTCATTGTGGAATTTGTTCCTAGAAAAGAAAACATGATATAATATTATTAAAGCATTTTTGAAGAAATATATTTTATTATATTAAAACTTTGGGATGTCATCGTCAATACAGAAACATAAGCATAAACACACCTTACATCCATTTACACTAATGATTTACATCTCCTTTAATCTTTCAATGTAATTTATCTTCAAATCGACACCTGTGATATAAATAAACTGAGTGGGTCAGGTTGGGAAACCTGGTGAGTACATAGGGCTTTCAACCCACAGTAATATAGTTAATTTGTTTCTTCACATAATTCATGTCAAACAATTAACCTGATTACCCATCCTCATTTTATTCATTTAATCTTCCCTAAAGATTTATCCTAAGGGTCATCTCCTACATCATATTTACCTCTCATCTCATTACATCACATTTTCTTATATATTTGTTCCTAAGGACTTTTCCTAAGGATAATCGCCTACATTGCATAGACAGTACTGATTCGGGGATTACTCCCTCAATACGTGTCTAGTAAGGGTTAGAGTATCATCGCATTAATATGTAGTTACAACATCGCCTGAACTCGTAAATCATCACCTACATGTTATGAACCTGCTGGTGTTTCCACATGACTGTCTAGAATAGTCTGTAGTCACCATCTATACTTTGGTAGATGACTACATCACAACATCGGATGTCAAGATTATGGCATCTCCTCGCATCTCACATCACCTATTTATCATCACCTAGTTATCATCACCTTTTTCTCATCACCCGTCTCTACCCAATATATACTTATAAGTATAAAAATACATATATACAATTTAAATCACGTAAACATGTATAAATCGTTCATTTAGCATAGATACCAATAACACAGATGATATGCAAACATAACATGTAGGTCATATTAAATATTTCATATCTATGTGTAATATTAAAGTAACTATGCACTCACTTGTTAAAGTGATGACTCGAAATTCGGACAACGCTTCGCTTCAAACAATCATCTTTTCCTTCGACGAAACCTAGCATTATTATTGCTAAGTTTTAGTCTAATATTTATTGCAACTTAATTAACTCAAGGTCTATGAGCGATATTGTTTTATAAGTGTTAAACAATACTTTTCAACTACTATGTACAGATAGGGGCCAGACATGAAACACCGGAGGGCATGACCATTTTGGCATTTAAGCTGTTCTGAAATCCAACAACCTTATGCGACCCTTCAAACCAAAATCCCCGTGCCACGAGCAGCTAAAAGGTATTATAATAACACTTTGTATATTTTATAATACTTACATATATTGTTTATAGGTTCATAATAATGATAATGAACTTAAACATAAGCTATACTTATAGTAGGGTAAGCATAACTCACTTACAATAGAGTTTAGTGAAGAATCGGGCTCTGCACGGGCATAACTTTTGAGTCGAAAGCTCTTCTACTCAGGGCCTTTTGGTGCTCTGGGACTCGCCTCTAACACTTAGGAAGTGCTAGGGAAAATCCTTGAGGGTTTGGGGGTGTTAGGAGAGAATGGGGTTAGAATGGTGTGAGAAATGAAGTGATTTGCGCCTCTATTTATAGGTTGTGAAATTGGCCAACACAATGTGTTATGAGCGCCTACACGATGTGTTGTGTGCCAGGTGTCACCATCTGGTGGCAAGGCATGGGGAAGAAGCAGTGGCTCAAATCGCGCCACGTGTCACTCGCTGATCACTCCAAAAACTAATTATCTTCTAAAATCCGTAACTTTCGCATATGAGCTCCGTTTTTTACGTTCTTTTTATCCATGCCTAGATATCGATGGGACCTACAACTTTTGTTTAGACTCTGTTGGCTAATTTTGACTTTATTTTAAAGTTATATTTTAACAGGATTAGACAGGTAAAGTCCGTTAAAAATTCATAACTTTGTCATCCGACGTCTGTTTTCGTCTGTCTTTATATCGTTGAGCTCCTATTAATGAGATCTTCAATTCTCATTTAGGTTGTGTCGGCTAAAAATCAATCGATCTAAAATTTGAATTCCTGAATGTGCATTGTTATGCTAAATCTTAGAAAACTCATAACTTCCTCATACAAAGTCAGATTTGGATGTTCTTTTTATGTACATTCTTGGTTTAACATATACTATGAATTTCGTTTAGATCCCTAAGGCTAAAAAGTACTTTATCGCAAACTCACTTTTTACGTTATGTGGTGTCGTGCCGGTTTAGCCATAAAACTTCGACATGTCATAACTTATTCGTTATAACTCGGATTTCAGTATTCTTTATATGTACGGAACCCTTATGATATATACTATACTTTGGTTAAGATTATTTATTCTAAATAACCGTCTATAAATGGTCATTTTTTTGACGCTTATTGTCTTTAAATTGACTAGCCCGAATCTGCGGGCGTTACAAGTTGGGCATTCCAGTCCGATGGCTGATTGGGCTCGTTGCTCGTTTATCTGTTTGATTATATGTGATATTTTGGGGAACTCACTAAACTTTGTGCTAACTAAGCTGCTTATTGTTTCAGGTATCATCGGTCATCATGGGAAGACGAAGGCATGATTGTACACATTTATCAACAACAATGAAGATTCCAAGCTTTAATATTATTATGATTTTTATAAATGTATTTGAAATAAATGGTTTTCTACATAACGGATTTATAACTAAGAAGATTTACTTAAATAAAACGAAAATTTTTGGTTGTGAAAATAGGACGTTACAATCTGGGTTAAAACAATGTAGAAATGCTTATAAAAATTCCTAAACTTCCGGCTCCATTTCCAAGTTCATACACCAACAATCACTTATTCTTATAAGGTATGGGGTTTAAATGCACTATCAAGCACCAAATAAAATACAACCCTATTTTTCTCAAAAATCATATGTTATGATTAAGTGTTCTGTAAAGTTTTAAGTACTAAAGTCATTGCCTTATTTTATACAAAAATAAGTAGCTTGGATTCCAAATAAATACTTCAGAAATAGTTCATACATCTACCTTATTCTTGGCTCTAATCATTCTAATTTCAATAAATCTCTCTTTAAAGAAGCTCAATCTTAAATAGTTCCACATCTTTTAGTGCTCATTGGCAATTTATACATTGAAACGGTAGTGGTGCAACAAGTTGATTGACACCCACCTAAATCTCACCATTAACGATGCAAAGTCCTCCTCGTTAAATTGACATGTAATGAAACCTCCTACACTAATGGATCTTTCCCTTTTTTTAGTGAGAGTGACCAGAAAATGCAATCACAAGTGGGGATGGTGATACATTTATCGTTTTCATCAGATAGATAGAAGGATAATAGTGTTAGTATATCTCACATCAGTGTGACACGGTAATATAAGTGACTATATATATTGGAGTCCATCTTCTCTCCACAATGACTCTTTTCGAGAAACAATCTTAGGCTTCACATATATTTACAAATAGAGAAAGTGGAAATGTAATTGATAGGGAAGGTGAAGATATAGTTGGCAATGGTGGCAATAAGAGAACGAGGGAGATTGAATGGAAGTGAGAAAAGAGGGAGATAAGAGTAACAACGATTAGTTGAGTGGGTGATGTTAGTCTCTTGTTGGAGATGAAAATGGTAAGTGGAGGCGTTAGGTGTCGTTAGGGTTTCCAATTGAGGGGTGAACGAGAGAATAGGGAAAACGACATAAATTAAAAGAAAAAAGAAGTGCTTGGTTGGTGGGTGGGGTGGATTGATATTATTTTATTTATTAAATATTATAAATAGGTAAAAAAAAAAGAAAAAAAAATGATAATTTTTTTATCCAAATCAATGACTACACGAGTAGTTTTACCAAACCACATTGATGATTTCTATAAAAATTGTAAAGATTGGACCAAACATAAGAATCTAACCAAATTACATGACTAAAACTGTAATTTACTGTAAATTTGATAAGGTTTAAAATTAGGTCTCTACTGAAAATGACTTTCAAACACTATTGAATCAAGTAAATCCAGAACGCTGACGTTAGTAATTACGCGAGTAAATCAGAAAAGTGGTTTATTGAATCCAAGAAGTTGAAGCTTCAAAAACTTTTTGGGTTGAAGACGATTATCATGGTGACGGCGATTCCAAAAATCGTTGCTTCTTTCATCTTGTCCTATCCCCCCAACAAATTCACAAGTACCTTCTTTGCTTCCCTTCTTTCTTTCAAAAATCGTTCATCATTTTTAAAATTAGCTAATGGAATCTGTCCCTCCAAAACGATGTTAGCGCCGTTTCATTCAACTTCCTCTTCCAGTGATGAAACTGTTTTTAATCATCCTCGATCTGTGTTTGAGGCGATTACCAAACTTGATGATGCCCTCAAACTGTTCGATGAAATGACACAGAGGCAACCTCTGCCCTCCGTTGTTCAGTTCAACCAATTGTTGCAAGCTGTTACCAAAATGAAACACTATTCTTGTTCGATTGACCTTTTTAAACAAATGAATGTCCTTCGTGTTCATGTGGATGTGTACACTGTTAACATTGTTATCAAGTGTTGCTGCCAAATGCACCACACCAATGAAGGATTTGCAGTCCTAGGCTAGTCCTACACTCTTAAATGGACTGATCCTAGAAGATAGATTCCTCATTGCAGAAAGGTTATTCAAAAAGCTTATCAAGGAGGAACTTTGTGAACCTAATGCAATTATGTACGGTACTATGATTAAAGGGCTTTGCAAATTTGGAAATAATGATACAGCCATTTCCTTGCTTAAACTAATGGATGAAAAGGGTTGTAAACCTAATGTGGTCACATATAGCACCATCATTGATAGCCTTTGCAAGGACAAAATGGTAGATGATGCTTTAGGAATCTTCAAAGAAATGGTCTTCAAAAAAGGCATCCTACCTAATGTTGTCACTTACACCTCTTTAATTCACGGCCTTTGTAACTTGTGTCGTTGGGACGAAGTCGATAAAATACTCAAAGAAATGGAAGAGCAAAGGATCTCCCCAAATGTTCATTCGTTTAGTATATTAGTAGATTCACTTTGCAAAGAAGGTAAGGTTAAAGATGCAAAAGGTGTCTTCAACTTAATGATCCAAAAGGCAACGTTCCCAATGTAGTGATATACAATTCACTTATTGATGGGTATTGTTTGCGTGGAGAAATGAGCAAAGCAAGGGAAGTTTTTGATTTGATGGGATTTCGAGGTGTGGTTCCTGATATTGTTACTTATAATAGTTTAGTGAATGGGTATTGCAAGAAACTGAAGATAGAAGAGGCCATGCATTTGTTTCATGAAATAACTAAAAAAGGTATGAAACCTGATGTCATCACTTACAGCATCATGATACAAGGATTGTTTCGAGTAGGACGTTGTGAAGATGCAGATGAACTGTTTCATGAGATGCGAGCACACAATTTGATTCCAGATGAAATCACTTACGGAATAGTTTTGGAGGGTCTATGCAACAACAATCAAGTGGAGAAAGCACTCTCTTTATTCTATTTAATAGGTGACAACAACCTAAATTCAAATGTTATTGTGTACAATATACTCATTGATGGTGCAATTAAAAGCGGGAAGTTTGATATTGCAAGGAACCTTTTCAATGAACTAACTGTGAAAGGTTTACCACCTGATGTTTGGACATATAATACAATGATTAGTGGTTTTTGTCGGGAAGGTGTGATGGGGGAAGCAAAAGATTTGTTTATTGAAATGGAAAAGAGAGGCTGCTCACCAAATGATGTGACTTACCGCGTTCTTCTCCAAGGATTTCTAAAGAACCAACAACATGATGTAGTAGAGATGCTTTTAAAGGAAATGGAAGGAAAATGTTTTTCACTTGATGTTACAACTGTATCAATGTTACTTGATCATATAAAAGCTAGATCTTTAGATGCTTCTTTGCTTAAGCTGATTGGCAAACGTGTGCCAAAGGAAGGAGTGGATGCTCATTGTTTTACAGTGTAGATGTCATCTTGGTTTTCTAAAAGGTGTGGTTTTGACCATCTTTTTATAACTTTTTCATTACGTACAAGTTACAAGATAAGAAAAACACGGTAGTGATCCATTTGTCTTCAAATTCAGCATATACTTGGTTTAATAAAGGGTACTTGAGGTTGAGTAGCTGATCTAGCATGCTATTGAACATTTTATATCTGTAATAAATGTCAGATATATTACGTTTTATGGACTGTAGTAACACCTGGAAGCTTTAAACTATATTGTCTTTGAATTTTGGAGTCTACTCACAACATATATTAGTAGATTGTTTTGGATATAGTTGTTCCTTATTTTATGCATGTTCTCGAGAGCCAAAGGTTAAATGAATTAAGTATCATTTAGCAAAATTCAGCAATCAAGTAGCAAGATGAAGCAATCGATAAGTGTAGTCATTCAATATACATCATAGCTTGTTGGCAAGAAGCAGGTGAGGTTGTTGTGTGCCTTATGTACCTTAAATGGCGTTGATGATGTTTCAATTTCATAAGAGATGTGTTCCATTTTGATGACCTACCTTTGTTTCTAGAAAATGAGGAGCAGAAAATTGTTAAGAGAGACAACATCCAAAGTGAGAGTAGATGAATTTGAAGGGTATAGTTTATGGGTTTTCAAGATTTCAATCTCGAAGCCGATGCGACATTTAGGGAGATGAAGCACCAGAATTAAATAGGAAAGTGTAAAGTTTTCCATATACATGTTTGAGTGAGAATATTAAAATTTAGAGACATGACATATGTCCGCAAGTTATTTATTTATCGGGTATAAAAAGTAGGTTATAAGCTAAAACTATTATATATATATATATATATATATATATTAAAGTTATCAAGAAAAGGAATAGTTTACTTGTCATTTTTTTGGTAGAATTGGTCACTGTATTATTTTGTTGGGCTTCAAAGTTAGGAATAATAAATTTGGATGTTTTTTTGACAACTTTGCTCCTCATTCTTTAACCATTTTGATATTTTTGGTCTTTGCAATCAATACTTTTATACTTTTTAGGAACCTTTTAATATTTAAAGTTTGGCCACAAAACTTTAACGGTTTGACAACTTTGATCCCTTTTCTAAAAAGTTGCTAATTCCAACCCCTTTAATTCTTTAGCCATTTTGACACTTCTGGTCCTTGCAGTCAAAACTTTTACATTTTTTCATAAAAATTGGATGTTTTTTTTGGCAACTTTGCTCCTCATTCTTTAACCATTTTGACACTTTTGGTCCTTGCAATCAATATTTTTACACCTTTTAGGAACCTTTTAATATTTAAAGTTTGGCCACAAAACTTTAACGGTTTGACAACTTTGATCCCTTTTCTAAAAAGTTGCTAATTCCTACCCCTTTAATTCTTTAGCCATTTTGACACTTCTGGTCCTTGTAGTCAAAACTTTTATATTTTTTTATAAAAACATGAAAAAAACAGTTCAGGACAAAGCTCGGGCTTTTCATCCTTGCACTTTTTACGTCTATCATATTTATCGATTCGCAAACAACATTGAAAGCTTCTGGCCCCCCGCGTAACGGGGTAACCTTTCTAGTTTATATAAAGTTACATTAAATAGTTATTTGCTTGTACAATTAATTGATAAATTTCAATGAGATTCATTTCAAATATGTGTTTTGTGTTTCACCATCTTATTTATTTATTTATTTATTTATTTTGTAAAATATGTCCCAACCTAAAACTACATTGTAACCTTTATTTAGCAATGTGTAAGTTGCTTTAAACATTTCTAAAAAAAACCTTGAAAAATGATTTTCCGAAAAACAAATCATTATTTTCATAATAAGACTAACAATTTCATAGGTCAACATGTGTTTTTTGTTTGAAACAATATCGTTCTGTGCATGTTCATAGGTAAACCTGAAAATTTTATATTTTTATACAGAAATTTTAAAACAACTGGTTAGTAGTTACATGCATAAAATAATATGAGTAAAATATAAGAAAATATTAACATATTCTTGTAATTTATTTTATATATTGTATCTTAATTTATTTTTATTAAAATCGTGTTTTGGAATTATTCCTTAAAAGAACAAATTACATGAATGGTTCATTCGTTCAAGTGTCAAAAGGCACATTGAATCCTTATTTTTGAAAAATTAACTTGGACTGTCACTCGTTTGATTTAAACGTGCACACTTCATCCCCAAACGATGATTTTGTTGTGATCTTAGTCTGTACCAGAATCAAAATGAACATAATACCCTTGTGTTTTTATTTTTCAATTAATTTGATGTTTTAATGTTATTTTCAATTAAAAAAATATAGGCCCATTACATCACCCCGCCCTTCACTTTACCCACCCATCCACCTCATTCACTTCCAAACGCCCGCATCTAGATCGGAGAGAGCAGAGAAACACAAACATACACACACACACACATGTGTGTGTCCTGATGTGATACTAAGAGAGGGAGAGAGCGAGAAAGAGATAACACAATATGCAGAGAAAAAGAAGACGAGGAAGACAGACTAGGTAAGAGTGAAAGAAGAGACTGGTTTTTATGGCACTTAGGGGGTCCCCGATTAACTCCATGATGATTATAGTGGGAAAAGGGTTGTGGGTTGCGTTCAAAATAGTTTTCAAGGTCATTAACTGTTTGGTAACAATTTGTCACACCCCAAAATCGATGGCGGAAACGTTCCGGGGCGGAGGACGTCATGTTAAGTATCACAACCAATGTACATAGTAAGCGTAGTAAACACAACCATTACATTACATAGAAATATTTACATTTGTTTGAAAGTAAAGTTATACATGATTATAGATATATACATCCAAAATGAACAAAAGTAAAGACGTGACTGCTAAAATGCCCCGTCTTCTCCAAAAGATCGCGGTGTACCTGTCTAATGTGAACCTGAGAATACAAGCAGTTTGAAAATCAGCATAAAGCTGGTGAGTTCATAAGTGGTTTGTTTTCGTAATAGAACAAGTTTCCTTTGGTTTTCTGAAAAAGTCATTATCCAAGAAAATCTCATATTTTTTTATAAAGAAAGTTTTGTTATCCATTTGTTACACAGTTTGGTTAAGAACAGTTATGTTATCCCAGGAAAAACCCTTATTTTCCTAAAAGTCGGTGGTTGGTTATCAATTCGGAATGCAATGTACTAGTATCTACCATACTTGTAGTATTAAGATAAGTATTCTGAAAGTCTGGTTATCTTATATACGAATGTCGAATATCTACTATACTTAACAAGAATGATATCTTCGAAACTCTAATTTCGCTCAGAGGAATATATTAATAGACGAAATTTCGAAACTTTGGTGACACTCAGAGACGTACACTAGTTGTATTTTCGAAATTCTAGTGACATCCAAAGGCGTGTTTTAGACGTATTTCTGAAACTCTGGTGACACTCAAAGACGTACATTAGCTGTATTTTCGAAGTTCTGGTGACATCCAAAGGCGTACTTTAGACTTATTTCCGAAACTCTGGTGACACTCAAAGACGTACACTAGCTGTATTTTCGAAGTTCTGGTGCCATCCAAAGGCGTGCACTAGCTGTATTTTCAAAGTTCTGGTGCTATCCAAAGGCGTGTTTTATTAGTAATAATCCTAATTTATGATTATCATGAATCCTTCGTAAATTATAAAATATAACATAGATTATAACATTTTATAATGAGATCTACAATTAATCTGAAAGCTAACTCTGCAAGTTAAATGGTTTGTCAATACGGTTTCAGTGTTAAAAGCATACAGAATATGAAACATTTCAAAAGAAATAATAAGTTTGAGTACAATATCTCCTTGTACTTTTGCTTGTATCCCCCCTGAAAACATTGAAAAACACAGAAAAAGGTGTAGGGGTATGAACTCACCGGTCGAGAAATGTGTCGGTCGGATGCTAAGTGTCAGTTCGGGGCTTGAGTACACGCGAGGTTCCTATGTAATATGAAGAGATACATAATTGTATCTAATTAGACTTTGAACTACCAATTAAGTAAGACAATACACTCTGAGACGCGAAAACACTTTATTTCAAGTGTTAAGAGTGATCCGGGGAGCATCTAAGGGTGTGTAGGGCCTAGATAAGGAGTTTACTCTTCAAGAGTAAGCCCTTAGGGGAGTTTACGGTCCAATGACCATATCCCCATGAGTTTACGGCCGTAAACTCATGGGTGGTGTGTTCTTGGATGCTAAATGGTCTTACAGTGCACAAGGGAAGGTTCTAGGGTTGAATCAAAGGCTTAGGAAGTGATCAGGACTTGAATTGACCTTGGAAAGGAGTTTACGGTTTATGAAGATGTTCTTGGTGAGTTTACTACCTTAAACACATGATTTTACGGCCATAAACTTATGTTTGTCCATGAATCATGTGTTTTGGAGGTTGTAGGTTAAGCATACAAAGTTCTAGGTCCAATTCTAAGCCATACAAGGTGTTAAGGGAACTTTAACACCCTTTGGAGGTGTTTATGGTCTAAGAAGGGGTGTTTACGGTTTTGGGAGACCTTCCCAAACCGAAAAATCAAGTGTGCCTCATTTGTGTATGTTTTGGTGCATCTCATGAAGGAATATAAGGTTCTATGCACTCATGGAAGCTCATAGAAGCTTTTGGAGGTGTTTAAGGGGCAATTTAACACCTTAAAAGGTGTTTTATGGTCTATGAATGAGGGTTTACGGTCCAAGAATGTTCTTGGGTCGTAAACTAATGTTTACTCCTCAAATGGTCAGATTTTGGTGCTCTAAATCCATTCATGCAAGCCCCTAAGTCATATCTAAGCACTAGAAGTGATTTGGAAGGGTTTTGGGGCTCCAAAACCCCATTTATAGGTGTTCACGGTTTGGGGAGGTTCCTGGACTGTAAACAGAAGTCTTTGGTCCTTTTGGATGATTTAAACATGAATTTGAAAGCTAAACATGTTAAACTATAAGCTATGATAGATCACTTACCAAATTGGAGCTTCAAAAGGGTGGTTTTGGATCAATAGTCGAGTTTTAGAGAGAGAGAGTAGAGAGAGAAAGTTATGAGGTGGTGGTAAAAAGCTAAATTGAAGTTCACTCATCCTTTATATAAGGCTTGAGTTTGTGGCCCGGTGGAAATCTACCCGATATTGACGTTAAACGAGGCTTATGGTCGTACCCGATTAATTGTCGTAACCCGACGTAGTTATAATAAAAAAATTTCCAAATAAATAACAAGGGTATTTTTACGCATTTCTATTGGGTTTCGACACTCACGAGATCATAATAAAGGTGTCACACCCCGAAAACCAAATGCGGAAACATTTCCGGGGTTGACTCCAGGTTGAGTACCAAATCCAATGCACATAGTAAAACAGTAAACACAAAACATTACATTACATAATATTGTTTACATCTGTTTGAAAGAAAGGTTATACAAGTGTTATACATAATCATATGAACAAAAGTAAAGACGAGTCTTCGGAATGCTCCGTCTTCTCCAAAAGGTGGCGGTGTACCTGTCTAACGCTGACCTGAGAATACAAGCGGTTTGAAAATCAGCATAAAGCTGGTGAGTTCATAAGCAGTTTAGTTTTGAAAAGAACGAGTTTCCTTTGCTTTCTGAAAAAGTTGTTGTTCAAGAAAATCCTATATTTTCTTATGAAAACAGTTTACTTATCTTTTGTTACAAATTCGAAAATGGTTTGTTATGTCATTCCAGGAAATTCCCATATTTTCCTAATAGTTTAGTTATTCGTTTGTTACTTTATTTGTACGTGAATTGTTATGCTATCCTAGGAAAATCCCATATTTTCCTATGTATTAAGTTGTCTATTCGTTTCTCAATTCGTTACTAGTAGTTATGTATTCTCAGGAAAATCCCATATTTTCCTATGTATTGTGGTTGGTTCATAGGTTTGATTTCGAAGTACTAGTAATTACCATACTTGTAGTATTAGTTAAGTATTCTAAACTCTTAGTTGTCCTACATTCGAATGTCTATCATCTACTAACTTAGTTGTATTTTCGAATATTTGGATTCACCAAAAACGTACATTACAGTATTTTCGATTATTCTGGTGATTTCCAAAAGAGTACATTTGTTGTATTTTCGAATCTCTATCGACATTCTGAGGCTGATGTATTCAAAACTCAGTACAGGTCCAGAGGCGTACTTTTGTATTAAATTCGAAACTCTGGTGACACTCAAGGCGTACATTAACTGTATATTCGAAGTCTTGGCGTCATCCCAAGGCGTTATTTCGCATTCGTAGTCCTATTTCCATTCGTATTCGTATTCGTTCTATCCTATTAGTTATATTCGTATTCGCATTCGTACTAGCCTAATAGTTATAATGTATTCGTATTCGCATTTGTATTCGTACTATGCTATTGGTTACATTCGTATTCGTACTATCCTATTGGTTACATTCGTATTCGTATTCATACTATACTATTGGTTACATTCGTATTTGTGTTCGTATTCGTATTCGCACTATCCTATTGGTTACATTCGTATTCGTATTCGTATTCGTTTAGTATTAATCTTAATTATGATTAGTATGATTTCTTTTACAAAAGTAATATAGTTCAAAATACTTTTTAAAGAAATCTGACTTTAATCTAACTGTTTACCCTACAATTCGAATCATTAGTTATCATAATTTTTGATATTAGAATAATACGTGAAAGAAAACATTTGAACTGAAAATACGTTTAAGTACAAGATTTACTTGTACTTTTGCTTGTATCCACCCCCTGAAAACGTTTGAAAAGCATTGAAAAACATTTGAAAAAGGGTAGGGGTATGAACTCATCGGTTGAGAAACGCGTCAGATTGGAACCTAAACGTCAGTTCTGGGTTCGTGAACGCACAAGATTCCTATGGATTATGAAATGATACATATTTGTATTTAATTAGGACATGATTAATTTATTTTTTAAGGACATACACTTCTAGTTGCGGAAACACCCCATTTCAAGTGTTTGGAAGGACCCGGGTGGCGTTTAAGGACTTGTATGACTAGGGAATGGAGTTTACTCTTCAAGAGTAAACTCCTTAAGGAGTTTACTACCCTAAACACCTCATCCATATGAGTTCACGTCCGTGAACTCATGGAGGTTGATTTTGGGTGCAAAATGGCTTCACAACACTCGGGAATAATTGCTAGACTTGGGTTTTTGGCTTTGGAATGGATTATAACACACATAGGGACCATTTATTGGAGTTTACGGCTATAAAAATGGAGTTTACGGCCGTAAACCCCCCGCTCACATCCAATTCTTAAAGTTTTGGTACTAAGTTAATCACACATGATTCTAATGATTTTTCCTAAGCCTTGTATCAATTTTTGGGGGACTTTTGGCATGCTTTTAGGAGTTTACAGCCCGTGAACACCCTCATGGCCATGAAATCTTATGAAAGGGTGATTTTATATGTTTCAAGGTCCAATACTTGTGTGTAAACAATTCTAGAATTTATCCCAAGGCTTTAGGTGTGTTAAAGTGGCATTTTAACACATTTAGAGGAGTTTACTCCCCAAGAGTATGAGTTTACGGCTCAAGCATGTTCTTGGGCAGTAAACTTAAGTTTACTCCTCTAAATTGATGTTCAATGTGTTTCAAGGCCAGCTCCATAATTCTACAAGTCGTATCTAAGCCTTATTGGTGTTTTGGAAGGGTTTAAGGGCTTAAAAACCCCTTTAATATGTGTTTACTCTCCATGATATGGAGTTTACGGCCCAAGCATGATCTTGGGCAGTAAACTCATGTTTACTCTCCAAAAATTAAGTTAAAGGTGTTCTAAGTCCGGTCCATTAAGCCATTAAGCCATATCTAAGCTCCAAAGGTCGATTGGAAGGGTTTTTGGGCTCCAAAACCCATTTTATGTGAGTTCACGGCCTAGGACTGTTCTAGGGCCGTAAACTCATGAATATGGTCCTATTCCATGATTTAAACTCGAATTTGAAGGCCTAAGATGTTATATTAGGAGTTAGGGTAGTTACCTTGGTGATTTGGAGCTTAAATTTGATGATTTTGGACCTAATTCTTGAGTTTGAGGAGAGAGGTTAGAGAGAGAGTAGAGAGATGAAGCAAAGGCTTCAAATGAATGCTTGAACACGATTAAATAGGTCCCAAAACTTGGACACGGTGGAATTCTACCCGATACTGGCATTAAACGGGGCTTTTGGTCGCACCCGATTAAGTTTCCGTAATTCGACGGGATAGAATTCAAATTAATGATTTTTGGGCCATTTTCATGAGTTTTAAATGGATTTGAACACTTACGAGATTAAAATAAACTTATAGTTTATATATCTTAGCCCAAAAAACAGAAACGGGACGAATCGATAAAGGCAGATTTTTACGCGCGGAACAGATTTCAGCGATGGACAACTTCGGGTGTTACAAAAGGTCTCAATTTAATTAATTTAAATCGAAAGTTAACGGAAAAATTGAAATACGAACGGTTTTACTGACGGGAACGGGATACCATGACGGAAAAAATTTCGGATTGTCACATTATCCCCCCGTTAGAGGGAATTTCGTCCCGAAATTCAAACTTTAGATACAAATCATGGATTTGGAAAGAGATATGGATACTTCTGCTTCATCGAATCTTCGCGCTCCCAAGTGAACTCGGGTCCTCGCATGACATTCCAGTGAACCTTCACTATTGGGATACGACATTGTTTCGTACGTTTAATCTCTCTGTCCATGATTTCGATTGGTTCTTCCTAGAAGTTCAGACTTTCGTTGATCTCGGTCTCATCAAAGGGATTCACGAAGGTTTCATCGGATAGACGCGTTTTAAGAATTAAGATGTGGAAGACAGGATGGATGTTGCTAAACTCTTGAAGTAGTCGAAGTTTGTAGTCTACGGGACCGATTCTAACGAGGATTTCGAAAGGTCCTATGTACCTTGGGTTAAGTTTTTCGTGCTTTCCAAAGCGTATCTTGCCTTTCTAGGGTAAGACCTTCAACAGGACACAATTTCCAACAAAAGGGTACACATTTCTGTGTCGGAGGGGTTAGCGGTTAGGCGATTTTGGAAAAATTATGGATGAAACTGCGATAGTAGCCAGCGAGACCCAAGAATTGACGGATTTATGTGGGTGTCTTCGGTGCTGACTAATTCTCTATCGCTTGGATTTTGGACGGCTCCACGTGTATGCCTTCCTCGCTTACCACGTGGCCAAGGAAAGTGGTTAGACCGAAGGGCATCACTACGAACTCGTAGTGACCATATCGAGTTCTGAATGCTGTCTTGGAAACATCATTATCATGAACTCGAAGCTGACGGTACCCTGATCTAAGGTCTATCTTCGAGAAGTAGTTGGCTCCCTGAAGTTGATCGAAGAGGTCATCTATTCAAGAAAGAGGATATCGGTTTTTGACGGTCAACTTATTCAATTCGCGGTAGTCTATACACATTCAAAAGGAACAAACAATACCGGGGTTCCTCAGGGTGAGGAACTTGGTCTGATGAATCCCTTTGTCGAGCAGCTCATTGAGCTGACTAGATAACTCCTGCATTTCTGCTGGAGTTAAGTGATAGGAAGAGTTGGCTACAGGATTTTCTCCAGGAATTAGGTCGATGCGAAACTCGTCTTGACGTTCGGGATGAATTCCCAAGAGCTCTTCGGGAAAGACATCAGGAAAGTTGTAGACTTCGGGGATGCTCTCGAGGTCTTTAACTTCCTGTTTCTCGTTGATCACATAGGCTAGGAATTCATGGCACTCCTTTCGGGGAAGCTTTTGAGCTTTGTTGCACGAAATGATGCGAAGGCTGAAACTAAGTTTATCGTCGTAGATTATGAGGGTTTGACCAGAGGAAAGGTTGAGATGGATAGATTTCTCGTAACAAAGGATATCAACACGATTGGGGCTCAACCAATCCATGCCAATGATAAAATCAAAGCTCTTTATGGAACACCAGCATAAGATCGATGGGAAAAGAATGATCGCCGAGGGTAAGGGTACAACCTATGAATATATCGCTAATGTTCTCTTTCTCACCGCTAGCTATCTCGACGTTAAATGCTTCGGTTACTAATTGAGGACTATGATTAAAAGTTGTTTGAATGAATGGCTAACAGATTTTCTTTCAGCACTAGAATCGAAAAGGATTGCAAGCATAAGAGCTGTCGAGGAGGATCATACCTGTGGAAACGGTGGGATCGGCAGCTGCCTCATCTCGTCCCATGGCTAGGACTCTTCCAGTGTTGCCAGTTGTTGCTGTCTTGGGGCAGTTTCGCTTGAAATGCCCGACTTCGCCGCAACCGTATCAGGCCTGACTGATACCCACTCCGGAAGCTTGATTGGTTGATTGGGTTGGTGTTTTGTAGCTTCGCGCAAGGTGACCCTCCTGGCCACAGTTTTTACAAAACTTTTCACGACATGGGCCAGGGATACGATGGTGGTAACTGCACCTGTTGCACCACGGGAGGGTACCAACATATCCAGTGGTAGGTGCTGGAGCTGAGGAACCGACGACAGAAACAACAGCAGGGGTAGTAGCAGCGTGGACTACCACTGTTTGTTGTTTCTTCGAGGACTCCTGAGAAGACTGACTCTTCTTCTTATTCTAAAATTTTATTTTCTCACCACTTCTCTCTGTCGGCTCAGGAGTGGTGGCTGCTTCCTCTAGGTCATCACTATGGTCAATCAGGGTTTGCGCTAGGCATTTGGCGTTGTCGTAGATGTCGGGCTTTGCAGCCAAGACATTACCCTTGGTTGGCTGGGTCAACCCCCAGATGAACCTCTCAATCTTTTTACTCTCCGGGGTAACCATTCCCGGACAGAGTAGCGCCAAATCATCGAATCTGGAAGTGTAAGCGGCGATATCGGAACCCTTCGTCTTCAGGTTCCAGAGTTCATGCTCCAGCTTCTGCATTTCACCCCGAGGGCAGTGCTCCGCAAGCAGAAGTTCCTTCATGATCTCCCAACCCATAACATTGGCTACAGGTAGGGTTAAGGATTTGACTCGGCCGTTCCACCAAGTTAGAGCTTTATCGGTGAACGTGCAGGCGGCGAATTTCACCTTGTCGGATTCTGAACAGGCACAGATTTCGAAAATAGATTCAATTTTCTCTAACCACCGAGTTAGGGTAGTGACACCTCCTGTGCCATCAAAGGGTGTGGGTTTCGCGTTCATAAAGTCCTTGTAGGAACACTCCTTCCGGTTTCCCTGACTACCTTCCTGGTTTTGAGGCTGAGTACCACCTCCTGGCCCGCCTGAACCACCGGGGTTCATTTGCGACATGACAGCTGCCACAGCAGCAGCAGCAACAACTGCTTGGAACATGGCGGGATCAAATGGAGGGGGAAGTGGTGGCGGAGGAGGATTGTTATTCTTTGAGCTGGGTCTTTTCCTTGGAGGCATCTTGATCTAAAATAGTTAGGAAAGAGAGGATCATAAGTCCTCTGAATTGAATCAAGAGATATGGAACAAGAGATATCTCATTATGACAGACATAGGGTTCTATAAACGATAAGCAAGAAAGAGTTATCAAAGCAGATAAACTATCGCCAAAGAAGGAACAAGTAGCAATACTCGGAATGAATTTCTACAACGTATTCGGTTTTCGGCTAAAATACTCCCATAGTATTTTATGTTTCACTGCGACGACGACTCATTGTTTGGGTATTAGGTAAGTTTTAGGCATGCTGCACACCACAGTCACTCCCAAGCACATGTTGGCCGTGTCTCGAATGAATATAGTTGATCAGGCTATATTGACCCTAGACACGACTACATAACTGCCCAGGTTTAACCGCAACATACAACACCCAATTACTTATTTTTTGTTCTACTCGAGGTTACGGATTCCGGCGGTTAGGTATACTTTTATACTTTTGAAAAATACTTATATTTTAAAGTATACTTTTAGTTCATAGCACTTCGACACCTTTAGTGTTTATAGTCTTATACCATGTAACGATCGGTATACTAGTTCACTATAAACAAGGGCTCTGATACCAATCTGTCACACCCCGAAACCGATGGAGGAAACGTTCTGGGGCGGAGGACGTCATGTTAAGTATCACAACCAATATACATAGTAATCATAGTAAAAACAACCATTACATTACATAGAAATATTTACATTTGTTTGAAAGTAAAGTTATACATGATTATAGATATATACATCCAAAACGAACAAAAGTAAAGACGCGACTTCTAAAATGCTCCGTCTTCTCCAAAAGATTGCGGTGTACCTGTCTAATGTGAACCTGAGAATACAAGCAGTTTGAAAATCAGCATAAAGCTGGTGAGTTCATAAGCGGTTTGTTTTCGTAATAGAACAAGTTTCCTTTGGTTTTCTGAAAAAGTCGTTATACAAGAAAATCCCATATTTTCTTATAAGGAAAGTTTTGTTATCCATTTGTTACATAGTTTGGTTAAGAACAGTTATGTCATCCCAGGAAAAACCCTTATTTTCCTAAAAGTCGGTGGTTGGTTATCGATTCGGAATGCAATGTACTAGTATCTACCATACTTGTAGTATTAAGATAAGTATTCTGAAAGTGTGGTTATCTTATATGCGAATGTCGAATATCTACTATACTTAACAAGAATGTTATCTTCGAAACTCTAATTTCACTCTGAGGAATATATTAATAGACGAAATTCCGAAACTTTGGTGACACTCAGCGACGTACACTAGCTGTATTTTCGAAATTCTGGTGACATCCAATGGCGTGTTTTAGACGTATTTCCGAAACTCTGGTGAAACTCAAAGACGTACATTAGCTGTATTTTCGAAGTTCTGGTGACATCCAAAGGCGTACTTTAGACTTATTTCCGAAACTCTGGTGACACTCAAAGACGTACACTAGCTGTATTTTCGAAGTTCTGGTGCCATCCAAAGGCGTGCACTAGCTGTATTTTCGAAGTTCTGGTGCTATCCAAAGGCGTGTTTTCTTAGTAATAATCCTAATTTATGATTAGCATGAATCCTTCGTAAATTATAAAATATAACATAGATCATAACATTTTATAATGAGATCTACAATTAATCTGAAAGCTAACTCTGCAAGCTAAACGGTTGGTCAATACGGTTTCAGTGTTAAAAGCATACGGAATATGAAACATTTCAAAAGAAATAATAAGTTTGAGTACAATATTTCCTTGTACTTTTTCTTGTATTCCCCCCCTGAAAACATTGAAAAACACAGAAAAAGGTGTAGGGGTATGAACTCACCGGTCGAGAAATGTGTTGGTTGGATGCTAAGTGTCAGTTCGGGGCTTGAGTACACGCGAGGTTCCTATGTAATATGAAGAGATACATAATTGTATCTAATTAGACTTTGAACTACCAATTAAGTAAGACAATACACTCCGAGACGCGAAAACACTTTATTTCTAGTGTTAGGAGTGATCCGGGGAGCATCTAAGGGTGTGTAGGGCCTAGATAAGGAGTTTACTCTTCAAGAGTAAGCCCTTAGGGGAGTTTACGGTCCAATGACCATATCCCCATGAGTTTACGGCCGTAAACTCATGGGTGGTGTGCTCTTGGATGCTAAATGGTCTTACAATGCACAAGGGAAGGTTCTAGGGTTGAATCAAAGGCTTAGGATGTGATCGGGACTTGAATTGACCTTGGAAAGGAGTTTACGGTTTATGAAGATGTTATTGGTGAGTTTACTACCTTAAACACATGATTTTATGGCCGTAAACTCATGTTTGTCCATGAATCATGTGTTTTGGAGGTTGTAGGTTAAGCATACAAAGTTCTAGGTCCAATTCTAAGCCATACAAGGTGTTAAGGGCACTTTAACACTCTTTGGAGGTGTTTATGGTCTAAGAAGGGGTGTTTACGGTTTTAGGAGACCTTCCCAAACCGTAAACTCAAGTGTGACTCATTTGTGTATGTTTTGGTGCATCTCATGAAGGAATATAAGGTTCTATGCACTCATGGAAGCTCATAGAAGCTTTTGGAGGTGTTTGAGGGGCAATTTAACACCTTAAAAGGTGTTTATGGTCTATGAATGAGGGTTTACGGTCCAAGCATGTTCTTGGGCCGTAACATCATGTTTACTCCTCAAATGGTCAGATTTTGGTGCTCTAAATCCATTCATGCAAGCCCTTAAGTCATATCTAAGCACTAGAAGTGATTTAGAAGGGTTTTGGGGCTCCAAAACCCCATTTATAGGTGTTCACGGTTTGGGGAGGTTCCTGGACCATAAACACAAGTCTTTGGTCCTTTTGGATGATTTAAAGACGAATTTGAAAGCTAAACATGTTAAACTATAAGCTAGGATAGATCACTTACCAAATTGGAGCTTGAAAAGGGTGGTTTTGGATCGATAGTCGAGTTTTAGAGAGAGAGTAGAGAGAGAAAGTTATGAGGTGGTGGTAAAAAGCTAAATTGAAGTTCACTCATCCTTTATATAAGGCTTGAGTTTGTGGCCCGGTGGAAATCTACCCGATACTGACGTTAAACGAGGATTATGGTCGTACCCGATTAATTGTCGTAACCCGACGTAGTTATAAAAAAAAATTCCAAATAGATAACGAGGGTATTTTTAGGCGTTTCTAATGGGCTTGGACACTCACGAGATCATAATAAAGGTCTCAATTTAATTAATTTAAATCGAAAGTTAACGGAAAAATTGAAACACGAACGGTTTTACTGACGGGAACGGGATACCGTGACGGAAAAATTTTCAGATTGTCACACAATTCTAATAATAGCAGAGTCCTTTTGGGTTGACATCATAAAACAAATAGCTAAAAGCAAATGGAGAAAATAAGTTATTAATTTATTAAGTAATTAATAAATTAATTAGATATAATTTTGGTAATTAATTAAACATTTTTAGTTAATAAGAGCTTAAATATTAATTAAATCCTAGATATTATTTGGAATATTCCTGAAGCTCCTAGAAGATTATATGTGATGATTTTGATATCCCTTGGAGAAGGATAAGGCAGTTTTTGTATCAGATAAGGATTATAATGAAGAGTTTTAAATCCTAAAGGATTTATTTGCTAACTATAAATAGACTGCTAGGGGTCAAACCCTAGAGGCTAATTCTCCATCCTAATATCGTCCATAGTCCCTTCCTCCCTCCCCATCTACAAAAATTATAACCCTACTCTTAGGGTTATATGATTTTTGATAAACCCTTTCATAAGGTTAATCCTTGTTAGGTTTTGGAGTTTGTGGGTGTAACTACATTAAAGGGATTCTACTTTGGGTTCTTCATCTATTGCAAGTTCTAGAATTCACAATGGCTTAATCAAAGAACCAAGACGTTAGTAATCTTCCCTTTGAGTTAGTTTTTAAAATTCATTATCCTTAACCTGTTTTGTGTTCTTTCTTCTTCATCTAGGTTCTTTAACAAAATATGTTCTTCTTTTTCATCCGGGTCTATCGAAAAATTGGTGTCTTGAGAGGGAGAGAAAAGCCTATAAGATAGAATGAGAGGAGAGAGGGATATATATATATATATATATATATATATATAGAGAGAGAGAGAGAGAGAGGAGTGGGTGTGGATTTGATGGTGTTGCCAAAGATGTTTTGGAAAAAAGAGGACCCGTTTTTATATGCAGTTATTAAATATATAACTAAAAAAATGGATAATGGCAAAATGGACTTTTAAGTCTGTAATGATTTTAGGGACGAGTGGTGCAACTTTTAACGTTATAAGGAATGGTTTGAATTAATTTTGAAAATATTGATTAAACTTGTAATTTGACACTTAAACCAAGAATGAATCTTTAATTTTATCTATTTTTTAAAATGTCCATTTATTTTTTATATGTTACTATAGTATCCTTGTGTTTCTCTAAAGTGTTACTCGCACCCCTTAAACCTAATATTTCTTTTTCACACTCATCTTTAATCCACCTTTTATGCCCCTCCCCCCCAAAAAAAAAAAAAAAAAAACGATCAAAGATAAAACTTGAAAACCCTTTTGTTGCATCAGCCGATTACAAAGAAGAAAACTAAAAAAATCAAAGGAATAATGACTTAAAAGAGTAATATACTTATCTATTTGAATACATTTAGTCATTGAGTTTTTTTCTTCCACATTTACCCATTCAATTCGTTCAACTTGTTTAAATTGTACACATTTAGTTAGAATGACTCACTACTCTAGGTAAGCCGGAAAATGATTTAATACGGTAATATATTTATTACTTTGTATACATTTAGTTCTTAATATTTCTTGTTACAAAATAAGACCTTATTGTTTTGTACATATACAGTCTTTATGACCAGTTTCTTCAGTTTTTGTTCATAGCATACTATGTAGGACAATCTTTAATGAGATATACGGGGATGTTGATGTTTATGGCTACCATGGCCCCGGGTGCAGGGTTGCTTAGGTCTTGTGGTTTGGCTTAGGTCTTGCGTTCTGAACGTCGTAACTTTTTCATATAATCTCGGATTTCACTGATCCTTATATCCCTGCATTCGTATTTGAGTCTACTATAACTTTCTTTTAAATTACTCTTGTTAAAAAGTAATATCTTTTTTTTACTTACGATCTTTATATCTACACGGTTTTTATGAATGTTTGTATGGGCGTTTTTTTATAGAATCATAAGTAAAATTATATTACTTTTTAACGCTAATAACTGGAATAATCTAAAGTAATATATTTGTACTTACGATCTTTATATCTATATGTTATTCATTATTTGTTGGACTGCTAAAACGTTTATAGATACATTAATAAAGAACGTGTAGATATAAAGATTGTAAGTAAAAATATATCACTTTTTAACTAGAGTAATCTAAACGAAATTTTTAGTTGAAACACAAATGTATAGATATAAATATCGTTAAAATACAAGATAGTATGAAGAAATTACGATGTTCAAACATAAGACCTAAGTTAAACCACAAGATCTAAACAACCAGCAACCGAGGCCACGGTGGTCATAAGCATCAACAACCCTGGATACCTCATTAATAATTTCTGTGATGTCATGAGCAACACCTAAAAAATGGTTATAAGTACTAAATGTGTACAAAAATAACAAACAATTATTTTGCAAATAATAATAATAATAATAATAATAATAATAATAATAATAATGACTAAATGTGTGCATAGAGAGAAATATATTACCATATTAAAATATCGGTTATAACGACTAAATGTGTATAGTTTTAAACAAGTTGTAGGGGTAATGTGAATGAAAAAACTAAACAAGTCATAGGGGTAATGTGAACGAAAAAACAAAACTCAGTGTCTATATATTTGATATGTGGATGTAGCATGACAAAATAGAATTTAAAATAAAAATTAGGTTACGAGAAGTTTATAAAAACAAAAAATGTATAAAATTTAGTTACATAAAAAATCTCATACTCATACTACGTGATTCTTATTCAATTAATAATATGAGAATATTACTTATTAAGGTCATTAACTTTTCGGTTTGTTCATATTTGGGTAACTATTTTTTTGTACACATCTAGGTAACGAACTTGTTGGAAGTGTTCACATATGACCATTATGACTTGCGGTAGCAGGTTACATCCGATCAAAATGGTTATATGTGAACACTTTCAACAAGTTCGTTACCTAGATCAGTAAAAGAAATAGTTACCCAAATATGAACAAAATGAATAGTCAGAGTAAATTACACGAATGGTCCCTGTAGTTTGGGTGAATTTGTGCGTTTGGTCCCTAATTTAATTTTTTAAACTTGGATGGTCCCTACTGTTTATTTTTGTTGTGCGTTTGGTCCATGTCTTAACTAAAAAGACTATTGTGCCCTTATTAATTTATTTTTTAATTAATTTTCTCATTTATATATTTATTTTTTATATATTTAAAAAAATTAATAGACCCCATATATTTGTATCTCCTCACCCTAAACCTGAAACCATATTTGAGAAATTTAATTTGGGTTCCACCGGTCACCATCCCATATCTCATCTTTAGTGACATCGACGTCTTTACCATCTTTTTTTTTCGGTCCTTCAACTCTGGCGAACCAACACCACAAAAGATGGAAAAGACATAGAAGTTACGATGCATTGGGTTGTGGTGGTGGAAAATTCGATGAAGAGACAGTGGGTTATGTTGTTAGTTCACCAGAATTGAAGGACCAAAAAAAGAAGGGTTGGTGAAGACATCGATGTCACTAAAGATGGAAATGAAATAGAAGTTGGGAAGGATGAGTGATGGGATGGTGACCGGTGAGACCTAGATTAAATTTCTTAGATGTGGTTTCAAGTTTTGGGTGAGGAGATACAGAGATGTGGAGTTTATTAATTTTTTTAAATATATAAAAAAATAAATACATAAATAAGAAAATAAATTAAAAAATAATTAATAAGGGCACAATAGTCCTTTTAGGTAAGACAAAAACCAAACGCGCAATAAAGATAAACAGTAGGGACCATCCGAGTTTAAAAAAAAAAGTTAGGGACCAAATACACAAATTTCCCCAAACCACAGAGCCCATTCGTGTAATTTACTTTTGCTTTTCGTTTTGTTCATATTTAGGTAATTATTTTTTTTATACATCTAGCTAACAAACTTGTTGATAGTGTTCATATATAACAATTTTGACCGGATGCAATCTGCTACAGCAAGTCATAATGGTCATATATGAACACTTCCAATAAATTTGTTACCTAGATGTGTAAAAAAAAAATTACCTATGTGTATAAAAAAATACCTAGATATAAAAAAATAGAAAAATTAATTATCTTAATAACCAATATTTTCCCTATTAATAATCAACACAATTTAACACAAAAATAACACAATTTAACACAAAAATATAGACTCAAGTATCACAAAAAGGTGCCGTCAAAAATATTTAAAAAAAAAAAAAAATTAGAATGAAACACCGGAATTCCTTCAACGGATTTACCGGGGATTATCCTCTAAAAGTTAGCAAACAGAACCCAATTTTCCTTTTAATTTTTCTGGACATAATAAATAAAATGACGTCACCACCACCACAACCGTCACAATCTTTCGCCGGAGAAGAACCGGAAGTCGTTCACATTAATCGGCTCCCCGACGAATTACTACTCACAATATTCACCAAATTAAACAATGCAAGATTGCTTTGTATTTGCAGTCTAGTTTCCAAGCGTTTCTCCACCGTCGTCCACCAGACGCCGTCGTTATTCCTCACCTTTCCTCACCGGCACTCCAATGATCGGAACGAAAATTTACCAAAGAAATTGTTCAATTACCTCTCCAAATCCTTCTTCCGGAAACCACCGACAAATAAATTCGACGGACCGTTGTTCCAATCGGCGGTTGATTCCTTAAAATGCTTCGAAAATGTTAGAACCCTGCAAATTCAGCTCCCTTCGTTTCAGCAAGACGAATCCATCCTAAAATGGCACGCCGAATTCGGTAAAGATATGAATATCTGCGTGATTTTATTCGCAACCTCTGTTCATCAACCAACGCCTTCAACCCACCAGGTCCGTAACTCCGATACTCTGTTAACAAATAATCTTCTCCAATCTCGAATCGCATCTGCAAATCAGTGCTTTCGAGAGGCGACATGGCGGCAACATATTCTCCGGCACGTGGTGGAGAACCACCGGAATTCACTACACGCCGCGGAGATCTGTGATTCGAGCAGGAAAGGAAAGGTTGTTATGAGGGGAAGACAGCAACTGAATGATTTGCTTGATCCGAAGCTGAAATTGCCGGCGTCGGGATATGGAAAGTTATGGCATGTCCAACTACTCCGGTTGCCGGAATCACGATGTGTATTGCATGGTGCGACGGTTGTGGCGATCAGGCGTACAGATGAGAATGAGGAAGAACATGAAGATGTTGGGGTGAAGCAATTGATGAAGAAAGGGTATGAACTCGATGAACAACTTTTGTGGGAAGTTCTTACTCATATTTTTGAGAATCATGCGCCTTCAAGGAGTCTCAATATAAATCCTGCTCGAAGATGATTAATGGGTTTGGTTTGTTTGAATATAAAATTCAAAATATATTTTTATATTTGAAATTATATAGGCAAATGCTCAAAGGTTGTTGTATTGTTTGTATTAAGGATGAACATTATAACCATGGGAACCGGAATCGATACAGAACCGAATTACCAGTTCTTCATTTTTATGAAAACCGGTTCCAATTCTAAAAATCGGGACCGGTTTGACATTTTTTTTGTTTTTTTAAAATGCGCATAACTCACTTATATGAACTCGAAATTATTTGATTTTTTTCTAAAATGTAATTTGGAGTTTGTAATTATTTTTTGACTATACAAACATACGTTTTGGTTAGATATTGAATCAGATAGATACCCCGAAAGAAAGAATATTAATGTCGTGTTTTCTCTATTTCAACATTTTTTTTTGTTTTTTTGAAATATGTCCCATTTTTTTTAATGTGCATAATCCATTCATATGATGTCAGAATTACTTAATTTTTTTTCAACATGTAATTTTGTGTTTTCAGTTCATTTTAGACAATAAAAACACATATTTTGGTTAGATATTGAACCAGTTATAGACTCCGGAAGACTACATATCAATGTTGTGAATTTTCTGTTTCAGTATTTTTATTTTTATTTTTTTTGGAATCTGCCCCGTTTTTAAAATGTGCATAACTCACTCATATAAAGTCGGAATTACTTGATTTTTTTTTCATCATGTAATTTAGTGTTTGTACTTCAATTTAGAATGTAAAAAGTCATAATTTGGTTAAATACTGAATCATTTACAAGCTCCGGAAGATAACATATCATCTATAATATTTCAATCAATTCGTTTGAAAAATAACCGAAAAACCGGGACGGAACCGGAACCGGCGCTAGAACCGGCGGTCCGATTCCCGGTTCTTATAATATAGGAAAATCGGTTCTGGTTCTAAAGCTCATCCCTAGTATGTATATTTACAAAATTGATGATAAAATTAAACCTAACAATTTCAATATGGAGTTTAATATAGGGAAATCGAGAAATCCATTTTAACAAAAATAACTAGTAATTATTTTTTTTGGTAAAATGACCACGTGCTTTGGAACATAGCATTCCGGAGTGGTGGAATCATTTCTAGAGATCCTATTCCAGAGACACATTTCGGACATTTTATTTCAGATTATAACCTTAATTTTTGTTTCCTATGTAAATATGTGTACACATATGCTTAGTCTCTCTCTCTCTCTCTCTCTCTCTCTCTATATATATATATATATATATATATATATATATATATATATATTATTGCTGCCCTAATGTTTAAGATGATACCTACAAAAATTCATAGCACCAAATAGAGAGAGTAAAAGCAAAAGAGAGGGTTTCTTCTTTTCCCGTTTTTCTTGATACACATGTAGTTTTTCATCATTTTTCGGAGATCCAACGGTCCATTTTCTTTTATTTTTGGATAGCGACTTCCTAAATCGAGACTTTCATATCCAATGGTTGAATTGTCAAGGTCAGATCCAGAGACTCAGAATCGTAGCTTTTGTTTGCTGCTGAAAATTAGGTTTTGGTGATATTCATTCTTTTCTCTTTGTCGTTTGATCCCATATACTTGAAGTTGTTATTTCCAAGTGTATAATGATTTTTGAGTGACTTAGTACATATAGAGAATAATTTGTATTGCTCAAATATTAGTGATAGTGGATTTGAAGCGACTCTAGTAATCCCGTGGTTTTTACTCTCGTTTTGAGAGGTTTTCCATGTTAAAATTCCAATGTCTCATATTGATTGATTATTTACTGTTTTGGGTTGATTATATTGATCATACAACTTGCACTGGGGTTGATTTGTTGCAAGTGAAAATATCATATTTGTTTGCATCCTCGAAGGTTTACTGAAGATAAGAAAAGTTTAGTCAAACGAAGTTTTAATTCTGGATTGTTATTTACCGTTATGGTTGTGTTTTTCCCATCAGATTGGTATCATAGCCTGGTTTTTGTTATTGGGTTTCTTGTTTGAACAATGGAAGCTAATACAAGTAGGATTGTAAATTTGATTGGTTCTAATTATCAAGTTTGGGAAGGCAAGATGGAAGACCTTCTTTATGTGAATGATTATTATATGCATGTGTTTAATACTAAAAAACCCGAAGATAAAACATATATTGAGTGGAATATTTTGCATTGAAAATTTTGTGGATATATTCGAACATGAGTTGATGATAATGTTTTGAACCATATTAGCACGAAGACTCGCTCGTACTTTATGGAATAAGCTTGAGCATTTGTATGCTCGGAAGACCATGAACAATAAATTGTTCTTGATTAAACATTTTATTGGCTTGAAGTACCATGTAGGAAGTCCTATTAGTGATAATTTGAATTATGTCATAGAATTATTAATCAAGTTGTAGGAATGGGTATCAAGTTTGAAGATAAGTTTCAACGTTTATGGCTCCTTGGCACTTTACCGGATTCTTAGGAAATTTTTAGGACATCCTTGTCCAACTCTGCACTAGATGGTATTATATCCATGGAATTGGCTAAAGGTGGTGTTTTAAATGAAGAGATGAGAAGAAATTCACAAGGTTCCTCTTCACATTCAGATGTCTAGGTTATAGAAAGCAGGGGGAAGTCAAAGTAGAGGTCTGAATAACAATCTGAAGCATCACAGTAAATCTAAATGAAAGTTTGCTAACTATGAGTGCAATCATTATGGTAGAAAAGGTCATACAATATGATTCTGCAGACAGTTGAGAAGGGAGAACAAGAAGTTAAATTACAACAAACAAAAGAACAACAATAAGAAAGATGATGGTGGTAATGATACTATTGAAGTTAACACTGATACCAAAGAGTTCTTTATTTGTTGTGATTATGAAATGGTCAAACAGTTGAACCAACGATAATGACGGCTGAAACAAGATCCAATAATAGCAGAAACCCTAAAAGCTTCTTTCAACAGAAGAGATGCGTATAGATTACACAGTCTCCTGCTCTGATACCAATTGTTAGGATTGAATCCTAGTTAGATCGAATAGATTCAAACAAGTATAGAATATGAACACAGAAAATATATTAAAAATTCTTAATGATTATAAGCCAAAGCCTCAGAAGAACTTGATGAAGAATTGCTACTATGGAGGCGTGTAGGGTTATAAGACTATTTCCAAAGTTACAAAATACGGTGCATGCATGCACCTTAAATACTATAACCCTAATAATAAATAATAGGTGGACAGTGGGGGTTGCCGAGGCCAACAAAAATAAATAACCATAAATATTTTACACTAAAATAGTGTATAGTGGTAAAGGGATCGAATCCATGGAGATTGGTTCAATTTATAACTCTATGAAAGATCTCTTTGTAAAAATACTTGTAAAATAATAATAAAAATAAAATGGGGAGGGGGGGGGGTTGGTCTTTTGAAATACTTGAAATAAACTAGAATTAAACTAAGATTTAAATAAACAATTTCAACAAAATCAAGAGTTTGATGTAAATCAATAAGAGAAGGATGGTTGACTTAAGGTTTCCTCACTTTGACTTTTTGAAGAACATATCATTAGAATCCAATGGTGCAATACTTGAATTAAATCCTTAATTTGGCTATAGTAATCCAAGAAGCTTGGGATTACCTAGACTTTTCTTAGTTGTTAAAATGGTTAGAGAAGCTCATAACAATTTCCTTAGTCAAAGTCACAATTTCCGTTAAGCATGTAATTAGTGAAAGTCAACTAGCATTAAGAACCAAAGAGTCACCAAATCCAAGAGGGGTCAAATGCTTTCACCTCCATGTTGGAGGAAATGTTTTTATGATTGTGTGAAGCAAAAACAACACAAAAACCATTTGTTACTTGCTAATTTGAGGATCCTTTACTTAATCAAGAAATTAGCCAACTAATCACCACAAACACATTTAAACTCATGAACTAAAACATACAAGTGGTGATAAGATGTTAAAACAGAAAACATTCCCATAAATATTTAAGAACATGTTCATGGATTCTTCAACATTCAACAAAAGTTCAAAGGATTCAACAAAAGTCAACCAAGATTAGTTTAGCTAAGCATAACTAAACTCAAAGAAACAAAGTTAGAGAAGATTGTACCAAACATTAAGCAAAAATCAAGAGGTAAAAAGATGATGTTCTTGAGGTGCTCTTGGCCTTCAAAAGTCTTCAAAACTCTAGAGAGAATCTCCAAAAATCGGATGTCCAAGAGTTTCCAAAAGATAGGCACCAACCTTCTCCATATAGCTTAAAACATGAATTCCCGGAAATGCCCCTGTAGGGCCTTGTGCGACCCGCGTGCTGTTGCATGGGTGGCCCCTAGATGTAGCATCTTTGAGGTTTGGGCCTCCATAGCTTAGCCCACTTGGCCCAGTTCGAGTCCAATCAGCTCCTCGCCCATTTTCTTCAAGTTTTCTTCATTTTAAGCCCAATTTGACTTCTCCAAATCCTCCAAATGTAACGACCCGTCTCCGGTATGAAGATTACATAGTGTTTAATTAGAAGTTTGCAAGAGGGACTCGGCGAGTTCATGGCCTGACTCGCCGAGTAGGGTCGGGATTTTATGCACGTGTTAGTCGGCGACTCGGCGAGTCCATATTCGGGACTCGGCGAGTCTGCCTGCCTGGAAGAAACCCTAAATCCCCGGGTTGCTCACTATTTAAACCACCTTATAGCCCCAATCTCGCCTCCTTCACCCTCAAAGAGCCGTGAGAAAACCCTAATCCATCCTTGAGTGATTTAAGTGTTCTTGTGTGAAATTTTGAAGGCTTGAAGAAGAAGAAGAAGAAAGGAGCAAGGAGAGGAAGTGTAGAGCAAAGATCCAAGGGCAAACCAGAGTTCATTGAGGTATTCTTCGGATTTCCTCCCGTTTTATGCTTTAAACCTCCATTAGAACCCTTCTAGAACTAGTTTGATGCTTTTCTCAAGCCTTATGATTGTATGGATGCCCTAATAGGTCGAGATATCCTTAGACCTGCTCATTTAGGAGTTGTAGAGCCCGGATCTATTGCCTTTTTGAAAATACTTTGCATGAAAACCCTAGATCTAGCCTTTATTATGCTTTTTGAGCCATTTTAGCTTCATGGATGCATATGGGCACGTAAAGATAGAATCTTTACGTGCTAATCGAGTTAAGGGAGCCCAGATCTATAAGTCTTATACACTGGATTCAAGCAGAATCGAGTTTAGAGTTACTGCATGCAAGCGACTCGGCGAGTCGGAAGAACGACTCGGCGAGTCGAGTCGCGAGTCCCCGATTTTTCCCTTTTTGAGTGATGCCGAGTGGGACCAGTGAGTGGTAGAGTGGACTCAGCGAGTTTGAGGTCAGACTCAGTAATGGAGGGACTCGGCGAGTTGTTCATACAACTCGGCGAGTCCAAGGCAATCTTCTTAGCTCGAAGAACAACTCGTCGAGTTGTTCATACGACTCGGCAAGTCGGATGCAGATTGCCTGAAGTTTTAGATTCGAAAGGGAACTCATCGAGTTGATGCCATACTCGACGAGTAGCAGCGAGTAGGGTTGAGAAGTGAGGATAGGGACTCGGCGAGTTGGCGGCCCAACTCGGCGAGTCAGGTCAACTGTAGGTTGACTTTGACCAGGAGAGTTGACTTTGACCAAGGGTAAAAGAGTCATTTTACCCCAGTGCAGTGATTAGCATTGATTGAGTGTGTTTATGGACTTGTAGCCGGGGAGATACCGGAGCAACAACAGATAGCTTCCAGAGCCATACACACAGCAGCCAGTTCACAAGGTGAGTTTCCTTCCAGTAGGAACGGGTCTACGGCCACAATGCCGGCCCGTTTAGTTAGTAGTAGTCCCGGACTTCAGTTCGAAGCAGTAGTTCAGTATGCTTGATGTCTACATGATTCAAGCACGTTGTGTGTTATATGTTCCGGACTACGGTCCGATGCAGTATGCAGTATATGTGTTTATGTTAGTTGATATGTGTTATGGCATGCTATGATCAGTAGTTTCGGACTTCGGTCCGATGCAGTCAGTTCCGGACTTCGGTCCGATGCAGTGAGTTTCGGAATTCGGTCCGATGCAGTCAGTTCCGGACTTCGGTCCGATGCAGTTAGTTCCGGACTTCGGTCCGATGCAGTCAGTTCCGGACTTCGGTCCGATGCAGTCAGTTCCGGACTTCGGTCCGATGCAGCTAGTTCCGGACTCGGTCCGATGCAGTGGGCAAGGCCCAGTATGTGCTTATATGTATTGTATGGTATGTGGTAGTTCGGGGGAGCTCACTAAGCTTCGTGCTTACAGTTTCAGTTTTGGTTTCAGGTACTTCCGTAAGCAAAGGGAAGAGCTCGGGATGATGGCATCGCACACACCACAGCTTCAGTTTTTATCCTGGGAGTTGATTCAGTTTCTTGATATGTTTTGATACAGATGTGATACAGTTTTCCTCACAATATTTTACTATGGTTTGAGATACATAGTGTGTGGGTTTTATGATATGATACTCAGATTTATGATTTTTGGTTATATTAAAACTGAAATTTTTGGGTCGTATTTTTGGGTCATTTCAAGTTGGTATCAGAGCCTTGGTTTGAGGGATTCGGATACACTTCCGGGTGTATCTGAACTCAAACTAAGGGGAAAATAAAAAAAAAGATTTTTAAAAGGAAAATGTTTTCTAAAGAATCTTGAAAGCACTTAGAAAGAAAGAAATTTTTAAACGAGATAAGGGTGTGGTGCATGCGATCATCCGAGCTCAAGTAAGTACTCCCAAATTACCCATACAAGTTAATTGTTCAGTTCCAGTTTCAGTTTCAGTTTCAGTAGAACAGCATGCTAGTATAGGACTAAGGATCTAGGAGGATGCCTTATGTGCCTGCTATATGTGTATCAGCTTTATGAGTATTGCATGCTAGTATTGAGTAGACAACAGTAGGATAGCTGTTTAGGTTATGCCTGATAGTATGAGCTTAGCATTGTATGCTAGTACAGTTTCTTGTTATGAGAATAGTTTTGCCTGAGTATGTTTCCTTTATCCGAATGCTGCTTGCTTTGTGCTTTGTGGGATTCTGAGTGATGGGAGTTAGCCATTAGGTGAATACGTCACATTACATGTGATCAGGGTTGAATAATCTCAGAGTGCTGGATTTGACCCTATTTCGCAGCTCTCGTTTGAGTCCAACCGTTGTAGGGAGGAGTCTTTTACTCGAAGGATTATCTGAGCCTCGTCACATGTGGTGGTATCCAGGTGATGGCTAGTTGGCATCGCGAGGAGGCCTTCAGCAGTTGAGGATTGGTTTGAGTTGAGTCTGAGGTTTCCCTAGGGCAAGCCTAGGATGAGAGTAGTAGAGATCAGTAGTAGTAGAAGTGACTTGGTGGAGTCAAGGCAGTTCTTGAGGAAAGTACGGATAGATGTGGAAGGTAGTATGGGCCCGTACTACTGAAAGCAGAGGATCCGTACTCGAATCAAGGAAGGCCGAGACAAGACCAGGAAGCTAGTTGTAGCATCAATGATCCCTTGAGATATTTCAGTTTTCTGATGTCGTTGTGATGTGTTTCAGAATGTTGGTTTTGCGTTCGAGACCAGCAGCCGGCAGTGGAGGTGCCGGGGAGGGATCAGGTTCAGGCTCGGGGGACGAGCGCATGGATGAGCAGACCAGAGAGTTTCTCTCTTAGGAGATTACTCGTATCATTGTAGAGCAGACTCCTGTGATCTTCGGCTCGATCAAGGAGGGTATCCTAGAGCTAATGGATGAGAGATTGGGCACCTTCCGTGCCGAGGTGGCGGCCATGATGGGGTCGCGTACGCTTACGTTCAGGGAGTTCAGGGCATGTGGAGCTCCGAACTATCATGGGGTGCGGGACCCCATAGCGAGTACTAGATGGTTGGCGGATGTGGCCAACGTGTTCCGCACTAGCAGGTGTCCCGAGGGGGACAAGGTTAGATTGGCGTCCTATCTTCTGAAGGACAGGGCACGGGATTGGTGGGAGGAGGTCGGACATACCATTGGAGATGATGCAGCTTTGGATGCCATGACCTGGGCTGACTTCTCTACCAGGTTCAGGGCGGAGTTTGCACCGGTTATTGAGGTGCAGCAGTTAGCTAGAGAGTTTCAGGACCTCACCCAGACTACAGAGACAGTGACGGAGATCACCGCCAAGTTCAGGGAGAGGGCTCTTCTCGTTCCTCAATATGCAGCCGATGTGGAGATGAAGAAGGCCCGTTATCATGAGATGTTGCGGAGCGATATCCGCCAGTTTGTGAGCCGGTCCAGCTGTAAAACGCTGGATGACATGATTGCTAGGGCTCGGGAGAGGGAGATTGATCTCGAGATGGAGAAGAAGAGGAAACCAGAGGCGGTTTCGGGTACAGGTAGTTCGGGCAAAAAGCCCAAGGTTTCAGATCACAGATCCAGGAGTCAGCAGAGCCACGGTCGATGTGGCAAGTGTGGGAGGTTGCACGAGGGGGCGTGCAAGGCAGGGAGTTTCGGCTGATACAAGTGCAGTCGGATTGGGCATTTGAGCAGGGATTGTACGGCCCCTGCTACTGCCGTTGCAGCATCAGATCTGATTTGCTTTCAGTGCAATCAGAGGGGACATAAAAAGTCCCAGTGTCCGAATTTAGCTGCAGCAGGGAAGGTGGCTGCACCTGCCCCTGCTACCTTGAGGATTACAGATGGCCAGTAGGGCCAAGCTGAGGCGCCAGTGGCGAAGAGTAGGGCGTTTCAAATGACAGCAGAGGAGGCGCGAGCGACTCCTGATGTGGTGACGGGTATGTATCTTCCCTTCATCTCTATTTTTACTGATTGTTGTTGCTTATGATTATATGTTTTGTATAGGGTCGTTCTCTGTGAACGGCATTTTTGCTATGGTATTATTCGATTCGGGGGCTACCCGATCATTCGTATCACTTGCGCTTAGCAAGAGATTTAGTAGAGCTCCAGGGGAGCTGGATTGTCCACTAGAGGTCGAGATAGCAGATGATAGGACCGTGAGGGTCGCCAGAGTATGCAGAGGGTGTTCGCTTCAGTTGTTTAACGAGCAGTTTTCGGTGGACCTGATTCCTATTCCCCTGCGAGGGAATAAGGTTATAGTAGGCATGGATTGGCTGAGCCCCAATGGGGCGGTGATTGATTGTGATCAGCAGTTAGTGAGGGTTCGCACTCCCAGTGGGGGAGAGTTAGTGATTCAGGGCGAGAGGCCACAGCGCGGACCGACCTTTTGTTCTGCCGCGAGAGCGAGACATTATTTCCAGCAGGGTTGCGCTGGATATATAGTTTATGTAGTAGATGCCCGGGAGAAGGGTAAGGTAGCAGTAGATGATGTTCCGGTAGTGCGAGACTACCCGGATGTATTTCCCGAGGATTTACCGGGAATACCTCCTGAGAGGCAGGTTGAGTTCAGGATCGACCTGATTCCTGGAGCGGCTTCGATAGCCAAGGCACCGTATCGCCTAGCTCCCCCTGAGATGCAGGAGTTGTCTGCGCAGCTGCAAGAGCTGCTAGACAAGGGTTTCATTCGGCCGAGTAGTTCGCCCTGGGGAGCGCCGATACTGTTTGTGAGGAAGAAGGATGGGTCGCATCGTATGTGTATAGATTACCGGGAGTTGAATAAGGTAATGGTGAAGAACCGTTACCCACTTCCGAGGATAGATGATTTGTTTGACCAGCTTCAGGGAGCGTCTTGGTTGTCCAAGATCGATCTATGCTCCGGTTATCATCAGATGCGGGTTAGAGATGAGGATGTACAGAAGACTGCTTTCAGGACCAGGTATGGTCATTATGAGTTTGTGGTGATGCCATTTGGGCTCACCAATGCTCCAGCCGCATTCATGGATCTCATGAATCGCGTGTGCAGGCCGATGCTGGATCGGTCAGTGATAGTATTCATAGATGATATCTTGGCGTATTCCAAGACGCAGGAGCAGCACGAGGAGCACCTGCGGAGGTGCTGGAAGTTTTGAGGAGGGAGAGACTTTTCGCAAAGTTCTCCAAGTGTGAGTTTTGGTTGCGCAAGGTGCAGTTCCTTGGTCACCTCGTCAACCAGAAGGGTACTTTGGTAGATCCGGCCAAGATAGAGGCCGTGATGCAGTGGGAGGTCCCAAAGTCTCCATCCGAGATTCGGAGCTTCCTAGGGTTGGCAGGGTATTATCGGAGATTCATTCAAGATTTCTCCAAGATAGCAGTGCCGCTCACCCGACTGACCAAGAAGTCGGTGGTATTTCGTTGGGGGCCTGAGCAGCAGGCAGCGTTCAAGACCCTCAGACAGAGATTGTGCGAGGCTCCGATCCTTACCTTGCCAGAGGGAGTAGAGGACTTCGTAGTCTACTGTGATGCCTCGATCACAGGTATGGGAGCAGTGCTGATGCAGTGAGGCCATGTGATAGCCTATGCCTCGAGACAGTTAAAGCCTCACGAGGCTAATTATCCTACCCATGATTTAGAGCTGGGGGCGGTTGTGTTTGCCCTCAAGATTTGGAGACATTATCTTTATGGGGTCCGTTGTACGATCTACACGGATCACAAGAGTTTGAGGTATCTTATGGATCAGCCGAGTCTGAACATGAGGCAGAGGAGATGGTTGGATGTGCTGAAGGATTATGACTGTGAGATCCTTTACCATCCAGGGAAGGCCAACGTGGTGGCCGACGTTCTAAGCCGCAAAGTGTCGGCAGCCCATATCAGAGATTTGTGCCTGAGGATGACAGTGATCACTCCATTGTTGGAGCGGATCAAGGAGGCTCAGGTTGAGGGCCTCAAGGAGGAGAGGCAAAAGTGTGAGAGAATAGTGGGCCGAGTAGCCTCGTTTGATTATGACAGTCGGGGGTTGCTGACGCTTCACGGGAGAGTGTGGGTACCGTACTGGGGTGGGGTACGGCAGGTGTTGATGGACAAGGCTCATAAGTCTCGATTTTCTATCCACCCAGGGGCGACGAAGATGTATAGAGATCTTCGACCCGATTATTGGTGGCCCTGCATGAAGCAGGACGTCGCTTGGTATGTTGAGAGATGCCTGACCTGCAGAAAGGTCAAGGCAGAGCACCAGAGGCCTCACTGCAAGATGCAACCATTAGACATTCCCGTGTGGAAATGGGAGGACATCACCATGGATTTTATCACCAAGCTTCCCAAGACCGCACGGGGAGTAGATTCGGTATGGGTAGTAGTGGATCGGTTGACGAAGAGTGCTCATTTTATCCCGATCCAGGAGAGTATATCGGCAGAGAAGTTAGCCGATATCTATGTGCGTGAGATCATGGCACGTCATGGAGTGTCGATATCAGTGGTGTCAGATTGAGATGTCTGTTTTACCTCCAGATTTTGGAAGCGGTTCCACGATGAGATGGGTACTCGTGTCCATTTCAGCACCGCTTTCCACCCTCAGACGGACGGGCAGAGCGAGAGGACGATTCAGACTCTCGAGGACATGCTCAGGGCATGTGTTTTGGATTTCGGTGGCAGTTGGGATACGTATCTTCCGTTAGCGGAATTTTCGTATAACAACAATTATCATGCGAGCATTGATCGACCTCCCTTTGAGATGCTCTATGGGAGGAAGTGTAGGACCCCGATTTGTTGGGGCGAGGTCGGTCAGCGAGTCATCGGGAGCACAGAGGTGGTGCTCAAGACGACCGAGTTGATCCAGCAGGTCCGTAGTAGACTGCAGACTGCGTAGAGTCGGCAGAAGAGTTACGTCGATAGGAGGCGTTCAGACTTGGAGTTCCGGGTGGGCGATATGGTCCTTTTGAAGGTCTCACCTTGGAAGGGTGTCATCAGGTTCCGGAAGAGGGGCAAGTTGGGTCCCAGGTTTATTGGTCCTTTCAGGGTTTTGGCCCGGGTGGGTCGGGTTACTTATCGGTTGGATCTTCCTGAGGAGCTTAGTCAGATCCACAACACTTTCCATGTGTCTCAGTTGAGGAAGTGTTTGGTGGATGAGTCAGCAGTTGTTCCCCTAGAGGATATTCAGGTTGATAGTAGCCTGAATTATATTGAGAGGCCGGTCGCGGTTCTGGACCGGAAGACAAAGACCCTGAGGAACAAGGAGATTCAGCTAGTGAAGGTGTAGTGGCAGCACCGGAAAGGGTTTGAGTGGACGTGGGAGGCTGAGGAGGAGATGTGGGAGCACTACCCGGAGATATTTGCAGATTCAGCCGTAGCAGACTTCGAGGACGAAGTCTGAGACAAGTGGGGGAGAATTGTAACAACCCGTCTCCGGTATGAAGATTCCATAGTATTTAATTAGAAGTTTGCAAGAGGGACTCGGCGAGTTCATGGCCTGACTCGCCGAGTAGGGTCGGGATTTTATGCACGTGTTAGTCGGCGACTCGGCGAGTCCATATTCGGGACTCGGCGAGTCTGCCTGCCTGGAAGAAACCCTAAATCCCCGGGTTGCTCACTATTTAAACCACCTTATAGCCCCAATCTCGCCTCCTTCACCCTCAAAGAGCCGTGAGAAAACCCTAATACATCCTTGAGTGATTTAAGTGTTCTTGTGTGAAATTTTGAAGGCTTGAAGAAGAAGAAGAAGAAAGGAGCAAGGAGAGGAAGTGTAGAGCAAAGATCCAAGGGCAAACCAGAGTTCATTGAGGTATTCTTCGGATTTCCTCCCGTTTTATGCTTTAAACCTCCATTAGAACCCTTCTAGAACTAGTTTGATGCTTTTCTCAAGCCTTATGATTGTATGGATACCCTAATAGGTCGAGATATCCTTAGACCTGCTCATTTAGGAGTTGTAGAGCCCGGATCTATTGCCTTTTTGAAAATACTTTGCATGAAAACCCTAGATCTAGCCTTTATTATGCTTTTTGAGCCATTTTAGCTTCATGGATGCATATGGGCACGTAAAGATAGAATCTTTACGTGCTAATCGAGTTAAGGGAGCCCAGATCTATAAGTCTTATACACTGGATTCAAGCAGAATCGAGTTTAGAGTTACTGCATGCAAGCGACTCGACGAGTCGGAAGAACGACTCGGCGAGTCGAGTCGCGAGTCCCCGATTTTTCCCTTTTTGAGTGATGCCGAGTGGGACCAGTGAGTGGTAGAGTGGACTCAGCGAGTTTGAGGTCAGACTCAGTAATGGAGGGACTCGGCGAGTTGTTCATACAACTCGGCGAGTCCAAGGCAATCTTCTTAGCTCGAAGAACAACTCGTCGAGTTGTTCATACGACTCGGCGAGTCGGATGCAGATTGCCTGAAGTTTTAGATTCGAAAGGGAACTCGTCGAGTTGATGCCATACTCGACGAGTAGCAGCGAGTAGGGTTGAGAAGTGAGGATAGGGACTCGGCGAGTTGGCGGCCCAACTCGGCGAGTCAGGTCAACTGTAGGTTGACTTTGACCAGGAGAGTTGACTTTGACCAAGGGTAAAAGAGTCATTTTACCCCAGTGCAGTGATTAGCATTGATTGAGTGTGTTTATGGACTTGTAGCCGGGGAGATACCGGAGCAGCAGCAGATAGCTTCCAGAGCCATACACACAGCAGCCAGTTCACAAGGTGAGTTTCCTTCCAGTACGAACGGGTCTACGGTCACAATGCCGGCCCGTTTAGTTAGTAGCAGTCCCGGACTTCAGTCCGAAGCAGTAGTTCATTTAACTTGATGTCTACGTGATTCAAGCACGTTGTGTGTTATATGTTCCGGACTACGGTCCGATGCAGTATGCAGTATATGTGTTTATGTTAGTTGATATGTGTTATGCCATGATATGATCACTAGTTCCGGATTTCGATCCGATGCAGTCAGTTCCGGACTTTGGTCCGATGCAGTTAGTTCCGGACTTCGGTCCGATGCAGTCAGTTCCGGACTTCGGTCCGATGCAGTTAGTTCCGGACTTCGGTCCGATGCAGCTAGTTCCGGACTCGGTCCGATGCAGTGGGCAAGGCCCAGTATGTGCTTATATGTATTGTATGGTATGTGGTAGTTCGGGGGAGCTCACTAAGCTTCGTGCTTACAGTTTCAGTTTTGGTTTCAGGTACTTCCGCAAGCAAAGGGAAGAGCTCGGGATGATGGCATCGCACACACCACAACTTCAGTTTTTATCCTGGGAGTTGATTCAGTTTCTTGATATGTTTTGATACAGATGTGATACAGTTTTCCTCACAGTATTTTACTATGGTTTGAGATACATAGTGTGTGGGTTTTATGATATGATACTCAGATTTATGATTTTTGGTTATATTAAAAATGAAATTTTTGGGTCATTTCACCAAAGCTCGTGAACTCGCCCGATTAATGATCTACACACGCTTGAATATTCTCCCGCATCTTGCAAATTCAAACTTCATTTTCTCTAAGCCTTCAAATAATCATCAAGCCCGCTCCATGCATCATCTCCACTACCCATCAAGCCCAAAATCCTTGACACCCTCTTATTCCAATCGCTTTCCACACGTCCCGAACATTCCCACTCCACTAATCTCCATGAAATCTGCAATAAAGCTCACGAAACTAGAAAATACCCGAAATGGTCATAAAATAACAAAAAGGAAAATATACATGGAAATTAACTAAATTATGGATGAAATAAACTAAAATAAACTATAAAAATAAGTAATTAAAATAAACTATTAAACAGGCCCAGCCCGGTAACAAAAGGACTAAACAAATAATCGCAATGACGCAACACTTATACCCAACAAGAAAAATTACCAACTCCTCAGTTTGAGTTCAGTCACACTCGAGAGTGTGCCAGAATCCCTCAAACCAAGTCTCTGATACGAACTTGTAAAATCCCTAAATAAGACTTGCAAAATTTTCGTTTTTAAGTTTATAAAACAATAAACCATATCGTTGCCATAAAACAAAGGTAATCAAATTTTATCAATACATCATAATAATCAGATTGAATCATGAAATTTAGAATCGAGTGATGTGTGTTCTGTAATCATCCTGGGCTCTTCCTTTTGAAAACAGAAGTACCTGAAACATAAAATGAAAACCATAATCACAAAGCATATGGAATTCCCTAAAACACCACAAACCATACATATATTTGTCATGGGCTACCGTTATGGTCTTTTCCATGAAAGGCCACGGCCTGCCCCCATGGTCTGACCTCCAAGTGCCATGGGCTACCCCCATGGTCTTTCCTTGAAATGTCATGGGCTTCCCCTATGGTCTGACATCTAAGTAACATAGGCTAACCCCATGGTGTTTCATACAAATGCCACGACCTACCTCCGGGGTCTTCTAAGCACGTATCACAAAGACAACTAGAATTCCACATAACAGGTAATGTACCGGAATTGGTGCGTTCGACCCATGGACATAGTGAGAAAATTCACCTCGCACTACTGAATCCCACAGAAAATATTTGACAGCCATCCTGATAAAATCCCCGTGCTATCAGACACAAAATAGTCATCCAATCAATAATCGGATCCTGACGTACATTGAGAGTCCAATAAAATGACCAAAGGCCTAATCTGAATGACCAAAGGCCCAAATTCCATAATAACCACTGAAAGCCCAATATGGCCTAACTTTCCAAATTGGTACCAAATCCCTTTCATGGGCCTACAACCAAGGAGTCCAATAAAAATTCCAGTAGCCCAACAAGAAAATCCTGATGGCCTAACAAGGCCCTAATCATCTAAGCCCAAAATATAGCTCAAACCGAAGACCTAAGATTCTGAGGCCCATCCTATTGAGTACGTGGGGCGTAGTCAGCTTGTACACGCAGCGTACTTGTCTTAGGGCTTGTACGCTAAGCGTACCTGCATGTACGCCCAACGTACTCCCTCATTCATCCAAATTTGATTTCCAACTCTTAATCCATTAAGACTTTACTCGAAAACTTAGATCTGACATCCTTGAAATGGTTTAACACGTAAAGTTGCCAACTTTACGTGCATGCATGGCTTAATGACGCTCTTAAATCTCAAAACAACTTAATAGATGACTTAATGCATGCATGAGATCATAAACCCTATAAAGTTTGCACCTTTAAGCATAAAGAACCATCCAAACATCCAGATCTACAAGACAGCTTCTAAAACAACCTCATCCCATCAAGACCAACCAAAAAGGGACAAAGAAGCATAAAACCATAATATGAAGAGATCTAAGGAACGAGAAGACAATGTATGAGCTTGATACCTCAAAAGACTTGCAAAATGAGTGATGATTCTAGATCTTTAAGCTTCACACTAAGCAATGCACCTTCTATTTTCTTTAATCTCTTCAAAATGAGCAAAATAAGCACTAACTTCTCCTCAAGAGCTCAAAGACACAACAATGGAGGCTAAGGGTCTAAATTTAGGGTTTAGGAGGTATGGAGGCTGGTAAAGAGGCCAACCCTAGGGTTTCATTAAACCCTCATGCGCCCATCGTAATCCTCGTACGCCTAGCATACGAGGACCCAGTCCTGCGATCAATCACTCTTAGTAAGCTAAGCGTACACCAGTGTATGCCTTGCATACTGAACTTTGCACTAGTACGCCTTGCGTACTCCCTATGTATGCCCCGCGTACTAGGGTTATCCTCAAATCCTATAATCCTCCGAAGGCCATAACTTCTTCATTATAAATCCGATTTCGAAGATCCTTATATCCATGAAAAGGTAACGAGAAGCTCTATGCTTTTATCAACTCATGCTTGCGTTAAAATTTCCTACAAAAAAATCCAATTTCCATAACAGCCCGAGCTGACACTTTACCAAAATACCTATTGGCTCCAAAACACAAACCGAACGCCAGGATCATCTAAATTATGTCACCCTATCCAAATGGGTATAATGTTATTTTCCATAAAAGTCCTAAGCCTGATAATACCCGATCTTTGGTCACCACCTCGAAATAGAAAACGATTCGGGACAAGGCATTACACCAAATCCTGGTCTTGCATATACATATCTCAAATATAGCTAACAACATGTATCATAAATAATGGGCTGGCCATGGTGCCTTCAACCCATTGATACAGTGAGAATAACTCACCTTAGTCTAGTGATAGATAATTAAATGCTCGGGTACCGAACCAGAAGATCCCACACTAAACACAAACAAATCACCCTAATCTAAAATAGGTTATAAACCATAACTGTGGGCCTATAGCCCAAATCAAAACCCTTAAGCGAAAAGCCCATTTTGCACTGTCCATAATGGGCCTAACCACACTTGGTCCAATAACACAAATACATAATAATAGACCCCAAGGCCCAAATGGCCCAACTCACGCAACAAATAATCCAAGGCCCAAAATCTAACTAAGGCCTAAAAGTCAACAGTCCAAATTCCTACTGCCGGTCCTTACGTTGTGACAAGCCTATAGTCACGCCATGAGCACCAACTCAACCCATTCCCGATTCAGCGAGTCAACTCATCCTATCAATACGATTCTAGTGCTTGTCACATCGCGACCAGACCCTGAGTCACGTTGTGACCTAATCCAGACAAAATAGTCGGGATAGCTAGTATTCTCACGACGCAACAGGCTTAATCCTCACGTCGTGAGATTTGTACCGGCCAACTTTAAGCATTAAGCTCTTAATCCTTACAACCATTTCTTGGGACTTTCTAGAGGGTCTTCTCTTACCCAAAGGATGGTAAAAATCGTAGCTTTTCAGCCATGCACATCCAATGCATGACTTCAAGTCTTGCTAGGCCAAAAGTGGGGAAAATGAGATCTTGACTCATGCTTGGAGTCTCAAACTATACCAGAACTCAGATCTAAAGACTATCTTATGGATAATAACTCAATGATCCATAAAGTTGCCAACTTTATGGATCCGAAGCATGAAATCCAACACAAACATGTAAAAAGGAGCTTAAAACTTAGATCTAGCATGCAATATGTAGAAAGGTCCAAGCTTTAAGACTTACAATGGTCCAAAATCTCTAAGAGATTGCAAGGTAGAAGCCAAAATGCCAAGAGGTTGCTCAACCAAGATCTTCTACCACTTCAAAGAGTCAAAAGCCACCAAAGAATGCTTCAAGGATCTCAAAAATGACTAAGAACTTCAAGAGGGTCGAGATTAGAGTTTTCAGGAGGCAAAAAAGTGAAAGAGACTAAGTATGGGCAATCCTAGCCCTCTCTTTCCATTAAATACCCGAAATGTTAGGATTTAGACGTCCAACCAATCTCACTTCGTGAGAATTAAAATCACGGGTCAACTTGTCAATGGGCATTCACGACATGAAAATCATGTCTCACGTCGTGACCTTCAATCAAAGCTAAAATTCAAGAAAATAAATACCTTCATGATCAGAGTGTTATCGATAGGAATAGAGATAGACAGTTTTGCTATGGAGTCGTCAATATGGTCACTAAGTTTCTGATAAGAGTAAAGTCGTAAGATTTGTTTCTTCCAAAGGAGATAACTTGCGAAATAAAGCTTGATGGTTGGCATGTGAAGAAGTGGACCATAAAGACGAAAACGACGGAGGTGATTATGGTTTAAAAGAAGAAAGAGGAGGATGAATATTAGGTTGATACCGTGTAAAGTTGGATAAATTCACCATACATGTGGAGGATATTTTATTGAGTATATACACTACAAAGAATATAGAAAATAATGAAAAGGATAATTTAGAATACATTGCTACGAAGAATATAGAAAATAATGGAAAATACATTCCTGATTTAAAAGATATATGAGATCGATCCTTAGTACAAATGTTACCAACACGATCAAAACCTTGCAACAAGGTCTAAAGGGAGGACAGTTTTTGGGTCGTCATGGTTGCCTATATAGCGGCAGCATTTTGATTAGTGAATGCATGTCCATTTGTGCCATTTCTTGTGGTGCATCTAGTCTTTTGTACTCATAAAAGATAAATCGATAACGTTGATTGGTTTTGACATAAAGTTCAACTAATTTTCAAATTCAAGCGAACGATTTCTTTAATATGTAACATTCATATATTCAACTCTTGTCCACGTTCTACTGCTTGCTTTTAAAGATTCTCAACTCTTGGCCATGTTCTACTGCTTGCTTTTGAAGATTCTGATTATTTTTGGGTCAATGGCTTCTACTTCCAGTAAAACCGAATGCCTTTTCTCTAACTATCTCTATAAATTAATCGGCTTTACCCCCTTCCCCAAATTACAAAGTGAGATGCCTTAAAACATGCAAAAATGCTTTTTCATCTACGACTAATCATTATCCTTCTGGCCTTCATCTCACATGAACATGAAGCCATAGCTAGTACATATGTTGCGCCAATAACCAAACATACCGATACTCCAACACCTCTCTATAGCATTCAAATTATGAGTGCATGGGTAAACGCACACTTCTTGCATAAAAACTTTCTTATAGACATAGACGCTCCTTTCACATGGTACGACTGCATCGTGGACTGGAATAGTTTGTATACAAACAACATTTGCCCCTCTTGCACTGGCCCAGTTTCTTGTCAAGAGTATCAATGTACAGTCGTCCGTACATCATACTCTTATGAAACTCCTTCATGTCTTCCAGTAACCAACTCTTCGACATTACCTGGTTGGGGAGACTGCACATGCCCTGTCAATGTGGTGAACCCAGTTAACGGGACATGTGGTCAAGCCCTACTCAACTACGACACTTTTGCTTTCAACGGAACTGATGGTAGAAACTCTTTTCAAGATTTCTTTGGTGTTTACCCTAATGCGGCATGTGCTCCATCTTCCATGTTTGAGTCCTTTCCTGCAAATGTTAGTGGTGTAATGGCGTTTTCCACATCACAATATGCAATACCCGCTTATTTATTTCAACCTTTTAACACTACTTTGGCTCTATGTTTGCCTAGCTCCTTGTCTGCTCATGGGGTTATGTTCTTTGGGATTGGACCCTATTATTTTCATCCCAACTCAGATGTAGATCTAAGAAGTTTACTCTCTTATACTCCGTTACTCAAGTATCCAAATTCTTTTGGTTATTTTATCGGTGTCAAATCGATTTTGGTTAAGGGAAGGTCTATTGATGTATCAAACAGCACTACCAAGCTAAGTACGATTGAGGCTTACACTATTCTTAGATCAGACATTTATAAGCAGTTGTTTCATATATTTTCAGTCGCTACACTGGGAATCCTTCATGCAAGGCCAGTGACGCCATTTGATCTTTGTTTAAAGCATCGAATTGGACACTCCCGTGTTAGTTTGCAGGTTCCTAATATCGTTTTAAGACTCGAAGATGGGAAGAAATGGAGAATATCTTCGAGTAATTCCATGAAACAAGTAACAAAAGACGTGGCATGTCTTGCGTTTGTTGATGGTGGTGCAACAAGTGAACATGGGATCGTGATCGGGGCGTTTCAGATGGAGGATAACTTTCTACTGTTTGATCTTGACAATTCTAGTTTAGGGTTTAGTTCTTCCTTATTACGCAATAAGACTTCTTGTTCGAACTTCAACTTTAGCAGCTATTGAAGCTGTTTCAAAATTTTCTTTTTTGATTTAATACACCTATTGTAGCTGCATCTTTTGGTACATGAAATTAAGGATTAGATTTTTATTTACACAATTACGTTCTACTCTTAGTTAATATATAAGGGATAATTTGGTATATATCTAAGTCTAATTTCGAAATACCCTTTACACCGTTTTTTTAAAAACCGGTTGGACGGGGAACCGGGGAAGGGAGCGGTTCAACTATCATCGGTTTTACAGCAATTTCTGAACCGGATTGAACTGGCCAGTTTTTATAAAAAAGCGGTTGAACTTGTCAAAATAAACCGGTTGAACTGGTTAAATTAAATAAAAATACATGGAAAAAAATCATTTTCAATAATAAAATTTGGTGAACTTTTTCACATTTATTTAGATTTCTCTAAATAAAAACATATGGTAAATGTTATGATATTTTTTGATACATTTGTATTCATATAAAACTATATTTTGTTTTGTTATTATAGTTTATTTTCTTTTTGACGTATGTGAATTGATGTAAAATTTATAGTTATGTGTTGTTTTAATGTATTTAAATTGATCTACAACTTATTTTTATGTGTATTTTTAATGTTTAAACTTATAGACATCAAATTCATTATTTATGTATATATGTATGTGTAGAAAATAAGAAAAAAAAATATGAAAATTGTAGAAACCGGTTGACCCGACGGTTGAACCGGTTGAACCAGAACCGATCGCCAAACCGTTTCAACTAAAAAACCGATTTTTAAAACATTGCTTTTATATGATTTCAAAATATCAAATTTGCTCAATACTTATTTTTAACATTTTTTTTAAATATTTTATAATCATTTAAATTTTTGAAAAACATTATAGTTATAGAAATTAGAGTATTCTACCTAATCATATATTCTTGCAATCATCTTCTCTTATCATATTTTCGCATATTGTGGGATGGGATGAGCATACAACCCGTTGGAACGTATCGGAAAAAAACCGGTTCCGGACCAGATATTCATATTAATGGACCTGTTTTCGGGTTTTATTTTACCATTAATCGGGTTTCTGGTTTGGACGAAACCGGACCTGAATACGGGATTTAACTTAAACCGAACCGGAAAATATTTTCACCTTAATTCATTTTATTGATATTGCCTACAAATATTTATTACTAATCTAATAGTATATTTATGACGTTTCTAAATAAAAATAAATGAATTTTAAGGATCTAATTCACTATTGTTATCGTCTTTTAATGATTATAAAAGTTAAATAAATTTTTTTATGAAGCAAATGGAATATATAAAAAAAAATATATGATTAATTGATTATATTACTTTATTTTTTTCACCAAAATATATTGGTATTTGTTTTGAAGAACACAACATAAAACTTACTACATTTATTTCATTGTAATATGTTGTGTAACATTAATTTTAGGAGACATTGTTTAAAAAAAATCAGATTGATATAATGCTAAATATTTTATGGTAAATCTCCAGAAAAGTCCTAAAGTTTTGGGTCAATTTATGATTTAGTCATAAATTAAATTTCATTAATGAAAAAGGACATGAAACCGACTATTGTAATCACTTTAACCATTTTTACCTTTTGCAGCAGGTTACCTATTGAGTAGCATGCCACATGTACTGTTTGGCTGAAGTGGCATGCTCTTTCTTTATAATGTAAAAAAACTGATTTTTTAGAGAAAAAATGGGAAGGGACTTGAACCCATGACCTTCCACACCCAAACCATATACCTTACCATGTGAGCTAGAAGTATTTACTGCTATTACTTCTTCAAATGAATTTATAAAGTTTTTATAATTTACCCTTAATTACCATCTAAAAATTAACATCTTTCTCCCTTTAACCCTTCTTCTTCCCCCAACTTTCTTCTAATTTCAATTCTCTCATCTCCTGCCATACTCAAGAAGATAAGCTGCTACTTCTCTGAAACCGGTTTCACCAACACGAATCAACCGTTTTAACTCTGTTTGACCAAGGGTTTTCCCAATAAACCCTTTTCAAAAGGCTCTTCATCTGATGGTTTTACAATGGCGACACTTTCACCTTGACAGATTTTGAAATAATAAGCACCTCCAAGACCACCGTTGAACGGAATCGGGTCAATCCTGGAGATTATCATGTTCACAACCTCGTCAATAAGCGGTTTTGTTTGGTCAAAATTACAAGAATGCCCAGGATTTCAATGGGGACACTTTGGTCTTTTTGGCGAATGTCTCTACCAGTTGGGGATAAACATGGAGGTGAAGAGCTTCTGTGTAAGATGTTTTTTTGTTAAGAGAAGAGGAGAATGGTCACGAATGGCATTGAAAACAGCACAAATACTCGTCTTCTTCCTGTGAAATGCTTCATCCCTTCCATTTTACTGGTTCCTTGGTATTCTCTCCCTAAGGGATTGCTGAAAATAGGGATGGCAAAAAGCCCCATACCCAATGGGGAACCCGAAACCCGCATCCGTTTTGACTGGGGAATCCCCAGGTTGACCGGGGATGGGGACGGGGATGGGGAATACCCGAATAAAAATAGTGGGGATGGGGATGGAGATGGGGATACCCTTAATCCCCGACCCTGGACCCGCCCCCGACATATATTAATATATAAAAATAATACAGAATGTATATTTATAGTATAGATTATAATACATAAAATTTAATCTAAGTAACCTAACTCATTAGTAATTACTTGGTTGAAATTATACTTTTTGCTTTTTCTTTTATCTAATTTAAACTCGTGTATATATAGTTTTTTCTCTTTGATTGATCTATTTTACCTTAAATATCAATCTGATAATTTTTTTCTACTTGATTTTTCGTGTATGTATTTAAATTTGGTAGAAAATTTATTTATATTTTTTATGCAATTTATAGTTACTTATATATTTTATAAAATCTTTAAACTTATGCTGGTAAAATTGAAATATAGAGTTTTTTCTTACGTAAAAGTTTGCATGTTAAAAAAGATAAAGAAATCCCCGTTTCCCCGTTGGGGATCCTCAGTCCCCGTTGGGGGTGGGGGTGGGGATTTATTTATATTCCCCGATTAGGATGGGGATTGGAATGAGGATTCGGGGATGGGGATGGGGATTGGGATCCCCTGTGTTCCCCGCCCCCGTTGCCATCTCTAGCTGAAAACAACGACTGCCATTTGGGTTTGAACTGGACTATCTGAGTTACGAGACATGAACCAAAGGAGGAGAAAAAAATGGGTGTTCTTGAAGCCTATAGCCCCAAAATATGGATTCTCCCAATTCGATCCCAAATAATATCTAAATCTGGAGACGATTCTTCAAGTTCTCAGGATAGCATATGGTATTAGAGCATCTTACTGAGTCGGATCAGTCTGTTTTCCTAATCTATACCAAAAGAACAGAAAGAAAAATCAAATACAAAAACTAAGGATTTCTTTCTTAAATCTATTTCAAAACACTCGTGAAATTAAACTCAACAACCATGGAAATCAGCTTGTATAGGTCACATTTTTTAGATCGTTTCGTTACATTGCTATTTACAGTGTAAGCTAACAGAGATAGCTGGGATAATATGTACAGATTCGCAACATAACTTGTGTAAGGGTAAATTATAAAGACTTTATAAATTCATTTGAAGAAGTAATAGCAATAAATGCTTCTAGCTCACATGGTAAGGCGTACGGTTTGGGAGTGGAAGGTCACGGGTTCGAGTCCCCTTCCATTTTTTTTCTCTAAATAATCAGTTTTTTTACATTATAAAGAAAGGGCATGCCACATCAGCTGCCACCTCAGCCATACAGTCCATGTGGCATGCTGAGCAGTTTTTTTACATTATAAAGAAAGGGCATGCCACATCAGCTACCACCTCAGCCAAACAGTCCATGTGGCATGCTACTCAGCAGGTAACCTGCTGCAAAAGGTAAAAATTATGAAAGATTACAATAGCCGGTTTCTGTCCTTTTTCATTAATAAAATTAATTTAGGACTAGATCATAAATTGGCCAAAAACTTTAGGACTTTTCTCAAGATTTCTCTTATTTTATTTGCATTCATCTTCTTTATATATATATATATATATATATATATATATATATATATATATATATATATATATATAGGGTAAAGTGAATATACCTAACAACCTTATATAAGCTTAGATACCTAATCTCATCAAACTACGTCATTTTGTATTAAATTTTCATTGCAATCATCCAAGGTTCTTAAACTTCATCCCTAAACTTGATTTACTTCAAAAAATTTTGGAAATTCATCATTATATTTCTCCTACATCCTTTCATTTGTAGCGGTAGGATATGAAGCCCATCAGGTGGTATTCGATAGAAAGATGTGATGTAAAAGAAAGATATTGGTGAAAGTCCAAAGATTTTGGAAGTAATCAAGTGATGGGGTTGAAGTTTAAGAACTTTAGGCAATTACAATGTAAATATGATACAAACCGATGTAGTATTATGAAGTTAGGTACCTAAGCTTATATAAGGTTGTTAGGTATATTCACTTTACCCATATATATATATATATATATATATATATATATATATATATATATATTATACCTGAATATACATATTTGGTCAAAGGCTGAATTTTAAGAGGTACAAATCATACTGCTATATGTATAATTAATTTATGCTTTCAAATCTTATTTGGTCAATAAAGTCAAAAATTCAATAGCTATAGGCGGGTCATCTCTACTCTTCTAAACCATGAATTAGTCAAATTGAATTGGTATTTCCTCACATTTAGTCGATTGAATCGGTCAACGGGTGATACTATCTATGATGCATCTCCTCTCTCAGTTTGGTTAAGATGATGTTGCCCCTCATCGATCAATTGACGAACGTCTTGGCAAATATCTTGGCTTTTGACCTGCTCTTCTCATTTGAATTCCTTGCATAATTTTCCCATTATAATTGGTAAATGGAATTGCACCACCATGAAACACCATTCACCAGTCGTTGCCTACAAAAAATATTTGCTCACAATAGATTGCGAAAATTATATTGAATAATCTTTTTGTTTCCGGTCATACCCTATCCGTCATCACCAGCACCACCCATCGGCGACAATTGCTCAATACCAACTATGCTTCTGTGAATTCACTGTTGTCTCCACCTCTACATGGTCGAATCACCCACTAGCGACCTTCACCATTGTGTTGGTGTGATGAAAGACACACACATCACAACTACACACCCCCTTCAAAAAATTCAACCCCCACAGACTCTACGATTCACTCCCTCCTCTCTCTCTATAAGCTTTCTTCCATGCCTACGAATCCTAACCACCAGCCACCGCCAACAACACCACCACTGCACCATATCTGATACACTGCCACTACCACCATACCACACTTGTTGTAAGTCCCTAATTATGCCTGTGTATCAATCAGATCCGTTTGATGGTGCATAATCCCAATCAAACGGATGATGTCAGATCAAATAGAAGAGAAGAAGAAGAATAAGAATATGAATCTCTGTATGAATTGATTAGAATTAAAGTTCCAGATACAAAAGATTCACACACAAAATGCTCTCTAGTTTCTCTCTTCTCATGATCATCAATCTCTACTCCTCACCCCTAACACCTATATATACACAAGGGGACATGGGCTTGGTGGACATGGGCCGTAAATGGGTTTACGGCCATAAACCTGTTTACGGCCGTAAACACTGACCGTAAACCCCACCTGACCGTAAACTCCAAAAATATTACAGAAAAATACATTTGCCTAGAAAAGTAAAGTATAAACCATATTTTTGACCCAACAATCTCCCCCTTAGTTTATAGCTTTCTTTTCTTAAATGACCCAACAAGCTCCCCCTAAAAAGTAGCTGGCTCTTCTTGTCAATCTTCAATGAGAGCTTGGCTTCCGCTTTAACCTTCGATTTCTTCACAGCATCAGGATGAACATATGAATCTTCAATGAATGACTTTATCTTGAGCACTTGAGCTTTTCTTCAGAATTTGGCATTGAACACACATTGGGTGAGGAGGCTTGACGTATTGATTCTTGAAAGATAGCACTTTCAGCTTGAGAATCCTCAGAGAGAACATCAAAGAGAACAAATCTTCTAGATCACTTCAGCAGGTACAATGATAGCGGCAGACTGATTGAGGAGGCTTCAATGCAATCCGTCACATAATCTTCAATTTCAGCTTCACCTTGCTTCTGGGGTTGACAAATTGAATGTTGAAAGAATAATCTTCATTTCTTGCTCCTTCGAATGAAAATTCTTCGATGCTCACGGACGAAGTCTTTGGCTCAGAAATCTTCAACACAAACTCCATGAGTTTCACCTTCACCTGAAATCACTTTTCAAGACAAAACAAAACTAAAAGAAAACTTAGAACAAAAGTAAAACAGATATAACACTTTTTTTTATTTTGATTTTTTTTTATTTTTGTTTGTTTTTTTTATTTTTAATTCTCCCCTTTTATTTAAATTAAAAGAACACTATGAACAAACGTAACAAAAACAAAAATAATAGCTAACTTTAAGAGTGATTTTGAAGTGTTGTAATCTTAATTGTAACTTTATTATCATGATTGGCTCTAATCCTTAAATAAGTTTTTCTTAAGACCATTTAACTGACTACAACCAGGGATATTGTTGTCCACCTAAATCGAGCAGCGGGATCTACAGACAATCTGTATGTGTTCAATTTTAATTGTACTAGAACGTGTTTCCCGCTTCCTGATATGCCCCAGCCATCAAGAACTTCCAGAGTACTCCTTACATCGGGTGAGCAGACAATCATCCAGAGAGAGGATAGATTCGGAATTCTATTACTTATTGTTTCAAAGGGGTTGAGAAGTAGAAGGTTGCATATGTTGTGTACCAGGTCGGATTAGAAGTCACGCAAAGGAGACAACATATGGCTAACAGATGAGAAGAATTTCATATATATAGCCTGCAGAGAAATAGAGTTGCATATGTTGTGTACCAGGTCGGATTGGAAGTCACGCAAAGGAGACAACATATGACTAACAGACAGAAAGAAAGAAAACGATTTTCTACAGACCTAATTTATCGGAATTTACCAGTCGCCCCATCCAACCGGAATTAAGGACAGAATCCGCACATCGAGGAAAAGTGAATCCACAGTTCTAGATACGGGCTATTTAATGTGACCGGTAGATTCCCATGTATATCTCCCTGCTCAACCTATCCGAGCATCATGAAATTAGGTTAAACAGATCTAACTAGGTCAAAGTTTGTCAGGTCCTTAAATTCATTAGATTCAAACTTTCCCTAGTCAAGTCCATTTAAAATCTTTCGTGCCTACCAGTGCATCGAACACATAGCGTAGACGATTCAACTTAGGTATGTTACGCCGATTCAGATTGCCCGTTATCACTTGCTAATTTCATTTCCCAAAACATCTCCTGCAAGCACATTCCATTAACACCATATTTTTAATTTTCTGATTTTCTAATTATTTTGGATTTTTTTTTAAATTTTTAAATTTTTGTTTTGTTTTTATTTCTCCCCTAAATTTGTACATATGAGAGAAACGAAAGTAAATGCGCAAATTTAAACTATCCTAAAACAAAAATTATTCTTTAAAGCGAATCAACTTAAGAAAAAAACTTTGTAGTATAGAGAAGAAAACTCAAACCGTAAGTCACCGATTGAATTTGCATCCAGAAAGTCTGAGAACAGCATGCATAATCTCAGAACAGATCCGAAAATTCTTCATGTCATTAAGCACTAACCCCATGAGTGACCCATTCCTTTCTTCCTTTCCCGCAAAAGGACACATACTCTTAACAAAAGTCTGAATGTTGTACAGTTGAGAGATGTCCCCAATTATATGCCAGGAGCAGCCACTACCAACAAACCGAAGTATGATGATGTGCCTCCATAGTTGATCCAGTACAGAGCGGGATTAGTTGGTCTTTGGAACCCAGACCATTTTGAAACTGGGTCGACCTTTGTCATCAATGCAGGGTACTCTCTCCCATGACATATCTTGCTTATCACAAACAAAAGACGATGAAATATTAGAGTTATTAGAAGATTTTGGAGTTTTCACCTTTGGTACCCATCTATATTCAGGTTTAACCCATTTCTTGTTCGATCCGATGGGTCTCTCGGCACTTGATTTGGAACTTGAAGCCGGCTGCCGAGATGACTTTGACCTAACCAGTCTTGGCTTCACAGGAGCATCTCTTAAACTAGACTTCTGGGCCAGCATACCCTTCTTGTTATTGGGAGTTGGATGCTTGGCCTTGAGAGTTGAATTCTTGGCCTTCATGGCATTCCAATCGGCATTGTATGAACGTAACCTTGAGGGGTTTCTTTTGAAAAATCTCCCTTTTGGCGCGTTCTGCCAGCCTTGTGCATAGTAGGGAACGTATGCGCGATTTGGACAGTTTTTGGCAATGTGTCCAGGCGTTCCACAGTGAAAACATGTATTTTTCTTCACTGTGAAGTTGTTTCTTCCTGCCCCTAGTGGCGTATCCTTGCCTTGTCTCTTGTTGTTCCCACATGCACACTTACAACAGGCACTTTGTTGCGCTGGAATTGGAGGCCTATATTTCTCAACGACAGGTTTGTTAGGAGTAATAGAATTCGAAGCAACAAATTCTGAGTTCAAGGAGTCATCGGTTTGTTCAGTAGTGTTCTCCTTGTTCTCATCTTCTACTACTTTACCTGCACATGAAGTAGCAACATTAGTATCTTCAATATTAATAACTCCTCCTGACACAAATCCAACTCGTTTGCCATATTGAAGATGTGCCTCCCTGGCAATTTCTTCCTGTGTCATAAGGATGGATGTGTAGTTATGATTGAAAGGTGGAGGAACACTATCATACCCTAGACCCTTGTTTTGATTATCTTTAAATTTTAATTGGGTTTCGAATAAGGACTCGACTGTCTGACTTGACGCAGTATAATTTTTGAAACTGACATTTGTTTTTCCACACTTAATTTTCAAAGTGTCAAGTTCTTCAGTTACAGCAGCAAGTTGTCTCTTAATATAGTCATTATTTTCACACTTGTTGCTATACTCTTCCTGAAGCTTCCTAAAGTCCTTGGTTTTTGCTTCTAATTCAGCCTTCAGGGGTTTCTGTCCTTTCTTGAGTTGATATCCTTCATATCTCAGGTCCTCAACTTCTCTTTTTAATAAATCAATTTGTTCCCGAAGATATTTAATTGTAGCTTCACAAGTTGGAGTACATGTAACTTCAGTGACCGGAATGTTTTCAGAACTCATTGTTTCTCTACACTTCAAAGCATCAAGTTCTTGAATTACATCAGCAAGACTAAGATGATTGAGATCTTTTGTCTTCTTGATGATAGTCACGTTCATATCCCACGATTTTCGGAAGTGAATTCAGTAGCTTTTTGTTTATATCAAACTTAGACAAGAAGATCCCAGCTATATTCATCTCAGTAGTAAGTGTAGTAAATTGCTACAACTGAGTTTCGGGGGTTTCTCCAGGGATATAATCGAAAATGTTGAAATTTTGTCTTAACATATCCTGACGACTCTCTTTCATGTTTTCAACTCCCTCATAGACCTTAAAATCAATTAAAAACACAACTACAAGCTAAAATAAAACTTAAAAGTCAAACCCTTTGATTATAAACCTCAAAAGTCAACCTTAAAAGTCAAATTTAAAAAGTTAAACTCAAAAGTCAAACTTGAAAAAGTCAAATTTAAAAGTCAAACCGGAAAGCTAAATTTGAAAATTTAAAAGTCAAACGAGAAAGTCAAAGTTTAAAGTCAAAAGTCAAACTTGGAAGTCAAAGGCAAAACTTAAGGTCAAAAGTTAAAAAAATAAAAGTAAAAAATTAAAATATAATTTTAGTTATTAATTTTAATTTTATTTATTTATTTATTTATTTATTTATTTATTTATTTATTTATTTATTATTATTATTATTATTATTATTATTATTATTATTATGAAAAAGGAATTTAAAATTAAAAAAAAATTAGTTTTTGGGCTAAAAATGACAACTTTGCGAAACTAGGTTCGAAAATGAGAGTTTTTCAATTAAATTCGGGAAGATTGAATCATCTATCAACCTAGATGAGCTGGTAAGGCAGATGGAGTGATTGTGCAAGGCGCCCAGGTTCGAATCCTAGCAGGTGCAACAACTTTTCCTTAATTTTTTTTTTAAATAAGCGCTGAATGAACAATGCTGTCTAGCCGCAAACATCCGAGCTGCAACTGCCGCTGTAAGCTGTTTCCGACCGTGAACTCCGATCGGCCGTAAACTCCAATGAACCCTAGCCGTAAACGCCAACGCCTCCGCCGGCCGTGAACAGTTTCCGGCCGTAAACCCTTCCCAGATTACGTGAAAAACAGCGTTTTCACCTCTTTTTGCTCCAAAACTCGATCAAAAACCCTTTTTTTATGAAAAACACGAAGAACAAACCCCCCCTTATTTTTCAGAGATCTATCCAAAAATGCAAGAATATTTCGAAAATAAGATCAAATTATGCCCCAAATCTGACAAAATTGACTGATACAACCAAGCTTTGATACTAATTGTAAGTCCCTAATTATGCCTGTGTATCAATCAGATCTGTTTGATGGTGCGGAATCCCAATCAAATGGATGATGTCAGATCACATAGAAGAGAAGAAGAAGAAGAAGAATATGAATCTCTGTATGAATTGATTAGAATTAAAGTTCCAGATACAAAAGATTCACACGCAAAATGCTCTCTAGTTTCTCTCTTCTCACGATCATCAATCTCTACTCCTCACCCCTAACACCTATATATACACAAGGGGACATGGGCTTGGTGGACATGGGCCGTAAATGGGTTTACGGCCGTAAACCTGTTTACGGGCGTAAACACTGACCGTAAACCCCACCTGACCGTAAACTCCAAAAATATTATAGAAAAATACATTTGCCTAGAAAAGTAAAGTATAAACCATATTTTTGACCCAACACTTGTACTCATTCTCCTTATGCCTTCTACTTTCCATAGGCTCCCCTAACCACCTTCCTTCTTCCCTACACACCGCCCCTTTTCTCTTTCAAACCCTAACAATTCGATATACAGAGAACCGGTTCAATCAAAACCTCCTCCCCGTTTGCCTTCAACCACCATCACAGAAAACCCCACAATATTTGTTACAATTCTCTCTAAACCCTAGACATGGTTACTACTCTTCTCTATCACTCAAACACACAAATGATTTATGTAGTGATTTTCTGGAGCCAACCTGCGTTTTTTTAGTTTAATTAATGGTATAAATTTTAAACATTTTGCTGGTTGTAGATTCTCCAGTTGTCTTCAAATTTTGTTATTTATTTTCTGTTTTTTATATTTTTTGTGGTAGTTTTTCATACAAGAACCTTTATCATGTTGATAATTAGAGTTTGGTTTTGGCTGTGATTTTTCTTTTGCTTGCAACTCGACTAAAGCTCATAGATTTCACTCTCTATTGAATGATCAGGTAAACTCTATTTCAGACCATAAAACTTATTGTAACTTTTAGTGCCAACATCTTTCTTTGGCCAGTTATTTGACAATGGTTGTTTTTTGTTCACCGTAAAGATTTTGTTGAAATAATCAACAATCCAAAAATCCATTGAGATGGTATCATGTTAATGACATTCTATTCAAACCAAAATTGTGAAGGAGTGTATGCTAGATGCTAAATGGAGCTGATTATATGTTATTTCTTTTTACATGATCACATTTACCAAATGGAACACTTTCTTCTTTTGAAAGCAAGTTTGATGATAAAATGGAATATATAGAGTTATTCTTCAACCAACCATGCAAGAGGAATATATAGAGTTATTACAGTTGCTAGCTAAATCTATTTCCTCCAGATAACCTATTTCCAACTTGGTTCAAAGAGACAAAAGCACTCAATGTCTTTCTTTACTTCTTTTTATCTTAATTTATGGTTTTGGGTGTCGCCGGATCCACCATGAACGTTAATTGAAGTTGTAAATATGTTGATTTTGTGATTTTTTTTGTTACAGACTGTGTCTCTACCCACACCATCAACTAAGAAATAAAATTTCTCAAATCAAGAGGTATCCCCTTGTTCATCTATACAATAGTGAACCTGATAAATTTGACCTTTGTGTGGGTGATTTCTATTTACTTCGTTTTCATTTTTTTGTAGTTGGTTTCTTTACGAATATAAGATTAACTAACAAATTTCTAACCTAGATGTTGCATATCATAAATTGAATTTAGATTGACTTTATTAACATAGATGTTATCTACAATGGATCAAAGTTTAACTAATTGGGTGATTAATGACATTTTCCCCTAGAAGGTATGTAAGATACAGATTTATTTTAGATGCTTCTTAAAACTCTGTGTTTTGTAGGAGTGGTGAATTTGGTAACAAACATTTGTGTCGTGTAAGCTCTCATCATTAGTTGGTTTTGTTGATGAATCATATTGAAAAGAAGTAATTTTTGTTGCTTAATGACCTTTCTGCCCCTATATGGTATTAGTGACCTTTCAGCAGGTTATATGCAGTAATTTAGTTTGGGACAGGTTTTTGCAATTACCAATTATGATCTTGGAAGTTCTCCTACCAATGTTTGTTTTGTTTCTAACAAAATAAACCATGTGAATGAGAACAAATGATTATCTATGATTGTGTAATCAAGCAATATCTACTAACTAAATGCAAAAAAGTATATAGACACACAGAAAAAGATAACTAATGTTTACCCTTTATTTTTATATCAGGCAACAGGTTCATTACAAGTGAAATATGTGATGAGATTTGTAATCGAGTTTGAATCAAATTCAAGTATGAATTAAGGAAGACTAATAACGATGAATATAAGAGTAAATAGAATATTTGTTCAGCTCGTATTATGCTTTTGAGTTTACAAATTACAATGAAAACTGTAAAGACTGAGTGAAAAGCGATCTCTAATCACTTAGTACAGACCCCTATTTATAGGAGAACAAAAGCATAACAATACTAAGGACTAGACATTAAGACTACTCTTTATAATGCCTTAGTACAAATAACATTACATCCGAAGACACCTTCTTATGAAGACAAAATATACTTCGTAACAATCTAACTGACTCTTCGACTATTACAACATTTAAGCCCTAACAATCTCCCCCTTTGGAATCAAGGTCGAAGTCTTCAAGACGTCAGTGATTGAACGGCATACATCAGCACTCTTCGGATCTCCATGTACCAAGAGATAACTTTCTTTATCTCTTTCTTATCTCCTTCTGAGTTCTTCTTGCAATGGTTCATACGAACAATTAAGTTCGTATATTGCGAGTTGGTGTATCTCTCCACTTCGTAAGTTTGAAATAAGAACCTTTTAGCTCTTCCAGCTTTGTCTTTTCCTGCAAAAACAATCCCCAATGGCTTTAAACAAATTTCACCATCTTCGTACTTGTTCAGCTCATTCTGTTTCTTCGTTGGTGCCATTGGTGCAGTTATGTCGAAGCCTTTGACAGTAGCAAGTTCGACATCTGTTTGAGCTAAGCACTCAAAACAATTCTCCAAAAATATTTTAATGTGCTTGCACCCAAGACTAAAAACATCTGGTTCTGTGTCTTGGAGAAAAGAAAATGATTTGTCTTTGAGCATCAAGGCAATGTTGATTAGATCATATGTGTTCATCAAAGGAAAGTCTGCCACTGTGAATTCTTGTAACTTTCCACTTGCTCTTGCCACAGTGTACTTCAAATTTTCAAACTTCCCTTCGAATATGACATCCCTTTTTATAGATATCACCTTCTTAATCTTCTCCGAAAACCATACTTCCTCTTGAGCCTTCGCTAATACTGCATGAAACCTTATCTTCATCTTCTTTCCCTCTTCGGTTTCCATTGATTTTGTTTCAGCCTTGAACTGTGGCATAACGAACATCATTTCATTGACTGGAAAGTCAAGTTGACCAAAGTCTGTGTATGTAACCACATAGCTCTTTTTCGGAACCTTTTCGAATGAGTACATATAATCAAACATCACTCTGGACTCGATGGTTTTGTAGTTATAAACTTTTATTGGATCACCCTTATCAACATTCGAACCATCCAAAGCTCTTTGTCTCATTATACTTTGAACATGTCTCATTCTATCAACCTCAGCTGCCACCTCAACTTTCTTCTCTTTATTTGACTTCTCAATCATAACTCCTTTTCCCTTGTCTTTAATGTTTGACGAAGTCATATTCTTTGAAGAAGAGACATCAATTTGTTTCTCAATTACAATACCTTTTGATATAGGTTTTGAAATTGGAAGTGTTGTAATCACAGTCGAAATGACTGGATCAGCTGAAACAACAGTTGGCTTTGCTACCACTTTCGAAGGATATACTTTTCCGACTACCTTCGTATCTTCAGTTGTCTTTATTTGTTCCCCAGCCTTTGTATGATCAATCTTTTCTCCCCCTTGCACCCCTGTGAAAGCAGGTGGGGCATCCAATACATTTGGTAAAAGGCTCGAAATACGAAGTAGTGGAGCCAAATTCTTGTGTAAGATGGCTTCGAATTGAGAAAATTTTTGAGACAGAAATTCTTGAGAAATAATCGAAGAAACACTCTTCGAAGACAAGTCTTGTAATTCTTTCAGCAACCTGACCAATTCTCCAAAGCTTTGTTCTTCTTTGGCAGAAATATTTATCAGTTGTGGATTTATCTGTTCAAACATTTTGACACATTTGACAACAACATCACAAATAATGTCAATTTTCTGATTTGCTAAAGCGTAATCTTGCTGAGCAGTCTGAACTTCCTTCTGCATGTCTTCGCGAAGTTCTCTGATCTGTAAGTTGACATCTTCTCGTACTTTCTTGACTTCCTGTACGAAGAGCACATGACGCTCCTTCGTAACAATCTTTAGATCCTTTAATTCTGTCACAAAATCAGATCTCAGAGAATTGATTCGATTCTCTGTAGAAATATCATTTTGATCAATGTTCTTAAGAACTCGACTTTCCGAATCCCTAATCAACCATGATGCCTTCGAAATCACCCTTTCTTCCATCAGCTTCATCAATGAATCAACTTCCATTCTTGTAACTCCACCACTGCCCACATCTGCTTGGGATTGCAAGATAGAATTCAATTTTGAATTCAAAATCTTAAACTGCTTCATGGTCATCAGCATGTGGTCAGGGAAATCTTCTTCGGCTTGATCAAAATGAAGAGCTTCGAACGTTCCTCCAAAGCCTTCGTTATCAGTTTTCATCAATAGGTGAGGATGGATGGGGTGGATCAGTTGATTGGGTTGAGAATATGGTGGTGAATGGTTGATCCATAATTGATTGAAATGTGGGAGAATCAGTTGTTGATGTAACCTGGGGTAAAGAATTTGGTTCAAGAAGCTTCGCATCGTCAGGCTTCGAAATACCAGCAGGCAGGCTGGTATCCACTTCTTTTGGAATTTCAATCTCTGGTGTCTCAGGAACTTGCTCTACTTCTTTTATTCTTTGATTCTTCTTCAAAAACTTTGCAAGATCTTCAGCCCTTCGTTTCTTAGATGATGGAGACACCGGAGCTGGAATTTCCCGAACTGTGACCCCCTGATGAGAAAGTTGTGTTTTCTTCACAAGCTGAGACTTTCGCTTGACTTTGATACGTCGAAAAACACCCGTCTTCGAAGGAATCGTTTCTTTCGAAGGAGACGCTTCAATAACTGGTGTATCAACTACTGAGGTTAAAACTTGAGAAACCTCTTCGACTTTATCAGATGTAGCCACTGGAGTTTTCTTCTTCTTCTCTTCCTTTACCACTTTTTCCATCTGTCTTCTTCGATTTCTTAGGCTTTTTCTTCTCTTCTTCATGTAAGACCCCGGTAAGGACAGTTGTGTCAATGGATTGCAAATATGACACCAAAACTGCATTCGTCGGATCCACCTTCTTGAGCATCGCATCCGGAATGCGAGCTATTGATGTAAAGATGGCCGGATCATCATTGACTTCCTTCGGACTACTATACATGTGAAATACCTCCTTTTCTTCAAATTCCGGAACTTCGATTTTCTCCTTGTGACAAACATACTGTATTATCAGACTCCAATAATGAGCACAAGAAATTCCCTGCATGGCACTCGTCTTTCAAAATGCTAGTTACGAACTTTGTCCACAATTGTTCAGAGTAATCAACCTGCAAATCATAGTATAACCCAGCAACCATTGCATATACCTCCATCCTTCCTTTATCAAGACCCACGGTTCTTCCAGTAAGACATCGAAGGAAAATTCCAAATAAAAAATTCCATACCGTAGGTAATCCGGATTTCTTGAAGTCACTAATACGCGTCTAAGGAGGTTGATGGCCCATCTCGTTAAACATAAATACCGCTTGAGAAGAAGAAACTTCATCATATGGACCAGAATTTGGAATCCCCAAAATTTTGCAAAACAATCTCTTGGATACCCTAATACGCGTATCATTCACCATAGTGAATTCCACACAACTTGTCTCCTTGTTGTATGATGCAGAGGAACCCGCCTTTGATAACCAAGACATTGGAACAACAAAAGAATCGAACATTGCTTTAGACAGAACTGAATTCTATAAAGCAACCACCAGCATTTGGAGTTCAACCGGATATTTTGACAAATCAAATTCCACTTGGTAGTTTGAACCCTGGATTTTCAGAATCTGAACGCTAACAGCTTCGTCTGTGGTTGGTGATGATGTAGTCGCCATTGTTGAAGATAAGAACAGAAAAGGTATGAAGAAGATGAGTTGCAAAGAGAATTTTGTATGACAGAATGTTTGATCGCATAAAGTGTCACAACTGAAAATTTTGAGCTATGTAATCTATACATTCAAGTAAATGTGAATCAAAAACTTCAATCAAATACATCATACAAGTACTACAAGTAGTCATCAAACAATTGGAAAACCCTAGAAGTTCTTGTTAAGTCTATTTTGGACTAGAACTTCCTTATTGGATCCAAACGGACCAATAAGCTTCCAATTAGACTATCATGGGCTTAGAACCCTAATTGGGCTCTAATTGGACCCACACTTATTTATTTTAACATTTTAGGTCATGTTGGGCCTAGAATGAAATGGATTAAGAGCCTTGATACATGAATAACCTAAACTAGTCCGATAAAAACATAAAAATCCTACTACATTCTTTTAGACTAAAGACATACCCAAACTACCTCAAATATTGGGCTTAAGGGCAAAAAGCCCAAAAATCTTTTTTTTTCTCTTCTCATTCTCGGCCCAAGGCCCAAACCCAAAGAGAAATGGAAGTGTTGACTTAATGCATGCCACCTCATTATTATCCAAAGGATATCCATGCAATATTTCCCATTCCTCCATGCACATCACCTAAAATATCACTTCTCTTCTCTCCTCTCTCTCACTCTCGGCCATACACACATACACACCCCAAAAATATCTCAACTCTCTCTAGATTCACTCAAGAACACTCCCTTCTTCTCCATCCAAAATCTCGAAAAATAGGAAGCATTCAAGGAAGTTCTTCCACAAAAATCATCATCTAAGGTAAGGTTTTGTTTGGATCTATGACTTGTATTCCTTATTTATCAAAAATCTCTTCCTAATCCATGCAAAAATCATGATCTTGCACTCTAGAAACCCCATAATCTCGAAAAGTTCATCAAGGAGTGCAAAGGCCAAAAATCACTTCATTTCTTCCAATCTTTCTTCAAGAACCGAAACTACCCCCTAAGGTGAGCTTCATACCCCCTATTTTCTGTTTTTATGAGTTTTGTGGGGGGGTGGGGGGGGAAATACAAGTGAAAGTGTAGATCTATATGTGTTTGTATGCCTTGTATGATTTCCATGCTTATATGTATGCTTTTATGTGTTTTAATGTTGGATCTAGCCATAAAACCCATCAAAACCGAGATATATCTTGTGTTAAATGATTTTAGCTTCAAATATATTTCTAAACACAAAGTGTTTCAAGAAAAATGGCCAAGTGGTTTAGTAATAATTTTCTTTGGGTTAAAAACACAAATTTTGGGCCTAAAATGTGAAAAATACAAAAATAAGGGCCCAAATTGATATTTCACAGATTCTGATGGATGAAGTGTGCCAAAACAGTTTCCATAAAACTATTTCTGGAATTACACTTAATTAGAGGATTAAAAACATGAATTTCAAGCTTAATGGGCTAAAAATGAAAATTTCGGCCCAATGAGGCCCATTATGCGAATTTTTCTGTTTTGGAGGGCCAAAACTGTAACTTTCTGTAAAACAGTGGACTATAAGTGTTCCAAATCCTTTTCAAAGGTTTAAAATGCTTTTTAAATTTAAAAAGGACCAAAGTTGCAAAAATTTTCCCATTTGGGCCAAAATTGTCAAAGTTGCGAAAAGAAGGGATTAAAACCGAGAAAACTGCATTTTCAGGGTCTTAAGCTGTTTTCTATGAAAAATATGCTGGAAAATGTTTATTTCAATAATTTTTGGTGTTAAAATGTCAAGAAAATTGATTTAAATACCAAACCGGAAAATATTTTAAATAAAGGGTTGAAAAGGTAAATTTTACAAACGAGGAGGGGCTGAAAACAGAAAATTTCCAAGACTAATTCTATACATGCAATATGATCAAATAATGGTACTACTACTATCGACAAAATACAATACACTACAATACCAAAAGTCGTTGTTAAACGAATTGGTTCGGTCTCGAACCAATAAAAATCCGAAACCACAAACACAACGATACTATGATACTACAATACTATGATTCATACAAATAACGATTCGGAATACATTATACATGTGCACAGACGTCTACGCACTATCTTTGGGCCCCACAAGTGTAAAATCTTGTTCGTTGAGCCTAGCTAGCCCGACGACCTGATCTTAAGGCCCAAAGACTTCATCTTACGAAGTGTTGGGTTTTACCAACCCGACACAACGTAACCGGACTTTCAATGGCTGTAGACTACTGGTCCCCAAGGGTCCTTTAGTGTCGCTAGTAAAGTCTGCCTTTTTTGCGAGGCGGGTCTGGGACCCCTCGTACCTTTTTATCCCCAACCGGCTAATGGAGTCGTCGAGGCCTTCGTGTCCTCCTTCTCTTCGGATGTGGGACAACAGGACGGTTGGATAGCGTGACTATTACGGACGACGCCTTCGGGATCGTTAGTATTGCTATAGACTAGTCGTTTGTGTAACGCGTGTTTGTGGCGGATAGTCATGCTCATCAATGATCCAATGTCGTCTGGAATGACATCTTCATGTGTTGCAATGGTTTCAAGTAATTTCATGGAATTCAAGGAATTAGGAAAACATCGGGTTTTCCTAGGGTTTTCAATACATACAAATTCAGAATACATACGATTTCAATAAACAATATTTTACAAGTATAGAAAACAAACAAGCATACTTATGGATCTTCACACCTTTTTGACTATACTATTTTCAGAAAATATCGGATTTTCTGGTGGTTTTCAAACGATACGAAGCATTGTTTTCAAATACAACTTATGAACTCACCAACATTTCATATGTTGACGTTTTTTTTAAAATACTTGTATTCTCAGGAACCAGTGAATCAAGGGAAATCATATTCAGTGACGGTTGCAGTTTATTTTTGTATGAATTGAACAAATTAATTTTTGGGGGAATGTAATGTTTAAACAATGTATGATATGTAAACACTACTGGTTGTACTATGTTAATGAATGGTGACGAATGTTGTTATGTTTCATATATATTCAATGTTATGGTATTCAATTGAGTCACGACAGCCCCCGGACGTTTCCGCCGTCTGGTTCGGGGGTGTGACATAAAGTGTTATTAACTCCTGATTTCCCCTTTTATATGTAACCCTAGATTTTTGAATTTGAAGCGGGATGCATTAAATGCTTGCTGACATGGCACCTTGAAATACGGACTTTACTCATCAAAAAGTAACAAACGTAACTGTCAGCACGCCTTGTACGCTTATCGTATACCATACTTCACCAAGAGACAAGACTGTTTGATATTCCCCAAGAGAATTGTAACCGTCGGATTCCTTCGGAATAGAGGTCAGGCTCTCTCACTTTTGGGGTTTAAAAAGCGAAGTCATATGCCAGAGTTTCAAAATCATCAGTTTAAGTTGGTTTTACTTAAACCTCAAGGATTTCGTGTGTGCTGTGTTCCAACAAATTTAGATGAGAAACGAATGAAATTTTTTTTTAGAAACTTGTGATGTCAAAAATTTATTTTGACACAAAAACAGTTTAATCCCGGGCAAAGATTTCTTCGAAAATTATCAAGAGAGATAATTAACAGCTTGCTTGGTTTCCCGTGAATTACAATCGATAACTTGAAGAGAAGTTTCGAAGGGTTTTCTTTTTAAAAGGCAAATAGGTGGGTTCGAAAATTTTGTTACATTTCAACCTTAACATAAAGTGATAAATTGTAAGCAAAATTAGTTGTATGACCAGTGTAGTCAGTGACAACTTGGTTTCGAAAGATATTCAAAGTAACTAGGATTTTCGAAATATACTCACACAGAAATCATATTCATACAAAAAAAAATTTATGTTGGATCTTGTTGGGAACAAACATCGTAGGTTTCGAATGTTTGATTAAGATCACTCAAAAGAAATGAATATGATTTTGAGTATAGAAGGTACTGAAACAAATGTTTCGTAAGTTCTAGAACATAGTTCCCCGTCAATTCCTTAAGGTTTATGATATTTGGGTTTCACCACCATCACGGACTCATGATGTTAGATCATAAACACAGACTTGTGATTTGTCTAAGTTTTGATTGGTTTTATCAAAGACCTCACAGAAAAATCTTTTCAAAAATTTGGATTAAAAGAATTGTTTGGTATAAAAAGATTGGATAAGAATCGAAATGTACCTCTGTTATAATGGACAAAACAGAAAACTCTTAACTCATGTGAGAAGAGTAAGGTAGCTCTTGCTGACTTATGCAAATATAAGCCTTGTTGGGAAGAAATTTTCATGAGATAATTTCATCAAGACTTTCATTTCTCACACATAGAGTCATATGAGGCTTGAGGCAACATGCATCAGCATGCTTCTAGGGACATCCTAATTAGTCCAAAGTGTATCGAAATCATACCTTCCCATAGAAGACACACACATGAATCCTTCGCATTTAAAGCTTGATAAAACTCACACTACACAACATGTTAAAAACGAAGAGAACAAAAAAATATTTTTGGTATTTTTGAATTTTTTCAAAAAAAATTAACAAACCAAAATAAAATCTTTTTGAATTTTTTAATTTTTCAACAAAAGAAAATATTTTTGATTTTTCAGGTTTTTTGAGAAAAAAGAATAAACAAATTAAAATTCTAACCTTAGTTGAAATGTGTACGAATGCGAAGAATTGTATTAGAAAGATCTTCAAATCATACGAACACGAAGCATTCGAACCGTTGACTTGAACAGTAATCTCTAAATATGAACTTCACCAAGGAATAAATCTTCCGAATGCGAAGCATTCGAAGCGTTGACCATGAACAGTAACCTTTGAACACTTAATTCTTTGTAAGCAATTTGTCCTTCAGTTCACCAAAACATTCGAATCCATCATCCTTCACTTTTATCACATGTAAGTGAATTTCCATCAACCATACCCAATCCTTCCAATATTTGAAGAAATGATTTTTCATCCAATGCCTTTGTGAAAATATCTGCCAATTGTTCCGTTGTTTTCACAAAATGAACTTCAATATTTCCTTCTTCAACATGATCTTTGATGAAATGATATCTGAGAGCAATGTGCTTAGTCTTCGAATGTTGCACAGGATTATGACAAATTCTTATTGCACTTTGTGAATCGCAATATAAAGGAATCTTTTTCATATTAACAGCATAATCACGTAATTGACTTTGAATCCAAATTATTTGTGATGTACACACAGCTGCAGCAACATATTCAGCTTCAGCTGTAGATATCGAAACACATGTTTGCTTCTTCGATTGCCAACTGACCAATTTTCCATCTAGTAATTGACACCCACCAGTTGTGCTTTTGCGATCAAGACTTCATCCTCCAAGATACGCATCCGAATAAGCTTGTACAAAGAATCCTGTTTTCGAAGGATACCACAAACCTAACGAAGTAGTGCCTTTCAAATATCGAAAAATATTCTTCACCGCTGTTAAATGTAGTTCACATGGATTTGATTGATACCTTGCACAATTACAAACAGAAAACATAATATCAGGTCGACTTGCAGTTAAATACAATAAAGATCCAATCATGCTTCGATACAGAGTGAGATCAACAACAGATTTATCTAACGAAGGAGTTAGCTTTATGCCCGTTGCCATTGGTACTCATAACTTTGTGCTATTCGTCATGCCAAATTTTTCTAACAAATTCTTCGTGTATTTTTCCTGATTAATGAAGATGCCTTCCCTGTTTTGACGAATATTCAAACCCAAAAAGTTATTAATTTTGCCCATCATACTCATTTCAAATTTGCTTTTCATCAAGTCTTCGAATTCTTTGGATAAAGCAGGGTCAGTAGAGCCAAAAATTATATCATCAACATAAATTTGAACAAGCATCAGGTGATTCCCAATTTTCTTTCGAAATAAAGTGGGATCAACTGATCCTTGTTTAAATTTAGATTGTTTCAAAAATGATGTTAAAGTTGCATACCATGCTCTTGGTGCTTGTTTTAACCCATAAACAGCTTTATCTAAAATATAAACATGATCAGGATGTTCGGTATTTATAAAACCCGGTGGTTGTTCAACATATACCGTTTCTTCGAGTTCTCCATTTAGGAATGCACATTTTACATCCATTTGATAAACGTCGAAATCTTTATGAGCTGCATAAGCCAGAAAAATACGTACAGCCTCGAGTCTTGTGACAGGGGCAAATGTTTCTTCGTAATCAATTCCTTCTTGCTGAGAATATCCTTTAACAACAAGTCTAGCCTTATTTCGAATAATGTTTCCATCTTTGTCAGTTTTGTTTTTATAAATCCATTTGAGTCCAACAATTGACACATCAACAGGTTTCGGAATTAATCTCCAAACCTTGTTTCTTTCGAATTCAGACAATTCAGTTTGCATAGCAACAACCCAATCAGAGTGTTCCATTGCAACCTTAACTGTCTTTGGTTCGATTTTGAAAATAAAAACATTAAACATGCATAACTCTTGATGAGTATTGAATACCTCATTTCGTGCATGAAGTTGTGCCCTTGTCATTACTCCTGCTTGTGGATCACCAAGAATTTGTTCTTTCGGATGATTTCTTGTCCATTTATCCAATGGTGGATAATCAGGATCAAAATCCAAAGGTGCATCTTCAAACATAACATATGTTTATGATCCATTTATGGAACATGCATCCTCAGCATCATCAAAATGTTCTTCTTCAAAAATTGGATCCTTCTCAAGTATGGGCTCCCCTCGATGATTGACTCCGTTTCGATGTTTTGCTCTGCTTCGATGATTGGCTCTTCTTCAATAATTGGCTCCCCCTCAACATTAACATTGGTTGACATGTTATCACCTTCGCAAGAATGCTCCCCTTCAACAAAACTGTTCGAATCCAAGTGCTCCCCCTCCACTGGACCATCAGATTGTTCATTTTTGTTTTGATTTGAAAACAAAATTGAATCATTATCATGCTTCGAATTTTCTGATGTTTGATTATCGGGTGCATTTCTTTCTGCATCAATTGCTTGATCTGAAATACCAAAAATCGATTCATAATTAGCATCATCCATTTCAACTGAATCATTTTCATTCGAAGAATTTTGCAAAATAGGATAATTTGCAAATTGATGATTAGACTTTTTAATGTAATGATCATCAAATGTCAAATTAAAAGTTTCTTCCACTTTGCGAGTTTGCTTATTTAATACTCTATAAGCAACAGAATTGTGTGAATATCCCAAGAAAATTCCTTCATCAGCTTTTGTTTGAAACTTCGAAAGATTATCCTTAAGATTCATTATGAAACACCTGCATCCAAAAACATGGAAAAATTTGACATTAGGTTTTCGATTATTGATGATTTCATAAGGAGTAACATTAAACCGTCTATGAATGAATGATCGATTCTGAGTAAAGCAAGCAGTCGAAACAGCTTCGGCCCAAAGATATTGAGGTAAATTCGAATATGCCAACATTGTTCTTGCAGCTTCGCATAATGATCGATTCCTTCTCTCAACTACACCATTTTGTTGTGGTGTATAAGGAGATGAAAATTATGCAAAATGCCTTTCTCCACCAGAAATGAATCAAAAACACGATTTCTGAATTCAGTTCCATGATCACTTTTAATTTTTCAAACTGACTTCTTCAACGAAATCTCCATTTTATTGATAAAATCAATCATCATTTGTGGAACTTTGGATTTTAACCTGAGAAAATAAACCCACGTAAATCTTGAAAAATCATCCACAATAACTAGAATGTACCTTTTCTTGTTAAGAGTAGCAACAGTCGAAGGACCACATAAATCAATATGCAAGAGTTCGAGGGGTTCAACAATCTTTGAATCTATTGTAATTAGATGACCTTGTTTGAGTTGTTTTCCTACTTCGCATGCTGCACACAAACTGTCATTATCATATTTAAGAATGGGTAAACCTCTTACCAGATCTTGTACAACAAGTTTGTTGATGTTTCGAAAATTGAGATGTGATAACCTCCTGTGCCATAACCAGCTTGTATCGGCAGCAGCCTTCGAAAGTAAACACACAGCAGGTTTGCCAACAATTGCAACTATATCCAATGTAAACATATCACATTTTCGTTTCGACTTGAGTAAAACTTCTTTTGTCTCAACATTTGAAATGACACTTCCTTCTTCATTAAAAATAACTTGATTGCCAGTGCCCACAACAAGTTGTGAAACACTTATCAAATTGTGTTGTAAACCTTCAACAAATGCAACTCGATTGACAGTGAAAGTGCCATTCGTTATCTTTCCATAACCCTTGACTTTACATTTGTGATTATTGCCAAACTTAACCACTCCTCCATTTTCTAAGCTTCGAAAATGATGCAAGCTTTCCTTCTTCCCAGTCATGTGACGTGAACAACCACTATCGATATACCACTTTTCGACATGTGTCACCTTTGAGGCTCGAACCGCGTAGTGCTTGATTTTGGAAGAATTGAAGTGGGTCATGCATTCCTAACTTTGAGGGGGAGAATGTTGGGGTGCAAAGTTCTTCATTCATGACTTTGTAAATGTTTGACTTTTATAAAACCCACTTGCATGTGGAGTATTTGCCTTTTGACTCATGAGAGATAGAGAGTGAGAGAGAGACATGTAAACACCTCTATATAAGGTGGGTTCATACCACTTGTTATCATATTGCTCGTCACACAGTACCTGCGATTATTGAAAAAATTTAGGTACCCAAGCCTTGTTGGGTCCATTCATATTAGGTTTGTTTTTCAATTGCAAAGTACAACCATTAACCCAATCACAAACTTTTGTTTTGAAACTGTCAATAAATTTAACATTTTCATTCAAAGGATCAGATATATGAGTTTTTATTGTTTTTAAATTTTCACTGATTATACCCTTCGCATTTTGAGTTTGTGATGTTTCACTTTTCGCTTTCGTGACCTGCTGCCAAACTTTAACTGAAATGTTTGATTCTTTGGATGACGAACTACCATTCGTTGAAGGATTTACATACATTTCATATGCCTCATGTATCTGTTCTTTCGAAAACTTACTTGATTGATACATTTTTCCTTTTCCTTCCAACCAATGATCAATATTTCTTTTAGTAGTTATACCTTTTGCATTTGAGATTTTGTCAGCTTGCTTCTTCGGAAGATTATAACATTTTGCTGAACTTGGAACATAATCCACTTTTGGTTTCGATAGATAAGACTCATGATAAGAAGTATTCAGTTGTGATTTTGAAATCTGTTTTTCAACCTTTTTCTGAAAAAAATTTCTTGGACGTGTTGTTTTTGTTCCATTTGAAACGTATGTTTTAATATTTGAAAATGAAGCATTTTTCTTTTCAAAAATTTGAGTCTTGGATCTTCTTCTAAAAACTTTTCTTTCTTTTGAAAAATTTATTGATGTCATATTTAATGACTCAATAGTTTGCCAAAAAATTGTTTTTCTTGCTTGACGTTTTGAAATATTATTTTCCTTTGAAAATTTGTCAACAGTAGCTTTAAATTCTTTTGAATTTAATTTTATTGCTTTGTTGAGTGTTTTAACATCTGTTTTAACACCTTCGTGCTTCGTGAACACATTTTCAGTTGTGTTAACTATCTTCTTTTCAACTTTTGACTTTTCAACCCATATTCTTTTTGGTTTTTGATGTTGAAATATATATGAATTCTTTGTGAGATTGTTTTCAACTGTGCTTTGATTCGAAAAGAAACCTTCATTTGAAGTTTGCTTATTGTCTTCCTCAACCAACTTTTTGAATTCAGGCTTTATATTTTCAACATTGCCTGTTGTTACGAAGACTTGATTTGGGAACACAATATCATCAGTGCATTTGAAGATTGGATAAACGACAATATTTGATTCAAGATAATGAGCACCTTTTTCACTAAGAATTTTCTCAAACTCTTGTGTATCCATATAAACTTGATCAACAACCACTCGATGAATTTCAATTTCTTTCGAACTTTGAATTATCTTCGAATTTGTGTTTTCTTCCTCATTATCGCTATCATCGGTTTGAATATCATGTATTTCCATAAATTCCATATCACAAACTTTCGAAGTTGAGGGTTCATCAGTATCAATTTTTACCAATAATTCTTCACATTTTTCTTTCCCTTTAAAAGAATTTGCTACATTTATTACAGACAATTGAGAACAATCTACATCCTCTAAATCACTAATTTCACTAATATTATCAGAATTATCTTCAATATCAGCAAAATTAGTTTGAGAATCAGATGTAGAATTCTCAGTCTTTTTCAAAATTCGAATTTGTTCAGATTTAATTAAGGTCTCATTCACAATTTTAACTAAATCATCAGCATCAAGATAATCTTCAACTTTATCAATTCCATATCTATCCCTATCATCTGGAACTTTGTTAAAATCAAAAATTTCTTTTTCACAATCATATGAAACAATATCTACCTTAGCTCTATCATATGCTAAAAATGGTAGCAATTTTCTGTGTTGTTCCTTACTTATCTCACTCGAATGATGTAATTCAGTTAATTTTCCATACAATCTTTTCGCAGAATTACAGAAAAGATTTCTCTGTGCTAACAACAAGGTTATTTCCTTTGCTAAACTCTCCCTATCCTCCATAATATTCGACACTTGCAATTCTAAATAATCAACCCTAGTGACTTTTGATTCTAACTTCTTTCTTGTCTCTAGTAATTGATCATTTAACTTTTTAGCATCATTGCTAGCAGATACAACAATTGAATCAAAGTAAATAACAGTTTCATCAAAAGATACTAACTCAGAATTATATGCAGAAACTGGAATATTAAAGGATTCAAGAAGTTTACGTACCTTGGTAGTCATGGGCGACCTGTCGGTAGACTTCGATACGAAGCATTGCCCACGTACTTCGTAATTCTCTTCTTCATCTGAATCTTCTTCAACTTTTTCATACATGGCCCCGTGTGTTGGATTCTTCATTTCTTCATCGTCTGAACCTGAGGACCATATTTCATATGTGCCATCCGATTCAGTTTCTCCATGAGCCACCAACGACAAATTCTTTGCCTTCGACTTTACTTCCTCCAGTTTCTCAGTGTAATACGCTTCATCCTTTGTTTTATTTTTCTTTTCCTCCTTTTTTCTCAACAAGCAATCTACTGCCAAGTGATTTGCACCATAGCAATAATGGCAATTAATCCCTATATCACCTTTCAACATCTTCTTCATTTGCTCCATTTCACTCTTCGAATCCGTCTTCACTTCTTTCTTCTTTTCATCCACTCTATTTTTGTTCTCAAAACTACCCTTCGAATCTGATGACTTGTTCTTTGGATTAAAAGGTTTCTTAAAAAATTTCTTTACTCGATTGTTTGAGTAAAATGCAACAGCCTCATCATCAGAATTCATCAGAAAACCTTCTTCTTCATCAGACTTCGATTTTTCATTCTCTCTTTTTGAAACTTTCGAAACGAGTGCCAATGGTCCACCTAGACTTGCTATCGCTTCCTCAGCTATTTCATTAACCTCATTTTCATGAGATTTAAATTGATTGTACAAGTCATTCAAAGTTGAAGTATCAAAACTCTGTTGATTTTTCACCATCATACTCACACTCCTCCATTCCTTTCAAAGTCCCATTACAAATATCAAGTTATACTCCATTGATGACCTTGTAATACCATAACGATTACAACGATAGATTAACTCGTTGAACCGATCATAGTATACTTCAATGGATTCAGATTCTTTCTGTTTGATATCTTTGAGTTCCACCAGGCATTGTTTCACAGATGTGATCTTCGTCTTTTCACTTCCTTGAAATTTGTCTTTGAGATTGTTCCAAATTTCTTTAGCTGTTGTGCATATTCTGACATAATTGTACACAACAGGAGGCAAGGCACCTCTTAATTCCCTCATGCATTTCTTCTCCAGTTGTTTTAAACGATTGGATTGATTGTCAACTTCCGAACTGCTTGAAGACACACCAATTGGCTGAACTGTTGCAGGTTGATTAATTTCTCCTGAAATGCACTTCCATAATTCTTCATCCAATCCGTTCAAGTAATCTTGCATACGATCTGCCCACTGATCGTAATATTTTGGAATAAGCATCGGAATTTTTGTGGATGAACCAAGCAAATGAGAAAATGATGTCATGGAATTCAGATTGAATGACGCCATTGTTGTACGGACAAAAACTTCAAGATGATACGAAAACTTTGAGAATTTTGAAATCAAATTGTATATTTCAAATCAGAATCATACAACAAACACTCGATTCACAAATATGTTCGCAGAATCAAATCCTAGATTTAGATCAAGAAGAATTTTTCACACTCAAAAAAAGAACGGAAACTTTTTGAATCAAACAGTAGATTCAAAAATCTTTTTGAACGTATGAAAATCAGATCACAGAAAGGATTCCTGCTCTGATACCAATTGATGAGATTTGTAATTGAGTTTGAATCAAATTCAAGTATGAATTAAGGAAGAGTAATAACGATGAATATGAGAGTAAATAGAATATTTGTTCAGCTCGTATTATGCTTTTGAGTTTACAGATTACAATGAAAACTGTAAAGACTGAGTGAAAAGCGATCTCTAATCACTTAGTACAGACCCCTATTTATAGGAGAACAAAAGCATAACAATACTAAGGACTAGACATTAAGACTACTCTTTATAATGCCTTAGTACAAATAACATTACATCCGAAGACACCTTCTTACGAAGACAAAATATACTTCGTAACAATCTAACTGACTCTTTGACTATTGCAACATTTAAGCCCTAACAATATGACATATCACGTAACATCCATTACAAGTGAAATATGACATATCAGGCAACAGGTCCTGAATTGTTAAATTTAACGACTCAACTGTTGTATTAATTTTAAAATTACTATTTTAACCATAGACCAAAACTACAAAAAACAGTTACCACATAGAACAATTATATAAAATTCTCTTATTTTTTTAATCAAGAGTTATGTTGGGTCAAAATTATGGTTTATACTTTGTTTTTCTACGCAGTTGTATTTTTCTTTAATGTTTTATGAGTTTACGGCTGTGTTTAAGGCCGTGAACAGGTTTACGGCCGTGAAACTGTTCACGGCCCATGTCTCATATATATAGGGTGAGGAGTGCATGTGGGTATAAAAAAAGGAGCTTAAGTGTGTGTATTCTAAGGTTTGTTCTAGAGAGAGAAACAAGAGAGAAGAAGAGAGTATGTGTGAATCTATTGTAAAGAACTTCATTCTCATCATCAATACATAATAGATTCAAGTTATTCTTCTTCTCCTTCTCTTCTATTTTGATATGGCATCATCAGTTTGATTGGGATTCCGCACCATCAAACAGGTCTGATTAATACACCAGCAGATTGGAGACTTACAAGTGGTATCAGAGTTTGGTTTGTATCAATCAATTTTGTCAGATCTGGAGCTTATTTGATCTTATTTTGGAAGGATTTTTGCGGTTTTGGATAGATCTTGGCAAAATAAGGGGGGTTTGTTCTTCGTGTTTTTCATAAAAACGAGTTTTTGATCGAGTTTTGGAGCAAAAATGGTGATAAACGTCATTTTTTTCTCAATCTGAAGCAGTGTTTACCGCCTTTGAAGGGTTTACTGTGACATCCCCATTTTTCACGGCGATAAAAGACTGATTTTGTTTATGCTTTGTAAAAAAAATCAGAGTACTTCTTTTCATAAAAATGTTGCGGAATTTGTTCCCAAAAAAAGATAAATACGTTATCAAAACATTTTAAAAGAAATGTATTTTATTCGTTTTAAAACATTTGGGATGTCATCGTCAATACAGAAACATAAGCATAAACGGAACTTATATTTATTTACACTAGTGATCTACATCTCTTTAATCTCTCGGTGTAATGTGACTTCATATCAACACCTGTGATATAAATAAACTGAGTGAGTCAGGTTGGGAAACCTGGTGAGTACATAGGGTTTTCAACCCACAATAATATAATTATTATGTTTAAACAATCAAACAATCAACCCAATTACCCATCCCCATTATCTTCTTTAGTCTTAAAGATCTACCCTAAGAATCAGCTATTCCTCGTTTATTTATTCCTAAGGATCATCCTAAGGAATCGGCACGAAGTCCATCGTTACCAAGGCTTCTAGATTAAAATTGGTGAACACGTAGTCCAAAACATCTGGTAAACACTTAGTTCAAAACTAACTAGTGAACACACTTAGTTCAAAATACCTAGTGAACACACTCAGTTCAAAGATACCTAGTGAACACACTCAGTTCAAAATACCTAGTGAACACACTCAGTTCAAAAATACCTAATGAGCACCTAGTTCAAAAACACCTACAGGTTACGAGCCTGCTAGCGTTCCACTGGACTGTCTAGTATCGTCCAAGGTTGTCATCTATACTCTACTAGATGACTGGATCACTGTCAACATTGATGTCTTTCATCGTGTTATCACACAAAAACTATTTCATCTACCCATGTTTTACCCAACACATTTTGTAGATATAAAATACATATATAGTTTCAATCATTTAAAACATGTATAAAAATCTTTCACCCAACATAGACAGCAAGTATTCAGACAATATGCACACATAGCACGTAATTTATATTAAAATACTTCATATCTATGTGTAAGATGAAATGGACTATGCACTCACCTGATACGGTGGTGACTCGGTACTCGGACAGCACTTCGTTACTCTTAAAACAATTTCCCTCGACAAAACCTAGTATCATTACCACTATGGTTTAGTTCAGTATTTACCGGGACTAATTTAATAGTCTAATTGTTATTATTATTATAGAAGCATTAAACAACACTATATAACTCATAATAATAGCCCAAATAATTATTTTAAGGTCTTAATAATGTTACTATAATTAATTAGAAGCTATATTAAAAATAGCGTAGGCGTAGCTCACTTACAACGGGTTTTATCGAAAACCGGGCTTTGTTGGAGCAGCGTTCCCGAGCCGAAAGGCTCCTCCTCTCGGAGCTTCCCGGTGCTCCGGGACTTGCTTCTAGCACCTTGGAGGTGCTAGGGAAAAACCTTGAAGGTTTGGGGGTATTTGGGAGGAAAGAAGTGTAGAGTTGTGAAGAAAATGGGAGATTTGCGCCTTTATTTATAGGCTGCCAGCGCCGAGTACGCCGAGCGTACTTAAAAATTACGCTAAGCGTAATGGTTATGCTGAGCGTACTCAAAATTACGTTGGGCGTAATGTGCCATGTGTCACCATCTGGTGGCTATCCTTGGGGAGGAAGCAACGGCTGTGATCGCGCCACGTTACCCAAACTCGCACAGCACCCTCCCGACTTAGAAAAATCATAACTTTTGCATACGAGCTCCATTTTCGACGTTCTTTATATCCACGTGAATTCGGGAACGTACTCTACAACTTTTGTTTAGACTCTGTCAGCTAATTTTTACTTTATTTTAAATTTTATATGTTTAACAGGCCGGGACTGGATTGGTCCGTTAAAAATTCATAACTTATTCATCCGACGTCCGTTTTCGTCTGTCTTTTTATCGTTACGCTACAAATAATGAGATCTTCAATTCTCGTTTAGGTTGTGTCGGCTAAAAACCGCTCGATCTAATATTCAAATTTTGGGTTGTACACCGCTAAGCTGAAACTACAAAAAATCATGACTTCTTCATACGAAGTCAGATTTGGGCGTTCTTTTTATGGATGCTCTCGGTTTAACGTATTCTATGAATTCATTTAGATCGCTAAGGATAAAACTCGCTCTATTGTAAATTCACTATTTACGCTTCCCGGTGCCGTGTCGGTTCCATCGCGAAACTTCGACGGGTCATAACTTCTTCATTATAATTCGGATTTCGGCGTTCTTTATATGTACGCAAACCTTGTGACATATACTACAACTTGATTCAAATTATTTATTCTAAGTAATCTTTTGTCGAAAAGTCGTTTTCGACACTTATTGCTTCTAAATTGACTAACCCGGATCTACGGGCGTTACATTTACAGCCGGTGAGTTTGCGGCGGCGGTTGCGGCTCAGCGGTTTACGGCTCGGAACGTGTGCGGATTGGTAGACGGCTAGGGAATTCGGCTCAGCAACATCAAGCTCTTATCTGCAACATCAGATCAGCATCATCAAGCTCTTATCTGCAGCAATGTCTAATAAAAAGGGAAAACGAATTAGAGGTGCCAAGGATCAAACCCGGGTCCCTTGGGTTATCAACACACGCATCAAGCCAGTTGGACTAGCAAGTCCTTTGTTCCATTCCTTCGAAATTTAATTCAAAAGGACTCCCAGTCGCTTGTAGTTTCGAAATTTCACTCTTTTAACCCCAAAATCAATTTTCTTTTAATTTTAAATTCCATTTTCAAACCAAAAATTTTAGTTTTTAATTTTTGACTTTTAATTTTTACTTTTAACTTAAAATTTTGACTTTGACTTTCAAGTTTGACCTTTGACTTTAAACTTTGACTTTGTCGTTTAACCTTCAAATTTTCAAATTTAGCTTTTCGGTTTGACTTTTATGTTTCACTCTTTAAATTTGACTTTTAAGGTCGACTTTTAAGTTTTTAGTCAAAGAATTTTTTTTTTTTTTAAAATGAGTTCCGAATCCATTCCAGTAAATGAAGTTTCATGTACTCCAGCTTGTGAAACTACGATTAAATTTCTTCGGGAACAAATTGATTTATTAAAAAGAGAAGTTAAGGACCTGAGATATGAAGGATATCAACTCAGGAAAGGACAAAAACCCCAGAAGTCTGAATTAGAAGCAAAAACCAAAGATTTTAGGAAGCTTCAGGAAGATTATAGCAATAAATGTGAAAATTATAACTATGTTATGAGACAACTTGCTGAGTTAAATACTGAGCTTGAAACATTAAAAAACAAATTTGAAACTTCAGATTTTGATTTCAGAAAATTTGATGTGTCAAGCGAAGTAGTTGCAAAGATGATAGATCATTGTCTGCAATTTAAAGATAACCAGCAAAATGGTTTAGGATACGATAAAGTACCTCCTCCTTTCAATCACACATATCAGTATCACCCTTTGACTAAAGAGGAGATTGCTAACGAACCATTCATGGTTTATGGAAAACCAGCTGGTTTTGTATCATGAGGCATTATTAATGTTGAAAATATTAATGTTTCTACTTCCCATGTAGATCAATCCTTAAATCAGTCAAAGCAAGAAGCTGAAGCATATGTTTCTAATAATAAAAATGTTTCTGAACCTGTTGTTTCTTTTTCAAATGACAACTCTTTTGTTTCCAATGTTAAAATCAATGATACATCTTGTGATGCTTCTGCTCCGGATCATGTTGAGTTAAATTTTTTTGACATATTTGATGATTTGTTTGAAAATGATGGGTTTTGGTCATAAGACATCCTATGTGCTCATACAAACCCTAATGCTTGGATCTAGGTTTCTCTATTGTACATGCTTTGAATCCAAGACTATAAACCCTAATTCTAGCATTCAAATAATCATATTAACATGAGAATAGGTTTATAATGTTACCTTTATTGTTATGTAGCAATAACAATCTCAATTCCTCCTTTGAATTGACTTTGGAAGGCTTAGAGTCACAAGTGTCACTCCTCTAATGGTTTACAAACACCATAAGCAAGAGGATGAAGAGGAGAGAGGATGGAGGCTGCCAAAACCATGTGAAAACCCTATAAGGTTGCTTGTCCACGTTTTTGAGCCTTAAGGGTTCTATATATAGTGAGGCTATTAGGGTTATCTAACAAGGAAACCCTAATTTGGTTGCTTAAGCCCTAAGCAACCCATAGACTCCTTTAATCAAGCCCTTGGATGATTTCCTTATGGGCTTCCCATAAGAATTCGTCCACCTCTTGATTTAAGACAATCCATGGCCCAAATTGCAATTATCTTATAATTATAATTCCAGTCCCTTAAGTTTAATTAATCTCTTTTTAGTCACAAAACTAATTACCAATTAATTATTGACTAATATTAATTAAACAATATGGTTTCTCCTTTAATATATTATTCCCATAATATATTAATAAATCATATTTAATCCTTTCTCTCCATAATTCATCCTATCAAGTTGCTTTGGTGAAGGCAACCCAAAAGGACCATGCACCATCGGGTCAAGTACATGCCAAAATAGTTATGGACTTAGACACTAATCCAACAGTCTCCCACTTGGATAAGTCTAACAACTATTCTGCGTATGACTTCAGATCCTGATCTGCAATCGTAGCTTTCCAAAGCCGCTGTCAACTCTGATCCTATCGGATACGCGTGTCCTTAGATAAGGGATCATATATTCCTCCATTCTAGATATCATATGAGAAATGACTTCAAATCATTTTCGTTGTACTATATCTTGATTTCTGATTTATGACGACATACTAATTGAACAAATCAAATTAGCCCTAGCCCGGCCGAGCATTTATGTTTGTCATCACTAAACCATCGAGGGGCCCAAAGATATCGATTTTATTCTACTTTGAATAAAAGGAACGGATAAACTTTGATACAATGCTTGCTTGCACTCACTCACCGAATCACACACAACAATATGTTTTATAACACCAAGTTACTAGTGCGTTTACATATTATCAATGTGCAACCGATTTGCAAGATACAACTCACACATCTCAGTTTCAAGAATATAAGATGTTATCGTCTCACCAATCACTCGTGATACAATTCATGGAGTGATCCAAGTGAGTGTGGGTTTAATCCAATGCTCAAATCATATTCATAAGCACTCATGAACGTTGCAGCAAACATTTGCTTATGTCTAATACCTTATAGACAATCCACACACCAATTCATGACAGTCTTCATTCATATCTACTTCCAACATATGAACGACTGTGGCCCGTTCGAATAATTCAATTATTCTTAATAAACTCAATTATTCTGGAAGTCAAAACATGCAAATGTGAAACACAAGAATAATACTAATCCCATATGGCCTCAACCGTTTGAGCATAAATAAAACACCTTTTATTTATCACCATATTGATTACTCATTATTTGTTGTTTCGGGTAATCAACTTCTTACTTGAATTACAACACTTGTCCCATGCTCCTAGCATGCACACAATGTTTACCTATGGTTCTTACTTTGTGAAATAGATCACATTGAACACATTTCCAATCATTATCATTTCACAACTCCAAATCCTTTTCCATAAGTTAAAGAATATCAAATTCTTGCTACTTATAGAATATGCTAGATTCTAACATTCTATGCAACTTATCCTTTCGTAATGTCACTGCACCAAAGTCACAAAGACTATTGCCAATGATATTACAAAGTCCTCTATCGGAGATTGTTACAAGACAATTCCATAGACGTGATGTCTCTCACTCAAAGTACATTCTTTGAACATCCTTTTGCATAGAAGTTTCTAATCTAGTCATAGATTTCTCAATATTCAATTCCTAATATGGACACACTTCCATATGTTCCATATGACAACTCATTCTTAATAGAATCTTATCTATTCGTAATGATGTCGATATGGTCCATCCAATATGGAAACATTTCCATAGAATCTTTTCTATTCACAATAATGTCGATATGGTCCATTCAATACCATGCTTCCAACTACTCACAAGCGACCAATCCTAGTCGAACTTTGGATTGTCCTTTGATAGTTGTTTAATTATTTTAGTCAAAACCGATTCTAGTCCCTTTTCCCTCTAAATGCGCTAGACATTTGGAAAATTTTAGAATGGTTAAACATTAAAGCATTTGCAATCGATCCTTTACCCGAAGCGTATGGGACACGACGCATAATGTTTTATTTGCTATGTTTTCAAAATTTGAATTGTGAAGAGGAATGTCGTAATCATAATCGAAATTTTAAGAACACACTATGTACCTTTGACTAAATTTATTAACATTTCTCAACCTAAACCTTTAGATTTGAAATGAAGCATAATATTCTCTCCCTTAATTATAGCAAAACAATTCTTCAACTATTGCGACTTTGCAAAGTATGACTCTTGTTTTCTATAATTAATATTGCTAACCTTGCAATACTTTCCTTAATAATCATACAATCATAACTTTTATGCTCCCACTATCATGATGATTATTATAAAACATAACACTTATGCTCCCACTAGCTTCGACATGTATTCATAAACATCTTAACTTTTAGAAAAACAATGCTTATTGAATTTCTTAAGTCCATGTTTCTAATACTTAATGCTTTGATAATCTTTTATCAAGGCTTCTTGAACTTATACACCTTTGCCTTAGATAGTTCATATGTGTGTGTAAACAATTGCCAAACCTCACAATACAAATTATGGAAAGGGATACCGTAACCATAATCGAATTCGAGAATGCAATTTTACAATCCCTATCTTCTTGAAATCTTTCTTAGTGAAAGCATTTCCTCACAATCATTTTCATGAAGGAGGAAATCTTATGACACTTAGATTTAAACGGTGTATGTGTTCCTATCCATGTGAATTTGTCGAAACTAAAGTTTACGACAAATTCAAACTCATATGGACCGAACTTTCTTAATCTTGATTTCTTGCCTTATGGTAGCAAAGCTGCCCACCATGTCTTCCAATTAGTTAAGCAGCTCACCCTTTCCTATCAATGTACCTTTCATTGATTAAGGTGCTTTGCCTCTTATGCGTTCAAAATGAGAACTCATAGAACTCACATGCATAATTAACTTGATTGGATTGGCACAGATACAAAATGATGTCAACACGATAGGTTGTAAACCTCAACTCGTGTTCTAGTGATGATCGATAAGGTTTATTTGATTTGTTCTTGAAACCTTTCAAGACCATTAAGACTCCCACTGACTCCTTGACATATAAGATTCTCTTGTCAAAACATTTCTTGACAAATAAATATTCAAGAGTTAGTGTAGCTTTTATCAAGACAAAACACTTCATAACTTTGGTCCTAGTTGGTCTTTGTCTTATCCAAGACATCACAACTTTCCACAATTGATGAATGTTATAAACCTTCTTAATACTTGTCACTCATTGTCATAATCTTAACTCTAAGACTTGTTTTGGAACGAAGTATGATTGACTTTTTGATTTAACCATTTCTTCAATTCTTGATTCCTCTTCTTAAACATACAATTGTACTAAGACTCACTTAGAGGATCAATTGAGATATGGTTCTTAATCATTAAGACCTATCATAAAGCATAAAAGGTACTCTCCCTTCTTCTTAGAATGGAGAAACTTTTATCTTTCTGCCTACTTGATTCTTCTTATTCGTTCTACTATTGATTTAAACCTTTTCAATCAATTCAGAATTACACTTAATCTTATAAGTATAATCATATTTACTAAACCTTTAGTAAATCATGACGAATATCATTGTTACTTTTATGGTGGACTTGATTAACACGCAACTTTGTCTGCTCGATCTCCTAGTCCTTTACTTGACACTTTGTCAACGAATTAGTCTAATTTCCAAATATGAAATTTCTCAGTCATCATGCAACCAAGTTTCATGATTCCAAGTTTCTGTCCAATTGAAACTTGGGCGATGAGAAACTCTCCCTATTTGGTAAACTCTTGACTTTCCATAAATAACATAATAAGAACCAAATCCATTATTGCTAATAATAGAAACATTCAAAACATCAATTTTCATATACGCCATTGCAAGGATAAATAAATAATATAAAATCAAAATTTATTTTATTGAGGAAAAAATTTGTCCTTACAATGCAATTCATTGAAAAACTATGCTAATACATCTTTCTTAGCAATCTAATTCTAACTCTAAGTAGTAGCTCAAGAATCTAATCTTCGAGAAATGCGATTGAAATCCATTCCTTCACGGTTAGATTCTGCTCACTTCTTCCCTTAAGCTTCCTTTCTTTTCTTCGATCCTACAAAACATCAATTGTAATCTTATCACATTATGTATTAAGAATCTAGAATAAAAGCTTAAAAGAGTTAGTCAATGGATTTTACCTAAAGCAGAGCCATACGTTTCGACTCTCCCATCTCTTAGATCTCTTAGGTAAATAGGGAAGCTTCGTCTCCAATGCCCCTTCTCTTGGCAATAAAAACAAATCGACTCTTTTGGAACAGCACATGGAACTAATTCAGACATTGCCTTTCTCTTATGATCAAACTTTTCGATCATAGCATGTCTTTCGTTGCCATTGTCTATATCCATAGAGGTCTCGAAGGCAGATTCACCAATCAACTTTGCTTTTTCTATTGCGCCAAACCATTGCTGATTCGGCAGCAATAAGCATATAGGTGAGATCTATAAGGGTCACGTCGCGGTTCATCATATAGTACTCTCTTATGAACTCACTATATGAGTTAGGAAGTGACTGAAGAACCCAATCAACAGACATTTCCTCATAGACAACGGATCCCAACATTCTTAACCTATCAATGTGTGACTTCATCCCTAGGACGTGTGCACACACCGGCTTTCCTTCTTTATGTTTACTTACCAAAAGGGCTTGAGTGATCTTTGAACTTTTCAAGCCTTTGAACTTGTGGGTTAGGGAGAATAATTGGAGGAGGAGGAGGAAGTGAAGTATGATCTCTTGTTCCTCGATCGAATCGTGGAATATCATCTTCATGTGGAAAGCTTGTTCCACGGGATTCGGGAAGACCATAGTTGTCGAACTTTGACATCTACAAAACGGGAGAAAACAAATTCAAGTTAGTTGATTGATTGAGTCCTTAGTAAATCACCCAAGTGAGATACTAAGGCTAGGACCCAACACAATATTCTACAACTCGGGAAAGGGATGTCGTAACCCTAATTGCAGAATATTTGAAGGTAAGTGAATGACGATTCACTATTTTTCACCACGAAAAACGAAAAGAAATTTAAGTTTTAAATCTATGAAAACTCCTAGATCCTTTGAGATTCATTGAACTTTCAATGGCATGTTTAAATCTCGATATTCCCCTCGTGTTTGTGACTGGGATGCCGAGGATCACAAAGTGGGTGTGAATAACCATGCAAACTTACATGGTGCCCTCACATGTTACAGTCACCTATTCGATGTGCTGGTAAACCACACACGCTCCACCAAACTATGACAAAAATTGAGTCACCCTTTGCTACCTTTGATTAGAACCATTTAGTGTGTCGGTAAACCACACACGCTCCACTAACGTCTTCGCAAGGGCACAAAGTGTAATTTCATGGAATTGCATCAATTCACTTTTGCCTAAGTAACTAAGATTGGGAATTTTATGAAAAAATTTAGTTACTTTTATACTTCATTATACTTATAATGGAAGGTTCCGTCCTATCCTACCCGTTCGGCTAACGACCCTCCACTAGTCAAGAGTGTGGTGGGTAAGAGTGGATACCCATTCAATCGCCATTTTATAGGCAATTTCCTTAAACACCCCTTATAGACCAGCTTCGTGAATGAGGTCTACTAACGGTAAGACTGACTTTTACTCATACATATATATAATGTTAGACTTCTAATGTTATATATATAGTATAGGGTGTATTTTAACACTTTTAAAATACTATGTGGTCTAATTTAACAACTATACTTTTAATTCAATTAAATTGTAAACCTAAACTTTTATGGATTTATTAAACTTCCTTTAATTATACACCTTAATTAATTAATAAAACCATAAGGGTGTGATTTGAACTTTTTCAAAACTATACTAGAGTTTTAGAATTTAACATTCCTAATTAAACTTTTAGTCAACTTTTAAATTCCAAAACTTGAGGGCAAGTTTTGAAACATTTCAACACATTAGGGTTTAGAATACATCAAAATTAAACCATTTAATCAAAATTTAAATTCCAAAACTTGAGGGCAAGTTTTGAAACCTTTTTTCAAAACATTAGGGTTTTAACTATTTAAATTTCAAAACAACAAAACTTTTGGGTTCAAATTTAAACTATAAAACCTAAAGGGCAAAATATGAAACTTTTCATAACAACAAGGATCAAATAACAAATAATCTAAATTAACATTTAATTACATGATTATCCATATTTGATTTATTTAATGATTTCTTGCAAAACAATTTATCAATTTACTCAAAATAATTAATCAATTATCTTATAAGGAAACAATTATCTTATTAATTGATAAATATCTCCAATTAGATCAAAAATATAGTCAAATATATCATATAATCAGATTAATATTGATCTAACATGATAGGGTAACTATCCATAAGCAAAAACAACAAGAAATCGCAAAATACCCTCCATCTGACGAGTTGACTCGTCGAGTCTGCATGGACTCGGCGAGTCCAGCCTCCAGAATCCAAAAAATCAAATTTTCCAGTTATACAATGCATCAATAAAATTGAAACCAAGCTAGGCTCTGATACCACTGATGGGTTTTGGTCATAAGACATCCTATGTGCTCATACAAACCCTAATGCTTGGATCTAGGTTTCTCTATTGTACATGCTTTGAATCCAAGACTATAAACCCTAATTCTAGCATTCAAATAATCATATTAACATGAGAATTGGTTTATAATGTTACCTTGATTGTTATGTAGCAATAACAATCCCAATTGCTCCTTTGAATTGACTTTGGAAGGCTTAGAGTCACAAGTGTCACTCCTCTAATGGTTCACAAACACCATAAGCAAGAGGATGAAGAGGAGAGAGGATGGAGGCTGCCAAAACCATGTGAAAACCCTAGAAGGTTGCTTGTCCACGTTTTTTAGCCTTAAGGGTTCTATATATAGTGAGGCTATTAGGGTTATCTAACAAGGAAACCCTAATTTGGTTGCTTAAGCCCTAAGCAACCCATAGACTCCTTTAATCAAGCCCTTGGACGATTTCCTTATGGGCTTCCCATAAGAATTCGTCCACCTCTTGATTTAATACAATCCATGGCCCAAATTGCAATTATCTTATAATTACAATTCCAGTCCCTTAAGTTTAATTAATCTCTTTTTAGTCACAAAACTAATTACCAATTAATTATTGACTAATATTAATTAAACAATATGATTTCTCCTTTAATATATTATTCCCATAATATATTAATAAATCATATTTAATCATTTCTCTCCATAATTCATCCTATCAAGTTGCTTTGGTGAAGGCAACCCAAAAGGACCATGCACCATCGGGTCAAGTACATACCAAAATAGTTATCGACTTAGACACTAATCCAACAGAAAATACTAATGTTCCTATTTTTAGCACATCTACTTCATGTGTAGGTAAAGTAGCAGAGGATGAGAATAAGGAGAACACCATTGAACAATCCAACATCTCCTTGAACTCTGAATATGTTGCTTCGAACTCATCTGCTTCTGATCAACCTGCTGTTGAGAAATACAGGCCACCAATTCCAGTGAAACAGAGTGCCTGTTGTAATTGTGCTTGTGGGAACAATAAGAGACAAGGCAAGGATACGCCACCAAGGGGCAAGAAGAAACAACTTCACAGTGAAGAAAAAGGCATGTTTTCACTGTGGAACACCTGGATACATTGCCATAAATTGTCTTAATCGCGCATACGTTCCCTACTATGCACAAGGCTGGCAGAAATCACCAAGAGGGAGATACTTCAAAAGAAACCCCTCAAGGTCACGTTCAGACCATGGTGAATGGAACGCGCAGAAGGCCAAGAATCCAACTCCCAAGAACAAGAAGGGAATACTAGCCAATAAGTCCAATCCAAGAGATGCTCCAGTGAAACCAAGACCGGCTAGGTCAAAGTCATCTCGGTGATCGGCTTCCAGTTCAAAATCAAGTGCCGAGGTACCCATCCAATCCAACAAGAAATGGGTTAAACCCAACTACAAATGGGTTCTGAAAGCTCAATCTCCCAAATCAACTAATGACTCTAATATTTCTATATCTTATGTTTGTGATAAACAGGACATGTCTTGGGAGAATGTATCTTGCGTAGATGACAAAGGTCGACCCAGTTTCAAAATGGACTGGGTTCCAAAGACCGACTGATCCCGCTCTGTGTCGGAGCAGCTATGGAGGCATATCATCATACTTCAGTTTGTTGGTAGTGGCTGTTCCAGGCACATGATAGGGGACATCTCTCAACTGTACAACATTCAGACCTTTGTTTGAGAGTATGTGTCCTTTTTCGGGAAAGGAGGAAAGGAAGAGATCACAAATATTAGTGCTTAATGACATGAAGAATTTTCGGATCTGTTCTGAGACTATGCGTGTTGTTCTCAGACCTTCTGGATGAAAATTCAATCGGTGAATTACGGTTTGCGTTTTGCTCTCTATACTCCTGAGTTTATCTTAAATTGATTCTTTTCAAAGAAAATTCTTCATTTTCTTATAGTTTTTCGTTAGTAGGCATTATTTGGGAAGTGATATAAAGATAAAGTGATAACGAGCAGTCTAAAACATGTATAAAGGACTGAATCTGAATTGTCTAGACTCTGTGTTCAATGTGCTGGTAGGCACGAAAGATTTGACAATGTGGATTTAGATAGAATTGTTTGGACTCACCATACGACGCTCGGGTAGATTGAGCAGTGAGATAAACATGGGAACCTACGGGATACACTAAATTAATACGCATCTAGAACAGTGGTTCAACTTTTCCTTGATGTACAGACTTATGTCCTTAATTCTAGTTCTGATAGGGCAATTGGGGGGTTCTGATAAAGTAGGTCTATAGGAAATTATTTTCTTGCTTTCTATCTGCCAGTCATATGTTGCTTCCTTTGCGTGATTGGAAGAGATCCGACCTGGATTGCAACATATGCAACTCTAATTCTATGCGCCTCCTTATCTATTAAATTATTTCTATCTGTTAGTCATATGTTCTCTCCTCTGCGTGATTGAAACATATCCAACCTAGAACACAACATATGCAACATTCTACCTCAATCCTTCTATCTCTGTTAGTCATATGTTTTCCCCTCTGCGTGATTGAAAGAGATCCGACCTGGGACACATCATATGCATATATCTCTAAATCTGACTTCCTCCTTAATAATTGTTTACTCACCTAAAATAAGGAGTCCTTAGGAAGTTCTTGATAACCAGGGTATATCAGGAAGTGGGGAACACGTTCTAGTCCAACTAAAATTGAACCATTTAGAGGTTGTTTGTAGATCTCGCTGCTTAATTTAAGTGGACAACAATATCCGTGGTCGTCGTCAGCTAAATGGTTTATGTAGAAAAGTTTGTTGATATGCTATTTGTTTAAGTGGACCACAATAGCGGCAATTGACCGTATCTATTAATGAAGATGAAGGTACTGATAAACAAAGTTAAGACTGTCTCACAACTTTGATCCCAAATATTTTTGTTTTTGTTAAATTTGTTCATAGTTTCCTCTATGCACAAATTTAGGGGAGAATTAAAAAAAATTCAAAAATCAAACAAAAATCAGAAAATTAAAAATCCAAAAATAGTGTTATTTCTTGTTCAGAAAAATCAAAAAATCCAAAAATATTTTTGTTTCTGTTTTATTTTTTGGGAAAACTGCAATAAAGTCCCTACATATTGACCTTATAATCGATTTAGTCCCTATATATATTTTTTATTCAAATAAGTCTCAAATACCGGTAATCGTATTCAATTTAACCCTTTGACTCGGTCAACAGGTCATCCAACTTTCAAAAATTACATTTTTAGCCCAGATTTCACAATTTATTACAAATTTGGTCCAAAATTTACACTTTTGGCCCAGATTTTAAATTTTGTTACAAATTTGGTCCAAACTTTATCCTTTTTGCCCAAATTTTAGAATTTTATTATGAATTCATCCTAACTTTAGTTTTTTTACAACTTTTTTTCTCAAAGAATTGTTTCTAATATGTTTTTTCTTTATAAAATCATACTTATATAAAAAAACGTATTTTCACTTAAAAATCTTATATTTTCTATATAAAAACTTTTTTTAAAAACTATTTTATATGAAATATCTAGTTATAAAAATAAATATTTATTAAGTATATAAATACATACAAATCCGTTTTTATAAAAAAATGTATACGAAAATGTATTTTACAAAAAAAATGTATACAAACACCTATTTTATCTATATTTTTTTTATAAAATCGTTTTTGTTTACATTTTTTTATAAAATTTGTTTGAATAATTTTTGATATAATACGTGTTTGTATACATTTTATGAAATGTATACAAACACGATTTTATAAAATATATACAAACACGTATTTTTTCTAATACGTGTTTATATATAGAATTAGGTTATATGGAAAACAAAAAACCCTAAAAATCATAAAAATGCATAAAAAAAATACTTAGAGATCACAAAAAAAATTTTGAATTTTTTTTTTGAAAAAATCGCATCTTTTAACACAAAATCGCTGAAATTTTTTTGAAAAAAGTTTTTTTTTCTTACAAAAAAAAATTGATTTTTTATTTTTTTTTTCAGCGAAATTTAAAAAAAAAAAAAGCTGCGATTTTTTGATGTGTAAAGTCAAAAAAAAGTTTTGTGATGTCTAGGTATTTTTTTATGCATTTTTATAGTTTTTAGGGTTTTTTTGTTTTCCATATAACTCTTCCCTATATATATATATATATATATATATATATATATATATATATATATATATATATATATATATATATATATATATATATATATATATAAAGGTGATAGGTGTTATATATTTTTATAACTAGATACTTAATATACAAAAAAGTTTTTATATAGAAAATATAAGATATTTATGTCAAAATACATTTTTTTGTATAAATATGATTTTATAAAGAAAAAACATATTAGAAACAATTTTTGAGAAAAAAAAGTTGTAAAAAAACTAAAGTTAGGATGAATTCCTAATAAAATTCTAAAATTTTGGAAAAAGGGTAAAGTTTGGACCAATTTTGTAACAAAATTTAAAATCTGGGCCAAAAGTGTAAATTTTGGAGCAAATTTGTAATAAATTTTGAAATATGGGCCAAAAATGTAATTTTTGAAAGTCGGATGACCTGTTGACCGGGTCAAATGGTTAAATTGAATACGATTACTGGTATTTGGGACTTAATTGAATAAAAAATAAATATAGGGACTAAATCGATTATGATGCCAATATATATGGACTTTATTGCAATTTTCCCTTATTTTTTTCAGAAAATATAAAAATCTAAAAAATATTGTGTGCTAAGTTTTCTTTTAGTTTTGTTTTGTCTTGAAAAGTGAATTCAGATGTAGTTGAGACTCATGGAGACTGTATCGAGATTTTCTGAGCCAAGGCTTCATTCGTGAGTGTCGAAGAATTCTCATTCGAAGGAGCAAGAAATGAAGATTATTATTCCAACATTCAATCTTTCAACCCCAGAAGCAAGGTCAAGTTGTACTTGAAGATTATGTGACGGATTGCATTGAATCCTCCTCAATCAATCTGCCGCTATCTATGAACTTGCTGAAGTGATCCATAAGATTCGTTCTCTCTGTTCTCTCTGAAGATTCTCAAGCCGAAAGCGCCATCTTTCAAAAATCTCTACAAGAAGCCTCCTCACCCAATGTGTGTTCAATGTCAAATTCTATAGAAATCCCAACTACTCAAGATGAACTCATTTATTGAAGACTCATATATTCATCTTGATGCTGTGAAGAAATTTGAGGATTAATGCTGAAGCCAAGCTCCTAATGAAGATTAACAAGAAAAGTTAGCTACTTTTTAGGGGGAGTTTGTTGGGTCAAATAGAAAAGAAAGCTATAAACCAAGGGGGAGATTGTTGGGTCAAAATTATGGTTTAAACTTTGCTTTTCTAGGCAATTGTATTTTTCTATAATGTTTTATGAGTTTATGGCTGTGTTTACAGTCGTGAACAGGTTTAAGGCCATGAACCTGTTCACGACCCATGTCTCATATATATAGGGTAAGGAGTGCATGTGGGTATAAAAAAAAGAGCTTAAGTGTGTGTATTCTAAGGTGTGTTCTAGAGAGGGAAACAAGAGAGAAGAAGAGAGTGTGTGTGAATCTATTGTAAGGAACTTCATTCTCATCATTAATAAATAATAGATTCAAGTTATTCTTCTTCTCATTCACTTCTATTTTGATCTGGCATCATCCGTTTGATTGAGATTCTGTATCATCAAACGGATCTGATTGATACACAAACAGATTGGGGACTTCCAAGTTATAACTTTTAATATAATTACATAGATAGATGTCCCCCATTCATTTTGATGTTTATAATGTTAAATTACTGAGGCTTAAAGATTGCAATAGAAAATCAAAATTCTATATTGAAAAAACAATCGTTGATCCTTTTAAATCATTAAAGCCATCCTGGAATTTTAATTTTTGAATTCCTGGTTGCAACAAGCTATCGTGATATGGATTAATTTTTTCATGTTTTTAAATGAGATGGATGTTATAACCAAATAGTGAACGTCAAAGCTAATCTATTTGTGATTTCTTTTACGCTGATTTTATGGTCTTATTATATGCAGAACCCAGTATAACAACCATGTTTTCAAGTAAAGTAGACATTAGTTGTTTGAGGGAGAATTTGTCCAATTCCAAGTAGAGTGGATTGGAGATTAATAGCAACACCATAAGAAAAGGGCAAAATTGACCAATTCATGGGAAAGATAGAACATGGGAGACGTTAGTTGCTTTGGGGAAAATTTGTACAACAAGGCTAAATCCAAGATCCAAAATAACCTCTTCGGTATTCAAAATCACCAACAACAGAGGCAAATCTATCTAGCCATGTATCAACCAACAAGGGCAAAATCATCCAAAAGTGTATTCAAGCCTTATCAAGTCAGGACCCATCTTTCTATAACCAATTTAGTTGTGTCATGTTAGAATTTGGATTGTCAAATTTTACATCTAGCCACCTTACAAAAAAATTCTTTTATGAGACATAATCACATGAATCTACAAGGATTGTAGGTTTATTAATTCCACTACTGTGTAAGATAATTTTGTTATTGACCCATCTATACATACTAAATATGTTATAATTTATCTTATCTTTGAAAAAATATCTTTGTTTAATTTTAATGTATTTGATTTTTGGCTGCTTCTATTCTTAAAAATGAGATAAATGGTTTATTATTATTATTTTAATATCATAATATGCAAAGTTAGGACAATAAAAGTATATGGTGTGTGAATCTCATAATAAATATTAGTTTTCAACACTATCAACTGAAAAATGGCCACGTTTGATTTTATAAAAACGGTCCATATGTGCAAGACATAACTAGAAATAGTTCATATGTAATAAATCAAAAATGATCCATATGTGCAAGACATAACTAGAAATAGTTCATATGTAATAAATCGCAACAGACCGACTTAAAACTTGAGTTTGTTGTTTGATTATTTAGTTTTTAATACAGTTGAACATTACTACTTAAATACTTAACAAAAAATTTTAAAAATTTAAATACTTAGATAATTTTTTTATATTATTTTCAATAACAGAATCAATGATAATTTTATTAAACTAAATATCTAATTAACTCATTTTCCTAAGATATTTCAAATTTCAACCATTAAGCACTTATGTGGGTTGGTTGGCGTTGCTGTTTTTTTAGCAACTTATTCTCATTTTTGTGTCAAATATAGCATCATACTTTAATTTCTATATCTTATTATTGTAAATATACTTTAATGTCAAATATAACAACTTATTATCATTTAGCAACGAAAGTACATTACGATTTCTTGCTATGTCAAAGTAGGTTGATATATTAGATAACGAAATAAAAGTCGATTGCTATTTTTTGCATTCATCCCATGATTGGGTTGAATGCTAGAAATAAAACTAGATGCTTATGTTCCTCCTTCAATGGTAGGTTTAGTGAATTCTGAATCTTCAATTAGAGAGTTTTTAGTTTCAATGGTTTTGGAATTCATTTACCGGAGTATTGGTTTAGTTTTTTTAATTAAATAGAAGTTTTTATTTTATTATTGGGTTTAGCCTTTATCTTAAAATGCAATCAATTTAGAGAAGTGAAAATTATTTCTGGTAATTGTGTTCTGCAAGAAAATGAATGAGTGAAATTACTACTTTTTAATTAACTATCTTTATCTATTTCAACCTAAACATTATGACATTAATATCCCCTAAACTTCATGACAAGCTGTTATCTTGGATCTAATTTTTTAAAATTATTCGCACCCGGTGCTTAACGCGGGTAAACGGCTAGTATATATATATATATATATATATATATATATATATATATATATATATATATATATATATATATATATATATATATATATATATATATATATATGGTTAGGTTCATTTGAGACCACCTATATTTTATGAGACCGTGAGACGTATTTTTTTTTATTTATTTTTTATTTTTTTTAGTTAATTCAAGTTTCGAAAATAATATTTAAAAAAAGATTTTTTTGATTTTTCCATTTATTTTGCATTTTAAAATTATTTTTAGAATATATACAGTGTAATATTCTATTTAGAATATTTCACGTATTTTTAAATAAAAATGGAATTTTTTTATTTTTTTTAGTTAATTCAAGTTCCGAAAATAATATTTAAAAAAAGAATTTTTAGATTTTTCCATTTATTCTGCATTTTAAAATTATTTTTTAGAATATGTCAGTGTAATATTTTATTTAGAATATTTCACGTATTTTTCAAAAAAAAAACGTAATTTTTTTTATTTTTATTTTATTTTTTTTAGTTAATTCATGTTCCGAAAATAATATTTAAAAAAAAGAATTTTTGGATTTTTCCATTTATTTTACATTTTAAAATTATTTTTAGATTTGGTCTCACGGTCTCACAAAATTAGAATGGTGTTAAATGAACCTGAACCTATATATATATATATATATATATATATATATATATATATATATATATATATATATATATATATATATATATTCAAATTGTGCAAGCAACAAAGATACAAATAATAGATGATACAAAGTAAGATTATAATTTCAAATAGTATGTTAGAAACGAGAGTAATATACTAATATGACAAAAAAAAAACACAAAACTATAAACAATAAAGATGTGAAACCTAGATTGGTGCCTGGAATAGGACCATACCAAAATTGTAAACGACATAGTCAAAGTCTAATTAGGTCTAAAACCCGAAATCCGGTTTAGGACCGAACCGAACCTAGACCCAGACCCAGACCCGATACACAAAAAATGGTTCGGGTTTTCAGGTAAGGTAATTCACAATTTTCGGTCTTCAAGTTTTTGGTGTTCGGGCCGGTCCGGTCTGGATCCTACCCGTTGTTCATCCCTAGCTTTTCAGAATTTGGAGTTCTCCAATCATGTTGCGTCTACGCCATCTCTTCCCCTTGTCACCACCGGCCACCTCTAGCAACGTTGCTGTGGTATCAGACTGTGGTCAGTGTAGTTGAGTAAGTTAACTGAAGATGGACACCTGATGTTGATAAATCGTGTCTGTGAACTGTGAAGACGGGGATGAGTTTGTTATGTTAATTGATGTTGAATTGACTACGTTGAAATACGATCCTCGACAAATCGAATGTATTTTTTCTCGTTTCCTACTTGTTGATTGGTTGTATGGTCAATTTTGTAACTAAGTTTATTCGGAGGTTTTTCAATCCTTGGCTTTTGTTACAGCTCCTATATAACTGGTTTATCCTTGAAGGGTCTTTTTTTAGTTGAAATTTTAAATTGTATTTGATTGGTTCGTTGTTAAACAGCTACGTGAAGAAACAAAACAAGATAAACTAGATGAGATACAAATTATTGCATTCTAGGTATTCCTCATAATGCCTCAATGAAATTCCCAAATTTTGTAGCCTTGTTAAAGTTGTGTTCTTTTTAATTGAAGAGCTTTTTATCCATGAAAAAAGCTTCGTATACAACTCACCCTTTAGATGTTTATAAAAACGTTAATATGATTTAATTATTTATAGTTTTTAGTTTATTAAAATAATAATTTTGATAAATATGATTTTTTGAAATTTTATGAAGGGTATATATGATAACAACTTAAATTTATAATAAGGGTATAATGCTCGATCAATCAATAAAAATAATAATTTAAAATGATTATAAAATGTTAAAAACAAATATTTAAACAAATTTGATATTTTAAAATTATAAAGTATAAATATGATATTTAAAAATTAAGCTGTATAAATACGATATTTTGATATTTAGGCAACAACGATGACCACCCATGACCCATCTCTCACAAATAGGGATGTCAAAAACTTTCGTGGTACCTCATTCCTGTGAAACCCCGATTCCGTACGTGATTAATTTTTTAAAAAATTCGGGGGTGGGAGTGGGATTAAACTCCGTTTTATTTTCGGGACTGGAGGTGGGAGTGGGTATTTCCGTCTCGTACTACCGCAGGTGCCCCTTTTGTATATTTATATAAAAATATATATTTAATATAAGAATATATATAGACAATACAATATCTAATTTTAGGGTTTTTTTTTTGACTTTCTTCCACATCATATCGTACCACGATACAATAGTGAGTTGGTCATGTATTTTTGGAAATGTCGTTTTTTTTTGTAATGTTGTATTTGTCAGATTTTATATTTGTAAATTTCTTGGATTTGTCGTGTTGTAATGTTGGATTTTTAATTTTTTTAGTTGTTAAAAAAATTAGATTTTAAGCTTTTTAAGTTATGAAAAATGTGTGTAATTTTTACATTGCATGACTAGAAAGTAGATTATATACTTTTTACATGTTTGGAACATAGATCATCATTTGCATCAAAACATTGGAACTATAATGTTATTTTATATAGATTTTGGTTATTATAATGCATGGATAAAAAAAAAGTTCATCATTCAAAATGTCTTTTGACCCAAAAAAATATATGACACAATTTATATGACCCATAATATAATATGAGTAAAAAAACATTTAGTTGATGATTATGATCCATAACTTAATGTGATCCATAATAATATGATCCATATATTTTTTGATTATGTATCATATACGGTCTGTAAAAAATGTATCATAAACTTTGAATCATTACTATTAATTAAGATGCAAACATTTACGTTTAAAAAAAGTCGATGCAAAATCTACGATCTAAAATTTTTATGATTAAAAAATACGACATGAATGATAAAGTTTTCTGATTATTTAATATGAAAATTTTATATAAGATGATAGATCATCAAAGTTAGAATCATAAAAATTAATATTTTAATTTTAAAAAATTTGTGTCAGTATTATGATCCACAACATAGTGATCCAACTATGATCTGTAACTTAACTTGATCTAAAACGTTTTTGATTATGATGAACAATTTCCATAAAATAGATGATATAAGTTTAAAATTGTTGGTGATTTGTTATCATCAATGTTATTTAAGTGTAATGGGATTACTGTGTTGACCAAAAGTGATCTCGATAAATATTAAACAAGTAAGGAAGGTGTGAAGTACACACTTGTTTAAGTTTGATCAAGTATCAAAGTATACTGTCATTTAGGGGCGAAGCCCCTGAACGAACGAGGGTCCGTGGGCAGCGCCCCTGGGAGTGGGGTCCAAAGGGCAGAGCCCCTGGCTGGGATCAACCGTTTTCAGACAAAGATCTAAATTCAGTTTTGGTCTCATTTCTGGTACTCACGAAATCATATCCTCTCATTCTCTTTCTTTCTCTCTGATTTAATCTGAGTCTTATCCAATTGATGATTTGGGAGTATCACCCAAATACTTCGATTAGAAAGTGATTATCACGATTCTCAGATTTCCAAGTGCCACTAAACCATATTTCCAACAAAAATTAATAATTTAATTTGAATATCCAAAAGCAATGACATAATTTAATATCTAAACCATATTTAATAATCAGAACCATGTAATACTAAATACTAAGAGCATATCTAAGAAATGTTCATAACTGAAACACATATCAGAGTAGCACTCTTTTCTTAAAGAACTTGACACGAAAACCATTAAGATAATGCAAATAGAAATTAAAAACAAATATATTTGAGATTCTTTAACAACAACCAAATGAACAATCATAAAATTCCCATTCCTGCTATCATAACTTGAACTTTTTGAAATGTGTTTCACTATTAATCTTCTTCTTTTTCTTGTAACTTCAATAACTATCAAAATCATCCTAAGTTGTCAAAAAGCTACACTTGCATAGATTAAGACTATACAACATCTTTGCAATATATGTGTTCCTTTTTTCATCCAATTATAGAGCTTAATTATCAAATTCATGTTCTAAATCAACCGCACATTTCTAGCTCCATTACCATGATACACTTCATTTGAAACAACCCATAGTCAACATGATTATTTTTGCATGGGAGTGGCATAAAGTTTCAACCATAGGAAAGTTATTTGTCTTCATAAGTTGGTTGTTTTGAAAGAGACAATTTGTTACACAACATTTTTCCAACACCATTATACCATATATTTAGTTATTATATAGAAACATTAATTTAAAATTAAACAACATCAAAACATAAAACCGTACGGTAACAAAAACAGAGAGAATATTCAATGGCTAAAAATATCTAGCAATTTAATTTCAAAAAAAAAGATCAATGTTATAAACAACTACATTAATAATTATCACATATAGATAAATGAAAACAACAAGAAAATGTTCAAGAATTCAGTTTTTTTAGCATATGGTTTCTTTGAGACATTAGATTGAACACCTTGCTAGCATCATTATATTGAGTTTCACTTTGATGATTTCAGATAAATTCTTCATCCAAAACTATTTTCAAAACTAAAAAACTTAAGAAAATTGATCTAAGTATTCAATACCATATACATTGAAGCTGAAATCGATAAGATATGAAAGCTAGGGTTTAAAAAATCTAAAATCGTAACTATATCTAGGGATTATCATAACAAATTGCATATAATTACATCTTTATTCATTATCACTTATAAACTTACCTAACAACAACAAATCAAAGAAAAATCAAACAATAAACATCAAAAATACTTCAAATCAAACCAAAAACGAATCTAAAAACGGTAGAAATTAAAAATGAAAATTTACCTACTTCCATAACTTGAAATTGAACCAAAACGAGGCTTAAACATCCATGAGTTTAGAATAGAACATTGACCATTATGCCTTAGAACTTTTTACCCTTCAAAGGAAAGCCATAAAACTTCGAGTTAATCCCAAAAATAACACCTCCCCCCTAATAAAAAAACAAAAATATAAAAAACCATAGCCATTCGTTTTTTTTAGATGAAAGATTTAGATTTGTCCTCCTAGTCCTCACCGAAATTGGAGTCCGCACACTATCCTCTCTCTCTCTCTCTCTCTCTCTCTCTCTCTCTCTCTATATATATATATATATATATATATATATATATATATATATATATATATATATATATATATATAAGGTCCGAACCTGGTAGGAACCCAAAAATTGGTAAGAGCCACGAGGACTATTCTCCACCAATCATTTCGTCAAGGGCGCAAACGTCAAACCCATTTACTTGGTCGTGACGCGTTCGTTTGCGACGCACGTGAATGTAATGTAATACAGACTCGAGTGAATAATCATGCATGATAAACGTCCATGGAACGTCATTTAAATATGTTTTTCTTTTCTTTTTCATGTGTTTTGTTTTTTTTTCTTTTTTTTTTAATTATTTTTCATTAAAAAAATTCATTTTTTTTCTTAAATAGATATATGCTCAGTTTTAATGTATTTATACTTTTTTTTTTGTTTTTCTTAAATATTATTATTATTTATTTATTATTTTTTTTATTATCTTTACTACATACTTGAAGATAGTAGGGTTTTTTTCTTTTATTTTTTTTGTTTTTATTTTTTGATTTTTTAAACTAAATATCGATTTGAGTTTTTTCATGTTTAATAATTATAAAATTTGAAATAAGAAGAATATTAAGGATCATAATATTTTTCATACATACTTTTTTTTAATCGTATTATTTTTGGATTATAAAATTTTGAATCATAGTATTTTGAATCATAACGATATTATGCATCATATATATTTGGATCATAATATATTGAGTTAAATAACATTATTGTTCAGTGCTACATTTGGATCATTACAATTTTTGAATCATTTTAACTTTTAATCATATAAACATAATAATTAATGATTATTAAATATTTGAATCAAAATATTCTTAGGTCATAACAAGTTAAGGATCATAAATATATTGAATCATAATATTTTTGAATTATAAATATTTTGAATCATCTCTATTTGCATCATATTATGTTCAACATTTTTTAAAAAAACTTTTAATCTTTTAAAATTAAGGTAGGTATCTAAAATAGCTTATTTTTTAAAAATTCTTTTTACAAAGTCATTAGAATAGTGAGTAAAATATTCCTTAAATTTTTATAAGTTTTGGAGATTTTTTTGTGGCTTTTTTATAAATATAAGAAATAAAAAAAGTATTATTTTTTTTTCAAATTTTGATGTTTGTGATCATTTTGTAAAGAACTAAATTTTAAGAACTTTGGTTTTTTCAGATTTTTTTTCAAAGAAAAAAATGTTATGGCCGAAAAATTAAGCACGTGGATAAAAACTCATCAGCCAATAAGGGTTGGACAGTTGTCATGTTGGGGGTGGGAGCACGTGTCATCTCCTCGAGAGGCCACATGGCCGAATTTTTCCTTTTTTTTTCTTTTTTCTTTTAATCTTTTTGCTTTTGTCACTTGTACCCTCAAAACAATTAACCTTCCCCATAATTTATCAAAATCTCGCAATTAATTACGAAAATATAATATCATCTCGTGAGATTTTCATGATAAATAAAACAAATCCTGACCATTTAGTTTTTCAATTATATATATATATATATATATATATATATATATATATATATATATATATATACTGTCACACCCCAAAACCACGAACGACGGAAATGTTCAGGGGTGGAGGACGTCATGTACAGTATCACAACAGTGTAATATAATAAACAAGCAACAACATCATCCATTGCATTATAAGTAAAGTTTTAATACATGTGTGTTCTTTCAATGTAATAAGACACCAAAAATATACAATCAAAATAAAAGACGAGACTTGTCTGCTCTGTCTTCTCAAAACCTGGCCATCGTACCTGTCTACTGTTGACCTGAGAATACAAGTTATTTTGAAAGAGAGTATCAGCTTTAAAGCTGGTGAATTCATAAGTATTTAAGTGTCATTGTCTTGCTTACTAAAAGCTGTTTTAAAAGTCATGTAAACCTTTAAATGAAAATGATGATGTAAGTATTAAAAACCCTAGAAAATCCCTTATTTCCTATCAGTTTGAGATGTAGTCTTCTACCAAAACCCGAATGTTTTGTAAGTAAAATGATAGTTTTCCTTTAATTGTTTAGTACTAAAGTACTTAGTCTAACTCATCGTTTATGTGAAAGTATCACAAAATAAAGTAAACAGGAAAATGTACTACTGTAAGTGTTGTCACTGGGTACTAGGACTAACACAACATCACATTAAGCGAAATATGTAACCTAATGAACATTCGAAGATTGTCCAGAAAAAGTAATAATGTACGTGTCATCGCTGGGTACTAGGAGTAACACAACATCGCAATAAGCGAAAGATATAACCTAATAAACAATCGAAGATTGCCCACTTGTCCTCTGTAGCAGCAGCAGGTGGGTGGAGGGGTTAGCCCCGGTTATCGATCTACCTAGTATAAGTAGTAACCTTAGACCTCCGTAGATGGTCATCGACCACTGGTGCTAATCAGTGGGGTTCGGAATGGTAAGTCCCGCCGAGCTATCCCATTGAACCGAGATAGGAAAGATAATTTACACAGTAAGTACTAATAAATCATTCTCGTAGTCCTAAGTACAAGTATCCAGGTAAGTGAATACAGGATAATGCACCTATGTAAAAGTGTTCATGTATGTGTGTCCATGTAACAGGTAAGTATATGTAAACATATTCATGTATCAGGTAAACATCTGTAAGTACTCATGTATCAGGTAATGTACTAGTATAGACTCATGAATGAACTGACTCTTGTGTGATTCCTTGTAATAGAAGTAATGTTTGATATCTTCAAATTATCCCTATGATAATTTACTGTAATATAACTGGTTGATCATATAGGTTTATACACTCTTACTACTCAAGGGTGTGGGAAACTAAATGAAAGATGTAAACTATAACATCAATACATATATAAGAATATAAGTGTATATGCATAGTTTAGTTCAAGAATGTAAAATGGTTTTGTAAGACATCTTATGGGTTTTGAACAATAATTAACAATGACTTGATGTCATTGTAATATACATTTCAAAAGTAAAACATTTGATAACAATGTGTTTTTAAGATTTAAAACCATTTCTTGCATCACATTTTGTAGTATGTGAAATCTGTTAAATGAAAAACATAGTTATAAAATACATATCAATGAGTTAATAACATGTTTGTTTCTACTTGTATTCCCCCCCCCCCCCCTTTAAAGCATTTAAAATCATTTAAATCATTGATTAGGGGTATGAACTCACCTGTAGTTGGTGATTGGGATGAACTGAACGGTATAGGATGGCTAGGTGTCAAGCGAGGACTTGTACACACACTACGATCCTAATGAATATATAATAACACATATATGCATTAAATTAGTCTTAAATCACTAATTGATAAAGTTAAGACATCCTAGACCTAATAAACACTTTATTTAAGTGTTTTAAGCCCTAAGGATTGCATCTAAGCTATTGTGGGACAAGGTACTTGTGTTTAGGGTTCCAAAGGACCCCATATATGAGTTTACTCCTCATATACTAACACGCATGGAGTTTACGGTTGTAAAATCTTGAGTTTATGGCCGTAAACTCCCAACCATGGGGTATTTGTGTGTTTTGAAGTCCCAAATGATTTCTAGAATTATTCCAACTTGGTGGTTCCATCCTTGAAGGGGTTTAAGGCATAGAAACACTCCATTTAGGAGTTTACGGCCCTAAGGCCATTCCCTTTGGAGTTTACGGCCTTAAACTCCATTGGAATGGTGTTCTTGTTGTTTTCAAGCCTCATGCATTTGAAGGATAGGTTCTAGACATTTGTTTAAAGCAATTGGGGACCCTAGGCACACTTTGGTGCCCTTGTTGGGTGTTTACGGCCTAGGAGAATTACCAAGGCCGTAAACTCACTTCAAGAGGTGATTTTGATGCTTTCAAGTCTCTTGCACATGTGGTATAGGTTCTAGGCTTTTATTCCAAGCATATGAAGGCATTAGGCACACTTTGGTGCCATTCTTTCATGTTTACGGACCAAGAACAAAGTCTTGGCCGTAAACTCAATTTGATAAGTGATTTTGATGTGCTTAAGGCCTTAGATTAAATGGGAACTAGTCTTGATAAAAGTCTTAAAGCTTTAGGGGCCTTAAAACACCATTTTGAGTTTGAAAAGGGAGTTTACGGCCTATGCAACTCTTGGGCCGTGAACTCCCAAACTTGGGTGATTTATGGATGTTTTCTTGTCCCTAACACATATACATATGAGTCTAAGGCAGTTGCATAACACTAGGGTCGGTTTTGGCTTTGTTTCGGGACTTTACCGCCCAAGAACACCTTGGGGAGTAAACTCCTAGATCTAATGATTTAGCCATCTAAATCATGTTATAAGCACATAATAAGCTTTCTAACACTACTAGAAAGAGTTACTCACATTTTGGTATAAAAACCCGAAGATCCGTGAGAGAGAAAATGGCTTTTCTCTAGTTGGAAATGTGAATAATGAATGAATTTGGTTCAGAATTCTATTTATAGTCCTGAGATATTTTGGCAGAAAATATTTTTATTCCTGTAATGATCTCTAATATAATAACGTGTTGGAATAACAGTGTTGCACAAAACCCTAGTGCACCCACTCTCCTGATATTTCCTGAAGTGTAAACCCTGAATTACTCAAACTTATGCGAAAAAGTCTGAAAATTAACTGTGACTGCTATAACTTCTATTGAAGTGATATAGTTTGTACATAATGGAAATTTTGGGTTGTCACATATACTACCTTATAAAAGAAATCTTACTATTTCTATAAATAGAATCAATATAATAATAATATTTTTTTAAGACGTTCAAGTCTTTAAGTTTAAAGTACAACCAACTATTAATATAATAATATTATAATATATATCTTACAAATGATAATACTAGGGATACAAGTATTAAAAACACATTTAAATTAGTATTTCCTTATTTTTAGGGATTGAATTAGTATTTTCATCAATTTTGACCCAACTTGTACTTCTAAAATATCACTTCTCTGGTATCCAGTCATTCAAAATATGAAACACTTCTTTTCGACATATCGTTTGAAATTTAAAAACTCATTCAAATTGGAGTTCCTTAATTTTTTGCATAAAATATAGTTGACTGGAGACTAATTCAAATCTTCATCTCCTTTTCCTCCATGGATTCCACCATCACAATATTTTTCGGCCTTTAAAACTCACTGCTCTCTCCCAACTCTCTTCTTTGTGAGTGTTCACCCGGTTCCTATTTTATTTATGAAAGGTCACCATCCAGAAATGAGAAGAATCGTTCAAAAGGATCAGAGTTTTTTTTTCTGAGATTTTGTCTATGCGAGGCCACCACCGGATCTCGATTAAATCTCGATTTACAGATCTTCAAATTGACTCATGCTTTTAACCTTGCTCTTGCACCACTTCTATAGATGCCACCTCTCTCTCATGATCGACTTTAAAATAGATTAGCTTTTCCACTTCAGGTACGTTCTCTTCCTCTTTCTTTCGATTCCGCCTTTTTCCTCACCCTCCTTCACCTCCTGTCTCTATCAACCTAGACATTACTCCATCATCATTTTCATACCGATTTTGGATTTGAATGGGTTGTGATGTGTGGCAAATCGATGTTTAAATCTTTGTTTTTTTTTTTATCAAAATAACAAATTATTGACTCAATGTTTTTTTTTATCAAGAAAAACAACTAACAGTGCCCAGGAAGCACCAGGTGTTGGCAAGGTTAGTTTAGTCTTTGCTAAACTCTTATTTGACATTTCTCAAACATGCATACACATTGTGCATAATAACTGAATGATGTAAGATTTTATTTATGGTAATGGTGCTTCTTGTGGGTTATCTTTCAGGTCTTTCTAATATGACAACTTCGATTTTAGTGGGAACCCATCATCACTTCCAAAGGAATGACTGATATGCCAATTTGGGTTCATCTTTCATGTCTTTTAGTGTGAAAACTTTGATCAATTGGTTAAAGTTGAACCTCAAAAGAAGTTCAGAGATTCATGCTTGCTGAGTTCTTCAGGTATTGTTTTCATAAATGATATAGTTATCATATTTAAATCATATATGGATCATGTGTATTCTAATGTTTTCAAGGTCAATCATGTCACATTATAAGATTCAATGTTGGTGTCTGTTTTTAAGTGGAATTAGCTGTGTAATCTGATCATGTTCATGTTTTTATTTTCAGATTAAAGAACTGGACAAACTAAGTTGGTCTTGAGGATCCTCATGATAATATTGTAGGTATTCTTTCCTTTATTAAACCAATTTAACATTTTCTTGGGTAATGTACCCGTCATCATGCTGTTAGACTTGTTAATACTAATTCACTTGCATTTTTTTTGTAAAATTCTTTATTTTAATATGATAGGTTGTGGTATTAAATATAACAACAAATGAAATCTATTTTTTTTATGACAAACATGATATTTGTAGATGACCATCATTTAGATTTTATGGATCCCCTCACCGTTCTCCTTTGAGGTAACTATAACTACTCTATTGCCCCTTCTCATTCCCCTTTTTGCTTATGACTATCACTTATTCCGGTATCTATTTGATAGGATGCCCAAAGTGCAATAAGTGATTCGATTGGTGAGGATTTTGAGTGTGTTTACTTATTGTATATATTTGTTAATAGAAATTCTTCCATAAGAACCCTTTTTGTATCGTTTTATCTTTTTTCAGGAAAATTGGATAGGTTCACACCAAATAGATTAGCCCTGAATTTTGATTATGCTCATTACATGCTAACCGAAGCGAAAAAGGTAAGGAAAATCCAATGGCTAGCTCACCTTCTAGGGAAGCATTTGGCGGAGAGGTTTAGCATGAACATAACAATAATTCTAGCTTTCAAGAACAACCTGTAATCAAAATGGCCAAGTTACATGATGATGGGATGTTGCAGTGTTTCTGATTTTCGGGATATATCTAGCCATGAAGGTTGCTCGGTTGGTTAACAAAAGGGAAACCAGGTACCCATATAATGAAGCCATATTAAGATTTCTTAAGCAGTAAAGTGTTGGGTTTTGTTAATGTCAACTAGAAAAATCTTTGTTTTAGTTCTAATTTTGATATTATTACGCATGCAGGTACTGGATCTTGAATTTAGGTTAATCAAGAGACTTGATGGTATATTTCTTTCTCAATGTAGTTTATTTGGTTATTATTTTTTATTTCTGATTTATTGTGGAACTCAAACAAGTTTAGTCCTAATAAAAGGATTTGTTCCTGTAGGTCCTTGATGATAATTTAATATTCGAATAAGAGTGAACCTCCATGTTCTTCCTATCAATTTAATCAGACTTGGCATCACTGAAAAATCCCCAAAGTCCAGGCGAAACTTAGAATAGTCAGTCTCGGTCTCATCTTATCCAAGTTTAATTTACAAAAAAGTAAATTCTCATTCTAATCAACATTTGGATGTTGGTATATATTTTCAGCCTATTGGAGTCATTTATTCCATTTGGAGGGTTCTTCTCCATGCCATTTGATATCAAGACTCCATTAAGGTTCCATTTTGGATATGTGTTAAATTTGTGATGAAAAGTTAACGCTAAAAGTAAAATGTTGTTTCTAAAGGATGGTGTGTCAGTTTCAAACCATTATTTATCAACCTTACCTTCTTGATACATGGAGCCTAGATATGTCAGTTAGTCATTTGTTTGATAAACATAACTGGTCCATCTTGATACATGAAAGCCTAGATCTAGGAAATAGTTAATTACTATTTATGTGAAAAAGTTATTTAAGAATGATAACATTTTAATTTTAACTTCTATTGTAATTTTTGTATTTTTTATGGTCGGGAACCATAGCCGTCAGCAATACCACCACCATTGACTGTCATCACTGAAGTTGACACCACCATCAGTTGCCTCCATGGCTACCATTCATATTCTCTCTCTCTCTCTCTCTCTCTCTCTCTCTCTGTCTGTCTACACATACACACATACACTCACATGGCCAATTCTCTTGGGACCTGATGTTATAATAAACTAACAGATGAAAGTACATTGTTATTTCATTTCTGTTTAACCCAATAAAAAATACAATACAAGTTTATTTGGGAAAATGTTGTGGAAAAAGACCATTGGTGCAATTAATTGCATGTTTAAAATATTAGGTTAAAACAAAAAATGTCAATGTATTTTCATTGGGTTGTTGATAATAACATCCAACTATCATGTTTTCCCTTTTAACATTACAGGTGCATCATCTAAAATAAAAAATACAAAGTAAAAGCCAAACCTACAAATTTTGAGGTATTTTCATATAATACAACTAATTATTTCATTCTATATTTGATGCTCATTTCTAAGGGATCTCTCCTTCCGAATCTAAATACCCTATATCATAGTAGATTGTAATGTTACTCAAATATCCTAAAGATTTGCTTATACTTCACATGTCAAATTTCCAAAGTTTCTGTTATTATCTACCGAAATAAGTGATTGCAGGTCCAATAAATGTAAAGTAAATCGTTTATAAGAAACACCTTTGTACTAAATGTATGTGTAAACAATCAGCTTGCAGATAACCATAAGAGGCCAACAAGTGACCGGAAGCAAATATGGTGAAAAAAGAAAAAAAAACAAAAAAAAGAGAAGAAAAATACAACGAAAGTAATATAAAGGCCTAAATGCAAGAACGACGATAAGTAAATATGGTGAAAAACGAAAGAAAAAAGAAGAAAAATCACAACAAAAGTAATATAAAGGCCTAAATGCAAGAATGCTAATGTAATTTCGTTAATGTCTTATAACATCATACTTTTATTTCTTTCTTTCAAAACATTGTAATTTATAATATTTCTTATTAACACATACTTTCAAAAGTTCACATATTTATAGCATTGTATTTTTAATTTTGTTTTTATGAAAAAATAGCTAGCTAAACCTATTGAATTATAACAATGAAAAAATGCAATGTGTTGATATTAACTTCTTAAATAGTTAAAATTCAAACGCCTAAAGAAATTATTATTTGAGATTACATCTTCAAAGAATGCCAATATATAAAAATATCGCTTCATTTTGAAACCTTTTCAGTCTTACTGTAGAAAAATTATTTCTCTTATTTAATCATTAAGACATTGATTTTTTGTTTAGAAAATCATTACATATAACATTTATTCTATAAATTACAGTGCAGTTTGGAATTTATGCATTTAATCACTTAATTTTTTTATTGCTTAACAATATATTGTTGATTAAATGAACATCTCAAACCACAAATATACACTCACTTATTATATTTGCAATTAAAATACCATGAAACAATTACAATGTATTTTTAAAATCGATGTACAAATATTTAATGAAAAATGGCGACCAACTTCTTAATTGAACTCAAAAAGAAAATTTATTCCTATTTTTTAAACAAAACATCATATTTATATCTCTAACCAAAAAAAAGTTAAACGAAACAACAAGTTTAATCGCCAAAAGCAAACCCTTGCATAACCAATTTTAACATTGCACTCTAAAATTTCTTGAGCAACAAACCAATAATAGCATTGCATTTTCCTTTTCGTTCTGTAAAAAAATAACCATTTTTAAGTTTTCATAAAAACTAACCAGTTATTGTACTAATGTTCAATCTTTTTGAAAAACTAACCAGTTATAGCAATACATTTTCATTTTTTTTAAACAACATTGCATTTTCATTTTCATTTTTTTTTTCTGAAGAGCTAACTAGTTTTTTTATTTTTGTGAAACCGATCGATGACAGTACAAGTGTTCTTTAAATATAATATGTCTCCGAATTGAACTAATTGCTTGAAAGAAACTATACGCCGGCGCCGCTTTGCGCGGGTAAACGACTACTATATATATATATATATATATATATATATATATATATATATATATATATATATATATATATATATATATATATATATATATATAGGCTTAGGTTATTCTATTCTAACTAATTATTGTGCGGATATCATATGTTATGAGAATGATAAAGAAAATATATTGTTTGATAATACAAATACGTTCAATCTTACATAACTATTGTTATTAACACACATTCTCACTAATTAAATTGTCTATAAGGTTATTATACACTTATTATTATTATTATTATTATTATTATTATTATTATTATTATTATTATTATTCTCATTTCTGTCAGAATGTTTCTCAGAATCTTTATTGGGTTGTATTCTGTCAAAATGAAAATGAGTGAAAAACGATGTGTGAGAACAAAAATAAATAATAATTAGCGAGAATACATAAAAATGATGATATTTTTTTTAAGGTTGAACATATTCACATTGCTAAACAACTTATTCTCTTAGTAATTTTCATAGCATATGATATCCGCACAATAATTAGTTAGAATACTTGAACATATTCACATTGCTAAACAACTTATTCTCTTAGGCGAATGCCTGCGCGTTGCGCATAAGTATATCTATATAGCTAAAATCTTTACAAATATATGTTTTTCTAAATATACCAATAATGTTGTTGTTAAATTTGATATAATAATTCGTATACTTCTATTAAAATTGCATAATCTCAATCTTTTGAATGACCTCTACCTGCAGGTTACTCATGAATAAAATTAAATATAATATATGGTTTAATGTTATTTATAGTTGTTGTTATTATGAATTAATTTTTTGAAATTTATTTGCTTAATGTTTTAATTTATATCATTGTAATTATTTAAAACATCAAACATTTTTTTTTTATTTTAAAGGTAACAGTATAATCATATATATACAGTTATGTTTAACTACTGTTATTGTATGTTATCTTAAGCTACTTATTTGAAACTTTTAACTATTATGAAAATAGCTTTAGCAAATATTTTAGTTAAATTGATACTACAATTTTGTTTTTACATTTAGCACTACAATTTCACTTTTAACTATTCACAAAAAATTCATTGGTTTTTTTAAGTAGAACTGAAATTTATATTGAAGGTGACCATGTAGTGTAGTTAAATTAACAATTTAAGTATTTTTTTTACAGACTGTTCAAAAGTTGTAGCTTTAAACTGATAATGGTTTACATACAACAACAAATTAAATCTAATAAATTAAGTATAATATGTTAAAAGTTAAAGACATAATTTTATAAGTAGAAGTAAAAATATTATTTTAATATTGAATTTAGTTTATTTATGATTACACTTTAGGTTTGATACTTATTTAACCTTATTAACCAACTAATAATCATTATTAGAAAGACACTACAATTTGTCACTTCTAACTATTTACAAAATATTCTTTGGGTTGTTTAAGTTGAACTAAAATTTATATTTAAATTAATCCCGTAAGGTTATATTTAAATTAACAATTTAAGTATTTTATACAAATTTTACAAAAGTTGTAGCTTTGAAATGATAATGGTTTACATAAAACAACATATTAGACCTAATAAATTAAGTATAATATGTTAAAAGTTAAAAACATAACATAATAAGTAGAAGAAAATATTTCTTTTTGATATTGAAATTTTGTTTATATGTGATTACACTTTAGCTTTGATATTTATTTAACCATATTAACCAATATATAATCATTATTAGAAAGAAATTGAAAAGTCATGGGAGTTTCAAATGAATGTGGTGAAAGGAAAAAAAATGAATGAGAGTTTCAAATTAATGTGTTGAAAGGAAATTGATACTACAATTTTGTTTTTGCATTTACCACTACAAATCACTTTTAACTATTCACAAAATATTTATTGGGTTTTTTTAAGTAGAACTGAGATTTATATTGAAGTTGACCCTGTAATGTATTTAAATTATCAATTTAAATAATTTTGTCTAGACTGTTCAAAAGTTGTAGCTTTAAACTGATAATGGTTTACATACGACAACATATTAAATCTAAAAAATTAAGTATAATATTTTAAAAGTTAAAGACATAACTTTATAAGTTGAAGTAAAAATATTATTTTAATATTGAAATTAGTTTATTTATGATTACAGTTTAAGTTTGATACTTATTTAACCTTATTAACCAACTAATATTAGAAAGACACTACAAATTATCACTTTTAACTATTTATAAAATATTCTTTGGGATATTTAAGTTGAACAAAAATTTATATTTAAATTAATCATGTAAGGTTATATTAATAGTAACAATTTAAGCGTTTTATACAATTTTCTCAAAAGTTATATCTTTAAAATGTTAATGGTTTACACAAAACAACATATTAGACCTAATAAATTAAGTATAATATGTTAAAAGTTAAAAACATAACATTATAAGTAGAAGAATATATATATATATTCTTTTAATATTGAAATTTTGTTTATATGCGATTACACTTTAAATTTGATATTTAGTTAACCATATTAACCAATATATAATCATTAATAGAAAGAAATTGAAAAGTCATGGGAGTTTCAAATGAATGTGGTGAAAGGAAAAACCGAATGAGATTTTCAAATTAAAGTGGTGAAAGAAAAAATGATTCCTTTATAAGTATACTAGGCGAATTCTCGTGCGTTGCATAAAAACACCTATATAATTAAAGTCTTTACAAATATATGTTTTTTTTTTTAATATAGAAATAACATTGTTGTTAAATTTGATATAATAATTCATATACTAAATTGGTATAATGTATTGATTATTTTGAATTATATGATAATATATACATCTATTATAACTGCATAATCTCAATCGTTTGAATAACTTTTACCCGTAAGTTATACATGAATAAAATTAAATATAATATATGGATTAATGTTATCTATAGTTGTTGTTATTGTTAATTAATTTTTTAAAATTTATTTGCTTAATGTTTTAATTTTTATTATTATAATTATTTTAAAAATCAAACATTGTTTTTGGATTTTAATTGTAACAGTATAATCACTTATATAGAGTTATATTTTAACTATTGTTATTTTAAGTTATTTTAAGCTACTTATTTGAAAAATTGTAACGATTATAAAAATATCTTAGGAAATATTTTTGTTAAATTGAGATTACAATTTAGTTTTTGCATTAATCACTAAAATTTATCACTTTTACTATTTACAAAATATATTCTTTGGTTTTTTAAGTGGAACTGAAATTTATATCTAAGGTGACATTATAATGTTATATTTAAAATAACAATTTAAGTATTTTGTCCAAACTATTAAAAAGTTGTAGCTTTAAACTGATAATGGTTTACATACAACAACATATTAAATCTAATAAATTAAATATGATATGTTAAAAGTTAAAGACATAACTTTATAAGTAGAAGTAAGATATTATTTTAAAATTGAAATTTAGTATATTTATGATTATACTTTAAGTTTGATATTTATTTAACCTTATTAACCAACTTATAATTATTATTAGAAAAACACTACAATTAATCACTTTTAAATATTTACAAATATTGTTTGGGTTATTTAAGTTAAACTAAAATTTATATTTAAGTTGACCCTGTAATGTTATGTTCAAATCAATAATCTAAGTATTTTATACAAATTGTTCCAAAATTGTATCTTTGAAATGATAATGTCTACATCCAACAATATATTAAAACTAATAAATTAAGTATAATATGTTAATAATTAAAACACATCACTTAATAAGTAGAAGTAGATAAATTATTTTAGTATTAAAATTTAGTTTATATGTGATTACACTTTAAGCTTGATATTTATTTAACCTTATTAACCAACTTATAACTATTATTAGATAGAAATTGAAAAGTCATGGGAGTTTCAAATGAATGTGGTGAAAGGAAAAATACATGAGAGTTTCAAATAAATGTGGTGATAGAAAAAATGTTTCCTTTAAAATATAGTATGCAAGGGCGGTTTTGCTTGGTGTCCCGGTGTAACACCGGCAACACCTACTTTTCCTATACGTAGTGGAAAATTTTTCGATTTTTTTGGGTTTTTACTTATTTTTTCTACACCGACAACACCTTTTTCAACCTCGACAACACCTACTATGTATTATTGCGTTGCCCCTGATAGTATGATAATGAAATGATATATATATATATATATATATATATATATATATATATATATATATATATATATATATACACATATATATATGGAAGGGTTATATATAAAAGACTAAACTGCACAAATGGTCCCTATGACTTGCTCAAAATTTCCACTTTGGTCCAAAAACGTTTGGACTACAACTACAGGTCCAAAGTTTTCATTTTGTTGCAAGGTTAGTCCAATTTTTTTTTTGAAATTTTTTATAATGACAGTTTTACCCTTGATGTTTTCTTTTTTTTCTTTTTTTAATTACTTTAATATGTTTTATATTTTGCAGTTTTATCCATTTTAATTTGGTTTTTTTATTTTTTCTTTTGTTGCAACAATTAAACAAAAAAGAAAAAGTAAAATATTACTCCTCCCCCTCCTCTTCCTCTTTCACAAACACCACTCAATCTCTCTCCCTAGAATATTTGCAGGAATGCACTGCTGACCACTTGCCATTGTCGCCAAAAACAACCGCTACCAACCGGAAACCATCGCCACCAGCCAGAAACCACCGTCATCTGATGGAAACCATCACCATTTATCGAAAACCACACCCATCCCCTTTTTCATCCACCTTCATATTTTCTACCCCAATATCCCCCAGTTTTGCAAAAAGATTGATGGGTTTATCGTTAAAAGGCAACATAAAATTGGATCTGGGTTTGCACCAAGTACACACGCAGTTATTTGCCCTTCCAAATCTTGAAACCCCTTAGTATCGGACCTGGATCTGCAAAGGTGGTCATCAAAAACCCTAGCATCGTCATCTTCATCAATTTGGATTTCAGCCATCAGATATGTTCGTCACAGGCATATGTCGTCAGCCCACCATCATAGCCATCTTTGTCAGCAAACCCTAGCTCGTTGACGCCTTCGTTTCTCTCTATTTCCAATATTTCATCGTTCACAGGAGTTCAGATCTGTGCGTCGAACTTCATATCTGGTAAGCTCACTTTTATCGTACAATGATGTTTCCATCTTCCTCAGTCTCATCCTCCTTATGTTTTGTTCATCTTGAAATCGTCTTCGTCTTGTGGCTTCCCTCCCTAGGGATTTGCAACACCCTCCAGATCCTCGTCGAAATCGAAGGGTATGCTGAGGAAGATGGTCGCCTGAGAAGGTGACATGAAATGGGTTGCTGAAGAAGATGGTGGTGAAGTTTTGATTCTCCGGAGATAGTCGGGAGATGTAAACCAAATCGATGATGGGGCTGAATGCGGTGGTGGTAGTGATAGGTGGTCATGATGGCGTTTTCTCAAAGTGAAAATATGAGAGAGAGAGAGAGAGAAAGAGAAAGAGAAAGAGAGATACGCTTGTATTTTTTTCAATATTTTCAATAAAAAAATTAAAAGAATGTGACAACCGTAATTTCAAATCTTGTAAAAGTCAATCTTGGTCAACGAAAGTCAAACATATCAAATAAAAGGTCAAACTTATTTGTTTAATTATCTTAATATGGTTAGATTAATTAGTTAAAGATGTGTGAACCTTGTATTCAAAAATGTTGTGTGTTTTGGAGGGAAAACACCTGGAACCGAGAACCTTCATCCGAGCCACAAACGGTTCGCAGCCGCAAACCTCGGTCTTATCCCTTTGGTGTGGTATCCAACGAAGGTGTCCCATCAAGTTTTTACCTAATATAGGGGCTGGACCGTAAACACTTTCTCACTTCTTCTTGTTCCAGCCGAAAACTCACCCCTTCACACTCAAGAACACCAACCGCAAACCCTATTTCTCTCTCAACTATCATCCTTCAATCCTTTAAATCTTCTTAGGATCTTGCTTGGATCTTCAAGTGTTCTTCATTTCACCAAGATCCTTGGGCCGTAAACCCTTGAATCTCCTTCTTTTCATCAAAAACACTCAACCGAAAACACTTGAATCTTCAAGTGGTCGTGAACTGTTTATGGCCGTAAACACCGAAGCCCAACCGTGAACTCCAAGCAGTTACTCGATTTCGCTTCTAACACTTCTTTTAGAAGTAATTCTTACATCATAGGTTGTTTCCTGAACACCTTTGAGGTTATATTCACTAATTTCATGCCAATATATTACGTGAAATGCATTTTAGGACTTGTTTTGTCCCTAGATCTAACTTGTGGAAACAATCATCCTATATTGAACATTCAAAAGAATCACTCACACAAGGTGAGTTCATACCCCTGCAATGTACCTTTTTCAATGTTTTTAGGTGTGGGAGGGATACAAGTAGAACACAATATAATTGTGTTAACATTTACATGTGAAAACAAACAAACAAAGGATTTCTTATGCTTTTATAAGTTGTTAAAATCATTTCAAAAACTCTTTTAAACTATTTTAGATTGTTGTTTATTATCAAAATCATATTCATTTATATATTTATGTATAAGTATGCTTTAATGGACTTAGGACTAATGCTAAATACCTTGACTCCTGTTCCTTTTTTGGTTGTGGGCCTAGGGTAGGATCACTAGTCCGATTGTCAGTTAAATCACAGTTATGCATACTAAATATATACATGAATATTAAACCCCATTTTTAAAGAACATACTTAACTCAGTTGCATACATTAGACAATTGAGTTTTTCTCCAAATCAGTTACAGTTCAAACAAACATACTAGTAAACTATAAAAGGTATAGTTTAGAGGATCAATACACACTATTTTCTAGAACAGAGGAGCAATACATGAATCAATAAATACATACTACTACTATTCATTAGAAAGTATACTATTCAACTCAAGAACCAAAAAGGAACTTACATACTATAGTAAAGATGGTTTACAAATATGGAAAACATACATTTCATACTATTTCAAGTACAAACATACATTTTATACTATTTCAAGTACAAACATACATTTTACACTATTACAAGAGAGCAAACATACAAAACAGTCAGGTCTTGGGTAGAAGACTTCTTTTCATTTTTTAGAAGAAAATATAGAATTTTCTGGGAAGTATACAAACATTTTCACTAAACAAATACAAACTATTTCATGAAAGAAACGCAGACATTTGACACTAAAAACTTATGAACTCGCCAACTTAAATGTTGATACTCTCTTTCAAAATAACTTGTATTCTCAGGGAACCAATAGGCAGGTACACTGGACCAGGTTTTGAGAAGACGGGGCAATGTTCAAGACTCGTCTTTTATATTTTGATGTTACATTTTTGGTGTCTTACAACTATTCAAAGAACACACATGTATTAATTATTCTATTAATGCAATTGATGTTGTTGCTTGTTTTACTATTATGCATTATTATGATACTGTACACGATGTCCTCCGCCCCCGAATGTTTCCGTCATCATGGTTTCAGGGTGCGACAAAGAACATGAAAGGAAAAATAATTAAAAAAAGGGCAAAATACCAAGGGCAAATTTGTCTTTAAAAAAGTTTTAAAATTTTGGATCAAACTCGTAACAAAATAAAAACTTTGGACCTGTGGTGTTAGTCCAAACCTTTTTGGACCACAGTGACAATTTTGAGCAAACCACAGACACCATTTATTTAGTTTAGTCTATGGAAAACAAAAAAAAAACCCTAAAAATCATAAAAATGCATAAAAAAAATACTTAGAGATCACAAATCTTTTTTTTGTTGAGCTTATATTCTTAAAAATCGCAAGTTTTTTATAAATTCGCTGATAAAAATTATACAAAATCGATATTTTTTTGGTTTTTTTTTTCAAAAAAAATTTCAGCGAATTTATAATAAAACCTACGATTTTTAAGAATATAAACTCAAAAAGAATTGTGATCTTTAAGTATTTTCTTAATGCATTTTTATAATTTTTTGTTTTACAGAGAACCTAAACCTATATATATATATATATATATATATATATATATATATATATATATATATATATATATATATATATATATATAGTCCGGATCCGGTAGAAACTCAAAACTTGTTAGCAACTGCGATGACTATTCTCCACCAATCATTTCGTCAAGGGCACATATGTCAAACCCATTTACTTGGTCGTAACGCGTTCCCACGTACATGGAATTTCATACCGACTCGAGGGAATAATTATGTGCGACGAACGTTCATGGAACGTCATTTAAAGGAGTTTTTTTTATTTTGTTTTTATTTTATTTTTTTTCATTTAAAAAATTCAAATTATTTTTAAATAGATATATGCTCGACTTTATTTAATATAAAGATTGCATAACTATACCACTGAAACGTCTAATATACGTAAACATTGCTCGTGAGACAAATGTGTTTTTATTCTCAATGCCCTCATTCTTGGAATTTCATTTTCTATGTGATGCGCAAACCTCAATGCTTTAGGAAATGTCTCCAAAATCCATACCTATTATTACGACAAAAAATTATGCTTTGTCCAAACTTATAAGCACTAAAAAAATACCAATTAATTGCACCTAAAATTAACCTTAAACGGAAACTGAAAACCTAAAACAGTATACTTCATCGTTTTCGTGTAACCCTCACCCTCATTATCTCGTAAATATCTAGAGATTTTACCAAACCATAATCGTAATTGTGTTTCACTATACCTCCACAAATACGTACCCCATGCAAACCTGTCGTACTCATTAATAAATAATACAAATCATCAAGTATTTATAAATAAATAACAAATAATAAATTTAATACCTATTCCAATTTTATTGACTATCGGCTAGCTCATACACTGCCGACGGAATGCACGTATTGCCGTCTCGCCCTATGAGACCCCTCAACAAAAATATCATTTGCAAAACCATTACCGCATCCTCATTGCTACACGTCGAGAATGTTGCCCTTTTGCATAGTCTTCTAAATCTTTTAGTCGTAAATCTTCATCTCTCACATTAGGGAACAACTGATTCCTTAATGTTGAACTTCTATTGACTTTTGTATTTATTATATCAACATACGGTCCAAATCTCAAACCGCTAATCAAAAAAAAATTATGTTTCACCATATTCAACCACCATGCCTTTTAAATCGAACCGAAACCTCCCAGCCCTGGCTACCTCTACATCACGAACCTCATGCAACATCATCAAATGACAGAGCATCGGGTCACCATTCGGGGTGGGCATACCAATGAAGATCCCAAAAGTTATCTCTCGAAATAATTCAAGTCGCCTACTATTTAGTTTTGTAATGTACTTTTACAGTACAGTCCCAAACGCCCCTCTAAAAGTACGTTTTGCAGGCCATCTACGAAAACTATGCTGCAAAACATTAAACATATATGCCAAAAATTAAACAAAATAATACTGATATATTGTTTTTTTAACAATTTTATGCAACAAAAATATCGTTTTTATTCTATAACTTTTTATACAATAGTCTACGTGAATAATTATCTTTCAAAATAAATTGTCCCTATTTTATAACAAATTTACAGAATTTTACATAAATGGTCTCATATATATTATAAAATTTACATAAATGGTCCATTTTAATAATAATTATTGAAATTTTCAATTTTCAATGTTTTTTTAATTACACAAATAATTGGAAATCAATTTTAATATGAGATATAATCAACATAAAATGATCTCAATATTCAATGGTCCATTTAAGAGATAATAATTATAGAAAATCAGGAAAAAAAATAGAGATCCGCAGAGGCGGTTTTCGTTCCACAGAGGGCTCCTCTGCGGATCTGTTCTTGAGCAGAGGACTTCTGCGGATCTGTTCATGACGAAAATAAGGGCTTTTCTGCATAAATTGATTTCTTATTTCGAATTCTTACACCATAACAAACATATATGTTTATAAATAACATTTAACCAATCAATTTCCAAATCATATAATCGATTTCTACAAAGATTACTTCAGTTCTTATACAAAAATTAGGAAAAAAATTTTACTTGAGTTCCATATCCATCTAATAGCACATCGGAGTGTAGTTGCTCCACAAATCGAGCTCGCCTTGACATTTTTTTTTCTGTTTCGATCACACTCGACGTCCGCAACAGCTCCCTACCTTCCTTCCACAGTCGAGCAATGAGGAATGGCTTTTCTTTGGCGTTTTTATCGATCCGCAGAATAGTACATGGTTCCGCAGAGAATTTTATGGTTCCGCAGAACCTCCTCTGCAGAACCTTTGGTCATTTTCTGAAATATTCAATTTTGTGGTCATTTTCTTCAAAGTCATCCTAAATTAGGTTCATTTGCCGAATTTACTCATTATCAATATGCTTAGTTTTCGCAAGTAATTTGGAAAACCGACACTTGATAGTCGAATATTTGGAGATTGGAGTTTCGAAGGTTTTGAAATCAATAGTCGACTGTCGAAATTTTTTGAAGTGTTGACTGTCGAAGGTTTCATGAAATGGGAAAGAAACATAAATTTTCAAAATTGAACCTTAAAGTTTCGAAAGTTTGACAGTCTTTACCCACCTCCGAAATTTGGGGTAATTTTCGACAGTTTGGAAGAAATGAGGCAGAATTTTCGAATTGGTCTCTGCAACTTTCGAAAGTTTGACATTTTATAAGATGGACTGATTTTCGAAGGTTTAAAATAAAAGAGGCAGGCATTTCGAAGTTGGTCACTGATGTTTCGAAAGTTTGGCAGTTCATACCCAAATTCAAAAACGGGCTAATTTTCTGAGAAATAGAAGAATGTACATTTCTAGTCCCTGTAGTTTGTGCGAATTTTCACTTTCTACCCAGTTTCGCAAATAAGGGAGAGTTTCACATATTTGGTTGTTTTTGGTGCAATGGGTCCCTGTAGAATTCTGTTATTGACAGTTTTTACCCGGATTTTGGAAAATTTTGCAACTTTCACCAAAAAGTCAAAAAAATTCACAAATTGGAATTTTTTTTAGGCTTTTTCGTGATTGTTTTTCTATACAAGTTTTGCAGTGTTTCATTTTTGGTACATATCAAGGGGGAGTATTATGGAGATTAATCATCGGGCGCTTCTTACGCTTAATGGGTTTTATAATAATTTTTTGATTATAAAAAAGGGGAGAATGAAGAGTAGGTATTCGAAGTGAGTTTTTTGGGTATTCATTTGCGGATTTGAAGACCGGTGTTACTTCGAGGGGGAGTTTGGTCTTAATCGCGCGAGCTCGTTCGATATTGAAGTCGGGGCATCCAATCCTAACTTTGAGGGGGAGAATGTTAGGGTCGTAAGTCATGCTTGGATGTGGATTCTTAGGCTTACTCTCTTGTATGTATAAATGGGTTGAGTCTTTCTTATAAATAGGAAGTTAGTGACTCCCATTATGTAAGATCTTGATTGGAGTGTTAGACTAGAGATAGAATTTGTACAAGACCCATTTTTATATTCTTTCTTGATCTAATATGAGCTTAAAAAGATTTATTTACTCCTTGTGTTGAGTTTGCATGATGATTCACTAGATTTTTTCTTATTCCGCACATGCCATCATGTAACGCCCGTGTTTCGGGCCTAAGCATTTTTAGACAATGTAATAGTCTAGGTCAACTATTGTAACTCTTTTGAAGTAATAAAGATGATATATTTGAATACTACGTGAATTATGTGTATGTATGTGCTTATTACTTAGTTATAAATGTATAATAAATAAAGGATAAAAATAAGAGTCAAAATTAAATGTGAGATAAACCCGATATCTTTACATAAAGTTTTAGTGGTCGAAACAAGGTGTGACAACCCGAAATTTCCATTCTGTACAAGCCATATCAAGTCAGTAGAAGATTAGAACAGTTACAGAGAATTTCCAGACTTTTGGGTATAAGTTTGAGTATTTCAGGATTTTACACTTAAGGAGATATCAGGAGAGTGGATGCACTAGGGTTTTGTGCAACACTGTTATTCCAAAACTCTACGATATTAGAGTTCATTTCGGGAATAAAATATTTTCTGCCAAAAATCCCAGGACTATATATAGAATTCTGAACCATATTATTTCATTAGTTACATTTCCAACTAGAGAAAAGCCGAATTCTCTCTCAAGGATCTTTGGACTTTCGTTCCGGAAAGTGAGTACTTCTATCTAGTGTTGTTTTAAAGCTTCTTATATGCTTAATACACTAGAAATCATAGGAAAACACTAAAATTTGTGAGTTTACCGCCCAAGAACACCTTGGGGAGTAAACTCTTTTATAAGGGCCAAATTGTGCCCAATGTCCCTCCAAGCCTTGGAACTCAACCTAGAAGCTACCATGACATGTTTAGACCGCAAATTCATTAAGAAACAAAGGCTAGAATTGAGTTCACGGCGAAGGATGTTCTTGGGCCGTGAACTCCATTTTTAGGTGCCAAAACACCCTAAAAGCCTTCCTTAAGCCAAGAGACTAGTTTAGACATGTACCCTAATGAGTTTAGGACTAGAAAACACCATTATAACACCAAGAGTAAGGTGTTCACGGCCAAAGATGTTCCAGGGCTGTGAACTCCAAACAATAGGGCCAATTGATGCTATAACCTCTTCTAAAGCCTTGTACAATAGCCTAGTTTAGTTCCTAGTTAACTTAGGGACTTGAAAACACCACAAACACCCATCCAAGGGAGATTACGGCCGTAATCTCCATGGGATTTGGTCCTAGGGGCGTAAACTCCTAAAAGGAGTTATATAATGCCCTAAACTCTTCCACAGACCAAGCCATTAAGTAGAAATGCTTCTTAGGGTCTTGTAGAGCATCAAACACAAAATGGTCACCTAAGTATGAGCTTACGGCCGTAAACTCATGAGTTTACGACCATAAATTCACTTGGTAGTGTCATTAGGGCCGTGAACTTCATGGTGGAGTTTTCCTTGAGCCCTACACACAATAGCTTCCCCTACAAACACTTAGATGCAATCCTAGAGGCTAATAACACTTGATAAAGGTGTTTAGCATGTCCTAGGGTGTCTTGAATTATTTATTAGTTGTTTATAGACTAATCTGTTACATATATGTGATATTATATGTTAACTAGGATCATAGAGTGTGTTCAAGACTTCACTTGACACCTAGCAGTCCTACCTCTTCAGTTCATCCGTATCACCCACAGCAGGTGAGTTCATACCCCTTAATCAATGTTTTAACTGTTTTTAAATGTTTTATGGGGGGGGGGATACAAGTAGAATCATGCTAGTTATTATACCAATCACATGTGATTAATAAGCAGCATTCAAATGATTGGCTACTCATTAGCCGTTTTACCAAACAGTTTCCTTCAAATGTTTTTCATAAACACTTTATATGTTTAAAACTCCTTATTAAACTATACATTTTACTCTGTATGTTTCATTTCAAACTCATTTACAATTGTGTTTCAAACAAATGTTTCTTTATACTTAATCTGTTTTTATCAAATCCATGCTTCCAACCCGTTTTATAAATTGACATCTAGTCGATCTTTTCTTAGATAATAATTATGTTCAAAGGTTTTACAAAACTTATTTTATGCTTTTATATTATCAATTGCATGCCTATATATGTATAGTTATATAAGAAATGTTTAAAAGACTTAGGAAGGCTATCCACCCTATTTCCTTTTCGCGCTTGAGATGTGGTCTTGTGGGACATCGGGCGTCCGTCCGAAGGTTGTTTAAATATTAGCTATATATCATATGTACATATATAGTCATAAAGGTCCTTCCAGTTCATCCAATGCCCTTGGGTAGCAAGGGTATACATCCATGTTCATTACATACCAGTTAAATTACTAGTAAGCTACCATATGGGTAGTTTAGGAAGATACTAGAACTATTACTAGAACGTGATATCATACAATGAGTCAGTTCATTCATGAGCCTATACATGCTAGATAAAGAGAGAACACACATTACAGCTAGCACACGTAGAACATTACAATACATTACTATACTATTACATAGATATGTTTACATGATTACATTTACATAGATACATCTAGAAAGAGAACATATACAACTATACTAGGAAGAGAACATATACAACTATACTAGAAAGAGAACATTTACAACTATACTAGGAAGAGAACATATACAACTATACTAGAAAGAGAAAATTTACAACTATACTAGAAAGAGAACATATACAACGATACTAGAACAATTAACAATACATTACATATACATGAATACGTTAACATAATTGTGATCCACTGTATCGGAGCATGCCTTCAATGTCATGGCCCGAGTTGTAGCCAAAGTCTCTTGGAGGGAGAGTGTGAGTTTGCGTATAGATCTATATTGGATTGACTATCCTACACCTTGCTGCTAGCTACAGCCGGACCTGCAGGTCTGCGGGTGCCAAACTTCATACCTTTTTACGACCTACATTTGTCGTGTTTCATAGTCGATAGTATGGTACAATTTATCACATAATGCCTTAATATAAAATCCGGTTTAAGGTAGTTAGTACAACAGTAGTTCCTCTAATACAAACTACAATACTACATTAATTTACCCTTTACATATATTTAGTGATCATTTCATTAAACATTAAATGTACAAACTATATTTTGTTAATGACAGTTACACTTGGGAAAATTACACAATTTTACAAGAAACGAACATTTAGAACAGTTAAGTCTTGGTAGAAGACTACATTTAGAACAGTCAGGACTTGGTAGAAGACACCCTTATATAATAGTAGGAATCATAGGGATTCTAGGGTTTTTCAAACGTTTACAGTTGCTTTACAAACGTTTTCAATACTTACAGTTCATATACATTTTCAATACTTACACTTCATATACATACAAATACTTACATACAAATTAAGACACTAAAGTACTTATGATCTCACCAGCTTTAAAGCTGATACTCTCTTTCAAAATAACTTGTATCCTCAGGTCAACCATAGACAGGTACCAAGGTTCAAGACGCATCTTTCATTTTGATTTATTCTTTAGTGTCTATTATAATTTTTTCAGAACACTTGTATTAAAATTATATTATTAATGCAATGGATGATGTTGTTGCTTGTTTACTACTTTTCATTGTTGTGATACTGTACATGATGTCCTCCGCCCCAGAACGTTTCCGCCGTTCTTGGTTTTGGGGTGTGACAGATTGGTATCAAAACATTGTTTACAGTGAATTAAGCATATCAACCCATAAAAGATATACTAACTATAAATACATAGGGATTAAAAATACTCTGACCAAGAGTTTATACGTTAAATAGTAAAATATTTAATTAAGTATACGTGCTGCATTCATTCTAAAATCAGTGTCACTAGGACAGTACAAAAGAATTACGATTGTTGGGCAACACAGGTGGACTTAGAGACATATATTCAAAACTGGGAAGATATAGCTTGATCAACTATATTATCCGAGGGTTGATTAGCATGTGCCTAAGTGTAGTTGTGTGGTTGCAACAAGTCTAAAATTTTACCAACCCTACCACAATGAGAACAGTAGAAAATAACATTAAACTTAAAATACTATAGGAGTATTTGGTGTTACTATAAGTACTTTATACTTGAGAACTAAAACGGGATCTTCATTACTAAGCTGATAGTTGCTAAGTGGATACACTAAGGATATATGTAATTAGGATGTTATAGACTTAGAATCTGTGAAAATTTTACATTACCCCTATTCTGTGTGAATTTGGAGTTAAGGTCACTTATTCGAAGGCCTATCCTGTTTCGATTACATATAACTAGTATGCACTTCACAAATAGCGATGTAACTAATGAAGATTTTCTAAATAATTATCTAGATAGTTCGTCTAATAATTATTTTCTTACCCCAATTCTCGCGTAGATAACTTAGCTGGACTCCATCCCCACGGCAACCAGTATCTTCCGAATGAAGTCATAGCTGGTTGGTTTGGAGAAGAACCAGAGAATGAACATCCTATCCCTTTGAATGATCACCATGATGAAAACCTTTCGGACGGTGCAAACTCCGAACCCGAGGTTGAGAACCTACCCCAGGCAGCTCCCGTTCCAATTCCTAACCCTCGTCCGGCTTTTCATGGCCCGACGCCTGAGTGGGTGGAATGTTTGGAAACATGGAGCCAAGGACAAAACCAGCCCATGCCATTTAATGGTGACTGAAGCTTCTATGACCTGAGCAATGGGGGCTCAGCAGACAGAATCTTGCCAATCTTGGTCCGTAGAGTGGCCCAAAATGAGATTCAGGGCAGGACAACCCTACATCAGATCACAGAAGTTGTCGCCGATGCGAGAATGCATACCCTCCACACCATTCGTCTAGAAGATGCTCGCGAGAGATTTGAGAGAAACCATGAAGCCATGCTACAAGCACTGGCTGAATCACGAGCCGAAGTCATAGAGCTCCGAGTACGCCAGAGGGTGTACGAAAGACACCTACTTGATGTGGAACGTCAACTGGCTGAACTGAGAGTTCACCAGAGGGATGACCGTCGCCAGTAGTAGATGTTTTACTTTATTGTCCTTGTTAAAAGGAATCGTTTTTCTGTATATGCCCGATGTGGCATTTTCTATGAAATTATCTTGTATTGTAAGTAGTTTTGGTTAGGTCTTTATGCTGTCAAAGACTATCTTCTCTGAATATGATGTAAGACCTTTTTACAAGGTCATTTTCCCGAACTTGTACGTCATGAATATCAAAGATGTTGACAGTCGGCTAACTTCTATGTCATTCCTTATTCAAGTACTCTTATCATACTTTCATTGGAGTCTATCTGAAACATGCTTTAGTCAAGTCATTGGACTATAGTAATTTAACTCCGGAGACATTTCCAAGTCTCTTTTAGTGGTTGGATCCTGTTATTCACCAACCATCGATACCTCGGCTTGAACAAAAAAAGTCTTGAGACCATTTCACGAACTTACTTCCACCCAGTACTAGGACTGCATCATAGGGATGTAGGTCAAAACCTTTGCGAACATACTTCCAATTCGTATTTGGACTGCATCATAGGGATGTAGGTCAAACTCACGAAAACATACTTCCATTCTTTACATAAACAGTCGAACTACGTGTAGGTTCAACCATGCTCGCTCACAAGTTCATTTTCTTTCCGTGAAACAGAATCATGTCGCCAAAGAAAACTGATCAACCCATCAACCAAGCACCGACTCTTCAGATTGATGCAACTACCTTTCAAGCTGCAGTCTCGACTGCCGTGTCAGCTATTCTGACCCACCTTAACGCTAACAACGCAAATGTTAGCGGGATTGTTAACAATAATTCCAATCCGGGTAACAATCAAACACCTCAACGAGCAGTAAACTACCAAGACACCCCGAGTACCGAGACCAAGAGTAGCAAACGGAAGTTTTGGGTTAAAAAGAAGGACAAATCGCTTCGAGGGGTAAACAAGAAACAACGACCGGTGACGACCTTCACAACTACGACATCTGTACCTCCTACTACCATCCCTTCGGGTATACCAGTTGTCCCTAACCCAACCAGGAAATATGCTGGAAATCTCCCAAAATGCATCAAATGCAGTTATCACCACCATGGACCTTGTCAGAAGATGCAGTGCTCAAACTGCAACAAAATGGGGCACACCAAACGTTACTGCAAGAGGCTAACAAGGCCGATCAACCAGGTGCCCAACACCAGTGTAAACCCGGCTTGCTACGGTTGTGGCAAGGTAGGTCACTACAAAAGGAACTGGCCTGAGGCAGCAAATGTTGGCACAGACGGAAGTATGTACCGACCACCGCCGCAAGAGGGAGTACTCTGGACACACGTTAATGTAATTTAGGCGTTTCATTGTAACAGACTTGTAAACTACCCCGAACTAGTTTAACTAGAGTCGTATCTTTTGCGAGATTCCGTCGGTATAGGGATGCTCGTGCTGCGTATACTTGTCTTTTGTAGTATACCTTATTCGCAGCAATAGTCTTGTAGTAAATCTGAAGTACTGTAACTCTGTTGATGATTGCACGGTTGTGTTTTGTATGCAACGCCTTATGTTCAAATCTAATGTATTTAAGTTTCCTTATGATTCCGACATTATCATACGACTCGATTCAATTTTGATCCTCACGAAAACAGCTTCATATGTACATCTCTTTTTCCGAAATCGCCTTTCCAAGAAGAGAAACAAGTTCTCGAAGTCTAGTTCGAGAGGAGGAGGAGGCAAAGCGAAATGGTGTGACAAATGTAAGAAGAAGCATCATGGAAATTGTGAGGTAGTGGCCACATGGAAAGCCAGGGCACTATGCCAACGAATACACTCTCACCAAGAAAGTTTGCTATGGTTGTGGTGAGGAGGGACACATGTCTAGGGACTGCCTGAAAAAGAAGGAGGCAGCAAGACCCAACATTCCGCCAAAGCCGAAGGCAAGAGCCTATCAGATGACACTGGAAGCTGCTAAAGATGAATTCGATGTCGCTTCAGTTACCTTTCTCGTTAACAAACTGTTTGCCCAAATTTTATTTGATTCTGGATCCAACTACTCCTTTATTTCGCATGAATTTGGTAAAAAACTAGCTTTGCCTGTCGATAGACTAGATAATGCTTTATTAGTCGAATTTGCTAGTGGCAAGTTTGTACCTGTTAGCCATCGTATGAAAAATATTTTAATTGATCTGAATGGGAATAAGTTTCACGAGAAATTATTGCCTATCGAACGTAACGGTTTCGACATCGTGCTTGGAATGGATTGGCTTAGTGCCAATGACGCTGAGATATTGTGCAAGAAGAAGATAGTCAAAGTAAACCAGCCAGGGAAAGAGTAATTTATGGTGTATGGGGACAAACGTAGAGTAAGCTCTGGGATCATTTCTCTAATGAAAGCCAGAAAGTGTTTGGCCAAAGGATGTATATCATATTTGGGATTCGTGATTGATGAAAAGAAGGAGAAAAAGGAGATGCAGAGCATTCCTGTCGTGTTTGATTATCCGGAAGTATTTCCTGAAGATCTTCCCGGATTACCGCCTGATCGAAAAGTAGAATTCTGTATCGACTTGTTACCAGGGACGACGCCAATAGCAAAAGCACCTTACCGATTAGCACCGACGTAGATGAAGGAGCTGATGATGCAACTTTAGGAATTATTGGACAAAGGTTTCATAAGACCTAGTTCATCACCCTGGGGAGCTCCGGTGTTATTCGTGAAGAAGAAAGATGGAAGTATGAGAATGTGCATCGGTTATAGAGACCTGTTCTATCAACTACAAGGTTCGAGCTATTTCTCGAAGATCGATCTTAGGTCAGGATATCATCAGCTAAAATTAAGAGAGCAGGATATAGAGAAGACTGCATTCAGAACACGATATGGACACTACGTGTTTTTGGTTATGTCATTTGGACTAACCAATGCTCCAGCAACATTAATGGATTTAATGAACAGGGTTTGTAATCCGTTCCTAGATAAATCTATGATAGTGTTCATAAATGACATTCTGATTTATTCGAAAAGCCAAGAGGAGCATGGAAGACACTTGCGAGAAGTGTTGGAAGTCTTGAAGAAGGAGAAGCTGTATGCAAAGTTCTCCAAATGTAATTTTTGGATTTGAGAAGTCCAATTCTTGGGTCACGTGGTCAACCAAGAAGGGATAATGGTTGATCCAGCAAAGATTGAAGCTGTAATGAAGTGGGAACAACCAAAAAGTCGCACGGAGATCCAAAGCTTTTTAGGATTAGTCGGATATTACCAAAGGTTTATCCAAGGCTTTTCTTCGATCGCTATTCCATTGACAGCTTTGACCCACAAAGGAGCTACTTATTCTTGGAGTGATAAGCATAAAGAAGCATTCGAGAAGCTAAAGAAGAAAATATGCAAGAGACCGATACTTTCTCTATCTGATGGAGTTGAAGACTTCGCTGTTTATAGCGATGCATTAGGTGTTGGGTTGGGTTGTGTTTCGACCCAAAGGGAAAAGGTGGTCGCATATGCGTCTCGACAACTGAAAGAGCACGAAAAGAACTACCCCACTCATGATTTGGAGTTGGCAGCAATAGTTTTCACTCTAAAGATATGGAGGCATTACCTCTATGGCACGAAGTGCAAAATTTTCACTAATCATAAGAGTCTCCAATATCTCTTTAGTCAGAAAGAATTGAATATGAGGCAGCGACGCTGGCTAGAATTACTTAAGGACTATGACTGTGAGATACTGTACCACCTCGGTAAAGCAAATGTTGTTGCTGATGCTCTCAGTCAAAAAGTCAATCTTGAAAGAAAGAGGCCAAGAGCGTTGAGAATAGAAATTGTCTCGACCATTGTGGAAAGTATAAAGAAAGCTCAATAGGAAGCTTCTAAGAAGAATGACCGAAAGGAGGAACGTTTGGGAAAAACGTTGGTGTTCGGTATAAACAGTCATGGACTGAAGGTGTTCCAAGATCGGATTTGGATACCTAAGACAGAAGGAGTCAGAGAAATTCTGATGGAAGAAGCTCACAAAACCATGTACTCAATTCATCCCTGCAACACTAAGATGTATAGGGACCTGAAACCCTATTAATGGTGGCCAACGACGAAGCTTGATATTGCAAAGTATGTGGCCGAGTGTGTGACTTGTGCGAGAGTCAAGACACAACATCAGAAACCATACGGATGTTTAGAACCTTTACCTATGCCTATGGGTAAATGGGAAGACATTGCTATGGATTTTGTCACTAAACTACCCAGAACAAAGAATGGTCATGACATGATTTGGGTGGTCGTTGATCGCTTCACTAAGAGTGCGCATTTCATTGCAGCCAATGAAAAATGGTCTGTGGATAAGCTTGTGAATTCTTACATGAAGGAAATTGTGAAGCTTCACGGTGTTCCGTTAACGATTGTGTCAGATCGTGACAGCCGTTTCACCTCACGATTTTGGAAAAGTCTACAAGAGAAATTGGGTACCAAGTTGTTTTTAATTATAGCTTACCATCCACAGACTGATGGTCAGAGCGAATGAACAATACAAACACTTGAAGATATGCTGAGAGCATGTACCCTGGAATTCCAAGGTAATTGGGATGAACATTTACCTTTGGTAGAATTTTCCTACAATAATAGTTTCCACTCGAGTATTAAGATGGCACCTTATCAAGCTTTGTACGGACAGAAGTGTCGTACGCCGTCTTGTTGGCTTGAGGCTGGGGAAAAACAGTTTATGGGACCAGAGATAGTCCATCAAACTGCTGAAAAGTTGAAAATAATTAGGGAAAGAATGTTAGCAGCTCAGGATCGTCCAAAGAGCTATGCTGACAACAAGCGAAGACCGATTACTTTTGAAGTTGGAGATTCGGTTTTGCTTAAAGTCTCGCCGTGGAAGGGACTTATAAGATTTGGTAAAAGGGGAAAATTAAGTCCAAGGTTTATTGGACCATTTAAAGTTCTTCATAGGATTGGGAACCAAGCTTACAAGCTCGAACTACCAGAAGAACTGAATGGAATTCATAAAACTTTCCATGTGTGTTTATGTGTGATTCCGGGGACGAAATCATTCTAAGGTGGAGAGAATTGTAACGCCTGTGCTTCTGGGCTTGTCATTAATGTTTATATAATAGTCTAGGTTAACCTTTGTAACCCATTTTGAAATAATAGAAGTGTATTATTTGAGTATTATGTGTCTTGTGCTTAACTGTGTGACTTAAATAAATTAAGGATAAAAATAAGCGTCAAAATGAAATATTAGATAAAGCCGATATCTATGGATAACGTTGTAGTAGTTGAAACGAGGCTTCTGAATATATAAAGAATGCCGAAATCCGAGTTATAACGAAGAGGTTATGACCTTTCGAAGTTTCGCGACAGAACCGAGACAACGCTGAATGATGTAAAATACGAAATTAAGATAGAGCGATATTTAGCCCTAGTAATCTAAACAAAAGTCGTAGAGTTCGTTAAACCGAGAGCGTGCATAAAAAGAACGCCCAAATCTAACTTCGTATGAGGAAGTTATGATTTTTCCGAAGTTTCGACTTAGCAGTATGCAACCCGAATCGTCGATTTGAGATCGAGTGGTTTTTAGCCGAAAAAATCTAAACAGGAATCGAAGATCTCGTTAATAGTAGTGAAACGATAAAAAGATAGGCGAAAACGGACGTCAGATGAAGAAGTTATGAATTTATAACGGAGTTTTCCTGTCCCGGCCTACTAAAAATAATATAAAAGTAATATATTTATAATATATTAAAAATAAATTCAAAACTATCCAACAGAGTCTAAAAGAAAGTTGTAGAGTATATTCTCACCTACGCATCGATATAAAGAACGTAGAAAACGGAGTTCGTATGTGAAAGTTATGAATTTCTGATGTTCGGGGCGCGAAACCCAAAAACTATCAGCCGCCACGACGTGGTAAAAGTGCCACGACGTGGCAGAAGCTCTGGAGTCTGTCAGACCCACTTGCAATGACGCATGCAGTGACGAACCAGCCACCACGACGTGGCAAAGGCATATTTTGCCCTACAAATAGATTTGAAGGGCCAGCCGAGTTTGGTTGCTCAAATTCTCTCCTCTCACTAATATTACCTCGATTTACGTGCAAAGAAGTACCCTCGAAGCCCCGGTATCATCCCAAGACCCGAAGCAATTCCCGAAGCTCGAAGATCCTGCAAAGAAAGAGTTTTCGAGCCGAAGCTCTGCCCTTAAGAAGCCTGGTGAGTGAAGTGAACCCAGTTTCACCGAAGAATACTACTCTTAGAGTCGTAGTGTTGTCCGATCATCTTCTGATCAAGTGAGGTTGTAGTTACTTTCTTCTAACGCATAATTACAAAGTATTTTATAGGAAATACGTGTTATGTGTATATTGGTTGTGATATGTGTGAATGCATATTCACTTTCTTCTATCTCGTAGATATGATTTATTCTATATGAAATACGTGTTATATGTATGTGTCTCATCTGTTGTTTGGAATATGTATTGAATGAGAATGCTATATAGGTTTTAAACTGTGTATAAAAAAATATATTTTTATCTACTAATATGTTGGGTAGAACATGGGTAGATAGTTGATGTGTGATAAACAGATGAGAGACCTCGATGTTGTTGTTGTTGATCTAGTTATTCAACGGAGTATGGATAACGACCGCAGACTCTTTCTAGACAGTCATGTGGAACGCTAGCAGGTTCATAACCTATAGGTGTTGTGAACGATGTGTTCACCGGTCTACTCTAACCAGTAATGTCCGTCCCGATGAAAATCTTAGATTAGGTCCCTTGAGATAGATGTTGTTTTAGGGACATAAAGTGAAGATAACGGGAATGGGTAATCGGGTTATTGTTGGTTGGTGAAATTAAATATAATTATTTATTGTGGGTTGAAAACCCTATATGCTCACCAGGCTCCCACGCCTGACCCACTCAGTTTTGTTGTATTACAGGTAATGGCGCGAGAGCATAAGTTGGATGACTTATCAAGATCTTTTGATATTAGACCAGTTGTTATATGTAACTGTTGTATGGTCTATCTTTTGTTGTTTATGCTTTTGGTCTGTTTATCGGAACACGACATCCCGAATAATGTTATATAATGAAAGTGCATCTCTTGTTGAAATACTTTGATAAACTTTATTTTATCATATATTGTTTTGGGAACAAATTCCGCAACTCTTTTAAATCAATGGATTTACTCTGAAATTATTTTAAAAGCATAAATTAAACCGGTCTTTTTTTGCCGTGATTTTGGAGATGTCACAGCGCAGCTGCTGATACTGTCCTTTAGGCGCAACTGCCAAGGTTATGATGTTCTCTATTAGGCGCAGTTGCCGATACTATCCTTTGAGCGCAGCTGCTAGGATGTTTAGAGTACATCGTATATCAAAAATATCTACAGGTTGTGGCGCAACTGCCAAATGCTCATCTATTGGGTACTAAGTCCATAACTACCAATGTTCCTCCATATCAACTTTCGTCCCTTATCATTCATTTACCCATGTTTTACCTAACATATTTTGTAGATATAAAATACATATACAATTTAAATAATTAAAACATGTATAAGATCGTTCATCTAGCATAGATATCAAGTAAACAGATAATATGCACACATAGCATGTAATTTATACAAAATACTTCATATCTATGTGTAACATGAAAGCAACTATGCACTCACTTGATAAAGTGATGATTCTGAACTCAGACCACACTTCGCTTCTTAAAAATAATTTCCTTTGACGAAACCTAGTATCATTACCACTAGATTTTAGTCTAATATTTATCACGACTAATTATTCGTCTTAGTATTATTATTATTACATAGGCGTTAAACAATAGTTCTCAACTACTATGGACAGATAGGGGCCGGACATGAAACACCAGAGGGTAGGACCATTTTGGCATTAAAGCACTTCTGAAATCCAACAATCCAAGTGGCCCTTCAAACCGGATTCCCCGTACCGCGAATAGTTAAAAAGGCATTATAACGACACTTATATACATCATAATAATAGTAGCCCAAATATTTATTATAAGTTTATAATAACATTACTATTATTAAATATAAGCTATTTTTAAAATATGATAGGTGTATCTTACTTACAACGAGTTTTATTAAAAACTGGACTCTGCGCGAGCAGAGCTTATAAGCCGAAAAACTCTTTTTCTCGGAGCCTTTGGGCGCTCCGGGGCTTTCCTCTAGTGCTAGGGAACTTTCCTAGACTTTAGGGGGGTTGGGGGAGGCTAGAGAGAGAGAGAGAGAGAGAGAGAGTAGAGAGAGCAAGAAGGGTAAAATGGTGTGAGAAAATGAGCTGCCCTTGCTCTCCTTTCATACTACAAGGTCTCGCAGTACGCTGGGCGTACCTACGGACGTACGAGGCACATAATAGGGCATGTGTCTGATCTTTGGTGGCACATCGTGGCTGCTTCAGAACCGTGCAAAAAGGGTGTCCGCTAGGCTTTCCTTCGGTCTACACGGGGCGTACCCATATTCAGGGCGTCCAAAGAACTAAGCGGGGGGTGGCCTCGCAATTAGCCTCGCATTTTACACCTACAACTTCTAAAATTTGTAAATTTCGCATACGGGCTTCGTTTTCGACGTTCTTTATATCCACGCGTAGGCGAGACCGTACACTACAACTTTCGTTTAGACTCCATTGGCTAATTTTGAATCTATTTTTAAAGTTATATTTTTAATAGGCAGGGGCAGCAAAAGTCCGTAGGTACGCTGGGCGTACCTACGGACGTACGCGGCACATAATAGAGCATGTGTCCGATCTTTGGTGGCGCATCATGGCTGCTTCAGAACTGCACAAAAAGGGTGTCCGTTGGGCGTTTCTTCGGTCTACGTGGGGCGTACCCGTATGCAGGGCGTCCGAAGAACTACGCGGCGCGTGGCCTCGCAATCAGCCTCACATTTTACACCTTTGAATTCGAAAATTTTTAACTTTCGCATACGAGCTCTGTTTTTGATGTTCTTTATATCCACGCTTAGGTGAGACCATACACTACAACTTTCGTTTAAACTCTGTCAGCTAATTTTGAATCTATTTTTAAAGTTATATTTTTAATAGGCAGGGGCATCAAAAGTCCATTAACCATTCATAACTTCTTCATCTAACGTCCATTTTCGTCGTTCTTTTTATCGTTGAGATACTATTAACGAGATCTTTGATTCTCGTTTAGGTTTTGTCGGCTAAAAAATGGGTCGATCTAACATTCGAACTACGGGCTGCATACTGCTAATCTGAAACTTGAAAAAATCATAACTTCCTCATACGAAGTTAGATTTGGGCGTTTTTTATGCACACTCTTGGTTTAACGAACAATAAAAATTTATTTTAGATCGTTAAGGATATAAAGTACTATATCATAAACTCACTTTTTACGTCACACAGTGTCGTGTCGGTTTTGTCGCAAAACTTCGACATACCATAACTTCTTCGTTATAACTCGGATTTCGTCGTTCTCTATATGTACGGAACCCTTGTGACATATGTTACAAATTAGTTAAGATTATTCATTCTAAATAACCTTCAATCGAAAAGTCATTTTTTGATGCTTATTGTCTCTAAATTGACTAGCCTGGATCTGCGGGCGTTACATGAAGCCTTGTCAATGTCAGACTTTCTTCAGCTCGATGAAATGAGAGGAGCAATTCCTCCTTTAGTGTCCGGTTTCTTCCACAATAGAAACAACACTAATCATTTGGTCATTTCTTGATTTCTAGGTTTATGATGTATTTCCCTTAACTGAATTATAAGTCTATATGAGCGCACAATCTCTTAGACTTCCTTTTATTCAATGCTTGAACAAACATGAGTCTATCTTTAGTGTTCTGATTGAATATCTACTTTACTTGATGAGACATTTGATATGTTTCATAAATATCCAAGACTTTATGCAAGTCATGGTTAATTTCTTCAGTATGATGTGAGATGCATTAATATCATCATAATAAAACTTCCATCAAAGTATCATGATCAAACTAATTGCTTGCAGAGGTTATTCAGGTATGAGATCTTTCGGTATATATAATTTCTATTTATCTTAAAGGTAGAACCTCAAAATATTATACGAGTTATAGAAATTATAACCATCAAATGTTATTGTCTTTTGAAACTCAACAAGAGAGAGGTTTTGCAGGGCATACTATTATTAACAGTTATTAGCAGAATTTAACAAAGTTTCATTTAGTATTTTCAATATTTGGTCTTTAAAAATTATTACATTTTATTGTTTCTTAAAACATTAATTTATTAAAGTCTAGGATCCAAGTAACGAAACAAGTAAATGGTTAGGTGACCTTTATCCCATAAACTTAATCAAACTCGGTAGGTAGCGATTACCAATTGCATATGATATGTAACTCCTAGATTATGAGATCCTAAACAACTATTGCTTAGCTTGACATGTTTATCCCATCTATGACTCGGACCTCTCATGCTTAGGTGACCTTTATCACATAAGATTCCAGTCAGGTCATCCTATTTGAAACAACTTGTAGCATTGTAACTAACCAGTAACGAGATGGCCCTTTAGAAACCAGAAACTACAAAACTACCCCGAACATCAAAATCTAATCCTAGCGACCAGGTGACCCCGCGACACTAAAACCCTCAAATGATAATGAATGTTTTCAAAAGGACGACAATGACTTGCATTTTTAGAAAAGGTTTTATATATGTTTTACATTTATAGGTTATAAAAACATGGTCTCATGAATATTGCATGCATCGAATAATTCATGTACCCTTTTGTAAAATTCATATCACTTGTTATTAGGTTCTTTAGGTTCCAAATAAAACTTAATTTTATTTGCCAATAACCGCAATCAATTATATACTAAAATATGGTATTTTAATGTTTAGTCGAAGATCGGTTTTAAGAATCGGTGATAGTCTAAATAAAACTTTATTTTATAGTTAAGACTTGGAGTTTAGGATGAGTTATAAAATCAATATTTTAAATATCCTTTTAACAATAAAAAAACTTATGACTTCATGAATTTGTAGAATAAACTCATTTTATTTTATAAACTCAATTTTATGCATCTCATGATAAAAGTCATATTTTGATAAACCAAAACTTGGGTGGAGATAGTTATGTTTTAAATCTCATTTAGCATGCATAAAAGAAAACATCAACATGTTGCGTTATGTTTAAAACACCAATATGATATATTAAGTTTTGACGTAAAAATAATCACTAGTTTTATTATTTGTCGTTATAACGCTATAAACCGATTTGAGTCTTTTTAATAAAAAAATTCTTTATTTATTATAAATACATGGAGTTTATATAATATTTAAACATCTTTTAAACCAATTCAAATATTTTAAAGTTGGGTATTTATAAGTTTTACAATAAAACTATTTTCAACAAGAGTTTTAACCGGTAACTGGTAAAACGTTTTTATAAATATCTATTTATAAATATCTTATGTTATCTTTTAAAATATTTTTTACTCAAACTCCAAGTGATATTATCTTATGAAAAAAATGTTATTTGACATGTAAAAACCATTTTTATACATAAAACATAACATACATTTAACATAAAATAAACATCACAAGCATGCACTATAATGTGTATAAACCAAGTCATGTCTAGTAATAATTTTTGTGAGCCATCACAAGAATTATTAAGTCTTTCCTAAAGGACTTAAGGGACACTTCAAAAGGTCTTCAAGTTCCCACTTGCCAAGACAAATGTTGCTTGCAAAAGGACTTCAAATCTTCATGTTGTGAAAGTTGCAACACTTAAACCATTAAGACTATAATTAAGCCCAAAACGAAAAGTGGAAGCTTGTGGTTGGGATTATGGTCTTAAATATTTAAGTCATCTTCAAGGAGGTAATATCTTCATCTTGTTACATTTAAAAGGAAATAGAGCTAGTCTAACTAATTTATTACAACAAATCAACAAATAAAAAATACCTATTTATCTATTACATCTTATGAATAAATAAATACCAACCAAACACAACACAAAGGTCCGAATGGCTTGTTTATACACAACAACATATCAAATATTATAACAAACAATTCTTCATTTTTTCTAAGGCAACGTTTATATAACCAAAATGCATGAAAAATTGTTATATATAAAATAAACAATTTTAACTAAGAAGTCGCCAAAGAAGACAAATATGAATTTTTCTTAACTAAAAGAAATCCATGCTTGTTTTCCAAAAACCAAAGATTATCAAACCTAAAAAAATCATTCTAACATATAAAAGATAGTTCTGATACCACAGTTGGGTTTTGATACGAAATATAAGTTTGGTTTTCACAAAAACCGGCATCGGAAGACTTTAAAAATAGAAAGTTTATTTTTAGTTCATAACAAAACCAAACCATCATGGATCCATTTATAGAGGTTAGAATGAAATAAAAACAACCATAGGATATTTTAGAGATAACCTTTGAAGCCTTTGAACCTACTTGGTTTTGGGGTGTGGATGAAGATGTAAAGATCAAAGAACATGATCTTCTCTACAAGTGTCCACCATCAAGATTAAGGAACTTGGAATGCTAGTTCCTTCTTGTATAAAGTACTCCTGAATCCTATAAGTACTTAAATTAAATAAGCACTTTGAACCACCAAGACTTGAATGATCTTCAAAAGAAAAGCAAGAGGAGTAGCACTTTTCTACTTACGGTTTTGGTGAGAAGAAAGGAAGAAGAAGAGAGTGTTTCACTTGTTTTTAAAATGCAAGCCTCATGCATCTATTATATAGACCATGGCAGGTAAGGGCTTTATATTAAAATACTATAAAATAAATCTCTTATATTCAAGAAGCATGGGTAAGGCATTGAGGTTGACAAGAAACCTCCATAATATTATATATATATATATATATATATATATATATATATATATATATATATATATATTTAGGTCATACCTATCATAAGAGCATGGATTCTTTATGTTTTATAAACTCCAAGTTTATAAAATATAAACTTTGTCTTTAGTTAAAAGACAAAAGAATCCAACTAGTCTAAAATATTGTGCATGACTTATTAATTCATACCATATGAAATAATAACTAGTTATACTCTCTTAAAATTATTATTTTCATAAAATAATAAGTATTCCCTAATTAAAATATAAGAATCGATATTATATATTAATAATCACATTAATAATAAATATACAAAAAGTGGCAACTTAATAAATGTGTGACCCTATAAGATCATATATTATTATCAACGTCACTCCATAATGATTCTTGGACATATAGATTCAACATCAGGTGGGTGTAATTGTTCGTGTGTCTTCCAATTTCTTCCAGCTTTGACATTTTTACCCCCTCCCCCATGTTTTGCTCCTTGACGGAAAGTCTAATTTTTTAGTAGATTATTACAAGTAATGCCCTTTCGAAAATTACTAAAAAATAAAAAAAATTATATTAATCCAAACCAATCAATTTTTCATGTTAAAGAGCAAGATTTTTCCTTTCAGTTCCAACCAAATTTGGAGTTCCTACATGATCCTACTTTATATATATATATATATATATATATATATATATATATATATATATATATATAGAGAGAGAGAGAGAGAGAGAGAGAGTTAGGTTCATATGTATTCTATAATTATTGTGTGAACGTATGAATCATTCTCACCCAATCATTTGATAAGGGTATGATGGTAATTTGACATATAAATTTATTAATTAATTTTAAATATCGATCCTATCATTATGGTGAGATTAAAAGGGGATTTGATTTCGAAACTACCATATATAAGATAAATCTAATTTTGGGAGGTTCTATTGTGGTAAATTGATTCATACACATCACTCATCACAGTTTCTCCATCCCCTTTTCATCCTCACCAGTATTGTTGATGTTTCAAACCTCTTCATCTCCGACTCCAGTAGCTGGAGATCAACCTATTTCCTAACAGATAGCTTCCGGAAAGTATTCTTCACCACCAATAAAGATCTGCCATTAGGACCTTCTATTCTAGTCGCCACGCTTCATCCTCCAGGTAAGTGTTTACATATGAATTTGTTCATCTTCTTTCTTTCTCTCATCTTCATCCACGATGAATGAATTATGCAATCGATTAAACCTTGAGTGTTTTTTACTATATTGCTCCATAGAAATACCCTAAAACCACAATTCTTCTACCATCTCCTACTTCACTTTCAACATTTTTTTATTTCTAACACAAAAAATCTTGGAGGTGTGAAAGAAGTTAAATTATATTGATTTCAAGAATCTTAGATTTTCTTGTTAATACGATGAGGTGTGAAAGAAGTTAAATAATTCAATGGCCAAATAGTTATCTGTTTTAACTCAGATAAAAGGATTATTCCTAGGTGTTTGATTTATCTGTATTTAGCAGAGCAAGGGTTGACTAAGGATTAAATACTGTTTTCTTAAACTGTTGTATACGTTTGTGGTTGATTATAAAATTGGTGTTGAGTTGCTTAAATATCATATTCTTTAAGAACGAACCATATAAAATTGGTTTATTATTAATTTTCATTATTAAAGAATGTTACATATATACTATCATGATTATGGAATAATCTATATTCATATAATAATAAAAAAAATTACATGCTTAAATAATGTTTACTTTTGTATGATATCATAGTGGATTGTGAAAATTGATTTCATGCTTAAAGAATGTGTTAAGAAAAAAACTTGAATGATCGATTAGATTCAAACAGGTAAAAGAATCAAACACAAAAAGAAGATCGAAGTTGTGTCGAATGATTAAAAATCACAGCCTTAGAAGAGCTCGATGAAGAACTTCTACTGTAAAGGTTGTGTATGGTTTACAAGTTAGACAATTGCAAGATACGGTGCATGCATGCACCTTAAATAGTAAAACCCTAATAATAAATAACTAGGTGGATAGGCCCAACTGACTATACAAAATGGACGAAACATTTAATTATAGAATGACGCAACCCATATGACCCAAAAATCTCCCCCTTTGCGTCAATTGAGGCATGAGACCTTCACTATGGAGTTCGCTTCTGAACTTCAAAAAGTTTTGGTATGATGCTCAGCAAGGCCTTGCGAACCTGGATATACCAAAGGATCATATCATAGAAATACTTCTTATCCCCTTTACGATTCGCTTTGCCTTTATCCATCAACTCCAAAATGTATTGCATGCAAGAAGTGGAATAAAGATGCTTATCATCAAGATAGAAACAAACTTTTTAGAAATCAGCATCTGTTCGCTCTTTTATTTGAAAAGCCATGCACCAGCCTTCCTTTCGTATTTTCCCTAGCTTCATTTTGTCAAAATCTTATAGAGCTGCCTTGGGGAACATAGTCGGCCTCTTTCGTAGAACAATTGCTATCTCAATATCCATGTTGCCAACCTCTTGAATATCCGAAACTAACATCCTATTGAGATTTGCAACAATAGGTTTATACTTTTGTTAATCCTTGAGCAACATATTGAGCAGCAAAATCTAATCATACAGGTTCAGGCAAGGTAGATCAACTAGTGTAAACCTAAATAACTGACTCGTAGAACCTCTAGCAACCTTAAAACGAGTATTTGGGAAGCTATCGGTTTCAATTGGACCTGAAACCTTCACAACAATTATCTTTTTTGCACTCCAGGCTTCATATGAGGCTTCGTGTGCTGTAAGTAGAAGGAGAAGAGCATATGGTCAGCACCGTTGTTAGTTAGAGGAACGTTTGCAACTTTGATGAAGCTACGAAAGATACAACAGGATCTAACCAATATTGGCTTGGATTGTCTATAGCCTCATTCATAATTCGCTCCAAAGTCCAAAATGGAAATAAAAGCTTCCTTCTTTCCAAGGTGAATTGAGCTTCTCGTTCAACTTTCTCTTTCTCTTTTGCTTCTTAGACAATACAATTATTTTCATCAATTTCAGCTTCATGAGCCAGCCTTCATTTTAATTCATGCTCATCAGGTTCTTCCTCTTCACTGTCATCGATAAGTTTCCCTTTACCTTTCAAACTCGAAGCTTCATTATCCTTCGGTTCGTTTATCGATTTTGGATTTTCTTCATTTTTAGTTAAAGGCTCACCAATTTTCAGAGGTTCCTTTGTAGATTGCTCTCCCCCTTGTTTCAGAAGTGTGCTTGACTCCGAAACACCTTCCAACCTGTTAAGCATTGCAAAAACTGGCTTAAGCTTCTCAGCCAGATGCTATCTTATAGAGACTGTGAGAAGAGAATCACACGTATCAACAAGATTGGATAGATAAGATTCACATCAGCAATGTAGCTTTCCATGACTGCCTTCTCAGATTTGAGTTCATCGATTTGCAAGTTAGCATTAGTGAGCTGAACAGTTAACACCTTTACTTTCGTTGTCTTGCTTGCCAGCGCATCCATAATCTTGCTTTCAGTTGCCAAATCCTCCTGAAGCTTCTCAATTTTGGATGTGATGGAGGTATGAAGCTCACTTTTATCCAATTTCATGCCGATATGAACCTTCTCTAGAGCATCCTTCTCTGTCTTAAGAGTAGTACCAAGACTAGTGATTACTGCATTCGCCTTCGCAGTATTTGTTACGAAAGATGTCTGGAAAGTACTCATAAAATATTGAGCATCAGAAATTAGTTTATCGACTTTTTCGATCGTATCCTTACCGTCACAACTAGCATTTTAGCTAGGAAATTCTATTCACATGTAATCATTTAACTATTGTAAAGCATGTACCCTAAGTGAATATCACTCAATGCCTCATTCAAATACATCTCTCATGTTCAACTAAGGGTTGGAAACCCTAGAAATCTTGGTTCAAATTTATTATGGACTAGGCCTTTTAGGCCAATAAATCTTCAATTAGACTATTTTGGTCTTAGAAACCCTAATTGGATTCTAAATGGACCCTATTCATAAATCTTTAACCTTTTGGACCATTTGGGTCTAGAATTATTCATTCTAAACCTAGTGGGCCTTATTGGGCCATATATTAATTAATTAGCTCTAATGGGCCATAAACCCATTCCTTTATACCATATTGGGCCATGAACCACCTTAAGAGCCTAATGGGCCGAAAAATATTATTAAGCTTCATAAATTTGAGCAAGCCAAGAAAAAGGAGCCTAAAACCATTTTATCCTCCTTCCTCTTAGCCCAATCTCGACCCATATAGTTATTTTTTTTAAAAAAAGGGACTATCAACCCTTGGCACCTCATTGTTGCATGGTGGATTTCCATGCAACATCACCTCAAATCTCTCTCCTCTTCCCCCCTTCTTTTACTCACGGCCGAGACACCCACCACCCACCTCTATTTTCTTATTTCCATCAAAATTTCGAGATTTGTGGGTGCTTTCAAGAGGATTCTTCAACAATATCATCATCCTTTGTAAGTTTTTGCTTAGATCCATGGTTTAGTTTCTTGATTACTTTAAAAGTCTCTTCTTAACTTATGCCATTTCGTGATCTTGCTTCTTAGAACCCATCTAAGCCCAAAAACCTCTCAAGAAGCTTGCTAGGGCTGAAAATCACATCATCTTCTTCCATTTCTTCTTCAAACCGAGAACGACAAAGCAAGGTGAGTTCATACCCCCTTGTTTTCGGTTTATCTTGTTTTTGGGGGAGAATACAAGTCCCTATGTGTTAGATCTATGTATTTGTGCATGTTATGTGTGTTTCTTGGTTTAAGTTGTGATTAATTGATAAACCACTATAGATATCGAAAATTTCCAACCAAAAGTTGTGATATTTGTAATCTAAAACACTTCAAATAACATACTATGTAGTTAGATGGGTTAAACATGTGAAGATTCATAAGAAGTTAAACAAAATCTTGAAAAAGGGCCATTTTTGAACAAATATACAAAAATATGGGGTTTTATCACACTTGCGGTTTTTACAAGGGTTAAAAGAGACATTTCCTTTTAAAAATAAGTCTTTATGCTATTCTAAAAATCAAAGGGGCCAAAAGTGTAATTTTTCACATAATGGGCCAAAATATGGGACTTCACGGTTATTAGGCCGAAAATGTAAAAATTGTGGTTTTTATCGACTAAAATGTCATTTTCTACAAATTAGGGTAAAAAATGTAACTTACGGTTTTTATGGGCTGGAAACGACACTTATTTCAAATATGGGCCTAAAATGTTATTTATACAAAGTTTAAGCCGAAAAGGTCATTTTTATCAAAATTGGGTCAAAATGTCATTTTATCTAAAAAAGCGTTGAAAATGTAAAACATTTTATATTATTGGGCCGAAAACATTCATTTTTAGTCACTTGGGCTAAAAATGTAAATTTTCATGCAATTGGACTAAATGTCATTTTATCTATATACATGCTTTTGGGTTTAAGTTATGCATTACATGTCTATTGGGCCTCAATGACCCACATACACGTTAATTGAACCTAAACTATACATTATTGCACCTTGGTGGGATTTCATACATTCACATGCATAACCATTGGGTTTTCAAACATAAAACATATACGTAAAATATTATATAGCATAAGACAATATTCGTGTAATACATTACTTGTGAACAAGTTGAGAATCTAGTGAGACTTGTCGTTTGAAACCTTTGAGTGTATGATCGTAGCTTATAGTTATAACCAGAGTCTCCTGGAGGGAGAATGGGAGTTTGTGTATAGATCTATACAGGGTGACACCCCACACCTGAGCTGTTCACTATAGCTAGACTAGGCCAGTCTAGGGTGACAAAAGCTTACCTTAATCAAAACTGGTGCCTGAAAGCGCCAAGACAGACGAATTAGTTATTATCATTCATGGTTGTAACGGCTCACTTAGAGACTAACTTCATCAAAGATTTCAGTATATTAATACTAATCTTGACGATACTAAAAACATACATACATCCATACACGGTCTTGGAAATTTTATGACATCAATACTCATATAAGCAGAAAATATCGGATTTTTTGGGATCAATACAATTATACATTACCTTCTACTAACAACAGAAACACAAAATTTTTATCTGGATTACATTTTTCTTATCGATACATTTTAACTACAGCAAACACACATGCATTAATACTTGATTTGATACATCATTTTCAAACTAATCTACAAAAAATATCGGATTTTCTGGTGTTTTACTAACGATACAAAACTTTTCATTCAAACATGCTTATGAACTCACCAACATTGTTATGTTGACCATGTTTAAAATAACTTGTATTCTCAGGAACTCGTTAAGCGGAAGAATCAACAAGAATATGGGATTTTGTTTTGTGTACTGTTAAAAACCATGCTATGAATGTTTGGATATGTAATTTTAAAAATTGTACTTGATGTAAACAATGGCAATTGTATTATATTATGCATGGTGATGATGATATTACGTTTCATTTATACTGATTGTAATGATATTTCAAAATGAAGTCACGCACAAGCCCCTGACATTTCCGCCGTCTAGTTCGGGGGTGTGACACATACAAACAGTGGCTGATCAACAACTTTATTTTTTTTTGTCAGCGTTTGCGGAGTGTTCCTTCGTCAGCATTTCAAAGAAGGCCTTGACAGTTTTTTCAGACTAGTCACCCTGAGATGATGTTTTGGTGGACTCAATTAAGGAATCAAACTTTTCAGTCAGCGCCTTGAACTGTCCTATGGTAACCGAAGTGTGATCATCACTCTCTGTTCTGATGTTGAATGGACTGTATGTGAAACCTCCAAAATCGTCTTCATCATCACCATAAATTGTATCTGGATCGTCTTCGCGTAGAGGTGAGATAGGAGGTGTAGAATGACCAAGAGTGAAACCTGAAGCACCTGCCCCCGCAGCAGATGCGTTGACAGAAACTGGAGGTTCACTAGTGGTTGTGGTTTTTGTCGAATAGGTAAACAATGGAGTAGTTTGGGCAACAGTAGCTTGAGGTTGCGAAACATACATAGTAGGACATGGTGCAATATTGATGGGAGTTGAATTGAGAATTGGAGAGTGAGGAGGAGTATAACTCTGGAAAAATCATATGTGATTGGAACAGATTTAGGCATTTGAAACAATACCTCAGGATTAGAAGTGACTGGCTATGAAACTTAGGGAAGCGAAGTTGCAACGATATCATCTTGTTCGTGGTGAACATCTTCTTGAAAGGAATGTCTGATACCGTATTGGACTGCGAATCTTCGTGGTCACTTGGCGTTGGAGTTCGTGGCTTGCGAGCCGCTCGTTTGACCTTTTTCTTCGGGGTGTGGGCAGTTTCAGATGGACCAGCCTTCATAGTTCTTTTTCTTTCCACCCTTCTTTTGTTTGTCAGTCTCTTCAAGTACCTTTTGCACTGCATTGGTCAATGGGCGAAGACCGGAGGCCGGTAGACTGCGAATGGTTCACATGACTTCACTTGCAGCGGGGACATTCTGAAGCATCGTCTCTGGGATGGAGCTGATGAATGTGAATCTTGAAGTATCAACCAAGATGATGTTGGTGGTATGTAAAAGTTGAATAGGATCCATACTCAAACCCTCAATAACTGGGATGTTGAGCCGATCCATAGCTCTTTGAACCACGAGAGTCCAAAAACGAGCACAATAAATCTCGTTGTTTCTTGTTGTCGAAAGGGTACTCTAGACTAGTTGATCCCAAAGCACTGAACCATAGCCGAGGTTCACACTCGAGTAGATACATTATCCTCATGAGTAGCTTGCTTGCATAGTCTGAGCCGGTTACCATCTCAAAGAATCTCTTGAAGAAAAGGGTAAAAAGACCATTCCACATTGGTGGCAGATGTGGCTTCTTGAACTTGGAGATTGCGGTTAAAACCTCTTTGTATCCCAAGTTGTAGAACATATCCAGAATGACAGAGTTAAAGATGGATTCTGGGTCGATTAGGCCACGCCCTTGATGAAGCCCTAACAGGCTACCAAATTAGGATTTGCTGATGTGGGTTTTCTTATTGTCGACTTCAAAAGTGATCTGTTCTTCACCCTATTAGTAGCTAGCAGTTGAATACGCATTGGATAGATGAACCAAGGGTACGATTACTGATTTCATCAGTGCGATGGCCAGTGGGGAATAACGAACACATGCAATGATCGGTTGAAGGAAAGCGTAATATTTGGCAGGATCAAGGTCTAGAATTAGATTCTGGTTGGCCTTGATGTTGAGCAAAGTGGATTGTGCCGATTGTTCTGCGACGAAAGGAGTTTCAGAAGAACATGCCATTGTTGTTGGTGGAGAAGATGATGAACAGTAGAGAGAATAATCATCGGGGATTTTGATTTGTTTTGAAAGTGGTAATGAACATTGAAATGTCGAAAACCCTTTATACCATTTGATAATAGAGAGAAATTTGGCGGTTGGTTACATCCAATCACTGAAACGTCGCCTTAAAAAGCACGACAGATAGCTGTGACGGTGGGTAATGTTTGTCAGGCGGCATGACATCGGCGTCAGGTTCAAATATTCACGCGCCCAAATCTTATCCTTTTAAGATGTCGTTTCAGTTACACCTTTCGCAACGGATTTATTTATATCCTTTCGCAAAAAAATTTCCATCAACTGTTCTGTGAAAATGAAAGTAATTATTAGAACAACGAACCATACTTTGAAAAATCACAAGGATCTTCGTGCGAGAGTGTGCCAAAGATACATAAATAAATCAATATAATATTTAGGATTCTAGTGATGTTGGTAAAGACATGAAGCAGTTGGATCTTGGGCAAAGATCTCTTCCTTTGGAGTCAAGAGAGACTCTAAAGTGTCTTTGTGGTGTTCCATTAAATTATGATCATCTCTTTGTTGAGAAATAGTGAAAGGCTTCTTTTCATTAAGCTTAAAGGGTGGCTTCATCTTCAACCAAACTACGAAACTTGACATAAGTCGGAACGTTCGGATGAAGTACTTGTCTCGCCAGCGTAGTCTTAAGAACAAGTAGCTTTGGAATTATTTTAAGTGACTGGGATATGTATAAAAATCTCAAGAAAAAATAAAACTTGATCTATTGGGAAGAAACGTCTTAGGACTAGAACATTTCATTAAGATCTCACAAAAATAAAAAGATATTTCATGGTACAGACCACAAAGGTGGGTATTCGTTAATTCCTTGGTGAAAAATCTAGAACATGATTATTGTTCACCATCAATTCTTTAAATGTGTGTTGGATTTTGGGCTTCACTCAATTCGTGGTTATAACGAATTTAAGATCATAAACACAAATGTTGTGTAACCATAAACCTCAGTGGTAATATCTGAGAGTCTCAAGGGTTATGTTCATGAATGCGAAAGTGATGGAGAAGTAGTGGGTGGTTGTTCCAAAGAAAAATGTACCTCTGCTATGCGAAAGTGACCAAGCAGTCAACTCTTAACTCAATATGAGAAGAGTAAAGTAGCTCATGACTTATACGAATGAATAGCCTAATTGGGAAGAAATGATTGGTGTTATTGATTCATTAAGGCTTCAACATAGTGTCTTAGAGGATTCGGACTACATGCAACAACATGCTTCTAGGGACACTTAGCTAGTGCATAGATTAGAAAACTTATACCTACCCCATCATTCACAATTGAGATCACCAAGATATGTGCCTTTAAACCTGCTTAATTATCTAATATTTTTGGAATTTTTGAATATTTTATGAAAAGAAATAAGAAATGAAAACAAAGAAAATATTTTTGTATTATTTTCTTAAAGAAATAAAAATAGAAAGAAATAAAATATTTTTGGATTTTCGATTTTTTTGAAAAAAAACATAAAGAAATAAAATATTTTTGAAATTTTGATTTTCTGAAAAAGAAATAAAACAGAAAATAAAACAAAAAGTTTTTAGAATTTGGATTTTTCTAAAAAAGAAATAAAAAACAGAAAAATGAAATAAGTCGCATTAAACAAAATGTACAAAGGATACATGAAGTTGCGAATCACAAATGAACAATAAACTGCGCGTCACTACGAACATTCGCACCAATTCGTAGTGTAAACATTGGACTGTGAGTCACTACGAACGTTCACAGCTATTCGCAGGTCTAACTCTATGATTGTGAAGGTGGTTTCAGAACTGATTCAACCTCGATCATTCCTAAGCCTTGAAGAATGTGATTAAAGGTTTATTCAGGTAAGGCTTTTGTAAAGATGTCAGCCAGCTGATCAGCGGATCTAACAAAATGAATCTCGACATTTCCATCTTCCACATGATCATTGATGAAGTGTTACCTTATTGCAATGTGTTTGGTCTTAGAGTGTTGCACTGGGTTGTGACAAATGCAAATGGCGCTCTTAGAATTGAAATATAGAGGAATTTGCTTCATATTGATGCCATAGTCATGAAGCTAACTTTGAATCCAGCTGACTTGTGAAGTGAAAGAGGTAGCGGCTATGTACTCAACTTTAGTAGTTGATAGGGAGACACAAGTTTGCTTTTTAGATTGCCAACTTACGAGTTTGCCATCAAGAAATTGACATCCTCCCGTTGTACTTTTTCGATCCAGACCGCAACCTCCGAGATCAGCATTCAAAAACCCATGCAAAAAGAAACTTGAGTTTGATGGGTACCAAATACCTAATGAGGATTTTCGTTTGAGATACCTGAAGATATTCTTAACATCAGTCATGTGGGGTTCGGGAGGATTGACTTGAAACCTGGCACAATATGAAACAGAAAACATGATGTCTGGACGACTAGTAGTTAGATACATCAATGAACCTATCATTTAATGATAGAGTGTCATATCAGCAGTTGGTTTATGAAAAGACAGAGTTAGTTTCAATCCGAATGCCATTGGAACCTTCACTTTTGAATCTCCCATCATACCTTCCTGATTCTGTCTTATATTCACACCAAGGAAAAAGTTAATTGGACCCATGGATCTCATCTCAAACTTAGTTTCCATCAACTTTCGGAACTTAGCAGTTGAGCTGGGGTTAGTTGATCCAAAGATGATTTCATCAATGTAAATTTGGATGATCATCAAGTGGTAACCATCTTTCTTGTGAAAGAAGGTTGGGCCAACCGATCCTTGTTTTAATTTAGCCTGTTTTAAAAAGAAAGTAAGAGTTTCGTACCAGGCTCTTGGGGCTTGCTTTAGACCATAAAAATCTTTTTCCAAAATGTAACAGTGATTGGTATACTTTTCGTTTATGAATCTTGGTGGTTGTTCCACATACACTATTTATTCAAGTTCCCCGTTCAGAAAGGCACACTTGACATCCATCTGATATACTTCAAAGTTCTTATGCGCTGCATATGCCAAGAAGATGTGAATTGATTCCAGTCTAGCAACCGGTGCGAAGGTTTCTTCGTAGTCAATGCCTTCTTCCTGGCAATACCCCTTAGCTACTAACCACGCCTTATTTCGTATCACATTTCCCTCTTTGTCTAGCTTGTTACGAAACACCCATTTTAGACCTACAACAGATGCATCCTTTGGAGTGGGAATCAATCTCCAGACCTTGTTACATTCGAACTCATCGAGCTCCTCTTGCATTGATTTCACCCAAGCATAATGATCAAGAGAAATTTGAACATTTTTAGGTTCGATTTTGGAGATAAACGAGTTGAACATGCAATATCCACTTTAGATAATAATGCAGTCTGCTTTGCCTTTTGTTGTACTCTCGTAAGAACTCCTGAAGACGATTCTCTAATTACTTTAGTTTTTGGATGATCTCTAGTCCATTTGGTCAAAGGAGGGTAATTAGGATCATAGGTTGGATCCAATTCATCATTTACATCCTCAAATTCTTATTGCACATCTGAATCATCATTCGTATTTTCATTCTCCCCTCGAATGATGTATGCACCTCTTCTTCTAGAATTGGATTCTCCCCTGAAGAGGACTTTCGTGGGTCACTTGAGGAGTTGAATGCTCCCCCCAAAAAAGGTGTATCAGATGTGGTGGTTGAAGTAAAACCCTCCCCTTGAAATGGTGTACTCGTATCTTGAGGAAATTTCGTACTTGGTGGCTCTTATTCTAGATCTTTCGCAGTATCATCAATTATTTTCTTCAGTCTGTCTTCCTTATTGTCAGCTACTTTTAATTATGAGGAGATTGCATTCTCTGGCTCATCGAATAATATCATAAACTCCTCATAGAGATTGGAGAGTGGATTTGTTCCTGGATTCGGCTTGGGAAAGATCTCCCTTGATTGACTGTCAACAATCTGATACCTCTTCAAATAATGGTCATCGAACGTGACATAGTAACTTTCCTCTATCTTTTTGGACCTTTTATTAAGAACCCTATATTCCTTAGATGTCAGAGAATACCCCAAGAAAATACCATCATCAGCCTTCACATCGAATTTGTTCCTTTTCTCTTTAGAATTTAAAATAAAGCACCTGGAACCCAATACACGAAAGAACTTGACATTAGGTTTTCAATTATTCAATATCTCATAGGGAGTGATAGAAAATCGCTTATTAAGGATTGATCGATTTTAAGGGAAGCAAGATGTTCCAATAGCATCCACCCAGAAGTAAAGTGGCAGATTCGCAAATGACAACATGGTTCTCGCAGATTTGCAAAAAGAGCGTTTTCGTCTTTCAACGACCCCATTCTGTTGAGGAGTATAAGGAGCCGAAAAGTTGTGAGTGACTCCTTTCGCAGTCATAAATTCTTCAAACGCTTGGTTTTTGAATTCCAAACCATTGTCACTTCGAATATTACGAACCAACTTTCGTATTTGTATCTCAATTTGCTTTATAAAATCCTTGAACTTGGGAGTGGCTTCTGATTTCTGCTTAAGAAAATGCACCCAAGTGAATATGGAAAAATCATCTACAAATACAAGAATATATATATATATATATATATATATATATATATATATATATATATATATATATATATATATATGACCACCACTGCTTTCAATTGCAGAAGGACCACAAAGGTCTATATGCAAAAGTTCAAGTGGTTCTATGACTTTCGTGCTCACAACTATTGGATGACTCTTCCTACTCTACTTCCCTAATTTGCAGGCTTCACAAAGATGTTCCTTATCGAACTTTAAGAGTAGAAGCCCTCACACACGATCACCGATAACAAGTTTGTTGATGTCTTTGAAATTGAGGTAAGAGAGTCTACGATGCTACAGCCAGCTATCATCTGAAGAAGCTTTCGTAAGTAGGCAGATAGCAGGCTTCCTTTTCATGGGGTTCAAATTGAGTGGATACATCTCGCCTTTACGCTTTGACTTTAAGAGCACTGTTTTGGTCTCCTTTTCGATAATCTCTGATCACTCATCATCAAGCGAAAGTTTCAATCCAGTACATATAACCAACTAAGAAACACTTATGCGGTTGTGTTGTAGGCCTTCCATGTATGCGACCTTGCGAATGGAAAATTCTCCATTCGTGATCATTCCATAACCCTTTATTACGCCAAGTAAATTGTTTCCAAATTTCACTCTTCCTTCATCTTTTAATGACCTGAACTCTCGCAGTTCTTCCTTCCTTCCTTCCTATCATGTGACGTGAGCGGCCACTATCGATGTATCATTCTGAGTCAAACTGCTCGTTACGTATGACCTACAAAAATCATAGAGATTTAGGAACCCAAAGTTGTTTGGGTCAATGTGAGGCTTTCACAGAAAAAGGAAAAGTAATAGCAACATCAACCAATTAAGATCGTTTTATTAAGGTGGAGTTATCTTTCTTTGTGAACTTAAAAAACAGTGATCCTATTATCTTTTGGGTTCTTATCTTTTGAAGATAATTTCTTTTGTTTATTTTGGATTTGTTGTTGATAAGTTTCTTCTCAACCCTCTTTTAGTTAGTCTCAGACGTCTTGAATGGAATTTTAGGTTCCGAAACTATCTTTCCTTTACCCTTAACATCTTTTGAAGTATTGGCAGTTTGTGACACATTAGGTTTAGGAGAGAAGTGAGATTTTGTTTTCTCCATAGGTTTCGCTTGCTTAGAAAAAGTAGGTTTTTCAAAACCTTTAGCTTTTGGAACCTGTGGAGATGAAGACTTAGATTTTGAAAAAGTGGAAAAACTCTTAGAGTTCGCATGTGAAGCGACTTTTACACTTGGATTGACTGATTTTTCTTTATGAACGGAGTTAGGATTTTTCGATCTCCATAAATGCTTTATTTCCTTCATATTTTTGTTATATCTCGCATTTCTTTGACTTTTTTGAGCAGCAAATTGCTCAGAGGATTTATGAACATTAGCCCAAGATTTCGGATTTCTAATGGGAGTTTCGGTCTGTATAGTTGATGTATCACTTGGAACATTCTTAGTTCCACCTGGACTCCCTTTATCGTAGCTTGAATTGACTTTGTTCAATGGTTTTGCTACATATCTGCCCTTTGTTCTCCAAGAGGTCATTTCAGAGAGACCTTTGGTTTCATCTGCATTGTCGATAGGAGCTGACCAGAAATATTCATCACATCCATCTTTATTGTCTTCTTTGACCAGGGACATTAGTTCTACAATCTGATTATTGTTTAGTCCCTTGGTTGTGAAAACTTGATTAGGAACAGTTTGAACCTTTTACGAAAACATTTGCTTTTTGTTTTAAAACCTTTGATTTATTTTCAGAAAAACGTGCAAACTCAACTAAATTTTCATAAATAAAGTCTTTTGCAGTTTCAGGTTCGCATTTAACAAATTATGAGCTATCAAACTCATCCTCCACAGAGATTTCACTCATGTCACTATCATCATCAAATTCAGATGTATTTTTAACATTAAGTTTATTTTCTGAACTCAACTTAGTGCTTAAAGAGTCAAACTTTTGTACAGTTTCAGATTTGATTTTCTCTTTGTCATTTTCATCCAAAAGTTGGTTCAACATATTTTTATGATCTTTGGACTCTATGTAAGATCCAATTTTGTCCAATCCTATTCTGTAAGCATCCGAGACTTCGTCAGATGAGAAGATGGATTTGCACCTGTAACAATCTGCATCGATTTCGTCCTCTTTTAATTCAAGAAAGGGAAAAATCATCTTATGAATTTTCTTTCCAACTTCACAATCAAGATGCAATTGGGTGATATTGAAATAAAGCCATTTAGCAATTAAACAAAAAAATGTTTCGTTGTATCAAACGCCCTAAATTATCTCTTTGCAAATAAATCAACTCATCCCTACACTTAGACAAATTAGACTCTAACTTCTCAATTCACACGCGCCTCTCTTCACTTTTTTTCGAAACCCTGCCGAGTTGATCGATTAATTTAGAATTATTCTAATGCGTTCTTTTTAAACATTCAATGAAACTAGAGACTATATATTTTAGATCATCAAATTCAGTTTCAAATTGAGACACATGAATATTTAGAGATTTAAGAATAATGTGTACCGTGCTAATCACCTTCTCACACTAGCTGATCTGCTCAGGGACATGTTTCGAAACATCATTTGTAGCATATCGTATAAGCTCTGAAACTTCATTGGTCACCATCAAGCATCTTCCACTGAACTGCGAAACATCATCTTTCGCTATGAAGCTTCTCCCGTGAGTTGGTCTACGAACCTCTTCGTCCTCAGAGTTAGTTGACCATACTTCAACTCTGCCAAACTCATCTTCCTGTTCTTGCACAATCAAAGTAGGTTTAGCTTCATCATCATTTTTCTTCTTCTTGATCTCCTCTTGCTTTCTGAGGAAATAAGCCTCATCATCCTCTTCCTATTTCTTCTCATTCATTCTTCAAAGCACGCACTCCTTTGCTATATATTTTTGCCATGAAAATAATTACAGTCATAGCCAGAGTCCCCTACAGGCTTCTTTTCCTTATTCGTTTCTTCCTTTTGAGAGTTGTTCACACTCTCATACTTCACTTTATCAGAACTATAACTTCCCTGCCAGTTTTGGTTTTTGTTGCGACTGAAATTCTTCTCTGTGAAGCTCTTAGGGTTGGACACCATCATAGCATAGTCTTTGTTTGAGAGTTCACAATCGAAGAGACCAGACACCGGATCATTATCAGCAACCTTCTTTCCATTTGCCACAAGAGCTAACGCACCCATACCTGAAACAATTTTTCCCTCACCTGTCACTTTATCCTCATGTGACCTAAGAATACCAACAATCTTTGCCAAGGAGTAATTTTTTTAATTGTGCGTGCGCTTTAACCGTCGACACCACAACTTTCCACTCAAATCTTAGCCCACTCATGAACGTGACCTTCTACTCTATCAGTTCATGTTTGATCTTGTGCTTCAGCATCCTGTTCAATAGATGGTTGTAACGGTTGAACGTTTGATCCAGTTTTTTCTCAGGCTTTTGAACGAAAGCTCCAAATTCCGAAACTAACAGAGTCTGAATGGAATGTTCAAGATCAGTGTCGCTTGAGTACAGTTCCCTAAGCCTATCCCATATTTCTTTTGCTGTTTTGCAGGCAAAGCAAAATGGATGATCCTCAAAGCTTTGACATTGCTGATTAGCTTGTCTTTTTCATCCTTTGGAATGTTTTCAACATCGAGAAGAAGAGCGTTATACTCAGCTTGAGTTTTAATAACCTTCTTTGTTCCAGTGTGTGAAAATATCTCCTTGGTTATGGCATCCAATATCAAGGAACCATTGTCTTTAATCCCTAGCACGTAATCCTTAAAGTGCAATGCCCACAAATCATAATCAATTGGAAAGAGGATAGGGATCCTTGTTGTAGATCTAATACCGCTTGAGAAATTGATGGAGTTAACGTGAGAATCGGTAGGCTGCATGTTGTCGATTTAATAATAACCTCTATGAACCAGATGTGTAAACCTAAGAACGAGTTTAGGGTCAAATAAAGATCAGGATTCAACGTCTGTAATCGATGAGAACGAGGAAGACGGCAAACTCCAGATCCTATTAAAGCGGAAACCTAATAAATCTTTAACAAAAGAGACACGTAAGGATTACACAGTATCCTGCTTTGATACCAATTTTTAAGAATAGAAATTGAATGATAATATAGATTCAAACAGGTAAAAGAATCAAACACAGAAAGAAGATCGAAGTTGTATCGAATAATTAAAAGTCACAGCCTTAGAAGAGCTCGATGAAGAATTTCTACTATAAAGGTTGTGTAGGGTTTACAACTTAGACGATTACAAGATACGGTTCATGCATGCACTTTAAATAGTAAAACCCTAATAATAAATAATCGGGTGGACAGGCCCAACCCGTTATACAAAATGGACTAAACATTTAATTACATAATGACGCAACCCATATGACTCAACAAAATGCTTATTTATGTTTAATATCAATTACATAATACATATTTATGAAATTGATTATAGAATAAGATATATAAAAATGGATTCTTAATTACTTTGTTTTACTTTTGTAGTTGTAGATGTAACATAGGAAGCAACACAACAACCACCAAAAGATTTACAAGCAGTATAATATCCGGATTCCCAGGTATCTTATTTTAAGTATATATCTTGAGTTTTAGGGAGGAACTCAGCAAGTTGGCGCTCAGACTCACCGAGCAGGATCACGAATTCTGTCCGGATTAATGACCAGACCCGACGAGTCGATGAGTAGACTCGGCGAGTCTGCGCTGTTAAGTGAAACCCTAAATCTCAGGGCCTAAGCCCTAATTAAAGGCCCTTATGGCCGTCATTTGCGGCCATTACTCCCCTGTGCAAACCATAGAGAGCAAAGTGGGCTTAGAGAGCATTTGTGAGGCTAATTCTTCATCCTTTGGTATGATCTTGCAAGAAGGAGTGGGGAAAACCAAGCTAGTTCGATTGTGGAGCTTGGATCTGCGTTGCTCACACTGAGATTCACATTTTGAGGTACAAGTTCCTTCCCATTTCGTGTATTTGATAGATTCCTTGAATCTAGGGTTTCCTTTGTGCCATTTTGAGTTGGATTGTGAAGCATTTGAGGTCCCTTTGGGTATAGATGATAGATCTGGACCTTGAGAGGTCCAAAAGGTCCCAAGCTTCCAGCTTTATGAGGTTTCATGTGAGCCTTGAGAGTTGAACCCCATTTTAAAAGTTATTTCTCTATTTTTGGTCTTATAAGCATTGCATGAACGTAAAGTTTGAACCTTTACATGTCTTTCGAGTGTTAGGAGGATAGATCTACTGGTTGGTGAAGCAGATCTGACCTCAAAGGATCGTTTGCGTGTTTTCATGGGAGAAACTCGTCGAGCCCATAAGGGACTCGACGAGTCGAGTCGGGTTGACCCGTGATTCGCGACCGTGATGACCCGTTGAGTATAGGGTTGACTCAGCGAGTCGAGTGAGGACCAGGGGCGAAGAGGACATGCATGGACATGTCGAGTCGCACGAGTGCACTCGACGAGTCTGGTCAAAGTTTGACCGTTGACTTTTGTTGACTTTTAGGGTTTGATCAATGATCGGACTTGTGGACCATTTGAAGGGTAAAATGGTCTTTTAGCCTTCTTAGGGGTCATGGAAGAGACTAGTCTAGACTGGAGAGCCGTTATTGATTTGAGATAATTGTTTATGTGTTTAGGCGGAGGTTAGATGAGTTTATACGTGTGCGAGATTATCTGAGATAGCCGAGGTGAGTCTTCTCACTATACTGTACCTAGAAGGGTACCTATGTGTGACCGGAAGGTCTTATATGCTATGAGATGTATGTGTTATATGCTGATATGTGATATGTATGTGTTATGTATGTTGTGTATGATAAGGACCGGAAGGTCAAGAGGATATGGACCGGAAGGTCAAAAGGACATGGACCGGAAGGTCAGGAGGTTACAGTTCGGAAGGTCGATACAGATAGGACCAGAAGGTCTACCGGGATTTGGGACGGAAGTCCCCTGAGACACTTGCACTGGAAGGTGCCATAGAGTTATGGCCTGGAAAGGCGTATGTGTTGTATGTGGTATTTTGAGGAACTTACTACGTATTTATGCATACAATTGTTGTGTTGGGTGTTTCAGGTACTAGCGAGGACCGTGGGAAGGCGTCAGCATGATTCGTACACACTGAGAGGATTTATGTATTTGAAATCTTTTGAGATTTTGGGATTTGTTTGTTATGATGATATTGGATACAGTTGTTGGATATTGTTTTTGGTGATTGAAATTATGATTTAAAAATGAAAAATTGTTTTGAAAATTTACGTGGTTACAAGTTGGTATCAGAGCCTTGGTTTGAGGGATTCGGGTGCATCTTCGGGTGTATCTGAACTCAAGCCGAGGATTTGAGAAAGTTTTTCGGAAAATAAACAATTTTTCCAAAAGAGTAGAAGATTTTGAGAAAAACAGAAAGGAGCAGTGTGTACGATCAGCCATCACCCGAACGGTGATTTCCCAAAATACCCTTACATTATGTGTTATGAGATATGTTATGATATGGTATGCGTGCTAGAGTAGGCTAGGTATTCATGTTAGGACTAGATTGGCTTGATTTGTAATGCCTTAGCCTAGGAAGATTTCTGCTGCTATTAGATGCTTGAGAGTGAGTAGGTAGAAGTTAGGAGCTTATGAGAGGTCTACCGAAGGGTAGCCTATACTAGCAATATGTAGACTACTTGTGATATGGGATCCAAGGAGAAGGACTTGGAGTGAATACTGATGCGGTGTGGATGGTAGTATAAGGGCCCGTACTACCGAAGACAGCATATATGTACGCAGTCCAAGTAAGAATCCTTAGGGTACTAGGGAACAAGTAGGGTTGTGTTATCGAGTGCGAGTGTGCTCGAGCAGATCTCTGATATTTTATGTTGTATTTTAGAGAGACATCATGGTTAGGACTCGCCACACCTGAGAGCAGGTGTTAGCGATGAGGAGATCCATAGGTTGATTCATGAGGAGGTGGCTGCGGCCATCCGAGCTGAGATACCAAAGATGTTCGGGTCTATCAAGACCTCGTTGATCGATACTTTTGATGAGCGGTACGCGGCAGTGACTGAGGCTATGGCTGTTGCAGCTACTGCAGCTGTGGCTGCTGCCAGGCCTTAGGTAGGTGACTCGTTGTTGTTTCGGGAGTTCAGCAACACGAAGCCACCAGATTTTGATGGGACACAGGACCTGATCAATGCAATGAGATGGATTTCTGACATTGAGGGATGCTTCTACACGTGTTCATGTCCGGAGAATCTTAGGGTACGGTTCGCGCTGAACCAGCTTCGCTTGGGAGCGAAGGACTGGTGGAAGGTCGTGACGGTGAGCTTCACTGTTGTAGAGATTTTAGAGGTGAACTATGAGAGGTTCACCACTGTGTTCAGAGACGAGTATGTTCCCCTAGTAGAGAGGTAACAGTTGGCTTAGGAGTTCTTGACCCTCAAGCAGGGTATTGATTCTGTTACTATGGTTACCAGGAAATTTCATGAGAGGACGATGTTCTGCCCTGAGCAGGTGTCTACCGAGCAGGCACGCATGAGTCGATATTTGGGCATTTTGAGGAGCAATATTCGGGAGTTCGTATCGAACTCGACTCACCAGAAATTTGTCGAGCTCCAGGAAAATGCCCGGAAAAGGGAGATCGAGTTGGAGACTCAGGCCAGGGAGGTGGTCGAGTCTCGGGGGATGGATCGGCGGCCGACACTGTCTCAGCCGGCAGCCAAGCGGGCAAAGCCCGCCGATTCGAGATCTGGAGGCCATAAGGGCCGCACTTGCGGAAAGTGCGGCAAGGGTCATGAGGGAGTCTGTCGATCAGTTGCTTGCTACAAATGTGGCAAGGAGGGGCATATAGCCAACGATTGCCCCAAGGGATTCATGGTTTGTTTTCATTGCGACTAGACGGGACCAGAAGGCCGAGTGTCCACAGCTGTGGGGGACATCACAGGGAGCAAAGCAGGGATCTTCCCCTGCTGCCGTGTGAGCTACTGAGGTTCGGCCGATGAAGGCCGAGGCACCGAAGGCTCGCGGACGAGCCTTCCAGTTGACAACGGAGGAGGTCCGCGCAGCGCCCGGTGTCGTGGCTGGTGTGTATTCCTTCATTTATTTATGTTGAGTTTAAGGTGTTGTGCTTATATCATGATATGCGTAGGTACTTTTCTTGTGAATTTCGTACCTGCTTTGGTGTTATTTGACTCGGGTGCGAGTCGGTCATTCATTTCCTTAGCATTTAGTCAGCACATCAGTATCTGGCGAGAGGCATTGAGTCGACCTCTGTGAGTTTCTATAGCTGATGAGCGAGCAGTGTATGCTACGGATGTGATTTGAGGATGTGTACTTGAGATCTTTGATGTGGAGTTCCCGATAGATCTGGTCCCGATTGCAATGGGGGACGTGTGTGTCATAGTAGGCATGGATTGGTTGAGCCGATTTGGGGATGTTATAGACTGCAAGCGTCAGTTGGTGACGATGTGAGACCCAAGTGGGGGAGTACTTATAGTGTACAGCGCGGGTACCCGATGTGGGTCAGCGTTTTGTTTGGCTGCCAGGGTTAGGCAGAGTTTACAGCTGGGCTACAGCGGGTTTATAGCCTATGTGATGGACACACGAGTGGTCGCTGGGAGACCAAGTTTGATTGTTGAGGTTCCGATAGTGCGCAAGTTCCCGAATGTTTTCCTGAGGAGTTGCCGGGTGTGCCTCCCGAGATCCAGGTAGAGTTCTGTATCGTTTTGGTTCTGGGGGCAACGCCTATCACCAAGGTGCCTTATCGCCTTGCACCGTCGAAGATGCAGGAGTTATCCTCGCAGCTTCAGGAGCTGCTGGAGAAGGGGTTTATTAGACCGAGTGGCTCACCATGGGGAGCGCCGATCCTTTTTTTCAAGAAAAAGGATGGTTCACACCGGATGTGCATTGATTACTTGGAGTTGAACAAGATGACGGTCAAGAACCGTTATCCTTTACCGAGGATCAATGATTTGTTGGATCAGTTGCAGGGAGTGTCTTGGTTCTCCAAGATTGATCTAAGGTCGGGATATCATCAGATGAGAGTGCGGGATGAGGATATCCAGAAGACGGCATTCAGAAGTCGTTATGGGCATTACGAGTTCGTGGTGATGCCTTTTGGGCTCACCAATGCACCGGCAGCATTCATGGATCTCATGAACAGGGTGTGCAGGCCGATGCTGGATCAGTCGGTGATTGTGTTCATTGATGATATTTTGGTGTATTCGAGATCTAGAGAGCAGCACGAGGAGCATCTGAGAGAGATTCTCGGGGTATTGAGGTCATAGAGGCTTTATGCCAAATTCTCCAAGTATGATTTTTGGTTACGAGAGGTCCAATTCTTAGGACACCTCGTTAACCAGGATGGGGTTTTGGTCGATCTGACCAAGATTGAGGTGGTTATGAGGTTGGAGGTGCCGATATCACCCACCGAGATCAGGAGTTTTCTAGGATTGGTCGGCTATTATCGAAGATTTATCAGAGATTTCTTCAAGATCAGCGTGCCTCTCACCAGGTTGACCCGGAAGGGTGTTGCTTTTCATGGGGTCCAGAGCAGCAGACCTCGTTTGAGACACTTCGTTAGAGATTGTGCGAAGCCCCGGTGCTAGCCTTCCTGGAAGGGATGGAGGATTTTGTGGTGTATTGTGACGCATCGATTTCGGGGTTGGGTGCAGTACTTATGCAAAGAGGTCATGCGATATCGTATGCATCGAGGCAACTGAAGCCTCATGAGACAAGGTATCCCACCCACGATCTGGAGTTAGGGGCAGTGGTGTTCGCCCTTAAGATCTAGCGTCACTATTTGTATGGGGTTCAGTGTACCATCTACACGGACCACAAGAGCTTGAAGTATTTGATGGATCAGCCCAATCTGAATATGCGCCAGAGGAGATGGTTGGACGTGGTAAAGGATTACGATTGTGAGATCCTGTACCACCCGGGCAAGGCTAATGTTGTAGCTGATGCCCTGAGTCGTAGGGCGGAGAGCGCCCTAATTCGAGACATTTGTATGCGGTTGACAGTGATGACTCCGGTGTTGGACACCATTCGGGAGGCCCAGGCAGAGGCCATGAGACCAGAGAACCGTAAGAGAGAGTGGGTGATTGGGCAGGTACCGGAGTTCATTACCGATAGCCGCATGCTTATGGCCTTTCTGGGTTGGATTTGGGTGCCATATGCAGGCGGGGTGCGCACCACTTTGATGGAGGAGGCACATAGATCGAGATTTTCGATCCATCCCGAGGCCACTAAGATGTTTTTGGATCTGAAGAAGGATTATTGGTGGCCCTGTATGAAGAGGGATGTAGCATGGTTTGTTGAGAGGTGCTTAACCTGTCGCAGGATTAAGGCCGAGCACCAGCGTCCGCATGGCATGTTGCAGCCACTTGAGGTTCCCCAATGGAAGTGGGAACATATTTCTATGGATTTCATCACCAGGTTGTCGAGGACCGCGAGGGGTGTCAACGCAATTTGGGTGATCGTCGACCGGTTGACAAAGAGCGCTCACTTTCTTGCTATCAGTAAGAGCTCTTGTGCTGAGAGGCTAGCAGAGTTGTATGTGAGGGAGGTGGTATCGTGGCATGGAGTGCCGATCTCGATTGTATCAGATCGGGATATACGTTTCACTTCCATGTTCTGGAAGAAGTTCCACAAGGAGTTGGGCACGAGGTTGCATTTCAGTACTTCTTACCACCCTCAGACGGACGGACAGAGTGAGCGGACAATTCAGACGCTCGAGGACATGCTTCGGGCATGTGTGATGGACTTCGGAGGGAGTTGGGACACATATTTATTGTTGGCTGAGTTTTCCTATAACAACAATCACCATTCGAGCATTGGTATGCCTCCCTTCGAGTTGTTGTATGGGAGGAGGTGTCGGACTCCTATCTGTTAGGGAGAGGTAGGGCAGCGTGTGATGGGCAGCACTGAGATAATGCTTCACACGATGGAGCAGATACACCAAGTTAGGTAGAGGTTGTTGACAGCTCAGAGTTGCCAGAAGAGTTACGCGGATAGGCGACGATCCGAGCTCGACTTTCAGAACGAAGACTTCGTACTCCTGAAAGTGTCTCTTTGGAAAGGAGTGATTCGATTCAAGAAGAGGGGCAAGCCGGGGCCCCGATATATTGGGCCGTTCAGGGTGACCGCAAGGTTGGGTAGGGTAGCATATCAGTTGGAGATACCTGCGGAGTTGAGTCAGCTACATGATACCTTCCACGTGTTTCAGCTGAGGAAGTATATAGCCGACAAGTCGGCAGTGGTACCATTGGAGGATATTAAGGTGGATGCGAGCCTGAATTATGTTGAGAGGCTAGTCGCGGTGGTGGATCGGAAGATCAAGGTTTTGAGAAACAAGGAAGTGCCACTGGTTCTGGTTCAGTGGCGACATCGAAATGGGTCCGAGCTGACCTGGGAGCCGGAGGCGGAGATACGGAAGCTTCATCCAGAGCTGTTTGTAGAATGAGACTTCAAGGGCAAAGTCTGATTCTAGTGGGGGAGAGTTGTAACATCCGGATTCCCAAGTATCTTATTTGAAGTATTTATCTTGAGTTTTAGGGAGGGACTCGGCGAGTAGGCACTCAGACTCGCCGAGTAGGATCGCGAATTCTTGTCTGGATTAATGATCGGACTAGACGAGTCGATGTGTGGACTCAACGAGTCCGTGCTGTAAAGTCAAACCCTAAATCTCAGGGCCTGAGCCCTATTTAAAGGCCCTTATGGCCATCATTTGCGGCCATTACTCCCCTGTGAAAACCCTAGAGAGCAAAGAGAGCTTAGAGAGCATTTTTTAGGCTAATTCTTCATCCTTTGGTGTGATCTTGCAAGAAGGAGTGGGGAAATCGAAGCTAGATTGATTGTGGAGCTTGGATCTGTGTTGTTCACGCTGAGATTCACATTTTGAGGTACAAGTTCCTTCCCATTTCGTGTATTTGATAAATTCCTTGAATCTAGGGTTTCCTTTGTGCCATTTTGAGTTGGATTGTGAAGCATTTGAGGCCCCTTTGGGTATAGATGATAGATCTGGACCTTGAGAGGTCCAAAAGGTCCCAAGCTTCCAGCTTTATGAGGTTTCATGTGAGCCTTGAGAGTAGAACCCCATGTTAAAGGTTATTTCTCCATTTTTGGTCTTATAAGCATTGCATGAACGTAAAGTTTAAACCTTTACATGACTTTTGAGTGTTAGAAGGTTGGATCTACTGGTTGGTGAAGCATATCTGACCTTAAAAGATCGTTTGAGTGTTTTCATAGGACGAACTCGCCGAGCCCATAAGGGACTCGACGAGTTGAGTCGCGTTGCCCCGCGATTCGCGACCTGTGATAACCCGTTGAGTGTAGGGTTGACCCAGCGAGTTGAGTGAGGACCAGGGGAGAAGAGGACATGCATGTACTCGCCTCGCACGAGTGCACTCGACGAGTCTAGTCAAAGTTTGACCGTTGACTTTTAGGGTTTGGTCAATGTTAGGGTCTTTGAGCCTTGAGAGGGGTAAAATGGTCTTTTACCCTTCTGATAGTGCTAAGAGAGGGATTAGTCTAGCCTTGAGGGTTGTATTGATTAGAGTGCTTATTCCATGTGATTAGGTGGGGGCTAGACCAGATTTTACCGAGTTCGAGATTTACCGAGTTACCCGAGGTGAGTCTTCTCACTATAGTTTACCTAAAGTGGTAATTAGAGTTATGTGACAAAGTATCCTGTATGCTATTTATATGATTGTGATACACTGCATTATTCTATGTGATTCATGCTGTGTATGTTCCAGAGTTTACAGAGTTAGAACCGGAAGGTTCACAGAGTTAGGACCGGAGGGTCCACAAAGTTAGGACCGGAGGGTCCACAGAGTTACAGCCTCAAGTGGCTAATATGTGTTATATGTGGTATTTTGGGGAACTCACTAAGCATTTATGCTTACAGTGTTGTGTTATGTGTTTCAGGTACCAGTGAGGATCGTAGGAAGGCGCCGACATGATCCGTACACACATGAAGAGTTTTTATACATTATGATCTTGGGTTGTGTTTCTATGGATTGATATGTGATACAATGAGACTTTTATAATATTTATGAATGAAATTATGCTTTTAAAAATGTGAAAAATTGTTTGAAAAATTACGGGGTTACACATGGAATAGTATGTATTATATAATCACACCTAATTAATTGCAAGGCTTAATTAGTCCAATTAGTTAACAATAATTTATGGAGAGTGAGGATAATATGAGATGCAATTTAAATAAGTTTCAAAAAATAAAACTATATTTTTTATATTTTAAATTAATTATCGCATGATTGGTAAAATCATCTGGAGTTTATTTATTTTATTTATTTATTTATTTATTTTTTAAGTTTATGAATGTTTATGCATTCTTTAAGAATATGATATATTAAATTCTACATATTTGAAATTCTTTATGAATACCTCCATTCTTTTGGTTTGATTTTGTTATTTATTATGCTTGTATTTTTTAAAAAAAAAATAAGATATACTACTTATTAGAAATTCTTAAAGAATAACTCTGTTTTTTTGGATTTAGCATGATGATTTGCAGGTTTGTAACACTAAAAAATTTGTTATACAAGTGTTAATTCTTAGAGAATTGAAGAAGACCATATTTAAATCTCTCTGATTGATTTCAATTATCAATGTCTTCTAAAGAATTATTGGTGAATTAAGGAATAAGAATTGACCTATTGGTCTGTAATTCAATAAATATCTTATACAAAGAATTCTTGAAGAATTCAAGCATTCTTGAATAATGCAATGTCTTCTAAAGAATTCGTGGAGAATTGAAGAATAAGAATTGACCTATAGGTCTGTAATACTATAAATATCTTATTACATCTCATGTTCTTCAAGAATGAATGTACAAAAATTAAATAATAATGCTTCAAGAATGAATTTGAAATCATAACAATTTCACATTTTCATTTTCAAAAATAGTATTACACAAAGGTTGTCAACATCATTCTATTAGTTTCAAAAACCAAATCCATTATTTGTTGTACTTCTTGTTTATACACCTCTTCCAATGGTAATTATTGTAAAGGTTCTCCGTGTAACGACGTAAATTTTGAAAACAATTTTTCATTTTTAAATCATAATTTCAATCACCAAAAACTGTATCCAATGTCATCATAACAAACAAATCCCAGAATCTCAAAAGATTTCAAATACATAAATCCTCTCATTGTGTACGAATCATGCCGACGCCTTCCCACGGTCCTCGCTAGTACCTGAAACACCCAACACAACAACTGTAAGCATAAATGCTTAGTGAGTTCCCCAAAATACCACATACAACACATATGCTTTTCCAGGCCATAACTCTGTGGGACCTTCCGGTCCAAGTGGCTCACGAGACTTCCGTCCCAAATCTCGGTAGACCTTCCGGTCCTACCTATATCCAACCATCTCCTCTGGCGCATATTCAGCTTTGGCCGATTCATTAGATACTTCAAGCTCTTGTGGTACATGTATATGGTACACCGAACCCCATACAAATAGTAACGACAGATCTTGAGGGCGAACACCACAGGCCTCAACTCCAGATTGTGAGTAGGATAGCTCGTATCATGAGGCTTCAGCTGCCTTGATGCGTATGCTATCACATGCCCTTTATACATCAGCACCGCACCCAATCCCGATATCGACGCGTCATAATACACCACAAAATCCTCCATCCCCTCCGGAAGGGCTAATATTGGGGCTTCGCATAATCTCTGACGAAGTGTCTCGAATGAAGCCTGCCGCTCTAGGCCCCAACTGAATGCTATGCCCTTCCAGGTCAACCTGGTGAGAGGAACAACAATCTTGGAGAAATCTCTGATAAATCTTCGATAATAGCCGGCCAACCCCAGAAAACTCCTGATATCTGAGGGCGATCTCGACACCTCCCAACTCATCACCGCCTCAATCTTGGCCGGATTGACCAATATCCTGTTCTGGTTTACGAGATGCCCCAGGAACTGGATCTCTTGTAACCAAAAATCGCACTTGGAGAATTTGGCATAAAGCCTCTCTGATCTCAGAACTCCAAGGATCGACGATTTGTTCAATCAGTTGCAGGGAGTATCTTGGTTCTCCAAGATTGACCTGAGGCCTGGATATCATCAGATGAGAGTGCGAGAGGAGGATATCCAAAAGACAGCATTCAGGACTCGTTATGGGCATTACGAGTTCGTGGTGATGCCTTTCGGACTCACCAATGCACCGGCGGCGTTCATGAATCTCATGAACAGAGTGTGCAGGCCGATGCTGACGTAAATTTTCATACAATTTTTTTTTTAAAATCACATAAATATCATCAACACATATCACAAAATCTCAATATATCAATTATCAAAAACATGTGTTCATAATTATTTAAATAAAATCCAGGATCCTCGAACACAACTCCATCTCGTGTGTACAATCAAGCCGGCGCCTTCTCGTGATCCTGAAAAGTACCTGAAACACATAACACATTACATGGTAAGCACGAAGCTTAGTGAGTTCCCCAAAATACCACAAATACACATTAGCCACTCGAGGCTATAACTCTGTAAGATCCTCCGGTCAATGTGTCTTAATGGGACCCTCCAGTCCCACAACTCTAATGAACCCTCTGGTCCTAACTCTGTGGACCCTCCGGTCCTAACTCTATGGACCCTCTGGCCCTAACTCTATGGACCCTCCGGTCCTAACTCTATAAGCTCATAATAAATACACAACATAATTCACATAGACATAATGCAGGATATCACAATACTCTAATAAACACATAAGATCAATATATACACATATTACCATGACAAAATAAGTCACAAAGACAATATGCATGATAACACATAACACATAATAAACAAATAAGACCCTCCGGTCGATAGTGTACCAAGACCCTCCGGTCTATATGTACTGAGACCCTCTAGTCAATAATATACTAAGACCCTCCAGTCAACAGTACAAATAAGACCCTCTGTTCATCAACAAGAATAAGACCCTCCGGTCACACACAAATTACAACACATATAAGTATAGTGAGAAGACTCACCTCGGATGGCGGATAGATCCTATAAATGTTGTTGTTGTACTCCGGTTTCTAACACTGAGCCAAACCCACAATTAACCCCATTAGAATCTAAGACCAAATCTTCACACATTAGGTGCAAATATGGTCCACCAGTCCGGTCCAAAAATAACCCAAGCCCAATGAGGCCACCAAGGCCCAATACCAAATAGGTCCATAAGAGTCTACTTATGGCCCAACTATGGCCCAATTTTCCAAATTAGGCCCAAACCTCATATAGGCCTTACCCTAAAGCCCATCTAAATATTCTAGTCCACATGATTGTTCTTGGATGGCCCATCAGTAGCCCAGTCACCAAAGCCCAAACAAAATTAGGGTTTTCACATGAAATGACAATATGGGTTAAGTGTTCTCTGATAGTAACTTGTAACACTGTAATTTTTCAAACAATTTTTTACATTTTTAAAAGAATACTTTCATTCATAAATATTATAAAAATCTCATTGTATCACATATCAATCCATAGAAACACAACCCAAGATCATAATGTATAAAAACTCCTCATGTGTGTACTGATCATGCCGATGCCTTCCCGCGATCCTCAGTGGTACCTGAAACACATAACACAACACTGTAAGCATAAATTCTTAGTGTGTTCCCCAAAATACCACATATAACACATATTAGCCACTCGAGGCTGTAACTCTGTGGACCATCTGGTCCTAACTTTGTGGACCCTCTGGTCCTAACTCTATGAAACTTCCGATTCTAACTCTGTAAACTCTGGAACATACACAACATGAATCATATAGAATAATGTAGTGTATCACAATCACATAAATAGCATACAAGATACTTTGTCACATAACTCTAATTACCACTCTAGGTAAACTATAGTGAGAAGACTCACCTCGGGTAACTCGGTAAATCTCGAACTCGGTAAAATCTGGTCTAGCCCCCGCCTAATCACATGGAATAAGCACTTTAATCAATACTACCCTCAAGGCTAGACTAGTCCCTCTCTTAGAACTCTCAGAAGGGTAAAAGACCATTTTACCCCTCTCATGGCTTAAAGACCCTAACATTGACCAAACCCTAAAAGTCAACAAAATTCAACGGTCAAACTTTGACCAGACTCGTCGAGTGCACTCGTGTGACTCAGCGAGTACATACATGTCCTCTTCGCCCCTGGTCCTCACTCAACTCACTGAGTCAACCCTACATTCAACGGGTTATCACAGGTCGCGAATCGCGGGGCAACCCGACTTAACTCGTTGAGTCACTTATAGGATCGACGAGTTCCTCCCATGAAAACACTCAAACGATCTTTTAAGGTCAGATCTGCTTCACCAACCAGTAGATCCCACCTTCTACCACTCGATAGTCACGTAAAGGTTCAAACTTTACATTCGTGCAATGCTTATAAGACCAAAAATATAGAAATAACCTTTAAAATGGGGTTCTACTCTCAAGGCTCACATGAAACCTCATAAAGCTGGAAGCTTGGGACCTTTTGGACCTCTCAAGGTCCAAATCTATCATCTATACCCAAAGGGACCTCATATGCTTCACAATCTAACTAAAATTGTGCAAAGGAAACCCTAGATTCAAGGAATCTATCAAATACACGAAATGGGAAGGAACTTGTACCTCAATACGTGAATCTCAGTGTGAACAACACAGATCCAAGCTCCACAATTGATCTAGCTTGGATTTTCCCACTCCTTCTTGCAAGATAACACCAAAGGATGAAGAATTAGCCTCTAAAATGCTCTCTAAGCTCTCTCTGCTCTCTAGGGTTTTCACAGGGGAGTAGTGACCGCAAATGACGACCATAAGGGCCTTTAAATAGGGCTTAGGCCCTGAGATTTAGGGTTTCACTTTACAGCGCAGATTCACCGAGTCCACGCATCAACTCCGATCATTAATCCAGACAAGAATTCGCGATCCTACTCGGCGAGTTTGAGTGCCTACTCGCCGATTCCCTCCCTAAAAGTCAAGATAAATACTTAAAATAAGTTACCTGGGAATCTGAATGTTACACCATGTTAATAACATGTACCCTAAGATCACAATTTTTTATTTCTTTGAATCTAATACATCAAAAATGATCATACATTCACACTATATTTGTGGTTCAAATTTAATCTTAACTACATATATATATATATATATATATATATATATATATATATATATATATATATATATATATATATATATATATATATATAGGCTTAGGTTATTATATTCAAAGTAATTATTGTGTTATCGTATGCATAAATATGTGCCAATCAATTTTACTTATGTTAAGAAAGTGATTAATATATATTATTGAATTAAATATAATTGAAAAATATCATCTAATTTAATTACAAGGGTATTTTAGTCAATTAATATAGATTCAATAAACGAAAATTGCATATTTTAAGGGATCATAGATTCTATTAATTTTAAAAATCTGATTTTATGAATTATAATTCTTTTAATTCGGACATTCTGACAGAATATGGTTTTGAGTATATTTAAAAATAAAAATATTATTGAACCATAAATAATAAAAATATTCATGAATCTATTTCTTGATCATGACTTTAAAACTTCTTGTAGAATAATAAATCTTGAACAATTAATTGAAGAATAAAAACAAAAAATACATTATTTCTTGTAGAATATGGGTAACAATTGTTAAGAATTACATTTATTGTTAAAGAATAAAACTACAAAAACTTTTAAAACGGGAAAGAAAACATCAAAAGATAACAACGACACTAATACATTATAAAAGAATAATGTTGCTTAGAATCACTTTCAATTTTTCGGTCTGTTCTTCAAGCATCAACTTCTGTGAAAACAAAACCAAATTGTAGTTTAGATTCCAACAAAATTGGAATTCATGATTCCATTCCAATAGAATTGGAATTCATGATTCCATTCCAACTGAATTTTCATCATTATATTTACCTGTTTGCAGAATGAAAAGACACAAAAGAATGGAAACAATTCTTCAGACATATGTCTTAAGAATCTAATCTCCGCATGCCCAAGTGAAGCCGGTTGACCAAAGGGACCATCAAAGTCAAAAACTTCAACATCCAATAACGACGGGGGTTCTTCTGCAACATCAAACTCGAGTATTTCTGCAAAAATTTTAGCAACCAATTGTCATCAATTTTCAGGAATCTTGATAAAATGAATTAAAATTTTGACACCAAACAAACCATTCGATTGTGGATCGAGAGTTTGAAGCTTGACAAAACTTGTTCTTGTCTTCCCATTACATGTCAACACTACAAAAGGATCTAAGAAACCTGAACAATCTAATGGAGCTAACTATTTTCCCTCGATGAGTGCTACTGTAAGCACCCATCATTCGCCTTGAGCTTTGACACCATGATCGTTTCCTGTCAACAATCAATGAGAGCATAAACATGTGGATAATCAATAAATTTTTGAAGAGTGACAAAGGGAAAAGTTTACGTCTACTCAGTCTAGCTTGGAAAAACCGGGAAGCCATGATATAAACATGCTCCAAGTTGAAGAAAATTACTCCACACGTAACAAATTCACCAAAACTATCAGGCAATTCAAGCCCATTAAACTCTAAACCTTGAATCCGATTCGACTCACATAGAAAAATATGGACAAAAGCATAAACAACCATGAAAACAGTAGAAAACACAGTGAAATTACAAAAATACCCCAGCCCCAATTCCTAATGGGATTGGTGATCATTCAGCAAAGCCTCCAATGTTTGATCTTTGTCTAATACAATCAGCTGATTTACGGGTTTGACTCTTTGACCAAGCAATCTTGCAAATTGGTCAAAACTCTCCTTCAATCCTTGCTTAGCACCACCTTCAATCATACCTTTCAGGCGTTTCCTTTCCTTCGTCTGCTGATTCCATGGTTTCCATTAATTCTTTGAAGGCTGTAGTGAAGGCGGTTTATTCTGTTGACTCACCGTTTTCGGATGAAGTTGTGGGTAAATCTGATGAATCGTATTTAATGGAGGATTCATCGTGTTTACTAAAAAGCTTCTCGAATCGGCCAGCAATGGCTTTCATCATCTTTTTTGGTGATTTTGAGGTGTTGGAGTCATGTGTTGGGCTTTGGCTGCCATCGTGTTCATCACTACTGCCATTGGTGATGATCAGTTGTAAGGAGAATTGATGAACATTTGATATGCCGTGCCCTCTCCCATGAAGTGAAAGTGCAAGGAGAATCTTCCAAACACTGAAAGCGTCGATGCTAAGGCTTTATCGGTGTGGGAGATTGAAGACACGCCGATGCTAGGGCTTTATCGGATGGGAGATTGAAAACACGCTTATTTATTTAGGTTATAAGCATGAATATAGAGATTATTTTTGGAACTTACTAAACAAATTACTAAATTACCCTGATTTATTTATTTAGTTATTTAATTTTGATTAACCCACATTTATGCATATAATAACACATTAATTACTTTGAACATCTGAACCTATCTTTCTCTCTCTCTCTCTCTCTCTCTCTATATATATATATATATATATATATATATATATATATATATATATATATATATATTGCAATTAGATCATACGATTTCCTATAGATGATTTTAAGAATTTTACCCCCATATATATCATTTTTGTAAATATCAAAATGGAAACAGTTTGAATCAAATAATTGATTTTATTTATGCATAAATATGTTTTTAATTTGCAATAATTTTTATAAAAATCATAGATAACTACCAATAAAATGTAATTGACAAATAAACTATTTTAAATTAAAAAATCTGTTTTTTTAAATGTCAGTTTATTTAAATGTATGAAAAACAAACTATCTTCATCTTGTTGATTGCTGATTGCAGATCTTTGATCTATTTATTTTTCTACAAATGTGTGCAAATATGATATGTAAGTAACTTTATAATTTTTACCTTTAAAAAAAGAGTAAATTACACGAATGGTCCCTAAGGTTTGGGGTAATTTGTGCATTTGGTCCCTAACTTATTCTTTTAACTCGGAAGGTCTCTATTGTTTGTTTTTGTTATACACTTGGTCCCTACTGTTTGTTTTTGTTACGCACTTGATCCCTGTTTTACCTAAAAATACTATTATTTAAATAGAGAAAAATATTGAGGTAGGTAAGATAAGATGAGAGGGATGGAGTTCGGGGTGTGTTTATTTAAATAAATAAATCAATTAAGGGAAAAATAATCTTTTTAGGTAAGATAGGGACCATGCGCGTAACAAAATCCGAATTAAGAAATTAAGTTAGGAACCAAACGCGCAAGTTACCCCAAACCATAGGGACCATTCGTGTAATTTACTCTTAAGAAAACAAACACCACTTTAGTATCTTCTGACTCCCTCTTTTTAAACCTTGACACTTCGGTGTTGTTTGGTTTGGAAGTGGTAAATTGTCTTTTGTCTTTTTCCATGTTTATGGAAGAAGACGTGCACTTGAAAAACGTCTATCCGTCAGAAGAGAAAAACGCTCAAAAAGTACTTTTATAGAAAAACAAACGAGACCTTCGTGTCACGATCGGAACCAATTAACCAAATAGTGAGAGAACGTCAACACTGCAACCAAGTGATCGGATAAATGACAAACATTTCAACAACTAAGAAAACATAACGCTAAATTGGAAAAAAAATAAAATAACATTGTGTAAACATTAAAATGAAAAAAACCGTAGTAACTTTTATGTAAAATACCCTTTTTGAAATGGTTGTTCAAGACGGTATAGTATTACCATACAATTAATTTTATAAAAAAATCATTTGTTAAAGGTCACAACGACTAAGTCCTTGATCTTGATTTGATTTCACATAAAGTCGAGTTACTTTTTAAATTCAAGCTAAACCTTCTTTTACAAGTAACATGCATACATTCAACTCTTCGCCATGTTGTATTACTTATACAGTTATACTTCAAGATTATGAGTTGTATCATGCATGTGAGGATCAACGACTACTTCTTTACATATCCCTATAAAACCTAATGGTTCTCCTCATCAAACATCCAAATATGGCTCCTCATCTACTAATAATCGTTCTCCTTCTAGCCTTCATCTCCCACGAACCTGTAGCTATAGCACAATTTCTAGAACCTTATCCTTATACTTCCCAAGTTGCACCACTAAGAAAACATGCCGATGCTGCTACACCACTCTATAGCATTCAGATGGAGATTGCTATATGGGTATATATACCAGCCGTATATAAAAACTTCATTATAGACATAGACGCTCCTTTCACATGGCATGACTGCACTGTAGACTGGAATAGTTGGATTTATGAAAGCAGCAATTGCTTCGGTTGCACTCACCCGGTTTCTTGTGAAGAGTACGCATGCACAGATGTCCGCACATCTTACTCTTATGATAGTCCTTCATGTCTTCCAGTAACCAACACTTCGACATTACCTGGTTCCGGAGACTGCATATGCCCTGTTAATGTCGTGAACCCGGTTAACAAGACATGTGGTCAAGCCCTACTCAACTTTGACACTTTCACGTTCAGGGGTAGTGACGGGAAAAACCCTTTTTTGGATTCCTATGTTAGTCATGGTAACGCGGCATGTGCTCCATCTTCTATGTTTGAGTCATTCCCTGCTAATGTTAGTGGTGTAATGGCGTTTTCCTCATCTCGTAAAGCATTGCCGGCTTTATTATTTCAACCTTTTAATAACACTTTTGCTCTATGTTTGCCTAGCTCCTTGTCTGCTCGTGGGGTTATGTTCTTTGGGAGCGGACCATATTATCTTCTTCCGAAGTCAGATGTAGATCTAAAAAGTTTACTCTCTTATACTCCATTACTAAATCATACCAATTCTTTTGGTTATTTTATTGGTGTCAAATCGATAACCGTTAAGGGAAGGTCGATTGATGTTTCAAAAACCACCACCAAGCTTAGTACGATTGATTCTTACACCATTCTTAGAGCAGACATTTATAAGCAAGTGGTTCGTATGTTTTCAGTTGCTACATTGGGAATCCTCCGTGCAAGGCCAGTGGCACCCTTTGCTTTTTGTTTAAAGAATCGAATTGGACATTCCCTTTCGATTTTGAAGATGCCGGATATAGTTTTGAAACTCCAAGGTGGGAAGAAATGGAGAATATCATCAAGTAATTCCATGCAACAAGTAAGGAAAGATGTGGCTTGTCTTGCATTTGTTAATGGTGGTGCGACAAGTGAATATGGGATTGTGATCGGGACGTTTCAGATGGAAAACAATTTTCTGCTATTCGATCTAGACAATTCAACTTTCGGATTCAGTTCTTCTTTATTAAGCCATAAGACTTCTTGTTCGAACTTCAACTTTACCACACTTAACCATTGATGCTGCTTCAAAAGGCTTGCTAGATTACATATATATTGTGTTGGAGCTAAACCCAAAGTACAGTCATAGTAGCTGCATGCCAAAGTTGAAGACTTGAAGTTACAAAAAAAAAGTGGTCTAAAACGTTTAAAAAAAGATTAACCTTATCCATTAGAGTTTCTTCCAGCGGTTTCTTCGGCACAAGTGTCGTTAAATAGTTTCCTATATTTTCAGGAGTTGTCATGCATTTTAGTTTAGGCTTTTACATTCTGTACGTACGACACGGTTGTAAAAACAGAAGGTAGATTCCCCTGTTTTCTTCTTCTGTTTATGTTTCTGCAGTAAGTTTGAATTATTTTCTATAAAAGATATTGCCTCAAGTGTTTCCATACATTTATTCCCGAACTGGTATCAAAATTCAAAACTTAACAAAACCAATTACAATAATTGTATCCGGATGTAAACATTGCTCGTGCGCAAGGTTTGTGAAAATTGCTACAACCGGCTACCAAGAACTGAAGGCTATGTTGGATAATGTTGATTAAATTGTTTTCTTCGTGGTTCATTGATTAAATTATGCATCTTTTGTCTTAAATAATAAAGAAGTGGGTAAAAGCTTTGACCGGATTTTAGAAGCACGTTGGGTATAAGAGTCAACCATTTATCTAGTCTTCAGTAGAATTAGTTTTTTATTAATTTCCTCATGTTGTGAAGGAACATTGTGTGGGTTTTCTTATTTCCTTTCCATCTGTAGTACTTTCTCTTTGAAGTCTATTGCCTCTCTCTTTTGTTTTCATCCCGAAACACAAACACGAAAGCGCATAAAGATGAGCCAGATATGTATACGAGATTGGTGCCATGTCTGCAAATCTGTCAAAGGCAGCCTTTGCTCTAAAAAAAAAACAAAAGGTTTAGTGGGTAGCTGGTAGCGGGAAGCTATAATTTTTATTTGTTATATGAGTATCTGACAAAAGTAGCTGAAAACTTTTGAGATATATAAAATTACATAAAATGACAATTGATTAAAAATAAATAAATATATAAATATACTTTTAAAGGTAATTATGAAAATTGATTTCAAAAGCTAAGTAGCGTTTTGTTAAACGCTACATGAATTAGCTTTTTAGATTTGGAGTGTTTTGTTTAAACTAAAAGTTAAATGCTCGTACTAACAAACAAAACTTTTTGTTTAAACTAGAGTGTTTTGTCAAAAGCTAAAAGCTAGAAGCTTCCAAACGCTTCCAAAAGCTCAGTGCCAAACACGCCCCAACACCATCTTCCTCTATTTTTACGAGTGAGAATATTTTGGATGGTTTCTCACTAAATACGGATTCCTTAAAATCCAAACACTTTTTAGATGATATGTATAAAAACCTATACCAAAGATTTTTTTTTCTTTTTTCCTGTCCCTTTGTTAATATTACAAATACGTTTTATTAATTTATGATTAAAACTATATCAAATCAAATAGTAAAGTATTTAATGTGCACAATTATACATGATTGTTTCTTTGACTTTGTGTAGATAGAATGTAACAACGGAAATTTTAAAACAATTTTTTTCATTTTTAAAAATGTATTTTCACCCAAAACAAGGCATAAATATCCAACGTATCATATCATAATACAATAATATAAATCCCAAGATCATAAATTATCCATCAGTGTGTACAGAGCACGCCGGCACCTTCCCACGGTCCTCGCTAGTACCTGAAACACATACACAACAACTGTAAGCATAAATGCTTAGTGAGTTCCCCAAAATACAACTTACGCACATACGCCTTTCCAGGCCCTGACCTTCCGGTCCATGTGTCTCAGGGGACTTCCATCCCTGCTGGGTAAACCTTCCGGTCCTACCCATGCCAACCTTATGGTCCACATTACAACGCCTTCCGGCCCATAACATATTCGCCTTCCGGCCCATAACATAATGCCTTCCGGCCCATATCAAGCATATTATACTTAGCGCATATAACAATTAACTTTTCACATATAGCACATACGTCTCATACCATATCCGACCTTCTGGTCACACAGTCAAAACCCTTCCGGGTACAGTATAGTGAGAAGACTCACCTCGTGAATATCGATAGCTAGCAAATCCTGGAATGACACATGCTCGATCCTCCGAGCTACAATCTCCCTATATCATCATATGTCTCTTATTAACATTTTTACCACTAAGGTTGACTACCCTTTATAAGTCAACACTAGTCAACTCTTGGTCAATGGTCAACGGTCAACTTTGACCGGACTCGGCGAGTGCACTAGGGCAACTCGGCGAGTCTAGACGTTTTCACCAATCTCTCTAGGATTCCCTTTTGACACGTCGAGTTCTCCCCCTGACTCGACGAGTTCCACCTGGAAGAATCGCGGGGCCACCCCGACTCAACTCACCGAGTCTCAAGAACAACTCGGCGAGTCCCAGCTCAACTCAGTCCACCTGTCAACCTTCTCTGACTCGCCCTGACTCACTGAGTCAACCTATGACTCGACTGGACCACTCACTTGGCGATCTGAAGGCAATCTTCAAGCTACTCGCCGAGTCTGATCATCGGACTCGGCGAGTCCATGTCATGCAATCACTCAAACTTGCTTCTAAGGTCAGATATGTTCCAACAATTCATAGATCTGGCCTTCCTAGACTGATTTAACACGTAAAGTCCTTATCTTGGTGTTCACAACACACCCCATGGATCATAAATGGCATTTTGACCTAAGGCATAAGGATTCCAATCCAAAACCTCCATTGCTTCACAAAAAGCTTGGGCAAAGGGACACTCTGGACCTCCAAAGGTCCAGATCTATGGTCTAAATCGCTTGAGGGACCAAGGGAGCACTAGATCTAGCCACAAAAGGGCTCAATAAGCCCTAAATCAATGCAAACATCAACATAGAAGAGGATAGCTCGAAGATATTACCACAATAGCGATGTTCTGGACTCCAAACTCTCAGAAAGTGGCTCCTCTTGCTTTCCCTTAGCTGATCCTCCCTTTCCCTTGCAAGATGACACTTCCAAGATCAATAATGGCCTCCTACTTTACTCCAAACGCTCACACTCGATTAGGGTTTCACTCAAGGGACTGGTGAGCACAAATGACGGCCATAAGGCCCTTTAAATAGGTCCCAAAACCGAGAAATTAGGGTTTCATTAAACAGCGCGGACTCGCCGAGTCCATACCCTGGACTCGCCGAGTCCAGGCGCGAACCCGCGTCTAGAATCGCGATCCTACTCGGCGAGTTTGAGCTCCAACTCGCCGAGTCCCCTCACAAACATCAAAAAACTGAAAACATAAAAGATACCTGGAAATCCGGGCTGTTACAACTCTCCCCCACTAGAACTAGACTTCGCCCTCGAACTCTCGCTCTGAAAATAGCTCCGGATGCTGCTCACACATCTCTCGCTCCGGCTCCCAGGTCATCTCTGATCCCTTCCGATGTTGCCACTGAACCAACACTAAGGGTACCTCCTTGTTCCTCAGAACCTTGATCTTTCGATCTCTGATGGCCACCGGCCTCTCGGCATAATTCAGGCTCGCATCCACCTGAATATCCTCTAATGGAACCACTGCCGACTCATCGGCTATACACTTTCTCAGCTGCGAAACATGAAAAGTGTCGTGAATCTGCCCCAACTCTGCTGGCAAATCCAAACGATAGGCTACCCGGCCTACCCTCGCAACCACACGGAATGGACCAATATATCGGGGCCCCAATTTGCCCCTCTTCCTGAATCGAATCACTCCTTTCCAAGGAGAGACTTTCAGGAGAACGAGATCACCGACCTGAAACTCAAGCTCGGATCGACGTCTGTCCGCATAACTCTTCTGTCGGCTCTGGGCGGTCAACAACCTCTGTCTGACCTGCTGAATCTGCTCTGTCGTCTGAAGCACGATCTCTGTACTACCCATCACTCTCTGCCCAACCTCACCCCAGCAAATGGGGGTCCGACACCTCCTCCCATACAACAGCTCAAAGGGCGGCATACCAATGCTCGAATGATGGTTGTTGTTGTAAGAGAACTCTGCCAAGGGTAAATACGCATCCCAACTACCCCCGAAGTCCAACACACATGCGCGGAGCATATCCTCAAGCGTCTAAATCGTCCGCTCACTCTGACCGTCTGTCTGGGGATGATATGCGGTACTAAAATGCAGTTTAGTACCCAACTCCTCATGAAATTTCTTCCAGAATCTGGAAGTGAAACGCACATCACGGTCCGAAACAATCGAGATCGGCATCCCATGCCGAGATACCACTTCTCTCACATATACCTCCGCTAATTTCTCCGCTGAAGAACCCTCACTGATGGCAAGGAAGTGAGCGCTCTTCGTCAACCTGTCCACAATCACCCAAATCGCATCAACTCCTCTGGCAGTCCTCGGCAATTTGGTGATGAAATCCATAGTGATCTGTTCCCACTTCCACTCGGGAACCTCCAATGGCTGCAACTTGCCATGTGGCCTCTGGTGCTCGGCCTTAACCCTACGGCAGGTCAAGCACCTCTCAACAAACCATGAGACGTCTCTCTTCATACAGGGCCACCAATACTCCTTTCTCAAATCCAAATACATCTTCGTAGCCCCGGGATGAATCGAAAATTTCGATCGATGCGCTTCCTCCATCAAAGTAGTACGCGTACCGCCCACAAACGGTACCCAAATCCGACCCTGAAAGGTCATAAGCCCTCGACCATCCTTGACAAACTCCAAAACCAACCCCACGACCTGTTCCTTCTTCTGCATCTCAGGTTGCACAACCTCGGCCTATGCCCCACGAATGGCATCCAGTACCGGAGCGATCACGGTCAATCTCAAACATAAATTCCGCAGTGGAGTGCTCTCCGCCCTGCGGCTCAAAGCATCGGCTACCACATTAGCCTTGCCTGGGTGGTACAGGATCTCACAATCATAATCCTTGACCACATCCAACCACCTCCTCTGCCGCATATTTAGGTTGGGCTGATCCATCAAGTACCTCAAACTCTTATGGTCCGTGTATATCATACACCGAACCCCATAAAAGTAGTGACGCCAAATCTTGAGGGCGAACACTACTGCCCCCAAATCTAGATCATGCGTGGGATATCTCGTCTCATGAGGCTTCAACTTCCTCGATGCATATGCTATCACATGCCCCCTCTGCATCAGTACCGCTCCCAGCCCCAAAATCGATGCATCACAATATACTACAAAATCCTCCATCCCTTTCGGGAGAGCTAATACCGGGGCTTCGTACAACCTTTGGCGAAGTGTCTCAAAGGAGGTATGCTGCTCGGGACCCCATGAAAAAGCAACACCCATCTGGGTCAACCTGGTGAGTGGCACTGCGATCTTGGAGAAATCCTTGATAAATCTCCGATAATACCCTGCCAACCCAAGGAAACTCCTGATCTCAGAGGGTGACTTCGGCGCTTCCCAATTCATCACCGCCTCAACCTTGGCCGGATCGACCAGTATCCCTTCCTGGTTAACAAGATGTCCTAAGAACTGGACCTCCCGTAACCAGAAATCACACTTGGAGAACTTTACATAAAGTTTCTCCGATCTCAGGACCTCAAGGACCTCCCTCAAATGCTCCTCATGCTGCTCTCTAGATCTCGAATATACCAGAATATCATCGATAAATACAATCACCGATCGATCCAACATCGGCCTACATACTCTGTTCATGAGATCCATGAACACCGCCGGGGCATTGGTGAGCCCAAAAGGCATCACCACAAACTCATAATGTCCATAACGCGTCCTGAATGCTGTCTTCTGGACGTCCTAATCCCAATCCCTCACCTGATGATATCCAAACCTCAAATCGATCTTGGAGAACCAAGATACTCCCTGCAACTGATCGAACAAATCGTCGATCCTCGGTAACGGGTAACGATTCTTGATCGTCAGCTTGTTCAACTCCCGGTAATCAATGCACATCCGGTGTGAACCATCCTTCTTCTTGACGAACAAAATAGGTGCTCCCCACGGCGAGCTACTCGGCCGAATAGATCCCTTCCCCAGCAGCTCCTGAAGCTGCGAGGATAACTCTTGCATCTCTGGAGGTGCAAGGCGATAAGGCACCTTAGTGATAGGCGCGGCCCCCGGAACCAATTCAATACTGAACTCCACTTGCCTCACAGGAGGCACACCCGACAACTCCTAGGGAAAAACATCTGGAAACTCACGCACCACCGGAACCTCCTCAACTGAACTCGGCCTCTCGGAAGCCACCCGCGTATCCATCACATACGCCACATAACCCTTACAGCCCTGCTGTAGACACTGCCTCGCCCTAGCGGCCGAACAAAAAGCTGATCTCGAACGTGTACCCTCGCCGTACACTGAAAGAACTCCCCCACTAGGGTCTCGTATGGTCACTAGCTGACGCTCACAGTCGATAACCGCGCCGAATCGGCTCAACCAGTCCATGCCCACAATGACACAGACATCACCCATCGCAATAGGAACCAGATCAATCGGAAACTCAACCCCGAAAATCTCTAATACACATCCCCGGAGAACCTCCGTGGCACAAATCACTCTCTCGTCAGCTATAGAAACTCTTAGAGGCCGACTCAACGGCTCACGGCTAACATTGATATGCCGACTAAAGGCCAAAGATACAAAAGACCGACTCGCACCCGAGTCAAATAACACTAAAGCAGGTACAGAATTCACAAGGAAAGTACCTACACATATCATAACATAAGCATAATATCTCAACATCAAAATAAATACTTGAAATAAAGCATACCTGCCACAACATCAGGCGCAGCGCGGACCTCCTTCGCAGTCAACTGGAAAGCTCTCCCACGAGCCCTCGGGGCCTCGGCCTTCACTGGTCGAATCTCAGTAACCCTGGCAGCAGGTGCAGGTCCCTGCTGAAGCTGAGGGCACTCGGCCTCCGATGGCCGGTCTGGTTGCAATGAAAGCAAACCATAAACCCCTTGGGGCAATCCCTAGCGATGTGCCCCTCCTTGTCACACTTGTAGCAAGCACCTGATCGACATGTCCCCTCGTGACCCTTGCCGCACTTTCCGCAAGTGCGGCCCTTCGGACCTCCCGTCCTCGAATCGGTGGACTTAGTCCGCTTGGCTGCCGGCTGAGACTGAGCCGGCCGCCGATCCACCCGTTGAGACTCGGCCTCCTCCCTGGCCTGGGTCTCCAACTCGATCTCGCGCTTCCTGGCATTCGCCTGAAGCTCAGCAAAGGTATGATATGTTGAGTTCGACACGAACTCCCGAATATCCCTCCTCAACACACCCAAATACCGGCTCATCCGAGCCTGCTCTGTGGACACCTGCTCGGGGCAGAACATCGCCCTCTCATGAAACTTCCGCGTGATCACCGTAACTGAATCATTACCCTGCTTGAGGGTCAAGAACTCCTGAACCAACCGTTCCCTCTCCACCGGGGGAACGTACTCGTCTCTGAACATAGAGGTAAACCTCTCCCACGTCACAGCTGAAATCTCTGCCAAAGTGAAGTTCGCCGTCACGAACTTCCACCAATCCTTCGCTCCCAGACGAAGCTGGTTCAAGGCGAACCGTACTCTCAGATGCTCCGGACATGAACAAGTGTAGAAACATCCCTCGATATCAGCAATCCATCTCATCGCAGCGATCGGATCCTGCGTCCTGTCAAACTCAAGTGGCTTCGTGTTGCTGAACTCCCGAAACAGCAACGAGTCACCTCCCTGTGGTCTGACAGCGGCCACAGCTGCGGTAGCTGCAGCGGCTGCAGCCTCAGTCAACGCGGCGTACCGCTCATCAAAGGTCTCCATCAAAGTGGTCTTAATAAACCCAAACATCTCCGAAATCTCAGCCCGGATTGCTGCAGCCACCTCCTCATGAATCATCTGACGAATCTCCTCATCACTCACATTGCTCGTACTCGGTCTGTGGCGTGATCCAACCATGATGCCTCTAAAATACAACATAGATCTAACAGAGACTCTATCGAGCATAATCGCACTCGATAACGCAACCCTACTCAGTCTCCGATACCCAGGGATTCTTACTTGGGTCGCCCACTGACCCGGTGTCTTCGGTAGTACGGGCCCAATACTACCGACCACACCGCATCAGCATTCATCCCAAGTCCTCCTCCCCAAACCCCGAATCCTGAGTACTCTACTCTTGTTATGCACCAGCAACCCGCTCGCTCACAAAGCATCTCATAGCAATAGACTTCCCTAGACTAAGGCATCACAAATCAGTCCACTCTAGTCCTATCATGAATACCTAGTCTTCTAGCATGCATAACAACTCATATCATATCATATCTCTTAACACATCATTGTAAGGGTATTTTGGGGATCTTTACTATTCGGGCGCTGGCTGATCGTACACACTGCTTCATTTTTTTGTTTACCACAAAATCCTTTATAAAAATTTTATGCCTTTGTTTTTAAAAGTTTTCCTCAAATCCTCGGTTTGAGTTCAATTATGCCCGAAGGTGTACCCGAATCCCTCAAACCAAGGCTCTGATACCAAATTGTAACAACGGAAATTTTAAAACAAATTTTTTCATTTCTAAAAATGTATTTTCACCCAAAACAAGGCATAAATATCCAACGTATCATATCATAATACAATAATATAAATCCCAAGATCATAAATCATCCATCAGTGTGTACAGATCACTCCGGCGCCTTCCCACGGTCCTCGCTAGTACCTGAAACACATACACAACAACTGTAAGCATAAATGCTTAGTGAGTTCCCCAAAATACAACTTACGCACATACGCCTTTCCAGGCCCTGACCTTCCGGTCCATGTGTCTCAGGGGACATCCGTCCCTGCTGGGTAAACCTTCCGGTCCTACCCACGCCAACCTTACGGTCCACATTACAACGCCTTCCGGCCCATAACATATTCGCCTTCCGGCCCATAACATAATGCCTTCCGGCCCATATCAAGCGTATTATACTTAGCGCATATAACAATTAACTTTTCACATATAGCACATACGTCTCATACCATATCCGATCTTCCGGTCACACAGTCAAAACCCTTCCGGGTACAGTATAGTGAGAAGATTCACCTCGTGAATATCGATAGCTAGCAAATTCTGGAATCACACGTGCTCGATCCACCGAGCTACAATCTCCCTATATCATCATACGTCTCTTATTAACATTTTTACCACTAAGGTTGACTACCCTTTATAAGTCAACACTAGTCAACTCTTGGTCAACGGTCAACGGTCAACTTTGACCAGACTCGGCGAGTGCACTAGGGCGACTCGGCGAGTCTAGACGTTTTCACCAATTTCTCTAGGATTCCCTTTTGACACGTTGAGTTCTCCCCCTGACTCGACGAGTTCCACCTGGAAGAATCACGGGGCCACCCCGACTCAACTCGCCGAGTCTCAAGAACAACTCGGCGAGTCCCAGCTCAACTCAGTCCACCTGTCAACCCTCTCTGACTCGCCCTGACTCACTGAGTCAACCTATGACTCGACTGGACCACTCACTTGGCGATCTGAAGGCAATCTTCAAGCTACTCGCCGAGTCTGATCATCGGACTCGGCGAGTCCATGTCATGCAATCACTCAAACTTGCTTCTAAGGTCAGATCTGTTCCAACAATTCATAGATCTGGCCTTCCTAGACTGATTTAACACGTAAAGTCCTTATCTTGGTGTTCAGAACACACCCCATGGCTCATAAATGGCATTTTAACCTAAGGCATAAGGATTCCAATCCAAAACCTCCATTGCTTCACAAAAAGCTTGGGCAAAGGGACACTCTGGACCTCCAAAGGTCCAGATCTATGGTCTAAATCGCTTAAGGGACCAAGGGAGCACTAGATCTAGCCACAAAAGGGCTCAATAAGCCCTAAATCAATGCAAACATCAACATAGAAGAGGATAGCTCGAAGATATTACCACAATAGCGATGTTCTGGACTCCAAACTCTCAGAAAGTGGCTCCTCTTGCTTTCCCTTAGCTGATCCTCCCTTTCCCTTGCAAGATGACACTTCCAAGATCAATAATGGCCTCCTACTTTGCTCCAAACGCTCACACTCGATTAGGGTTTCACTCAAGGGACTGGTGAGCACAAATGACGGCCATAAGGCCCTTTAAATAGGTCCCAAACCCGAGAAATTAGGGTTTCATTAAACAGCACGGACTCGCCGAGTCCATACCCTGGACTCGCCGAGTCCAGGCGCGAACCCGCGTCCAGAATCGCGATCCTACTCGGCGAGTCTGAGCTCCAACTCGCCGAGTCCCCTCACAAACATCAAAAATTGAAAACATAAAAGATACCTGGAAATCCGGGCTGTTACATAGAATAACTTTAGTGTGGACGACCTCTATAAAGATTATGTCATGTCTCAAAAATACCATGTAAAAATTTTATTTTTAATGAATTAAACCATTCATTCATTTTGTTCCAAAAGATAATAAAAGTAATAGTATTCTCAAATCATAGAGTAAAAATCACAAGTAGCCAATGCGATATAAACTCTGGGGGATGCGGTGCAATCACGTCGGGTGTTTTCCTCTAGAGCTGGAAGTACTTCAAAAAGTTTAAACTACAAAGCCTAAGCACAACGCTTAGTGAGTTCCCCAAAATACCACATACAATACAACGGACCGAGCCTAACATAGCCATGGGCCCAGCCCAACATGAAAATGGGTCTAGCCCAACATGTATAAAAATGGGCTACACCCAACATGCAAATGGGCCCAACCCAATGTACATACCAGTGAGCCTAGCCCAACACATCAATGGGTCCAACCCAACATATAATAAATAGGCTTAGCCCAACATACACATGCAAGAGTCACAAAGACAACTAGTATCCTATATAGTATAGTGAGAAGACTCACCTGACTCACGGGATCAGCTAAACTACAGCTCAATGCCCCTCAGTAGATGCTACACACTAAATCCAACAATCATAACCTAAAGACAACGTAGGTCAACAATTCAACGGTTAAAGGTCAACCTTTAAGGTCCACAGCCCAAAATCATCTTAGTGAATCCCCACGTCGTGGCCTTCCATTGGCAACATTGTGGCAATGTAAAGACAAAACAATCGAGTTTGTAACAAATTTAAAATCATGATAAATTTAAGCTTTTTAAAACCAACCAAATTCACAAATTGTTTATAAAAGTAGTTTCAAAAGCATTTTAACGTCAGAGTTCCCAAAATCATAAGTCCAAAACATGAGGATGTGTACGGTCACGCCTTTGCCTTCCCGTGGTTGTCTGAAGTATCTGAAACATAACCCAAAACTGTAAGCCAACGCTTAGTGAGTTTCCCCCAAAATACCAACACATAACCAAATACCATATATACAATAACAGCATGTCGGGTTCAATCAACCGTCGGGTTGGAATACCCCAGGCCCATCAACCATCGGGTTGGAATGCTAATACACTATGGGTCCAGTCAACCATCGGGTTGGAATACCCCAAACCCTTCAACCATCGCCTTGGAATGCCAATATATAATGGGTCCTATCATCCTTGGGATGGAATACCCTTGAGCCCTCTCAACCATCAGGTTCGAATGCCCTTGGTATGTTGGCTTACACATAAAGCAGTAAAGCCTCAACCATCAACGAATATGTATAGATATACAAAACATATAAACATATAGTCAGCCAACAGAAAACATATCATGATACTGATCTAATAAATCACTACACCATAATAGCATGCATAACAAGATATCGATCCAAAGGGACGACATTGGTGCCTTCGACCCGTAAGTACAGTGAGGAAAAATCGCCTCACTAACTGGACAAAAGTTGATGAGGTCACGACTCCGAATCTCAGCTCACTAATCGGCACCTAATTCCATCAAAATCCCATAATACCCAAAATACCCTCAAGGTCAAACTTGGTCAGAGTAAAAGTCAACTGAATCAACCCATCCGAGTCAACCCAACCGAGTCAACTCATTCAGGCTGACCCAATGCGAATATCTGGAGCGTACTCCTGAGGTACATTGAGCATACTCCAAACCCTCACAAGCGATCACTATCATGATGGTTGAGCTCGTACGCAAACATACACCGAGGGTACGAGGCGTACCCTCGCATCCTTCAAAACTCAATAAGTTCTTAATGACGTAAGTACTTATGCCCATGTTCAAATCCAAGGCTCTACATGATTGAAAGATCAAGTTGCAAGCTTTATACCTTTGAAGAGTTGCAAATGAATAGTAAATCTTAGATCCAAAGTGCTTCACTGTCCAAATATGATCCTGCCTTCCTTCTTCTTCTTCTATGCACACAGTCACACACTTTTAGGTTAGGAATGGCTTTTCAAGGAGAATATGAGCTTCAAACACGAATGAGAGGGTGGAGGATGATAATGTGAAGGGAAATGAGGTTATAAGGACGCTTAAATATCAACCAAACCCTAAAAATTAGGGTTTGCTCATTTAGAAAGTATGCCCAATGTACAATGATGTACGTGGAGCGTACTACAACGCGCCCTACTATGCTCAGCGTACACCACATACGCATGGCATACTCTGAAGCCTTAATTTACCAAAATGCCATTAAGGCCCTTTTTTCATACATTTCTTGAACTATGGGACCAAATGAAATATAAATGAATTAAAGGGGTGAAATTTGAAGTACCTTATCATCGGGATGTTATAATTCTCCTCCACTTGATCTAGACTTCGTCCTCGAAGTCAGTTGCGACTTTAACTAAGGATAATACTCCCATATCCTAGCCTCCGCTCCCAGGTTCACTCGGAGCCCCTCCGTTGCCGCCACCATACCTTTACTAAAGGTATCTCCTTGTTGTGCGAGACCTTCAAATTTCTTTCCAAAATAGCTACCGACCTCTCGACATAGTTCAGTCCCTCATCGACCTGAATATCGTTCAAGGAAACCACTGCATCCTCATCCAATACACCCTCTCGCATCTGGGAAACATGGAAAGTGATGTGAATATGACTGAGCTCCTCAGGTAGATCCAAGTTGTATGCAACCTTGCCAACCCTGACAATCACTCAAAAAGGCCCAATATACCAGGGACCCAATTTCTCCTCTTCCTGAAGCGTATCACACCTTTTTAAGGTGAGACCATCAGTAACACCATATCACCGACCTGAAACTCCAAATCGGATCGGCGCCGGTCGGCATAGCTCTTCTGTGGACTCTGAACGGTCTGCAGTCTCTGCCTGATCTGTTGAATAAGCTTCGTGGTTTGAAGGACTACTTTGGTCCTTCCCATAACCCTATGACCAACCTCCCCCAACAAACTAGGGTATGAAATCTCTGACCATACAAGACCTCAAAAGGCAGAGCACCAATGCTGGAGTGATGACTGTTGTTATAGGAGAACTCCGCAAGGGGTAGGTAGGAATCCCAACTCCCACCAAAATCTATAACACAAGCACATAATATATCCTTAAGTGTCAGTATCGTACGCTCACTCTGGTCGTCGGTCTGCGGATGATAAGCAGTGCTGAAACGCAACGTCGTACCTAGTTCCTCACAGAACTTCTACAAGAAGCGGGAAGTGAACCGAACATCTTGGTTAGAAACAATAGAGGCTGGAACCCCATGGCGAGCAACAATCTCCCGAACATAAAAATCGACCAACTTTTCGGCCGAAGAACTGTCCCGGATAACCATAAAATGGGAACCTTAGTCAATCGATCTACTCATGACCCATATAGCATGAAAACCCTTTACCGTCTGTGACAACTTGGTGATAAAATCCATCTGTCACACCCCAAAACTGGAACAGCGGAAACGTTCTAGGGTTGATGACGTCATGTCAAGTATCACAACACATGCATTATAGTAATCAAAGTACAACAAAACATTGCATTAATAGTAATAGTTTTACATGGTTTACTTTACAATACAACAAGGTAATACAAGTAAATATAATAAGTACAGCATGGTACTAAGCTATCTTCATCAACAACTCCGGGGATGTACCTGTCTAATGCTGACCTGAGAATACAAGTTATTTGAAAAGCGAGTATCAGCATTTTTACAAATGCTGGTGAGTTCATAAGTATTTAGTGACATTTTATTCAAATAACCTTATAATGAAATGGTTTAATAGATTTCAGTGTATTAGAGTTCTTTCCAGAAAATCCTATATTTTCTTTAATAACAGCAGCCTTCTACCAAGACTGAACAGAGTTATGTGGTAAAAAGTAGTTTTTGATGGGATTTGAGCATTCTAACACTTCCTTAGTGTACATGCAACCCTAATAACCTTGGATCTATGTTTGTCTAATTATCATGCAAAGTTGAATTCCAAGGTTATATTCCTATCTAGCATACATGGGGAACAATTTTTAACTTGAATGAAAGATAGAATAACTTACCTTGTTGTTGCTTATGTTCCTTGCAACCATGTGAGCCTAGCACCCCAAGTGTGATGCCTCAAATGCTTCACACAACACCAAATGCTCTTGGAAAGACTTTTGAGAGAATACACACTTCTTGAAATCGGCCTAGCCCTCTAGTTTCTCATGTGTAGCCGATTTTGGTGGAGAATGGGATCCTTATATAGCGTTGACACATCTAGGGTTACACCATGTAAACCCTAATGTGTCATGACTCTTCATTTCCATGACCCATGGGTTTGTAACTCCCATGGAGCATCCATGGAGCATCCTATGGGTAGAACCCAACTTGATAATCCATGGAGCCTCTTAGCCCACTATACAAGATATGAATGATTTACATAATCAACCCATATATTTAATTAGTTATCTTTTGATCACTTAATTAATTCTAAATTAATTCTTTTGATCAAACTAATCAAATAATATTATCAATATATTAGAACTTATAATATATTAATAATCTCCAAGTGTTATTCCTCTCATTTAATCTATCCAATTGCAGGGTGCCATGCAACCCAAATGGACCATGCCGGGTCGGGTAAAGTACTAACCATAAATAGTTATTGACTTAGACACCTTATCCAACAGTCTCCCACTTGGATAAGTCTATTAACTATAACTCCAGTACTTCAGGAACCGATCGGCAATTGTAGCTCTTTCAAGGTCTCTCGGAACTGAGAAGATGTTGATACGCCATTTAAGATAAGTGATCATATAATCCTCTGTTCTAGATATCAACCGGACAAATACATGGAACAATGTCTTACTTATTGTCCAGCAGTTTGTTTCCCGATTTCTAATTTGTTTGACAAAGAACTTAATTGAACACATCAACTTAGTTCTGACCGGGCCCGATACATAGGTCAAAACAAAATCATCGAGGGGCCCAGATATCAGCTTCTAATCCAAGAAGGAACAGATAAACTTCGACTCATATGTTTGTTCTACCACTCATTGAATTATACACAAAAGCACGTTTTATGACATCGAGTTACCAATGTGTTTTCATACAATCAATGCATAACCAACTTGTAAGTAACAAATCATATCTCTAGGTTTGAAAACTTATATGATATTACCGTCTCACGATCACTCGAGATAGAATTCCATGAAGTGATTCCAGTGAGCGTGGGTTGTGTCTAATGCTCAGAACTTATGAGCACTCATGATTGTTGTAGCCTTGTCCAACACCTTAGACCTCTGCAACCAATCATGACAGTCTTGATTCATACCTACTTCCGACATATGACCGACTGTGGAGGTTTGAATAATATGTTATACCAAACAAAATTATTCTGGAAGTCAAAACATGCAAAAGAAATATAGTAAACGATCGACAAGAGATAGCAACACTTTACTCATAAATAAAACACCTTTTATTCATCATCTAATGTCAATTACACTTTACAAATTTCTTGGTTATCTAACTACTGAATCTAATATCATCCTTCAGCCCTATGCTCCGAGCATGCTAGAGATGCTTAACCCGAGTCAGTCCCTTCGTGAGGGGATCTGCTGGGTTCTCATCCGATGATACCCTCTTTGCCACGAGGAGTCCTTCTTCTATTCTACGTCTGATAAAATGGTATTTTTTTTCGATGTGTCTGGATCTCCCGTGATCCCATGGTTCCTTGGCTAAGGCAACAGCACTTTCACTATCACAGAAAATTTCCATTGACTCTTTTATAGCTGGTACAACTCCAAGGTCCCTAATGAAGTTCTTCAGCCATATCGCCTCCTTTTCCGCCTCGCTAGCTACAATATACTCTGATTCACAAGTTGAATCAGTCACTGTCTCTTGCTTGGAACTCTTCCAAGAAATTGCTCCTCCATTTAGGGTAAAGACCCAACCTGACTGAGAGCGGAAATTATCCCTATCAGTCTGGAAGCTAGCGTCACTATACCCTACAACTCTCAAGTCATCACTCCCACCGAGGGTAAGGACCCAGTCCTTAGTCCTCCGTAGGTACTTGAGGATATTCTTTACCGCAGTCCAGTGTGCCTTGCCAGGGTTCGCCTGATACCTGCTAACCATGCTCAGGGCAAAGGCTACATCAGTTCGAGTACACGTCATTGCATACATGATTGATCCTACAGCCGAAGCATAAGGTATTCGACTCATTTCTGCTATCTCAGCCTCAGTGCTAGGGCTTTGTGTCTTACTCAATTTGGCGTTACTCTGGATGGGTAACTCTCCTTTCTTGGATTCCTGCATGCTGAATCTCTTCAGCACCTTATCCAAGTAGGTACTCTAACTAAGTCCAATTAGTCTTTTACTCCGATCTCTGAAGATCCTTATCCCTAGAATATAGGCAGCTTCTCCTAGGTCCTTCATAGAGAAACACTTCCCAAGCCATGACTTAACTTCCTGCAGAGTTGGGATGTCATTTCCTATGAGTAGTATGTCATCCACATACAACACCAAAAAGCTAACTATACTCCCACTAGCCTTGACATACACGTAAGACTCATCTTCACTCCTAGAAAAGCCAAATTCCTTGACCTTTTCATCAAAGCAAAGATTCCATCTGCGAGGTGCTTGCTTCAATCCATAAATGGATTTCTCAAGCTTAAACACTCTATTACGGTACTCGTTGCTAACAAAACCCTCTGGCTGACTCATGTAAACATCTTCAGCCAACTTTCCATTAAGGAAAGCGGTTTTGACATCCATTTGCCATATTTCATAGTCATGAAATGCAGCTATGGCTAACAGAACCCAAATAGACTTAATCTTGGCTACTGGAGAAAAGGTCTCATCATAGTCCACTCCAGGAATTTGAGAGAAGCCCTTTGCAACCAGTCTAGCCTTATAATTGTGTACTTTACCATCCATGTCGGTCTTCTTCTTGAAGACCCATTTGCACCCTACTGTCTTACGACCTGGTACATTCTCAACCAAGTTCCAAACTTGATTGTCATACATGGACTGTATTTCGCTGTCCATTGCCTCTTTCCACTTGGCTGACTCAAGGCCTGCCATGGCTTCCGCGTAACTGTTAGGTTCATCCAGACCTATCAGTGTCTCATCACTGATAAGTGTATCTCCTTCTGCAGTAATATGGAATCCATAGTAATGCTCAGGAGCATTCCTAACCCTTGTGGAACGCCTCAGAGGTACAGACTTGTCAATTGGCTCAACAGGAGTTTCCTCCTCAAGTTGAGTGCTAGGGTTTGAAGTTCCTTCACCGCTTAACTCTTGAATTTCTTCAAGATCAACTTGCCTCCCACTGTTTCCTTGGCTTATTAACTCTCTCTCTCTAAAGAAAGCCCTCCTAGCTACAAAGACCACATTTTCACTAGGTCTGTAGAAGAGGTAACCAAAGGATTGATGTGGGTAGCCGATGAAAAAAACCTCTCGCTTCGGGATTCGAGTTTATCATGAGTCTCGCGTCTCACGAAAGCCTCGCAACCCCAAATCTTGATGTGGTCTAGTTTGGGTACTTTACCAGTCCACATCTCGTGAGGAGTTTTGGCAACTTTCTTTGTAGGGACTAGATTAAGGATATGGGCGGCAGTCTCTAAGGCATACCCCCAAAATGAGATTGGTAGCGAAGCTCGACTCATCATGGAACGAACCATATCCAACAAGGTTCGATTACGCCTCTCAGCCACACCATTCAACTGTGGTGTCCTGGGAGGTGTCAATTGTGAGACTATCCCACATTCCCTTAGATAGTCAAGGAACTCTGAACTAAGTTACTCACCACCACGATCGGATCGAAGCATCTTAATGTTCCTGCCCAATTGATTCTCGACTTCCTATTTAAATTCCTTAAACCTTTCGAAAGTCTCTGACTTATGCTTGATCAAGTAGACATATCCATATCTACTGTAATCATCAGTAAAAGTCAAATAATAACGATTAGCATCCCTTGTGGCATGATTGAATGGTCCACACACATCCATGTGTACAAGGTCCAACAAACCTTCACCCCTCTCACACGAACCTGTGAAGGGTGACTTTGTCATTTTTCCAAGTAAGCATGATTCGCAACTATCATCTTTTTGGAGTTGGCCTATGCGTTTCTTGCTTATATGTCCAAGACGACAATGCCATAATGATGCTTTATCCAAGTTATTATTAACAGAATCAATACACAATACATTATTTCCTAAGTTATCAACCACAGATACTGTTTCATACACACCATCACAAGGTAATGCTTTAAAATAAAGAACATTATTAAAGAAAGCATTAATCGAACCAACTTCATTATCAAACAAAAAGGTGAAACCTTGTTTATACAATGCATGAAAGGAAATAATATTTCTTGCCATTTCTAGCGAATAACAACACTTATTCAAATCTAAACTAAACCCACTACTTAGCGATAAAGTATAAACTCCAATCTTGGTGAAAGGTAAAGCTTTCCTATTCCCCATGATTAAATTTATTCTTCCTTGCTCCACATTCTCACTTCTTTTTAGTCCCTGCAAGTCACAACAAATATGAATACCACAACCGGTATCAAGGACCCAAGATTTAGAATGGGGTGAGTTATTAGAAATGATAGTGTAAATACCTGCATGGTTGGGTTTAACTTTCCCATCCTTCACATCTTGCTGGTATTTTGGGCAGTTCCGCTTCCAATGTGATTTTTCATGGCAATAGAAGCATTCAGCCTCTTTTTGGGTCAGAAGAAGGAGTGACGAAACCTTTCTTGGTTCCACTTGAAGAAGAGTCATCAAGGGTCCGAGCCTTGGTACCCTTAGAAGAGCTCTTTCTCTTCTTCCCTTGACTTTTCCCGATTGCCAAAACCGGAGTAGAGTTTGGAGTAGGAGTGTTAACAACCGGCTTCCCCTTAAGACCTGTTTCTGCAGTCTTGAGAAGTCCCTGAAGTTTGCTGAGTGTGACCTCTTCCTTATTCATGTGATATGTCAAGCGGAATTGATCATAGCACGATGGTAAGGAGTTCAAAATGATATCTATTGCAAGCTCCTCAGGGAAGTTCACATTAAGCTTCAACAATCGATCCACATACCTTTGCATTTTCTGCATGTGGCTCGTGACGGATTCCCCGTCCTTCATCATGGTTGTTATCATGGAGCAGATGATTTCATACCTCTCTTGTCGTGCACTCTGATGGTATCTTTCCATCAGATCTTGGTGCATTTCATAAGGGTAGAAATCCTCATAGGACTTTTGGAGTTCCGCTGTCATCGTGGCCATCATGATGCATGCCACTTTCGTAGCATCCCTTTCATGTGCCTGAAAGTCAGCGATCTCCTGGGGAGTTGCAGTGGTCTCATCAATCTCCTTAAGCTCCTTGTCAAGGACATATTCTTTGTCCTCGTAGTGGGTAATCATCTTGATGTTTCTGATCCACTCATTGAAGTTGGATCCATCAAAAGTGACTTTCCCACACAAGTTCATAAGGGTAAAGGAGCCATTAGGATTAGAGCCAGAAGCAGCATTGTTTGAAGACATCTGAAGGAAAAGGACAAGATTAGTTTATATATTAAGAGAATCCTTAATAAAACACCAAAATGTAATATTAAGGCTAGGACCCAATCACAATATGTTATAACTTAGAAGAGGTATGCCGTAATCCAAGCTATAACATATTTGAAAGGTAGGTGAATGACAATTCACCAATTTCCACCACAAAAACCGAAATATTAAATATTAGGTTTTTGATTGGTTCTTAGAAATTACTAGATTCTTTGAGATTCAATGAACTTTTCAAAGGCATGTTTCAATCTCGAGTGTGCCCTCCAAGTTTTGTGACTGGGATACCGAGGATCACAAAACGAGGTGTGAAGTAACCATGCAAATCACTTGGTACCCTTAAAGTTTATCACTCAATCGATGTGCCGGTAAACCACACACGCTCCACCGATACTATAATAAACCTTAAGTCACCCTTTACCTACCTTGTTTAGTCCAAGTTACTGTGCCGGTTAACCACACACGCTCCACCAACGACTTAAACAAAGTGTAAAGTGTAATTTCATGGATTAGCACCTTATTCACATTTTTCCTAAAGTAACTAAGATTGGGAATTTAATAAAACATTTTGTTACTTTATAATATTCAACATACTTTTAATGAGAATTTATAAGTCCTTGTCTTACCCGTTCAGCTAACGACCCTCCACCAGTCAAGCAAGCGGTGGGTGAGAGTGGACACCCATTAAGTTGCCATTTTATAGGCAACAACGTTATACCCACCTTATAGACCAGCTTCGTGAATGAGGCGTACTAGCGGTAAGACGACTTTGTTCTTATACATATATATAATTATTAAATCATAATAATATAAGTATAAGGGTTGAATTTTAACTTTTAAAATTCTAAGGGTTGGAACTAAAGTTTTTAACATGACTTTACTTGTTCCAAAACTTGAGGGCAAGTTTTGTAAACTTTCAAAACTTTTCATTTCTTGTAACTTATGAGTTTATTAGAGTAATAAAAATGAAGACTCTTCATTTTTCTAACTCTTGTGTTCTTTTAATGGTTTTAACTCAAGTGACTTTTGGTTTTCCATAACTTGAGGACAAGTTATGGACTCCATTAAAACACATTATGATCAAGAATTAAACTACCACATAGGTTACAAATAATTCCTATGATCATCTAAACATCATAAGATCAAGAACATGAACATGAACACTTTCATGAATCAAAACTACACTTAAAACTTTGTAATTTTGATAACTAGTTGTTGTAAATGGATTAGCAAAGACATTACACCATCTAAAACAAGTTTTTAAGTACCAAAACAGTTTAGGGTAATGTTTCTAGTCCATTTCCAGCAACTAAAGTCGAAAATCTGCACTCTGTGGCTCTTACTCGCCGAGTGCATGAACCTACTCGGCGAGTAGGTTGAAGATACAAGTGAACTCGGCGAGTCTCCCCATGGACTCGGCGAGTTCATCTGGCAGACAACAAGTTTTTCGACTTTTTTCAACTTTTAAGCACAAATAACAAACAAACAAGCCTAGGCTCTGATACCACTGATGGGATTTGAGCATTCTAACACTTCCTAAGTGTACATGCAACCCTAATACCCTTGGATCTATGTTTGTCTAATTATCATGCAAAATTGAATTCCAAGGTTATATTCCTATCTAGCATACACGGGGAATAATTTTTAACTTGAATGAAAGATAGAATAACTTACCTTGTTGTTGCTTATGTTCCTTGAAACCTTGTGAGCCTAGCACCCCAAGTGTGATGCCTCAAATGCTTCACACAACACCAAATGCTCTTGGAAAGACTTTTGAGAGAATACACACTTCTTGAAATTGGCCTAGCCCTCTAGTTTCTCATGTGTAGCCGATTTTGGTGGAGAATGGGATCTTATATAGTGTTGACACATCTAGGGTTACACCATGTAAACCCTAATGTGTCATGACTCTTTATTTCCATAACCCATGGGTTTGTAACTCCTATGGAGCATCCTATGGGTAGAACCCAACTTGATAATCCATGGAGCCTCTTAGCCCACTATACAAGATATGAATGATTTACATAATCAACCCATATATTTAATTAGTTATCTTTTGATCACTTAATTAATTCCAAATTAATTCTATTGATCAAACTAATTAAATAATATTATCAATATATTAGAACTTATAATATATTAATAATCTCCAAGTGTTATTCCTCTCATTTAGTCTATCGAATTGCATGGTGCCATGCAACCCAAATGGACCATGTCGGGTCGGGTCAAGAACTAACTAGAAATAGTTATGGACTTAGACACCTTATCCAACAGTTTTTCCCTTAATCGCTATCATTATCAAAATACGGAATTCGATTATTAGAGAAACCAAGAGAAGTTAGGGAAATAACATATGCCTCAGGAGTGAGGACTGCTGACTAAGGCAAAAGAATCATAGACTCCAGGAGAGTATCAAACGAACGACACGCCTGGTTCCGTCTAACAAATGGAGACACAGACCCCAGAAGGTACCAAATGAAAGGTACAGTTGGTAAGGTCTAAAACAGTGAATACAGACCGCAGACAGTATCAAATGAAAGATACATTTTGCAAGGTTAAAACAGTGTGACTCTGAAATTGAGTTACCAGCATACAGTGTAAATTGCCGGTGAAATACCGTTACCTTAAGACCATGAATTATAAGGTAACCCAGGATACTCGTAACCATACTAACCGACACTAGAGTACCAGACGCCCTACGAGCATCTTGAGAATATGACATTTGTCACCCCTTGGCTTGGTAGGCCGTGGACTGTAGCTAGCAGTCAGGGTTCGGGGGTGTCAATCCCGTATAGATCTATACATACAATGTCCGCTCTCCCTACAGGAGACTCTGGTTACCAACTAGACAACGGAGAAGGCCGTGTCCTGAAGATGCATCCCAAATAGTGGGTAGAGACTTCCATGAAAGGCTTCAAGAAGTGAAAGCATTACCATGTAGGAGTATAAAATAAGTAAAAGCGAAGCAGCAGTAACTAACAAGTAAAAGTATATGTCGTGAGAGAGAACTTCGATGAAAGGCTTGGAAAAACCTTTATACTCAGGGAAAATCACATTTGATATTCTTTGGTAAAATAAATTTGAAAAACTTTATAAATTCCTTGGAAACTTTTCATAACCCAATTTGAAATGAACTTTGATTAAAAACAGTATAAGTAAGAGTTTTGAACAAGTGAAAACCTTTTTGAAAACCATTTATAGCATTCTACTCGGTAAAAACAGTGTACAGTGGTAAAACCTTGTGCATGCGGGTTATCAATCACATATGATTGATACAATAACTGGTATGTTTAACTTGTATTCCCCCCCCCCTTTATAAAACATGTAAAAACATTGAAAGGTTCATTCAAGGGTATGAACTCACCTGGTGTAAGTGGATCCGACGAAGGCGCCAGTTGGGTGCTCGGTGTCAAGTAAAGACTTGGACACACTTAGTGACCTATTAAACATATGATAACATATGTTTACATACAATTAGTACAGATAATACCAATTAAACAAGTATACGCACCCTAAAGAGCGGAAAACACCTTGGCTAAGTGTTTGGGGTGTCCCGGGTAACAACTAAGGGCTCAAATAGCTTAGGAATGGATTTTACTCTCTAAGAGTAAACTCTCAATACTTAGTTTACGGCCCAGGGACAACTCCCCATGAGTTTACGGTCGTAAACTCATGGTGAGGGGGTTCTAGTGTGTTTTAAGGCTTCAACTTGCTTGCGGAATTACTCTAGGTCCAAATCTAAGAGTCATGAATGAGTTTAGGGCTTTTAAAGGCATCATTAGGGAGTTTACAGCCCATGAACCATCCCTAAGGGAGTTCACGGCCGTGAACTCCTATGCCATGAGATTATTGAAGTATTAAGCCCTTAAATCACTCCTAGTAATTATTCAAGGCTATAGGGGTGTTTGGGGGTTCCAAGTGTGCACTCCTTTAGAGTTTATGGTCCAAATGACCATCCCTTGGGAGTTTATGGCCGTAAGCTCTATGGCTTGGCCGTGAACTCTCATACACCCACAACTCTTTGATTTTAAGCCCTTGTTTCAATCCTAGCATTTTCTAGTGAAAGTATAAGGCCATTTAAGGGACATTTACTATCATTTTAACATGTTTAGGGGTGTTTACATCCTAGGCACTTTCTTGGGCCGTAAACTCCATGTTACCCCATATTTCCTTGTGTTAAAATGATCTAAACCCGAAATAGCAAGTCCCTTAATTATGTCTTAAGCCTAAGCGTGGTTTAGGAGTGTTTTTGGGGCATTTTGACATGGTTTAGAGGTGTTTACGGCCTAAGCATGTGCTTGGGCCGTAAACTCTCTTTTATGCCCTAAATTGATTGTTTTAGATGAGCAAACACTCCTAGGGTAATTCCTCAATTTAATTCCATGCTTTTAGGGACAAGTTTGGGTCTTTTTGGCCTCAAATAAGGTGTTTATGGCCTAAGGAGGATCTTGGGCCGTAAACTCCTTTTCAACAGCTTCTAAGTCCGATTTTTAAGCTATAAACGAAAATCATAATGTTTAGAACAAGCTAGGATAAGTGGACTTATGATTTGGAAGCGTTTGGTTGCGGATTCGGGTCGAAAACGAGTCTAGAGAGAGAGTATAGAGATAGAGGGTGGAAAATGCTCAAATGGATTTTACTCCCCCTTATATATGGGTGGGACTTAGAGCTCAGTAGAATTCTACCCGATACTGTCGTTATACGAGGCTTTTGGTCGCACCCGATTTAGTGGTCGTAATAATAAAAAACTAACTTTTCCATTTAAATGAAAATGTGTGTTACGAGTTTTTATTTCTCTTATCACGACTTAACAACATGAAATTATAAATAATTGAAACATTTATTTATTTGACGACCTCTAATTAACGGAACTTTTATACAGTGGAATATTCCGTTAACGGTAACAGGGTAATGTAACGGAATAACTTTGGGTTGTCACATCATCCCCCCGTTAGAGGGAATTTCGTCCCGAAATTCAGGTCTAGGCAAGGAAGTAGGTATGAATGACCGCGTAGAGGCAGGAGGATACTTCCTATTCTGTTTGTCCTCGCATTCCCCTGTGAATCTTTGGTCTGTGTTTGTCATCTCAACAAACCTTCACCTACGGGATGCGGGTTCCGTCTCGGTAGCTAGTGGATTCTGACTGGTGTATCTACGAGGTTAGGGTTCTCAACAGTCTCTATCAAGATGAGTGAGGCACGAAGAGTGATGTCGGGTAACCGCATACCAAGTCTAAGAAGTGGATCGATCGAGGTGTGAAGCTTGTGGAATTTCCGAAAGTAGTAGTGGTCTGACGAGGGTTGGACCAAATATCTGCGAGGATTCTCGGATGGTCCTAGGCTCTCGGAAGGGTAGAGCCTTTTAGTACTTAGAACATAGTGTACTTCTATGGCAAGATCATCACTGTCGCGATCGCCATTCCGAAGTTCCTAATGTTCTCTCCCATACTGGTGGTGTAGTCCTTCGGGTTGGTTCTTAGGAATCTCGGGTTGTCCTTTGTTTCGCGTTTCCTGTCAACTGGCTTTTAGAGGCTTTCTAGGTCATCGGATGGTTTACATGCCCATGGTTATTTGTCTGCTGAAGAGTGTCTATCTCAAGCATGTGCAAAATGAACCTGCACTAACGAATCTTGAGATATGGAAACCCTGAAGGTCGGGGAGATAGGGTTTCACCAGACGAGTGTTGGACTATCTCAGGAGGTGGTTCTACTATTTCTGCGTGAGATAGTATCTGTGGAACACCTAATAGTCCAATGAATCTCTAAGACTTTGGTTTATTCTAGCTTTGAAAGCGCATGCTCCTTTATAACCCTTCGACTAACACCAAGAGTGGTGTCAAGTCTATAATCTCTTCGGGATCTGGGTCATGAGGTTTAACGTCGCTACTTTCGCACTATGATCAAGTATTCCTGGCTGCGGAGGTTATCCTGTGGTCCACGGTATTCTAGTTTTTACTTCGGACAATGAAGTCTATCGTCTACGGGGCGACGACGATTTACTCCATGCGAGAGGGTGGAGGGTTATAGGCACTACTAGTCTGTAACAGGGTGGACGAAGTGCCTGAGTACTGCGAACATCTTCGGCCACTACTCTTCCGAAGGTTCTGAGTTTCTCGGTCTAGGTCAAATCTAGTGAGTATAGGTTCCCATCCCTCGGAACTTTAGTCTTCTCATCCATTATTCTTAGAGCTTACTTTATCGCAGCTCTCGGATTTCCGGGATATTCGCCGCGATGCTTAATTCGGGGGACTAAGCGTGAATGGATGGTCGTAGTCAATGTCCTTGTCTCTTACGACTCAGGTTTCTTTATCAACCGAGGGTGTTAGCTACTAGGTTGGCTCAAGCGGAATGACAACAACTTCGGGTTTGTGGTCATTATAGTAGCTCAATCCGTAGGGTTCTCTTGACTCTAGCTCCTGTTCCATGGGATAGGATGAAGGGTCTTTCTAGGGAATCTACTAGGTATGCTTTGAGTGGTTATCGTCTTCTAGAGTATCTACAGTGTCGTTCACTTTGGTGTCCATCTGACTACGAGGGGTCGGTCAACAGTGTATGATACCCTCTCTTGGGTACTTCGGAAGTTTTGAGATAAGAGAGACGACTGACGGATCGCATTAGTCTTTATTACTTTTATTTTGTTTAGGTTCGGAAGAACCTTTATTTGCCGAAAGGGCTATGGAGAAAATTCTTTTTACACAGCACTAGGGATGAACACATGGTTGAACGAAGTCAAACCATGATCGATAGATTCGTCGAAGTTGGCATACCTCGACATGATATAAAGTGAAGATCGATAGAGTCATGCGCCGAACAGGCACACAAGGTCTAGGCGTCTAAGGTTTCATCCTGTATCACTATCGCGGATACCTGGACCGATACAGTCGACGCGGAACTATAGAGTGTTCTAAGGGTTTCTGAGTGGAGTACCTTCTCATGAATGGATTCTCACGAGGCATTTCTATAATCGCCTAACATATACTAGTCATGTAGAGTTAAGGTGGGGAGGACTGTTGACTGAGCGACTCCGCCCTAAATCCACAACCAAACGAGGAACAGGAAATGAGGCGGCATTCACTCACTCTAGGTCTATCCATCTTAACTATACATGGTCGTAACGTATATGTTTAGCCATTATAGTTTTACCTAATGAATTTTAAATTTTATAACAGTGCTGCGAATTTCGCCTTAATGGGGAAGTAATTACATTTGAAATAATCCTTTAATGTTTTTAGTTTTGTTATCTGAGATCGTAAGACGTACCAAAAATCTACCAGGTTCCTTGATGCTTCTCCCTATGTAGTAGAGTTAGACTCCTCCTGTGTCCTTGTCTTTCCCTTCGGTTGGGCAGTCCCTTTTGAAGTGTCCCATTTCACCACATAGGTGGCAAACTTTACGGGTCGCCACATTGGTGGTTGATGTAATAAACTCAACCGGGGTTCTGCAGACGCGAGCAGTATGTCCCAACATGTGGCACCTAGCACAATAGAGCTCCCGGCAGACACCATGATGATGGTAGCTGCACTTGCTGCAATGGGGAAGGTTTCCTAAGTATGGTCTCCTAGGTGTAGGGATGGAAGGGTTGGTAGGAAATTTGACCATCTCAGCTCGTTTCCCTTCGGAAGGTCCTTGAGTCGAGGTACTTCCCTCCTCGATCTTGATCTTTCTCTTTAGTGGATTTGAGTGAGGTTCTTGGGTGGCTGGGTATGCAGGGGTTGGTTGCTGCTGTCCATTGCTAGAATCGGAAGTCCCGATAAGGCCCTTGCTAACATTGGCGTTGTTAGCATTCAGGTGAGTCATGACAGTTGCTACGGCTGCCGAGACTGCAGCTTGGAACGTAGCTTCATCGAAGAAGAGAGTAGGTTTCTTGCTTGTGGACTGGTTGCGTTTCTTTGGAGGCATGGTTTTTCCTACACGGAAAGGAATACAAGATAATGAGAGACGATGGCTAACCCTGGACATATCTGTCCTGACTGTATTAGGCATAAACTTTCCCGTGCCTCGGGTACTGGTTGTCTAAGTGTCGACCTACATCCCTATGACGTACTCCTGGTAATCAAGGTTGGAGTGTGTGAGTATCGGGAAAAGGCCATAAGAGGCGAGTCGTTCCTACTAAGTTACCTTTATACTGGGAAGGTTTCACTCTCCAGCCTGGAAAGATTTGAGAATAGTTCAAAACGAAGACCGCGGAAAGAAAGGCTCATGAAGGCTTATGGCTAGATACTTTCAATAGAGGTGCGGGGATCCTCTCTAATCGTGTAACTGGCAACGGGAAACGACGATTTACCTAACCCATAGCGTGAGTAGTGTAACCACTAACTCACTAAATTGTATTATTTTAAGGGTGTATTATCGAGACGAACACGAGGGTAAGACACTTCTCGGGTTCCATGTATTGGCTCCCTCTGTCTGCCTCGTACCTTTGGATGAAGTCGGCGTTGGTTTCCTTCGGGTAGTTACCTAGGGTTCTCTCCTCGTATGGACACATTGAATTTCTACTCCGCCTTCCTTCTGATTGCGACTCTGGGTGTCATCACTTCATGGTGGATGACTGGGAATCTCGGAAGCTTAGGCGAATTTTCTTACCGATGTCCCTAAAAGATATAGGCACTTGGTGAATTCAATAGTCTCGACCTAGTTCATTCGTTTCCTACCTGGAAATCTTCTCAATGAACTTCTTCGGGGTCGGACTCAACTCTTCTGTTAAGCACTGAAGTGGATAGGGTTGTCTACAGGGTTCGTGCGAGAATTGGAAATGTCTAAAGAATCCTAAGAGATTATTAACATTTCACTGGATGATCCACATCGAGTCCTGCTACGATTACACAGGGTATACAAATCATATATAGCTTAGATCCGATAGGCCTTCGAATATGTGATACTACTCTATATCCACATCCCAACGAGGAAATGGAAGTAGAGCGAAACCACACATTCTTAGCCTATGGGATCCTTATTATATATAACCTTGGGAGTATACCCTCTGTAGTTGTAGGTATATCAATAAGGATCTTTTTAGTTCTTCACACAAGGTTGGTGTGAATCTTTTAGTGTTCCAAAATACTCCTATAGTATTTTAACTTTATGTTTGGCTCTAACATTCCTAGTTAGTAAGTTTTAGACTTGTTGCAACACCACTATCACTCCCAAGCACACGTTCATCGCATCTCGAATAAATGTAGTTGATCAGGTTACATTTATTCCAGCTTACGATTACATAACTCCCAGGTTTGACTGTAGTGCTCAACATCCGAAGACTTTTATTATTGTTCTTCTTGTGATACTTTTGTTCGAGAGTTTAGGTTCTGGATGTTGTTATACTTTGGTAAAATATGGTTATATTTTAAAGTATAATTCTTGGTCAGAGTGTTTTATCCCTTTGCATTTATAGGCTGTATATCTTTTATGAATTGATATACTTAGCTCACTATAAACAATGCTCTGATACCAATCTGTCACATCCCAAAACCGGAACGGCGGAAACGTTCTGGGGTGGATGACGTCATGTCAAGTATCACAACACATGCATTATAGTAATCAAAGTACAACAAAACATTGCATTAATAGTAATAGTTTTACATGGTTTACTTTACAATACAACAATGTAATACAAGTAAATATAATAAGTACAGCATGGTACTAAGCTATCTTCATCAACAGCTCCGAGGATGTACCTGTCTAATGCTGACCTGAGAATACAAGTTATTTGAAAAGCGAGTATCAGCATTTTTACAAATGCTGGTGAGTTCATAAGTATTTAGTGACATTTTATTCAAATAACCTTATAATGAAGTAGTTTAAGAGATTTCAGTGTATTAGAGTTCTTTCCAGAAAATCCGATATTTTCTTTAATAACAGCAGCCTTCTACCAAGACTGGACAGAGTTATGTGGTAAAAAGTAGTTTTTCCCTTAATCGCTATCATTATCAAAATACAGAATTTGATTATTAGAGAAAGCAAGAGAAGTCAGGGAAATAACATATGCCTCAGCAGTGAGGACTGCTGACTAAGGCAAAGGAATGATAGAATCCAGGAGAGTATACAACGAACGACATGCCTGGTTTCGTCTAACAAATGGAGACACAGACCCCAGAAGGTACCAAATGAAAGGTACAGCTGGTAAGGTCTAAAACAGTGAATACAGACCGCAGACAGTATCAAATGAAAGATACATTTTGCAAGGTCAAAACAGTGTGACTCTGAAACTGAGTTACCAGCATACAGTGTAAATTGCCGGTGAAATACCGTTACCTTAAGACCATGAATTATAAGGTAACCTGGGATACTCGTAACCATACTAACCGACACTAGAGTACCAGACGCCCTACGAGCGTCTTGAGAATATGACATTTGTGACCCCTTGGCTTGGTAGGCCGTGGACTGTAGCTAGCAGTCAGGGTTCGGGGGTGTCAATCCCGTATAGATCTATACACACAATGTCCGCTCTCCCTACAGGAGACTCTGGTTACCAACTAGATGACAGAGAAGGCCGTTTCCTGAAGATGCATCTCAAATAGTGGGTAGAGACTTCCAAATAGTGGGTTTCTAATGTAAATGCTGAACTAGAGATAGAGACTCATAACTAAACTGACTGAAGTAAACCCATATGTCTATGCTTGTGTACATAATATATAACTAATGAATCAAACGACCTTCGGATGGACATCCGATCCCACCAGACCACATCTCAACGAAGAAAAGGAAATAGGGCGGACAAACCTTCCTAAGTCCTTCAATCATTACTTGTATGCATCTAGACAAGCACATACATACATCTAACTACGCTTGAGTGTGTAACAAGTGGATTCATATCGTGAAGTATAAGTGTACAGTGTGGAATAACCGAATCGTGAAGTATAAGCGTGCCAAAAGTAAGTGTATCGCGAAGTAGAAAAGACAACAAGTGAAGTAGGAGCGTATCGACTTTAGGTGAAGTAGAAGCGATATCAAGTATAAGTGAATTATAAGCGTATCACTAAGTAAGAGTGTGAACAAGTATAGGCGTCCAGCAGGTATAAGTGTATCACGAAGTGGAAACGTTATCAAGTATAAGTGTGCCACGAACTAGAAGCAACAATTGGTGAAGTAAGAGCGTCTATCAAGTATAAGTGACTACTAGTACAAGTGAAATAGAGGCAATAACAGGTATAAGCGCTTCAAGAAGTGAAAGCGTTACCAATTAGGAGTATAAAATAAGTAAAAGCGAAGCAGCAGTAACTAACAAGTAAAAGTATACGTCGTGAGAGAGAACTTCGATGAAAGGCTTGGAAAAACCTTTATACTCAGGGAAAATCACATTTGGTATTCTTTGGTAAAATAAATTTGAAAAACTTTATAAATTCGTTGGAAACTTTTCATAACCCAGTTTGAAATGAACTTTGATTAAAAACAATATAAGTAAGAGTTTTGAACAAGTGAAAACCTTTTTGAAAACCATTTATAGCATCCTACTCGGTAAAAACAGTGTATAGTGGTAAAACCTTGTGCATGCGGGTTATCAATCACATGTGATTGATATGATAACTGGTATGTTTAACTTGTATTCCCCCCTTATAAAACATGTAATAACATTGAAAGGTTCATTCAGGGGTATGAACTCACCTGGTGTAAGTGGATCCGACGAAGGCGCCGGTTGGGTGCTCGGTGTCAAGTAAAGACTTGGACACACTTAGTGACCTATTAAACATATGATAACATATGTTTACATACAATTAGTAAATATAATACCAATTAAACAAGTGTACGCACCCTAAAGACCGGAAAACACATTGGCTAAGTGTTTGGGGTGTCCCGGGTAACAACTAAGTGCTCAAATGGCTTAGGAATGGAGTTTACTCTCCAAGAGTAAACTCTCAATACTTAGTTTATGGCCTAGGGACAACTTCCCATGAGTTTACGGTCGTAAACTCATGGTGAGGGGGTTCTAGTGTGTTTTAAGGCTTCAACTTGCTTGCGGAATTACTCTAGGTCCAAATCTAAGAGGCATGAATGAGTTTAGGGCTTTTAAAGGCATCATTGAGAGTTTACGGCCCATGAACCATCCCTAAGGGAGTTCACGGCCGTGAACTCCTATGCCATGAGATTATTGAAGGTTTAAGCCCTTAAATCACTCCTAATAATTATTCAAGGCTATAGGGGTGTTTGAGGTTCCAAGTGTGCACTCCTTTAGAGTTTATGGTCCAAATGACCATCCCTTGGGAGTTTACGGCCGTAAGCTCTATCGCTTGGCCGTGAACTCTCATACACCCACAACTCTTTGATTTTAAGCCCTTGTTTCAATCCTAGCAATTTCTAGTGAAAGTATAAGGCCATTTAGGGGACGTTTACTATCATTTTAGCATGTTTAGGGGTGTTTATGGCCTAGGCACTTGCTTGGGTCGTAAACTCCATGTTACCCCATATTTCCTTGTGTTAAAATGATCTTAACCCGAAATAGCAAATCCCTTAATTATGTCTTAAGCCTAAGGGTGGTTTGGGAGTGTTTTTGGGGCATTTTGACATGGTTTAGAGGTGTTTACGGCCTAAGCATGTGCTTGGGCCGTAAACTCTCTTTTATGCCCTAAATTGATTGTTTTAGATGAGCAAACACTCCTAGGGTAATTCCTCAATTTAATTCCAAGCTTTTAGGGACAAGTTTGGGTCTTTTTGGCCTCAAATAAGGTGTTTACGGCCGAAGGAGGATCTTGGGCCGTAAAATCCTTTTCAACATCTTCTAAGTCCGATTTTTAAGCTATAAACACGAATCATAATGTTTAGAACAAGCTAGGATAAGTGGACTTACGATTTGGAAGCGTTTGGTTGCGGATTCGGGTCGAAAACGAGTCTAGAGAGAGAGTATAGAGAGAGAGGGTGGAAAAGGCTCAAATGGATTTTACTCCCCCTTATATATGGGTGGGATCTGGAGCTCAGTAGAATTCTACCCGATACCGTCGTTATACGGGGCTTTTGGTCGCACCCGATTTAGTGGTCGTAATAATAAAAAACTAACTTTTCCATTTAAATGAAAATGTGTATTACGAGTTTTTATTTCTCTTATCACGACTTAACGACATGAAATTATAAATAAATGTAACATTTATTTATTTGACGACCTCTAATTAACGGAACTTTTATACAGTGGAATATTCCGTTAACGGTAACGGGGTAATGTAACGGAATAACTTTGGGTTGTCACATCATCCCCCCGTTAGAGGGAATTTCGTCCCGAAATTCAGGTCTAGGCAAGGAAGTAGGTATGAATGACCGCGTAGAGGCAGGAGGATACTTCCTATTCTGTTTGTCCTCGCATTCCCCTGTGAATCTTTGGTCTGTGTTTGTCATCTCAACAAACCTTCACCTACGGGATGCGGGTTCCGTCTCGGTAGCTAGTGGGTTCCGACTGGTGTATCTACGAGGTTAGGGTTCTCAAAAGTCTCTATCAAGATGCGTGAGGCACGAAGAGTGACGTCGGGTAACCGCATACCAAGTCTAAGAAGTGGATCGATCGAGGTGTGAAGTTTGTGGAATTTCCGAAAGTAGTAGTGGTCTGACGAGGGTTGGACCAAATCTCTGCGAGGATTCTCGGATGGTCCTAGGCTCTCAGAAGGGTAGAGCCTTTCATTACTTAGAACATAGTGTACTTCTATGGCAAGATCATCACTGGCGCGATCGCCATTCCGAAGTTCCTAATGTTCTCCCCCGTACTGGTGGTGTAGTCCTTTGGGTTGGTTCTTAGGAATCTCGGGTTGTCCTTTGTTTTGCGTTTCCTGTCAACTGGCTTTTAGAGGCTTTCTAGGTCATCGGATGGTTTACATGCCCATGGTTGTCTGTCTGCTGAAGAGTGTCTATCTCAAGCATGTGCAAAATGAACCTACACTAACAAATCTTGAGATACGGAAACCCTGAAGGTCGGGGAGATAGGGTTTCACCAGACGACTGTTGGACTATCTCAGGAGGTGGTTCTACTATATCTGCGTGAGATAGTATCCGTGGAACACCTAATAGTCCAATGAATCTCTAAGACTTTGGTTTATTCTAGCGTGGAAAGCACATGCTCCTGCATAACCCTTCGACTAACACCAAGACTAGTGTCAAGTCTATAATCTCTTCGGGATCTGGGTCATGAGCTTTAACGTCGCTACTTTCGCACTTTGATCAAGTATTCCTGGCTGCGGAGGTTATCCTGTGGTCCTCGGTATTCTAGTGTTTACTTCGGAGAATGAAGTCTATCGTCTACGGGGCGACGACGATTTCCTCCATGCGAGAGGGTGGAGGGTTATAGGCACTACTAGTCTGTAACAGGGTGGACGAAGTGCCTGAGTACTGCGAACATCTTTGGCCACTACTCTTCTGAAGGTTCTGAGTATTCTCGGTCTAGGTCAAATCTAGTGAGTATAGGTTCCCATCCCTCGGAACTTTAGTCTTCTCATCCATTCTTCTTAGAACTTACTTTATCGCAGCTCTGGGATTTCCAGGATATTCGCCGCGATGCTTAATTCGGGGGATTAAGCATGAATGGATGGTCGCAGTCAATGTCCTTGTCTCTTACGACTCAGGTTTCTTTATCAACCGAGGGTGTTAGCTACTAGGTTGGCTCAAGCGGAATGACAACAACTTCGGGTTTGTGGTCATTATAGTAGCTCAATCCGTAGGGTTCTCCTGACTCTAGCTCCCGTTCCATGGGATAGGATGAAGGGTCTTTCTAGGGAATCTACTAGGTATGCTTCGAGTGCTTATCGTCTTCTGGAGTATCTGCAGTGTCGTTCACTTTGGTGTCCATCTGACTACGAGGGGTCGGTCAACAGTGTACGGTACCCTCTCTTGGGTACTTCGGAAGTTTTGAGATAAGAGAGACGACTGACGGATCGCATTAGTCTTTATTACTTTTATTTTGTTTAGGTTCGGAAGAACCTTTATTTGCCGAAAGGGCTATGGATAAAATTCTTTTTACACAGCACTAGGTATGAACACATGGTTGAACGAAGTCAAACCATGATCGATAGAGTCGTCGAAGTTGGCATACCTCGACATGATATAAAGTGAAGATTGATAGTGTCATGCGCCGAACAGGCACAAAAGTTCTAGGCGTCTAAGGTTTCATCCTGTATCACTATCGCGGATACTTGGACCGATAGAGTCGACGCGGAACTATAGAGTGTTCTAAGGGTTTCCGAGTGGAGTACCTTCTCATGAATGGATTCTCACGAGGCATTTCTATAATCGCCTAACATATACTAGTCATGTAGAGTTAAGGTGGGGAGGACTGTTGACTGAGCGACTCCGCCCTAAATCCACAACCAAACGAGGAACAGGAAATGAGGCGGAATTCACTCACTCTAGGTCTATCTATCTTAACTATACATGGCCGTAACGTATATGTTTAGCCATTATAGTTTTACCTAATGAATTTTAAATTTTATAACAGTGCTGCGACTTTCGCCTTAATGGGGAAGTATTTACATTTGAATTAATCCTTTAATGTTTTCAGTTTAGTTATCTGAGATCGTAAGACGTACCAAAAATCTACCAGGTTCCTTGATGCTTCTCCCTAAGTAGTAGAGTTAGACTCCTCCTGTGTGCTTGTCTTTCCCTTCGGTTAGGCAGTCCCTTTTGAAGTGTCCCATTTCACCACATAGGTGGCAAACTGTACGGGTCGCCACATTGGTGGTTGATGTAATGAACTCAACCGGGGCTCTGCAGACGCGAGCAGTATGTCCCAACATGTGGCACCTAGCATAATAGAGCTCCCGGCAGACACCATGATGATGGTAGCTGCACTTGCTGCAATGGGGAAGGTTTCCTAAGTATGGTCTCCTAGGCGTAGGGATGGAAGGGTTGGTAGGAAATTTAACCATCTCAGCTCGTTGCCCTTCGGAAGGTCCTTGAGTCGAGGTACTTCCCTCCTCGATCTTGATCTTTCTCTTTAGTGGATTTGAGTGAGGTTCTTGGGTGGCTGGGTATGCAGGGGTTGGTTGCTGTTGTCCATTGCTAGAATCGGAAGTCCCGATAAGGCCCTTGCTAACATTGGCATTGTTAGCATTCAGGTGAGCCATAACAGCTGCTACGGCTGCCGAGACTGCAGCTTGGAACGTAGCTTCATCGAATAAGAGAGTAGGTTTCTTGCTTGTGGACTGGTTGTGTTTCTTTGGAGGCATGGTTTTTCCTACACGGAAAGGAATACAAGATAATGAGAGACGATGGCTAACCCTGGACATATCTGTCCTGACTGTATTAGGCATAAACTTTCCCGTGCCTCGGGTACTGGTTGTCTGAGTGTCGACCTACATCCCTATGACGTAGTCCTGGTAACCAAGGTAGGAGTGTGTGAGTATCGGGAAAAGGCCATAAGAGGCGAGTCGTTCCTACTAAGCTACCTTTATACTGGGAAGGTTTCACTCTCCAGCCTGGAAAGATTTGAGAATAGTTCAAAACGAAGACCGCGGAAAGAAAGGCTCATGAAGGCTTATGGCTAGATACTTTCAATAGAGGTGCGGGGATCCGCTCTAATCGTGTAACTGGCAACAGGAAACGACGATTTACCTAACCCATAGCGTGAGTAGTGTAACCACTAACTCACTAAATTGTATTATTTTAAGGGTGTATTATCGAGACGAACACGAGGGTAAGACACATCTCGGGTTCCATGTACTGGCTCCCTCTGTCTGCCTCGTACCTTTGGCTGAAGTCGGCGTCGGCTTCCTTCGGGTAGTTACCTAGGGTTCTCTCCTCGTATGGACACATTGAATTTCTACTCCGCCTTCCTTCTGATTCCGACTCTGGGTGTCATCACTTCATGGTGGACGACTGGGAATCTCAGAAGCTTAGGCGAATTTTCTTACCGATGTCCCTAAAAGATATAGGCATTTGGTGAATTCAATAGTCTCGACCTAGTTCATTCGTTTCCTAGCTGGAAATCTTCTCAATGAACTTCTTCGGGGTCAGACTCAACTCTTCTGTTAAGCACTGAAGTGGATAGGGTTGTCTACAGGGTTCGTGCGAGAATTGGAAATGTCTAAAGAATCCTAAGAGTTTATTAACATTTCATTGGATGATCCACATCGAGTCCTGCTACGATTACATAGGGTATACAAATCATATATAGCTTAGATCCGATAGGCCTTCGAATATGTGATACTATTCTATATCCACATCCCAACGAGGAAAAGGAAGTAGAGCGAAACCACACATTCTTAGCCTATGGGATCCTTATTATATATAACCTTGGGAGTATACCCTCTGTAGTTGTAGGTATATCAATAAGGATCTTTTTAGTTCTTCACACAAGGTTGGTTATGGATTCTAAAATTCCCCTACGATATTTTAATTCTTGTTTGATTCTTATCTTCTGATTATGATTCTAGGATTAGTGTGAATCTTTTAGTGTTCCAAAATACTCCTATAGTATTTTAACTTTATGTTTGGCTCTAACATTCCTAGTTAGTAAGTTTCAGACTTGTTGCAACACCACTATCACTCCCAAGCACACGTTCATCGCATCTCGAATAAATGTAGTTGATTAGGTTACATTTAGTCCAGCTTACGATTACATAACTACCCAGGTTTGACTGTAGTGCTCAACATCCGAAGACTTTTATTATTGTTCTTCTTGTGATACTTTTGTTCGAGAGTTTAGGTTCTGGATGTTCTTATACTTTGGTAAAATATGGTTATATTTTAAAGTATAATTCTTGGTCAGAGTGTTTTATCCCTTTGCATTTATAGGCTGTATATCTTTTATGAATTGATATACTTAGCTCACTATAAACAATGCTCTGATACAAATCTGTCTGTCACACCCCCAAACCAGAACGGCGGAAACGTTCGGGGGCGGAGGACGTCATATTCAGTATCATAACAATTCATAGAAAGGAAAGTACACACCACCATATATATTAAAGTTTTGAAAATGTTTACATAATCATATTCGTTACTTGTTCAAAAGATAAATACATAAACATCCTTCAAAAGAAGTAATTAACGTCAGCACGTTAATCCCAAAAGTTGATTTCCAAATCTGCTTAGCGGTTCCCTGAGAATACAAGTTATTTCAAAGAAAAAGTGTCAACAATTAAGTTGGTGAGTTCATAAGTAGTGTTTTGAGAAAATGTACGCCATTCGAAAGTTCGTGTATGTTTTCCAGAAAACGCAGTATTTCAATTGTAAAGAGTTATGATTCGTTGTGTTGAAAATGAATGTATTAGATCCAGAAAATCCCATATTTTCCCTAATAGTTGAGATATGATTTGTTGTGTTTTCCAAGAAAAACCCTTATTTTCTTATAAAAGTATGAAATGCATATGAATGTTCGTGATATAAGTTGTAACTAATTGTACCAGGAAAATCCCTTATTTTCCTATTAGTTGTTTGGTTTGTATACAGGAAAAACCCTTATTTTCCTAACATAACTGGCAGTCTCTAGGACCGAAAATCGCAAGCAACCGACGTGCTTAAAAGTTGTGGCATAGTTTTATATAATAAAGCTATACGAAGATCGCACTGGTTAGATGAAGAATAGTTTTAATAGCTACTCGTTCATAAAAGCATAATACCATAATAATTGTATATCTGGTGAGTTTTATAACCATACTAAACATAATATGCCTGTAGCGACGTTCTTCAGGCGTCGTAGCGTTATGACAAACTGTCACCCCAAAGGACGGACTGTAGCTAACAGTCAGGGCGCGGGATCATGACTTCCCGTATAGATCTATACACATTTGACACGTTCTCCGAACGGGAGACTCTGGTTATAGACAGGACTTGTAGCGATACCTTCTAGCAAAAAGGCAGTGTTTGAAGATGTACTTGTCTCACGGATTCTCAACTAAGTCTGTATTAAAGTAATAGTTTTGTATGCAAAGATCATCCTTTCTCACAAAGTTTTGACAATGCATAAATCATAAGTTTTTAAAATGTATTAAAACGGTTTAACAACGAAGGATACTTTGGAATTTCTAAATACTTTGTATAAATCTAGTGCATGCAAAGTATGACAAGAGTTTTCACATAGTAGTAATAAATCACAAGCGATTCATTTGATAAAAACGAGTAAAGCGAAATTTTTGCTGTAGAAGACAAGTTTGTAAACAAAACATATATATATGTATATGGTTATATATATGTATAAGTTTTAAAAGATGATTTGGTATGTTTCGTAATTGTTGTTCATATTCTTACGTTTTTATTAGAAACTTTGCATGAAATAATCCTTAAGTTTGATACTAAAGACCTTTTTGTACTTATCACTTTTGTAAAAATGGTAATTAAACATATTTAAATGATTGTGTTTTAACTTCCTTAATGTATAAACATTGCTCAAAAATGTTAGAAGGTGTTAATAAATCTATAAACCACTTTTGACAGTTTTACCCTTTACTGTCCCTATTTTTAGAAAACTCATAGAAAAATCATCGTAAGTCAAATACTGAATCCGTCACCTCTGAGAGTTTATAAAATGAGTCTACTTTGTTCACAATTTTTATTATGATATTTAGTGGTCTCAAACTAGTGTGAAAATGAACATCTTCACAGACTGGTCGGAAATCACTTCTGAAATGACAGGCAGTTTTGTAAAAATCGCCATAAATTGTAGAAAAATCGTATGAACGCGTGCGAGTAGTCCATAGAAAGGTATAAACTTTAAATATTTGCATATTGTACAGTTTTGAAATATATTAAGATTAAGATGGTCAAAACAGTCCGTGAACAGGACTCAACTTTTCTGTAGAAAGCTGTCATTTAAATTTAACTTATGTTTAGTGTTCTAACTTGTATTCCCCCCCTTAAAACTTGAAGAAAACATGAAAATGTAGGGGTATGAACTCACCTTATGTGAATGCTTGAAGAATGGAAGGTTGAAGATGAACTTTTGGTTGTTGGTTTGATTCTCCAAAACAGCCACTCTTTTGGCTATGTTGCTGTCACTAAAATTTCACAGCAAAAGAGCAAGAAAAAGGGTAGTTTACTCACTGTTTTGAATCAATAATTTTGAGTATCATAACAAGTAACTTCCAGGGGTATTTTGTGGTAAAAATATCAAGCAAAAAGGAAGGTGTAGATGGGTGAAATGGTGGCTGAAACACAAAAGGGACAGCAACCCTTTTGTTCATGGTTTTGATGGCTTTGGAAGGAAGTTCTTGTTCTTGAAAATGAGATGAAGGTTGAGAGTAATTCCCTAGAGTATTGGCTGGTCAAATTAGGGTAAAGTGAAGAGTAAATTTCGTGGATATGAAGGAGGAAAGAGTGGAAGAGGATAAGGGGACAAAACCTACACTAGCTTGTGATGGGATGTGAGTTTAAGTGATGTGATCTTGTCTAGCCACTTGCTAGGGTGGTTGCTTAGAGATAGGGTTAGTTAACTAACTAACTACTAGTTATTTAGTTAGTTAGGAGTTCTAGGTAAGGAGAGGGAAGGTCTTAATCTTGAAAATTAGAAGAGGGATTAAGAAGCATTTTTAGTAAAATGTCTTAAGTGATTAAGCACTTATTAGTTAAGTTGGCACTTATCTCCACCAATTCTCTTATCTTAATTGATTTAGAAATCATATTCCTTACATGAAATCACTTTAAGTAATGACCCATAACTAGTCATTCACTAGATAATAATACATATGTACAAATACATACATGTATACTTAGTATAAAATAACAATGTAGTTTTTGTGTATTTGAACTTTAATGTTTATGTTTTATTCTTTTTATTCAAAAACACTTAGATACATTTTAATTATACCTTATAATAATTCATTTTATATTTTAATTTATTTAAATATAAAATTTATTGACCAATGTATAATTTCGTGACATTTAACCGATTAACCATATCGTTAAACACGTTTTGTCACTTTGGTTCGTATATTTGTCGAATTTAGATCCTACACAACTATTAAGCACACGTTTTACATAGAACCCAACTTAATTATCAACTAGATACATGTTGATACAAAAATTAAGTTTGTTGCGTTCAAATGATGTTATATGCTAATTTCACAAACTGGCGATGGTTCGTAGTCATACATCATAACAAAATTTATCAATAGTTACTTGTTTTATATTTCACAATAACTTATTTAAATAAAAGAGGTTAAATTCCTTCAACCATTCTTGATAGAATACTCATATTGCTTAATAATCAAAAGATAGCATCGTACGGTCTTTCCTATTTTTACCAATTGTTACATTCTCCCCCCGTTAAAAGAATTTCGCCTCGAAATTCAACTTGTAGACGGGATATCACTAAAAAATTGGGGTTTTTTTTTATCCTCGCATTCCCTAGTGAATTTCGGTCCTCGCTTGGCGTTCCAACAAGCCTTCACTATGGGCATGCGACTTTGTTTCGTCCTTTTGACCTCCTGATCCATGATTTTTACCGGTTCTTCGATGAAGTTTAGACTCTCGTTGATTTCAATTTCATCAAGTGGAATAATAAGAGTCTCATCAGACAAGCTCTTCTTCTGATCCTGGGATTCCTTCAATCGTTCACGGGTTTGAACAATCTTCTCTGTAGTTTCTCGTACGATCTGGGGCTGGTGAGAGTGTTGTTAGGAACTTGCTCGTTAGCTATTTGCGTGTCACCTACCTCATCCCATCAAAGAGGTGATCTACACTTGCTTCTGCAGAGAGTTTCGAATGATGCGACTTTGATGTTAATGTAATAGTTGATGTTGTATAAGGATTCGGTGAATGGTTCCTCCTCTTTGTCTTCAGTTTGAGGGTGATAAAAAGGACTTCTTTAACGACTATTGAAAACACGAGGCGAATCGCCTGTCCCTTATCCAAAATGATAGATAGTGGTATACTATGCAGTCTTGCAATTTTCTTGTGATATGCTCCTGTCATCTTTTCTATTTTTGTTTGTATCCTTGGTCGGTAGAAAGTGTGTGGGTTTGGTTGATTTGCCTACGATCGCTCAAGTGGTAGCATGTCCATCCACTGTCCTGGGTAACTTGTCATGGAGTTCATGGTATGACTCATAACTGATTCATCTATCATCTCTTTGTGTTTATAAGTCGTATATAATTAAGATTGAAAAGACAGTTGAATCGGTGATTATATTCTAAGCCCACATCCAAACAAGGAAAAGGATTTAAAGCGAAATTACCAACCCTAAGTCCGTAGAATTTTAATTATATAGGCCTCCAATATATACACTTAGTAATCATAGATTCACTAGTATGGGTCCATAGTCTCTACTTGAGTGGGGTGATTAACTTGGGTGAGATGGCATTTACAGCAACCCTTTTCCACAACTACTGCACTTAGGTTGATTTTTGAACTCGGGTTGTCATACGGATGGTATTCCCAGGAGATCTTCTCAGAATATATCGAGAAGGTTACGGGCTTTTTCAACATCCATGATGTCTTTCTCTTCTTGTTTCTTATCCACAACACGGGCTAGGACGGCGTGGTACCTCCTGTGTAGGTACTTCTGAGTCTTGTTGTAAAAGGTGAGTCGGGGGTTTGTGTCCGGTTTCTCGCCATAGACAACGAGGGTTCTATTACTCGATGGGTTTAGGCGAATGGACTTTTCGTAATATATGATATCGGTATGTTGAGGAAACTAACTAATACGTTGTTAAAATGAAAATGTCGTAAATTTTTATTGTGACCAGTTTTAGGATGGTTTGAATGAATTGCTTGATTTAGTGTTAGAGTGCACCCTATGTACACGCCTCTAGTGCTTTTGAATATTCCAATTCTACTATAAATATTTCGTTTAAGTTTTTGAGGTTTTTGGTTGAGAAATTGATTAAATCTACGACTCACAATACTCCTCTCCGCGTTGCTATTATATAGTATCCATGCATATGTGCTATCGGGAATGAACGTATCGGAATCTCAGCGGGGTCTATTACTGCTTTCCCACACTCTGTTGCTAAAACACTTCCGACGCTCCTGACATCTTTGTTTTTAGTCTCCGAGAACTCCTTTATGAAATGCCCTACTTCTCCACATCTGTAGCAAGTCCGACTCATCCCAGCTTTTGTGTTCTGGGCGGTCTGTTGAGCCGGCACCCTACATAAATTTGTGGTATGCCCCTTTTCATTACAGTTCTTGCAGTGCATTTCCCTGCACTTTCCTTTGTGATGAAAGCTACACTTGGTGCATTTTGGCAGGTTTCCAACATATGGTCTTGTCGGCACTGAGGTAGTAGGGATGGTGGTGGTATGGAATTTCACTATTTGTTGTCTTTTGGTAGGTCCTTGATTTGGGGCATCGTTGCAGGAACATACTCGAGGTGTCCCTGGTTGTTATTACGATTGGAACTTTCGGCGCTGTTCCCACTTTTGTTTGTGTGGTTAGCGCCGAGGTGTGCCATGACTGCTGTCACGGTGGTTGTTACCGCAATTTGAAATGTTGTGGGGTCTATTTATAGAACTAGTGTTGCACCAGTATGCTGATTACCTTCATGTGTCGGCATGATTCTATTTCGCAAGTGGCCTCCTCTGTTCTCAGTTCTGTGATGACTGTCCAGGTTGTAGCTGTAAGGGTTCTTTGTCCTATAACGACTATCTCCTTTTCTAAGGAGTGTAGGTGATCCATATTGTTCTTTTGATCTGCTTGCCGGTCTATGGGTGCTATGGCCCGAAGTACGGTGCAGTGAGTTTATGTCGGTTGTGGATCATCGGTTGTCCTCTCCAGTCTATATGTGTGGCTAGGTAGTTAATTGGGGGTTGCTTCCTGAAATGAGAGGTGGAGGTTCTCACACTCCTCTTGATAGGGTAAGGTTTATTGATGGTATCTCCCGAACTTCTTTCTCTATTTGGTCCTTTCTCGGAAATCTTCTTCCTCGTATTTCATCTATTGGTACTCGTCGAAATCTTCTTCTGGATCCTTCTTGATCCATCTATTGGCTTCGGTGGCAGGATAGTAGTGGTCTATGTGGAGATGAAGTCTAGCTGATATGCCTAAGCGAGAATAGGGGTAAGAAGCATATGAAGAATCTAAGTGTGTGGTTCTATTGTAACGCAAAATACTCCTATAGTATTTTAAATTTGTATGTTAAAGTTCTCTTTGTATGGTTTGTTGGTAAGTTTTAAATTTGTTGTCCACTGCAGACACTCCTCGGCACACGTTACTCGGCTCTCGGACAAATATAGTTGATCAGGCTATATCCTTCCGAGTTTCGATTACATGTCCCAAGGCGTACCTGCACTGCACAACTTATTTATAATACTTCTAAAATGGTCCGATGTGAAACTGTTATTAGTACGAAATGAATGCATGCTTACTTTACAAAAACTAAATAAATTTAATTTCAAAAGTATGACTCTTTTCAGAGTGTTTTTGCCCAGTTGAGTTTATAGTTGTATACCAAAAATGGTTTTGATATACTTAATTCACTATAAACGATGCTCTGATACCAATCTGTCACACCCCCAAACCAGAACGGCGGAAACGTTCGGGGGCGGAGGACGTCATATTCAGTATCATAACAGTTCATAGAAAGGAAAGTACACACCACCATATATATTAAAGTGTTGAAAATGTTTACATAATCATATTCGTTACTTGTTCAAAAGATAAATACATAAACATCCTTCAAAAGAAGTAATTAACGTCAGCACGTTAATCCCAAAAGTTGATTTCCAAATCTGCTTAGCGGTTCCCTGAGAATACAAGTTATTTCAAAGAAAAAGTGTCAACAATTAAGTTGGTGAGTTCATAAGTAGTGTTTTGAGAAAATGTACGCCATTCGAAAGTTCGTGTATGTTTTCCAGAAAACGCAGTATTTCAATTGTAAAGAGTTATGATTCGTTGTGTTGAAAATGAATGTATTAGATCCAGAAAATCCCATATTTTCCCTAATAGTTGAGATATGATTTGTTGTGTTTTCCAAGAAAAACCCTTATTTTCTTATAAAAGTATGAAATGCATATGAATGTTCGTGATATAAGTTGTAACTAATTGTACCAGGAAAATCCCTTATTTTCCTATTAGTTGTTTGGTTTGTATATAGGAAAAACCCTTATTTTCCTAACATAACTGGCAGTCTCTAGGACCGAAAATCGCAAGCAACCGACGTGCTTAAAAGTTGTGGCATAGTTTTATATAATAAAGCTATACGAAGATCGCACTGGTTAGATGAAGAATAGTTTTAATAGCTACTCGTTCATAAAAGCATAATACCATAATAATTGTATATCTGGTGAGTTTTATAACCATACTAAACATAATATGCCTGTAGCGACGTTCTTCAGGCGTCGTAGCGTTATGACAAACTGTCACCCCAAAGGACGGACTGTAGCTAACAGTCAGGGCGCGGGATCATGACTTCCCGTATAGATCTATACACATTTGACATGTTCTCCGAACGGGAGACTCTGGTTATAGACAGGACTTGTAGCGATACCTTCTAGCAAAAAGGCAGTGTTTGAAGATGTACTTGTCTCACGGATTCTCAACTAAGTCTGTATTAAAGTAATAGTTTTGTATGCAAAGATCATCCTTTCTCACAAAGTTTTGACAATGCATAAATCATAAGTTTTTAAAATGTATTAAAACGGTTTAACAACGAAGGATACTTTGGAATTTCTAAATACTTTGTATAAATCTAGTGCATGCAAAGTATGACAAGAGTTTTCACATAGTAGTAATAAATCACAAGCGATTCATTTGATAAAAACGAGTAAAGCGAATTTTTTGCTGTAGAAGACAAGTTTGTAAACAAAACATATATATATGTATATGGTTATATATATGTATAAGTTTTAAAAGATGATTTGGTATGTTTCGTAATTGTTGTTCATATTCTTACGTTTTTATTAGAAACTTTGCATGAAATAATCCTTAAGTTTGATACTAAAGACCTTTTTGTACTTATCACTTTTGTAAAAATGGTAATTAAACATATTTAAATGATTGTGTTTTAACTTCCTTAATGTATAAACATTGCTCAAAAATGTTAGAAGGTGTTAATAAATCTATAAACCACTTTTGACAGTTTTACCCTTTACTGTCCCTATTTTTAGAAAACTCATAGAAAAATCATCGTAAGTCAAATACTGAATCCGTCACCTCTGAGAGTTTATAAAATGAGTCTACTTTGTTCACAATTTTTATTATGATATTTAGTGGTCTCAAACTAGTGTGAAAATGAACATCTTCACAGACTGGTCGGAAATCACTTCTGAAATGACAGGCAGTTTTGTAAAAATCGCCATAAATTGTAGAAAAATCGTATGAACGCGTGCGAGTAGTCCATAGAAAGGTATAAACTTTAAATATTTGCATATTGTACAGTTTTGAAATATATTAAGATTAAGATGGTCAAAACAGTCCGTGAACAGGACTCAACTTTTCTGTAGAAAGCTGTCATTTAAATTTAACTTATGTTTAGTGTTCTAACTTGTATTCCCCCCCCCCCCCTTAAAACTTGAAGAAAACATGAAAATGTAGGGGTATGAACTCACCTTATGTGAATGCTTGAATAATGGAAGGTTGAAGATGAACTTTTGGTTGTTGGTTTGATTCTCCAAAACAGCCACTCTTTTGGCTATGTTGCTGTCACTAAAATTTCACAGCAAAAGAGCAAGAAAAAGGGTAGTTTACTCACTGTTTTGAATCAATAATTTTGAGTATCATAACAAGTAACTTCCATTGGTATTTTGTGGTAAAAATATCAAGCAAAAAGGAAGGTGTAGATGGGTGAAATGGTCGCTGAAACACAAAAGGGACAGCAACCCTTTTGTTCATGGTTTTGATGGCTTTGGAAGGAAGTTCTTGTTCTTGAAAATGAGATGAAGGTTGAGAGTAATTCCCTAGAGTATTGGCTGGTCAAATGAGGGTAAAATGAAGAGTAAATTTCGTGTATATGAAGGAGGAAAGAGTGGAAGAGGATAAGGGGACAAAACCTACACTAGCTTGTGATGGGATGTGAGTTTAAGTGATGTGATCTTGTCTAGCCACTTGCTTGGGTGGTTGCTTAGAGATAGGGTTAGTTAACTAACTAACTACTAGTTATTTAGTTAGTTAGGAGTTCTAGGTAAGGAGAGGGAAGGTCTTAATCTTGAAAATTAGAAGAGGGATTAAGAAGCATTTTTAGTAAAATGTCTTAAGTGATTAAGCACTTATTAGTTAAGTTGGCACTTATCTCCACCAATTCTCTTATCTTAATTGATTTAGAAATCATATTCCTTACATGAAATCACTTTAAGTAATGACCCATAACTAGTCATTCACTAGATAATAATACATATGTACAAATACATACATGTATACTTAGTATAAAATAACAATGTAGTTTTTGTGTATTTGAACTTTAATGTTTATGTTTTATTCTTCTTATTCAAAAACACTTAGATACATTTTAATTATACCTTATAATAATTCATTTTATATTTTAATTTATTTAAATATAAAATTTATTGACCAATATATAATTTCATGACATTTAACCGGTTAACCATATCGTTAAACACGTTTTGTCACTTTGGTTCGTATATTTGTCGAATTTAGATCCTACACAACTATTAAGCACACGTTTTACATAGAACCCAACTTAATTATCAACTAGATACATGTTGATACAAAAATTAAGTTTGTTGCGTTCAAATGATGTTATATGCTAATTTCACAAACCGGCGATGGTTCGTAGTCATACATCATAACAAAACTTATCAATAGTTACTTGTTTTATATTTCACAATAACTTATTTAAATAAAAGAGGTTAAATTCCTTCAACCATTCTTGATAGAATACTCATATTTCTTAATAATCAAAAGATAGCATCGTACGATCTTTCCTATTTTTACCAATTGTTACACTGTCACACCCCAAAACCGGAACGGCGGAAACATTCTGGGGTGGATGACGTCATGTCAAGTATCACAACACATGCATTATAGTAATCAAAGTACAACAAAACATTGCATTAATAGTAGTAGTTTTACATGGTTTACTTTACAATACAACAAGGTAATACAAGTAAATATAATAAGTACAGCATGGTACTAAGCTATCTTCATCAACAGCTCCGGGGATGTACCTGTCTAATGCTGACCTGAGAATACAAGTTATTTGAAAAGCGAGTATCAGCATTTTTACAAATGCTGGTGAGTTCATAAGTATTTAGTGACATTTTATTCAAATAACCTTATAATGAAATAGTTTAAGAGATTTCAGTGTATTAGAGTTCTTTCCAGAAAATCCTATATTTTCTTGAATAACACCAGCATTCTACCAAGACTGGACAGAGTTATGTGGTAAAAAGTTGTTTGTCCCTTAATCGCTATCATTATCAAAATACAGAATTTGATTATTAGAGAAAGCAAGAGAAGTTAGGGAAATAACATATGCCTCAGCAATGAGGACTGCTGACTAAGGAAAAGCAATCATAGACTCCAGGAGAGTATCAAACGAACGACATGCCTGGTTCCGTCTAACAAATGGAGACACAGACCCCAGAAGGTACCAAATGAAAGGTACAGCTGGTAAGGTCTAAAACAGTGAATACAGACCGCAGACAGTATCAAATGAAAGATACATTTTGCAAGGTCAAAACAGTGTGACTCTAAAACTGAGTTACCAGCATACAATGTAAATTGCCGGTGAAATACTGTTACCTTAAGACCATGAATTATAAGGTAACCCGAGATACTCGTAACCATACTAACCGACACTAGAGTACCAGACTCCCTACGAGCGTCTTGAGAATATGACATTTGTCACCCCTTGGCTTGGTAGGCCGTGGACTGTAGCTAGCAGTCAGGGTTCGGGGGTGTCAATCTCGTATAGATCTATACACACAATGTCCGCTCTCCCTACAGGAGACTCTGGTTACCAACTAGACGACGGAGAAGGCCGTGTCCTGAAGATGCATCCCAAATAGTGGGTAGAGACTTCCAAATAGTGGGTAGAGACTTCCAAATAGTGGGTTTCTAATGTAAATGTTGAACTAGAGATAGAGACTCATAACTGAACTGACTGAAGTAAACCCATATGTCTACGCTTGTGTACATAATATATAACTAATGAATCAAACGACCTTCGGATGGACATCCGATCCTACCAGACCACAACTCAACGAAGAAAAGGAAATAGGGCGGACAAACCTTCCTAAGTCCTTCAATCATTACTTATATGCATCTAGACAAGCACAGACATACATCTAACTACGCTTGAGTGTGTAACAAGTGGATTCATATCGTGAAGTATAAGTGTACAGTGTGGAATAACCGAATAGTGAAGTATAAGCGTGCCAAAAGTAAGTGTATCGCGAAGTAGAAACGACAACAAGTGAAGTAGGAGCGTATCGAGTTTAAGTGAAGTAGAAGTGATATCAAGTATAAGTGAATTATAAGCATATCACTAAGTAAGAGTGTGAACAAGTATAGGCGTCCAGCAGGTATAAGTGTATCACGAAGTGGAAATGTTATCAAGTATAAGTGTACCACGAAGTAGAAGCGACAACTGGTGAAGTAAAAGCGTTTATCAGGTATAAGTGACTACGAGTACAAGTGAAATAGAGGCAATAACAGGTATAAGCGCTTCAAGAAGTGAAAGAGTTACCAAGTTGGAGTATAAAATAAGTAAAAGCGAAGCAGCAGTAACTAACAAGTAAAAGTATACGTCGTGAGAGAGAACTTCGATGAAAGGCTTGGAAAAACCTTTATACTCAGGGAAAATCTCATTTGGTATTGTTTGGTAAAATAAATTTGAAAAACTTTATAAATTCCTTGGAAACTTTTCATAACCCAGTTTGAAATGAACTTTGATTAAAAACAATATAAGTAAGAGTTTTGAACAAGTGAAAACCTTTTTGAAAACCATTTATAGCATCCTACTCGGTAAAAACAGTTTACAGTGGTAAAACCTTGTGCATGCGGGTTATCAATCACATGTGATTGATATGATAACCGGTATGTTTAACTTGTATTCCCCCCCCCCTTATAAAACATGTAAAAACATTGAAAGGTTCATTCAGGGGTATGAACTCACCTGGTGTAAGTGGATCCGACGAAGGCGCCGGTTGGGTGCTCGGTGTCAAGTAAAGACTTGGACACACTTAGTGACCTATTAAACATATGATAACATATTTTTACATACAATTAGTACATATAATACCAATTAAACAAGTATACGCACCCTAAAGAGCGGAAAACACCTTGGCTAAGTGTTTGGGGTGTCCCGAGTAACAACTAAGGGCTCAAATGGCTTAGGAATGGAGTTTACTCTCCAAGAGTAAACTCTCAATACTTAGTTTATGGCCCAGGGACAACTCCCCATGAGTTTACGGCCGTAAACTCATGGTGAGGGGGTTCTAGTGTGTTTTAAGGCTTCAACTTGCTTGCGGAATTACTCTAGGTCCAAATCTAAGAGGCATGAATGAGTTTAGGGCTTTTAAAGGCATCATTGAGAGTTTACGGCCCATGAACCATCCCTAAGGGAGTTCACGGCCGTGAACTCCTATGCCATGAGATTATTGAAGTTTTAAGCCCTTAAATCACTCCTAGTAATTATTCAAGGCTATAGGGGTGTTTGGGGTTCCAAGTGTGCACTCCTTTAGAGTTTATGGTCCAAATGACCATCCCTTGGGAGTTTACGGCCGTAAGATCTATGGCTTGGCGGTGAACTCTCATACACCCACAACTCTTTGATTTTAAGCCCTTGTTTCAATCCTAGCATTTTCTAGTGAAAGTATAAGGCCATTTAGGGGACATTTACTATCATTTTGCATGTTTAGGGGTGTTTACGGCCTAGGCACTTGCTTGGGCCGTAAACTCCATGTTACCCCATATTTCCTTGTGTTAAAATGATCTAAACCCGAAATAGCAAGTCCCTTAATTATGTCTTAAGCCTAAGGGTGGTTTGGGAGTGTTTTTGGGGCATTTTGACATGGTTTAGAGGTGTTTACGGCCTAAGCATGTGCTTGGGCCGTAAACTCTCTTTTATGCCCTAAATTGATTGTTTTAGATGAGCAAACACTCCTAGGGTAATTCCTCAATTTAATTCCAAGCTTTTAGGGACAAGTTTGGGTCTTTTTGGCCTCAAATAAGGTGTTTACGGCCTAAGGAGGATCTTGGGCCGTAAACTCCTTTTCAACAGCTTCTAAGTCCAATTTTGAAGCTATAAACACGAATCATAATGTTTAGAACAAGCTAGGATAAGTGGACTTACGATTTGGAAGCGTTTGGTTGCGGATTCGGGTCGAAAACGAGTCTAGAGAGAGAGTATATAGAGAGAGAGAGGGTGGAAAAGGCTCAAATGGATTTTACTCCCCCTTATATATGGGTGGGAGTTGGAGCTCAGTAGAATTCTACCCGATACTGTCGTTATACGGGGCTTTTGGTCGCACCCGATTTAGTGGTCGTAATAATAAAAACTAACTTTTCCATTTAAATGAAAATGTGTATTACGAGTTTTTATTTCTCTTATCACGACTTAACGACATGAAATGATAAATAAATGATACATTTATTTATTTGACGACCTCTAATTAACAGAACTTTTATATAGTGGAATATTCCGTTAACGGTAACGGGGTAATGTAACGGAATAACTTTGGGTTGTCACACCATCATAACCTACTCCTATTTCCACATGGGAACCTCCTGAGGCTGTAGCTTTCCATGCAACCTCTAATGCTTACTCTTGGCCATTTAGCATGTCAAGCATCTCCCAACATACCAGGCTATCTCCCTTTTCATATACATACACCAGTAGCTCAATCTTAAGTCTCAATACATCTTGGTGGCTCCTGGATTATAGAAAAGTGAGACTTAGGAGCCTCCTCTAGTACAATCTTCCTGACCCCATTAGAAACTGGAACCCAGAACCGACCTCACTGGTTCAATAACCCTTGACTATCTTTGATAAATCTGTCAATCTCACCTCTGATCCTATAGTGTTTCCAACTCTCTTTCCGAAGTCCCTCAACCTAAGCCTCCCTGATCAAACCCAAAATCAGAGAATGAACCAATATCCCCATACACATCTCCCCAACCGAATATCCAGCTGACTTGCGGCTCAAAGCATCCACCACCACATTCGCTTTACCCAGATGGTAAAGGATCTCACAGTCATAGTCCTTGACCATGTCCAGCCACTTGTGTTGCCTCATGTTCTGGTTCAGCTTGTCCATCAGATATCTCAAACTCTTACGATCCTTGTAAATCGTACAACAGACCCCATATAGATAGTGTCTCCAAATCTTGTGGGTGAACACCATTGCCCCCAACTCCAAATCATGCGTGATATATCATGACTCATGCGACTTCAACTTCCGTGAAGCATAAGCAATCACACGTGCTCTCTGCAAGAGGACCGCCCCAAACTGATGATGGATGCATCACATAATACCACAAATATCCTCCACTCCCTCTGGGAGAGTCAATAGCATTGCCTCACATAACCTCTGTCGAAGAATCTCAAATGCCAACCGCTGCTCAGGGCCCCATCGGAAATCCACCCTCCTCGTCAGACGTGTGACAACCCAAAATTTATTCCGCCGTTATAACCCGTTTCCGTTAATAGAATATTCTATTTTATAAAAGTTCCGTTAATTTGGGGTCGACATATAAATAAATGTTTTATTTTATTTTCATTTTATGTTATTATCGTCGTAATAAAATAAATAAAAACACGTAAATTATCTTTCCATTTAATTGGAAAAAGTTTATTTTTAAATTGCGACCATTTAACCGGGTAAAAACTCTAAACCTCATTAAATATAAGTATCGGGTAGTTGTATACCGGGTACAACACTCAAGCCTTATGTAAAGGGTGAGTGGACACCCCTTTGGACTTTTTACCAACACTAGATACTCTCTCTCTCTACTCTCTCTCCTCAAGTCCGACTTCATCTCAAAAACCGCAAGATTTCCGCTCCAAATCGTAAGTTCTCTCATCCTAACTTGTTCTACAACCCATTGTATGTTGATATAGCACAAAAATCATTCAAGAAGGCCATAGAAAAAGGTGTTTATGGCCTAAGAGCATCCTTAGGCCGTAAACCCCTAAAAACTTTCCCAAAATGCCCTAAATCTCTCCTTTAGGCTTGGAAACTAGTTTTGGGTTAAACCTTGGGGTGTTTGAACCATGAATCCTTAAGTTTGAGGGCTTGAAAGAGGGTTTACGGCCAAGCATATGCTTAGACCGTAAACTCCCTCTAACCATGCAAATCAAGCCCAAAACACTTCCAAAACCACATTTTAGGCTTAGATATGACTTAGGGACTCACTATTTCGGACTTGGAACACCTAAACACCATCATTTGAAGGGTAAACTAGAGTTTACGGCCGAAGCATATGCTTAGATCGTAAACTCCCTTAAAACATGCCAAATGAACCTTTAACCTCCTAAAAAGCCTTATACCCTCACTAGAACTTGTTAGGAATGAGCCAAGGACCTCAAAATCGAAGATTGCCCAAGAGTTCACGGCCTAAGCCATGGGGCTTACGACCGTAAACTCCCAAGGAGTGGTCCTAGGACCGTAAACTCCAAGGGAGTACTCTTTTGGGACCTTAAACACCCCTATAACCTTGTATATTGCCTTAGAATCACTCTAGAACCACAAGAAGCTTGAAATCACTCAATTACACTCCTCCCATGAGTTTACGGCCGTAAACTCATGGAGGAAATGGTCCCCCAACCGTAAACTCACTCAAGGTGAGTTTTAGAAGAGTAAACTCCATGGTGAGGTCTTATACTCTTTCCTTGCAACCAATTAGTCTTCTAGCACTCAACCATAAGGCTTTTAATCACATTAGGATGTCTATATGTGTATAATTAGAGTTTAAATCACTAATTACTTGTAAACATATGTCTTCATATGTTACTAGGGTCATAAAGGGTGTACAAGTCTTTACTTGACACCAAACGCACATCCGACACATCCACCCAATCTACTCCTTGCAGGTGAGTTCATAGCCCTTAATGAACCTTTTTAAATGTTTTTACATGTTTTAGGGGGGGGGGATACAAGTATAATGCTAGAAGTTTTACCATCAAATCATATGTGATTCACAATGTATCATCAAAAAGAGATTTTTTCTACACTTTTAGCTACTTACCAATAAAAATGTTTTAATTAATTATCAAATGCATTTTTAAGATTTAATTGCTGATAAACTATTTTCAAAACTATGTTTAAACTACTTTTCTTTTAAAATATATCTACACTAATATATTTATATAAGTAAGACTTGAAGGACTTAAGACCGATAGCACGCCTTATTTCCTGTTCTTGTTTGATGTGGTCTTAGGGAATCTGTTGTCCGTCCGACTATCGTTGATTTCTTAGTTATATATCCTATATATTTGTGTTAGATATGAAAGTATTCCTCTCATACAATACCTTTGTATTCAAAGGCATGAAATCATACACTATAGTTAACTATAATAGGTATAGTTAAGACTACTGCTCGTTACCTCTACTACTACTATACTCACTATAACTTCTATTATTACAAGTTAATGCACATATAAGAGAACACTCTATGAACTACACTAAAAGAATATTATACTATAATACAAGAGAATACACGAATCCAGAGTATAACATACTATCCCTCTATAAGACACACTACCGCGCTAACGCCATGTGGACAGGGCTTTCCAGAAGGAAGGCAATACTACATGTATAGATCTATACAGGGAGGACACTATTACGTCCCGACTGTTAACTACAGTCCGAGCCGACTAGGCCCATGGGTGCTACATCACTACACTACGCATGACCGGGAAGGTCATCGGGTTCTCTATTATCGTTCAGTCTGGTTACATGAGGGGTTACACCTTTATTCAAACTAATACACTAAGACTTAATGTCTAAGCTAACATCCCGAAGTAATGAAATATCTATTACGAATGGAAGTTCGTACCACTACTACTGTCAACAGGCATCACTTTTCTTCATCTATGTTACTCCAATGAGATTTATTAGCGTACTTTTATAACTAAAGGTTTTCAATGATAATACTTACACACAACTCAAAGGATTTAACTTACAATGTACTTTTCTGGAAAATATAGGATTTTCTAGGGATTTCTACTACTCATAAACATAAATTTCAGTTTTTATACTATAAGTTTGTAAACACTTTTACACAACAACGACACTAAATTCTTATGAACTCACCAGCTTTATGCTGATACTCATTTTCAAAATAACTTGTATCCTCAGGTCAAAGATAGACATGTACAGGTGCAGCTTTTGGAGAAGATGGAGCACATACAAGACCCATCTTTTATTTTTGTTATACTTTTGGTGTCTATTAAACTTTACAGAACACATTTGTAATTAAATTTACTATATAAATGCAAATGGTTATTGTCGCTTGTTTTTACTATTATGCAATTGTTATGATACTATACATGACGTCCTCCACCCCAGAACGTGTTCCGCCGTTATCGGTTTTGGGGTGTGACACACCTCGTTCACAACTTATGTGCACGAGCTGCCGAATGCTCTATGTAGCTCATGACTTCCACCTGAAACACCAATATTGTGACTCCACTTTCGCTACTCAGACTTTGCAAAGTACAAGTATTTCGCAGTGTCATTCAGGAATTGGTACTAACAGTGCCAATTCTATCACAACACCTCGTGACACCCACATGATGCTTGCACTGGCGACGAACAAAGGACCAATAGCACTCCAGCCCACGAAGACCGAAGTGCTCGCAAACCATGTGTCACATGAACATCTAGAAATACCAACAACTAACAACCTTTGTGGCTATAGATCTTCCGATGGATACTCTTTCAAACTAGTAGGCATCCTCAATGATCCATATAATGTTTTAGGAAAGGATCATCAGAGTACCCAAACCCACTACACATAACACCACAATATCATTTATACATTAAATAAAGCATACAATTCATACCATCTAGATGTGTATTAAAACATGCATTATATTCGCAACCAATGTATCAAGGCCCAAACATATATCATTCTTTCAAGAAACTTAAGGTAACATTCAATATACACAAAGTTCTGAAGGGTTTTAGGTAAACCAAATAAACTAGAAAACAATTCCTAAGTTCACATGCAACCTACTTTGGATCTATGTTTTAACTATTGAACATACAACTCTGAATTGCAAAACAAGAACACTAGAAGAGAGAGGCTAATTTCGAAATTAACAAACTAGGGTTAGGAGTTACATACCTTTCAATTGTTATAGCAAACAATTGACAATTCCCTTGATCTTGATCTTGATCTTGATCTTCGTGGAAGCTTAGCACCACAAGTGTAATGCCTCTAATGGAATCACACCCAAACTAGCAAGAAGGAAAGTAGGAGAGAGAGGGGAGAGGGAGTATGCAAAATCTCGGCCTTAGGGTTTCTTCAAAAGAAAGAGTGACCAAAACATGAACCAGGAGGCTCCTTATATAGCTGAGGGATCTAGGGTTTAGGGGAAACCCTAGTTATCCTTTTCTTAGGGCCTAAGCAAACCCAAGGGCCTTATCTTGGACCCCTTGGACGAATTATGTAGGGTTTCCCTTAGGTTTTTCGTCCACCTCCTTCCAAGGGGGTTCTGGAACCTTCCACTCAACTATTAGATAATTGCAAACTAGTCCCTGCACCTTATAATTAATACTTTTAACCCCAAAATTAATTCTGATTAACTTCTGGCTAACTATTAATTGAACATAATGATTTCTAATTAATATATTAATCTTTTAACATATTAATAAATTCATTTATATTAATTTATTAATCTTATAATAAATTAATATCTCTCCTTTCATAATTTCCTTGTCTAGTTGCTAGGTTTGAGGGCAACCCAAAAGGACTGTGCTGCTATCAATTCAAGTACATACCAATTATAGTTATGGGCTTAGACACCTTCCAACAAGTTCATCAAAGTGTAAGTAACATAACAATCACGTCATAACATGGAAATAGCACAAAGCGTATAGTAGCATCATAAATATCATATCTTCATCAAGCCCAAGTAATGACATGTTCATCATAAAGTGAATCAAATCATCATCTACGGATTGTACATTTCAATCATGCAACCTTAGTGAGTTAAAATTGTGAACTTACATTTACCCTTGATGAAACCTTCATTCTATTTTAATTCTTGAACTTGCTGAAAGTATATGTTTCAAAAAGTACAATTTTATTCTAACTTTATATTATTTTTTATAATTTCCCAGCCCGGCCCCTATTGAGTGTTTTAAGTATAAAGTAGAAAGTACTTACAAATGAATGGATACCGGACTTTATGAAAACTCAACTCGATTTCCTACAAATTCTTCACAATCGAGCATCAGCATATTCTATCAATATTAGCAATAACAACACTCGCATGATGGGGCAATGTTGATGTGCAAAATTCCAACATTCAACAAAAATCACCATATGATTTAAGACTTCAGGTAAAGTATTAAAATCACTCAGTTTTACACACAAAAAGGATTGAATGAAAGAATTGAGACATCAATTGGGTACTTTATGAAAATATGGAAGTGATGACACAAAAAATGTTGAGAGTAGAATGCCTAAACATATACACGAACGTTTAGACAAAAGTTCCTAATTTTAACCCTTAACAACCACCCGTTCAAGGCCATTTTAACAACAACAAGGCCAATGTTTATTAGATTAATTTCAATACTTCAAAACCACTTGAATAATCGTCAATGGCGGCCCTTTCCTTCTCCCTTTCTCTTCTTTGTTCGTAGCCTTATCTACCCTCCTAATTGTGCATTTTTTTTTCTTCTTGCTAATCGACACAATCAGTAGCAGGCGAAGGGAATTGATTTTTGAGAACCTCCTAAAGTGTACTAGAATAAAAAAGGAAGTGAAGAACGAATGATTTGATTCCTTGGAGGTTATAGCTGAATTTCGATAATTGATCCCTTAAGATTTGGCTTTTTACCCCTTCCATCCTAACCTTAGACACCTTGACAATTTAAGTTTCTTTAATGACAATTTTATCCCCTCAGTTCTATTCAAACCATTCAAATGAATTATATTGATCCTAATAATTTTTTAATTTAATTTAATTTAATTGAATAACACAACTTTTTAATTTTGATTAATTCTTTTAAGTACTAGTTATCATCATCTTTTTTTTAATTTATTTCATTATATAACATTTAATTGAGAAAATCTTATGAAATAAATATTCATCTAACGGAAGCTAACATTGCTGACAGGAACAAATTATGGTCGTTACAATTCTCCCCTCCTTAAAATTATTATTTCCTTAGAATTAGACACCAATACGGATAACTTAGGATAATGAACCTTCAAGTCTTCTCCAACAACCTAGGGAACTTCTGATGTGCACTCATCTTATGATTGAAACTTAACGAGCTTGAATCATTTCATTCATCTTTGCTTGATCTTTCTCTAGCCAAGATGTCTACCAACTCTCCCTTCTCATTTATCGACAAGACGACTCCCAACTTGTCTAAAAACAAGACATTTGACTCTCAACTTGCTTCAATTGTCAAACATGTATTTCTCATCAAAGGTGAGCCTTTTAGTATCGCCCTTCGATGGTCTACAGTCAAAACTCATTGACCACCACCACAAGAAGTTAGCCATTGATTACCATAAGCCCTCGACTGTATGAGTCAATGGAACCTCACACCTCATTGCTAGAAAATTGCTCCTCACAAAGTGAAAATAATGGAAAAGAAACCTATGATTTTCTCTTCCCGAAAGCAGACATATCCTCATATGAACAAAAAATACTCACACACCTTCCAATGTAGAGAATCTCAGTTTGACCGGAAAACAACCAAAACATGTCAATGATGACACCACACGACTTGATCCTAATCGGATTCCAAGTCAAAGGAAAAAAGTGTGTCCAACCATCACATTCGAACACTCATCACACATTTCCCCAAACACGAAAACTAGATTCCCTACCCGTAAGACAATGTCTATCATAAAGATTCAGAAAAATATGAAGTAACACCAAACAAGTATAGAAAGCAGCAAATACCAGTGATTTACTATCGATATCATCAATTACAAATAATACATAACAAAGAAGAACTTAGCTAAATAAGTTCTGAGAATACCTCATCATCACGTCTAGTTTCCTCAGTAGTCATTTGAATTGCACAAGCTCTCCCTTTAGGTGTCTTGGTCTTCTTACCACTTGCATCACCTTAAGTATTCGGGTTAGGGAATTGGCCACTGGTTTGACCATCTGTTTGTAATTATAGCAGACTTGTATATGGCTCCTTCAATCCACCTGTTTATGTCTTGGTCCACCACAGAGCCTACAAGTGACAGTGTTGCTACTACATGACCCCTTGTGTGAGGAGTGACATTTCACACAGAAACTTTCCTTTTTACTATGTACAACATGATGACCCTTCTTCTTCCTCTTTAAGGACCTAGTTTGGCACTTTGTCTTTCGTTTCCCCATACCATCCATGTCGTCACAATCTAAGCTGAAAGATTCACCCTGAAATTTTGTGGTCCAAGTTTCATGACATCCTTAGTAGTTCCAACCTCATCAGACATTAGCCTTGCATCTTGTAGGTATTGTTGCATATCCGTTATCTAATCCCCCTTGAAGCATATTCTCTTTCTCCAGTTTCTCAAGGCATGCAACCATAGATGGATCATGAATTCCCATGGACGGTGGTACCTAGAGTTCTCGATCTAGCTAAAGCGTTTGAGATACATATTATCCCAGATAGCATTGGTCACTCTGACCATCTCTGGTACCGATGTTCTCACATGGCGAAGACATACCTCTAAATGATCAAAGGATTCATATTTTACTAGATAACAAATAGAATGATTCTAATACGATAAGGAGGTATAAATGTTCTAAGGGTGATTAAGCTATTAAGCACATAAACCACTTATCATACACCCCTCCCCCAAAGAATCTAAAGAAACCTCACTAAGCCATTCTACACTGTGAGTCTGAACACCGACCTCTATATTCAGTTCACTCACATCATGGCTCTGATACCAACTTGTAACGTCGTGATTTTTACCATAAACTTTTTTTTCTCTTTAAAACAATCTTTAGTAGAATACGTTAGTGGAAGACTTACTTTTTAATTTAAAACATTTTCAAACCACAATGTTACCTCAAAATTCATACATAATTCCATACCATTTAAATTGTAAGAAAAATTATTCTAAAGTAAATAATCAAAAACGTGTTCAAAAGTGGTATCGATAATATAAATCTACTATCCATAAGTAACCCTATCACAAAGGTCAATCTTTTAAGTTGTATGCACCAATCATAAGTTATAAAAGAGAAAAGATACAAGTGTCAATCCTTGCTGAGTGAGTTCATAAAGGGTTTCACATAAAACATACAAACCTCAAATGGATCAATCATTTGATTTACGATAAAGAATAAAAATGATAGACAAATATCACTTAGAAAACAACTGCATATTGTAATTATTCAACCACACGCACTCGTATATGTTCAACCACAATTCTACCACATAACATATATAATCAACCAAATAACATATAAACAACCGTATAACATGTAAACAATCACATTTCATATATAGGAAATCTTTACTTATTCAACCTTTTCTTAATAACCAACCTCTTGTTACATATTCCACCTTTTAATATATAACCAACCTTTTGTTATATATTTAACCTTTTAATATGCAAACAATCTTTTGTTATTTATTCAACCTCTTATTATATTTATCAAACAAATTGATAGAAAAGGGTCCCTTAGTGCTACCTAACCCAATAGAAACAACTCGTTCACTACTTGTGTGCACAACCAACTGAATTTACTAAGTGGCTAAAGACTTCCACCCGAAACACCAACCTCGTGACTCCACTTTCGTGAATCAGACTTTGAAAAGTACAAGTACTTTGTAGTTTCGTTCAGGAATTGGTACAAACGGTTCCAATTCTATCGCAACACCTCCTAACTCTGATGTGATGATTTCACTGGCCACGATTGACGAACCCACATCACTCCAACCCACGAACACGGAAGTGCCCGCAAACCATTTGTCACATGGACATCTAGAAATACCACCAATTCACAATTGTGGCTGTAGCTCTTATTATGGGAACTCTTTCAACCAAGTAGGCATCCACAATGATCCGAATAAGGTTTTAGGCAAGGATCGTCAAACTACCAAAACCCGCTACACATAACCTCAAAATATCATTTATACATTAAATAAACCATGAAATTCATACCATCTAGATGTGTATTAAAACATGCATTATATTTGCAACCAACACATCAAGGCACTATCATATATCGTTCGTTCAATCAACTTATTCTAGCAATCCATATACATCAAGTTCATCAAAGTGTAAGCAACATAGCAATCACGTCATAACTTGGCAATAGCACAAACCATATAGTAGCATCATAAATATCATATCATCAACGAGCATATGTAATGACATGTTCATCATAAACTGAATCAAATCACCATCTACAAATTGCACGTTTCAATAATGCAACCTTAGTGAGTTAAAACTATGAACTCACATTTACACCTAATGAAACCCTCCTTCTATTACAATTCTTGAACGTACTTAAAGTTCTCAAGACCCTACGTAAACACCACACATAAGAAGCAATTAACAAATGAAGTATATGTTTCAAATATATGACTTTATTCTAACTTATTTATCATTTTTTATAATTTCCCAGCCCAACCCCTTTTGAGTGTTTTAAGCATAAAGCAGAATGTACATCTCCAAATGAAAGGGTAACGAATGTCATGGAAACTAAACTCAGTGTCCTACAAATTTATCAGATTGGAGCATCAGCCAATTCTGTCCAGATTAGCAGCTATGGCCCTTGCAAGAAGGGGGCAATGTTGATGTGCAAAATTCCAACATTCACCAAAATATCACCATATGTTTTAAGACTTTAGGTAAAGGATCAGATTCAATCAATTTTACAAAAAAAAAAAAGGCTTGAATAATAGAATGGATACATTAGTTGAGTACTTTATGAAAAGATCAAGGTGATGACACAAAAAATTTTGATACTAGACTGCCCAAACATATACACGAACGTTTAGACCAAATCTTCAAATTTTTACCTGAAACAATCACTTGATCAAGGTTATTTTAACACTACCAAGGCCAATCATTATAAGATCAAATTCACATCTTTAAAACCACTTGAATGATCATCAATGGCAACCCTTTATTTCTACCTTTCTCTTCTCGGTTCGTAGCCTCATCAACCCTCATAATCATGCATTTTTTTTCTTCTTTCTAATCGACAAAATCAATAGCAGCCAAAGGGGATCGATTTTTGACAACCTCCTAAAGCGTACCTGAAGAAAAATGGAAGTGAAGGAGGAAAGATTTGATTCCCTGGACGTTATAGCCAAAGTTCCACAATTGATCCCTTAAGATTTGCCTTTTTACCCCTTCCAACCTAACCTCAAATGCCTTGACAATTTAAGTTTCTTTAATGACAATTTTAGCCCCTCAATTCCATTTAAACCATTCAAATGAATTATATTTATCCGAATAATTTCATAAATCAATTTAATTAAACTACACACCTTTTTAATTTTGATTAATTCTTTTAAGTGTTAGTTAGGGAAAAATGCAAAAAAGCCCAACCAATTATACATTTATATGCAGAAAAGCCCTTATATTAATAGTTAGTTAGTTACCATTCGAAAAAGACCAAAATACGGGTTTTAAGAGAAATTGACAACTAAAAATCTAATGTTTCTTGCATTGTTATTTTATTAAGACGACATTGATTTTAATTTGGGATAAAAACGATTAGTTAAGAAGAGAAAAATCAACCATATAGATAATACAATCGAGTGAAAGTTATCCAAATGTGTGTTGGTTTGACATGCTTTTGCATATAATGGAAGAAAGATAAGGGATATATATATCTATATATATATATATATATATATATATATATATATATATATATATATATATATATATATATCGTATCATATTTTTTGCGCACATTTCTCTTAAAAATTTACGATTTGGTTTTATTTGAAACGTAAATAATAGTATAAGGGTTTTTCTAAACATAAAAATAATATAAGGGTTTTTTTGCATATACTTGTATAATTGGTTGGGTTTTTTTACATTTTTCCCTATTAGTTATCATCATCCTTTTTTTTAATTTATTCCATTATATAACATTAAATTGGAATTCGGGTCGTTACATACACCTCTGGCCGCCAACGGAAACGCCAAGCTATGCAACGTTAGAATGTTGGATCATAGATATAGAATTTTACATATACATTAATATGTCACACAAAAATATTTCTTATTTATTTAATAATAAATATTACTCGTGTGTTCTAGGTACAAATAGATTACAAAGGCAAAATAAAGCATCACAATACATACGCTTCCGGCCGCACTTTCATCATTTTTCCAAACACATTTCCCTGAAAATACATGTGGTTTCGAAATGTTCATATAATGTTGGCGAGTTCATAGGTTTATATGTCTTAAAGTGTTTGATAGAGGTTTTATTTTGTTATTAATGATATGATTTCCTAATAGTAAACTTTTTAGATAGATTAGTTTAACAATGTTACAATGAGTTTCTATGATCGAACTTATGACAATTGTACTCCCCAAGACCATGCTTCATCTGAAGATGTCAAAGTTTTGACAACTACGCCTTATTCGACTTAACCATCAAGTTGTAGCTAGGAACCATAGGTAGGGGCTAGCTAAAGGTCATTTAGGTAAGGATGAATAATGTCTCATCTAACCATTATGTTGTCATCACGTATTGTCGTTATGTTATAAGTTATACTTATTATATATATATATATATATATATATATATATATATAAAGAGAGAGAGAGAGAGACAAACAATTAAGTTATGTTGGATATTATGGGCATAGTAACTGCTAGGTATTTATGTTTTACATGTAGGTAAGTTAGCATGATAACTAGGCACAATATTATCCATAAAAGTTTGTCATGATACCTACAAGGCATAATATTACCCTAATATACAAGCATAATTCTATAACTAATGCTATGTAGATAGTAATAATTATGACGTGCAATAGTGCATGCCTTACTAGAATTCAGTTTTCTAAATTCCATAATTCCACGTCAAAGCTCTGTTTTCGACGATTCTTATATCCCTATGTAGGTCTCGACGTACTCTACAACTTTTCTTTATATTGTTTTGGATAATTTTTACTTTCATTTGTACCCCATATTTTATGACCGTTATGATTTGATAAAAATCATAAATTTTTTGTTCGGGTTCCGTTTTAGGTGCTCTTTGTCTCAAAGTTCCTACCTTGAGAAGTACTACGATTTTCCTTTTGGTGACTTTAGCTAAAAAAACGACTATTCTCTTCGTAGTTTTCATCGTTGTAACTTTTTATGTGCGGTATATTATTATTTAGTATATAATTCATATCTCTCCCACATAAAGTCATATTTTTGTGAAGTTTACATTTTTGGAATCTTGTTAACGTGTACATTCTAAAAATGTTAACCTACTCATAAGATGACACGATTTTCCATGTACTTATTTTTTAGCCTAATATTTTACGTAATTGTACGAGTTAAGGACAAAAATCAAATACATTCATTCATATATCGAAATATTACATTGTTATCCTATTACATGACTCTAAGATGCAAATTTCTAACGGCGATTGGTAACATAATTTCTGGGTTATCACATCACAATATAATACATTTATTGTATTTATATGTGAATAGAACATATATAACTTAGTTTTGTTTGTATTCACAAGTGCATAAAATATAGATTTGATATATTTTCTTTGTATTAATATAATATATGTATTTTATTCAACCATGTTCTATTCATATGTGCATATAACATATATAATTCAGTTTTGTTTGCATTCACAAATGAATAGAACATAAATATGATATATTTTGTTGATACCTTTATCATTTTTCCCTTCGAATGTTTTTCTTTAACCTGAGGTGATCCATCATCAGATTCTTCATTTTCTATTGTATTCATAAGTAAAATTACATACAAATGTTATTAATCATATACAAATAAGGCTAATCACATCTTAATAAAAAACAATTTTATTTACCTTTTTGCTTGTTTTTTGTTTTTCATTTATATAAAATCTTTAATCGTGGTTTTGTTCCTATAAGGATGAGTAGTTAATATTAGTAGAATGTCTGTAAAACCTCAGTGGATTACATTAACCGTTAAATCAACAAATAACTAAAAGTGAAATGTAAAAAAAATATTGACATACTAACACAAAAATCATTAATAACTACAAAAAATTAATAGAAAATGTAAAATCATTTATAAATCAACTAATAATTAATGAGTATTATGAAAATTTTATGTAAACCAACTAATAATGAATGATGATTACGAAAATCAATAAGGATTACAAAATTTCAAGTAAACCAACTAGTATGAAAAATGAACAGTGTGAATACAAAATTTGAAGTTGTAAATAAACTAATAATAAACAAGGATCACAGAAATTTCTGGAAACAACTGATAAGTTAAGAAATCAAGAGAAAATAGTGAAAATCGAGGAAAAAACATCGATGATTACCTTTCATTTTCAACAACAACAAAATGATTTCGTTTAGGTTTTCATTCAATTTCTTCTTTGCGCGTCTCAATCTAGGGTTTTTGTATGAAGATGGTGAGTGTAACTGTATTTTGATCGAAATGAAGGAAGAAATCGTTTTTGAAATTGTTTGTAGATGTTATCGAGAAACAAAGCTATTCAATAGAGGGAAATGACGATTTCCTGCGTGATTTGATGTTAGATAAAATTACATAAATACCCTTCATGTTTTATTTTCTTTTTAGTATTTACATGTTTGACATTTTTTCAATGTTTTATAAGCTAATTAAATGATTGGTTGAGAATGATTCCGCTATTCTTAACATTTTTTTCTTCAATTGAACCCTCTCTCTCTCTCTCTCTATATATATATATATATATATATATATATATATATATAAAGCAGCCCAAAAGTAAAACTTGCTATTGCTCTAACATCTCAATCTAATGAAATTTCAGCTGATACGCAATGAGAACAAATTAATAAGATTAAACGAAAAATAAACTCACTTTATCACATGATTAACCATAAAAAATTAACAAAGATATGATGAAAAAATAACCTCGAATGCTTCATTTTTCTAGTGTTTGTAGGAGTTGGACGATTTTACCCCTGTCTTCTATGTCTGGATTATCCAAGAAATACAAACAGCAAAAACGCATACATTAAAGACAGAGGTAGAATCATGCAACTCCCACAAAAACCAGAAAAACCTGGGCATTCAAGGTTTTTTTGTCCAAGCATTGTTAATTTTTATGGTTAATCATGTGACAAAGTGAGCTTGTTTTTTGATTTTTATCTTTTTTAATTGGTTCTAGTTGTGTATCAACTAAAATTTTCTTAGATTGAGATGTTTGAGCGATAGTAGGTTTATTTCCTGGGTGTTTTCTATATATTCAATATTGTTTCTGGCTATGTACACCAGGTGTTTAATTAATTTCCTTAGTGAAATTTTGTGTCAATATAGCTTAAAAAGCATAAGTTCTTATTATGAATGGGTATTATCATGCACAGGATTTAACAAGCATAACCTGTTAGGGAAAGTAGAAAGTATAAGTAAATCTTTGACATAAAAGGTCTCACCTTACCTACTTGAAAACAACAAAGGCTTATTTTTTGATCTTTTGAGTCTTCACTTTCTCAAACTTATATGCTCTAAAAATGGTGAGAAAATTTATATCAATAGTTTTATATCACAATTTTCTTATTTTTTATTTAATTTGCATATTGTATTGCAACACAAAAGCTCTTGAATTCACTCAAGACAATTTGACCCCTTTTGCGAAGGTGGTAAAATATGTTCAGAAGTATGTTGCTAATGGAAAAGACTTGCCTAAATTTCGAACTTTGATGTTTGAGTTAATTGTTGGTCTGACTTTGTTTTTACCGAAGACCCACAAGCTACAAAGGAACTTTGGAAGGTTAGTTTTACTCTTTATTCTTTTTTCATGTTTTTTTAATATCTAAAATTTTTTCCCTTTGGTTATTCTAGATAAGAAAAGAAGATCTCTATGCCTACTTTGTAATGGCACTTGGTTTTGAAGCAATGACAACAGTTAATCTATGTACCTTGTTTCTTTTGAATTTCAAATGTATGATGGTTGACTAGAAAAAGTCAAAGTTTATCTATCTTATTTTCTATATTTTATTTTTAGGATGTATGTGTTCCCTTATCACATCTTGCTGAAATAATTTCTGTAACCCCTCTCACTAGGGCCCAATTGTAAAATCATTTTCAAAAAAATGTAAAATCTTTTAAGTTCAAAAGTATCAACTTGATGCGGAAAAGTTCAATGGTCCCCAAAAGCTAAAAATAAGTTTAAGAAGCGAGGCTGTTCATTAGGTATCATAACAAAGGTTCAAGTAACCTATAAGTTGGAGTCTTCTAAAATCCATGCTACCTCCTAATCCCCAAGCCTCTGAATCTGAACATACATCCAAAATAAAGTAGACAACGAAATGTCTAGTGAATTACCTGAGGAACAATTCATTTTTGAGTAACGAATAGAAATCCCAAAACTTGAATTAATCCTCCCAAAAATTTATAATTAAGATTTTAGTTGAAAAAAAAAAACAGCAAAAAATTATTATATTCCAAAAATGACAAAAGATGGATAAGATTTTTCATGCTAAATGCGATGTTATACATGCATCTATTCCTAAACCCATGTCAATCTCAAAGTCCAACTCACAAGTTGATGGTCATATGTAAATAACATATAATAGACGAAACTTGTCAAATTTGCCCTTACATCCACAATCAAGGCATTATGGGCCATCCAACCTAGGTCACACGAGTTGTAGTAAGCCTCTACTCGTGCATGTGAGGATTATCTAGAAATCTACCTACAAAAACAACAATAAAAAATGTCCAATTGGGTACTCGGGAATCTGAAAGTGACACCCATCCTAGTATGAATATGCACACATCGGATGATGAAAACATTTTTCAAGATTTTAGCTCTTTGGCTTATCAAAACATTTTAAAATCGCATTTCATGAATGCACAATTAGGCCAAATACCAATCAATGGGTAAATATAGTAACATGTGATAAAAATTAAGTAAAACTTGTCAAATAGAAATGAGTAAGTAAGGGGATGTATGTTCTCAATGACTTACCTTAGCTTCTAGCTTGGTACAACCACATCTTCTTCAATGGTAAATTTCCTTCAACCACTACCTATAAAATCATAGTAAATTACTAAAAATGACCAATTAGCCGTCTAATATTTTTATCATTTGGATCTTCCTAATAAGCTTATTTACTTCTTATTAGCTTATATATAAAGTTTGAGGGCTATCGGGGGTTATTTACTAGGGTTTCCATGAAAAATAGTACACTTAACAGAATGTTTGACACGCCCCGTGTCAGAATAACACAACCCCGTGCCATGACTAACACGCCCCCATGTCATAACTACATCTCACTATTTGGTGTAAAATTTTGCTAAAAGCTTTGTAACTTGTTCGTTAGATTTCCAATGGCCACCAAACTTTAACAAGTGGTTATTAATGAGTAAAATAAAGGTTATGAACTTCTTAAATACTCAATTCAGCTTTATCCTCATGACGACTTAATCATTAAGACATTCTAGATGTCTTATGAGTTTTGAGATTGCTTATATGAGCATCATAACTTAGTCAAATTTCATAATCTCACACCCCCAAACTATAAAACAAACGGCGGAAACGTTCGGGTGTGGAGGACGTCATTCCTAGTATCACAACAATTGCATCATAGTAATCAAAGTAAACACAACCATTACATTAAGATATGAATATTTACATTTGTTTGAAACATAGTTTTATACATCAAAAATATAACAAAAGTAAAAGACGTGGCTCTATATAATCCGTCTTCTCCAAACTCCAGGAGGCACCTATCTATTGATCACCTGAGAATACAAGCGGTTTTGAAAACATATCAGTGTAAAGCTGGTGTGTTCATAAGCAAGTTTTTGTAATGAAAACTAGTCACTGAATTTTTATAAATGTTTGTTTATCATTATATGTAAAATATGATTTGTTTTGAAACCCTGGCTGTTACCACCATGTAGTGTATATTCTGTTTTGAAAACCCTGGCTACCGCCAGCATGTAAAGTGTATTCTGTTTTGAAAACCCTGGCTACCGCCAGCATGTAAAGTATGTTCTGTTTTGAAAACCCTGGCTACCACCAGCATGTAATGTATGGTCCGTTTTGAAAACTCTGGCTACCGCCAGCATGTAAAGTATGTTATGTTTTTGAAAACCCTAGCTAACGCCAGCATGTAAAGTACTGAGGCTTAGTCCGGGAAAATCATTTTTCCCTTGTATGCGTGTGTTGTTGCTTTAATGGTTCTAAAACTATAAGGCATAAGTATCACACATATGTTATTAAAGAAATTGTTCATGAGTAGTATATTATTATGTAAATGTATCGTTATTATTGGCGAGTTTTTGATCATACTAAACTTTATACGAAGTGAATCTGACACCAATATCCTTTATGACTTTGTCACCTGTAGACCTGTCGGTCCTACTGTAGCTAGCAGCAAGGTGTGCGGTATTCAATCCCATATAGATCTATACACAAAAGTCACGTTCTCCCTCCAGGAGACTCTGGCTCATAACGGTAGTCCTCCACTTAGTCAAGTTTGTAAGCGCCCAAGGACGTGACTCCCAATTTGGTTAACGACTTACGAGTAATAATACATGAAACGAATGTTCTTTTGTACTTGAATTCAATGTATGTATTGTAAAGTAAAAATAATTATAATTAAATAATTATTAACTGTTGTATTTTGTAATGTGTGTTATAAACTAACTATGTGATAGTTTATTTGTTCAATTGTGTAAATAGTTTGTATCTATAAAACCGGTAATGAAATTCCCCAAACTGTACCTATTATAGTTTGACTGTTAAGTTCGTGAATCTGTTCTGAAAACTATGCAATTAAATTCAGAAAACTTCCCTTATGCTTCGCATAATACAAAAGGGATAAAGTATCTAAATGCTTTATGAAAACTGTTGATTTGTTTAAATTGCATAAGTTTTGATTCATTGAAAACCTTTATGCTTGGATTGTATTCCCCCCTGAAAACGTTTAAAAACCATAAAAGCATAGGGGTATGAACTCACTGTTTGTCTTGGGATTTGAATGTAAGTTGATAAGAAAGTTGAAATCAAATGAAGTCTCGAACACAAACGGATCCTATATGACATATAATAGCACATATATGCATTAGATTAGGGTATAACAGTACTACTTAGGGAAGGAAACCACCTTAGTGACTAGGAAATACCTGAAACTAAGTGTTGGAATCACATGTGCTTGAAGAAGGGGAGTTTGCGGTCCCAATAGGGGTTTACGGTCATAGGTTTGCGGCCCAAAGGAGTTTTCGGCCCAAGAGGGTATGGTCCATGGGTTTATGGCCCATGGGTTTACGGCCCATGAGTTTTCGGCCGTACATTTGTTTCAAGGTCCTTTCTAGCCTCCCGGAAGTGTTCTAAGTCCCACGCATAGTTTAAAGGAGAGTTTAAGGCCAATCTTTGACCAAAAACTAGGGTTTGTGGTCAATGAGGGGTGTACGGTTGTACACATGGGTTTACGGTCGTAAACCCTTCAATCATATAAAACTTCTTTGTACACATATTTTGATTTTAGATTCCATCATCATCAAATGTTTTTTTCCATCTTTACTAATACATTTGTATTGACACGTGATATTCCTCTGGAAAACACCACATAGAGTTGGCCATATGAGAATACTGATTCCGGTAGATAAACACCTACATTTGGAATTGTTTGTCCTTGAGCTTTATTGATTGTCATAGAGAAACTAAGCTGAATTGGAAACTGCTTTCTCTTTTGTTTGAATAGGAACATCCCATCGTCAAACGGACTTAGAGGGATTCTTGGTAAAAACACTCTTTTTCCAGCATGTTGACCAACAACTATCTCTGCATCAGTGACATTTTGTTGGAAAGCTCGACATATCAATATGGGGCCATTACATAACCCATTCGAGGGATTGATATTTCGCAAAAGTATTACTAGACACCTAGTTTTTAACCGAAGATAATGAGGGGGTATACAACTAACATTTAGCGAGTTCAAATATTACATTGGATATAAGTTATTTTTGTCATCTTCCGCTTCATCAAAATTGTAGTAAACTTTTTACTCGGCAGAAAATTGTTTGATCAACTTATTATTAATCTCATCAATACTTTCAGTTTTAGTTGGCATTATCGCCCTCAAAATGATAATTTTTGAATCGGTGTCGTTGGATTGCAAAAAAGGAAATATTGCATCAATCAGAGCGTCCACTGAATTAGTTTTATCAGTGTATGGAACAGACATGTTATTATGTATACTACTAAAGGACTCGTCCGATATTTCCTCCTTTCCAACACCGACTTGCAATAAAAAATCAGAAAACCATGGGTCATTTACCGCTCTCATGTTGATATTTAATCGAAGCCTTTTAATTGAAACCCATAGAGGTCACATTTGTAAGCTAGAGTCCACAATTTGTGCTCGAGTGCCACGTCTCACGACCGATAGCACTTGTCTAAAGTCATCTCCTATAACCATTATCTTTCCACCAAAAGGGAGTTTCTCATCTATGATGTATTGCATTGTCCGATCAACTGCTTCTACCACCTGCCTCTTAGCCATTGCTGCTTCATCTCATATGATTACATTTGCCTCGCGAAGTAGCTGAGCCTTCCAGCTTTATTTAGTGAGCTTGCACATTGAGTTATTATCAAGATTGAGGGGAATTCTAAATAGTGAATGAGTTGTTCTCCCTCCTGGCATGTTGTTAGCCGCAACACCTGACATGGCGGTTACAAGTGCAATAAGTCCACGGGCACGAATATTTCCCAACAAAGCTTTGTACCAAAATTTCTTTCTAGTTCCACCGGGACCATCTATAAAGAACACACCCGTAATATTTTCATCCATATGCCTCATTATCTCATCATATGCAAACTTCTGGTCTGGATTGAGAGAGTCTCGTGCATGTAAGTCTTCGTATTCCACATTTATAGAGTATTCTTCTTGCACCTCACGATAACCTCTTGATTGTAAATCAATGTTTGCACTGACATTTGGAAGGTCGTAATCCCTAAGATTTTTACTCATTGATTCTAGGAAGAATATAATGTCGATGAAGACCATATTTTGCACTCGTTCGGGACATCCATATTGTTTCCTATAATCTTCAGAAAGAGAATCATAGTGGTCGTCCCATAACTTGCGAACATTTCCTGGTTCACAAAAAATCATCATCGTCGCAAATAACCTTCTTAAGTGCGATGGGAAGTTGAAATAAGGAAGCCTCTACAAGACATTGTGATAAATTATCATCGGTCTCTATTAAACCTCTTTCAAGAGTCGCTTTTCAAAATGTGGGGTGTAATACACCATTGGCTGTGTATAAATCTTCAAAGCAGGTAGGCCCAGTAATATGACATAAAAGCAGGCGTAGGTATTATCTCTCTCCTTCAATTGGATTAGCATAAACAAGTCGAACAATCATTGATTTATGTAACCTGGTCCTCCAACAATGTATGCTCCGATTCCATGCAAACTTTTTGGGAAAATCCTTATACAAGTATTTTCTCGCATTGGAATCTTCTTTATTCTTCTCGAAAAATGGCGTCAACATTGAATTTTTTCCTTTCTCCCTATAAACAATATCTTCCATTCTGTCACCATCTTTGAGCCTAACGAACTGTTGATTCGGGAGATGTATTTGCAAGGTCATCACACAAGGGTGGATTTGCGAAAGACGAAAGATAAAAACTTGCCATAATGCCTCAGGAGGGGATACATTGTTGGGTTTTAAGCATTCTAACACTTCCTAAGTGTACATGCAACCCTAATAAACCTTGGATCTATGTTTGTCTAAGGTACATGCAAAATATTACTTTCCAAGGTTTATAACCTATCTAGCATGGCATGTGGTACTTTTAAACATAAAAGAACTAGATGAATTACATACCTTTTGTTGATTGTTGATTCCTTGGAGTTTGAGAGCCAAACACCAATAATGTGAATGCCTCAAATGGAAATCACAAATCACCACAAACTTGGAAAATGTATGAGAGAGTATACTAACACTTAGAAATCGACCACCACTATTGCACACACACTAGGGTGTTTTTCATGAACCATAAGCTTGTTTATATAGTGTGCATGGTTAGGATGAAACCCTAATAACCCATGTCTTTTCCTTTCCAAGGATCCATGGGTTAAAAGCTCCATGGATCATCCATGGACTTCCATATAAGCTTAGCCCATTAACAAATGAGCATTAGCCCACACCATATAAATATAATAGCCCATGATTTAATTAGTCTTCCTTTTAATCACTAAATTAATTCATAATTAATTCAAGATTAAAAATAATTAAATAACATGACTTTATATTAATATATTATAACTTATAATATATTAATAAATCGTAGGTATACAATTCTCATAAAATTATCCATAAATCGTTTGGGTGAAGTGCAACCCAAATAGACCATGCCGGGTCGAGTCACGTATATACCAAATAAGTTATGGACTTAGACACCTTATCCAACAGACTCCCACTTAGATAAGTCTAATAACTGTATTTGCCTATATTACTTCAGGAACCAACCAACAATCGTAGCTCTTGAAAACTTTGTTGAACTATGAAACGCCATTTTAGATAAGTGATCATATAGTCCTCTGTTCTCATGATATTAGCCGGACAAATACATGGAACGATGTCATACTTATTGTCTGGCAGTTGTTTCTCGCTTTCCGATTTGTTTGACAAAGAACCTAACTGAACACATCAATTTAGTTCTAACCGAGCACGGTACATGGGTCAACACAAAATCTTCGAGGGGCCCAAATATCGCTTCTATTTCTAGAAGGAACAGATAAACTTCGACTCATATGCTTGTTCTACTACTTGTTGAATTTTACACAAAGGCACATTTTATAACATCAAGTTACTGATGCGTTTACGTGCAATCAATGCACAACCAACTCATAGGTAACAACTCATATCTCTAGGTTTGAAGACCTATATGATATTATCATCTCACGATCACTCGAGATAAATTCCATGAAGTGATACAAGTGAGCATGGGTTTATTCCAATACTCATAACTTATGAGCACTCATGAACGTTGTAGCAACCATTTCTATGTCTAAACACCTTTAGCCATATACAAACCCAATTCATGACAATCTTGATTCATACCTACTTCTGACGTATGACCGATTGTGGAGGTTTGAATAAATTAATTATTCTGGAAGTCAAAACATGCAAAACTGAAACAATAGTAAATAATTGACAATGATAGCAACACTTTACTCATAAATAAATCACAAATTTTATTCATCGTCAAACGTTGATTACATTTTACAAGTTTCAGAAAAGGCTATCTAATATGTAAAACTAATATCGTCCCTCGGCCTGATGCGCCTCGCATGCTGCAAATGCTTAACCCTCGTCAGTCCCTTCGTAAGGGGATCTGCAGGGTTCTCATCTAACGATACCCTCTTTCCCACGAGGATTCCTTCTTCTATCTTGTGTCTTATAAAGTGATATTTTCTATCAATGTGTCGGGATCTGCCATGATCTCTTGGTTCCTTGGCTAAGGCAACCGCACTATTGCTGTCACAGAAAATCTCCATAGGCTCCTTAATGGCTGGTACAACTCCAAGGTCTCCGATGAAGTTCTTCACCCATATCGCCTCCTTCGCTGCTTCACTTGCTGCTATATACTCTGATTCACAAGTCGAATCAGCCACTGTCTCCTGCTTGGAACTCTTCCAAGAGATTGCCCCTCCATTTAGGGTAAAGTCCCAGCCCGACTGAGAGCGGAAGTTATCCCTATCAGTCTGAAAACTAACATAACTCTACCCTAATACACTCAAGTCGTCACGCCCACCAAGGGTAAGGATCCAATCCTTAGTCCTCCGTAGGTACTTGAGAATGTTCTTTACCGTGGTCCAATGAGTCTTGCCAGGGTTCCCCTGATATCAGCTGACCATGCTTAAAGCAAAAGTCACATCAAGGCGGGTACAAGTCATAGCATACATGATCGAGCCCACAGCAGAAGCATACAGTAATCGACTCATCTCTGCTATCTCGGCCTCTGTATTCGGACTCTGAGTCTTACTCAGTTTACCATTGCTTTGGATCGGTAAATCTCCTTTCTTGGAATTCTGCATGCTGAATCTTTTCAACACCTTGTCCAAGTAGGTACTCTGACTAAGTCCAATTAGTCTTTTACTCATTTCTCTTAATATCCTTATCCCTAGGATATAGGCAGCTTCCCCTAGGTCCTTCATAGCAAAGCACTTCCCAAGCCAGGACTTAACTTCCTGCAAGGTTGGGATGCCATTTCCTATAAGTAGTATGTCATCTACATACAGTACCAAGAAGCTAACTATACTCCCACTAGCTCTGACATATACGCAAGACTCATCTTCACTTCTCAAGAAACCAAACTCTTTGACCTTCTCATCGAAACAAAGATTCCGGCTACGAGATGCTTGTTTTAATCCATAAATGGATTTCTCAAGCTTGCACACTCTATTAGGGTATTCTGCACTTACAAAACCCTCTGGCTGATTCATGTACACATCCTCAGCCAACTTTCCATAAAGAAAAGCAGTTTTGACATCCATTTGCCATATTTCATAATCATGAAATGCAGCAATGGCTAGCATGACCCTAATAGACTTAATCTTTGCTACCCGTGAGAAGGTTTCATCATAATCAATACCCTGAGTCTGAGTAAAACCCTTCGCAACCAGTCGAGCCTTATAAGTGTGCGCCTTTCCTTCCATGTCGGTCTTCTTCTTGAGGATCCATTTGCACCCGACTATTTTACGGCCTGGTACATTGTCAACCAAGTTCCAAACTTGATTGTCATACATGGACTGTATCTCGTTGTCCATAGCCTCCTTCCATTTAGCAAACTCCGGGCCTGTCATGGCTTCCTTAACATTGCTAGGTTCATCCAAATTTACCAGTGTACTATCGCTGATAATGTATCACCTTCCGTAGAAATATGAAAACCATAATAAAACTCAGGTGTGTTCCTAACCCGTGTGGAACGCCTCGGAGGTACAGACTCGTCAGCTGGCTCAACAGGAGTTTCCTCCTCAGGTTGATTGCTAGTGTTTGAGGTTCCTTCACTAATTGATTCTTGAATTTCTTCAAGGTCAATTTTCCTCCAACTATCTCCTTGGCTCATAAACTCTCTCTCATGAAAGACCCCTCTTCTTGCTACAAAGACCACATTCTCACTGGGTCTATAGAAGAGGTAACCGAAGGATTTCTATGGGTAGCCGATGAAAATACACCTTTCACTTCGGGGTTCGAGCTTATCATGAGTCTCACGCCTCACGAAAGCCTCACAACCCCAAATCTTGATGTGGTCCAAGTTAGGAACCTTCCGAGTCCACATCTCATGAGGTGTTTTGGTAACCTACTTTGTAGGGACTAGATTAAGGATATGGGCGGCACTCTCTAAGGCATACCCCCAAAAAGAGATTGGTAGCAAAGCTCGACTCATCATAGAGCGAACCATGTCTAACAGAGTTCGATTACGCCTCTCAGCGACACCATTTAGCTGTGGTGTTCTGGGAGGAGTCAATTGTGAGACAATCCTACACTCCTTAAGATAGTCAAGGAACTCGGTACTAAGACAATCAACCACCTCGATCGGTTTGAAGCATCTTAATGTTCCTGCCCAATTGATTTTCTACTTCCTGATTGAATTCCTTAAACCTTTCAACGGTTTCTGACTTATGTTTGATCAAGTATACATAACCATGTCTACTAAAATCATCAATAAAAGTCACATAATACCGATTAGCATCGCTTGTGGCGGTTTTGAATAGTCCACATACATCAGTATGTATTAGGTCCAACAAACCCTTACCCTTTCACAAGTACCAGTGAAGGGTGATTTTGTCATCTTTCCAAGTAGACAAGATTCACAACTATCATCTGATTTAAGGTCGAATGATTCCAAGACTCCATTCTTTTGGAGTTGGCCTATGTGTTTCTTTTTTACATGTCCAAGACGACAATGCCATAATGATGCTTTATCTAGGCTAGTAGAAGAATCAATATACAATACATTATTTCCTAAGTTGTCTACAACCGACACAGTTTCATACACACCATCACAAGGTAATGCTTTAAAATAAAACACATTATTAAAGAAAGAATTAATACCACCACATTCATTATCAAACGAAAAGGTAAAACCTTGTTTGGACAAACCATGAAAGGAAATAATATTTCCTTCCATTTCAGATGAGTACACACATTTATTCAGATCTAATTTTAACCCATTATTCAGCAACAAAGTATAAACTCCAATCATGGAAACAGGTGAAGCCTTCCTATTCCCCGTGATCAAGTTTATCTTTCCGCGCTCCACATCCTCACTTCTTCTTAGGCCCTGCAAATTTGAACATGTGTGGATACCACATCCTGTATCAAGCACCCAAGAGTTAGAATATGGTGAGTTATTATACAATATTGTGTAAATACCTGTGTGGGTGGGTTTCACTTTCCCATCCTTTAGATCCTGCAAGTACTTAGGGCAGTTTCGCATCCAGTGCCCCTTGTCCTGACAATAGTAGCAATCAGCATCCTTGGGGATGGCAGAAGGAGTGACAGAACCGCTTTTGGTCCTTGATGAGGAGCCTTCAAGAGACTTTCCCTTGGTACCCTTCGAAGGGGACTTCCTCTTTTTCCCTTTGCCTTGCCCGATAGCCAAAACAGGGGTAGATGTTGGAGTAGTGGTAGTAGAGGTAACAACCGACTTGCCCTTAAGACTGGTTTCAGCGGTCTTCAAGAGTCCTTGAAGTTTTCTAAGAGTAACTTCCTCCTTTTTCATATGATATGTCATACGAAATTGGTCATAACAAGAAGGTAAGGAGTGCAAAATGATGTCAATTGCCAACTCCTCAGGGAAGTTCACATTCAGCTTGAGCAAACGGTCCACATACCTTTGCATCTTTTGCATGTGGCCTATGATGGATTCACCATCCTTCATGTGGGTTGTTATCATGGAGGAGATTATTTCATACCACTCCTGACAAGCACTCTGATGGTACCTTTCCATCAGGTCTTGGTGCATCTCAAAAGGGTAGAAGTCCTCATAGGACTTTTGGAGCTCGGTTGTCATCGTGGCCATCATGATGCATGCCACCTTAGTAGCATCTCTCTCATGTGTCCTAAATTCAGCGATCTCCTCAGGAGTAGCAGTAGACTCATCAAGCTCCTTTAACTCCTTATCGAGGACATATTCCTTTTCCTCATAACGAGTAACCATCCTGATGTTCCTAATCCAGTCCATGAAGTTGGAACCATCAAAGATGACTCTCCCACAAAGATTCATGAGAGAGAAAGAGCCAGTTGGGTTAGAGCCCGAAGCATTAGTGTTGGAAGACATCTGAAAGAAAAGCAAGTTTAGATTAGATATGTAGAGTCCTTAATAAGACACCCAAATGTAATATTAAGGCTAGGATCCAATCACAATATATTATACTTAGAAGAGGGATGTCGTAATCTAAGTAATAACATATTTGAAAGGTAGGTGAATGACGATTCACCAATTTCCACCATGAAAAATGAAATGAATTATTAGGTTTTAATTGGATTTGAAATTCCTAGATTCTTTTGAGATTCATTGAACTCTTCAATGGCATGTTTCAATCTTGATTGTGCCCTTCAAGTTTTGTGACTGGGATGCCGAGGATCACAAAACAAGGTGTGAATAACCATACTAATTCACTTGGTACCCTTAATATTATCACTTAATCAATGTGCCGGTTAACCACACACGCTCCATTGATCTATGACAAACATTAAGTCACCCTTCGTGATCCTTACTAGTCCAAGTTTGTGTGCCGGTTAACCACACACGCTCCACCAATGACTTGGTAAGGTACAAAGTGTAAATTCCATGGACTAGCACCATGTTCACATTTTTCCTAAAGTAACTAAGATTAGGAATTAAAATATTTAGTTACTTTATAATAATCATTATACCAACTAAAACAAGTTTTAAAACACCAAAACAGTTTAGGGTAATGTTTCTAGTCCATTTCCAGCAGCAAAAGTCAAAAATCTGCATTCTGAGGCTCCTACTCGCCGAGTGCACGAACCTACTCGGCGAGTAGGATGAGTTTACATATGAACTCGGCGAGTCCCCCCATGGACTCGGCGAGTTCATCAGGCAGACAGCAAAAATTCTACCTTTTTCACTATTTTGCATCAAGTATAAAACAAACAAGCCTAGGCTCTGATACCACTGTTGGATTTTGAGCATTCTAACACTTCCTAAGTGTACATACAACCCTAATAAACCTTGGATCTATGTTTGTCTAAGGTACATACAAAATATTACTTTCCAAGGTTTATAACCTATCTAGCATGGCATGGGGTACTTTTAAACATAAAAGAACTAGATGAAGTACATACCTTTTATTGATTGTTGATTCCTTGGAGTTTGAGAGCCAAGCACCAATAATGTGAATACCTCAAATGGAAATCACAAATCACCACAAACTTGGAAAATGTATGAGAGAGTATACTAACACTTAGAAATCGGCCACCACTATTACACACACACACACTAGGGTGTTTTTCATGCAACATAAGCTTGTTTTTATAGTGTGCATGGTTAGGATGAAACCCTAATAACCCATGTCTTTTCCTTTCGAAGGATCCATGGGTTAAAAGCTCCATGGACTTCCATATAAGCTTAGCCCATTAACAAATGAGCATTAGCCCACACCATATAAATATAATAGCCCATGATTTAATTAGTCTTCCTTTTAATCACTAAATTAATTCATAATTAATTCAAGATTAAAACTAATTAAATAACATGACTTTATATTAATATATTATAACTTATAATATATTAATAAATCGTAGGTATACAATTCTCATAAAATTATCCATAAATCATTTGGGTGAAGTGCAACCCAAATGGACCATGTCGGGTCGGGTCAAGTATATACCAAATAAGTTATGGACTTAGACACCTTATCCAACATACATAACGTACGTCTTGAAACTTTCATATCTCATTAACAACAATATTTTCTTGGTCTTTATCAATATGGATAACTTGTTTGTCGTGGCCCTTATAAACATATTTGAAGAGGTACTTCACAGACTTTATACTTGAACAAACCTCAACGTAGATATGAAAATTAAACATCATTAACAACTTTGGGTTTTATGGAGCCACCCATCAGTTATCCAATGTTGTATTTCTTACAGTCACCTCAATTCCATTATTTATCCTTCTATATAATGGATATCAGTCCTCTCCATGCGATGTATTTTCATTGAATTGCCTAGGATATCTGAAACGACATATTTTTGGCACACCCTGCGTACATGGACTTTTTTCTCGTAAGCTACCATAAGGACCATGCATCAAGTGACTTTTGACAAGATCATGCATTTCAGGAAACCTTATTGGGTAAGGAATTTCTGCACACACCAGTTTGTCATAATCTTCTGGATTATTCATCTTATATCCATTTGTCATTATTAAGAGGAAATATGCATGTAGCAATCCATGCTTTTGAAACTTTGTCACATACACATGTGACCCCACCACACCAATTATATGTCTCTGGAGTAATTGTACCTTGAGATCCTCTAACTTAGCTTGAAAAACTCTGGAAAAAAGGTCCGGTCGATCATGAGCTGACTGTCCAGGCAATAACTAATCATCAATTTCATTCCACTTTGGGTTGCACGTCATTGTAAGGAATATATCAGGCTTCCCATCATCTTGAGCTATAGCCATGGCATCCAGAAATCTTCATGGCATGTCACGTGGACCTCCAATGAAACTTGCAAGTAACTCAACTCTTTGTCCAACCCTACTTGGCTGAGCCTCACCGGCATTGAAGCATTCAACAACACCCTGGTATAAATCTGTAACGTCCCAAAATTTAAGACTAAATTTTTTTTTTAATAAAACATTACGTAAAGTAAAATCATTAATCCAGAACGTAATCAGAGTATTAATTTATAAAACACATGTTCGTTATCAGAGTAAACATTCCCAGGCTGTCTAATCTATAGTGTGTGCCATGCGATCACCCCGAGCTCTTCCATCCGCTACCAGAAGTACCTGAAACCAAAACTGAAAACCGTAAGCACGAAGCTTAGTGAGTTCCCCCATCATGCCATACAACCACATAACATACATATATTGTCAGGCATATCTGGGTGCCCGACCTACCCCTTCGGTCCTCTCGACCGGATACTAACCAGTATATCTGGGAGCTTGCCTCCCCTTCGGTCCTCTCGACCGGTTACTGACTAGTATATTTGGAAGCTTGCCTCCCCTTCGGTCCTCTCGACCGGATATTGACTAACATATTTGGGAGCTTGCCTTCCCTTCGGTCCTCTCGACCAGATACTGACTAGCATATCTGGGTGCTGGTCTCCGCTTCGGTCCTCTCGACGGGGTACTAGGGACTATTTCACCCCTACTACTACCACATAACACATATATAACATAATTTATCTAGCATGGCTGGGCATGACTGCCCCTTCGGCCCCATCGACCGGTAATCTGGGGGACTATCTCCCCCTACTGCCTCTAACTCATATAATAGATCATGCTAGCATGTAAACATAACATCACATACTGTCAGACGTATCTGGGGTGTCTGACTACCCTTCGGTCCTAACAACCGAGCTCTACTGATGAGTCATGGAACCCCGTCCATGCTCCTACTGATAGTGAGATACGGGCCCAGCCCACACTCACTCTTTCCCTAACTTGGGCCTCACCCCTGATCTGCTGCTAATGAGATGTGGAACACCATCCACACTCTTCTATTGGTGAGATACGGGACCTCGCCCACACTCACCTCCCTACCAGGCACATACAAGTATCACACAGACAACAAGTATAAACTATCACATAAACCATTCCTTGGGCACCCGCCCGCTATCACTGGACCTCGTCCTGAATATCATACTAGCATACTGTGCCTAGGGCTAACCCCCGGGTCTTCTACTCATATAACTACATGGGATGACATTGTCGCCGTAGACCCCTTCACATAAAATGGAAACTCACCTGCACTGGCTGAACTTGCTGATGATTCCACTAGCTGCTGACCGGCAACTCTCTAAACTCCTGCTCCACTAGCTCCTCGAGCTACCAATATCAATGCTACACTTAGTCTAACTGACCCCCGAAAGATAACCAAGTTAACTCCGGTCAAAGTCAAAGTCCTGGTCAAAGTCATCCTTCCAGGTCAACCCTACTCGCCGAGTCACCCTATTGACTCGCCGAGTTCATATGTTCAGAGTCCTTCTATTCGCGACTCGACTCACCGAGTCAGTCCATGACTCACCGAGTCTACCGACTTCCGAGTCCTGACCTGTCCAACTCACCGAGTATCCATTCGACTCACTGATTCGAGTCTCAACTCGAAGAGTTTGGGGTTTTGCGACCTGACTCGCCGAGTCCAAGAACAGACTCGTCGAGTCCAAGACATCCTTCAACAGACTCGCCGAGTTATTCATCCAACTCACCGAGCTCCTTCCCAACTTCATCTGACTCGACGAGCTGTTCATCCCACTCGTCGAGTTCTTCCTCATCTTCATGCTACTCGCCGAGTCCACTCAAAGGACTCGCTGAGTCCATTCAGATCTACATACATGCAGAGGACTTTTGAGTCATGCATGGACTCCAAACTATAGATCTACCCTTCCCAAGCCCATTCCTCACGTAAAGTTGCAAACTTTACGTGTAGAGAAGGAGATCTAGGCTAATTACACCATAAACTAGGGTTTAAGGAAAAGAGGCTCCATAATCAACTCAAGGGCTGATACTTTATGCTTTCCAAGACCAAAATATGCTTAGATCTGAAGTAGCAACTCCAGATCCGGCTTCTAACTCAAAAGGATCACTACTCATGGCTAACAGCCCCAAAACTCACAACCAAAATAGATCTAAAGGAAGGGAAACGACTTAATACCTTAAGATGTTCAGAAATATCTTCCCAATCCCAGATCTATAGCCTTCCCCTCCTTGCACCTTCAAGATCCTTCTTCCTTCTTCAAGCTTTAATGCACTCTTCAAGACAACAATTGGCTCAGTCAATGGATATGGCGGCTAGGGTTTGGCATTCTGGGTTAAAGAGGGTAAAGGAACCCTAGGGAAGAGAATGAGGCGCTTAAATAGGCTCCAAGTCCCGAATTTAGGGTTTTCCTCGAACATACCTGACTCGCTGAGACGGTCACTTACTCCTCGACCCAGATCCCGCTCGGACTTGCCGAGTTCCTCCTTGGACTCGCCGAGTCTCCCCTTAAAGTTAGGGTTTTCTTTCCTTTCTTGGCCTTCAAAACTTTGGGTGTTACAAATCTCCCCCACTTAAACTAAACTTCATCCTCGAAGTTTGCTATGGCCCACCGCCTGCGATCTGCCTCCAATACCCACCAATTATCCCAACACCAGCTGCCTACCTTCGTTGGTCTTCCACCCGGTCATTCCGGCTAACACTAATCCTTGCGGATAATAAACTCGGGTCACCCTGACCCTGAACATCCTGGAAACACAACTTACTCACTGACAATCCTTCTGGTACTCACCGAGTACTGCACTGAACCTATAGGGGTTCACCCCTTCTTTCCTTATGCGATTCCCTTGCCTTCCCAAGGCGATGCTCCATAACCAACTATTTCCTCTGTCACTGTGAAGATCCTATCTTCACCAATCTGTTATTCCCGCTACTTCCAGTATGGGTCATCACCGCTAGTAACCACTGACACTCCTCTCTGTCATAACTTGGTGCCGAGCACCCCACGATCCAACTAACTAAATTCCACCATACACTGATTACCTGCAGTACTACTGACTGAAAATTCTGCTATTCCTTATCTGCCTTCCGGATGAACTGAGACCACCCTGGTCTCTACCAATCTACCAATATTTGGATTACTGGCTCCCACCGGTAGCTAGTCCTAACACCACCACTAGTCGCTCCCAGCGACTTCCGAAGAAACTTCGACCACCTATAACTGCTCAATCTATTCTGCCATTCAGGCACTACAAACTTGGGATCCCCGATCCCGTAACTTGACACTAAGGTCCCTACTAGGTCTCACCTGTGCTGCTAAAACTCACGGGCCTCGCCCATGGGTCCCACCCGCCTCTATCCTTCTAGCCCCACTAGTCTAATAACTCTCGCTCGGGCCTCACCCACGGGTCTCACCCAACCATATCCTGGAGCGGCCTCTCCCAAGGTCTCACCTCTCTAGGGCTATACAGGAAAACTCCCTATCATTCTCATCCACTACCCATTCCTGATCCCTATCTGATTACTAGGAGATAAGGGAAACGACTTAATACCTTAAGATGTTCAGAAATATCTTCCTAATCCCAGATCTATAGCCCCCCCTCCTTGCACCTTCAAGATCCTTCTTCCTTCTCCAAGCTTTAATGCACTCTTCAAGACAACAATTGGCTCAATCAATGGATATGGCGGCTAGGGTTTGGCATTCTGGGTTAAAGAGGCAGTAAAGGAACCCTAAGGAAGAGAATGAGGCGCTTAAATAGGCTCCAAGTCCCGAATTTAGGGTTTTCCTCGAACATACCTGACTCGCCGAGTCTCCTTGGCCGACTCGCTGAGTCGGTCACTTACTCCTCGACCCGGATCCCGCTCGGACTCGCCGGGTTCCTCCTTGGACTCACCGAGTCTCCCCTTAAAGTTAGGGTTTTCTTTCCTTTCTTGGCCTTCAAAACTTTGGGTGTTACAAAATCGACTCAAATTTTGGTTTGGTTCTTTTCAACAAAAACCAAATGTGTAGTCTCAATCTTTATATAGGTATCTACTACAAACTGCTGGAACAATCTCCCTCCCATCAAAATTACATTATCATTCGACCGTATCTGGGACTTGTAACAAATGTACTCCCGCATACTTACAGTATTTCTGCTTTTTTTTTTAAAAGTAGATTCTGTGATATCAAAATTTATGTGAAAAATATAAATTTAATATCCATATATTTAAGGCAGTATTAGTTATATGTTTTAAATATGTAAAAGAATGTTAAAGGCGTACCTTCTGAACCTTCATCATTCTCTTCATTGTCACTATGAGTTTCAACCATGGCAACCTCATATCTTGGTATTTTAGGATGTCATCCAGACTCGCCATTGGGAAAGAATAAAGGATACGACAAAGGATCATAACAACCAAAGTGATGTTAAATTTCAGTACTATAGTTAGACCTCCCATAGACAATAATACTTTTTTTTTATATGCAATGATGTTGTCATTTCCTTGAACCCAAATACCAACAACCTATGCAAAGGCGTAGTTCAATAGGGTTATTAAGATGATATGTATAATAATAAATATGACACATTTAATTTTAAAAAGAACAAAGATAAATGTTAATATTCACACCTCAGATGTGGTCGGCTTATTGTACACCCTTTGGTTAAGTTCCACTGATGCATTCAAAGTCACTCTATAATTATCAAGCGGTCCTAGATCAGAAAGACGTTTAAATGTTCTAACATATGAATTCTAAGCATGAATACATGTTAGTTTTTGAATGATTCTCTATCAACATTCTTCCAGGAGGATCTCTGTGATATTACAGCTTCACCATCATAAAAGTACAACTGTAAATACCTTGATTTTCCATCCCTTGAAATTAACTGATCGATATTATGATAGAGTGTTCCGTGCGAAAAAAGTGTAAACTCCAGAAGTCATATTAGTCAATTCTTTATCCACATTTACACACATTTATGTGAAATAAAAGTTTGAGTTATACGCCCTTATATTGTACCTGAAGATTTCTTCTAACTGCTCTTGCCTTGTGAAGAGTTGGTGAAATTCTGTGGGAATAGGGAGTATGCTAGTTTTGTCTTCCCACTCATGCAACAAAAGGTAAGGAATTCATATTGTAGTCGCTTTGCTCCATAATAAACACATGGGTTTTGAGCCTTTAATATGCAATGTTCAATACGGATGTTTTCGTAAACAAAATCATATGGATCCTCCTGAAAGGCGTATCCTCTTCTTTTTGTCATCATAGTTCGTTCCTTTCTTCATTGATAATATTCTTTATTATAAGTACTCATCCTTTGAGCTACACTTATAACACTCACAAAGGAATCTTCGTTGATATTTGTTTCATTTGTCTCCATTGTAGTGCAACTTGTGAGTGTTGTCGGTTGACTACATCCTTCACCGTTAGCTATCATTCTCATTTTGTTTTTCTCACTTTTTCATGCATAATAGTTTCTATTGTATCTTTTTTCATTTTATACAAATATGTTATTTTGATAAATAGTCATATATTATAAATGCAAATATATATTCATATAAACGACATACCTTTTTCTATATGTATCGCGTTTTAGGAATCATCACAATTTTCGTTTCCCTTATCTACGGTCCTAATTGCACACATATTATTTCATCAAAAATGTTACATTTTGTAATGTAGACCATGTGATTTAGTAGTCATGTATGTGTGTGTTTCACATGAATAAAAGTGAAATAAATAATATACTCTAAAAAATTACAAGAAACAATTGTTCGATATCAAAAGCTTAAACCCTTGTGTGATGTGATGGAATGAACTTTAACAATTTTAAAAGTACACACTTTTCATATGTCTGATTTGAACATAAACAACTGTATACATGCTCATTAATTCAACAAAAGATTCTGTCACAACTAGGAATTCTAAGGTTTTTTTAACCATCAACAAGAGTAACATTTATGGCTAAAACTTGAAAGTATGCATGATGTTTATTCATTTACAACAAAATTCCATCAAACACTCTATACAAACACTTTAAATGGTCAACAAAAGATTGGAAACCCTAAAAATCCCGGTATAAGTCCATTATGGACTAGGATTTCCTCATTGGGCCTAATGGACCAATAAGCCTCCAATCTAACTATTTTGGGCTTAGGATCCATAAATGGTCCCTAATTGGACCCACTTTTATGAAACATAACATTTTGGGCCATAATGGACCCAAATGAATTGGTTTGCCTTAATGGGCCTTGTTGGGTCGTAACAAATCAAATTTATCTTAATGGGCCACAAATCCATGCTTTTATACAAGATTGGGCCGTAAACCCACCTAAGGGCCTAATGGGCTAAAAATCATAAATTTGGGCTTCATATTATCGGAATCAAGCACTAAAGGCCCAAACCACTTCTCTCCTTTCTCCCTCTCGGCCCAACTATATATATCTATATAAAAAAAGAGATTAAGAGAGTTGACTTATGTTGCCACCTCTTTATTACACAATAAATAACCATGCATTTCTCATGCATCTATACACCCATCACTTTAACTGTTTCCCCCCCCCCCATCTCTTTTTCTTCTTCGGTCGAGAGTAAGAGGAAAACACACACACACACAGCTTCAAAGTTCCTCCAAAACTCTCTCAAGTTTTCAAGAGCAACTCCTTCTTCATTTCCTCAAAATTTCGAGCTTTTGAGTGTTTCCAAGGGGATTTTTCACCACAATCACTATTATTGGTAAGTTATTATCAAAAACCAACACCTTCTTTCATTTTAACACCAAGAAATCCTCCATACATAATTTTATTCCATGATCACACCTTAGAAGCTCTATAAGCTCGAGATCCATATCAAGGTGTTGCTACGACCAAAAATCTTCTTTACATCTTCTTCTAAACCAAAACAACTAAGAAAGGTGAGTTCATACCCCCTTTTTTGGGTTTTACTTATTTTGGGGGGAGAATACAAGTATTATGTGATGATCTATGTGTGTTTGCATGTTATGTGTTATTTCTTTAGTTTTTGGTTGTGATAATATGAAATATTTGAGATATTTTGAGATCTATAGCAAAAAGGGTGAAAGAACCATAAACAAAAACATAATAAACAACATACATCATATATCTAAGGGTCCTTAAGTTTAAAAAGTGAAAAACAAAACCAAAGAATCTTACAAGTGTCATTTTTGCAAAAATAACAAATATTGGGTGTAAATTGTAAATTATCGGTTTTATGGGGGTTATAAGGAGTTTATTTGTATAAAAGCTGATTTTTATGAAACCAATACTTTTCAAAGGGTCAAAAACATAAATTTTAGCTTAGTGGGCTTTAAATTGGGCCTTACGAGTTTTTGGGCCCATGGTTGCGAAAAAAATGAAGTTTTGAGGGGCTGAAATGTAAAACTTAACAAACCATGAGTCTAAAACGTAAACAAACTATTTCAGGGGTTGAAATGATTTTATTACCAAATTGGACTAAAAATGCAAAGTTTTTGATTTTGGGGTCAAAATTGTAAAACTTAGGAAAATTGGGCCAAAAATGTAAACTTTTTACAAATAAAGGCTGGAAATGACAAATGCAATAGTTTTGGACTGAAATTACTATTCAAATAATGTTTAGGTGGAAAATGTCAAGAAAAATGGTTTAAGGACCAAAAATGTCAATTTTCATAAAAGGGGACTAAAAGTGCCATTTTTTAAGAAAAAGGGCCAAAATGGTCAATCTAAATGTTTTTGGGCCAAATAAACAGTTTTGAATGTTTGGGTTAAAATATCAAGCTTATAACTTATGATTTATATATATATATATATATATATATATATATATATATATATATATATATATATATATATATATATATATATAGGGAAAGGTTATATGGAAAATAAAGAATTAGGGCAACACATGTTGGAACCAATAAAAGAATGACAACACATCACTTTGGAATAACTACATAAATAACTTCCATAATACATTGCTTATGAATAAAGAAATGGACACGTGTCACTTGATCATTGGTTCCAGCATATATTGCCCTAATTAAATATTTTCCATTGAACCTAAACCTATATATATATATATATATATATATATATATATATATATATATATATATATATATAGCTTCGTTATAATTTAAACATTGAGATATTGTTTTAAACATTGTGAATAAACATTTAGCATACAACAAATACCAACAATACGAACTTAAACTCGATAAAACATAAGCGATTCAATGGTTGGGCTCAAATACCTTCTATTTGTGCTATTGGGTCTTTGTGGTTAATATCATGATTATTCGGCCCAATATAATTCCACGTGTTTATTGGGCCTCAGGTGACCCAATTACATGCCTAATGGACCCTCGATGACTTTTACGTGCTATTTAGCCGTAGTGGTCCCTTTGCATTGCTAGTAAGGTCCAAATCAATCATATGCGTGATGGACTAACGTGTTCGTCGCATACTCGACAACCTATAATAACATACGTGATTAGTGGGCCCTCGTAGTCCTTTCCTCTTCGTCTGTTAGGCTTACCTTTTATTCAAGTAAACATAAATTAGGTCGTTAAACAAAGGTATTAAATTTCATTTGGATTTAGTGAGTAATAACGGACGACACCAATAAGTGTCGGTCGTAGTCTGTAGTTATAATCAAAGTCTCCTTGAGGGAGAGCGAGAGTTTGTGTATAGATCTATACTGGGGAGACCCCCCACACCTAAGCTATTCGCTACAGTTAGACTTTGCCAGTCTAGGGTGACAAAATCTTTAATTCAATACCGACATTCGCAAGAATGACAAGACAGACAAATTAGTCATTATTATGCATGGTTATAATGACTCACATAGAGATCCAATACCATCTATGTAATCATGGAGAATCATATTCATTCGATTGTGACGATACAATAATACAAAAAGATCATACTATTTACGTCGAAAAACATCGGGTTTTCCGGGGTAACAACATTATTCACTTTTACTTCCAACAATTATAATACAATAATTTATTATGAGAAACATATCACATTTACACATTTGAAATCATTCACGCATATACTTATGCATCATCACACCTATTTCGTAAACAATTATCGTTTCAGAAAATATCGGATTTTTTGGGTTTTACAAAATATACAGAACATTTTCATATCAAACCTGCTTATGAACTCACCAACATTATATATGTTGACCGTTTTCAAAATAACTTGTATACTCAGATAACAGATAAGCTGAAAAAAATTACCAAGTATGTTAGGATGTTATGTTTTGTGACTCTCAAACAATTTATTTTATGGATATGTAATATTTAATCAATGTACTTGATGTGAACAATGTCAGTTGTAATGTATTAATGCATGGTGATGTTTATGTTATGTTTCATGATATTCATTGTGATGATATTTCAATTTAAGTCACACGAACCCTCAGACGTTTCCGTCGTCTGATTCGGGGGTGTGACAGATTCTCACATGAAACTAATTTTTTGTTAGAAAAATCATCAAATTTGATTTTAACATTAATTTTTTTAGTTTTTCAGAAAGCAACACAACCCTTAATAAATAACCAACTATACTAAAAACTTGTAATCCAAAAACACAATAGAAGAAACTAATAGATAGTTAAAAGAAAATTTCCATAGATATAAATTATTATATATAAATTAATAAGCCAACACAAGAAAAATAAACCACACATGAAAGAATTCACCACAATATGTCTAACATTAATGTAAATCAACTTTAAAAGCAACGCACTCGTAAAAGTTATCAAAACTTCAAAAAAAACACCACCAAATGTCTCAGGAATTAAAAATTATTCTAGGCATATTTATGATGTTAAATGCTTTCGGCATCCTCGGTTGGAACTCAACGTCGATTAATTTCGTTGATATCAAAATGTTTACTAAAAATAAGATAAAAACTATTAAAACATATTGATTTAGTATGCTTTAAGGAAATATGTTTTGTTGGAAAACGCACGTATGTTCTTTTCTCATTTTCTATGGTACATTGGAGGCTTTTGCGGTAAAAATAAATGATTGGTTGAAAATCATTCCTCCATTATTAACATTTTTTATTTTTACAATTGAACTTACCCAAACGGGTTTTACCCATTCCGGTTTGTATCTAATTCATCCGGTTTCAAACCGGTCCCAAATCGATTTGTCCAACAGTTCCGAAACAAACTATGGAATTCGGATCATTGGTTTGATAATCCGTACGCGTTATGTACCTTTAACTAGAATACATGCCGTAATAGTTCGATATACCAACCAGTTGTCTCATGAAAAAAAAGCCAATGGTACCATTGAATGCAAATAATTTTTCTTATCTTTTACCATATTTTCATGAAATAATCTTCTAGTTTTTTTTTTCTGGTGGTTGAAATACTTGACTCTCACAAGCAATACTTTGTTTTATTTGCTATTTTCACTTGACATAATGCCATTGAATTATTATCATTTCTTATTTTGGAGATTGAATGTAACTATTACAACTTTTATACACATTATGTGAATTTTGTAAATCTCTATTTTGTCAAGGATTTGTTCAAGACAGCAATTAAACTATTTAATTAAAAATCTTTTATTATGGGCCACAACGACTAAGTCGATGATCTTGATTTGTTTTCACATAAAGTTAAGTTAGTTTTTAAAATCAAACTAAGCCTTCTTTTATTACAAGTAACAACCATACATTCAACTCTTCGCCAAGTTGTATTACTTATACTGTTATAGTTATACTACAAGATTTTGAGTTGTGTGGGTCAATGATTTCTTCTTTGCATATCTCTATAAAATCAATCATTCCCCTCAGGAAACATAAAAACATGCTTCCTCATCTACAACTAATTCTTCTCCTTCTAGCCTTCATCTCCCACGAACCTGAAGCCATAGCACAATATGTAGAACCTTTCACTTCCCAAGTTGCACCAGTAACAAAACATACTGATGCAGCTACACCACTCTATAGCATTCAGATGAAGATGGCTGTATGGGTATACATACCAGACATATATAAAAACTTCATTATTGACATAGACGCTCCTTTCACATGGCATGACTGCATTGTGGACTGGAATAGTTGGATTGACGAAAGCAGCAATTGCCTCGGTTGCACTCACCCAGTTTCTTGTGAAGAGTATGCATGCACGGATGTTCGCACATCTTATTCTTATGAAAGTCCTTCATGTCTTCCATTAACCAACACTTCGACATTACCTGGTGTGGAAGACTGCATATGCCCAGTCAACGTATTGAACCCTGTTAACGGAACATGTGGTCAAGCTCTGCTCAACTATGACAGGTTCACGTTTAGGGGAAGTGACGGTGGAAACACTTTTCGGTATTTCTATGTTACAGACTCTACCGCGGCATGTGCTCCATCTTCAATGTTTGAGTCATTCCCTGCGCATGTTAGTGGTGTCATGGCGTTTTCCTCATCTCCTTATGCATTTCCTGCTTATTTATTCCAACCTTTTAAAAAAGCTTTTGCTCTATGTTTGCCTAGCTCCTCGTCTGCTCAAGGGGTTATGTTCTTTGGGAGTGGACCGTATTATCTTCTTCCCAACTCAGACGTAGATCTAAGAAGTTTCCTGTCTTATACTCCGTTACTAAATCATACTGATTCTTTTGGTTATTTTATTGGTGTCAAATCGATAATCATTAAGGGAATGTCCATTGTTGTTTCAAAAAGCACCACCAAGCTTAGTACGATTGAGTCTTACACCATTCTTAGAGCAGATATTTATAAGCAAGTGGTTCGTATGTTTTCAATCGCTACATTGGGAATCCTCCGTGCAAGGTCAGTGGCACCCTTTGCTTTTTGTTTAAAGAATCGTATTGGACATTCCCTTGCCAGTTTGCAGATTCCGGATATCATTTTGAAACTCCAAGGTGGGAAGAAATGGATAATATCCTCAAGTAATTCCATGCAACAAGTAGGGAAAGATGTGGCTTGTCTTGCAATTATTAATGGTGGTGCGACAAGTGAACATGGGATTGTGATCGGGACGTTTCAAATGGAAAATAACTTTCTGCTCTTTGATCTAGTCAACTCAAGTTTAGGGTTCAGTTCTTCTTTATTAAGCAAAAAGACTTCTTGTGCAAACTTCAACTTTACCACACATAGCCTTTGATGTTACTTCAAAAGCTTTGCACTGGATGGATAACTTCCTCTTGCTAGTAGAATTTAAGGTAGCAAAAGCTTTATGCAACTCCACAATATAGGCTTTATCATTAATTTTCGACAAAATTTTGTATGGACCATACTTTTGTTGACCAGCTTATTGTATGTTCCTAATGGAAATTTCTTCTTGCGAATGTAGACCACCATTTCATCTCTTACCACAAATACCTTTGGATGCCTATGTTTTTAAATTGTTGCCTTGTATTAGCATTAATTGGATTGTGCAATCTTCTACCTTACCTCGTCATGGGTATTCTACATATCTTTAATATTTTATTTTTGGCTCTTTTGTTGTATACTGCAACAAACTGTGAGGTTTCAATGGAGTTGTGTGAACCATTGTTATAATAAACTCAACATGTGCTAGTTCCCACTATATCGCATCGTAATGAATGTGGAGACTTAATGCTCAATCAATTGCTACTGCTCTTCGTAAGCAAAATGAAGTTGCTAAGAGTGAACGTCGAAATTGATTAAATGCATCCATTGATGCTTGTACATGTTTATTGAAATGTGCGTTACTTTTTCGTGGCCACGATGAGTTGTAAGTGTCTTTATTTAGAGGAGATTTCTTGGAAGTGTTAAGTTACATTACGAAATGTTTGGGAAACAATCAAATGGTGGTTCCATGTATTCAAAAAGATATTGCTCATTGTTTTGCACAAAAAGTACTTCAATCATTTATTGAAGAAATTGGTGATGACATTTTTCCTTTAGAAGTTGACGAGTCGAACGATATATCAGGGGTCAAAGTTATGATGGAGCAAGCAATATGAATGCGGATTTTAGTGGTTTAAAATCTTTAATCATGAAAGAAAATACATCTGTATATTATGTTCATTGCTTTGCTCACCAACTTCAGCTAGTTATTTTCTCAGCTACAAAAAAGCATCACAATGTTGGAGTCTTTTTTTGATATAGTAGTTGTTCTAATGAATGTTGTGTGTGTTTGTGAAATTGAAACCATAAGTGGATTAAACCAAGAACTTTCTCTTACTAGATCTGGAGATACATGTTGGAATTCTCATTACAAAATTATATCGTGTCAGTTGGTTTGTTTTCATATGTTTTGATATGCTTGAATATATTGAAGATGAATGCCTAAATAGTTTTAGTCGAAGTAAAGCAAGTAGTATTCGAATATATCTTCGATCATTTGATTTTGTGTTCCACTTGCAGTAGATGTTGAAAATTATGAGGATCATACACATATTTTCGCAAGCTCTACAAAGAAAGGATCAAGATATTGTGAATGGTATAAGTTCGGTGAAATCAACCACTACAACGTTAAAAAAGATGAGAAATGATAGGTTTGATGCACTTATATTGGATAGCACCTCTTTTTGTGAGAATAACGACATTCAACTATTAAACATGGAGGAAGTTTATGTTAATCCAAGATCCCAAAGACCATATACCAATATCTCCAATAGTCATAATTCCACGTTTTTTTATTCGACATGATTTTGCACTACAAGAAAAATCTGAAATAGCTACGGAAGGGTGTTATTCTACAATAGATCGTGCTATGGAATGTTGTTCCATAGCTAATTTTCTACGAAATTATTTATCTGTAGCAAACATAAGAATAGCTACGGAAATTGTTAGCGACTCGAAATCGGTTGGCATATTGCTACCAATATTTCTATGGAAAACCCATTCGTAGCAAATTTGCAATGAAATTTTTTATGAAAATACTTTTGATTGTAATTATGCTGCACAATTAAATATGGTGGTTAATCTGCAACATAATATATCAACGAAATAAAATTTCATAGTTGTTTTGCTGTGGAAGTAGAAATCATAGCTATTTGCTAATGGAATTGTGCTACGCAATTTTATTTTTGTTGCTTGTTTTGCTTAGGGGTTCACATCCGTAGATATTTAGCTATAGAAATTTGCAACGACAATAAAAACTATGGAAGTTTGACTACGGAGCCAATATCCATTGCAACTTTTGTTAGGAATTAATTTTTTGAAAAGTATTTTACATTATAATGTCATATTATGAAATTTATTTTCATAAAGTGGGCCTGCCAACACCCATATTCGCAAACCCACAAGTAGAAGAAGAGAAATTAGGGTAAATCGATATTGTCGTCTTCAAGCAATAATGTGAGACTATGCGGATGTGGAGATCCGGTTGGAATTTGTGACGACATGGACACTAAAGAATCCTGGTCGGAGGTTCCTTGGTTACATAAACTATAATGATGAAGACAAAAATTGTAGTTTTTTCGTTGTATAGACCTATAGCTCCTAAAAATGTGCACTACAAATAAAATGACATTTAGTGGCATATACTTTTAATGGCATAATTTTTTTGTGCCACTATATTATGCTTTTAATGACATATTTTATATGCCACTATGAAAATTAATAGATTTAATGACATTTAATATTTTGTGCCACTAATATCCATATGTATTAGTGAGATAATGATTAAAATGCCATTAAAAGTTATATATTTTATATCATATAAATAAATGATTATATACCACTAAATGCTCTTTTATGAATTAATCAATCAAATAAATTTGTGACATTGTAGATATTAATTAGTTAATTTTTCTTTCCACTCTATTTACCACCTGCTTTACTTCAAGTCCTAAAGAAAACAAAGCTGCTTATTTCCGTTTCCCTTTTTCCCACTTTAGTCGACAATATCTCATTTTCTATCGGTGTAATTTTTTTACTCTTTTTTTTTCAATTAGGGCATAGTTTTTAAAGAGGGAAAGATCAAGAAGCTCACTTCCCAATTCGTTCATCATCGACTTGCTCTTTCATCGGCTCTACTCCGCCCTCGTCTTACTTGGTTCGAAACAAGGTACATGTCATAAGCTATACATGGCTACCAAGAAGAGTACTTGACATTTTTGCGCGCCAAATCGTAATCGTGAATGGTTGAATGCGCTTCTGATTGATTTTCCAACCGAGCCCTGAGGAGGAGGCTCAGATCTAGATTTGACAAGCATCCGATAATAATAGCGATGGAGGCAGATTTAAGCATATATCCACTCCTTTTGAAGAACCGACATCGTACTTCGCTCTAATGACCGCATCAAAAATAGAGTCTGATGTTCCTCTTGACGAACCATAACCTCCATGGTGGCTGCTCCACTCACTTTTCTGTAAAAATTCAGGCTTTACGAGACTCGATCGGTACTCTCTAAACCACTTGTGTTTCATTTTTGCTTTAATCTGCTAATGTGCCCTTTTGAATTGTTTCAGAAATCAACCATTCCTTTTGGATACTTATTCAGATGTTCTCTTCATCATGATAATGTACGATGTGAATAATGTTCATTATTGTTTTAATAATAAATCAACTGTATATTCTTGTATGGACTTCTTGCAATAATGATGGCACTTTAATAGCCTTTAGTTCCCCATTAGAAAATTTGTATTCCTTAGTCTTCGTTTTTGGCATATCATATGTCTTTGTTATCATTACGCGTATACATTTATCTAGAAAGAAGCATTGTTTAATTTGAATTGAGAACATCTAGAAGAAAATGCTAGTGTATCGAACATGTACACGTAGTTCAAAATAAAGTTAGACAAAAATGTAACATGCGACATGAACATATAATTGTGCCAGACCTTACCTTTTATTATAATTAGATATGAACATTTTGTCACACATGTTGTAGTAAATTCATGTATGGTATGTCTTCGATAATTCCTAATATATTCTTCGTTTTCAGTTTAATTGTAATATACTATATGTATCCTCATTTTCACACCCATGTTTGCATACATAGTGCCTCTTTTACCCTTATTCAGGACAGATTTATGTATTTTTATATTCATGCTCACCATGTATGTTCTTTATCTTAACAGTTTTCCTCTTTTACCCTTATTTGTGGTAGAAATATTACGTGTTCAGAAGAGACAAGAGTTGTAGATAGTGGAAGGTCTTGAAAATTGATAGATTAGAGGCTTCTAAGATGAGCATCCATGAGGACTTATCGACTTATACCGAATGTGAATGTTATGAACTCATAAGAAGGATCCATGAGGGTAATAAATCCATAGGGGGGTCAATTTTATCACCATTTTCTATGGAATTGTTGGTGTGTATATAAATATCCCAAACATATACACATTTCACATCATGAATTTATTGTGATTTATATCTTTTTAGGTTTCATTAAATTTCTTGGACCATACTACATGTTGCTAATTGCACAAACAAGGCCAATTGGCTCGGCCACATGTTGTCATCTCCAAGAGTGAAATGATAGCTCTATCAGATTTTGTAACTTAGATAAATTTGACTACTTGGAGACACGAAAATATGTAATATTTTTTAATTACTTCATAAATTGCATTCGTTATTGTACTTTGATTGTTTTTCTTGTTATATATACAAAAATCTACTGTGCATGTTGGATCTTACAAATGACTTTTTTTTTTTTTTCAGATATCCAGTTGTACAAAATTGTGGATCTATACAACTTTTTGGTCACAATAAACTTCACGTCTGAATATTAAGCCATGTATTATTTATGTGTGATTAATCAATTTCTTTTAATTAATATATGTTGTTTCATTGTAATCTTAACTGACATTAATCTTTTAATGTCAAGGAGGGACCAAAACTATTAAGCAACCAGAGTTCATTTTCAGAATCTTGCGAAGATATGTTGGAACCCCACCATTATATTAAACCTAATAAAGGTAATGTTTCAATAGCTTACCCATATAATCTTTTTTCTTTTTTAGTATGATATCATATTCTTTTTTCAAGACTAATGAAGGAAGGCCTCGAGAGTTAATCCTTTGTACTGAATTTGCTAACGTAAGTAATTCTATTAACAAAGATCTTTCAGAAGAAAAACGTCTCAAATTTCTTCACTAGGATCTTCACAAACATTCTAGAACGTTAATTGCCTTTTCTTTTCAGTGTTTAGTTTTCATAATTACTATTTCATTTTTTGTGTATTTGTATTATAGTTGTATTAACACTAAATATAGATTTGAATTGAAAAGCGATACAAAGGGAGTTGTCGATTGAGTCAATAAAAATAGCATTCCATGTTGTATAGCCACCAGATATTTATTATGACATCTTTATTTTTAATTATCAAAAGCTCTTATGGTACGTGTAGGCAAAGTAAGTTGGGGCTTCACTTGTTGGTAGGCCTTGGCACAAGATCGACTAAGATCATGGTTATCTGGGAATCAAAACTTTATCTGGTGACTGGCTCATGTTTACTAAGTTTTGTCAATCCTATCATTTCATAACTAGTTTCTACAATTCTTATCAAACTTCATATAATATTTGCAAGTTATATCTATTTTCATTGAACGGTTTCTTGATAAGTATTAATCATATGTTTTAGGTTTTATGTATAAAGGGAGAATTTGGATGTCATGTTGCTTTTATTAGGAGGCTTTGCGTACTTAATGCTTATGGTACATGTTCTAAAGTATAGATCTTTTTTACTCCTACTATAGTTTTATATGCAAATATTTAACTTTACATGCTACTTTTACATTTTCAATTTATGAAAATATAGATCTTTTATTAGGATCCATCATTTATGTTTTGCATTGCAACATGTGCTCTAGATTTTGGAACCCTCTTTTATGCTTGAAAATTTTGAGATTGTTCAAGATTTGGTGTAAATATGTCATGTTACACGGTAGTAATGATTTATTTATATGTTGTTTTGAAATATACAAGTTATCTATAGAATTAAAAGTAGTAATAAATAAATACAAAGTCATGGTTGAAAATATAAAATAAAGTATATTTCTATTGTCTAAGATGAAATGAAGTAAATCCATATAATAATTTAAAGAGTACCGAGTACTACTGTAAATTAACCAACAAATTTATTTTGCTGATATGATGATCACATTTGAATTTTTTTGGCAACGGAGAACTAGTGATGTCGAAAATTAACCATAGTTGTGCTTGGTGATTGGTGGGGATCTTCTAAGGAGTGCAATGCATATGGTGTTGGAGTTCATTTGATATTGAAGGAAGCTGATGGTGTGATTCAAATAAAATCCACGTACTATATAGTAAATATATTCCCATGTACCATTATATTTTTTAGGGTTATCTTAGGCTACATGTCAAACAGTTTGTTAGTGATTACTTTGAACATGAAGTGATTACTACTCCAATTTTAATTTCATTATCAGTGAATGTTATAATATGTTTCTTCTTTTAAAGCTCTTAACATTATATTGATGGTTGTGTACAATTTGTTAATAGGACCATTGAAATCATGTTATGTGAATTGCTCTTATTGATTATAGAGAAGAGCTAGCATGAAGTTTGGAGAAGAAGTTCAAGAAAGTTTCATGTTCTTTTTGCTTCTTTTTGCTACTTTTTTTTATATATTTTTTAAATGTATTTTGTTACATATTTAGACTTATTTGACATTTACTTAGATATTTTATTTAAAAACCAAAATAACATTGACGAAAAGCAATGTAAATTTTTTATTTTCCACATGAGAATTTTTTAATTATATTTTTTATTTTATATTATACTAATAACTTATATTTCTATAAGTAGCATGCATTCAAAAATGAGATTAGTACTTACTAGCATAAAATATGTGCCACAAAAAACTTTTATTATATTGTGGCAAACAAAAAAGTGTCATTGAAAGTCACATAAATTCTAAAATAGCATGGGTATTTACTGCACACAATATTTGCCAAAAAATTCTTTTCGTTTGTTGTGACATATAAAAAAGTGTCACTAAAAACCTTAAAAGTTGCAGCGACAAAATGAAAAGTGTCACTAAAGGTTTTTAGTGGGAGCGCTTCTAGTGATATTTTTAATTTGTGCCGTTCATTCTCTAGGAGACCTTTAGTGATACTTATTTTGGTATTTAGTGACACTTTTTGTGTGCCACTAAATGATATTTTGTTTGTAGTGGTGGTATAGAGAGAAGATGTCCGAATTGAGAAATCAAGTCAATGGTGAGCATGCCCTCGAGTTGAAGGTGGTCAAGTTTGAATTATCAAGTTCATGATGGTGTGTTTAGTTTGTTTCTTTGTTGTCATGTTGTATTCTTAGTTTTCCCATTTATGTAATTGAAATAGTATTAGACTATAATACAAATGGATGAATTGTTATTTTGATCAATGGAATTGGTAAGTTGTGGTTTGAATGATAATTTTTAAAGTGATAATATATTTGTTTATTTTATGGTTGAATTTTGTGTAAATCTATACTACTACATGAAAGAAGAATTTGTTGTTATGTATATTTTATCTTGAATAAGTTTATACCATTCCAAATTAAAGTAACTGCATTACAAATAGGGGTGAGTGCGGTGTGGTTTAGTGTGGTTATTAGTCAAAACCTCACCACTAATCGCAAATGCGGTTAATCCATTTTCAAAACCACTTAGTGCGGTTATTTTTGCAGTGCGGTTAGGCGGTTATATTTGTGGCGCAGTTTTATTTTATTTTTGTGTTGCGGTTATTAACCGCATGGATTTGGTGCGGTTATTTTGTATGATTTTTAACCACAGTTTAGAGCTCAAACGGTTTTAAAAGTTCAAAAATATTAATTGTAATGATAAAAAAAACCATAAGGTATAAGACAATTAACTTAAATCACAAACAACTAATATCTTAAAAACGTCAAATCAATAGTACTTAACAATAAATATCTTAAAATTGTCTAAGTTCACCATTTTTCAAAGTTAAACATAACAAAAAACCAACAATTTTATCTTCTAGTATTTTATCCATCTTTCATCCATAAAATTTGTCTTATATTTAATATTTAATGTAGTAATAATTAATAAAAAAAAATTGTATATAATATATGCGGTGCGGTGCGAGTTTTTTGCGGTTTTTGAAAACTCATAACCGCACAGCACCGCAAATTTGCGTTTTTTGAAAAACAGAAAACCTCACCATCGGTTTTTATTGCGGTTGCAGTTTATCGGTTGCGGTTGATGCGGTTTTGCGGTTAATTTTAATTACGGTGCGGTTTTTGCTCATCTTACAACTTAAAAGTGGGGTTCATTGGATATTTAATGGAAATATTATACATAAAATATCTCAAAACACATCTTTCCTTGTAGTATATCCTTGATATGTACCAAAGAATGAAAAAATTATATTTAAATTTCTCCAAGTCACTAATACATAACATCACATTTACCAATTAACATACAAAAAATAAAAATTAGATAAGGTAACCATCTTTAAAGAAGCAATAAGATCTACTCAATATATTTTTCCTCCTCCGTTTATTCATTGCTCGATGTACTACACTCACAACTACCCTCACTGTCAGGAATACCATCATTGTCGTCATCATAAATTCACTTTCTTCATCAATGTTAATTTAATCGTCTGAATCGTTGCATGATGTGTCCAGATCATCATAGTCGTCTGTATATGTAGTTGGAATAATGATTTCATTTGATACAACTTCGTCATATTGGAAAACAACGTCTTTTATTATCATTTTCACATTTGTCAGCCCAACCACGAGGTTTAACTTTAAATACAGCCAACCAGACCGAGTTGCTTTTTTTTTTTAAAACGTAGGTAAGGAATGTAAAACACCTGAGTAGCTTGCATGGCTAAAACAAACGACTCAAACTTGTTGTATTTTCTTTTTTTGACGTTTATTTCGACCAAGTTATACTGTTTGTCAACCTTAACTCATATGTTAGGTGTTGGATCGTACCATTGACATTTAAAGAAAACTGTGTTTTTCCTTGGGTAACCAGGGTACTCGAGTTCTAAAGTTTCTGCTAATTTACCGAAATATTCACTTCCTAGGCTACTAATACACAATCCGTAATTCATTGTTGATCTTTTTAGACCGTGAGTTTATGTGTAAAACTAGTAACCATTGACAAAAATACACATTATATAAGTTGACTATCCTTAAATACATTCTAGAAAGGTTAAATATATACTTGTTCTTTATTTCTTTCTTATATCCCTATATGACAAATGTTGAAGCACTTAAGAATTATAACCATGACAAAAAATAATAAACTAAGAAATAAAACATTAACACCCACATAGTTTAAGATCAATGTTGCAAAGTTCTTCTTCACTTCAGCTGCAAGCTCCTGATGATATATATCCCTAATAAGATCTTTCAAGTGATCTTCAAATATGTTGTATTACTATTTTAATTACATTCTCAAAGTTACTATGATCTAATAAACAAAAGCATGTAAATTTTTATTTAGAGTAATTAAACAGCAAATGGATATTGTTGTTGATCTTAAAAGTGAAGTATGTATTATCCAATGTAATGTTTGATCTTATCTTCATTAAAGAGTACGTAAATATAGGCTGTTTTGAATTCACCATCAGACATCAATCTTAATATAATGTGAAATATTTTTTGATGCTTGACAAGGCGTGTATGCATTAACAATGAACCCATTCACTCGAGCTTTATTTTAACATCGTTTTTCAACTAATTTATATATATATATATATATATATATATATATATATATATATATATATATATATATATATATATATATATAGTAAAATAGATGTAAATTAAGTCAGAAATACAAATTATAAAAACAACAACATACATTTTGAAATATCAGACAAACCATTCAAATTCATACATCCAACAATGTTAGATGTGACCGACTATTTTCGATTTTTATGGAAAATGTACCGGTAAATATTTCATGGAGTTAAAAATACCAGGGACAATGATAGTCTCTAATTTACATAAAATTATTGGAATCTCGGCTTCAATACTTTTCATGTCATGTGTAGTAATAGATGTTGCATGTAATGTTTTGAAGAAAATATTTTTGGTGTTTAGCCTGGAGGAATCGTCTATGGCAGTTAATCCATGACATCTTGTTACAATGCTTTAGCTTGAATGCTTTTGCATATTTCCTAAAATGTGGACATGCTAGCTTACCTACTGTAGACCATCCTGACAATATTGCATAAGCTGAAAAATCACTAATTGTCCACATCAAAGCTGATCGAAATTGATTTTTTTTGTAAATATATATCATATGTTAAGACGCCTTCTTCCTATAACTACTCCAATTCTGCAACAGCATGTTACAAAAATACATATATTTTATGCATAAGGTTTATATGTCATGGCATAACTATAGTAAAAAACATGTAAGGCTATTTCATGAACATAAAAGGTGGCAAATTATAAGGTCTTAGAATAATAGGTCAATATGAATATTGTTTTCCAAATGCTCCATGTGGTGCAAACCTATATGTATATAGTCCTAATCAAATATTTTGTATTTCGGCTGCAAATGAAGGATGAATTCTATCAAAGTCCTTCCAAGATTCAGAATTTGATAGATGACACATTATACTAGCATGATGTCCATGATCCTCAAAGTGCCATTGCATGGGCTCAATTTTAGCTTCTGTAGTATATAATCTCTTCAACCTTCGAGTCCTAGGAAAGTAATGCATTCCCTTATAGAGTGCCTATCTACATTGGAAAATTTGCACCAAAAAAGATCTTTGTCTCCCCTCCAATATATCATACATCCAGACCGGAAGCACTCAATCACCTCTACAAGTAAACCTATTGATTGTAATAACTCTTTGCTCTCGTATAAACTACCCACCATGTCATTCTCCTCTGGTAATCATCAATTGGCAGATAACATCATAAAATTATTTAAGGATGTGATACTCTGATTTTATATTTAATAGTCTAGCTACAACAGACAGTTGTATGACTTTTTTTTACCTCCAGATCACAACTCTTTATCGACTGCCTCTAGCATATAAAATATATATATTCTGCATTTGGTTCCTCATCAAAATTACTATTAATAAAATTCGGAGCCATGGCATCTATAAACATTTACCTATATGTAGATTCATAATCTTCATTTAGTGTTGTGTATGTATCATTCCCCCTAAATATGTATTGTCATCAAAGGATGTTTCGCCATGTTTTTTCCTAAAACTAGTAATTTGGAACAAAACCTGACTTGTACAAATGATACTTTACCTTATCAGGTTCTAGATATGGCCTCTTATAAAATTTTATGCATTGACATTTGATTCTATCTTTATCCATATGCATTCCTTTATTGGTAGAAAAGTCTGTGAAGTTTTGCACACTTCGTATGAATACAGAAGAGACACAACCATGATCATCTTTTCTTTCATACATTCACGTTCTATTAGTGTTGTTCATTATCTTGAATATGTAAAATATACATTTAAAGAACACAATATTATGTTCATTAATATGGCTTTGATTTGATATATGGGATTTGAAGTATTCACATATGTACAACATAATATTGAAAATTTACCTTTACTATAATTTGTTTCACAAATTAACCGACTGCTGAATCAATCTTGACAGTTTTCTTTTTTGTACAAGTAAATCACTTTGAAGATTTAACAAAGGTGTATAATATTTGTAGAAATGATTAATTGAAATCGAGAATTGCAAAACTCAATTTCTGTGACAACCCGAAATTTCCATTCTGTACAAACTATATCACTTCAATAGAAGTTATAGCAGTCACAGTTAATTTTCAGACTTTTTCACGTAAGTTTGAGTAATTCAGGGTTTACACTTCAGGAAATATCAGGAGAGTGGGTGCACTAGGGTTTTGTGCAACACTATTATTCCAACACTCTATTATATTAGAGATCATTTTGGAATAAAAATATTTTCTGCCAAAATATCTCAGGACTATAAATAGATTTTTGAACCAAATTTATTCATTATTCACATTTCCAACTAGAGAAAAGCCATTTTCTCTCTCACGGATCTTCGGGTTTTTATACCAAAACGTGAGTAACTCTTTCTAGTAGTGTTAGAATGCTTATTAGATGCTTATAACATGATTTAGATGGCTAAATCATTAGATCTAGGAGTTTACTCCCCAAGGTGTTCTTGGGTGGTAAACTCCCGAAACGAAGCCAAAACCGACCCTTGTGTTATGCTAAAGCCTTAGACTCATATGTATGCATGTTAGGGACAAGAAAACAACCAAAATCCACCCAAGTTTGGGAGTTCACGGCCCAAGAGATTCATAGGCTGTAAACTCCCTTTTCAACCTCAAAATGGTGTTTTAAGGCCACTAAAGCTTTAAGGCTTTTATCAAGGCTAGTTCCCATTTAATCTAAGGCCTTAAACACATCAAAGAACACAAACAAATGAGAGTTTACGGCCCAAGTGTATCTTAGGCCGTAAACTCCATTGAAATGGACAAAAGGGTGTTTTCATGACCCCTAAAGCCCTAGACCTTTACAAGAAATTGTTACCCACTTAATTGAGGGACAAAAACACATGAGAATCACCTTTCAAATTGAGTTTACGGCCATGGCATGGTTCATGGGCCGTAAACTCCTAAAAAGGGCACCAAGGTGTGCCTAATGCCTTCATATGCTTTAGATAAAAGTCTAGAACCTATCCTTCAAATGCATGAAGCTTGAAAACAACAAAAACAACACCCCAAGGGAGTTTACGGCCGTAAACTCCAAGGGGAATGGCCTTGGGGCCGTAAAATCCTAATTAGAGTATTTCTAGACCTTAAACCCCTTCAAGGATGGAACCACCAAGTTAGAATAATTCTAGAAAGCATTTGGAACTTCAAAACACACCAAACCCCCATGGTTGGGAGTTTACGGCCGTAAACTCCATGTGTGATGGTATATGGGGAGTAAGCTCACATATAGGGTCCTTTGGAACCCTAAACACAAGTACCTTGTCCCACAATAGCTTAGATGCAATCCTTAGGGCTTAAAACACTTATATAAAGTGTTTATTATGTCTAGGATGTCTTAACTTTATCAATTAGTGACTTAAGACTAATTGAATGCATATATGTGTGATTATATGTTCATTAGGATCGTAGTGTGTGTACAAGTCCTCGCTTGACACCTAGCCATCCTATACCGTTCAGTTCATTCCGATCACCAACTACAGGTGAGTTCATACCCCTAATCAATATTTTAAATGATTTTAAATGCTTTAATGGGGGGGGGGGGAGGGGGGGGGGGAATACAAGTAGAAACAAACATGTTAGTTAATCATTGATATGTACTTTAAAACTATGTTTGTCATTTAACTGATTTCACATGCTACAAAATGTGATGCATGAAATGGTTTTGCATCTTAAAAACACATTCTTATCAAATGTTTTACCTTTGAAATGTTTATTAAAATGACATCAAGTCATTGCTAATTATTGTTCAAAACCCATAAGATGTCTTACAAAACCATTTTTCATTCTTGAACTAAACTAGGCATATACACTTATATTCTTATATATGTATTGATGTTATAGTTTACATCTTTCATTTAGTTTCCCACACCCTTGAGTAGTAAGAGTGTATAAACCTACATGATCAACCAGTTACATTACAGTAAATTATCATAGGGATAATTTGAAGATATCAAACATTACTTCTATTACAAGGAATCACACAAGAGTCAGTTCATTCATGAATTCTTACTAGTACCTTACCTGATACATGAGTACCTTTACATATGCTTACATGATACATGAACACATTACAAGAGTACCTTTACATATGCTTACATGATACATGAACACATTACAAGAGTACCTTTACATATGCTTACATGATACATGAACACATTACAAGAGTACCTTTACGTAGATACCTTTACCTGTGTATACTTATTTGAATATTTGTATCTCGAATTGCGAGGATGATTTATTAGTACCTTCTGTGTAAATCTTCCTGCATATCCCTAATACCTCGGGATATCTAGACAAGACCCTATCCCTAGTACCTCGGGGTACCTAGATGGGTCCCTATCCCTAGTACCTCGGGATATATGGACGGGACTAACCATTCCGGAACCCATCTGTTAGCAACAGTGGGTGATGAACATCTACGGATGCCTACGGTTATTACTTATACTAGGAGTACCTTTACTGGACTAACCCTTCCTTCGCCCTGCTACTGCTACAGAGGACAATTGGACAATCTTCGGATGTTCATTAGGTTATATAAGTACATGTTAGCACCAGTACCTCCGGCTAACACTTACATTATTACATATTTCCTATTACTTTATTTTGTGATATCTTCACATAAACGAATAGTTAGACTATGTACATGTTAGCACCAGTACCTCCGGCTAACACTTACATTATTACATATTTCCTATTACTTTATTTTGTGATATCTTCACATAAACGAGTAGTTAGACTATGTACATGTTAGCACCATTACCTCCAGCTAACACTTACATTATTACATATTTCCTATTGCTTTATTTTGTGATATCTTTCACATAAACGAGGAGCTAGACTAAGTACTTTGGTACTAGTCAATAGAAAGGAAAAACTATCATTTTACATAGTCATAACAAAACATTCGGGTCTTGGTAGAAGACTACATCTCAACTGATAGAAAATAAGGGATTTTCTAGGGTTTTTCATACGTACATCAACATTTTCATTTAACGTTTTACATGGCCTTCATAACAGATTTTCACAAACAAGGCAATGACACTTATATACTTATGAATTCACCAGCTTTAAAGCTGATACTCGCTTTCAAAATAACTTGTATTCTCAGGTCATCAGTAGACAGGTACAGAGGCCAGGTTTTGAGAAGACGGAGCAGACAAGTCTCGTCTTTTATTTTGATTGTATATTTTTGGTGTCTTACTACAATTAAAGAACACATATGTATTAAAACTTTACTTATAATGCAATGGATGATGTTGTTGCTTGTTTATTATATTACACTGTTGTGATACTGTACATGACGTCCTCCACCCCTGAACGTTTCCGCCATTCGTGGTTTTGGGGTGTGACAATTTCAAAGAAAGAGTGTAGGAGTGAACCGTCGACAACCCTTCATCGTGATTTTGGTATCGTGCATGGATACTAGGTCAAACTATTTGGTAGATATTATTCAGTATTTCAAAAGGTTAAATATAGCAACATTCATAAAATTATTATGAAAATTATATACATAGTTATAATTTATAACAAATATAGAAACATTATTAGAGTTATTAAAAATATAACAACCTACACAAATAAAATTCTATACAATTATACACATGACTATGAAATACCAACCACTTTTGTCACTAAAGTAACATACACTAAATTGACATACATGTGACCAAATTGATAATTGTAACACAACCATTTTAACTAAAGTAACATATATACTTTTCATAGTCTTTTTGGGGAAAATTTTAGAAGTCGACGATTACAAAAGCTAGGTTATGTAAGTATCATGTACACTCATTCTTTCAAATATGTATACTTAATTTTTGTTAAAGTTAGGGATCAATTTTTTGCATCCATTATAGTTGCAAAATCTTCAAAGAAGCAGGAAAATGGAAGAAATATACAACAGATAGACACAAATGTCTTACGTTTTCGTCGATGGTCGTTAAGTAAGAGGAACTCCTAAAATAATGTAAAGAGTTGGGAACCCAAACATTCTATTTAGGGATGGAATGGTACTCCGTTTTATGCATATTATTATACAAATTGATTATTGTTTTGCACTGGATTAAATTAAATCCATGTGTTTAATGTTTTCTAGGTGAAGATATTCTTCTTCACATATGAGATGCAAGGAAAACATTGCTTGAAGAAGCATGTTGATTAGGACAAATAAATGCAACATTTTTCCTATGAATGCTGATAATGGAAGAAGGCAGACAAAGGAAACAGGAAATTTGGACTTGTTAAAGGATGCCTACTATAGAAAAAAAAAAGGAATTTGAGTCTTAGAGAAACCTATTACAAGGGCTTTTGCATATGGAAAAAATGGTTGTTTAAGTGTGATTTTTTTGTCGGAAGCTTGTTTCGTTACGTTTGTGTCACACCCTGACCGATGGTGGAAACGTCAGGGTTGCGACATAAACATTAGATCACAGTTCACAACATATATTGAATAATACAAACATGATATCCTTCCATAAATCTAGTGTGAACAATTTAGATTTTCTTCAATCTGACAGACGATAAATACAAGAACAAGTTTTAGCAATGTAAGTCAAAATGAAACAAAAGTCTAACATATCATCCTACCAAAAAATGTATTATTCCATGACATACAATGTGTGTCCTCCAGTTCCTAAGATCCCGAAGAAACGTATATTTGAAAACAATATGTCAACAATAATGTTGGTGAGATTTGTAGGTTTTGACTCTGTATGTTTTCCTAATCAAAATTCTATTTAGTCTCATGAATTATAGAAGTATAAAAATGCAACATGGTGACCCTTGTAAAATACATACAGGTAAAAAGATATATGTTTATAACTTTGAATCTAAGTGTTTTTTATAATCAATAGTGTGTTTAGACTAATGAATTATAAAAACATAAAATACAACATGTTTTATCCTTGTAAATCTATATAAGTAAAAGAGTTTTTTTTAGCATTCTAACTCCCTGCATTTTTAAAATCAAGAGTGTGTGTAAAATAAATATTCGTAAAAGTATAAAATGCAACATATTTTTACCCTTGTAAGAGGTTCATTTATCTACATAATTTATTGACCTAAGTTATAATTCGACAAAATGTTGTTTTGAGTTAATGATTTATTTGTTCAATTAAATCAATCTCTGACATTTAATCGTTTAAATAAATCGTTCCATTTTATTCCCTCACATTCTAGAATGAATTTTCAGGTTCTAGAGTGAGCCTGTAACCAACACTATTGAGTAAGAAAACCTCTATTGAGCACTGTGAATAGAGGTGCCTTAATTATCATTAACGCATCACTCAGGCTGTGTAGTAATAAGATAAAGAAAACATTACACTTGTTTTGACCCGTCTGTCGATGGATGTAGCTAGCAACCACAAGCAGGGTTGTCGAACCATATAGATCTATACCAAAGTTCCACATTCCTCCTCGGATTAATGGTTATAACACAGAGGTCTGATACTATGTATTTCCCATAGATTCAAGCTAGTAAATTTAGATATAAAAAGCGTTAAAGTGACTCTTTGATAGGATATTATTTAGGAGAAATAATGTTAACAAAACTTATAGTATATTTGACAAGGATTCTATACATATAAAGAACGCTGAGATCCAACTTCGTATGGAGAAGTTATGCTTCTTCAAAGTTTCATGATTAAACAGGAGCGACTCTACGTATCATAAAAAGAGAATTTTTGATAAATTACTTTTAGCGTAACAAGATCTAAATGAAGGTCGTAGTAGTTGTTAAACCGAGTGAATGCGTATAGATAATGTCCAAATCTGACTTTGCAAGAGGAAGTTATGATTTTTCAAGGTTTCAGCACAGCAGTGTGGGCACAGAAATAGAAATTCTAATCAGTTGATTGTTAGCCAAATAAATCTAAATGACAGTTGTAGATCTCGTTAATAGGAGTTTGTATATATAGGGAACATTGATAATAAAGCCTGTGTATAGGAGTTATGCTTTCTGTAGTGATCTCTAACAGCCTAAGCCTATCAAAAATATCATATTTTTATGGATTGAGAAATAGTTGTTCAGGTCTAAAGGAAAGTTGTAGATCTCGTTGAGAGCTTTCTGTGGATATAAGGAACATTGAAAATAGAGCTAGTATTAAGAGGTTATGCCATTTTGGAAATCTAGAAAATTGCACGCGCAAAGTGCACGACGCGCATGATGACGTGGCACCACGAGAGAGCACCATGTGGACATGTCGGGGTAACCCCTTTCTTCCGAGACATGTCAATGTAAATGAAGGATGTGAAGACATGTGGCACCATAGGAAAGTGACATGTGGCACCTTCTAGAAGAGGCATACATGGACAAACGAGGTTGCGACAAGTGGCATAAACCCATAGTAGCCAACATGGCCACAATGTGCGGTGCGCAAGCCCCTAGAAGTGCCTATAAATAGCTTCCATAAGTTCCTTCCTTCCCCAAACTTCTATTATCTTTCTCTCTCGAGTTTCCAACCCTTTTTGTCCAAATTATCTTAGTATTTAGTGTATTTTAGCGAAGTTTGAGGTCCTTAAGAGCTCAACATCTAGTAGTTATTAGGCTAGAGTCCTGCAAATGCAATTTACCGGTTTTCGCTTAAAAGATCTGTAAGTTAAGCTACACTTTATCACTTTTAGTGTAACTTATATTTATAGTCACAAGTCATTATTATGAACCTATAAATAAGATATATCAATAATTCCAATTCGTTATACCGATTGATCTGCTTATAGAAGAGGTGTGCCAAGATTTCACTTGCAAGTTAACATATAATAGTAGAAAACTTCCTAGACTCCCACTAGCTTTTGCATATACACAGGACTCATCCTCACTTCTAGAAAAAACACACTCTTTGACCTTTTCATGAAAGCAAAGATTCCAGCTGTGAGATGCTTGTGTCAATGCATATATAGATTTTTTAAGCTTACACACTCTATTGGAAAACTTGACATCAACAAAACCCTATGGATGACTCACTTAAACATCTTCAGGCAACTTCCCATTAAAGAAAGTAGTTTTCAAATTAATCTGCCAAATTTTATAACCTTGAAAGGCAGCTATGGTCAACATTATCCAAATAGATTCTATCTTTGCCACTGGTGAGAAGGTCATATCATAGTTAACCCCTTAGGTTTGAGTAAAGGCCTTCGCAACCAGTCATGCTTTGAAAGTGTTCACATTTCCATCCATGTCGGTCTTCTTCTTAAAGATCCATTTGTAACCAAATGTCTTTCGACCAGGTTGTTGATCAACCAAATTCCAAACTTTGTTGGCATACATGGACTTGATCTCGCTTTTGATTGCCTCTTTCCATTTGGCTGCCTAAGGGATTGCTATTGCTTCCTTGTAGTTAGCCGGCTCTGATGGGTTTTGGTCCTAAGAACATCCTATGTGCTCATATAAACCCTAATGCTTGGATCTAGGTTTCTCTAGTGTACATGCAATTTATCCAAGACTATAAACCCTAATTCTAGCATACATGTAATCATATTAACATAAGAATGGGTTTAAGATGTTACCTTGATTGTTATGTAGCAATAACAATCCCAAATCTCCTTGTATAGACTTTAGAAAGCTTAGAGTCACAAATGTCACTCCTCTAATGGTTCACAAACACCATAAGCAAGAGGATGAAGAGAAGAGAGGATGGAGGCTGCCCAAAACGTGTTCTAACCCTAGAAGAGTGCTTGTCCACGTTTTTGGGTCATAAGGGATCCATATATATAGGAGGCTATTAGGGTTATCTAACAAGGAAACCCTAATTGGATGCTTAAGCCCTAAGCAACCCATGGACTCCTTTAATTAGGGCCTTGGACGATTTCCTTATGGGTTTCCCCATAGAATTCGTCCATCCCTTAATACAAGGCAATCCATGGCCCAATTGCAATTATCTTATAATTACAATTCCAGTCCCTTAAGTTTAATTAATCTCTTTTAGTCACAAAACTAATTACCAATTAATTCTTGACTAATATTAATTAAACAATATGATTTCTCCTTTAATATATTATTCCCATAATATATTAATAAATCATATTTAATCCTTTCTCTCCATAATTCATCCTATCAAGTTGCTTTGGTGAAGGCAACCCAAAAGGACCATGCACCATCAGGTCAGGTACATACCAAAATAGTTATGGACTTAGACACTAATCCAACAGTCTCCCACTTGGATAAGTCTAATAACTATTATGCGTATGACTTCAGATCCTGATCTGCAATCGTAGCTTTCCAAAGCCGCTGTCAACTCTGATCCTATCAGATACGCGTGTCCTTAGATAAGGGATCATATATTCCTCCATTCTAGATATCGTATGAGACATGATTTTTAATCATTCTCTTTGTACTATTTCTCGAATTCCGATTTATGACGACTGACTAACTGAACAAATCAAATTAGCCCTAGCCCGGCCGATCATTTATGTTTGTCATCACTAAATCATCGAGGGGCCCAAAGATATCACTTTTATCCTACCTTGGATACAAGGAACGGATAAACTTTGATACAATGCTTGCTTGCACTTACTCACCGAATCACACACAACAATATGTTTTATAACACCAAGTTACTAGTGCGTTTACATATTATCAATGTGCAACCGATTTGCAAGATACAACTCACATATCTCGATTTCAAGAATATAAGATGTTATCGTCTCACCAATCACTCGTGATACAATTCATGGAGTGATCCAAGTGAGTGTGGGTTTAATCCAATGCTCAAATCATATTCATAAGCACTCATGAACGTTGCAGCAAACATTTGCTTATGTCTAATACTCTTTTAGACAATCCGCACACCAATTCATGACAGTCTTCATTCATATCTACTTCCAACATATGAACGACTGTGGCCCGTTCGAATAATTCGATTATTCTTAATAAACTCAATTATTCTGGAAGTCAAAACATGCAAAGTGAAACACAAGAATAATACTAATCCCATATGGCCTCAAACCTTTGAGTATAAATAAAACTCCTTTTATTTATCACCATATCGATTACTAATTATTTGTCGTTTCGGGTAATCGACTTCTTACTTGAATTATTACACTTGTCCCATGCTCTTAGCATGCACACAATGTTTACCTATGGTTCTTACTTTTGTGAAATAGATCAAATTGAACACATTTCCAACCATTCTCATTTCACAACTCCAAATCCTTTTTCATAAGTGTAAGAATATCAAATACTTGCCACTTATAGAATATGCTAGATTCTAACACTTTATGCAATGATCCTTTTGTAATGTCACTGTACCAACGTCACAAAGACTATTGCTAATGATATTACAAAGTTCTCTATCGGAGATAGTTACAAGACAATTCCTTAGATATGATGTCTCTCACTCAAAGTACATTCCTTTGAACATCCTTTTGCATAAAAGTTTCTAATCTAGACATAGATTTTTCAATATTCAATTCCCAATATGGATACGCTTCCATATTTTCCATATGACAACTTATTCTTAATAGAATCTTATCTATTCGTAATAATGTCGATATTGTCCATCCAATATGGAAACATTTCCATATTTTCCATATGACAACTTATTCTTAATAGAATCTTTTCTATTCATAATAATGTCGATATGGTCCATCCAATACCATGCTTCCAACTATTCACAAGCGACCAATCCTCGTCGAACTCTGGATTGTCCTTTGATAGTTGTTTAATTATTTTTGTCAAAACCGACTCTAGTCCCTTTTCCCTCTAAATGCGCTAGACATTTGGAAAATTTTAGAATGGTCAAACATTAAAGCATTTGCAATCGATCCTATACCCGAAGCGTATGGGACACGACGCACAATGTTTTATTTGCTATGTTCTCAAAATTCGAATTGTGAAGAGGAATGCCGTAATCATAATCGAAATTTTAAGAACACACTATGTACCTTTGGCTAAATTTATTAACATTTCTCAACCTAATCCTTTAGATTTGAAATGAAGCATAATATTCTCTTCCTTAATTATAGCAAAACAACTTTACAAACCTTACGACTTTGCAAGGTATAACTCTTGTTTTCTATAATTAATGTTGCCAACTTGCAATATGTGCCTTAATAATCATACAATCATAACATTTATGCTCCCACTATCATGATGATTATTATAAACATAACACTTATGCTCCCACTAGCTTCGACATGTATTCAGAAACAGCTTAACTTCCAGAAAAACAATACTTATTGAATTTCTTAAGTTCTTAGTGCTTTGATAATCTTTTATCAATGCTTCTTGTACTTATACACCTTTGCCTTAGATAGTTCATATGTGTGTCTAAACAATTAAGACTAATTGCCAAACCTCACAATTCAAATCATGGAAAGGGATACCGTAACCATAATCGAATTCGAGAATGCAACTTTACAATCACTATCTTCTTAAAATCTTTCTTAGTGAAAGCATTTCCTCACAATCATTTTCATGAAGGAGGAAATCTTATGACACTTAGATTTAAACGGTGTATTTGTTCCTATCCATGTGAATTTGTTAAAACCAAAGTTTACGACAAATTCAACCTCATATGGATCGAACTTTCTTAATCTCGATTTCTTGCCTTATGGTAGCACAGCTGCCCACCATGTCTTCCAAGTAGTTAAGCAGCTCACATTTTCCTATCAATGTACCTTTCATTGATCAAGGTGCCTCAAAATGAGAACTCATAGAACTCACATGCATAATTAACTCAATTGGAACGACACAGAAAAAAAATAATGTTAACACGATAGGTTGTAAACCTCAACTCGTGCGCTAGTGATGGTCGATAAGGTTTGTTTGATTTTTTCTTGAAACTTTTCAAGACAATTAAGACTCCCACTGACTCCTTGACATATAAGATTCTTTTGTCAATAAACATTTCTTGACAAACAAATATTCAAGAGTTAGTGTAGCTTTTATCAAAACACTTCATAAATTGGTTCTAGTTGGTCTTTGTCTTATCCAAGACATCACAACTTTCCACATTTGATGAAAGTTATAAACCTTTAATACTTTTCACTCATTGTCACAATCTTAACTTTAAGACTTGTCATAGGAACGAAGTATGATAGACTTCTTGATTTAACCATTTCTTCAATCCTTGATTCCTCTTCTTAAATATACAATTGTGCTAAGAGTCACATAGAGGATCAATTGAGATATGGTTCTTATCATTACGACCTATCATAAAGCATAAAATGTACTCTCCCTTCTTCTTAGAATGGAGAAACTTTTATCTTTCTGCCTACTTGATTCTTCTTATTCGTTCTACTATTGATTTAAACCTTTTTCAATCAATCTAGAATTTCACTTAATCTTGTAAGTATAATCACATTTACTAAACCTTTAGTGAATCATGACGAATATCTTTGTTACTCTTATGGTGGACTTGATCAACACACAACTTTGTGTACTCGATCTCCTAGTCCTTCACTTGACACTTTGTCAATGAATTTGTCTAATTTCCAAATATGAAATTTCTCATTCATCATGCAACCAAGTTGCATGATTCCAAGTTTCTGTCCAATTGAAACTTGGGCGATGAGAAACTCTCCCTATTTGGTAAATTCTCCACTTTCCATAAATAACATAATAAGAACCAAATCCATTATTGCTAATAATAGAAACATTCAAACATCAATTTTTCATATACGCCATTGCAAGGATAAATAAATAATATAAAATCAAAATTTATTTTATTGCGGAAAAAATTTGTCCTTACAATGCAATTCATTGAAAAACTATGCTAATACATCTTTCTTAGCAATCTAATTCTAACTCTAAGTAGTAGCTCAAGAATCTAATCTTCGAGAGATGCGATCGACATCCATTCCTTCATGGTTAGATTCTGCTCACTTCTTCCCTTAAGCTTCCTTTCTTTTCTTCGATCCTACAAAACATCAATTGTAATCTTATCACATTATGTATTAAGAATCTAGAATATAAGCTTAAAAGAGTTAGTTAATGGATTTTACCTATATTAGAGCCATACGTTTCGACTCTCCCATCTCTTAGATCTCTTAGGTAAATGGGGCAGCTTCACCTCCAATGCCCTTTCTCTTGGCAATAAAAGCAAATTGACTCTTTTGGAACATGACATGGAACTACTTCAGACATTGCCTTTCTCTTATGATCAACCTTTTTGATCATAGCATGTCTTTTGTTGCCATTGTCTATATCCATAGAGGTCTTGAAGGCAGATTCCCCAATCAAATTTGTTTTTCTATTGGCCAAGCCAATGCAGATTCAGCAGCAATAAGCATATAGGTGAGATCTATAAGGGTCACGTCGCAGTTCATCGTATAGTACTCTCTTACGAACTCACTATATGAGTTAGGAAGTGACTGAAGAACCCAGTCAACAGCCATCTCCTCACAGACAACGGATCCCAACATTCTTAACCTATCAATGTGTGACTTCATCCCTAGGACGTGTGCACACACCGACTTTCCTTCTTTATGTTTACTTGCCAAAAGGGATTGAGTGAGCTTGAACTTTTCAAGCCTTCGAACTTGTGGGTTAGGGAGAATAATTGGAGGTGGTGGAGGAAGTGAAGCATGATCTCTTGTTCCTCGATCGAATCGTGGAATATCATCTTCATGTGGAATGCTTGTTCCACGAGATTTGGGAAGACCATAGTTGTCGTACTTTGACATCTACAAAACGGGAGAAAACAAATTCAAGTTAGTTGATTGATTGAGTCCTTAATAAATCACTCAAATGAGATATTAAGGCTAGGACCCAACACAATATTCTACAACTCGGGAGAGGGATGCCGTAACCCAAATTGCAGAACATTTGAAGGTAAGTGAATGACGATTCACTAATTTCCACCATGAAAAACGAAAAAGAAATTTATGTTTTAAATCTATGAAAACTCCTAGATCCTATGAGATTCATTGAACATTTCAATGGCATGTTTAAATCTCGATATGCCCCTCTTGTTTGTGACTGGGATGCCGAGGATCACAAAGCGGGTGTGAATGACCATGCAAACTACATGGTGCCCCCACATGTTACAATCACCTATTCAATGTGTCGGTAAACCACACACGCTCCACTGAACTATGACAAACATTGAGTCACCCTTTGCTACCTTTGCTTAGACCCATTTAGTGTGCCGGTAAACCACACACGCTCCACTAACGTCTTCGCAAGGGCACAAAGTGTAATTTCATGGAATTGCATCAGTTCACTTTTGCCTAAGTAACTAAGATTGGGAATTTTATGAAAACATTTAGTTACTTTTATACTTCATTATACTTATAATGGAAGGTTTCGTCCTATCCTACCCGTTCGACTAACGACCCTCCATCAGTCAAGAGTGCGGTGGGTAAGAGTGGATACCCATTCAATCGCCATTTTATAGGCAATTTCCTTAAACACCCCCTATAGACCAGCTTCATGAATGAGGCCTACTAACGGTAAGACTGACTTTCACTCATACATATATATAATGTTAGACTTTTTTAATGTTATATATAGTATAGGGTGTATTTTACACTTTTAAAATACTAGGTGGTCTAATTTAACAATTATACTTTTAATTCAATTAAATTGTAAACCAAAACTTTTATGGATTTATTAAACCTCTTTTAATTATACACCCTAATTAATTAATTAAATCATAAGGGTGTAATTTGAACTTTTTCAAAACAATACTAGGGTTTTAGAACTTAACATTCCTAATTAAACTTTTAATCAACTTTTAAATTCCAAAACTTGAGGGCAAGTTTTGAAACATTTCAAAACATTAGGGTTTACAATTTAAATATACATCAAAATTAAACAATTAATCAAAATTTAAATTCCAAAACTTGAGGGCAAGTTTTGAAACCTTTTTCAAAACATTAGGGTTTTAACTATTTAAATTTCAAAACAACAAAACTTTTGGGTTCAAATTTAAACTATAAAACCTAAAGGGGAAAATATGAAACTTTTCATAACAACAAGGATCAAATAACAAATAATCTAAATTAACATTTAATCACATAATTATCCATATTTGATTTATTTAATGATTTCTTGCAAAACAATTTACCAATTTAATCAAAATAATTAATCAATTATCACATAAGGAAACAATTATCTTATTAATTGATAAATATCTTCAATTAGATCAAGAATATAGTCAAATATATCATAAAATCGGATTAATATTGATCTAATATGATAAGGCAACTATCCTTAAGCAAAAACAGCAAGAAATCCCAGTTTTCCCTCCATCTGACCAACCGACTCGCTGAGTTAGGCATGGACTCGTCGAGTCACCTTGGACTCGGCGAGTCCAGCCTCCAGAAACACAAAATTCGAATTTTTTAAACATATAATGCATCAATGCAATAGAAACCAGTCTATGCTTTGATACCACTGATGGGTTTTGGTCCTAAGAACATCCTATGTGCTCATATAAACCCTAATGCTTGGATCTAAGTTTCTCTATTGTACATGCAATTTATCCAAGACTATAAACCCTAATTCTAGCATACAAGTAATCATATTAACATAAGAATGGGTTTAAGATGTTACCTTGATTGTTATGTAGCAATAACAATCCCAAATCTCCTTGTATAGACTTTAGAAAGCTTAGAGTCACAAATGTCACTCCTCTAATGGTTCACAAACACCATAAGCAAGAGGATGAAGAAGAGAGAGGATGGAGGCTGCCCAAAACGTGTTCTAACCCTAGAAGAGTGCTTGTCCACGTTTTTGGGTCATAAGGGATCCATATATATAGGATGCTATTAGGGTTATCTAACAAGGAAACCCTAATTGGATGCTTAAGCCCTAAGCAACCCATGGACTCCTTTAATTAGGGCCTTGGACGATTTCCTTATGGGTTTCCCCATAAAATTCGTCCATCCCTTAATACAAGGCAATCCATGGCCTAATTGCAATTATCTTATAATTACAATTCCAGTCCCTTAAGTTTAATTAATCTCTTTTAGTCACAAAACTAATTACCAATTAATTCTTGACTAATATTAATTAAAAAATATGATTTCTCCTTTAATATATTATTCCCATAATATATTAATAAATCATATTTAATCCTTTCTCTCCATAATTCATCCTATCAAGTTGCTTTGGTGAAGGCAACCCAAAAGGAACATGCACCATCGGGTCAAGTACATACCAAAATAGATATGGACTTAGACACTAATCCAACAGGCTCATCCAAATTTATCAGTCTTTGATCACTGATAAACGTATCACCGTCTGATGTTATATGGAAACAATATAATGTTGGTGGCATGCTAACTCTACTGGAACGTCTAAGAGGAAATGAATTGTCAACAGGTTCAATCAAAGTCTCATCATCTGGTAAACTGTTAGTATCATCTAATTTTCCTTTGTTGGTTGACTCTTTAAATTCTTCAAGGTCAATTGTACTCCCACTGTCATCTTTGCATATGAGCTCTCTCTCGCGAAAGACTCCTCTTTGTGCTACAGAGACCATGTTTTCACTAGGTCTGTAAAAAAATATCCAAAAGAATTTTGTGTGTAGCCAATGAAAATACATCTCTCACTTCTAGCTGCCAGCTTTTCACGAGTCTCTAGCCTAACAAAGGCTTCATAACCCCAGACTTTGATATGTGCTATTAAGGGATATTTCCCTATCCGTATCTCGTGATGTGTTTTGGAAACATTTTTAGTAGGGACAAGATTGAGGATATTGGCGGCAATCTCAAAGGTATACCCCCAGAAGGAAATGGCAAGAGTGGCTCGACTCATCATGAAACGAACCATGTCCAACAAATATCGATTCCGCACCTCAACCACACCATTAATTTGTGGTGTCCTAGGAGGATTCAATTGTGTAACTATTCCACATTCCTTGAGGTAGTTAAGGAACTCGATACTAATATACTCTCATTCTCTATCAGATCAGAGCATCTTTATCTTCCTGCCTAATTCATTCTCGAATTCTTGCTTAAACTCTTTGAACTTCTCAAAGGTTTCTGATTTATGTTTGATCATGTAGATATAACCATGTCCTCTATAATCATCCATAGACATTACATAAAACCGATTAGCATCTCTTGTGTTGGATTTGAAGATCCCATACATATCTTTGTGTATGAGATCCAACAAACCTTCACCTCTTTCACATGATCCAGTGAAAGGTGATTTTGTCATCTTGCCTAAAAGACAAGTTTCACATTCATCATTTGGCCTTAGGTCAAATGATTCCAAGACTATATCCTTTTGGATTTATGCGATGCATTTCTTGTCAATGTGCCCAAGACGACAATGTCACAAGCATGGCATTACATTGTCTAAAACATTATATGAATCAATGTGAAATACACTATAACCTAAGCTATCAACACAAGTCACAGTTTTATACACACCATTACAAGGTAAAGCTTCAAACATAAAAACATCATTTTTATTAACAAGAATTAAACCATTTAAATCATTAAATGAGTAGCAAAAACCTTGTCTAAACAATGCATGAACTGAAATAATGTTTTGTGTCATTTCTAATGAGTAGAAAGAATTTATCATATCTAAACTAACTTCACTACTAAGCATAAGTTTATAAGTCCCAATCTTGGTCACAGGAGAAGATCGCCTATTGCCGATGATCGGATTCATCTTCTCATGCTCCACATCTTCACTTTCTCTTAGCCACTGCAATTGAGAAAAAATATAAATACCACATCCTGTATTAAGGACCCAAGAACGAGTAGGTGGTGAGTTATTAGTTTGAATAGAGTGTATACCTATTGACGATGGATTCACCTTTCATCCTTGATGTCTAACAAGTATTTGGGGCAGCTCCTCTTCCAATGGCCCTTTTCATTGCAATAGTAACAAGTGGCCTCTTTGGGGTCACTAACAACTTGAATGGTCGAGTTGCGCCTCGCCTTTGGCCAATCGCTTAATGACCCTGCATGGGCCTTTTTCTTCCAGTTAGCTTTGGGAACAAACTTCCTTTTCTTCACTTTGTCCTTTTCAATGGCGAGAACGGGAGCATTATTAGAAGGGATCAACTCTTTTTGTCCAACCCTGACTCAGCAATCTGTAGCAAGTTGTGGATTTGGGCCAATGTGGTTTATGTGTTGTTCAAATAATAAGCTAATATAAACTGATCATAACAATTATGCAAGGAGTTTAAGACCATGTCAATGGCCAACTCCTCATCAAAATGCACGTTGAGCTTAACAAGTGGCTCAACGTATCTTTGCATTCTCTACACGTTGTTGCACACAGACTCTTCTTCTTTCATTTTGCAAGCAATAAGGGACTTGACCACTTCAAATTTCTCTTGACAAGCTCTTTTGTGGTACTTTTCCACAAGGTCATTGTTCATCTCAAATGGTTAATACTCCTCATAGAACCTCTTTAATTCAGGAGTCGTTGTAGCGACCATGATGCAAGCAACTTTTGTTGCATCATCGTAGCGTTTTTTGTATAAGGTTAGTTGTTCAGAAGTAACAGTGGCTTCATCGACTTCAATGAGTTTTTCTTCAAGGACATATTCTTTTCCTTCGAATTGAAGAGCCATCCTGGTGTTGCACATCCAATCATTGTAGTTGGAGCTATCAAAGGCCACTTTTGACACGATGAAGAGTAGGGAGAAACACGAGTGGTGGGTAGACGACGATGGAGCAAAAGCATCAATAAGAGTAGACATCTATAGAGAAAAAGAATAGCTTTAGTTAGATGACAACTATCCTTAATATTTTAACCCATAATAAATGACTAAGGCTATGATCCAAAATAACAATTCACAACTAAGAAGAGGGATTCTATAATCTTATTGCAAATTTATGAAGGTAGGTAAATCAATTTACCAATTTCGAACTATGAAATTTCTAGATCTTTTGAGATTCATTGAATCTATCAATGGCATGTTTAATCTTAGACTATGCTCTTCTAATTATGACTAGGATACAGAGGATCACAAACAATATGTGAATAACCATACAAATAGGTTTGGCACTCTCGATGTCATTCATCATCTCATATTAATTTGTTGGTTAAACATACGCACTCTGTTAATCAATGATAAGTTTTTAGATGCCCATTATTACTCTGTATAGTCACTATGTGTATGCCGATTAACCATATATGTTCCACTAACTACTATAAAGTATAAAGTGAAATTTTAAGGATTAACATATTTTTCATATGTTTCCTAAAGTAACTAAGAGTGGGATTTTATAAAAGGTTTAGTTATGTTGTAGCATTATACTTATTAATGAAGTTATGTACTATCAAATCTGTTCGGCTAACGAAGCTCCACCATACAAGAGAGCGGTGGGTAAGAATGGATACCGAATGACGGTCATTTTATAAGTCGCATCCTTAAACTCTCCTTATAGTATGGCTTCGTGAATGAGGAGTACTAGCGATTTGACTGACTTTTTCTTGTACATATAGTATATAGTAAATTAATTAAATAATTTAAGTTTAATCCTAATCCCTTCCCATCTAGGTTTAATTTAAAATAAACCAATAAGATTTAATTTCTATCTTTAAATTAATAATTAATTAAATTAATTTAAATCTTATAAGGATTAAATAATTACTATAAAAAAAAATTAATTAAATAATTTAAGTTTAATCCTAATCCCTTCCCCTATAGGTTTTTAGAAAATTCAAGGGATAAGGGTTGTACCTGAAGGGAACTCAAAATTTAAGCCTTGGCTTCTTGGACAGGAGTGGACGGAAATATAAGGCTAGGGAGGTCTTTATTTACCTCAAGGAAACATAGGGATAAAAATTAGGATAAAGCCTAGATTAATTAATATAATAATCAAGCTATCTTATCTTCTTATTTAAGAACTCTTTGACAAAAATTCTAGGCTCTTCCTAGATAATTTTCATCCACCCATCCCATTCTACTTTTAATTAATAACCAAACAGTCCCTATACTTTTAATTAATCTAATTAATCTCAAAATTAATTCTAATTAATTTTTGATTAATTACTAATTTAAGTGATATGATTTCTAATTAATTTATTAATCATATAATAATTTAATAAATCAATCTCCCCCCTCTCTCTCTCTCTAAAAGTCATCCTATTCAACTACTAGGTTTGAGGGCAACCAAAAAGGACTTTGGTAATAATTCAAGATTATACTACTTTAGTTATTAGCTTAGACAACTAATCCAACAATGATAACATGGTTTTATAGCTCAAAGAAGGGTCTTTCACGAGAGAGAGAGAGAGAGAGAGAGAGAGAGAGAGCTCATATCTCAGTAGGAATGGTATTAATATTGAAGAAATTCAAGAGTCATCCAATGAAGGAACCTTACACAACACTAGCGATCAACATGAGGAAGAAATTCTAGTTGAGTTGGTCAACAACTCATTACCTCTTTGACGGTCCAGTAGGCTAACCCTGAAGCTGCTAAATGGAACGAGGCAATGGAGAGTGGATTCAGTCAATGTATAATCACCAAGTATGTAATTTGTTTGATCATGTATTTGGTCAAAATACAGTTGGGTTCAAATGGATCTTCAAGAAGAAGACTGACATGGATGGGGAAGTATACACTTTCAAAGCTATGTTGGTCCCTAAGGGCCTTACTCAAAGCCAAAGGATTGACTATGATGACACCTTTTTGCCAGTGGCTAAGATTAAGCCTATCAGGATAATGCTTGCTATAGTCGCATTTCATGATTATGAAATATGGTAAATGGATGTAAAAACCGCTTCCTTAATGGGAAGTTATCGGAGGACGTCTACATGAGTAACTAGAGGGTTTTATACTTGCCAAATTTCCTAATAGTTTGTATATGCTTGAGAAATCGATTTATGGATTAAAACAAGCATCTTGCAGCTGGAATCTTTGCTTCCCTGAGAAAGTCAAAGAGTTTCGATTCTCTAGAAGTGAAGATGAGTCATGTATGGGAGTATAGTGACTTTCCTAGTGTTGTATGTTGATGACAAACTCCTTATAGAAAATAACGATCCAACGGTGCAAGAAGTTAAGTTTTGACTTGAAAATTGTTTTTCTATGAAGGATCAAAGGGAAGTACCCTATATCTTAAGAATAAGAATTCATCAGGATAGAAAGAATCATCTTATTGCTCTTAGCTAGAGAACTTATTTGTATAAAATAGTGAAGAGTTTCAATATGGATAATTCATAGAAACGAGACTTGTATTCATAATACCATTAAATTGAGTATGACTCAAAGTCCCAATATTGGTGAAGAGATAGCTAACATGAGTCGAGTGCCATATGCTTCGGCTGTAAGATCCATCATGTACGCAATGACGTGTACTTGCCTAGGTGTGTCTTATGCTTTGAGTATGGATAGTCGATTTTAGGGAAATCCTAGTAGAGCCCATTAGATAGCAGTGAAGAATATTCTTAAGTATCTGAAAAGAAAAAAAATACATGTTTCTAGTTCTTGGTGATAGTGATAAATTAAGAGTAAGTTGTTATAGTGACTTCAGTTTTCAAATAGACTGAGACAACTTTTGTTCACAGTCTAGTTAGGTATTCTTGTTGAATTGGGGAGCGGTTATTTGGAAGAGTTCCAAGCAAGACACCGTAGCTGATTCCACCTATAAGCCAGAGCACATTTTAGTGATTGAAGCATCAAAGGAAGCACCTTGGATAAACAAGTTTATAGGAGATCTTAGAGTCATTCCAACTATTCAGTAACCAATGGAACTGTTATGTGATAATGAAGGCGTGGTTGCTTTGACTAAAAAACCAAAAGATCATGGTAGATCTAAGCATATCAACAAAAAGTAATATTACATTCAACATTGGGTTGAAGAAGGAGAACTTTTGGTGAAGAGAGTATCATAAGAGAATAATGTTGCAAATCCTTTCACAAAGGCTCTGAGTAGAGTTAAACACTAAAAACATGTTAGGAGCATATGCTTAAGAGACAATGTGAGTTTTAGTAGTTAGGTGATATTTCAAAACTTGTAACAAAAAAACGTAATTGTTTTGGTGAATGAATAATAAAGAAATATTTATAAGTATTGTACTACCTTATTTAATTATTTGTTCATGTGTTTCATTTTGCGCATTTTACTTCCTAAATAATTTGAATTATTAAAACTTCCAAAGTCGTTCATACTTTTGGAAGTAGTGAACTAAGACTGCCATGAATTGATTATAGATTGTTGATTGAGGTCATGACATCAAAATTGGATTTGTTGTAATATTCATGAGTACTTTAAAAATAGAGATTTTAACTATTGGATAAACTCACGCTTAGAGATTACTTCATGAATCTAGTCATAACCAATTCTAAGACGATATTATCTACTATTCTTCAAAGGGAGATACATAATTTGTAATTTACAAATCAGTTGTATATCGGTGTTGACTAAATGGCTCAGTAACTTAATGTTATAAAATGTAGTATCATGTATGATTTGGTAAGTAAAGGTTATAGTTATGTAGTCAAAGTTTAATCAGTCCTTTTGCTGTAATGGGAAAAACGATATCTTTGGGCCCCTCGATGATTTGATGTTGACTATATAGTGTTGGGCTCAGCCAAGACTAATTGATGTATTCAATTTGAAGTCTAATAAAGTCTTTACAAATCGAGAAATTGGGAAACCGAATATTGGACAAAGAGATTGATTCTAATCGATGTCTTTGGTCCGTACGATATCATGAAGAACAAATGAATAGTTGTTCACTTATCATAGTGCCAATAGTTGATTTAAATTAGAGTTTGATAGTGGCTTTCGAAAGCACTCTTTGATGTTTAAGTTCAACATCTATGTTTGCAATTGTAGTTACAAACTTATCCATATGGGATATTGTTGGACTATGGTGTCAAATCCATTAAGTAAATTAGTATATTCATGAATTAAAAGCAAAGTCTTTTTGGGTTACCCCCATAACCAGTAACTGAATAGAATGACTTTTGGAGAAAGAGAGAGAGAGAGAGAGACTGATTTGTTAAATTATTAATGTATTATATGGTTAATTTATATATTCGAAATAATAATAATAATTCATTAAGAATTAATCAGAAATTAATTGAAGTTAATTTGGGGTTAATTAGAATTAATTGAAAGTGTATGGGCTAAGCTATAATTGTTCAATAGTTGAATAAGAGAAAGGTTCCAGAACATTCACAGGAGGGGGCGGTTTAGGAGCCTCATAAGGGTTCTAGAATGATTCTTTATAGATAAATAAGGAGTTGGATAATTATATTATTTGAGATCTTATTATTATATTCAATTAGGGTTGTCCATGGTTTCCAATCTCAGCTATAAATAGACCCCTTGGCCTGTAATTTTTTAAGATTCTCAAGCATAAGAAAAGGCCGAAAATTTGATATGCCCTCTCTCATCTCCTCAAGTCTTCTAGTTGCTAGGGTTTTTGGTACAAGACATTAGAGGCATTAAAGTATTTGGTGCTTGCTTTCCAAGGAACTCAAGAGGATTTTAATTTGACTATTTGCTATAATAATCAAAAGGTATGTATCTACACTCAACATGATTTTCGATAATAGTAGGGTTTCCCTATGGTTTCTTGATGATTCATAGTTTATTGTTATCAATATAAAGAACATAGATCCTTTCTAGGTTGCATGTGAACTTAAGGGTTTAAGTGTTTTTTCGCTCATATGTATCTATTCATTTTACAACCTAGAAAACCAAATAGTTATTCTTCATATGATCTGATACTTTAACAATCTTTATTTCCATGTGTTCATATTTTTTTCTACTATACGTTTTCTTTAAATTACTCTCGTTCAAAATTAATATATTTTTACTTCCGATATTATAAAAAGAACGTTCACACATACATTCATAAAGAATGCATGTTTATAAATATCAGAAGTAAAAGTATATTACTTTTTAACCGGTGTAATCTAAACGAAAATTGTAATAAACTCAAATAAGAACGCGTGTATATAAAGATTATTAAAATCTGAGAACATATGAAGAAGTTACGAATTTCAAAACATAAGTCCTAAGACCATGCAATCGAGGTCCAGGGGCGGATCTTATATAGGGCTAGGGGGCTATCCCCCCCCCCCCCCCTTAATTTTTTTGGCAGAAATAGTCCCTATGCTTTAGTTTTCTACATATTAGGCCCAAAAATATAAAATTTTGACTATGCCCCCCATGTTCACCAATTTTTATACAAAATATATCTTCGGGCCCCCAAATGAAAGATTGAAGTTCCGCCACTGTCGAGGTCATGATGTCCATAAGCATGAACAACCTCAAACACCTCATTAATGATTGTTCATGTAGGATGTTGTGAGAATAATCTAAAAAAATTATTCATAAGTACTGAATATGTAATAATACAACAACGACTTATTTTGCAACAAAAATTATATTAAGGACTAAATGTGCAACAAATATTAAATATTAAATATGTACAAAATAGTAAATATATTATCCTATTAAGTCCTTTTCCAGCTTATTAGAAGTAATCAGTCATAAAGACTGAATGTTTAAGCTAAACATTTTAAAGGGGCAAATGTAGACAAAAATAAATAAATAAATAATAATAACAACAACAACTCAGTGATCAAAATATATATATATATATATATATATATATATATATATATATATATATTAGCCTTTTAAATCTTTAACCCTTATAACTATTTTTTTGGTTTTTCTTGTGTTCATCTTTTTGGTTCAACCATAAAATCCTAGCAACTTTTATTCTAAGTTTATTAGGTTACATATTCATTTGAGGAATTTGTAATCTCCCATTGTTGTTTTCTTTTTTTATTATTAAACTTCTAGTTTTTTTGGCCGTTCAAAAAAGATTGTAAAAAATATTTTCTTTAAAAAATGTTTTGGCTGAAAGTTCTCCAACTACGATTTGATGACTACATAATTTGCCTTACTTTTAAGTTATCCGATTCCAAAAAAAAAAAAAAAACGATTTGGTTATAGAACATTACATATAGCTTAGTAAAAGCTATGTAGTTCATCAATACTATGTTAACCCTATACAGGATTTTATTTATTTATTTATTTATTTATTTATTTATTTTGTAGTTGTGATAGCTATTAGATTTTCTAAATGGTTTCTATCAAGGCTTTTGAATCATAGGTTTACAGATATAAAACTTACAATAGATAAGTGCAAAGTCTTGATTTGTTTTCACATAAAGTTCAATCACTTTTCATAATCAAGTTATGACTTTATTTTACACGTAATTCAAATGTTCAACTACTAGCCATGTTGTATTTGCTTAAACTTTAATACTATGAGTTGTGGATCAATGACTTCTTCGTTACATATATCTATAAAACCAAATGATTCCTCTCTAAATTTTCAAAACTTGGAAATCCTAAAACATACAAATATGCTTCCTCATCTACAACTAATTCTTCTCCTTTTAGCCTTCATTTCCCATGAACCTGTAGCCGTAGCACAATCCCAAGTTGCACCAATAACCAAACATACGGACCTTGCTACACCACTCTATAGCGTTCAGTTGATGATCACTTCATGGGTAAACAGAGACATCTTTTATAAAAACCTCCTTATAGACATAGATGCACCTTTCACATGGTATAACTGCACTGTGGACTGGAATAGTTTGATTTATAACAGAAATTGCCCCACGTGCCCTGCCCCAGTTTCTTGTCAGGAGTATCAATGCACGAATGTCCGCACATCTTCCACTTACGAAAGCCCTTCATGTCTTCCAGAAACCAACAGTTCGACTTTACCTGGTGGGGGAGACTGCACATGCCCAGTCAATGTGGTGAACCCAGTTAACGGGACATGTGGTCAAGCCCTACTCAACTTTGACGAATTCACGTTCAGGGGAAGTGATGGGAAAAACCCTCTTCCAGATTATTTGGTTCGTAGCCAGCTTAACGCAGCATGTGCTCCAATAACTACGTTTGAGTCATTCCCTGCAAATGTTACTGGTGTAATGGCTTTTTCGAAATCTCGGTATGCATTTCCAGCTTATCAATTTCAACCTTTCACAAAAACTTTTGGTTTATGTTTGCCTAGCTCCTTGTCTGCTCATGGAGTTATGTTCAGTGGGAACGGACCATATTATCTTCTTCCTAACTCAGATGTCGATCTTCGAAGTCTTCTCTCTTATGTTCCGTTGCTCAGTTATCCTGATTCTTTTGGTTATTTTATTGGTGTCAAATCGGTTGTAGTTAAGGGAAGATCTATTGATGTTTCGATGAGCACCACCAAGCTTAGTACGATTGAGCCTTACACCATTCTTAGAACAGACATTTACAAGCAACTGGTTCATATGATATCAATTGCCACAATGGGAATCCTTCGTGTAAGGCCGGTGGCACCTTTTGGTCTTTGTTTAAAGAATCAAACTGGACGTTCCCATGTTAGTTTGCTGGTTCCTGATATTGTTTTGAAACTCGAGGATGAGAAGAAATGGATAATATCCTCAAGTAATTCGATGAAACAAGTTAAGAAAAATGTCGCTTGTCTTGCTTTTGTTGATGGTGGTGGGACGAGTGAACATGGGATGGTGATCGGGACGTTTCAGATGGAGGATAACTTCCTGATGTTTGATTTAGACAATTCAAGTTTAGGGTTTAGTTCTTCTTTATTAAGCAATAAGACTTCTTGTGCAAACTTCAACTTTACCAGCCCTTGATGTTGTTTTAGAAGACTTGTTCCATTTTAATTGTATGTCGACATGATCACGATTATGTGTTGTTGTCATGCAAATAATTGAAATATTTCACTCATTTGTGCCACAATGTTTGAGTTTGTTACCATGTATGCAATATTGTCCATCCGTTGCCATACTTTTTTTTATATTTTTTTGAACGGCAAGAATTTATTCTAACTAACGAAACTAGGGAAAATTACAAAACAAAGTACATCGGATTCAGTCCACAAATCCTGGTTCAAAGCCCTTCAGCCTTTCAAGCTTGCATGCCAAAATAAAAAATAAAAAAAAAAACATTTATTTTATGTGGGACAACCTTAGAGCAGTTTTTGGGTAATTAGTAGTGGACAAGGAATGTTTGACGATCTCATCCCTAGGATGCGGCGGTGAAGGCTCCTACGGTACCTTATCTAGACTCCGGCACCATTTATTTTCGGTGGAATCACCCAAAATATTTAGTAGTTACTTCGAAGAGTGTATTTTTTAGAACACCCAAATATAAATATCTAATTCACTCCTAAATTATCACTTAATTTCATATATGTCTACAACAAGAGAGAGAGGACACATCTAATACCATTGGGCTAGAAGCTCTTTTGTAGAAGAAGAGTGTCACTACAAGAAATATTAGCATTACTGGCGACGCCTTTAGCGGCGACACCTAGCAATAGCGGCGACATGTAGTTGACGCGTTACATGTCGCCGCTATCGCTATGTGTCACTGCTAAAGGGGTCGCCGCTAATGCCTTGTTACAGCGATTCGCGTCGATTTTACCCTAACCGTCCGATTTCATTTCAATCCAACGGCTGTAGAGGAAAGCCAAAAGACGCGCTGACTTTTCCCTCCACTTGTCGCCGCTATTACCCTAGTGTCGCCGCTAATGCCCTAGCGTCGCCACTATTGCCCGTCGCCGCTAATGTTTTACGCAGATATCCCTTTTCAGACTCCCTTTCTGCCATTTTTTTTTCTGCATTCTGTTCTTGCTCTCGTTTTCCTCTCGGGCATTCTTCAATTTCGTGTGTCATTTCCAATTTGGCGAAGTAGAAATTGCTTGTTGGACCGGTGCTAGCCCATCCTTCCCCCAAGACCACCACAAGGCCGCCACAGCCCCAAAATCCGGCGATATTTAGCTAAATTCCGAAATTGCCCCCAATCAAAGGTCAAATTCCTCCTCTTTTTTTATGATTTTTCTGTTTTTGTGTTCATTTAGATGATAACTTGTGAATAATTTTCAATTTTGTTAAGTGATATGTTATTTTGAGATATGAAGTTGTTGTGCATTTTGTTGGATTGTATACATTTTGTTGGATTGTGTGTTGGATGAAATTTAGATGTATAAATTTGTTGAATGAAATTTAGATGTATAAATTAAGATGTATAAATTTTGTTGGATTGTATGCATTTTCAATTTCATTCAATTTTGTTGAATGAAATTTAGATGTATAAATTTGTATGAAATTGGATGAAATTGGAATATGCAAATTGGACGTATACATTTGGCTTAATTGTATTAAATTGGATGAAATTGGAATATGTAAAGTGGATGAAATTGGAATATGCAAATTGTATGAAATTGGATGTATACATTTGGCTTAATTGGATGAAATTGGAATATGCAAATTTGATGTATACATTTGGCTTAATTAGGTTATTAATAACAACTTACTTCTAGTAATGTATTGTATATGGTTTCAAAGTGCTTAATTTTGTAAGTGACCTAATGTTTGGCTTTAATTGGATGAAATTGGCTTAATTGTAAAATCAACTTAAAGTAGTTTTAAAATCAAGTTAATGTTAATATTAAAATAAAATAAAATTACTTTAAAAAAATAAACTAATAACAAAAAATAAAATATCAAATTAATTAGAAAATAAAATTAATTTACCTTTAGAATCAAATTAATGTTAATATTAAAATAAAATAAAATTACTTTTTTAATTAATTGTAAAATAAACTCTAAGTAGTTTTAAAATCAAGTTAATGTTAATATTAAAATAAAATAAAATTACTTTAAAAAAATAAACTAATAACAAAAAATAAAATATTAAATTAATTAGAAAATAAAATTAATTTACCTTTAGAATCAAATTAATGTTAATATTAAAATAAAATAAATTACTTTTTTAATTAATTGTAAAATCAACTTAAAGTAGTTTTAAAATCAAGTTAATGTTAATATTAAAATAAAATAAAATTACTTTAAAAAAATAAACTAATAACAAAAAATAAAATATTAAATTAATTAGAAAATAAACTTAATTTACCTTTAGAATCAAATTAATGTTAATATTAAAATAAAATAAAATTACTTTTTTAATTAATTGTAAAATCAACTTAAAGTAGTTTTAAAATCAAATTAATGTTAATATTAAAATAAAATAAAATTACTTAAAAAAAATAAACTAATAAAAGAATAAAATATTAAATTAATTAGAAAATAATATAAATATACTTTTAGTGACTTAATGTTGGTCATTACAACTTTAGCTTTAATTATGTTTCAGTTGCATCATGTCTATTGATAAAAGCTGGACTACTAATCCACATCGTCAATCTCCCGAGTTCCAGCTAGGACTCGACACTTTTGTCGAGAGATCCATGTTACACCTAGATTGTAAAGGTGAAACCAGATGTCCGTGTGAGAAATGTGATAATCGTTACTTCATGAATCCGAAAGCAATGAGACGCCATGTTCGTACATATGGTTTCAGTCAATCATACAAAACATGGATATATCACGGTGAACCTTTAATCCCTCCAGTTGTAGATGTTGTATCGCCAAGCAACGAGATGGCTAATGTTATTGACGACGTTATGTGGGAGTCAAGAGAAAATGATATAAACCTCGATGAAGGAACCTCGAATACAAGGGGTAGTGGTGTCGATGATGATTTTGAAGAGTTGTTAGAGGCAGTCGAAACCAAGTTATATCCTGGTTGTACGTTTTCATTCCTTGATTTTTTAGCAAAGCTGATGCATATGAAGGTCAACAACAAATGGACTGATAGTTCATTTGCAACTCCTTGAGTTGTAGCATTCAGCATTTCCACCAGACAACAAGGTTCCCTGTTCATATTATTTAGCAAAAAAGAAACTGAAGAAGTTAGGATTAGGGTACGAGTCAATTCATGTGTGCAAAAACGATTGTTTTCTCTTCTGGAAGGAACACAAGTCATTGCAAGTTTGTCCCATTTGTAAAGATAGTCGGTGGATTGATAAAAACACCAAGGGTAAGAAAGTGGCTCATAAGGTGTTACGGTACTTTCCATTGGCCCCTAGACTACGCCGTTTGTATTGTTCATGGTACACTTACAAAAATATGATATGACATAGTACTGGGAGATCAGAAGATGGTGTGATGCGTCATCCAGTTGATGGAGAGTCTTGGCGATAATTTGATGTAGATTACCATGACTTCTCGAGTGAACCTCGCAACGTACGACTAGGGCTGGCAGCTGATGGCTTTAATCCATTTGGTAACATGCGTAATCCGCATAGTACGTGGCCGGTTGTACTCACCACTTACAATCTGCCACCATGGCTTTGTATGAAAGAGTCATCATTCATGATGGCCTTGTTGATTCCCGGCCCTAAAGCGCCTGGAAAGGACATAGATGTTTTCCTTAGGCCGTTAGTGGAAGAGCTTAATTTTTTATGGCAATCAGGCGTACACATTAAAGACGCAGCGACAAACACATTCTTCACGATGAAAGCTATGTTGTTATGGATAATAAACGACTTTCCAGCTCGTAGTAGTTTATCGGGCTGGAGCGGACAAGGGTATAGAGCATGCCCGACTTGCAATGAAGACACTCCTTCGTACCGTCCAGTAAATAAAGTCGTTTATATCAGTCATCGCCGGTTCTTAGATGCTGATGATCCATTAAGGATGAGTTTGAAATTTAATGGGCAACCAGAGACAAGACCCACTCCGAGACACTTTACTAATGAAGACATACAAGAGCAACTAGGTCATCTAATACTTCGTAAACCGGGTAAACATCCTAACACTCTCAAAGAAAACATGGATCGGCAAGGATTTGAGTTGAACTGGTCGAAACGTAGCATATTTTTCAAGCTCGAGTATTGGTCTTCTAGCTGAAACACAACATAGATTTGATGCATGTCGAGAAAAATGTGGGTGAGAGTCTTTTGGGTACTTCTATGATGAATGATAAGAGTAAAGACACATCAAATGCACGTGAGGACTTGAAAATCTGAATATCCGGCGTAATCAATGGTTGCAAAAAAAGGTAACAAGTTCACTAGACCACATGCAAGCTACTCATTCAAGAAACTTGACCGCAAAATCTTTTGTCAATTTATAAGATATGTTAAATTTCCTAATGGGTTTGGATCTAACATTAGTAAGAAAGTGGTAGATAATGATACTAACATTATTGGGTTGAAATCTCATGACTATCACATTCTTATGCAACGTTTGATACCGATTGGAGTTAGAGCGTTATTGGAAAAAGAAACTTCTACACTAATTTTAGATCTTTGTATGTTTTTCAAGCAAATTTGCTCCAGAACACTAAAGGTGGAGGATATGAGGAAAGCAAAAGAAGACATTATTAGAATCTTGTGCAAGTTAGAGTTGATTTATCCGCCAGCGTTTTTCGACATTATGATTCATTTAGTTTTGCATTTACCTGATGAAGCGATTGCCAGAGGCCCGGTATGTATGAGATGGATGTATCTGTTTGAAAGGTAAATGAAAAAACTAAAAAACTATGTCAGAAATAAAGTGAGGCCGGAAGGTTGTATAGCTGAAGGTTATATTGCTGAAGAAGCTTTGACATTTTCTTCGATGTACCTTCGAGATGTCAATCGCCTTGAAAGAAACGAAGACGTTGTCATTGAAAAAACAAAGTTTTGGATGTTTGAGTCCAAGTGTCGACTGACGAGTGCAACGCAAATCAAACATCTTGATATAACGGAGAAACGTAATATTGAATGGTTTATATTGAATAGTTGTCAAGAAGTCAGAAAATACATCGAGTAAGTGTTCTTACTTTTAATTATCTTTCATTATTTATTGTTAATTTTTTCCATTCATCAATTTAATATATATATATATATATATATATATATATATATATATATATATATATATATATAGCGGTTGGTGAGAATGGAGAGAAATATTATGGCCAGTTAGAAGAGATTATGGAGGTGCAATATCCATATGATTATTCGACTGTAATATTTTGGTGCAAGTGGTTTGATACGGGAGATATTCCTGATGATAATTTCATAAGTATCGACATAGAAAAAGAAGCATACCAAGATGATCAACTCATATATGCTTCGCAAGCCAAACAAGTGTTCTACATCCGCGAGCCTGTTAATCATCGAAGAAACCGAAACAACAACCCTCGTTGTGTCGTCGAGCATGTTAATCATCGAAATATTTGGGATCTACCATCCGACAATCCTCGTGTCCAAAATGCTTACAATGACTCTGTCCAAGATGTCGACAATGTGGACGCCGAAAATGTTGATATAGTTCAAAACGACTCTTCATCTGGAGCTAGACTTTTTATCAACTTCTCACAATACTTTCAAAACAATGTTGACGTAGCTCAAAACAATGCTGATTATGACGATGAAGACGAGACTGAAGTACCTCCGCCAACGGGTAGAATCGATAATGTTTCCGATGAAGAGACTGATTATGATACGGATGAAGAAGACATTGAAGTATATGATGAAGATTCTGATTAAAAAATCAAAATTTTTTTTATAATAGAAACTTTATTTGAAATGTACCTTTAATTCATATTGTTTGTCTAACTTTTATTTATGTTGTTTGTCTATATTGTATATCTTACAATTTCGCAGGGTAACTAACTTTTATTCATATTGTATTTCTATATTATACATCTTGTAATTTACAGGTTGCAAATGAGGTTTACTTGGGCGATACTCTTGGCCATGATGGTTGATGTTATGGGGCTTGGACATGGAGGTGATGGAGCTGGGGATCCATCACCTCCAGGAGGCTTTGGTCGTGGTCAGCACGAACAGGATGGTGAGTTTTATTATGATATATTTATTAACTATTTTTATTATTTTATAATAAGTTATCATGACTAATTGTAACACCCCGGATTCCCAGGTATTATTTTATTCTTTTATTTTTGGGTGTTTGTGAGGAGACTTGGCGAGTTGGAGTCCAAACTCGCCAAGTAGGATCGCGGTTTTGTGCGCGGGTTCGCGTATGGACTCGGCGAGTCCACGCTGTTTAATGAAACCCTAATTTCCAGGGTTTGAGTCCTAATTAAAGGGGCTTATGGCCGTCATTTGCGGCCACCAACCCCAGAGAGAAACCCTAAAGAGATTTTGAGCGTTTTGGGAGAGAGAAGAGGCCATAGTTGACCTTTGAAGCTTTGTTTGGCAAGGCAAAGGAGATTCTAGGTAAGAGGAGCCAAGGGAGGTGGACATCCTTCGATTTTGGAGCTCATAGCATCATTTTGGAGGTATATTTTGGCTTCCTTTTCTGTTGTTATGATAAACATGGGGGTTTAGGGTTTCTTGACCCCTTTGTTGGTTAGATTTGATGTCCATTTCGTCCCTATTTGTGATGAGGCTTGAGATGAGATCCATAGAGGTCCAGAGAACCTTTATTCCTTAAGCTTTATGAGGATTCATGGGAGTTTTGACCTAGAGTTATGAGATATGGGGCTAAAACATCATTTAGGAGCTAATAGTTGTTGTTTGAACACCAAGGTTTGGACTTTACGTGATTATCATGCCTGGGGAGGCCAGATCTATGATTGTATGGAACAGATCTGACCTCAGAAGTGAGTTTGAGTTTATGCATGGCATGGACTCACCGAGTCTGAAGAACAGACTCGGCGAGTAGCATGAAGTTTGCCCGTAACCACTCAGCGAGTGGTCTTGTCGAGTTGAGGGGTCGACTCAGTGAGTCAGGGAGAGACAGGGGGGACTGAGTCAAGCTGGAACTCGCCGAGTTGTTCTTGAGACTCGGCGAGTTGAGTCGTGTTGGCCCCGCGATTTATGCCAGGTGAAACTCGTCGAGTCAGAGAAGTACTCGACGTGTCAAGAGAGAATCCAAGGGAGTCAGTGGACACGTATAGACTCGCCGAGTCGCCCTAGTGCACTCGCCGAGTCCGGTCAAAGTTGACCGTTGACCTTGTTGACCTTTAGGGTTGAGTCAGTTGTATTTATGAGTGTATTACTTTGTGTGATTAGGCGGAGGTTAGATCACATTTATCCCGAGACAAATATTTACCGAGATACGCGAGGTGAGTCTTCTCACTATACTTTACCTTGAGTAGGTAACTAGATTTATGTGACAGAGTATTTGTATGCTATGTATGTTATGTGTTGTACTGCATTATTTCTATCTGATATATGTTGTGCATGTTTACAGAGTTAGAACCAGAAGGTTCCCAGAGTTAGAACCAGAGGGTTCACAGAATAGGGTCCACGGACCCACAAAGTTATAGCCTCGAGTGGCTAATATGTGTTATGTGTGGTATTTTGGGGAACTCACTAAGCTTTGTGCTTACAGTGTTTAGTGTTATTTGTTCCAGGTACCAGTGAGGATCGCGGGAAGGCACCGGCCTGATCAGTACACACATGGGATTTTTATGTTATGAGATCTTGAGATTGTTAGATGCTATGAATTTGAGTTTCAAACAATGATGTTTTTATGAATAATAAATGAATTATGTTTTTATAAAATGTGAAAAATTATTTTGAAATTTACGGTGTTACACTAATAGGTTTAATTGTATTTTTTCATCCGAGCTTCCAAAAAAAGAAGAGGCATGTCAAAAAATATCGAGTTGGGAAAGTTGATAAGGGCAAATAAGGGAAAGCCCGTAGATTTGGATTTCGACAGGGAGATCACATATTCCCCTGTCGGGAAGCGTGGTAATTGGTTCACACATGAAATTGGGAGGTATTTGTGGAACAATGTCCCTTTCAACGTATCTGGTTGGGACAATGTTTCCCCCGCCTTAAGGAACGCAACAGTTGTACATCTAAAGGTAACTTGGATACAATTTTAAGTTTATTTGTGATTGTTATTTAATTAACTAAATTTTTTGTGTTTTGCAAAATAAATTTGATTTGGATAAGGTTAACATGGATCCGGAGCGTGCTCAATTGTTGCGGAGCATTGATTCGAGTCTTGCAAAAGTTTACAGAGGCCGAAAAAGTAAAGCTCATGCTTATTTTAAGGAAATCGGGGGGCCTGCAGATATCCAAGCCGCATTAAACAACCCCCTAATGGAATGTCACATGAAAATTGGGCGAAGGCAGTCGAACATTTTCAAACGCCAGAATTTTTAAGGCGTTTGGCGTCAAACAAGGAATGTTGTGCAAAACAAGTAGTTGTAAACAGAGGGGGGGTCGAGCTCATACAGCAATGCATGTTTCAAAGAAGTAAGTTATGATATATTTAAATATTTATTTAAAGTATAACTAATCTAAAGTATAACTAATCTAAAATTTAATGTTAAATAGGATATCAGTCGAATCGAAGCTTTTCGTAAAGCTAATTCCAATCGCCAAGGGGTATTTTATAGTCCTGCAGTCGAGCAACAATACGTAAGTGGTTAATTTGTATTTTTCATATAAGTGTTTATATCGTTAAAGGTATTTAGTAATCTAATTTTTATGATTTTTATTATTTTTAAAAAATACATAATGCTTTACTCGAAGAGATAAACCAACGAACCCAAGCTACTTCTGAGGCAAGCGGTCTAGCACCAACTGATATAAAAGATTGTTTTGAAAGAATATTGAGTGTTCGACGCGGACATATCATAGGCATTGAACGTAAACCCCCTACCGTTGTGTTTATGTATGATCAGTAACAACCAATGACACAAGAACAACCACAATCACAGGTAATTGTTAGTAAATGTTATAATGGAAAGTAGAATGCTATAATGATATGTTGCTTATGATTTGATATGTTGATATTTTGTAGTTTGGTAATTTTTCGAAAGTAATGCTATAATGGAAAGTAGAATGGTATAATGATATGTTGGTTATGGTTTGATATGTTGATATTTTGTAGTTTGGTAATTTTTGGAAAGTACAATGCTATAATGGAAAGTAGAATGATATAATGATATGTTGGTTATGGTTTGATATGTTGATATTTTGTAGTTTGGTAATTTTTGGAAAGTACAATGCTATAATGGAAAGTAGATGTATGTTTAACTGTATTTGATATGTTGATATTTTGTAGAATGGTATAATTAATTATAATGTTATTCTGATATGTTGTTAATATATTTTGTTTTCTTTATAGTTGCAAATGCTCCAAACAATACTACAAGACCCGACCTGTTCTGCAACATTGGAAGAGTGGTTTCGCTCATTGCCGCCACCAAATAATGAAGGAGATGATGATGAGGACGAGTAGTTATTTTAGGATTTTATGAAACGTTTTGTAATTTGGAAAAATACTTAATGTGGTATGGATTAATATTTTGGATTGATTGTATAATATGTATTAATATTTCTATAAAAACATATCAGATTTCTCAAATGCTATATGGATTAATAGTTGGATTGATTATAAATTTAATGTTAAATAAAAAAAAAATCAAAAGAGTATTAGCGGCGACAGCTTTTGTGGCGACACTATGTTATTAGCGGCGATACCCTATTAGCGGCGACAGATAGTATTAGCGGCGACGCCTTGTATCAGCGGCGACGCCTTGTATTAGCAACGAAACAATACCGCCGACGCATTTGCAGTGACATGTCGCCGCTAAAGGTATTAGCGGCGACAAGCCTACCCTTTAGCGGCGACACGTGTCGTCGCTGTTGCCCAATCTTTTTGTAGTGTGTATTAACATCCGTAATTTAGAACTAAAATTTGCATTCATTAAATAGAATTTTTATTTTTGTACAATACTTATCATTAGGTTATTTATCTGTTTAAACGGTTTTGCAAAGATACAGTTCTGTTTAATAACCTAAATGTTGATGTTTTTACACAAATTAAATGTTAAGCATAGAGTTTTTGTGTTCATGTTATTATTTATTTAAACTATGAACTTATTTAAAGGTTACTACTTTTGGCATTTTGATTACTTCTATAAAATGATATATCAATTACTAACGAGGGTCTTTGGTCTCCAGAAATTTAAAATCCTCCGATTTTCCTTGCTACTCACCCTCCTATCACATGTATTTGATGACAAATATAATTAAAATTTATTATTTTGTATTAAATATGATAAATGTCACAATCTTAAATATATAAAAACATAATAAGAATAAAAAATATTAAAATATTTGATTTATATCTCAAAATATGAATAATAGGGCTTTTTATATGAAATGTGGTAAGTTTGACATATTAAGAAATATATATAATTATCACTTATATCATCTAAAATCATATAAAACATAAAATACATATATAAATTTCAAATATTAGATCGAAAGGAATGGTGTCATGATAAAATATATATAAAAAATTTCATTTTATTTTTTCCTTGTTACGTCATCACACCTCATTTAAACAAATTACAAACTATAAAACCATTAACGATCAAAGAAATTAGCAATCAAATCAAAAAAAAAAAAAAAGCTAAACTAAAACAACCATTTGTCCATTACTAGAGGTTTAAATTTACCTGGAATGGAAGTTAAATATTAACAGATACTTAACTATGTATGCGTAAAACCCTCCAGAGTGATAGACGTTTCAAGTTCCTTTGAAACACAACAACCGGGAATCGACATCGTGAAGGGCCTGTGAAACGCAGTCAGTGCCAAGTACAGGTGCTAGACTTTCTATGTTACCAATTACCCAACCCAATGATTTATGGAGTATGTGCACGTATGTATAATGTCGTGGATGTATGTATTTCAACAAATTTACCTTGTATGGGAAAGTGATTTGGATTCATTAGGTTTATAGGTGTTTGGAATGTGGAGATTATGGTGTATAATCTTTACTATATGCTTTTATCCGAGGTTTACACAGAATGGTAAAAGATCTTCTCAACCTACTGTTTTGTCCCAGATTGAGAAATAGGAGGTACTAGTGAACTTATATGCTAGTGTTTTTAGGGGACCTTCATTGGATTAGTGGGGTAAAGAACATGTGGATGAGATCATAGAACTCCAATCTGGTGACTTTGTGGAGGAAAAGAGGAAACATTATTACCTACCCATATTAAGGGACTTCTTAACTCTTCCTGATATTCATATGTTGTGCTTGAATGAAGTTTTTGATGATATGGAGATACACTACATGGGACATTTATGGGTTACGTTCGAATTCAAATCTAAAGAAGCTTGCCAGAATTGTATGGCTAATGATGATATGAACGATTGGCTCTTAGAAGACGTAATTAGGATACAAAAAAATATATGTCTACAGATCGCATTGTGTGGGTTGATATAGAGGTTCTTTCATTACATGCATGGAGTAAAGATGTTTTCTAAAAGATCCTTGCTAAATAGATCCCGGTTGTATGGCTCTCATATTATTGTACAAGGCGACATGTTGATTAGTGATAAAACATTATTTAGTACGGTTGAGCCATCCAACTATAAGGAAACGATGTTGAGCCCAAAGGTAGCCAAATGGAAAGAGTGCATGGAGAGCCTAATTCAGTCTATGTATGATGTAACATCCTATTTGCTAAATAAATAAATAAATATTTTGAACGAATAATGGCCCCTATATGCAGAATAATTTAGCAAGGCATTGTTGTTGGGGGTTAAAATGTAATTCCTAGATTAGTTTGTGAAGAATTTTGGAGATTAAGGGTGGTTTGGTAAATTCTGGTTTTAAATTGAAATAAAATCTTGAGGGAAAGGGTTGCTTGGTAATTAATGGACTTAAATTGAAAAGATTTGAAGGCTTAAGTGGCTGATTGGTAATTTAGGGACCTATTTTGAAAGAACTTTGGAGTGATGGGGGCAATATGGTAAGTTTCAGACGTCATTTAAAAAGAATAAAAGAAGGAGGGAGTAAAAGCGTAAATATGGTAATCATGTGAGAATGGACGGATGATCAAAACCCGTCACCTTATTACTCCCCAAACCCTAACCCTATTTTCCGCCACCCGCCACTCGGATGATCACCCGCCACCAACTCTCCTTCATCGCTGTTCAGATCAGATAGAACCGCTCAGTGGTTGCCTCGCCGGCGAGTGCCGCCTCAACAACTCCCGCTGCCTCCAATAACATCGACAACCGTCGGAAAAATTGGTGACAATGCAAGGAGGCCGTGTCGTCGTCGTGTGAGGGTCGGGAATCGTCAGAACCGCAAGGTAAGTGCACCTGAAACTCATATTTTCTCCCCTCCTCTGTTTATTCCGTTGGTTTGACGTCGGATATGCCGGTTGTGGTTGCCGCCGCCCGATTGGTTGTCGTTTCTGCCATATCCCGCCGCCACCAGCCACCGTTGGAGGTGGTTGTGGGTGTATTTATGGGTGTATGTTTGTGTGTAATTGCTGCTACCGGTTTTTATGGGGTTGTATGTGTGTTGTGTGGCTGGAAAGCCCACCACCACTACCTCAAGGTGGTGGCTGCCGCCACCAGCCACCGTGAGAGGTGGATGTGTGTGCTATTGTGTCCGAGAGTGTGTGTTTTGTGGTTGTAAAGTAATATGCACGATTTTTAGGCAGGAACCACCACCACCATTATAAATGGTGCCTGCCGCCGCCGACCACCGCTGCCCGAGGTGGCAGTGGGTAGTGCCCGTCCTAGTGGGACCCTAATGGACCTAGACACCTAACCTTGGACTGGGCCAGTTCGTTATTGGGCTTGAAAATCCTAATTGTGAGATTGTTGGCTTGGGCCTTTTGGGACCCGCGTGTGGACCAGTTGACTGAATTTTATGAACTAGGTTGACTTCATTGTATAATGGCTTAATGGAATAATGGACGTAATGGGTTAAGTCCTTAATGGGTTAAGTGAGAAATAGTTAACCCTAATCGTTATTTCATGTGAAAACCCTAATTGTAGTGGGTATTGAGTTGGGCCTAGATGTTTGGACTATTGCTGGGCCATCTAAGAACAAGTATGGAATAAAATATTTGAATTGGGCCTTAGGATAAGGCCCATTGGACAGACTTAGGCCCAATTTGTAAAATTGGGCCATAGATGGGCCATAACTGGGCCTTGATAATTATGAGATATTGGACCATCAGAATGTCAAGTGTAGGACCAAGAATAAATGGTTAGGCCTTAAGGCAAGACCATGTAGAGGCTTGGGCCCAATTTGGAAAAATGGGCCATAGTTGCTCCTTGGTTGATTATTTGACTTTTTGGCTTTCAGGGTATGATTTTGGGCCTTAATCTTGGACAAAAATAGGTTAGGAGTAAAATGGTCCTTTTACCCTAAGTGGGGATTTTAGAGTTATGCATTGGAAACCCAAATGGTTAATTGGGTTTTATTTTGATGTTGACAGTCTAGGGATCTGTCACCTAGCAGCCAAAGATTTATTCGTGGGACTCCAGCAGGTGAGTCCTTTTCCAGTAGTAATGGGTCTAAGGCACCAAGGCTAGCCTATATATGTGATACGTTAGTAGTTAAGTAGGGGGCGTATCTCATTATTATTTGAGTATAGATATCAGTCAGAATTATTGGATTGCTAGACTTGTTGTCTGTGTGATACATGTATGTATTGTTAGGAATATGAGTGTAGGCGGGGCCCGTATCTTATATATAGTTGATATGGTACAAATTTATATGCTTAGTGATACTTGTGGTTTGTGTCGTACTTGTATGTATTTTTATGACTAGCTGAGTGTGGACGGGGCACGAATCTCATAGTAGCTGAGTGTGGGCGGGGCCCGTATCTCATGATTGGTTGAGTGTGGGTGGGGCCTGTATCTCCTAGTCAACGGAGTGTGGACAGGGCCTGTATCTCCTAGTCAGCGGAGTGTGGGCAGGGCTTGTATCTCTTAGTCAGCAGAGTGTGGGCGGGGCCCGTATCTCATAGTTAGTGGAGTGTGGGCGGGGCCCGTATCTCCTAGTCAGTGGAGTGTGGGAAGGGCCCATATCTCCTAGTTAACAGAGTGTGGGCGGGGCCCGTATCTCATTGAGTGTGGGCGAGGCCCGTATCTCTCAGTAGCATGATTATGTGCATGGTATGTGGTAGTTTAGGTAGACTCGCTAAGCTTCGTGTTTAGGGTTTTCATTTCTAGTTTCTGGTACTTCGGTTTTCAAAAGATGAGCTCGGGATGATTGTAGTGTACACACCATCTGTTCAGCCTTGGATGTTTATACTTTGATATTTTTGACAGTTGTTATGATATTTTGAGATATATTGTTGATTATTATATGATGTTTGATGACTATGGTTTTATTATTAAATTAAAATGAAATTTTTAGACTGTATTTTTGGGATGTTTCAAGTTGGTATCAGAGCCTTGGTTTGAGGGATTCAGGCACCTTTACACACTTTTGGGTATGTTTGAACTCAAACTAAGGAATTGGTATAAAAGTTTTCAAAAGAAAAACAATGTTTGTAAAACGATTTTGAGAAAAGAAAAGAGTTTTAGAAAAGCAAGAGAATTTTGAAAAAGAGAAAAGTGTGTGGTGCATGCAATCAGCCGAGTTCAAGTAAGTACTCCCAAATTACCCATGCAATTTTATGTTATGATATGTGTACCAGCTTTATGAGAACTGCATGCTAGATTAGGGCTAAGGATCTAGGAAGGATGCCTTTTGTGCCTGGTATGTGATTCAGCTTTATGAGAACTACATGCTAGTATAGATTAGTCAGGATGATATCCTGAGTAGTATATGTTTGATTATGTGTACTCAATTTCCAAATGTTGCTTGCTTTATGCTTTTAGGAGTTCTAGTTGTCTTTCACTAACTAGTAACGAATATGTTAAATTACATATTGAAAGAACTAAATAATTTCAGAAGGTTAGGTCTAGCTCTACTTCGCAGCTCTTGTTTGAGTCTAACCGTTGTAGGCTAGGATCTCCCATTCGAAGAATTATCTAATCTGAGTAATATGTAATAGTATTCGTGAGCTAGTTAGGGGAAGAAAGTAGGGACTTCTTATGCAGTTGATGGCATAAAGTGGGATGGTGATTACGCTAGGGCAAGCTTCGGATGAGAGTAGCAAAGAGTAGTAGCAGTACAAGGGACTTGGTGGAGTCAAGGCAAAGAGGAAAGTACGGATAGATATGGAAGGTAGTATGGGCCCGTACTACTGAATTAGAGGATTCGTACTCGAATCAAGGAAGGCTGAGATGAATCCAGGAAACTTGTAGTGTGTTAGATCCCTCGAGATATGATGATTATTATGATGTTAGTGATGGTATATTACCGAGCATAGTGACGCTACGTGGTAGACCATATGGCAGTTCTGCTACCAGCGAAGGATCATTGACCAGATGAGGGAGTTCAATCCATCTGAGAGTACGCGTAGTATCATTGACTAGACTCTTGTGATCTTCAGTATGATCAATGAGAGTATTTTAGATTGTAATGAGAGGTTGAGTGTATTTTGCACTGAGATAGCAGCGATGATAGGGACGCGTACGTTGATGATTCAGAAGTTCAGGGCTTGTAAAGCCCCATATTATCATGGGACTAGGGACCCCATTGCTAGCAGCAGGTGAATGGCAGATGTCGCCAATATATTCGTACCAACCGTGGTCTCGAAAGGGGACAAGGACCGACTTGCTTCCTGCCTCCTGAAGGACAGGGCATGTGATTGATGGAAAGAGGTTGGTAGAAGGCCAAGTGATGATGCAATTAATGCTATGTAATGGGATGACTTTTAGACCAGATTCTGGACAGAGAGTGCCCGGGCGATTGAGGCGCAATAGTTGGCGCAACAGTTGTTAGATCTCCACCAGACGATCGATACTGTGGCAGAGATCACTATCAAGTCTCGGGAAAGAGCTTATATGGTACTAAAGTATGTAGCATATGAGGAAATGAAAAAGGTAAGGTATCGGAACATACCGTAGAATGATAATAGGGAGATCGTGAGTTTCTCGGGGTGCAAGACCCTGAGTGATATGACTTGTAGCACATTGGTAAGAGGGAATTAGATCAGTTGCTTATACTGAAGGGTCTCGAGAGGAGACCCAAGATTTAGGATTAGCTTTTGAGAGGCCAGCAGGACCAGATTCGGTGAAGCACTTGCGCGAAACTGCACAAGGGAGCCTATTGTTCCAAGGGTTTGAGTAAGTGTAGCTCTGGGTTATCCTCTAATTGTGTCTGAATTATATTTTCAAAAGATGTTATATACCGAATGCATATTGAGAATTATTAGCGGATAGTGATAAAACATTTCCCAAATTGCGGGGATTAGGAGAGTATAATGTCATCTTGGTTTATTCCAAGACTGAGGAGCAACACGAGAAGCACCTGAGGGAGGTGCTAGAGACTTTGAGGAGGGAGAGACTTTTTGCAAGGTTCTCCAAATGTGAGTTCTGGTTGCGCGAGGTGCAATTCGTTGGGCACCTTGTCAACCAGAAAGGTGTACTAGTCGATCCGTCCAAGATAGAGGTCGTGATGTAGTGGGAGATTCTGAGGTCTCCAAACGAGATTCAGATCTTCCTGGGTCTAGCGGGTTATTACAGGAGATTTATTTGGGACTTCTCCAAGATTTCAATTCCTTTGACCCGACTGACCAAGAAGTCGATAATCGTTCGGTAGGGGCTTGAGCAGCAAGCAGCCTTCGATACACTCAGACAGCGGTTGTACAAGGCACCGACTCTCACCCTGACAGAGGGCGTAGGTGATTGCAGGGTTTACAGTGATGCTTTGATGATAGGCATGGGTGCAGTACTGATGCAGCGGGGTCACACGATAGCAGGCCTTTGGGAATTAGGCTGGGGATGCCAGTTAGGAAATGGGTTCAGTTTGGGATGGTAGGTCATGTGTATGCTGGATGTTGGAGGTGTTGTAAGTTTGCGGGTGTAGCCTTAGCATTCACTAGTAGCCAGATAGTGTTAGAGTGTTGTAAGTCTGCGGGTGTAGTCGTAGCATTCATTAGCAGCTAGATAGTGTTAATGTGTTGTAATTCTGTAGGTGTAGCCGTAGCATTCACTAGCAACCAGATAGTGCTAGAGTGTTGTAAGTCTGTGGGCGTAGACGTAGCATTCACAAGGTTGTCAGATAGTTCTAGAGTGTTGTAAGTTTGCGGGTGTAGCCATAGCATTCACTAGGTTGGTAGATAGCATGGGAGTGTTGTTAGATCACGGAGGGAATAGTAGTACCCACCAGTTCGGGTGCAACAATGATGACATGGAAAGTCTACATATTGGTTTACGGATTTCCCTAGATGAATTAGACTTGTTTAAGCCAGTGATGAGACCGTGGGAATGCCACTAAAACTATGAGATCAAGGATGCAATGGACCGCTTAAGGTCATTTGTGACATAAGGCTACCATTGGTCATGTAGCAATCACTTCTAGCCTGGGTTTGATGATGTTAGGACTCGATGTATGGACCCGATCAATTAGATCTGATGATCGTTAGAGCCACAATGGCAAGATTACTAGTGCTAACTATTGACAGAAGAGTATTTCATTCTAAGTCGTGTGAGGCGACTAAGTGGGAGTCCTTTGGCTCTATAACCTGGCCGGAACCCAGTATTTCAGAGGTCCGGTGAACGAGTTGAGATCAGGGAGGTTTCAGTAGATTTTGGAAGGCACCCAGGGTGCAGTTCGGTGTTTCAGAAAGTTCAGAGTTTCAGGCAGTTCGGTGTTTCAGCCAGTTTAGTGTTTCAGACAATTCAGTGTTTCAAGCAGTTCGGTGCTTCAAGCAGTTCAGTGTTTCAGGGAGTTCCAGTACTCTAGATAGTGCCCGATCAAAATGAACCAAAGGGGAGGCTAACACCTCGATATGCTTGGCAGTATTAGCATTATAGGATTTCAGGTATTGTTGGGTAACTGATTGCGTGGGTATTGCTAAGTCACTCGCAGCAGGATTCAACTATAAAGATACTATATGGGCGGTTTGTTAAGGAGTCGGACCATATCGAGACTTCAGAATTCAGATTGAGTAATGTGGTCATAATGCAAGGAATTCATTTATCTTCAGGTTTTAGAACCCTGCGAGGTATGGTTTTTGATTGCCCTGGGAAGGCTGGGATTATGCTCAGGAGTGTGGCCATGTCGTTCCAGTTGTCTGGTGTGTAAGGAATGGTAAGGAATGATTTCAAGGGCGAAATATAATTTAAGTGGGGGAGATTTGTAACATCTCGTTTGCTAAATAAATAAATAGATAAATATTTTTAACGAATAATGGCCCTAAATGCGGAATAATTTAGCAAGGCGTTGTTGTTGGGGGTTAAAATGTAATTCCTGGATTAGTTTGTGAAGAATTTTGGAGATTAAGGGTGGTTTGGTAAATTCTGGTTTTAAATTGAAATAAAATCTTGAGGGAATGTGTAAAGGTCGAAGTTTTTGTTGTAATATGTCAAAATTTGTAATGTTATTTTACAAGGCATTTTTATATCGAAGCTTAATAATTTTAGTCCTTGTAATTTTTTGTATGCATTCATGTCTCCTATAAATAGGGACTTTACTTAGAGTTAGATAAGATTTTTGAGATACCACTTGTCTGCATTCTCTTTTTAAGAAGAGAAAGCATAATATGAGTTGAAACCATATTATATTTACTTCTTGTGTTCAATTGTGTTGATTCTACTCTGATTTGATTCATATACTCGATTATCACTTCATCAATTGGTATCAGAGCAGAAATCATTACTACGATCTGATTTTCAGTTGAATCCCTAAGTTTTTGAGTCACTAGTTTGTCTCAAAAGTTTCCACACTATTTGATTCAAAAAATCATCTCTGATCTATAGTTTTGATTCGATTCTGCATTTGATTTGTATAATCGAGTGATTGATTTTGAGTTTTTGATCGATTTATTCATTCAAATTCAAATTTCTTCAAGTTTTTCTGAAAAATCTTGTCCGTACATTCATGGAGAATTTCAACAAGAACACAATGACTTCATTCTCTCATCTGTTAGGATCCTCTACGAAGATTTCTATGTTGATTCCGGAGTATTACGATCAATGGGTTGATTGTATGGAGGACTATCTGAATGGATTTGATGAGGAACTTTGGAGTTGCATCATAGGAACTTCTCAACCTCCGTTGAATGTTCAAAATATTGGATCTTCTAGTTCAACACCTGATGTTGATGATCAATCAAATAGGATGAAGAAACATGAAAAACGTTGTGTGAGAGAATTGCGAGGTGCATTGACACCAGTTGTTTACAACTACATTTGTGGTTGTAAAACTGCAATGGAGATATGGAATACTCTCAAGGAAAAATATTAGGGAAGCAAGAAGACGAAGATCAATTCAATTAAGCAATGTCTTGTAGAGCTGAAAGAGTTTAGACAAAAAGAAAATGAAACGATTGAAGTTTACTATGATCGTCTTAATGAATTGATCTATAGATGCAATCGTTATGGAATCACGAGGTCTGCTATGGAGTTCAATCTTACCTTTGTGATGGGACTTCGTAAGGAATGGAGGAGTGTAAGCATGATGGTGAAAAATCAACAAATTTTTGATACTTCATCTCTGAGTGATTTGTATAATCAATTGAAAACTCACGATAGTCAAGTGAACGAGATGGCTGAAGAGTCGATGCTTAGTTTGGGAGGACCATTAGCTCTTGTTTCGAGAGTATCTGAAAAAGAAGCAGTTGAAAAAGTTGATTTTGATGATGAAAAAGGGTTTATCATGAGTTCTGATGTTGAGGCGATTGCCTTTTACTCAAACAACAGAGTCAAAAAGTTTTTCAAGAAACTGTTTAATGCGAAGGTGAAGCAGAATGAAGGGAAAGGAAGTTTTGTTAACAAGTATGTGGGAGAAGAGAAGAAGAAGTTTGAGAAGAATAATGAAAAAGTGACTGATGTTAAAGTTGAGAAGAAACTCAAGGGTAATTCAGGAATTGATTGTCATTATTGCAACGGAGCAAATCATTTGGCAAATGATTGCTTGCTTCATAAGAAGGATGAGAAAAAGAATAAAGTGCAGGACGAAGCATATTATGTTGAGAAGATGGAATAGATGCGTGCTAAGGCGAAAGGCTTGTCTTTGGTTGCTAAAGATGAAAATGAGGAAGAAGGCACATATCAGATCTGGTCATCAGGATCTGATGATGAAGAGATGCATAATCCTACGCATGGAGCAATGTTCATGAAGCTGGAGGAAGATTCTAACGAAGAGGTGACTGGTCATTGTTTCATGACCAAATGCTAAAAAAATCTCCAATGACTACCAAGGTACGTTCTATGCTTTGGCCCAGAAGTAGAGACGAAGATTTGCAAAGTTGAGCATAGATTTGGCTGCTTTCACCAGAGTACAGTTTCTTCACTCTACTACTCCATTCTGCTGCGGTGTGTAAGGAGCTGAGAAATTGTGACTGATACCTTTTTGAAACCAAGAAACTATTCAGGAGATGATTAGTGAACTCGGTTCCATTATCACTCCGGATGCGGCGTATTGGCAATTTGATTTGAAGTTCAATCTCTTTGATGAAATTAATCAGGACCTGCGGTGTTTCAGACTTGAATCTCAAGAAAAATACCCATGTGAAACGAGTGGAGTCATCAACTATAACCAGTATGTATTTCTTGTGATGGAGACTGGCTACGGTAGATGGACCGCAAATATCAATATGCAAAAGTTCCAGTGGTTCAAAAATTGAAGAATCAATCACTATATGATGGTTTGCTTTGGACTGTTTGCCAGACTCACAGGCAGAGCAGAGGGTTTCATTGTTGAATTTGAGAATAAGGAGACCGTGGACGAGTTCTCCGATGACCAGGTTGTTGATATACCGGAAGTTAAGATGAGCTAGCTGGCGGTGCAATAACTAGCTGACTTCGGATACTACTTTGGACAGAAAGTACATCTACAGTTTCCCAATGATCAAAGAGACATCTAAATGATACATGGTTCCTTCATAATTGGATTTGAACAAACAGGTGCTTCTATCACTTGTCATTATGTAACAGTAGTCGTTATCAAATTCAACCATGTGGCCTGTTTTGCATAATTGGACTACATTGATGAGATTATGTTTGAGGCGTTCCACGTAAGCAACCTTTTGAATAGAGAAATTCCTTGTAGTAAGAACACCATAACCTCGGATTATCCCATTCGCTTTGTTACCGAATGTGACATTTCCACCGTTGCAAATTGGCCTGAAATCTCGAAGGTACTCTAACCTTCTGGTCATGTGTAAGGAGCTGGCACTGTCGCTCAGGCCCGGCCCAATACCTGGGCGAGATAGGCTAAGGCCCAGGGCAACAAGTTTAGAAGGGCATCAATTTATCAGTCGTATCAATTTGGCCCAAAAAATATTAGCCTGATAGCCACCCTGATTTTCTTCTAATCTACACAACGACTGGAGGCAACGCTTAAAGGCATGCGCGTAAAGATGTAAACATAACTAAAGGGATGGCATCTGTGATTGGCTGATTGCGATCGACGCCTAGAAGAAAGATGTAACATCCGGATTTCCAGGTATCATAATTTAAGTATTTATTTTGAGTTAAGAAGAGGGACTTGACGATTTAATGCCTAAACTCGTCGAGTATGATCATGACTGATGACTCGGATTAATGAATGGACTCGACGAGTTGGTGAGGCGACTCGACGAGTCCGCGCTGTTGGCAGAAACCCTAAATCTTTGGGCCTGAGCCTAATTTAAAGGCATTTATGGCCTTCATTAGCGGCTACCTTCCCAGAAGGGAGAACCCTAGCAAGCTCGAGTGTGTTGAGTGAGAGGAAGAGCTGTCATGAGCTTTCGGGTCTGATTTTGCAAGGAAGGAGGAGAGTTCCAACAAGAGGGATCAAGGAGGGTTGTTGTTCTGAGTCATTCAAGCAAGGAGCTTCATTCTGAGGTAAAAAATCTACCCCTTTCCTTCCCTATTGTGTAGATTACATATTGAGGTTAGGGCTTGAATCACTTCATCTTTGGGGTTTGGAATGCCTCAAACCCCTCTTGCTAGTTTGTTTTATAGATCTGGACCCTTCTAGGTCCAGAGAGCCGAGAATATGAAGCTTTAGTTGAGTAAACCTTTGGGTTTAAAGCTAAGAGGCATTATGGGGTTTTTATGGTAAATTATGCAAAATAAACCATGCATGAACGCCAAGTTCAGACCTTTACGTGACTTTTGGGTGTTAGGAGGTCAGATCTATAAGTTAGAGAAACAGAACTGACATCAGAAGGTCGTTTGAGCATTTCCATGGAGGAAACTCGCCGAGTCCATGGAAGGACTCGATGACTCGGATCGGGTTGCTCCGCGTTTTGTGATCAGTGGTAACCCGTCGAGTGAAAGGTCAACTTGACGAGTCGAGTGAGGCCTTAGGAGGATTCACAGGACACGCATGGACTTGCCGAGTCACCCGAGTGCACTCGATGAGTCAGGTCAAAGTTGGGCCATTGACTAGAGTGGACTTTCGTTGAATTTTAGGGTTTGGTCAACATTTGGACATTTGGACCATTGGTGGAGTAAAATGGTCTTTTCCCCTTCTTTGAGATATAGGAAGGGATTAGTCCATCTTCTTCATGGCTAATATTAATTAGGGATAATTATTATGTGTTAGGCAGGAGCTAGAACCGGGAGTAGAGATCACGATCCCGATTACATGATTTTCATTGATTAGCTTACGAGGTGATTCTCACTATACATACCTTGTGTGGTAAACCTTATGTGTGAATAAAGGGTCTTATGTGCAAGAAATGTGTAATGAGACATCCTACTATTTACTTGTGTTATGCTTTATTAGTATTATATTGTGATGTTGAGTTGAGGGACCGGAGGGTCCATATGAGTTGTGGGACTAGAGGGTCTAACTGAGTTATAGTATTGAGTGGCTATTGTGTTGTGTGTGGTATTTTAGGGAGCTCACTAAGCTTTTATGCTTACTGTGTTATGTGTTATGTGTTTCAGGTAGTTCCGAGGATCGCAGCAAGGCACCGGCATGATTGTACACACCGACAGAACATTGTTTTTATGATTATGGGATTGTGTTTCCTTTTGTTGACACTTGAGAATTAAGTGTTTTGAGAATTATGATACAAGTTTTATTGTGTTAAAAATGAAAATTTTGGTTGAAAAATTACATTGTTACAAAAGAACATGTAAAAGATCGATCAGTCTGAATGTCCATCTCTAAATCGACTGAATCCTTATATCTAACTATGGTTTCTATTTCCGATTTCTCATATTCTCCAATTTATGATTTTCAATTTAGCGCTTTGTGTTAGTTGGAGTTCGGACTAAGATTTTCAATTGTCTATTTCTAATTCCAAATTCTGATTCTCATGTTCTACTGTTTTTTATCACTTTTTTGATTCTGTTGACTCTCGATTTGTATGAGTTCGAGTTTGAAGTTGGAGACTTGGAGTTAGAAGCCTTTAGTTAAGTAGATATTTGACTATTTTTTGTTCGAAATGTATATCTTTGATTTGATATTTATTTGTTTGATTACAGTAGTTTGGTTGTTGGATCCAAAATATGGTTTATACTTTGCTTTTCTAGGAAAATATATTTTTATGTAATGTTGTATGTGTTTGCGGTTTGTGTGTACGGTCGTACACGTGTGTACGGCCGCACACCCTATGTACGACCGTACACAGGGTGTGCGGCTGTACACATGTGTATGGTTGGAGGTCCATATAAATAGATGAGTGCATGTGGGAGTGTAAAATCAAAGGAGGCTAGAGAAGACAGAGAAAGTTAGAGAGAAGAAGAGTGTGTGTGTGTGTGTGTGTGTGTGAATCTATTGTAAGGAGCATCATTCATATTGAATACATCATAGATTCATCTTAATTCTTCTTCTCCTTCTTTTCTATATTGATCTGACATCATCCAATTGATTGGGATTCCGCACCATCAATTGGATCTGATTGATACACAAGCAATTTTGGGGACTTACAATTGGAATCAGAGCTTGGTTGTATCAATCATTTTTTGTCAGATATGGAGCTTATTTGATCTTATTTTGAAAAGATAATAGCGTTTTTGGATAGATCTCACAAAAATAAGGGGGTTTCTTCTTTGCATTTTTCATAAAAACGAGTTTTTGATCGAATTTTGGAGCAAAAAAGGGTGAAAAACCTCGTTTTTTTTAGAATCTGTTGAAGGTGTGCGCTCGGGTGTGCGGCCAGGGAGTGTGCGGCTCGGTGTGCGGCTCGGAGTGTATGGCTCAGTGTGCGGTCTCGGATTACAGCTCGGAGTATGCGGCTAGGTGTTCGTTTTTTGGTCAGCAGCCTCGCACGTCCTCGTATTGCGTCATCAGCCTCGCATTGCATTGCATCAGCAGCTTCGCATCGCAGCAACGCTTCGCAATAAAAAAATATCCACGCGTTTTGAGGTTGCCGGGGATCGAACCTGGGACCTCAAAGTGTTCAACCAAGCGCCTAACGATCTCGGCTAGCCAAGCCATTGTGCATTCACTTCGAAATTTTAAACTTAACCACTCCCTACCGCTTCCAACTTTTGCATTTTTGTCATTTTCAGCCCAAAATTGATTTTCCTTTAATTTTAAATTCCTTTTTCAACCAAAAATTTTAGTTATTAAATTTTAATTTTAATTTTTGACTTTTTACTTAAAATTTTGACTTTGACTTTTAAAAGTTGACCTTTCATTTTAAATTTTGACTTTCTCGTTTGACCATTAATTTTTCAAATTTAGCTTTTCGGTTTGACTTTTAAGTTTGACTTTTTAAATTTGACTTTTAAGGTTGACTTTCTCGGTTTTTAAGTCAAAGGGCAATTAAAAATATAAAAAAAATTAAAAAAAAAAGAAAGAAAATGAGTTCCACATGAATTCCGGTAAATGAAGTTTCATGTACTCCATCTTGTAATGCTACGATTAAATTTCTTCGCGAACAAATTGATTTGCTAAAAAGGGAAAATGAGGACCTTAAATATGAAGGCTATACTCTAAGGAAATGTCAGAAACCGTTAAAAGCACAACTAGAAGCACAAACCAAAGACTTTAGGAAGCTTCAGGAAGAGTACAGAAACAAGTGTGAAAATTACAATCACATTAAACACAAACATGCTGTTGTAACTGAAGAACTTGGCGATTTGAAAATTAAGTGTGAAAAACAGATATTAGCTTTAAAAGTTACACTGCATCAAGTAAGACAGTCGAGTCATTATTTGAAAACCAATTAAAATTCAAAGATAATCAAAACAAGGGTTTAGGGTATGATAGTGTTCCTCCACCTTTCAATCACAACTATAACCCACCCCTTGAGACCAATGAGGAAGAAATGCCTGCTCAGTATGGCCAAATCCCTGCTTCAGCTTCAGTTAAGACTGAACAATCAGGGCCAAATGAGGATGTTGAGATGAGCGATACTAATGATTCTACTTCTTGTGCAGGTAAAGTAGTAGAGGATGAGAACAAGGAGAGTACTATTGAACAAACAAATGTATCCTTGAACTCTGAATCTGTTGCTTCAAACTCAGTTGCTTCTGATCAACCTGCTGTTGAGAAGTACAGGCCACCAAATTAAGTGAAACAGCCGACTTGCTGCAAGTGCGCTTATGGGAACAATCAGAAACAAGGCAAGGATACACCACCAGGGGCAGGAAGAAACAACTTCCCAGTGAAGAAAAATACATGCTTTCACTGTGGAACACATGGACACATTGCCAGAAATTGTCCTAATCGAGCATACATTCCCTATTATGCACAAGGCTGGCAAAACGCACAAAGAGGGAGGTTTTCTACAAGAAACCCCTCTAGGTCACGTTCAGACAATGGTGACTGGAATGTGCAAAAGGCCAAGAATCAAACCCACAAGGCCAAGAATCTGAATCCCAAGAACAAGAAGGGAATGTCGGCAAAGAAGCCAAATCCAAGAGATGCTCCCTTGAAGTCAAAATCAAAGTCATCTCAACGGCCGACATCAAGTTCAAAATCAAGTGCTGAGTCACCCATCAGATTGAAAAAGAAATGGGTTAAACCCAACTACAAATGGGTTCCAAAGGCTCACTCTCCCAAATCTTCTAACGCTTCTAATATTTTTACATCTTTTGTTTGTGATAAGCAGGACATGTCATGGGAGAGAGTATCGTGCAAGGATGACAAAGGTCGACCCAGTTTCAAAATGGATTGGGTTCCAAAGACCAACTGATCCCGCTCTGTGTCGGAGCAGCTATAGAGGCATATCATCAGACTTCGGTTTGTTGGTAGTGGCTGTTCCTGGCACTTGATAGGGGACATCTCTCAACTGTACAACACTCGGAATTTTGTTTGAGAGTATGTGTCCTTTGCGGGAAGGGAAGAAAGGAAGGGATCACATGGGGTTTGTGCTTAATGGCATGAAGAATTTTCGGATCTGTTCTGAGATTACGAATGCTGTTCTCAGACCTTCCGGATGCAAATTCAATCGGTGACTTACGGTTTGAGTTTTCTTCTCTATAATCCTGAGTTTTTCTTAAGCTGTTTCGCTTTAAAGACAAATTTTTGTTTTAGGATAGTTTAAATTTGCGCATTTACTTTTGTTTCTCTCCTATGCACAAATTTAGGGGGAGAAATAAAAACAAAACAAAAATTAGAAAATTTTAAAAAATAAAAAAAATCAAAAAAATAATAATATGTTGGTTATGGAATGTGCTTGAGGGAGATGTTTTGGGAAGTGATATTATCAAGTGATAACATGAAACCTGAGTCTGTGTAAGGTACCCAAAGTTGAAGGGTCTATGCTCTGGTTTGATGCGTTGGTAGGCACGAAAGATTCTATATGGACATGACTAGGCAGAGTTGAACTTAAGAAATCAAATGACTTGACAAATCTTGACCTAGTTAGATCCGTTTAGCCTGACAATACGACGCTTGGATAGGTTGAGCAGGGAGATATATATGGGAATCTACTTGTCACATTAAATGAGCCCGTATCTGGAACCGTGGTTTAACTTTTCCTCGATGTGCGGATTCTGTCCTTAATTCCGGTATTGATGGGGAAACTGGTAAATTCCGATAAATTAGGTCTGTAGAAAATCATTTTCTTTCTTTCTGTCTGTTAGTTATATGTTACCTCCTCTGCGTGATTGGAAAAGATTCGGCCTGGACTGTAACATATGCAACTCTATTTCTCTGCATATTATACGGACATATATATATATATATATATATACATATATATATATATATATACATACATACATATATATATATATATATATATATATATATATATATGAAATTCCTCTTATCTGTTAGCCATATGTTGTCTCCTTTGCGTGACTAACAATCCGACATGGTACACAACATATGCACTATAAGTGATAATACTCTGAATCTATCTTCTCCCCTAATGATGGTCTGCTCATCCGATGTAAGGAGTACTCTGGAAGTCCTTGATTATCGAGGCATATCTGGAAGCGGGAAACATGTTCCAGTACAATTAAAATTGAACACTCAAAGATTGTCTATAGATCTCGCTGCTCAATTTAGGTGGACAACAATATCCCTGGTCGTCGTCAGCTGAATGGTCCTTAAGATATAGTATCTAGAAACTTAGGATTAGATATAATATCTAGGAACTTAGGATCACATTGTCTTTTCACTTATAGTATGTCCTAATTTTGTCACAATTTTTCGTGTTTAAGTGGACCACAATACTGACGATCGACCAGACAAAGATGTGAATATGAAATGTACCGACAAGCGGATAAAGGTTGTCTAAAAACTTTGATCGCAAATCATTCTTAAAGTTAGATATCATTTTATTTTTGTTAAATTTGTTCATAGTTTTCCTTTATGCACAAATTTTAGGAGGAGAATTAAAAATAATTCAAAAATGAAACAAAAATCAGAAAATTAAAAATCCAAAAATAGTGTTATTTCTTGTTCAGAAAAATCAGAAAATCCAAAAATATTTTTGTTTCTGTTTTTATTTTTCAAGAAAATATAAAAAAAAATCCAAAAATATTTTTTTGTGTGCTAATTTTTCTTTTAGTTTTGTTTCGTCTTGAAAAGTGATTTCAGGCATAGATAAGACTCGTGGAGACTGTATTGAAGATCTTCTGAGCCCAGGCTTCATCCGTGAGCATCGAAGAATTTTCATTCGAAGGAGCAAGAAATGAAGACTATTCTTCCATCATTCAATCTTTCAACCTCAAAAGCAAGGTGAAGCTGTTCTTGAAGATTATGTGACAGATTGCATTGAAGCCTCCTCAATCAATTTGCTGCTATCTATGAACCTGCTGAAGTGATCCAGAAGATTATTTCTCTCTGATGTTCTCCCTGAAGATTCTCAAGCTGAAAGAGCTGTCTTTCAAGAATCTTTTCAAGAAGCCTCCTAACCCAACATGCATTCAATGTCAAATTTTGAAGAAAAACCCAACCGCTCAAGATGAATTCATTTATTGAAGATTCATATGTTCATCTTGATGCTTTGAAGAAATTTGAAGATTAATGCTGAAGCCAAGCTCCCAATGAAGATTAACAAGAAAAAGCCAGCTACTTTTTAGGGGGAGTTTGTTGGGCCAATTAGAAAAGAAAGCTATAAACCAAGGGGGAGATTGTTGGGTCAAAAATATGGTTTATACTTTGCTTTTCTAGGAAAATATATTTTTATGTAATGTTGTATGTGTTTGCGGTTTGTGTGTACGGCCACACACCCTGTGTATGGCCGTACACAGGGTGTGCGGCTGTACACATGTGTATGGCTGGAGGTCCATATAAATAGAGGAGTGCATGTGGGAGTGTACGGTTAAGAAGAGGCTAGAGAAGAGAGAGAAAGTTAGATAGAAGAAGAGTGTGTTTGTGTGTGTGTGTGAATCTATTGTAAGGAGCATCAATCATATTCATTCAGTACATCATAGATTCATCTTAATTCTTCTTCTCCTTCTATTCTATATTGATATGACATCATCCAATTGATTGCGATTCCGCACCATCAATTGGATCTGATTGATACACAAGCAATTTTGGGGACTTACACTGGTTCAAAAGATATTTTTCTGCTTCGCTTAAGGAGTAGCCAAGTTGGATTTAAAATTATGGATCTTTGATTTCTAATTTATTATATCATCAACTATGGATTTTTTGTTAAAGTTTGATCACACTTGTTTCATTTTTAGTAGTTTCAATTGAATTTATGTTTTTTCTGCTAATATTCATGATAGTTTTCCCGGTAAATCTATCTTATTTAGGTATAATCATAGTAACTTCAAGTTAGTTTTGGTTTTTTCTGCAAATTTCATCTCTTCTAAAGAATCTGTCACCCGCCTTATTAGATCAAATCCGCTTTTAGTTAAGCTAATTTTTTCCAAAAAAACATTGTTTGTCAATAAATCTATCAAAATGTGGAAAATTAATATTGACTTTTTAGAAAATAACCTTATATTTTAATACAACTATACCTTTAGCTGTTTGATATGGAATGAAAATAAGATTATTTACCATTTCGTTTGTTGATGACTTGATAATGTTGTGTTGTGCATCATTCTTTCATTCTTAAACTTTTGATGTTTATTTGATGTGAATTGACTGCATGTTAGCTTGTTTTTTACTCATTGTTCTTTTGAAAATGCTGCAACTTGCCAAGAAAGATGCTCAGAGGATGACTTTAGAGCCCTTCATCATCTATAGTTACTAGTTTTAAAAACTTTTTTTTAGAAACTTTTGTTCTCAAATGGCTATTGATTTTAAATTCATAAAGGCAAAATACATGTGCTAGATAATGTCATAATTGATTTAATTTGTTTCTGTGACCATCATATGTTAAAGTGGTAGATGGTGTTCACTTTAAGTAATTGATCATACTGTGGATCAAATATAGTTACCTTTAAGGGTAAAATCATCATGCTATATATATATATATATATATATTATTTTCATAGTTCTTTATACATATGACAATTTACTAGCATCCAGTTTTTGAGAGTTTAGATCCTAAAAAGTGTTTATGCATATTGGATTTAGTAGTTTTTTGTTTATAAATATCTAGCGCTTTTGTTTATTTTATTTATATATGTGTTGGGTACTTGGGTGTATCATATGGAACAAATATAGAGGCATTGATTTATAATATCGCCTTGGGTATGAAAAACTAACGGATCGGCCCTGCTGTCGATTAACCATTCATCTTCTTCTTCCTCCTTGCACATTGCCTGAAAATTACACGGTTAGTTTGGGCACTAGTCAAACTTACTTATGCTAGCTTTTAGCACTGTTTAGAGTCCGTATGGACATTCTGAGCGTAATGCATCAAAGGAATAAGTGAATGAGAGTGTCAGTTCAACTTGTAACTTGTCAAACAAGCCTTAAGCCCTCAAAAGAGGAGTTTATGGCCAAAACCTTGGAGTTTATGACCATAAACTCAAGGTGGCCGTAAACACCTTGTATATATATGACACTTAGTCATTTTCCTTTCATTCTTCACACTTCTAGCTAGAGAATTCGAAATTCTCTCCTAACGATCTTCAAGTTTTCTTCTAATCTTCACTAATGTAAGCAAACTCTTCCATCTTTGTGTTGATTACATCACTTCTTATTCATCTTTGAATCCACCCAAAATTCCATCTTTAATGCTTAGATCTTCAAGATCCTTAAGAACACCAAGAACACTTGTTTGTTTTGGGCTGAAAACTCCCATTTTTAGCCTTCAATTTGTAATTCCTTAACCCCTTTACATGTTTATAAGTTAGTATAATGAGTTAGGGACTTGAAAACACCAAGAATCAAGCAACCAAGGGATTTTACGGCCAATGCAATCTCCCTTGGTCGTAAACTCTAATAGAGGGTACAAAGTTGCCCTACATTCCTTCCTAAGGCTTGGAACTTGGCCTAGAACACCTTACCCTTGATCTAAGGACCTTAAACATCGAATTGGTACAAGTCACCATGGGTTTACGGCCGTAAACCCATAAGGGCCGCAAACCCTAGGTTGTAAACTCATGGAGAGTTGGTCCTTGGGTCGTAAACTCAATAGCAAGACCATACAACCCTTAGATACAACCCAATGATCTTATAACACTTGAATCAAAGTGTTTTCCATGTTCTAGGGTATCTTTACTTTCTTAATTAGTGTTATAATCACTAATTAGATACATATATGTGTCTTTATATGTTAAATAGGATCAGTGTGTGTGTTCAAGTCTTCATTTGACACCTAGCACCTTATCCAACACTTTCATCCAAACTACTCACTACAGGTGAGTTCATACCCCTTAATATACCTTTTAAATGATTTTAAATGATTTTATGGGGGGGGGGGGAATACAAGTTGAAACATTATAGTTATTACATCAATCACATGTGATTAATAACTATCAAACAAATAGATTTACGTTACTTTCAGTTGTTTTATCAAACAAACTCCTTCAACTGTTTAACAAACTTGTTTTACACATTAAACTCTTTATCAAACTTGTTACTATATGCTAAACTACTTTTAAATCATTTTATAAAGTGACATCAAGTCATCAATACTTGTTTTTAAACTCATCAAAAGGTTTTATAAAAACTTCTTTTTATACTTGTATATATATTGTCAAAATCATGTCTAATGCATATATAGTTATATAAGTAAGGTTTGAAGGACTTACGATTGATGACTCACTTTATTTCCTGTTCCTCGTTTCGTTGTGGACTTAGAGTACTCGATTGTTTGTCCGAGTGTCATTTGATCCTTAGTTATATATTATGTATATATGTGTAAGACATAAAAGCTTTTATCTCAGTTCAATACATTCAGTCATACAAACAATTCTACTAGTAAACTATAATAGGCATAGTTTAGGATAATACTATTCACGATTTCTAATACTATGAAACATACAAAGAGTCAGTACATACTGTAAACAATACATACACTACACTATACAACTGAACATACTATAATAAGAGTCAGAGAGAATATACTACACACTAGAAAGAGAGAACATACACTAATACATACTATTCATACACACTAAATACTATACTAAAGACCATACTATGATGAGAATCAGGGAGGGCATACACTACACTAGTATATACAATACATACATACTATAACATAAATGTGAACCATTGTTTCAAGGCATGGCATCACCTGCCATGGCTCGATTTGTATCCTGAATCTCCTGGAGGGAGAGCGTGAATTTGTGTATAGATCTATACTGGATTGACAATCGTACACCTTACTGCTAGCTACAATGGGATCTGCAGATCTTCGGGTGACAAATGTCATTACTGTTCGACGTATTACAGCGTCGTGATTTTCCTAGTCAATTAGTATGGTTACAATTATATCACATTATACCTTAATTAACAATTGGTTTAAGGTAATTAGTACAACAATAGTTACTATATCATAATACTACAGTACTTCGTTATTTTCCCATTACACCTACTTTCACTACTAGAAAAACAGCCTTTTACGACGCTCATTGCGCGTCGTAAAAGGCTCAGACGACGCGGAAATGCACGTCAAGGAAGGCCCTGTCATAAAGAGAGACGACACGCATTTACGACGCTCATTTACGACGGGCAATTACGACGCGCGTTTACGACACACATTGCATATCAAGGAAGGCCCTGTCATAAAGGAAGACGACACGCATTCGCGTGTCGTAACCTTACGACGCGCGTGTTAATGACACACAATGCGTATCAAGAAAGCCCCTGTCAAGAAAGGCCATGTCATAAATGAAGATGACACACATTTTTGCGTATCGTAAATTTAAATATTTAAAAAAATATATATTTATATATTTATTAATTTTTAAAATAAATTTGCATTTGATGTGTCATAATAGAAATAAAATACCATATACAAAAAAATACAATCCATTGAATAAACTTTAATGACATATAATTCTAATTCTTACAATATATAAATTTGCATTCATCTAATCTACTCTATGTTTCATACTAAGAATTGAAATGAAGAATACAACACTTGCATTTTCAGCATCTTATCTCTTTCGGCTTGAGCTTTCTTTTCCACTTCTAACTCGAGAGCTATTCGCTTTCATCAACCCTATAAACACAACACAAAATCACTTGTCATTTTCATTCGCTTTCCAATTTCCGTTGTGTGTTTTCCTATTTCCTTAGTTTGTGTACAATGGAGTAAGCAAGTGTGTATTGAAGCACCTTCCATGTAATAGTACCCCCTCGACCAATACTAGTATCAGAACATAAAGCACCTTTCTGCACAAAAAACAACAATAAGTCAACAAAGAGTCAACATGTTAGTTGCAGCCTTGTTTCTTCTTCTTCTTCTTCTTCTTCTGAACTCATCTCTTGCAACCATTGCTCTAAGCCTTCTCTGAATAGATACAACAACTCCTTGTCAAAACATGTACAACCGGTTTCAATCAAGACACTTAATCAATCAAAAACTTCAACAATTAATTTATTTCCTTATTAAAGTTAGTTCTTTTACAGCTATATGTTTGAAGATATAAAGAAAAAAAATGTCAAAGGAGAATAAGGAAATACTGAATGGTAGAACCTCATTACTGTTATGCACACAATTATTCAAACCAGACTGCCAAATTCTAACAACTTCTCCAACTGTTCTGTTTTCAATCCTGTCAAGCACAATTTTTTCACAAGTAAGGCAGAAGCATGGAAATAAATAAAAGTGGGCTTCTTGAATTATCCTTCATTTTGATAAATATACAAAGTTATATGATGTGTGTGTACCTAATGGAGCCATATCTTGGTCCACGACGGAGTACAACAATGAAACGTTATCCCTCTTCATAACCTCGAATTCCAGTCCTTCAAATTTCCGGAGTGCCATCTTCCTCCTTCAAAACAAGAAATATGGTGTCTTCCTTCTCAATTTGAACAGGAAATGACCATTTTGTGCCTTCATCACGGATCTATTAGATAAACAATATGTTAGGAAAATATCACTATAATAAATAGATAAAAATTGTATAATGAAAGAAATACACACACACACACACGAAGGACCCCTAATCACCTGTAGCTTGCTAGGTTGGTCAGTCTCACGGTAAACAATGAACTAGAAAACCAAACTTAAGGGCTTTTATGAACCAAAAAGAAAGAGTAAAATCGAACATTTCTATCAAACTTAAAGGCTTTAATAAACCAGAGGGTAAAATTAAAATTAAAAAAAAAAGTTACAAATATCTGAATTTAATGAACCTAAAATATACAAGAGGGTAAAACCGACAAAAACTTACAAACTTAAGGGTTTTTATGTCATTATCCCTATATTTAAATGGTTTCCTTTAAATCTTCCATAAAATAACTTGTAGTAGTCGCATAAGAAAAAACTCGTGTTTTCTTGTATACGATATGCAAAATTCAAAAGTGGACTACCAAAAATTGCCAAGTTAGATTCATAACTTTATGTACATTTTGTTAAATAAATCATCCAATATATTTCAAACAAGACCAAAGAACTCTAAATATGTACTCAATTGAAATGAGAATCACGTTCCAAACCCAAAATACCCGGTCTAAATCAAATCTTTTCAGTTCTCTACCAGTTTAGCAGAGTTTTGAGTTATGTGATTAGAACAAAAATCATCCAATTGATCTCAAATATCATCATCTATCTATACGTTTAATATTATATATTTATATAAGGACCCATAAAAAGTAGGGTTAGAGAATAGAGATGGGACCTAATTTTCACCAATGGCGCAAGGAATGCAAGGCAAATCTTTTGCTTTGTCTTGAGGAGTGATTTTTTGCAAACATTGATCATGAAAAGTATGGCCACAAGGAAGAACAGCAACTGCTGGTGGTGCTGTAGGCTGGTATATTGCACCTTCTGATGTTAATGAAAGATCCCTCTTGCATCGCAAGCATTTATATTTTGTCAATTCAGGAGGACTTGTCTCAGGATCTGGCATATAATCAAACACATTACATTAATTAGTAGTTACCATGTCATATATATATATATATATATATATATATATATATATATATATATATATATATGAAGAAATAGTAAGAGTAAGAAACGATAGTGTACCTTTCCATGTAATATGAGAGACTGTAGGACTAGGAGCAGCTGTCACAAGAACACGAGGTCTAAAATTTGATGTGTAAGGTATAGATGGATTCATAAGAGCACGAACACGTTGTTGAGTCTGTGATTGTGATTGGTAGATTGGGATGGAAGGATGAGCAAGATTGGCTGTTACAGAAGCAGCTGGTTTTGTGAGGAATCAGATTGGCATTGAATGATGAGTAGTTGTTGGATGTGACATCTTCTGGCGTTGAACCCAATGGGGGCCTGAAGGTGGGGCCACTGCACTTCTCTTGTGATATGGTCTCGCATAATACTCAGAATTATTAGAGAGACCATCAACAGAAGTTGTAGGAGCTTGTCCTCTGGGATTGTTAGGAAGCTGAACCATTTGAGATTGGCCTACATAAGACGAAACAAAAAAAATATCAAATATGTATGCAATATATCCAACTGTATACATACACTTCTTAGGTTTTTATTTACCAGGACTGAAAAGGGGACCTTGAGGATTCATCGGATAACTGACAGGTGCTGCATCAATTCGATCTGATTGTCATGAAAATGATCTCAAGAAATTAAAAAGAGAGCAAGTAGTCATACCAATAGAAGGTCGAACAACATTATGTGGATATTGACGTGTTTGACTTTGACCTGAAAATAAAAAATTAATCTCACATGATAAGTAAGACTTAACTTGTTGTCTATAACTGTATAAAAACAGTCTTATGCCACTCAGGATACCTTCACTAGTTGTCTGCAAGCTTATTTGTCTCTTAACAGATTGAGGGCTATCTTTCCCATTAAACTCAACTCCCAGCCTTTTGGGAATGGGAGATCTGTTACACCTTGACCACTGCTAACCCAAGATAATTGAGGAACTGTTGTCCTCTGGTTTTGTGAAAGCAGACCACCCCCAGGACCTTGGGTAGGCATGTGATTCTCTAAATAGGGATGTTTTCCTACAAGAAAACATATTGATTCAATAAGGATAACCTTAATGTAAACTGAAAACAATCACCTTGCTTACCTGCATAATTCTGTCTGGTAGAAGTAGAACCACTTCCAAGTTTGAGAGAAGAATTCATGGAGTCCCAACGACCTGTTGTATTAGTTCTAAGTGGAAAATCAAAAAGCGAGAAGGAATTTGCAAGGTCTTTAAAAGAAAGTTCATCCCTTAAAATCACAGATTATGTAAAATTCCAGACCTATTTGCATTCTGAGATGGAAAAGCAATCGGAAAAAGATGAATTCAACATTGATACTTACATGGATCCTGAAATCACTAAAGAAGGGCATTGGTCCTTCAGAAAAAAGATGAAAAAGCTGACTACTGAAGAAGGGCTTCGTGGAGAAAATTGCAATCAAGCCCTAAATTGAATAGTTCTCCATTTAAAGAAAACACAGTATAGGGCTAGAGTTGATAATTTGGAAGAAAAAAGATGAAGAACAGAAGAATATGAGGTCAAAGTAACAGAATGGAATAAATAAAGGAAAATTCTTACCTTTTTCTTCGAACGAAGGGTCAATTGACTTTCAATTTTCGGTGTTAGGGCTTAGCGATTGTAAGAGGAAGAAGACAGACGTACTCTCTTAGATGATGGTTGTATGCGCTTGATTTTGCAAAGACGAGTTAAAGGAAAGAACTAGGGTTTTCTTGTTGTAAGTCAGGGGAGAAGCCGAGAAAGTAATTAGAGGAGAAGGGGGAATCGCTCAAGAAGAAAAATAGGATGTCTTCGTAAGATGGAAGGGAAAATTGGTTTAGAAGCTGGTCAAACGTAATGAAATGTTGAAACGTTTGGAAACAACTTCTCCCAAATGGTTGGAGAAGATGGTTGGAGACAGTTGGCGGTGCGAGATCGGAGGTTGGGTGGTGGTGCGATGCTGCTATGAAGACCAACGCCCTAGGGCTTTTTCTTGCTAATCGGAAGAGGCGGGGGGGGGGGGATTTAATTTTTGGGATCTAGTATAGGCGGGTGAAATCCCGCTTAAAACGCGTGTTTCATTAAAAAATTATAAAGCGACACTCTTAGATGACACACGTTTTATGAAAGGTGCCCTCCGCTTTTTCTTTTTTTTTCTTTTCTGACACTAATTTTAGGGCACGCACAAATGCGGTGCCCTTTATCCTTCATATTTTGCAAAACTGACATTATTTTTTAGGGCACGCACAAATGCGTATCGTCTATCAGCGTGTGTCATTGTTTGCGCATCATTAAAGGGCTTTTTTCTAGTAGCGTTTGTGATCTTCTCACATAAACAGTAATGTAAAAACTACGTTTTGTTAATAATAGTCATACTTGGGAAGAATACGCACTTTTACAACAAACAAACATACAGACCTTTGATGCCTTGGTATAAGGCTACTTTTAGTAGAAAATATATGATTTTCTAGGAGATATAATTACTTATACAAACATTTACAAACTGATACATCAAACACTTACAAACATTTTCATACAAACAATGACACTAAATACTTATGAACTCACCAGCTCTTATGCTGGTAAACTCTTTCAAAATAACTTGTATTCTCAGGTTATCGGTAGACAGGTACAATCGACTAGGTTTTGAGAAGATGGGGCTCGTTCAAGATTCATCTCTTATTTTGATTTACATTTTTTAGTGTCTTATAAACCTCGTGGAAAACACTTGTATGAGAATTATATTATTAATGCAATGGATGATGTTGTTGCTTGTTTACTATTATTTTGTGTTATGATATTGTACATGACGTCCTCCACCCCAGAACGTTTCCACCGTTCCGGTTTTGGGGTGTGACACATTTTGACGATTAAATCCAGATGATAGATCATTTATGCTGACATTATGCTTGGTTAACGGTCCAGAGGGTGTGGGATTAGTCTTGTGGCTAGTCTGAGGATGAGATCTGATAGTGGTGCTCTTGGGTTTTAAAACAGTGTGATTTGTCAGTGTGTGAGCACGTGTAAATCTCCTAGGATGTGACTTTCTAAAAGGTTGAGGTGATTTGAAAAGTGTTGGAGTTGGTAAAATCCCCTTCCATTTTGGATCATCTAAGGAATAGATCAGAAAACCATTGCTTCGAAAAGACTTTACTTGCTTTTGGGTTTTGTCAGAAGACCTTGAAAAAGTTTTAGGAACCGTACGTTCCTTTTTGCTCGATTTCTTGACTGTCGTGTTTTTAGAAAAATAGTTTGAGAAAATAAGTTCTTCTGGACTCTAGGGTTTTGAAATTTTGACTTGTTTTTTGTTTTTCAAAAAGATCTCCTGCTTTTTACCACAAAATTGAAGTTCCTCTTTGAAGGCCATTTTTTCCTGAGTTTTTGGAGAACCGCTGTCATTGAGGTTCAACTACGGTTTCTTAGAATCTTTAGATTGCTTTTAAAAATGAGGACCTGATTCATCTGAACTAGAAAGTTCAGGATTCTGGGAACATTAACCATACTCGAAGTTTTCTATAGGAAACTCACGATGAATTGGTTGAATGGTCACTGAACTCTTAACTGTGGTCTGTGGCAAGGAAGATTGAACTACCGCAGAGTAGGTCTGAGTTGATTTCTTTGTGGGGTAGTTGATGAAAGGCAGTTGGTCAGACTGTGATTCAGGACTATAGTGAGAGGTACTGCGGTCTGAAGGCAGAGACGGGAAGTTCACAAGAACTTCAGGTTCTTCCATAAGAATTTCTTCATCAACAATTGATGAAGTCTGAGAGTCGGAATAAATTGTGCCAGAGATAGGAATTTGATCACTAGAGTGACCCGAAAATTCAGGATGAATTTCGTCAATAACACAATTATTACTCAGATTATGAAGTCGACCAAAATGAGCTCTACTGTCCTCAGTAAAGGTTTTGTCATTGATTGGGAAATGGAACTCTCGGTCCGGAGGGACATAGGGATGGTCTTTGTTAAATCGGGGTGATGAATCCTTTGCGGTAGAGTACCCATTGGACCAACCCCAATTGTATGTGTTATCTACGGTTCCATTATTCACAAGATTCTCAATAGCTTCGCTTTCATTGAACAACTTTTCTATTAGAAGATTTAAACTTACATTTTCATTTTGAGCTAAATCTCTTTGATTCAAAGCTATTCCTAACTACGTTTCACATAAAATTCTAACATCCTTTTCTAACACTAGATCTTTTTCTAACATAGCTACTTTGAGTCTCTTGTTCTCCAGTAGTCCTCTCACATGAAACATCTCTTGGGATGCTATATTCTTCTCATCTAGGGCTTTGTTATAGTCTAAAAGGACGGCATAACAAGTGTCATTAAGGTTATCTATGAATGGTTGACAATCATGCATGTTATAAATATTAGTTTGGATCATGAGTTTTACCTGCTCAACCATGCTGAGAGTTCCATCCTTTGCTATGTAGCAGTAGTTCTTTTCCAGCTTGGTTGACCCATCCTCATCCGCAGTTTCCATCATCCAGGTTTTGCCTTTACCCTTGATGTTGTTGATATCTTCATCCTCATCTCCGGATGACCACACTTGATGATCTCTCTTGACTTGGGCCACGTATGCCCTTGCTTTCTCCTTTTCTTCCATCTCTTGAGCCATTCTAAGGTAGAATGCTCTGTCTTTCACTATATTGGCTTTGCAATCTTTAGCAAAGTGGTTTTTCTTGTTGCACTTATGACAAATCACAACATCAGCTTTGCCTTCTATTGAGGTACCGGAGTCAGTTGGCTTGACAGGGTGTAGTGCCTCTTTGGAATGAGTGTTTTGAGGTTGCGGTGATGGGTGAGGGATTTTGGGATAACGAGAGTGATTATTTTGAGGATTAAAGTTACGGTTGAAGGGAGGTTTAGTAAACTGCTAATTTTTGCAGAAAGATGAGGGTGGTAGCCTGTTGAATTGTTAGCTAGCTAGAGCAATAGAGTTTTGGAATTTCTCTTCATCATCGTATTCTGAGTCGGCTTCGTATAGTTGTGAAGGGTTGGCATCCGAGGCAGAGTAAGATTGAGTCTGAGGTGCTTATGCTACGAGAGCGAGTGGTCCTCCGAAGTCAGTACAGTCTTGGAGTATGGTTGATTCTTGTGCATGTAGTTCACCATAAAGCTTGTAGAGAGATAAAGAGTGAATTTTTCTATCTTCTTAGACTATCATCTTAGTCGTAGTCTAATGTCTACCCAAACCGTTGAGAAACTGAATATTTGTCTCATGGTTATTTCGAACGGTGCCAGCATTTGATAACTTTGTCATCATTAGATTGAACCTCTTGAAGGAGTCTTCCATACTTTTACCCGCATGAGCTTTGAAGTTGTTGAACTCGTTGAGTGATATTGTGAGCTTCTTGTCTTGAGCTTGCTCTGTACCTTCATACAAGTTTTTTGAGAACATCCCAGATTTCTTTGGTTGACTTGCAATTTATGATGATGTCGAAGTTGTCTGGAGCAACTCCGCAAGATATCTCATAAAAAGCAACATCATCATTTTCCATCTTATCAAGATCATCTTTGGTAGGACAATTCATGGTTGGTTGACCTCCTCCCAGTCTGGATTAAGCACCGTTGAACTAGAGTAAGAATAGGGACATGAGGTCCTTCTTCTACAGATCTCCATACATCTCTTCCAAGTTTCTTAGATACATCTCCATTTTCTAAGACCAGTGATGATATTCATCTGCCACCAGTATTGGAGCTATATTCGAACCTCCAACACTGTTGGAAACATTGAGAGATAACGCTTGTGCCATATTTCCTTGTTTTGAAAAGAGTTTTTTTTAAGAAATGACCTCCATTGGTATAGAAGGCTTTTTAAAAACAGAGTTCTTGTTTAAAAAGCAACCACTATGGCTCTGATACCAATTGTTGAGAGAAAATTTGAGAAACACACTTGAACAAACGTTAGAACAAGTTATTTTGCGGAATAAAGTTTAACTCAAAGGATCATAAAGCTCAACAATAATAAGTTAGAGTTAGATAGTTAGATAATTAGGTGTGGAAATAGAAATGACAACAAGTATTATATCAAGAAGACACTTAAGCTGATTCTTAACGAGGATTGCAAACAAGCCAAGCTAGTAAGTGAGATCAAACTTAGTGATTAAGTCAAGACTGACTTGCTCCGAAGAGATATTATGATCTTAATATATCAGTTTAAGTTCTGAAGATCTTTGAAGATGAGAGAGTAAGGAGAGAATAAGTAAGATATGATATTCAAGATAGAGATAATCGATATGTTCATTCAAAATAAGAGAACTCTATTTATAGAGTCTCGAAGATTACAAAGTATAATCTGTCTAAGGTGGCCATGCAAGGAACATTGGGTAAAGTAATGTAAAGACATCAGATAATAGATAAAAACTAAGACTAAAGATTGATGAAGACGACTGTGGATGTGGTTCTTGATTGTGGTTGAGATACTAACTACGGATATGGAGATGGCTTCAGATCTTTCAAGTTTAAGAGGGTCACTTTTATGCTTCAACAGTCTAATTATGTTTATGTTTCTGTATTGACGATGACATCCCAGAGTTTTAATATACACAAATACATTTCTTCAGAAATGCTTTGATAATATATTTATCATGTTTTTCTGGGAACAAATTCCGCAATATTATTCTTTAAAAAGCTACTAATTGATTTCGTTTTGTTCAATTATGTTGTTACCATCATTTCGGTAATGACTAAGAAGATGATTGTTTTTCTGAACCTAGTGGTCATATCAAATCGAGTCCGACTTAGATAAGTATGTTACGTGGTTTAGAGAACCAAGATCGATGTAACATCTGACTTAAGCCAAAATATTGAAGTGAAAGATAATTGAAGTGATCAATAAAAGTATCGTAATCACCGTTAAAGTAAAGAAGCTTGTAGCTAGAAGTACTACATGCTAGAAAGTGATTGTATTGCATTAGAACATGAAGGAATGTATATTCCATTGTGGAATTTGACTCTAAGAGACCTATGTCTAAGCATTGCATCATACAACGAGAAGTCATTAGAACATGACCCATTGATATGTTACGATAATCGAAGTAAAGTCTGTTTATGAAGGATCAGGAGTTTCCAATATGGATCAAGATTGTAACTCGAAGATTACAATTGAAAGTGCAACACAATATGAAGAGCAGGTGCAAGATTGAGCACTGCTTGCAGTCAAGAAGTCTAAGATTTAGATACTCATTCGATGGAATACAGAATTTACAGTTATTACCTAGGATGAAGAGATAACGTATGCAGTCATTCCACAAGCCCTGTTTCGTTGATTATTCTAGGACATAATCATCCTAAGGAGAGATAATTGTAACGCCCGCAAATTTGGGCTAGTCAATTTAGAGATAATGAGCGTCAAAAATGACTTTCTGATAGAAGATTATTTAGAATAAATAATCTTAACTATGTTATAGTATATGTCACAGGGTTCTGTACATATAAAAAACGTCGAAATCCGAGGTATAACAAAGAAGTTATGACTTGCCGAAGTTTTACGACTAAACCGGCACGGCATTGCGTAAGGTAAAAAGTGAATTTTGATAAAGTACTTTTTAGCCTTAGGGATCTAAATGAAAGTCGTAGTGTACGTTAAACCGAGATTGTGCATAAAAAGAAGGTCCAAATCTGACTTCGTATGAGGAAGTTGTTATTTTTCTAAGATTTGGCATAGCAGTATGCAGCCTGGAATTCGAATTTTAGATCGATCTATTTTTATCCAACACAACCTAATTTATAATTGATGATATCATTAATAGGAGCTCAATGATAAAAAGACAGTCGAAAACGGAGTTTGTATGTAGAAGTTATAAATTTTAAACGGTTGGTAAACAGTGTAATCTTCTCATACTGTTAAATTTAAAATCGGTCAAGAATTAGTCGATGGAGTCAAAATGAGAGTGGTAGATCCTATCAATACCTACGTGTGGATATAAAGAACATCGAAAACGGAGCTTGTTTGCGAAAGTTACGGAATTTAGAAGTCGGAAGGGTGTTGTTGCGAAGTGGGTGTCGTGACATGATCTGAGCCATTGCTTTCTCCCCACGCCTTGCCACCAGATGGTGACATGTGGCACCAACTTGACAATTTGGAGGCCAAAACTCAACGAGTAGGTCCAAAATTCAGCCTATAAATAGCATGCGAGAGTGCCTTCATTTCTTACACCAAAAACCCATTCTCTTTCTCTCTCTCTCTCTTTCTTTCTTTCAATCTCTCTCTCTCTCTCTCTCTCTCTCTCTCTCTCTCTGTTTAACTTTTCTTTAAGCCTCCCAAAACACTCCCAAAGCCCTAATAACTTCTTAGTGCTAGAGGAAAACCCTGGAGCGCCCGAAGGCTACGAGAAAAAGAGATTTTCGGCTCGGAAGTTCTACCCCCGTAGAGCCCGATTCCTAGCCAAACCTCTCGGTAAGTGAGTTATGCTTACCCTACATCAACTATAACTTATGTCTAAGTTCAGTATCGTTATTAGAAATTTATAACAACAATTATATTATAAAATATAATATACAATGTGTTATTATAATATTTTTTAACTACTCATGGTATGGGGAATCTAGTTTGAAGTGGTACATAGGATTGTTGGATTTCAAAAGTGCTATAATGCCAAAATGGTCATGCCCTTCATTCTTTCATGTTTGGCCTCTGTCTGTGCATAGTAGTTGAAAAGTATTCTTTAACACTTATAAAACAATATCGCTCTTAAATAGTCGCGATAATGATACTAGGTTACGTAAAAATACATTTAATACGTAATAGATAAAAAAAATAACACATAAAAAATATGTAAATTATTTAAAATACATATTAATACGTTAAAAAAATACGTTTATATTTTTAAAATAACTAAAAATATGTAAACATATACATGTAAAAGCTTAAAAAATACATAAATACATAAAAATAGATATAAATATTTAAAAAAATATGTTTATATATTATATATAATTTTTAACGAAATCTGCAGAAAAGTCATATTATTCTAGAAAAATTTAACGATTTGGTCTCATGACCTGCTGAATAGGTCAAAATGGCTAAAGTGAATAAATTAGCCGGTTTTTTTGGGATTTTCTATTCAAAAAGTTAAATAGATTTTCTGTTAAAAAATTTTATTTAGGACTTTATTAAAAGTTTCCCAAAATATTAGAACTTTTCTGTAGATTTCCCTGATAATGTATAAGGTTGCTTAGTATGGGGCCGGTTTGCCCCGTTGATGCCGAGGTGGAGGGTAGATAACGCCGTGGTAACGAGATGAACATCGCCCCCGGCTAGCGTTATGTTATCCCTCATTAGCACGAGAACGGCTTGTAATACGCTTGGTAGCGTCTGTCTCTCTTCTTATATGCTATTCTTCTTTCTTTGGCCTCATGAAGGTGTGTAATGGACAAACACCATCCCCACAAGGGCGTTTAGGGCGTCTTCTTTTCTTCTTTCTGATGTGGCACCGTGGTAACGGCAAGAAATGTATTAAAATGAAAAAGCCAGCATTGTGCCGGATAAAAATAGAAAGTTATACAGTTGGAATACAACTAAAAAAACAGTGAAACAGATAGAAATTCCTAAATTTTTCAGCCACAAAATTATAATTAGAAGTTCTATCAGTGTGACAGAGAGAAATTTCTAAATATTACAACCGTAACAATTATTTTACTAAAGGCAGGACAAATCGTGTTTTATGCATTCTAAAATTCTCTCCAATAAAAAAGATTGGGTTATATTTTCCACCAACTTATTAGGAAGGACAAAGCTTTAAAGACGTTTCTAGCAAGGAACTAAGTTTTCACAATGGCTCTTTCTACTGCAAACATAAATTTCATTTGAAATCCGTTCCTTACTGCACGACAACAATCTTGTAATGTCATAATTTAAAAAAACAAATAATTTTTCTTAGAAATAACCTTTAAAAATAAATTGGGATATGTGGATGAATCAATAATTAAAAATGGATTTTTTTATAGACTTATTTTAAATACGTTCTCAATACATATTTAAGTTTTATATTTTACCTTTTTTTATATAAATGGAACAAAAAAAAATTATATGGTAAAACTCTTCAATAATAAGGTTTGCGGTTAAGTGTTCGTATAGTCTACTGCAAAAAGCAGAAATTAAAAATATAAAAACACAATGTAAAAAACCTATTTGGCTATGAATGGATGCATACTATGTCGACAACCCCAAAAGGATCATGTTTTTACTGCAAAGTATACATAACAAAAAAAATTATAATAAAAGCCATTTGATTCCATTCTTTTTGCAGCCCTATTGACCGTACACCATCTGATTGCATGCATTTTGCAACACTTTTGACCAACCCATGTCACATTCTCACGACAGGTGCTACCCAAACAAGACTGTCTATTTCAACAATACGTCTATTCATTCATACAAAACAAATGAATCTATCATACCTCTGTTAAAAAATCATACAAAAGTAAACGCTTGTCCATATCCTCAAAAACAAACTCGTTGTGCATTGTGAACCCAAATGGAGCTTTCATATTTAAAAACTCTAGAAAGACATTAACTTTGGCCCATGATTCAGCCAACCCATACTCATCCATCATCCACAGCTCCCATACACCATTTGATCTATCAAGAAACATCACACAAATCTCTCCTACCACAACTCCTAGAACGTTTGAACGACACATTAAGGGTGCGTTTGGTTGTGAAAAACTGTTTTCATCTTCTATGAAAATGTTTTCAGAAAATAGGGTTGAGTTTTAATTTTCAATTTTCAATGAAAACGCGTTTGGTTGGAACAAGTGGAGTTTTCATTTTCCATCTTAGAAATTTGGAAAACTTTGGAAAACTGTAAAAATCACTTTTCTAATTTACTTACAATGTGGAAAACTGAAAATTTTTCATTTTCTTAGAAAACTTTGGAATACTGAACGAATCAAACGCGTTTTCAAAATTTCCGTTTTTCTTGGAAAATTTTCCTAGAAAACTGGAAAACTTTCCACAACCACCATCACCATCACCATCACCATCATCATCACCACCATCACCATCACCATCACTACCATCACGATCACCGCCACCACCACCACCATAACTATCACCACCATCTGAAGGGTTTTGAGCATTATAACACTCCTAAGGTGCACATGCAACTCTAGAAACCTTGGATCTATGATTTTCTAAGATACATGCAAATTTGATTTCTAAGGTTATGAACCTAACTAGCATGGCATGGGGAACTTTTAAACATAATAGCTAGTTGAGATACATACCTTTTGTTGTTTGGATTCCTTGAGAACCTTGTGAGCCTAGAACCTCAAGTGTGATGCCTCAAATGTCTCACACAACACCACAATACTGAGAATAACCTTGAGAGAAGTAAACTTATACTCCAAAAATCGGTTTGCCCTCTTACTTGCTTGTAGTGGCCGGTTTTCCTAGACATGGGGCCTTTATATAGTTGTGACAGAAGTAGGGTTACACCATGTAAACCCTAATTGTCATGGCTTTCCATATTCCATGATCCATGGGTTTGTAACCTCCATAGACTATCCATGGAGCACCGTATGGGTTTTAACCCAATCATCACCGCCATCACCATCACCATCACCATCACCACCACTACCACCACCGCCATCACAATCACCATCACACTATCACCATTCATCGTCATCATCATCTTCAGCATCCTCATCGTCATCATTTATGCACCAGTTTGTTGTTGTTGTTTATGTTTTGTTTTAAGTTTAATCAGGATTACACTTAAATGGGGTTTGCACCCTATTTAAACAACTTATCTCTCCCCATATCAGCCTCCATCATCCCTTATACCTCCAGAAGACATTAGCCCAAAGCCCCAACCTTGTTTGAGTGTTCTAAAGCTATTTTTGTGCATTTTTATGGATTGTGAAGCTTGAGAAGAGGAAAGGAGCTTGGGAGTTCAAGTTGAAGCTAGAAGATCCAGAGATTGTGTTCCATTTCCAACTCATTTGAGGTAAAACGCTTATGTCTTGATCTTCCATGCGTTTATTCATCTTTAGGGCTTGGATTTTGGTATGTTTAGGGAATTCTAAGGCACTTTTCGGGTGGTGGAGTGTAATATAAAGTTATGGCTTCAGATCCTGGTCTTTGGAGGGTTCTCATGCTCCTTTTGAGCTTAAAGACCTATGCATAAAGGTGCCAACTTTATGACAATCTCCCAACTCATGAAGACGGACTCGACGAGTTGTTCATACAACTTGGTGAGTCACAGACTAGACAAGCTCATATGAGGAAGCTGGACTCGACGAGTTCAGGGAAGAACTGTAACGTCCCAAAATTCAAGTCCAAAAATTTCATTTTAATTAATTAACTCATAAAACATTCACTAGAAAATATTGTATAAACACGTCATCTCATAAAATCAAGTATCATGTTTGAAAACCCACAACATAAACAAATATCATATCAGAGTACAGTCCCAGAAAACGCCGTGCGGAAAATCAGATGTGTGTGTGATGCCATGCTACGCCGCCGGCTCTTTCCCCTTAGACGAAGAGGTACCTGAAACCAAAAACTGAAACCGTAAGCACAAAGCTTAGTGAGTCCCCCATCATACCACATACCATATAATCGTCATCGGTATCTTTCAACCGGTAATCGTCATCGGTATCTTTCAACCGGTAACCGGGGACTATTCCACCCCTTACCACTAACATACAATAACAAGATATAAGCATACAATCAAGTATATCCAGGTACTGATCTACCCCTTGGTCCTAAGGACCACTATCCATATCATGCACATAACATATCATACAGATATAACTCATAACCAAGCACATAACAGACCAAGATAATTATCACAAAGACAATCATCTTCTAAATACTCCTCATTGGTGGGCTGGCATTGTGGCCTTAGACCCACCCCTACTGGATGGTAACTCACCTCATACAGGTAGCTGCTGATAATCAGTGCGGGAAACCTCCATCCGCTGCTGCTCCGAAAATCCTCCGGCTACAAACCCCACAAATACTCGGTTAGAAACTGATTTCTATACTCTTAGGGTAAAATGACCATTTTACCCCAAACCAAGCCAAGTCAAAGTCAAAGTCAACTTCCAGTTGACCCGACTCGCCGAGTTGGGACAATAACTCGCCGAGTCCCTCACCCTCTACTCGTCCTCATCCGCGACCCTACTCGTCGAGTTGGGTTGTCAACTCGACAAGTTCTTCTATCATCCGAACGCCCCATGAAACTCATCCGACTAGCCGAGTCGATGAACAACTCGTTGAGTTGACCTTCATCTGATGAACCAAATCCGTCCTCAACTTTTCGAGTTGATGAACAACTCGTCGAGTTCTAAGGAGATTTCCTTGGACTCACCGAGTCCTTTCATGCACTCGCCGAGTACCATGAATTTCCAGAACAACTTGCTTAGTCCAGAACGTGGGGTCACTCCCCGGGACTCCCTAAAACCTTTCCACACTCAACTGGTCCTTTTGATCCTCGCTGATATGGGACAGAACCCTTGGACTCGCCGAGTCCAAGAATGGACTCGTCGAGTTGGTCACGTCCCTTCTTTAAAACTTTGATTTCTGACGTACAGCACTTGTCCAAAAGATAGATCCAAGACCCTAAGCTCGATCTAGCACGTAAAGTTACAAACTTTACGTGCATGCATGGGACTTTTGAGCTTAAAAGGCTCTAAAATGGTCCTTTTGTTGCATGGGGCCTTCCTTGGGTGCAAAAGCAACCCAAATCCGACTTGTGACTCCAATAATGACATGATTCAGAAGCTCAAACCCCCAACCATGTTTGCAAACATGGTTGGCCACCAAAAATGGCTTATAAAAGCCCTAAATCACCTCAAAAAGGGATCTAACAAAGGAATGAGCAAGGTTCAGACTTTATACCTTCTGTAGACTGCAAATGATGAACCAAACTCGAATCCTTCAGTCTCCTCTTGATCCTTCTATGCTCTTCCTTCTTCCTTGAGGTCAAAACTCACAAGAATCACTAAAAAGCCTTAGATTTTCTCAAGAACGGCTAGGGTTTGCTATGAAAAGTGTTTGGGAACATAAAGGGGGAATGGAGGCTGCATAAGGTTGCTTAAATAGGGTTCAAAACCCTAGATTTGGGTTTTAGTCCAAACAACAGTTACTCGCAGAGTCCGGGACCCAAATCGGCGAGTCCATGACTTAAACTCTGCGTCTCATCCCGCTTCTACTCGGCGAGTTGGTCCTTCAACTCGCCGAGTCAAAGACCAATATACCTGGGACCCAACTTGCCCCGTTTCCTGAATCAGATGACGCCTTTCCAAGGAGACACCTTCAGGAGAACCATATCCCCGACCTGGAACTCCAGGTCTGATTGACGTCTATCGGCATAACTTTTCTGCCGACTTTGAGCAGTTTGAAGTCTGCTCCGGACCTACTGAATTTTCTCTGTCATATTGAGAACTACTTCGGTGCTCCCCATGACCCTCTGGCCAACCTCTCCCCAACATATCGGGGTCCTGCACCTCCTCCCATACAACATCTCGAAGGGAGGACGGTTGATACTCGCATGATAGCTATTATTATACGAGAACTCCGCCAACAGAAGGTAGGTATCCCAGCTACCTCCGAAGTCTAAAACACATGCCCGCAGCATGTCCTCCAGAGTCTGGATGGCCCGCTCGCTTTGGCCATTCGTCTGCGTGTGAAAGGCGGTGCTGAAATGCAGACGAGTACCCAACTCGTCGTGGAATTTCTTCCAAAACCTGGAAGTGAACCACACATCCCTATCCGAAATCACCGAGACAGGCACTCTGTGCCACGCCACCACCTCCCTGATATAGATTTTGGCCAATTTCTCGGCCGAAATGCTCTCCTAAATCGGGATAAAGTGGGCGCTCTTGGTCAATCGATCGACGATGACCCAGATCGAATCTACTCCTCGCACGATCCTGGGAAGCTTGGTGATAAAATCCATCGTGATGTCCTCCCATTTCCACAGCGGAATATCCAACGGCTGCATCTTGTCGTGTGGTCTCTGATGTTCGGCCTTGACCTTCCTGCAGGTCAAACACCGCTCCACGAACCATGCCACATCCCGCTTCATACAGGGCCACAAATAGTCCAGACGAAGATCCCTATACATCTTCCTCGCTTCGGGATGAATGGAGAACCGAGATTTGTGCGCCTCCTCCATCAGGACCTGGCACACACTTCCATGATAAGGGACCCACACCCTACGGTGAAGAGTCAACAACCCTCGGCTATCATAGTAGAAGGAGGAAACCTGCCCCATAATCCGCTCACTCTTCCGATGTTCCTCCTTCACAGCTTCCTGCTGAGCCTCCCGGATCCGCTCCAGAAGCGGAGTCACCACTGTCATCCTCAGACAAATATCCCTGATCGGTGCTGCCTTGCGGCTAAGCGCATCAGCCACAACATTGGCCTTCCCCGGATGGTAGAGGATCTCACAATCATAATCCTTTACCACATCAAGCCTTCGACGCTGCCTCATATTCAGATCTGGCTGGTCCATGAGATACCTCAAACTATTGTGGTCCGTGTAGATCGTACAACGAACCCCATAGAGGTAATGACGCCAAATCTTAAGGGCGAATACAACAACCCCCAATTCCAAATCATGCGTCGGGTAGTTCGCCTCGTGAGGCTTCAGCTGCCTCGATGCGTAGGCAATGACATGCCCTCTCTGCATCAATACCGTGCCCAAACCTACGATGGATGCATCACAATACACAACAAAACCCTCCATGCCCTCTGGCAGGGCTCAGATTGGTGCATCGCACAATCTCTGTCTCAATACCTCGAACACGGCCTGTTGCTCAGGCCCCCAGCGATACACCACCGACTTCTTAGTTAGTCGGGTGAGCGGAACTGCTATCTTGGAGAAGTCCTTAATGAATCTCCGATAGTAGTCTGCGAATCCCAGAAAGCTCTGAATCTCAGATGGAGACCTCGGAACCTCCCAACTCATCACGGCCTCCACTTTGGCCGGATCTACCGAAATTCCATTTTGATTGCAAGGTGCTCAAGAAATTGTACCTCGCGCAACCAGAACTCACACTTGGAGAACTTAGCATACAAGTTCTCCCTCCTCAAAGTCTCCAGAACCTCCCGCAGATGCTCCACATGCTGCTCTCGCGTCTTGGAATAAACCAAGATATCATCAATAAATACTATCACAGACCTGTCTAACATCGGTCTACACACATGGTTCATGAGGTCCATGAACGCGGCAGGAGCATTGGTGAGCCTGAAAGGCATCACCACAAACTCATAGTGGTCATAACGCGTCTGAAACGCAGTCTTCTGCACATCCTCCTCTCTGGCCCTCATCTAATGATACCCTGAACGCAAATCAATCTTGGAGAACCAAGATGCTCCCTGTAGTTGGTCAAAGAGGTCATCAATCATCGGGAGTGGGTAGCGGTTCTTCACCGTTACCTTATTCAGCTCCCGATAATCTATACACATCCGATGCGACCCGTCCTTCTTCTTCACAAACAGAATCGGGGCTTCCCATGGTGAACTGCTCGGTCTAATGAAACCCTTGTCTAACAGCTCCTGCAGCTATGTAGACAACTCCTGCATCTCGGGAGGAGCCAACCGATACGATGCCTTGGCTATCGGATCCGCACCAGGGACTAGATCGATCCTGAACTCCACCTGTCGCTCTGGAGGTATCCCAGGCAACTCCTCGAGGAATACATCTGCGAAGTCTCGTACTACGGGCACATCGTCCATCCTCGCCCTACCCATTTCCCGGGTATCCATAACATACGCAACATAACCTGTGCAACCCTGCTGCAAGTAACGTCTAGCTCTTGCTGCCGAACAAAAAGCTAGTCCTCGCTGCGGCCTCTCGCTCTGAATCACCAGCTCTCCCCCACTTGGGGTCCTGATTCGCACCAACTACTACGCGCAATCAATCACTGTCCCATTAGGGCTTAACCAATCCATACCAATAATAACCTTGTTCCCTTGCAAATGTATGGGAACCAGATCCACCAGGTGGCGGTCCTCGAACAATCTCAGTACACAATCTCAGAATACCGTCGATGCTCGCACCGATCAGTCATCTGCAATCTCTACCTCTAGAGGGCAATCCAACATGCCCGAAGACTTGGAAAATCTCTTGTTGAGCGCAAGAGAAACAAACGATCGGGTAGCGCCCGAATCAAACAACACCTGAACTGGGATGCCTTTCACATGGAACGATCCTAAACAGAGCACATATCAACAACATAAACATCATAAATAATAAATCAGAGGGAAAGAATCATACCCATCACCACATCAGGTGCAGCGCGTGCCTCCTCGGCTGTCAGCTGAAATGCTCGACTCCGCACCACTGGAGCCTCTGCCTTGACCTTCCGGCCATCTGTAACCCGCGCCGTCGCTGAGACCGGCGCCACTGCTGACACTGCTGTCAATCTCGGGCAATTGGCCCTCTTGTGGCCCCTCTGATTGCAATGGAAGCAAATCAGGTCTGTTGAGCTGATGGAGGATCGATCAAGGAAGGGATTGTTGAGCTAATGGAGGATCGCCTCCGCGCATTCAGGTGTGATATGTCGTCTAGCCAGGTGGGTACGCGCACACTGTCCTTTAAGGAATTTTGAGGGAGTGGTGCGTCAGATTTCCATGGGGTGAAAGACCCCATTGCGGCTAGGAGATGGATCGCAGACATTAAGTCTGCGCAGCTGATGAGCTTATGCCCAGAGGGGTCGAAGGTGAGATATGCAGCAGGATGCTTACGAGACAGGGCTAAAGATTGGTGGGAGTCTGTTGGTGACTCATTGGGAGCCTAGGCTGTTGAGGCTAGGGGTGAGCATTTGGACCGGCCCGGACCGAACCGGACCGAACCGGCTCTTGGACCGGACCGGTTATGGAGAATTTTGTGGACCATGGACCGGACCGGATGAGTCGTGTCCGTGTCCGGGTCCAGGTCCGGATTTTCCGGTTTTTGGACCCGTTTGTACCGGTACAACTTTAATTGCTTAGAGTATAATAAGTAATCTACATTGATGTATAATATTATAACTTTCAAAATTAATATGTTTCCGTTTCACGCCTAACTAATCTACATTGATGTATAATATTATAACTTGCAATTTGCAAAAATTAATTTTCCAAATAAAAGCAACTAACATATAAATAAAGTTCACCAACAAAAGTTAAACAATTTTAAGACAAACATACAAAAGTATTACTGTAACAACAAAAATCATAGTTTAAACTTTAAAATCAATCAAACTAACAAATTTCATAAACTCATAATCTAATCTTCCATTGGTCTCTTCCCCATATCATTGTCATCCATATGTAACATATTTAAAGCTTGTGCAATCTCTACATAAACACAAATGAAAATGTTTGTTAGTATTTAATAAAAAGTAATAATTGTATAAAAAAAGAATAAAGATTGTAATTTTTTTACCCAAAGCTATATCATCATCGTTCAAGATGTCATCAACGTTGTCAACTATCGGATTTGTAAACTTTATCACCCAATCTTGGGTGCATAACAAAGCTTGAACTATCAATGTCGATAAACTAGTTTGATACTCACTTACAACTCTACCACAGGTGCTAAACGCGGACTCGGAATTATAGTATAAAATAATACTAAAAAGCTGAAATATTTCAGCTTTGATAGCTCTACATTGAAGGATTGTAACTCAATGAATATAATACCAAAATAAACAAAATTATAGTCTAAATTCATCTACAAATTGTAAACTAAATGTTGGAAAAAACCGTAGGTTAATCCGACTTAAAACGAATGAGTTATGGGTGTTTAAAAAACGATACAGATTATAAAATGTTGCTGAAAAGCTGAATTTTTTCAACTTTGATAGCTCTACTTCGAAGGATTGTAACTCAGTGAATATAATACTAAAATAAACAAAATTATATTCTAAACTCATCTACAAACTATAAACTAAATGTTGGAAAAAATCGGAGGTCAATTCGACTTAAAACGAATGAGTTATGGGTGTTTAAAACACGTCACAGCTTACAAAATGTTGCTGAAAAGCTGAATTTTTTCAGCTTTGATAGCTCTACTTTGAAGGATTGTAACATGGTAAATATAATACCAAAATAAACAAAATTATAGTCTAAATTCATCTACAAACTGTAAACTAAATGTTGGAAAAAACCGCAGGTCAATCCGACTTAAAACGAATGAGTTATGTGTGTTTAAAAAACGTCACAAAAATCTTAATCATGTCCAACCGGTTCTAAACCCGGTAAAAACCGGACCGGACCAGGAAAAAAACCGGACCGGACCGGCGAGAAATCTTAGAACCAAGAACCGGCCCAGGAGTCCAAAAAAACGGTCCGGTCCACCGGTCCAAATGATCACCCCTAATTTAAAGTATATGTCAATGTTATTGGCAATCTTTATATTTCACTCATTGTATTGATATAAACTATTTTTCAGATAGTTTTGGTCATGTGTACACAAAGGTGTTGTAATTTTGATTATGTTTTTGTGAAATCAAACTTCTGTATTATTCTTGGGTACCTCGGCTAAGGGGATTTCAATGGAAAATGGATAAGCTTGTATATAGAGATAAGTTATGGATATACCCACATAAGGAACATAGTATTACTTAATTCACAATGTCAGTTTACATAAATTTGACATAGGTAATCATGGTACTTGTATTTATAATTTAACTTGTCATTGAATCGGACTCTATTATCTAATTTAACTGTACTTCATTATCGATTTTGTAGTCGTGATTGTATTTGTATGAATTGTATTATGTTGTAATTAAGTTACTTTTATGAAAAACATTACGTAAATGCAAAGTACAATGTTATATCCGACAATGCTTATTACAATGTTTAATAGTTGTGGTTAAATAAGAGTTTTTATAAGTTGTATATCTACAGATTGTGTTGTAGGTATTTTTAGATTTTCTAGTAGTGAATGTGGTATTTGAGAAAAAATTGCAATTAATTTTTTTTTTAAAAATAAAACGAAGTTAGCTACGGATTTCCGTAGCTATTTAGTTCCGTAGCTATTCTGTAGCTATCCACTTCTGTAGCTATTTGGGTCCGTAGTTATTTGGGTCCGTAGCTATTCTATAGCTATCCATTTCGTAGCTATTTTGTAGGAAATCTGTAGCTAGTTATTTCTGTAGCTATTCCGTAGCAATAGTAGCTATGGAAAATTCCGTAGCTATTTTGTAACAATTCCGTAGCTAATCCGTAGCTATAATTTAGCCACGAGCCATTATGCTACAGACATTTTTACGTAGCAATTCCGTAGCTATCCGCTTATAGCTACGGATTGTGCTATAGCTATTACACCAATTTTCTAGTAGTGTGCGTCCTTGCTATTCATCCTTGCAATGGAAGGATTACACGTTGCGATCAAAGGAGCTCGGGAAAAAAACTTGATTCATGGAGTTAAACTTCCTCACAACGGGCCTGTGTTGTCTCACCTATTCTACGCAGATGATGTGATTTTCATTGGTGATTGGAATCATGGATCCATTAAGAATCTGTCTCGCATCCTTAAATGCTTCCAAATCTCTTCAGGACTCGAGGTTAATTTTCACAAATCAAGACTATTTGGCACTTGCATTCCGGACTCTAAGCTTTTACGGATGGCTCAAACTCTTGGTTGTCTTAATAGTACATTCCCATTCGTATACCTTGGAATTCCTATGGGGGCTAACATGCTTCTCAAAAAGAATTGGAAACCTATAGTTGAAAAAATCCAAGCCAAACTATCTAATTCGAAAGCAAACACTGTCTTTTGGAGGAAGACTAACTTTAATTAAATCAGCCCTTGGCAGTTTACCTACATACTAGCTATCTATATTCAGAGCCCTGCTAGGTATTCTACAAGATTTGGAAAATTTAAGACGAAGATTTTTATAGGGGTGGTAATGAGGACAAAAGAAAGATTCATTGGGTAGAATGGCCAAAGGTGGTTGCTGATAAGAAAGCGGGAAAAATGAAAGCAATTGTCTGTAGGCTGAAACAATAAATAGCATACATAATTTAAAGAAACAACCTTCTAATTATTTGGGCATAAAACACACAGCTGGTGCTTCGTGCAGCATCTCCAAAGCTATTAACAGTCTCGGTCGTTTCAATATCGACTTTAACAACCTTTTCTCTCTTGTTCCTGGCTCAAACATTAAAATTCTTTTCTGGAAGGATGTGTGGTGTAGAAATACCCCCTTAGAACTTCCATTCCCTAACCTTTACCGGTTAGAATCGGTTAGGAAGTGCTCTCTCATGGATCGGTTAAGTCGCAATGGTTTTTCTTGGTGGTGGAAAAACAACTCTTTTGACGTGAGATTTTATCTTGAACTCCATGAATTCTACTATCTACTTGGCTCTCAAAAGTTCGATCTTCATTCAAGACTTGCATTTCGTTTCAATTTTCACTCGGATGGAACATACCTGGTTAGCATCATGAGAAAGTTGATTGACTCCAAACAATTATCGCTTCAATGAAACTGTCCTTTAATCTGTTGGACAAAATTAATCCCTCTTAAAGTTAAATGTTTTATTTGGAGGGCAGTTCTAGATAGAATCCCGGTGGCAGCCTCTCTTTCCCAAAGGGGCATTATTGTCCAACACCTTCACTATCAACTTTTTGACTCTGATGTTGAGGCTTCTGTTCATCTATCATCTTCTGGTAGAGCGTACCTTCTCTAAATCCGTATGAAGTTAGGTCTTTAGAGGGTGTGGGATACAACATATTCGGTGTGCAAACGTGAAAGACTTGGTGAATTTTGCAACAACCTGGGTTATTGTTCAAAAAAAGGCAGATCTTATGTGTGATCTTATTCTCTACGATTTGGAATATTTGGATAGCCCGAAACAATAAACTCTTCAAAATGATCTCTATCTCTCCAACAAAAGTGGCGGACCTCATAATCACTTAATCATTTGAATGTGTAAATACCGGGATAATTTGGGCAAAAATTGGGTGGATTGGAATCGTTCTCTGTTTTAATTTTAATTTTGTTGTTTCTCTAAACTTCATTTCTGCACTGTAGTGGTTTTTGATTTCTCTTGTCTACTTTTGTATTCCTCCCTCCTCAGTCCCTTGCTAATGGTTGGGTTGGTCTTTTTCTATATATATATATATATATATATATATATATATATATATATATATATATATATAGGGAGTGGTTCAAATAAGAACCAAAAAACTTTAAGAACCTCTAACTTTAGATGTTTATAAAGGGTTTAGGGTAACCCTAAACCGTAAACCCTAAACCCTAAACCTTAAACCCTAAACCCTAAACCCTAAATCCTAAACCCTAACCTCTAAACCCTAAACCCTAAACCCTAAACCCCTTATAAACATCTAAAATTAGAGGTTCTTACGGTTCTAAACCTTTTTTGGTTCTCATTTGAACCTTTACCTATATATATATATATATATATATATATATATATATATATATATATATATATATATATATATATATATAGTGGTTCAAATGAGAACCAAAAAATGTTAAGAACCGTAAGAACCTCTAACTTTAGATGTTTATAAAGGGTTTAGGGTAACCCTAAACCCTAAACCCTAAACCCTTTATAAACATCTAAAATTAGAGGTTTTTACGGTTCTTAACCTTTTTTGGTTCTCATTTGAACCTTTACCTATATATATATATATATATATATATATATATATATATATATATATATATATATATATATATATATATATATATATATATATATATATATAGGGAGTGGTTCAAATGAGAACCAAAACAGGTTAAGAACCGTAAGAACCTCTAACTTTAGATGTTTATAAAGGGTTTAGGGTAACCCTAAACCCTAAACCCTAAACTCTAAACCCTAAACCTTAAACCCTAAACCCTAAACCCTAACCCCTAAACCCTAAACCTGAACCCTAAACCCTTTATAAACACCCTAACCCTTTATAAACATCCTAAACCCTAAACCCTAAACCCTAAACCTTAAACCCTTTATAAACATCTAAAATTAGAAGTTCTTACGGTTCTTAACCTTTTTTGGTTCTCATTTGAACTACTCCCTATATATATATATATATATATATATATATATATATATATATATATATATATATATAGGGAGTAGTTCAAATGAGAACCAAAAAAGGTTAAGAACCGTAAGAACCTCTAACTTTAGATGTTTATAAAGGGTTTAGGGTAACCCTAAACCCTAAACCCTAAACCTTAAACCCTAAACCCTAAACCCTAACCCCTAAAGCCTAAACCCTTTATAAACACCCTAACCCTTTGTAAACATCCTAAACCCTAACCTTTAAACCCTAAACCCTTTATAAACATCTAAAATTAGAGGTTCTTACGATTCTTAACCATTTTTGGTTCTCATTTGAACTTTTACCTATATATATATATATATATATATATATATATATATATATATATATGTATATATATATATATATATATATATTCATATTTGCTGTTTCCAAAAAAAATATATATGAATCGTCAATTGTTTCCATTATAGCTCAATAGTTAAAACCATTTAAATTTTAAAACTTTGTCTCCTCTCACACTCTAATAGTTAAAAGCAAGGTTATAAATAACGTAAGGCGTGACTTGGCGGCAATGTCAAGCCTCAAACTTTTCCGATCCTTGGCGAGTCACGTCGTTTGTAAGGCGTGACTTAAGGCGGCAATTTTGTATATAATTCATATTTTATATGTATTTTCTACTATTATTCATTTTTATACACATATATGGGTCAAGGCGGCGTTTTGGCAAAGCTTGGCGGCACATGCAAGCCTTGGAGTCATGGCGGAGCCATGGCGAGCTTTTTAGAACCTTGGTTAAAAGTACTTGATTTATTTTATCCAAATTAATTTAGATATTTTGATGGAAGCTACATATTGTTTGCATTGTATGCTATATTGGTTTGAGTTTTTAACTAAAAAAATCTAATTTTAAAATAATTACCTGTTAGTTTTATTTTTTTAAAATTACTTTTACAATTGTACTATTTATTTAAAAAAAAAAATTCAACACGTGTATTGCCCCTCGCCGTGAATAGATTTGTAAAAAACTAATATTTTGTATTTTTGTTTGTCAATCTTTCAAATTGGTGGTTTAGGATGTTTTTATTTTCCGGTGACTACTATTGATATTTTTAGTACAGAATCATCAGGATTTTAGAATAAAAAGGATTAAATCAAAGCAAGATATTAAAATATACTTTATACCCAAAAAACACATTAAGCCCCATGAATCGGCCTTTAACCATTCATTCCAATATAACATAACATATAATATGGGCTTAGTATGAGTACATGGGTTCAATACAAATAAGACTAACTTATAATATGGGTTACATAATACATACCAAGATACAAAAACATCCCCCGAACGGGAAGTCTCGAGCGAACATTTTCACTGGATTTGAAATCAAGAAAAAGAGTTGATGGAAGCTCTTTGATGAAGATGTCGGCATACTGAGATGAAAAAGGGACGTGTAGAACTCGAACCTGTCCTAGTGCGACCTTGTCACGCACAAAGGGACATGTAAAAGAACCCAACAAATACAAATTTAAAAACTTCAAGGAGCTATATCCTCACCTTTCTTCGACCCTTCAACATCTTGGTCCTCGGCACTCTCACCTCCGACTCCCTCACGAGCCTTCTCAATAACATTTTCATCAACCTCTCCTTCACCCTTCAGGTTTCTCAATGTCTGCTCCTACTTGGTCTTATCCCAAGAATCAACCCTATTTGCATGAACATCCTCCACCATCTTCAATCTAGCTTACAAAACAAACATAGTTATGAATATCTTCGCCTTATTCTCAACATCTTTCAGCTAATCCTTCAAGTCATCTCTCTCCTTCAATACCTTATCCAACTCTTCCTTCCTAACAACATCCTTAAAAGACAGTTCCTTCAGCTTCATTGCAAACTTTTTATCCTTCTTCTTCAACTCCTGATCATGCAACTTCTTCATGACCTCCATTTCTTTTTTCAATTCCTCTGCACCCTTCAACAATAAAGTAACATCACGGATTCAAAGACCAATATAAGAAAGAAACTATTCAAATCCAGAAAGAAAAAAGAGAATATGATGAACTAACATGACCACTTTCTGCTTAACATCAAAAGGATTCAATCCCTCAAACACTTCTTGGCCCATCTTCAGAGTAATATTCATCTTCTTAGGCTCAGGACTTTTCGACTTAGTCTCCATCGTTCTTGCACTTAGAGCAGACAGCTTCTCAACTTTTACAAAAGGATCCGAAGACATGAAATCTTGTAACAACCGTTTTCTAGAATGGATCATCTAAAGACTTAACGAGATCAAAAACAGGTCGTTTGGGAAAAACATTGTGCCATAACGTGGTGCATGGATGACCACAATGTGGCATGGATTTTATGGAACTCTTGTTTTGGAAGCGCACGATGGCGTGGCAAGAGAATGGTCACAACGTGGCGAGTGATGTATCCCAAGCCCAGGATTTTTAGGGTTTCTCCTACATTTAAGCACTTTAACTCCCACCTTAAGGCATCCTCTTCAACCTCCATCTTCCCAAAATGAAACCCTATCCCTTCTTCCATGATTATAAGCTTGGTGGATTAATTTTGAAGTCGTTCCTCTTGTCTTAGTGAAGTTTATGAAGAAAGGAACTTCTTTTTGGTGCAAGGAAGCATATAGAAAGACTAGATTTATCATCTTCTTTAAGTTTTTGGACCTTTGGAGGTAAAAAGATTGCACCTTGATCTTGTCCTTACAAGATTCATGTTGAAGGTATTTATTGAGTGGTTTTGGTCCCTTCTTAGAAGCTCTTGGAATTTAGGGAAACTCCATAGCTTATTGTGGGACTCTTATGATTATGAACTTCTATTAATAGATAAAAGGGGGTCTTAACTTGAGTGTTCTTGGTCCTATGTTCAATTTTTGATCATATTAAGAGCTTAATGGATTTAGGGTTTAAGATATTGTCGTATGGATAGGTCCTAATGGATAAAGTTAGAAACTTTATCTATTAAGTCAATGAGAAGGAATAGATCTAAAATTTTGAGCATTGATCTGTAAGGATTATGCTCTTAATGAAGATTTGAGGAAAACTGCCAGTTACCACGATGTGGCCAAGGATTAACAATGAATGTGGTGAAGTTTTAATTTGCAACTGTTTTATCTTGGTTTTCCCATGACATGGCCAAGGAGGGTCCACGACGTAGCGTTAACTCTACTTAGTTAATCGTTGACTTTTATGGACATTTGACCATTGAATTTTGACTAGTTTGACCTTGGGTCAAACTTGGAAGATTTTGGTTGTTGATAATGGAATGGCCTTTATTTGGTGTTAGTTGGTTCGCAGGATTGATCAGTGCAAGGTGAGGGTGTTGTGGTGCTTCTCTGGTTCTTCAATTAAGGTGAGTCTTCTCACTATGTCATGTATCCCATTGTACATCCTCCGTATGTCAGGATAGTGGTACTATTAAAGTACATGTATGCTAATTGACTAGGATGACTCCTTGTTATTCATGTGTAGTGTAGGAAACTAGGTGTTCTAGTATATTAGACTGGTAGGGTCATGTATGTTGATCGTATAGAACTGTTATGAGTTATGTTTGGTTAGGGTAACTGGAGATAGCTAGTTGCCTAAAGAATGTAATATGTTATTTTATGATATGTGTTTATGTTACATGATTATGTGGTAATGATAACCTTGGGTTCTATGTAGTTTAGGATGGATACCATGAGAACTCTTGGTCTATTCCCTTATTGCAATGTTCTTGTTTGATTGTTCATTCTCGAGTGGATCAGTTGTTTGACATGACTGCCTATCTGATCCCCGATATATATATATATATATATATATATATATATATATATATATATATATACACACACACACACATATATATATATATATATATATATATATATATATATATATATATGACTTTATGCATTTGTATGAAATACCATGGGAGAACCATGACACTCGTATGAAAGACCATAGTAGGACCATGGCAGAAAGACCACAGGAGGACGTGGCAACCATACATAAAACTATGGGAGTACCATAGCAAATAATATTCCAAGAGGACTGCAGCAACAAGTGGTTGTAAGACTGTGGGGGACCTTAACATTCACATATTTTGTATTGTTTTGTATGTTATATATATATATATATATATATATATATATATATATATATATATATATATATATATATATATGCTGATAAGTCGGCACTAGAGCCGAGGACTTTGTTTGGATGCATTATATGTATGGTGGAGTATGTGGTATAGTTAGGAACTCACTAAGCTTTATGTTTATAGTTGTGGATTAAATTTTTTGCAAGTTGTTCCTGAGAAGAGCTCGACGGGACTATACACTCGTATTGAAGATATTGTTTACGCATTATAACTTAACTCTGTTAAGATTATGGTTTTAAATAAATGAATGCCAAGTGTTGTTTTTTAGCAAAAGGTTTTAATTGGTTAATCTATTTATAAATGAAAAATCTCTTTTTAATTTTCGCGATGTTACAAATATTCTACATTGAAAGAAGAGCTAAGGAGAACACCTGATCGAGTCAGTCTTGAACCTAAATAAGAAATGTTTTGTTAGCCCACACGAAAATTATCTAGAAAAAAGAGACATTACAACATACCTATAGACATGGTTGATTTTGAACCTTCGACTACAACAGATGAACTAAATTCCTTAGAGGGACAACTTCTTACATCCCCGAAACTTCTCTTTTCTACCGGAAACCTCAGGAATTCTTGGATCTTTGCTCCAGTGTCCTCTTATGGAGGACAGATCTCGTCAATTCTTCGGAATTGCCCAAAATACAAGATCAATATTAGAGTTAAAGAAAAATACGAAGAAAAAGTGACCTAAGATACGAAATTCCTACCCTTGGTTAGCTAATATTTGGAAGGAAGATCTCGCCTAAGAGAACAAGTTTTTATATAAAAAAAGTATCTCCTTTTCCAATCATGATCCATATGAAACATTTTCAAGGCTAGATGAGATTTACCGGTCTTTACTTTGAGCACAACACGAGAATAGTCGAAAGTATGGAGATGTAAACACTTATTATTTCATATAATCCATGATCCAAACCTTCATATACATTTAGATGTTGAATCCAAAACAAGATACACCAAGTAATTAGCATGACTTATGATATTGCCATATTTTAACACATTTTAGGGAATATTTTAATACATTTTGATTAATATTTTAGTTATTTGCAAAGATAAGTGGTACTTATAAGATTGAATTGTATTCTACAGCTAAAAGGAGAAATCTTGAAGAAAAAAGGACCAAAAGCGACCAGAAGCGGAGATTTGGAGGATTGGAGAATTAAAAGAAGAAAATCCCAGCAAAAAGTTAAATCCACATCGTGGACTTCACTTACACGACATAGAGTGGGTTTTTCTAGAAGATGAGTACACAATAAGTCAGAATCTTTGCCCCATAAAAATTCATCTTAATTCACGATATGAAATCCTAGTCCATGACATGGAGTGCAAAATCACGAAAATTATATAAATCCTTGGTGTTTACGATTTTAAGGACTTCTAGAGATTAAAGGGTATAGAAGACTACTTATAGATGAGTTTAAGGCATAGAAATTGAGTATTAACATCCAAGAAAGAAGAAGTGACAAAATATCATAAACTTTTACTTCCAATTGGTACATTCAAAACATGTTATTATTTATTGAGTTTGTAAGTTTGAATTCAGCCATGAGTAGCTTAATCTAGATACTTCTGTTTAGCTAGATGAAACTTCAACTCATGGATTAGTTTATTAGTTATGGATTTTGCTAGTTGGTAAAATGTTTGTGTTTGATTGTTAATACCTAACATGCTAATATTTGATACTTAAATTTCTTAAATTCATGTTCTGTGTAGCTTAGTGAATAATCTATTGTGTAGTTTAGTGAATATTAAATTACATGAAGTTGACACCTAGTGATTTAGTGACCATTAGATTACTAACGCTAGGATCGAACCAAACTTAGATGAGTAATTAAATTTCTTAAATTTGGTTGTGCTAGAGAACATATATTGTGACTATAGTTGTGTTTGTTTAATCAATTTTACATAACTCCATTCATAATTCATAATTGATTATGTGTGACCATGCATAGTTCTACATGAATTAGTTAAACATTAGTATATTTGGACTTAAACGACTAATAATATAAATATAGGTAACCAACGGGAATTATCCATAATTAGTAGCTAACTATTAAGGAGAAGTGGATTCAAACTAAACATGAGTGTTTTAGTCATTGATTGAATTTGATAATTAAGTGGTTAAGTTTGTCTAAACTTGTAAAATCAGATAAAAACCAATTTAACTTTTGCTTGTTTTTAGATTAATCTATTAGTAGTTAGGTTAGTAAACTAAAACCGTTCCATGTGATTGATACCCGTTAGTTTGTGTTATACTATTTGCGAAAAGCTACACTTCATTTATTCGAATAGCTAGTTAGATAGTAGGTAAATTTAGGTGTAGTAATATTCCGACATCAAGTTTTTAGCATCGTTGTCGGAAACGGCTATTTAGCTTAAAATTTATTTACTGTAGATTAATAGATCCTTTTGGGGTAAAACCTGCAAAAAGTTAAATTCTAGCATTAGATTTTTGTTTAGAGCTGAACTCATAATATGAGCGCTAAACTCACAATGTGAACTCAGTAGTTTTACGTTTTTTCGTTTATGTTTTGATTTTCTACGACAACACGAGATTGTGCTCTCTACCACATTGTGGTGAACAATCAGCATGCATTTTTGAGTAGTTTTTGTTCATTTTTACGTTTTTATTTTTGTTTTTGTTGTAGTAGTTCATGACCAGTGCATCCAACACACCTTTGATACCACCGCTTGAAGATTAAGAGTCAACCCTTCACAAAAAGACAGATAAAAACGTAGGAGAAATCAACCCGCCAAAGAAGTCACCTTTTAAAGATCTTAAATCAGTTTTCGGAAAGAAGATTGGGAAGAACGTAGGAACAATCAAAAGAAGGAAGAAAACAAGATTGAAAGCTTTGAGAAAAATCTTAACCCACAAGATTCTGATTATGAGACCGAACCCGAATTTGAATTACAAAAAAGTGAACCTGAAGACGAGCTAAAAAATGAGATGGAAAACATTGAAAATATGTCTATGGAGGCATACAAGAAGAGAATCCGAGAGGACACCAGTCCCGATCTAGTGTAGCCCGCAATTCCAACTGCAGCAACATTCGAGCTGAAGGGACACATTTTGTCCACGCTTAAAGAAGTTCCATTTTCCTGGAAAGATCATGAGGATGCTTACAAACACCTTGATGAAATCAATGACATTGTTGATTACTTCAACCTCCCAAATGTTCCACGGACTACAATTTTACATAGAATGCAAATGAACACTTTTAAGGGGGCCGCTAAAGATTGGTTGAAAGCACTACCACCCGGTGCAATTACTACTTGGGCGTAAATGCATGAGAAATTTTTAGAACACTTTTGCCCACCTTCAAAAGTTGCTAAACTCATGAAATCCATAGCAATTTTCGAGTAACAACTGGGTGATTCACTTTACGAAGCATGGGAACGCTACAAAGGATTGATAAGAAATTGCCCCCAACATGATTTAAACGAGCAACAAGAAGTATCAATCTTTTACGATGGGTTTAATGTCACGACAAGGCAACTCCTTGATTCTCAAGGACCGCTAACTAAGAAAAATACAACAGAAATCAAGGAATTAATTGAAGAGTTTTCCATGCATTCGCGTGAATATCATAATCCTAGACATGATGGAGAAAAAGGAATTGGGGTAGCACTTCTGAAGATATGGATGATGTTCTAGCTATGCTAAACACTATGGACTAAAGGATAACAAAGATGGACCAATCCATAGATGCTATTAGATTTGGTTGTGATAAATGTAATGGTCTACACTTGACAAAGGATTGCCACTTGGATGAGGATGGGAATAAGAAAGTGCAAGTTTGCGACTCGAGTGGAGATAAATGTGATGAATATTAGAGAAAGCCAAAGAAAGAGTGGTTGTCATACGAAGACTACAAAAAGCAGAAAGAAGAAAAATTTAGGCAAACAGGCAGAGGTTTTTATCAAAAGGAGCAACCACTACTCAAAAAGAAAGTTGACCTTAAGTCAATGCTAGCTAGATTTATGGAGGCTTCTGAAAAGAGACATGATGAGAACGATGCGGTGATAAGAGACCAACAACTTTTGATGAGAGACCAACAAGTGTTACTGAGAAATCACCAAACATTGATGTAAAACATTGAAGCCCAACTTGGTCAATTGACCACATTAGTCAATGAACGATTATCTCCACAAATTCCTGACAAAAAACCTCAGACCGGGCCAAGGCCGAAGAGGATACCATTTCTGAGTTCTTAGAATCCCTAGAAGTCGAGCCCCATCAGACCGGGCCAAGGCCGAAGAAGTCAAAAATCGAAGAAAAATATATTGCTGGAACTTCGAACCCACGATGTGAGCATACCAAGCTCACCACGTGGGGTGGGTCTAATCAGAAAATTATTGCTGATGTTCAAGCTATCGTTGTCCTTTACCGTTTCCATCTAGAGCTAATATTCACCCACTGGAGTAGGAACATTTTAAATTTATATAGCAAATAAATGGTATTCCAATAAATACTCCCTTTATTTAATCACTGTCCCGAGTTCCTGACTATGCTAAGTTTTTACAAGACCTACTAGATACTCGCCAACAATTAGCAAAGAATTCCAATGTAATCCTTAGTAAGCAAATTTCTAAACTATTAATGGTTGAATTACCAAAGAAAATGGGAGATCCTGGACACCTCACTCTTTCGTGTGAATTTGGGAATAACATGAAGACTTCTGCTTTACCTGATTCTGGTGCAAGCATAAATCCGATGCCTTTTTCATTCTATCAAAAGTTGAATCTTCCAGATTTGAAGGCTACGAGAATGACGATTCACATGGCAAATCGTTCAGTGACTCATCCTCGAGGCATAGTGGAGGGTATATTGGTGAAAATTGGAAATTTTGTTTTTCCAATTGATTTTGTTGTTTTAGATATGAAAGAAGATACCAATGTCCCAATAATTCTTGGTCTCCCTTTACTTAATATTGCTAGAACCTGGGTAGATATTTGTGAGTCTAAACTTACATTGAGAGTTGGAGATGAAGAAGTTACCTTTGGAGTGGAAGATGGCTTACAAAATAATGATGCTCGAGGTGAAGTTTTCAGTATACATGAAGAAAATAAACTTGAGGAATTGGAAAAGTTAATGGAAGAAGAAATTCAGTCGATTCAACAAGCCAAACGTATGAAGCCAAGATCATCCATTCCAACATTTTTTAAGTATTTTCTTACAAAACTCCAACGTATTGGGTGAGTAAGGAGAGTGAAGAAGACTTAGTGTCGAGTAATGAGGAAGAGGTTACTTCCAAAGAGAGACGACTAAATTTGGACAAGAAGGTGGTACCTATGGAGCTAAAGAATGAAGAACAAGTGGAACAGAAACTTGATAATCCCAAATGCTCCATCAACAAACGTTCCATCAACAATCATAATTTTCGAGTTTCCCATCATGTCAACTTTATAATCCCAAATCAGTGTCTCGGTTAACGACACACGCTCCACTAACAATTACTAAAAAAAATGATGTGCGTTTTCATGAATTATCATATTTTTCACATTTTTCCTAAAGTAACTAGAGTGAGATTTTAAAGAAGGTTCAAGTACTTTTATTTGATTATACTTTTAATGACATTATGTCCTATTAGACTTGTTCTGCTAATGACCCTCCACCAAACAAGGAAGCAGTGGGTGGGAGTAGACACCCATTCAACGACCATTGTATAGGTCGTTTTCTTATACCCCCTTTATAGTATGACATCGTGAATAAGGCATACTAGCGATTCGACCGACTTATTCTTATACATATAATTATTAACTTTTAATAATATATATATATATATATATATATATATATATATATATATATATATATATAAGGTGTATTTTAAAACATTTTAAAAATACAAGGTTCAAACTTTTAATTATCTAAATTAAACTTATAATTTAAATAAATTTAAACCAATTATGATTTAATATTTAACCTTTTAATTAACTATTAATTAAATTAATTTAAATCAGTAGGGATTAAATAATTATTTTCTATTGAGCAAAAATAAAATAATTCAAATTTAATCCTAATCCAAAACCCTTCTAATTTTTGAAAATTAGGATTTTAGGTTATTCAGTTTTAATTATTGAAATTTTAAGACTATTAAAATAATAATTAAGAAAACTAGGAAACCCTAAGGACTTTTAAAATTTAGGGTGGATGCTAGGGTTTCAAGAAACCTAGCCATTTGGGAAAATACAAGGCCATTAGGGTTTAATTTCTATAAACCCTAATTTTGATATATTCACTATTATGCACAATTAACCAGAAAACTATGCCTCTGATACAGCTAATGGATTTTATAGGTTATAAATTCAATGCATGAGGCGAAATAACTTAACCCTTAAGTTCACATACAAACTATTTGGGTCTAAGTTTTCTCTAATGATAACGATAATCTATGAACATCAAAGAACCCCGAGGAGACCCTACTATAATCGGAATTAACAAGCGATTATGGTTTACATACCTTTGATTATTATAGCAAGTAATCAAGCAATTCCTTTCTTCAAATCTCTTGGAAAGCGAGTACCAGAAATCAAATGCCTCTAATGGTTTGTACTCAAACCCTAGCAATAGAAGACTTGAGATGAGAGAGGAGAGGGGAGTAGAATTTCAGCTCTTCTTGTTTGAATAAAGGCTTGGACAAAAATCGGGAACCCAGAGGGTCCTATTTATAGTTTATACAAAAACCCTAGAGACCTTAATTTGAAATAAAATAATATTATTTCAAACCTGAATTTATCTAGTTTCCTTATTATCCACATGGAGTATTCTAGAAAACTTAGGAGCACATCAAAAATTCGGCCACCAAAGGAACATTCCAGAATCTCTCTCTTGTTCAAATTTTGAACAATTATAACTTAAGTCCTTGTACTTTTTAATTAATCCAATTAACCCCAAAATTCATTGAAATTAATTTCTGATTAATTATTAATTTAATAATTCTATTTCTAATTAATATATTATTTTCATAATATATTAATAAATTATTTATTGCTATTTATTAATCATATAATAAAATCAATAAATCAGCCTCTATTTCCAAAAAGTCATTCTAGTCAATTACTAGTTCTCAGGGCAACCCAAAAAGGAATTTGCTTTCAATTCAAGTATATACCAATGTAGTTATTGGCATAGACACCTAATCCAATAATTAGTTGATTGTATAGTGTGTAGTAATGGTGGTGGTGGTGGGTCAAATGCATTTCAACTTTTATTTGTTTGTGCCGTCTTTTATGGAGGCTCACAAGTAATTGTTTTAGGTGATGGTGTTAGGGAAGGTACCATGTAAATATCATAACATTTGTGGTAGATAAATCAAGGCGATCAATCCATGACAAGCTAACAGTCCACCATTCAGCACGAGTCTCATCTACTAATCACTAACTTTCACTATGTTTTTCAAACTAATCACCAAGGACCCAAACGGCCTTGGGTACCTAAATTTTTTTACTAATTGCAGGTTTTATGTGACGAGCAATATGAAGAAAAATGGTATATTGATAGTGGTTGCTCACGTAACATGACTGGAAGGAAGGAAAACTTACGAGATTTCGAAGTTTAGAAAATGCTGGAGTAGTGAAGTTTGGAAACAATCACAAATGTCAAGTAAAAGGATATGGTAAAGTAACCAATGGATAGTTTTCAGTCAACCGTGTTACTTATGTTGAAGGTCTTCAACATAACTTGATAAGGGTTACGCAACTTGTTGTGGGAACTGGCAATCAAGTGGTGTTTAACGAAGAAGGAAGCATTATTTCAAATGTTCAAACAAAAGAGGTTTTGTTAAAATCTAAAAGACATGGTGACATGTTCACTCTCGACATCAAACCAATTGTTGGGAAACCTTCATTGTACTTACTTTCGAAAGCTTCATCAGATGTTAGCTAGTTATGGCATCGAAGGCTTTCTCATCTGAATTTTTGAAATTTAAATAAATTTGTGGAAAATGATCTTGTTCGAAGTTTACCTATTTTAAAGTTTGACAGTGATAATATATGTGTAGCTTGTGAACAAGGAAAACAACATCGTCAAGGACATCCAATTATCATAGATTTGAACATTGTTGAACCGTTGGAACTTGTAACATCCCAAAAATCATGACCAAAATTTCATTTTTAAATCCATTAATCAAACTCTAATTATCAAGTTATACATAGAACATCATATCAAATCAGAGTGTCATTTCAAAACATATTTATTTTATTAGAGTGAAACATCCTAGGTTTAACTTCTTGGTGTGTGCCATGAGATCAACCGGAGCTCTTCCCTCGGCTACCGGAAGTACCTAAAACCAAAACTGAAAACCGTAAGCATGAAGCTTAGTAAGTTTCCCAACCTACCACATACCATACACATAACCACATACTGGGCCCCCGCCCCGTGCATCGGGACTTGCCCGGCATCGGACTTGCTCCGTCATCGGACCCCGCCCGGCATCAGGCCCCGCCTGGCATCGAGCCCCGCTCGGTATACAAATATGTTTCTCTTAGGCCCCGCCTGTCTCTGGGCCCCGCCCGTTAAACATATACGAACATATAGTATAACACATAAGACGTAAACTAAACATATTCTATTGTAATAATTTTCTAAGGCCTCGCCTATATTGGGCCTTGCCCCTGTCTTACTACTAATGAGTCATGGAAACCCATCCATACTCCTGTTGATAGTGAGATATGGGCCTCACCCACACTCACCTCCCTACCAGGAACATACAAGTATCACGCAGACAATAAGTATAAACTAATCATGCAACATTCCTCGGGCTTGCCCCGACATCGGACCATGGTCTAAAATAATTTACATATATACCTTCCCTGCGCTCCCGCCTGGCATCGGACCTTGGTCCGGAATAACATACTAGCATACAGTGCCTAGGGCTAACCCCCGGTTCTTCCTACTCATAAACTACATGAGTCGGCATTGTGGCCTTACACCCATTCACACAAAGGGAAACTCACCTCGCACTGCTGAATACGGTTGATACTCCTCTGGCTGCTAACCGGCAATTTCCCGAACTGCTGATCCTCCGGCTTCCCAAGCTACCAATACCCAAAATATTATTTTAGCCCAAAAAAATAACTCTCTTTAGGGTAAAATGACCATTTTACCCCTAGTCCCACTTGGCCCATACCTAAGGCCCAAAACCATAATATAAAAGGCCCAACACTAGGTAAGCTTCCTAAGCCCACTATTGGCCCATTTGCTACATTGGGCCTACTCCCTATAACGGGCCTTACCCTAAGCCCAAACATATTCTTAGCCCAAAATGATGAGTACGTTGGGCGTACTTGCACGTACGCTCAACGTAACCCCCTGTTAATTAATTTTCCCATTAAGTGCTTAATACTCCATCTCAAAAGCTACCGACACAGATCCAGATCCTTTTCCACATCTTGATCCATAAAGTCACTGACTTGGTGACTTTACTTGGCCCAAACAAGCCCACACTCCAAAAATGATATTCCACTTCCATAAAGAGCGCTAGATCTCATGCATGAACCCATAAAGACGTTCAAGATGGAGACTTTACTACTTATGAGACCCTTTTAGCTCTGAGGGTGGCAACCCTAAGCTCACAAACGAGATTTCATCATAAAGGTCCATTCTTGGGACCAAAATGGCTCCAAAACCACACTACACTAGATCTAAGAATTCTTAAGTAAAGTTATGAACTTTATACCTCCAAAGAGTCCCAAATGCTGATGCTATCCCAGATCTATGAGCTCCAACTTCCCAAGTTCTTCCTTGCCAACTTCTTCTTTTCCTCTTCCAAGCATATACCACCAAAATGAGCTTCTTGAAGTCAAAATCACCCAAGGATGGAGAGATGAGGCGTTCTAGGGTTTCTTTGCGGTTGAGGGACAGATAAGGAGGCTAGGGTTTGAGCCATTATGTTCTTTATATAGTGGTTGGCCCTAAAATTAGGGTTTCTAGACATTGGACGTACGTTGGGCGTACATCCTGTATGCTGGGCGTAGGCCAAAAACACCCGCGGCCATTTCCTTTTATACGTTGGGCGTAACCCAGCTTACGTTGGGTGTACCCATGCACCTTCTACTTTCCATGCATGGTCCTTCCTTGTCAACTTCTTCCATTAATGAACCATTAATGTCAATATCTTCAAAGTGCTATAATTTCTTCATTCTAAGTCCGTTTCCGACGAACTTTGTATCCACGAAAAGTTGGCGATAAGCCCTACGCTTCTAGCGAAACACCTTGGCCCAAAACTTCTCAAATAAAAACTTCAAGACCCATAAAGGACCGAAACAACCCTAGCCTTAGCCTCTGAAATTCATAAACAATATTTTCATAACAGCGTGTTATAGAACTTCTTCATATTGACTTATGTGGACCATCAACTGTTGAAACACTCAACAAGAAACGGTATATTTTAGTCATTGTTGATGACTTTTCATGATTCACTTGCATTTATTTTCTCAGGTGAAAATCTGAAGTAGCCTAAACAATGATTGATTTCATCAAGCAAATTGAGAAAATCTTAAAAAAGAATGTTCGAAAGATCAAGAGTGATAATGGCTCTGAATTCAAGAACAATGTTCTTTATTCGTTCTTAATGGATAAAGGAATTTCGCATAATTTTTCTTCACCATACACACCACACCAAAATGGTGTAGTTGAAAGATGAAATCGTTCTCTTTGTGAAGCAACAAGAACGATGCTCACATATGCGAATCTTCCTCAATATCTTTGTGTTGAAGCAGTTTCGATAGCATGTTTACTCAAAATCGATCTTTCCTTCATCGTCGTTTCAACATTACTCCATATGAAATTATCAATAACTGAAAGCCTAATGTCAAATTATTTCATGTTTTTGGTTGCAGTTGTTTTATTATGAACCTTAAGGATAATCTTTCGAAATTTCAGTCTAAGGCTGATGAAGGAATATTCTTAGGATATTCACATAATCCGGTTACTTATAGAGTGTTGAATATACGAACGAGAAAAGTAAAAGAAACGTTTAATCTCACATTTGATGATCATTATGTGAAAAGAATCGAAAAATGCTTTGAACAACATCCAATTATAATGAATCAAATGATGAATCTGCAAATATTAATTTGATAGATTTTGATTATGATTAAATTTTTGGTGTTCCTGACAGGTCTGCTGATGCAGAGGTTCATGCTATGGATAATCATAACCCTGAGTCCTCAAAACATTCTGATGATTCGACATTGATACAAGAAAGTTCAGATTTAAACTCGGCATCGAATTCTCCTAGAATTGGCGAAAGTGTGCTAAATGATCAAGTGGAGGGGGATCATTTGAATTCGACTACTCGGGTTGAGGGGGATCATGTAACGCCCGTAGATCAGGGCTAGTCAATTTAGAGACGATAAGCGTTAAAAATGACTTTTTGATAGAAGATTATTTAGAATAAATAGTCTTAACTAAGTTGTAGTGGTCGTGACAAGGATTCCGGATATATAAAGAATGCCGAAATCCGAGTTATAACGAAGAAGTTATGACATGTCGAAGTTTTGCGACAGGACCGACACGACAATGTAGGACGTAAAAAGTGAATTTACGATAGAGCAATTTTTAGCCTTTGTGATCTAAACGAAAGTTGTAGAATACGTTAAACCTAGAGCGTGCATAAAAAGAACGTCCAAATCTGACTTCGTATGAGGAAGTTATGATTTTTCTAAAGTTTCAGCTTAGCAGTATGCAGCCCAAAGTTCGAATATGAGATTGAGCGATTTTTAGCCGACACAACCTGAACGAGAATCGAAGATCTAGTCGATAGTAATTTAACAATAAAAAGACAGACGCAAATAGACGTCATATGAAGAAGTTATGTATTTTTAACGGACATTTCCTGTCCCGACCTATTAAAAATATAGCTTTAAAAATAAATTCAAAATTATCCGACATATTCTAAATGAAAGTTGTAGAGCATGGTCTCACCTACGCGTGGATATAAAGAACATCAAAAACGGAGCTCGTATGCACAAGTTACGAATTTTTGAAGTTTGATAAATAAGAGTACGTCTAGCGTAATTGACTACGCCCAACGTACTCGTGTACGTGACCCAAAGTCTGTCACTTTCCCTACTCCTCTGCATGAGTGCCACGTATCATAGCATTGATGCGTCTGAGCTGATCTACTTAGTACGCCGAGCGTACATGTCGATGAAGCTATACGCCCAGCGTACGTGTTGAATTACGCCCAGCATAAATCGGGGTTTCAGCCCCTATAAATAGAACTCGAGGGCTGCCGAATTTGGTTGCCAATTTTCACTTCTCTCTCCTTAAACTCTCTCTGATATTGCAAGAAATACCCCCTAATCCTAGTGTATCATTCTAGTACTCGAAGCAAATCCTGACACCCCGAAGATTCTGAGAAAAAGAGTTTACGAGCCGAAACTCTGACCGCGAGAAGACCAATATTTGAGAAAACATTCCGGTTTCAGCAAAGAATATTATTTTAAAAGGCAAAGTGTTGTCCAATCGTCGTCTTATCACATGAGTGTGTAGTCTCTTTCATCTAACACATAGATATGAAATATTTTCTATAAAATACGTGCTATGTGTTTATATATTGTTTGTCTATTTGAGATGGGTGTTAAATGAATGTTTTATACAGGTTTTAAACTGTATATGTATTTTATATCTACGAATACGTTAGGTAAAACATGGGTACATAAATGATGAGGTATGAAAGATGTTTTAGATAAATATTGGTAGTTGCGCCACAACATGTAGAATCTTTTAAACCACATTAAACTCTAAACATCTTAGCAGCTGCACTTAAAGGATAGTATTGGCAGCTGTGCCTAAAAGTGAATGTCATAAACCTTGCAGCTGCGCCTAAATGATAATATTGGCAGTTGCGCCTAATAGATATCATTGGCTGCCGCGCCGTATGCAACAATGGAATCTGTGCCTGTTCCTTAAAGTCAATCTTTAGGAATGAATGAATGAAGGATAGATGATTCTTAGGGTAAATCCTTAAGAAATAAAGGAGATAATGGGTAGGGGGAATTTGATTGATTGATTGATGATTATAAATAATAATTATCTTATTGTCGGTTGAAAACCTTATGTGCTCACCAGGCTACCCCACTCTGTTTTCTTTGTATTACAGGTAGTGGCATAAGAGCAAAATTGGATAATGACAAGGGATTTTGGATTATAGGCCAGTAATTGTAAATAACTGTTGTAAGGATTTTAATTTGTTGTTTATGCTTTTGCTCTGTATCGGAACATGACATTCTTAAGTTTTTATATAATGAAATACATTTCTTCGAAAATGCTTTGATAAATTTCATCTTATTTTATTTTGGGAACAAATTCCGCAACTCTTTTAATCAAAGGATTACTCTGATTTGATTTTAAAAGCATAAATTAAATCGGTCTTTTCTGGCCGTGAAATTTGGGGATGTCATAGTTGGTATCAGAGCATTAGTTTAAGTAAACTACGAATTTGTAGGATTTATAGACTTAAACTTAGAATGCTAAGTGATGATTAGTGTCTACCATATCTTAAGACACAAGCACTAGTATATTTTAGGAAAGAGGCCTAAAATTCTTTTATGTGTATATGATATTATTTGTTTGGATCTATGGTCTTTTGCTGACCAGATCTGGAAACCTTATGTGTTTAGGATTCTGAGTGTATGACTACGGTATTAGAACTAACATGTAAAAGTTTTAGAGTGAGAAGGATGATTTTGATATCTATCGTGAATCAAGATCTAATTTCACCTTATTCGGTGCATAGATCAAAAATGGGAAGAACCAGAAGCGGAGTTGGAAATGCAAATGAAAATAGGAATCAACAGCCTCAACCACCAATGATTAAGCAAGCACCTATTATAGCTATTGCACCTGAGCCAATGACAATGTCCGGAGTACAAATGATGATTCAAACGATGTTGGATCATCAAATGTAGGAAACAAGACATTTGCTTCGACAGAGCCGAGAGGAACTCACTATACCTGTTGAACCGCACGAATTGAATGAAGGGAAATCAAAAGGAGGGAACTACAGTGGGACCATTGGCCAAGTTAATCTGCCGGTGATTAGGAGGCAGAACCAAGACAACGAGGTCGAGAGAAATGAATGCAAGTACAAATAATTTATGACTTGCAAGCTGTCAACTTTCACTGGAAAGGAAGATCCCATCAGAGTAATGGATTGGATCTCGGAAATGGAATTAGCCTTCATGACATATGGTTGCAAAGGCAAATGACAAACCATATTTGCAGTACGTCGGTTCAGAGGTGGCGTTGTTCGCTGGTGGAACACTATGGGGAAGACCATAAGCCCCAATGAGCCACTGCAACTGACTTGGGAAAAATTATTGGTGCAATTCAAACGAAACTTATGCTCGGCCCAAAATCTTCTAGAACTAGAAAACCAATTTCTGGCATTAAAGAAGGACGACATGTCCATTGATGAATACACCAATACCTTCACCGACAAGATGGAGTTTGCTTTGCGCATTATCCCAGACGAGCTGGCAAAAATAGATAGGTATGCAAACGGACTACCATGGGAGTACATTGTGCTAGTACACCAGGTACCTACCCTAGAGGCAGCCATCTGGGTTGCTAAGTCTATCGAAGAAATGAATAAGGGCAGAACTGGCAACAAGGATGAAGTTGGCGAGAAAAGAAAGTTTGAAGGATTCCCAAGGTCCGACGAGAAAAGAAAATTCTCGAAGTCTGGTTCAAAGAAGTTCGAAGGAGGAGATGATGAAGCAAGATGGTGTGATAAGTGCAAGAAGAAACACTTGGGAAAATATGGCAAGGAGGTGACATGTTTTAAGTGTGGAAAGCATGGGTATTACGCCAATGAATGTACATTCAACAAAAGGGTATGTTACGGATGTAATGAGTAAGGGCACTTCAAGCAAGACTGCCCAAAGAGGAAAGGAGCTACAAAGTAAAATGCACCACCAAAGCCAAAGGAAAGAGCATTCCCAATGATCCTTAATGAAGCAAGTGACGATGCAAGGGATCAGAAGTAAGGATTTACATAACCAAAGATCGAGATATGAAGTAGCCTGTAGATAGTAACATGTGGTGTAGCCTGTTAAAGGAAAAGTATAGTTTGAACTTGAACGTTTATGTAACCATTTCAAGAAATAATATAAAACTTTCATTCTCTTATTTGGTGTGTTAAGCTGTTATGTGATTTTCTTGAGTAGTGACTTGGTGAACTACGAGACAATACTTCGGACGAGTATGAGTACGTGTGAATGGTAGTAGAGGCCTATAGTACAGGAAGCACATGACTCGCACTTGAATCAAGGAAAGTCATAAGGTTACCAAGAAAGTAGTAATTGATTCCGTTTTATTCAAGTATGTCCTTACCATTGTTTCGTTAATGACTAAGAAGATGATCGTTATTCCGAGCCTAGTGGTCATATCGAATTGAGTCCGAATACGATAAGTATGTTACATGGTTCAGAGAACCAAGTTCGATGTAGCATCTGACTTAAGCCAGAAGATTGAAGTGAAAGATGATGAAAGCGATCAATAGAAGTATCGCGCTCATTGCTAAAGAAGTTAGTAGTTAAAAATGATACATGTTGAGATGTAATTGTATCACATTAGAACATAAAGGAAGGTATAGTCTATTTTGGAATTTAACTCGACTCTCAGAGACCTGAGTCGAAGAATTGCATCACACGATGTTATTGTTGGATTAGTGTCTAAGCCCGTAACCATATTTGGTAAATACTTGACCCGGTTGTGCATGGTCCTTTTAGGTTGCCTTCACCAAAGCAACTTGACTGGAGAAATAAATAGTTAAAGAGGTTATTATGATTTATTAATATGTTATAAGAATAATATATTAAAGGAGAAATCATATTTGTTTAATTAATATTGGTCAATAATTAATTAGGAATTAATTTTGTGATCAAGGGTAGTTAATTAAACTAGAGGGGCTGAATTGTAATTATGTGATAGTTGCAAAGTAGGGCAATGATTATCCTTGTTAGAGGATGAACGAATTCAAGGATAAGGATATCCTTGAAATCATCCAAAGGGATAATAGATAAGGGTTATTAAGGCTTATCTTACGGTTACTTGATAGGAAAGCAACTGGATAAGGATAAGGACTAAAACACTAATCTCAACCCTATATAAAGACCCCTAAGGCATAAGAAATCGTACACTTGATCTCGAGGGTATCTAGATCCGATTTCTACCTCTCCCCTTCTCTCTCTATAGCTTCTCCAATTGCCTGTGGTGTTTGTGAGCCATTAGAGGCACTACACTTGTGGTGCTTGCTTTCAAGACTAAGGGTTTGAAGATTTAAGTTGTTATTGCTATATAACAAAAAGAGGTATGTGATCTAACCTTATATATGAATTTCAAAAATAGCAACCTATATTAGGGTTTTATTCATGTGTTCATAATGTTGTGTATCTAATAGTGAAAACATAGATCCAAATTAGGGTTGCATGCACACATAGGATTGTTTGTATAAAACCCATCAGTGGTATCAGAGCCTTTGGTTAACTTGTTTTCAATTAGTATTATTCAATTGTATGAACTTGAAAAATTAGAGTTTATAGCCAATAAACCCTAGGAGGCAAGAGATTTCGAGATTAGGGTTTCCTAACCCTAATTTGCGAAAATGTTGAAAGGGTTTTTGAATCCTTTCCATTAATCCAAGATTTCGAAATCTAGGGTTTGCAAGCCCTAAGATTTCGAAATCTAGGGTTTGCAAACCCTAAGATTTCGAAATTAGACTCCTTCCCCAAGATAAGATCCTAAATTTTAGGGATTTGGATAATCCCATATCTTGTAATTATCTTTTAATAGTTAAATATGGTAATTAAATATTTTGAACTATCCCCTCCCATTATTATCGAAATTTAGAGGGATAAAAGGGATTATGATAAGTTAATTGTTTAAATGGTAATTATCCTTATGATTTAGATAATCCCTTATGATTTGATAATTTAAATTAATAGTTTAATTTAAGATAATTATTAAATCAATAGTTTTAATATTTAAAATTCTAATTTAAATGGTATTAAATTCGAAAATTTTAAATTGAAGATTAAAACCCTAGTATTTTGAAATGTTTAAAATACACCCTATACTATTATATTATTACAAGCTTAATATATATATATATATATATATATATATATATATATATATATATATATATATATATATATATATATATATGTATGTATAATTAAAAAATGCTAGTCTTACCGTTAGTAGGCCTCATTCACGAAGCTGGT